>NW_028258324.1:28565000-29815000 GCF_053883595.1 Heterocephalus glaber
AGCTCCATGTCTTCCTACAAGGTTGAACTCTGCAACGTTCTACTGCAGGTTCCAGCTGCCCTTCCCCTGAAGGTAGTCCAGGTTCCGATGGGAGGTGATGATCCCTCCAACTTACCCAGTATGGTGATCTGATGTTCCCTGTGTCTTTGTTATGTGGAACTAGGTAGCAGTACAGCCAGGAGGCCAGTGCGCCTAAGCGGATCACCGCCGTGGGCGTGGCCATTGGCGAAAGATCCTCACCTTCTGGCTGGTCCCCCTTGGTGTGCTTGGTGCGGGCTGGATGGGCGCAGCAATATATTGTTTTAGAAAGCTCTTACTAACTTTTACTCTGGTCAGCTGTATGAAAGCATGATCTCTCCTTTGTATCTTTGAAAGAACACAGTATTTTTATTTTTTGCTAAGTCGATCAGTGAAAAACAATATCTAATTGATGTTTTATGTAGAAATTTCCTTCACCCAAAGTGAGGTTAAATACTTTCACCTGTTCATTGGCTCCTTGCAATTCCTCTTTTGAGAATTGTGACTATGTCTTATGTCTATTTTTTTTCCTTGGATAACTTCATTTTCTCTTTGGTCCTCTTTGGTGCAGTATATTTTTTTTCAATTAAGGGTATTAATTTAACATTTGACATTTGGGTTGCTAATTTGTCTGCATGTTTATTATTTTATTTTAATTACTTGCTGCTATTTATTGACATAGTAAAATTTTAGATGGTCAAATCTATCAATCTTTTGATTTGTCACATTTTTTCTCTTTTACATTGGAGATTTAAGTTGTTTGAATTATTTATTTATTTAAAAGGCAATACAAAGACATAGCACCAGCTGGGTATAGTGGTACATGCCTGTAATCCCAGAACTCAGGGCTCTGAGGCAGAAAGATCACTGCAGCCTTGGTCACATAATGAGTTTAAGGCCAGCATGAATTACATAGTGAGACACTGTCTCAGAAAACCAAAATCAAAGTAAAAGGCATAGTACAAAAATAAAAAAGACACAATAATTGGTTTATAGTGAAATCTCAGTGTCCCTTTAATGTCTGATCCTCATTAACTCTCCCCTGTACCCTTCCCTGGCAGAAATCATGCTTGGCAATTCTTTAGGTGTTTTCCAGTGGCTACTAGGTAAGAGCACAAATCATCTCCATATTCTTTCTATGTTATCCCTTTAACAACTTTTTTTCTGTTTTTTGGAAATCCTTTGCTAAATATTCAACATTTGTTATTTTAGAAATTAATCTTTTAACCATTCACTTAGTTTGTGAATCTATTAGGTACTTATGAAAGTAATAATGTACTTTTTCTTCAAAACAACTAATTTAATGTTGCCACCATTTTTACTGAAAAATTCATTCCCAGGTAATTGTTTTACATACATAAGTTTCTATTGCACATCTGTGTTTTCCATTTTCTTGTTCATTTTTTCAATTCTTCCACAGTACTAATTTTGCCACTTTATATGTTTCATGAAATTTTAAGGGTGCTTCTTAATATATTTTACATTTATTGTTGTTTCTTCCTAGAAAAGTCTCATTTTCCCCTTCATTAGGACTTTAAATGAGTTATTGCTGATTAGGTGAACTTACTGCTTTTGCTGTTTTCTTTGTTTTCCAACCCTGGAGATTGAACCCAGTGCTTGCACAAGCTAGGCAAGTTCTCATCCACTGAGTGACAGTTACTAGATCCCCCTATTGCTTTTTGTATTTATTTTGCATCCAGTCATTCTCAAGTATAATATATTTTCAAATCATTCTCTTGGGTTTTCTAGAAAATTTCTTTCTGTATTTTATGCAACCTTGCTGAGGTCTATACATTTTAATATATCTCAAAGCTTATTTTGTTGGCTAGAATTTCCTGAGCTATTTTTTTTTCACATACAAGTGATTAGATAAAGAATGTTGGCTTAGTTCCTGGTTTTTGTCATAAAATCTTATGGCCCAAACCAAGAAAATACAGTAAATTTTTTAAACCATGTAGGATGCATCACTTTCTTCCTATTTTTTAAAGTTTATATATTGATAATTTCTTTAGTAAGCATTATGCTGGATTTTTGAGGTAAGATAAATATAATATTATAATAATTTTTAACGTTAAAGAAGTATCAGCCTATTTCTATTTTATTGAACTTATTTTTAAACCAAGAATGAATGGGGTGTGTGTGTGGGGGGGGGGGTTGGAGATGTGGCTCAGTGCTAGAGTACTTGCATGGCACATGAAAGGCCCTGGGTTCAATCTCCAGTACCACGAAAGAAAAAAAAAAAAAAAAAAGAATGACTGGTGAATTTCATTAAATGCCTTTTTTAGTGTCTATAGATATTTTGTTTTTGTCCTCACAATTATCACTGTGATAAGTTATAGAAGCAAATTTCATAATATCAATGAACTTTGCATTCCTGGAATATATCTTAGTGGATCCTGGGAAGTAAATTTTTAATGTGAGGTTGGATTCTGTTTTTAATATTTTATTTAAATGTTTTGTGTCAATATTTGTTTTTTCAGTTAGTCACATTTCATATCAATTTATGTTAATTTCATAACAGGATTTGGAAGATTTATGCTCTCTATAACCTTACTTTTTAAAAAAATTTAATGTGTCATAGCCCAAGAGAAGTGAATGAAAATTTTCTGCGAATAATGTGTCTATTTTCCCTGACATTTCCTGGAGTTTTTGTTTAATGAATGCTGTGGAATTTGATGCATAGGTATTCTTAAGCTTTATAACTCTTGTGACTCAAAGCCTGTGGCATAAAAATACTGTTTTGATCTTACATAATGGTTTTTAGCATGAACATTTTCCTGTGTCATATAAAGATCATGATTTCTGCTTCTTTTGTTTGTGCTTGCCTAGTGTTATTTTCCCATTTTATTCTTATTTTAAAATTTCTTTTACAGCCTATATTGCATCAAATGAATGGGTGCTACCTTTTTATATAAGTTGGTAAAAAACAGTTTAGTGGCCATTATTCAGTGATTTATTTTTTCCGGTATCAGGAATTGAACTCAGAATCTTGCACTTGCCAGGTAAGTGCAGTGCCACTCAGCTATATTCTCGGCACTATTCAATGATTATTAATAACCAAAGGCATGTCTAACATGTGATATATGCAAAATAAAATGGTGTTATTTGATTATTCATTAGATTTCAAACTATTGTATCATAATCAAGAATTTAAGCCTAATGGGACTACGTATAGACTCAACAGATCTTCATTTGAAAACAGAGGGTCCTGTCTTAGCAAATAAGTGGGCAACTTGCTTTTAATAATATTTAGCAGAAAAAAACCATTTTGACTCAGCACTGATTTTCTCTTAAGGTATCTTTTCTTACACTTTATGTGGTAATTTGGTATGGTATAAAAAATAATAGCCTGTAAAGTAGGTCTGCATATGTGATATCATTTTACTTTAAAACTACTCAGTTTCATTTGAGTTATCAAAAGAAACATTCCATTATAGGATGCACTTAGTATACTAAGCTAGTGATTTCAAATGTAGCTGAAGTGGACTATCCTAGACATTAGGTATGTACACTGACTAAATCCTCCATCCAGAATAAAGGCATTCATCACCTCATTTGTTGGCTCACAGCCAGGTCTGCATGCAGAAACTGTCCTTGGTCACATTTGTTCTTCCCTTGGGACAGTCGGCATCCAATGACTAGTCCATCTGGGGATAGGAAGGCCTGTTCATCTGTCTTAGATGGACTCTGAAGGGTGACTCCACTTTCAGAGCATCCTGTGAGATTGATCCAGGCTTTTTTCACCACTGCATTTCAGGTCAACTTCTCCCTCTGCCCAACTCTTTTTATCCACTTCCCTACATGTATTGCTTCTAAGAGCATGCCTTTAGAAATGTCCTGCCTGGGTCTGCCCATGCCCTACTGAGGTCCCCAGTTGTGCGGAATACACCGAAACAGCCTGCTGCACCTGCTGCAGAAGGCAGCCACCTGGTTCCACACTACAAAGACGCAGAGGACACCAGACCAACAGACCAATGAACCGAGTCCCGCTGTTCCCGGCCCAGAGGTAGGGGCTTCTGAGCCACCATCCCACTGCTTCAGGTCCAGAGGAAGGGGATTCCGGGTCACCATCCCTCCCGCTGCTCCCAACCCAGAGGAAAGGGCTTTTGGGCCACCTCTGGTCTCTACTCCTGGCTCAGAGGAAGGGGCTTCCGGGCCACCATCCCTCCCACAACTTCCAGCCCAGAGGGAGGGGCTCCTGAGCCGCCATCCTACTGCTCCTGGACCAGAGGAAGGGGCTTCCCTGCCACCATACCTCCCACTGCTCCCAGCCCACAGGAAAGGACTTTTGGGCCACCTTCCCTACCACTGCTCCTGGCCCCTGTCCGACCTCTCCCGGCTCAGAGGAGGTAATCCGGGCAGGCGCTAACAGCCCCCTGGCCCAGTCAAAATGAGAAAACACGTAAATAACTCTCAAAACCAGACTTCCAGATCACCTACAGCAACCACAAAGGGAAATGAGATGGAACACTCTGATACTCAAGCACCTGGACCCACTGAACTGGCAACAAAAGGGGATCTGGAAAAAATGAAATCAGAAATAATTTCTCAGATAACAGGAGAAATTGTGCCCCTAGTGCAAGACATGATTAATAAATCTAGAGAGGAGCTCAGGAACATGATGGAATCTCAACATGAGAAACAAATAGAATCCATAAAAGAGATGCAAATAGTTTTCCAGGACATGAAAAACTCCATTGAAAGTCTACACAGCAGAATGAGCCAATGTGAGCACAGAATTTCAGATATAGAAGATAAGATTGCAATTAGTGACCAGGAAAAGAAAAATTGCTTCAAAATTATAAGGGAACATGAGAAATCAAACCAGTAGCTGCTAGATGATGCAAAGAAGAATAACATAAGACTGACTGGAGTCAATGAAGAAACAGGAGAGAGTGGAGAGGACATAAAAAAAAAAATCTCTTCAGAGAAATAATGGCAGAAAACTTCCCAAGCAGGGGAAAAGAGCTTGACATACAGATAAGTGAGGCATACATGACTCCAAATAGATGTAATAAAAAAAAAATCTACACAAAGGCATATCATTGTTAAGATTCCAGAAACTCAACAGAAGAACAAAGTTCTACAAGCAGTCAGAGAAAAGAAACAAATCACATACAAAGGAAAGCCCATCAGAATCACAGCAGACTTCTCAACACAAACCATCAAGGCAAGAAGAGCTTGGAGTGACATATTCCAAGCCCTAAAAGAAAACAGCCTCCAACACAGATTGATGGACCCTGCAAAACTATCTTTCAAAATGGATGGAGAAATAAGATACTTTCATGACAAAGAGCACCTTAGGAACTTCATGAATACCAAACCAGCACTCCAAAGAATTTTACACAATATCCTAGGAACAGACATTGAGGATCACAACCCCAGGAAGCAAGGCAGAATGAACCCATCTGGCATGACAAGAAATTAAATGGAAAGGGGGAGAACCCAACAAAAAGAGAAAGTCATGGCAATGACAAGTCAATGTGTTTCAGTTATAACAATCAACGTTAATGTTCTGAATTCACCAATCAAAAGAAATAGACTGGCAGAATGGGTCAAGAAGCAAAATCCAGCAATATGCTACATACAAGAAACACACTTAATTCAAAAGGAAACTCATAGACTGAAAGTTAAAGGGTGGAAAACAATACTCCATGTGACAGGAACCCGAAAAAAAGCAGGAGTAGCTATCCTCTTTGCAGATCAAGTAGATTTCAAACCAACACTGATTAAGAGAGATGAAGAAGGACACTACATCCTTGAAAAGGGAAGAATCCAAGAGGAAGAGATGACAATCATAAATATCTATGCACCAAACACTAGTGCACCCAACTATATAAAACAAATACTAACGGACATGAAAAGTCATATATGCACTAATACAATTGTAGTGGGGGACCTCAACACCCCATTGTCACAAACAGATAGATCAACTAGACAAAAAATAAGCAAAGAAATACTAGAACTCAATCGAACTCTTGAACAAATGAACTTAACAAATCTTTACAGAATCTTACACCCCACAAAATCAGAATACACATTCTTCTCAGCTGCACATGGGTCATTCTCCAAAATAGACCACATACTCACACATAGAACATGTTTAAGTAAGTGCAAAGGAATTGAAGTTATCCCCTGTATATTATCAGACCATAATGCAATGAAATTGGAGATCCATAGCAAAGGAAACTGGAAAAATTTCATAAACACTTGGAAATTGAACTACACACTTCTGAATAACCAATGGGTTACAGATGAAAATAAAGAAGAAATCAGACAGTTCCTTCAATTAAATGACAATGACAATACAACATATCAGAATCTATGGGACACAATGAAAGCAGTCTTACAAGGGAAATTCATAGCAGTGAATACGCATATTAGGAAAACAGAAAGAGCCCAATTAAACAACCTGATGCTGAACCTCAAGCTTCTGGAAAAAAAAAAGCAGAACAACCCCAAATCTCATACAAGGGAGGAAATTATAAAGATCAGAGGAGAAATCAATGCAATGGAGACTAAGAGAATGATACAAAAAAATCAATGAAGCCAAGAGTTGGTTCTTCAAAAGAATCAAGAAAATTGACAAAAGCTTAGCCAACGTTGTCACAAAAAGAAAAGAAAAGGCCCAACTCCATGCAATTAGGAATGAAAAGGGTGAAATTACAACAGAACCAGTGGAAATCAAGAGGATCATCAATACCTACTTCCAGAACCTATACACCGATAAGATGGACAACACAGAAGAAATGGACAGATTCCTAGATACATATGAATTACCAAAGTTGAACAAAGAAGACCTAAAAATTCTGAACAACACAATATCAACCAATGAAATTGAAAATGTAATTCAAAACTTATCAACTAAGAAAAGCCCGGGCCCTGATGCCTTCACTGCTGAATTCTACAAGACATTTAGAGAGGAACTGCTGCCACTACTGTTGAAACTCTTCAATGAAATTGAAAGGGAAGCAATACTTCCAAATTCATTCCTGGAAGCAAGTATCACCTTGATCCCCAAAGCAGAGAAAGACCCAACTGAAAAAGAGACCTATAGGTCAATCTCACTAATGAACATAGATGCAAAAGTCCTCAATAAGATAATGGCAAACAGAATCCAGAAGATCATCAAGAAGATCATACACCTTGATCAAGTTGGATTCATCCCAGGGATGCAGGGATGGTTTAATATACTCAAATCCATCAATGTAACACACTAAATCAATAGAGCCAAGGACAAAAACCATATGATTATCTCCATAGACGCAGAAAAGGCATTTGACAAAATCCAACATGCATTTATAATAAAAACCCTGCAAAAAATTGGAATAGATCATCTCTACCTCAAACTGATAGAAGCCATCTATGGAAAACCAACAGCCAAGATCATACTAAATGGTGAAAAACTGAAATCCTTCACAATAAAATCAGGAACAAGACAAGGATGTCCACTATCACCACTCTTGTTCAATGTAGTTCTGGAAACAGCCACAGCAATTAGACAAGAGAAAGAAATAAAAGGAATAAAGATAGGTAATGAAGAAGTCAAATTTTCATTATTTGCAGATGACATGATGCTCTATATAGAAGACTCCAAGAACTCCACCAAAAGTCTTCTAGACTTAATAACCAGATTCAGTCAAGTAGCTGGTTACAAGGTCAACACACAAAAATCAATAGCTTTCCTCTACACCAATGACAGACTCACTGAGAGAGAAATAGGGCAAATAATTCCTTTCACAATAGTATCCAAAAAACTGAAATACCTAGGAATCAACCTAATGAAAGAAATCAAAGACCTCTTCTCTGAAAACTGTGGCACTCTGAAAAGAGAGATTGAAGATGATATCAGAAAATGGACAGACATCCCCTCCTCCTGGGTAGGAAGGATTATTATAGTGAAAATGGCCATACTTCCAAAACTGCTATATAGATTTAATGCAATTCTAATTGAGATTCCAGCAACATACTTCATAGACCTTGAGAAAACAATCCAAAAATTCATTTGGAACAAGAAGAGACCCAGAATAGCAAAAGCAATTCTAGGTAACAGAGACATGGCAGGGGGTATCACAATCCCCAACCTGCAACTCTACTACAAAGCTACTGTGATAAAAACAGCATGGTACTGGCAAAGAAACAGACTTTAGGACCAGTGGAAGAGATTAGAAGATGCAGAAACAATGCCAGACACACTCAGCCATCTCATCTTCGATAAAGGAGCCACACACCCTCACTGGAGGAAAGATAGCCTCTTTAATAAATGGTGCTGGAAAAATTGGGCTTCAACTTTCCAAAGATTAAAACTAGACCTGTATTTCTCACCAGGCACTAAATTAAAATCAGAATGGATTAAAGATCTAAATATTCAAAGAGAAACTCTGAACCAGTTGGAACAGAGGTTAGGTAGAACCCTTGAAGACATTGGTGTAGGAAAAGATTTTATGAACAAAACCTCAGTTGCCCATGTACCAGCACAAAAAATCAACAAATGGGATCTCTTCTTATTAAAAGGCTTCTGCACAGCAAGAGAAACTACCAGCAATATGAAGAGACACCCCACAATGTGGGAAAAAATCTTCACCTGCTCTTCCTCAGACAAAGGTCTACTATCTCAAATCTATAAAGAACTTAAAAAGATCAGACCTCCCAAATGTAAAGACCCAATTGAAAAATGGGCATCTGAAATGAACAGACATTTCTCAGACAAAGAAGTAGAAATAACAAATAAATACATGAAAAAATGTTCACCATCACTGGTCGTTTGAGAGATGCAAATGAAAACAACGCTGAGATTCGACTTCACTCCAGAAAGAATGGCTGCTATCATGAAATCAACCAATAACCAATGCTGGCGGGGCTGTGGTGAAAGAGGAACTCTGCTCCACTGCTGGTGGGAGTGTAGACTGCAAGCACTGTGGAAATCAGTATAGAGATACCTCAAAGAACTAGGACTGGAAGTCTCATTTGACCCCGCTATTCCACTGCTGGAGATCTTCTCCAAAGAATTAAAAGAATCATACCACAGTGATATATGTGCACCCATGTTCATAGCAGTGCAGTTTGTAGTAGCTAAAACTTGGAAACAGCCCAAATGCCCATTAACTGGAGACTGGATAAAGAAAATGTGCGGTTTTTTTATGAACTGGAGTACTACTCAGCCATAAAAAATGAGAAACTAGAGACATTTATAGCTAAGTGGATGCACATTGAGGTGATACTCTTAAGTGAAATAAATAGGACACACATGGATAAATACCGAATAGTTTCTCTGGTGTGATAAACTGAAAGTGTAAATAAGGACTAAAATGTATAATAGGTAATGTGAAATAGGAAGAAAAGGGGCAAAGGGGAAGGAAGTGGGAGGGCTAGGGGAAAGGATAGAAGGGAATGGGATTAATAGGAGAAAATGGAAAACTAGGAACAAAATCTTTGTAAATAGGGAGGAATGGAGGGGTTGAAGGGAGCGCTGGGCAAGGGTGAAAAATAAGAACTAAGAGAGACTATGTAAAGGTGCAAATTTCCAATGATGAATGTCATTATATTGTATACCTAAAATGTACCAATGATTAGAATGAATAATCGATAATGCAAAATAGGAAGAAAAGGTCCAAAGGGGTAGGGGTAGTGGGAGGAGTAGGGGAAAGGAAAGAAGGGAAAGGAAAAATGATGAGAAATGGAAAAAATGGAAATAAAGTCTTTGTAAATAGGGAAGGGTGGAGGGCGTGAAGGGAGGGCTAGGAATGGGGAAAAAAATAAGAACCAAGATGCATTATGTAAAGGTATAATTTGCAATGAGAAATGTAATTGTGTTGTATACCTACAATATACCAATAAAAGAATTTAATACAAAGAAAAAAAAGAAAAGAAATGTCCTGCCTGGTAACTGCCATTGCAGACTGTTTTTTTCAGAGCCCAATTACAACAGAATTTGTATTGATAACATTGAGGAACATATACAAATCATAGTTTTACAGTAAATGGCAAAGAGATTTTCATTTACATGAAACAAGCCTCAATGAAAATACATAATGTACTTATGTGTCTTGATTCATGAACACCAAGACCCAACTTCCAAGTTTAAGAAAGCATTGAATTATCAGGTAATTTTAAAATGAGCTTTTGAAATGAGGCTGGCATATGCGGGGTAGCATCAGTGAGGTTGTTAAACATAAGGTATGTGTTTTATGATTTCTAACTAGAAAAATTTAGAAGCTGTCAGTAAGGATCAATTACTTCACACAGGTCCTAGAATTGCAGCTAATACATATAGTAATATGTTAGTTTAGATAACATCATTTATAAACTTTGATATTACCATGAACCTCTTGAAGCCAAGAATTTCTTATTTACTAAAAAAGTGAAGATATTTTTAACTTGAAAAATTTTATATATTCTAATCCTACATATAAAATACAGAATATTTTCCCCAAAAATAATTTCTCCAAAAACAGGAAAAATCTGCATAAGCAGCTAACTTCTTCCTTCAACAAATATTCAAAAAGACAAAAAATTTTAACTGGTTTCAGTGATATAATTGAATGGTTTAAAAGTTTTTGATGAATGGTCAGCATTGCAATTAGGATTTTTCTGATTCATATTGCAAGAGATAACCTATTTTTATGAAATATATGTATGCATGTGTATATGTTTGAGCTCAATTTTGGTTCAGTATCTGTGCATATTAAAATAAGCAACTTTTAAGGACCAGATATATTTAATGTAAACCCATCAAGCTGGGTTTAGACAGTCATTCTCACAATGACCTGATCATTGTCAATTTTAAAATAATTTATCCTGAAGTGGTAGGATGTCAAATCAAAGAACTAGGACAACAAAAAATGCCATGAATGGTGCTGCTCCTGGCCTAATTATCAGGATGGCTCACTCTCACTCAGCCAGACACTACACCTTTACTTTAGCCCCCATTTACCTTTCAAGTCACACTTCACTATGCTGAAAACAGTCTTTGGGGAATGGGTCACTGACCCGAGGAACATGCAATATCAGAAATAAAGCATTTTGGTGGTGAGAAGACTGGATTTGACCAGGAATGCAAATTTGGAAGAGAGAATGAAGATATCTTAAGGCAAAGGATGTCATTATTTCTCCTTCTATTCTTTTAGATACAGCATTACACAGTGCTTACTGACATGGATTATGTCAGACTGGATTGTGCCTGTGCTGAATGCTAGGTTCTATTCTTATGAACTCTGTGTCTTGGGCAACTGTTTATCTCCCTGTACCTCAGTTTCTTAATCTTTAAAATTGGGATATTACTGATACTTATCTCCTAGGATTTTTATGCAGATTAAATGTGTTACTATATGGAAAGGACCTACAACAGCATCTGACACATAGTAAGTACAGAGAAATGTTAGCTATTATTTTTATTATTTTGCTTCATAAGGAATAAAGATGAGAACAGAACAACATAACAGCAATAGGGAGGCCAGAAACTGTATTTACTTTCCTTTAAAACTAGTGACAATCGAGAGAAGGAAAAAGAACAGAAAAAAATAAAGAAGAAATACGAATTGGGGCCAGAACAGGAACAAAAAGGGAGATGAAGAACAATGTGGGACAGCAAGAGAACGAGAGGGAGAGGGGTGGGGGGAGGGAAAAGAAAAAAAAGAAGAGAAAAATAAAAATTTGAAAAGAGTAGAAAAAATAAAAATTAAAAATAAGAGAAAAAAATTGCAAATAACAAATGAAAAATAAAAACGAAGGGCCTCCTTCAGGGTATGTCTCTGCTGTCACAATATACAACGTGGGCAAGAGTTTGCAGTTATAAGTCAATGTGTCTCAGCAAGTCGGTAGCAGACCCATGAGATTCAGGCAGATTTCTGGCTGCAAGTCCCAAGTTGAACTCTCTGTCCTCCTACAGGCTTGAACTCTGGAAGTTTCTACTGCAGGTTCCACCTGCCTTTCCCCTGAAGATAGTCCAGGTTCCTATGGGAGGTGATGATCCCTCCAACTTACCAAGTAAGGTGTTCTGGTGTGCCTTTATTGCAGAGATTCTCTTCACTTTTCCAGTGGGCTTCAGTTTTCATCAAGGAGTCTGAGAGAGGCCCTCTTTCTGTTGTTCACTTTTGCTCTATCTTCTGAAGCTCAGGACAATGGCCTTTATGACCCTCTGTGCCTCTGTAGTGTGGAACCTTGTAGTGGCAAAGCCTGGAGGCCAGAGGCAGGGGTGGGGGGGCTGCAGGGACCCGCAAGGCTAAGCTGGTCGCTGTGGGTGAGGCGCCGGAGGGGAAGACCCCCTCAAGTGATATTAAGAATAAGAAAGCCCATTTGCATTTGAAAAGTGGAAATTTAGAATACTAGTAATGTAGCAAGATGATTTTTTAAATTACACAGTAGACAACTGTTAAAATAATATGAAAATATTGAGAATATGCTGACCACATAGCTTTTTAGGTAAAAATTTAAGTTAAGGAGCAACTAGAGCAACACAAATTATAACACTAAAAATGATGTCTTTTTTTAATTAAATTCTTTTATTGGTACATTTCAGGTATACAACACAATTACATTTCTCATTGCGAATTGTACCTTTACATAATGCAACTTGGTTCTTATTTTGTCCCCATTCCTAGCCCTCCCTTCACACCCTCCACCCTTCCCTATTTACAAAGACTTTATTTCCATTTATTCCATTTCTCATCATTTTTCCTTTCCCTTCTTTCCTTTCCCCTACCCCTCCCACTACCCCTACCCCTTTGGACCTTTTCTTCCTATTTTGCATTATCGATTATTCATTCTAATCATTGGTACATTTTAGGTATACAATATAATGACATTCATCATTGGAAATTTGCACCTTTACATAGTCTCTCTTGGTTCTTATTTTTCACCCTTGCCCAGCGCTCCCTTCAACCCCTCCATTCCTCCCTATTTACAAAGATTCTATTCCTATTTTTCCATTTTCTCATATTAATCCCATTCCCTTCTATCCTTTCCCCTAGCCCTCTCACTTCCTTCCCCTTTGCCCCTTTTCTTCCTATTTCACATTACCTATTATACATTTTAGTCCTTATTTACACTTTCAGTTTATCACACCAGAGAAACTATTCGGTATTTATCCATGTGTGTCCTATTTATTTCACTTAAGAGTATCACCTCAATGTGCATCCACTTAGCTATAAATGTCTCTAGTTTCTCATTTTTTATGGCTGAGTAGTACTCCATTTAATAAAAAACCCCACATTTTCTTTATCCAGTCTCCAGCTGATGGGCATTTGGGCTGTTTCCAAGTTTTAGCTATCACAAACTGCACTGCTATGAACATGGGCACACCTATATCACTGTGGTATGATTCTTTTAATTCTTTGGAGAAGATCTCCAGCAGTGGAATAGCGGGGTCAAATGGGACTTCCAGTCCTAGTTCTTTGAGGTATCTCCATACTGATTTCCACAGTGCTTGCACCAGGCTACACTCCCACCAGCAGTGGACCAGGGTTCCTCTTTCCCCACAGCCCCGCCATCATTTGCTATTGGTTGATTTCATGATAGCAACCATTCTTTCTGGAGTGAGTTGAAATCTCAGCATTGTTTTCATTTGCATCTCTCAAATGACCAGTGATGTTTAACATTTTTTCATGCAAAAAATGATGTCTTTTAAAGAGATTGATGCTATTTGCTAACTCTATACATGCAGTTTCTCTAGAATCACCAAAAAATACATGTATTAGGATGTGCAACATCTTTTAGAATCATATCACATTATTTACTCCTTTTTATTGCTTGTTTATATGGATTTGGTGTTATTAAAAATGAAAAGTTTAATTATTTAATTTTCTGTTTGTTTTGATAGGCTATGTTTTTTGAAAATATAGGCATTATGAAATATGAAGACTTACTTAGAATATTATTGGCAATTGACCTTACAAAACCAATTTCAGATGAAAACGTTACAGTGATTGATACAGCCTTCAGTCACATTCCAGTACGGCTGTACTTGCCAAGTAGGAAGTGAGAAAGACAGAGACCAGCTGTAATTTTTATTCATGGTGGTGGCTTTGCCCTGGAAAGTTGCAGTAAGTTAATTTTATACATATGTATGTTGTATTTTATATATATCCATACTTATATTAATATGTAGTGTGTTCATATAAGATTGACAGTCACTTATTGATAAAGTATTGTTCTCTATATAGTTTATTTAGTTTTGATTTGTATGGGTACATTTTTGTAGTACATTAAGATTATCTTCATCATAGGAAATTGGTACTTGTACATAACACTGTAAACATTTTTAGGTTCCTTTCCTCCCACTTTCCATTTCTTGGTCATTTTCCCATTAACAAAAGATCTATATTCCTGTTTCCTATTGTCTGTCTTTTATTTTGCTCTTTATTTGGGGTTTTCTCATGTAAGAGAGACTATATGATATTTAAGCTTGTTTACCTGATTTATTTCACTTAACATTATGGTCACAAGGTGCATCTATTTACCTACAAATGACTCTGATGTATTCTTCTTTACAACATATAGAAGTACTCCTGTGTTTATCTTTTGTCAAGGTTTGATCTCTTTACTTTGCATGGTGTCATATTTTCTCCTATTTCATTATTTGATTTTATAAATATTTCTCCTTTAATATTCTGCCTACAAATCTGTCTTTTTTGCTGACTCCTAAACTTACTACTGTCTCTTCTACCATGATGCTTCAACCCCATGTCACTGTCTAGTTATTACTCTACCACTATTTCTTGTCTTAGACTCACTTCTTTATACCTTAGATTCGGTTTTTCCCTTTTTGATAAATTTTTCAAAGTGTAACTGAAAAATGAACACTGTCTTCTGTTTAGCTGAATCTCTGTTCCTGTATTTACCATGTAGCCAATTTTTGTGGATTTCTTCTCCCCCTTTCATTTGTTCGCAGCTCCCACTTAAAAAATACAAAACACCAAAAGAGAGATGATCTTTGTTTATTTTTATATCTGTCCGTATCCCCAGCATTTTGTCTGTCACTTTGGATTCTATATCTTCCTTTAGTTTGTCATCTGTACTTTTCCACCCTACTGCCCACACTCATGCTGCTGATTTTTGGTTCTGTATCTCCATTTATCACATTTTTCCTGAATTTTACTTCAATAAATTTAACTTCTCTCTAAACCAGTATTCCTGGATTTACCATAGATCATTTAACCTTAACAAAAATTCAACCTTAAAAGAAATCAACTTCTTTATATTCTAATATTTTAATACAAATAAACAAATAAAAATAAGCAAAATGCTCCTCAGTTTGTGTTCTGTCAGTATATGGCCACATTGATCAATTACATCTTTTCCCGTTGATCCCAGATATAATAACCAATTTCATCCTTTGTACTTTCCAAATATCTTCTCATTTCTGTTCAAACTAAAGAAAAGTGATTTATCATGTAGATCTTTTTCTGTTTTTATATCTCTGTTCCACACCATTTCTTCATTTAGAACATCTTCATTTGAATTAAATTTTATAATATTCAAATCTGGTTATATGGCTTGTTGCAAATTTTTATTAAAGTCTACCACCTGTTGACAGTGAAATCCCAAGTGTAACATCCAAGTTCAGACATTTATATTCTTATTTTTCTATACAGTCTCACTTTCTTTCCTTTCTCTCTCTAAATTTATATTTCAATTGTATTTAACCATACTTATTTTCCTTAATTCTCTATGCATTCTCATTAGTCTTCATCTTCGAGCATATTTTTCCTTGAAAAGAACACATTTTACTTTCTCCATTTAATAGCAGTCATCATATCTTTACTTTTAGCAAAAGTCCAATTAATACCCTTTGAATTAATGTATATTGAATGACTAAATAGAATTTTGACATTGCGTTCACATAGGATTTTTTCACAAAATTTTACCCATTTTTTTTTCTTTGGTGGTATTGAATATTGAATCCAAAGCCTTTACAACTGAGCTATATCCCCAGAATTTTTATAAAATTTTTATTTTGAGACAAGGTCTTGCTAAGTCACTGTTTCCCAAGCTGGGGTAGAACTTGTGATCCTCTTGCATCAGCCTCCCACCTCCCAGGTTGCTAAGATCAAGCACATGCACCATTATGCCTGAATGACTTTTAAAAATCACAATACAAAGTAAAACTAGTATTGGATACACTAACATTTTATTGCATGCACAATGTTACTGACTAGTATTTCCTGCAAAAATGGATATGGTTGAGCTTTTGAAAATATAGAAATTATAATGCAGATATAATATTATCTTCAACTTGATTCTTGAGTCTGGCCGATTCTTGTCAAATGAAGTTTCATTGGATATCATACTAATATATTTCAGTTACAGAGTGAAAAGATACACTTTCTTCTGGTCCTTAGTTTTGAAAATATATAGAAATATAGGATTCAACCAAGGGATAGTAAAAATAATATGTCTATTCCTGACAAATTACTGCAGAACATGTCTTCATTCTTGTTAATGAGTCACCCATGAGTCAGATATTTACTAAAGATAGTTTCTAGCAGTAGTACATGATCCCAAGCTTCCTCCTGGTGAAACCTTCTAGAAAAGGGGCAGATCATAGCATGTACACACCATCTTTGGTGAATGGTGTCCCTTTGAAGTGTGTATCACAGTGAATCTGGAAGAAGCACTCCCACGAAAACAATGGGACAAGCAGAGCATGGTGAGTTTCTTCTCCCATTGTGATCAATCAGATGACCTGTCTTGGTCTTTTCCTCCTGAGTAATTTGGAAGGTGGTGGATTGGGACAGTCTTCTTACTCTGACAGAGTGTCTTTCTACTTAGCAACAAAGTAGAGATTAAAGAGTTTCTAGCACTTAATCATAATCCATACTTCTGTCACATTTCCCAAACATAGGTGGTTTTTCCATGGCTCTTTATTTACAAGAACTCCCTTTATGTTTCTTTCTCTCTTTTCAGAGCAATTTTCCTCTGACTTTCTGAGTCGATGGACTGCAAACAAACTTGATGCTGTTGTTGTGGGAGTAGAGTAAGAGAATGACTGATCTTAATATGGCTCTTGCCCTCTTTTGATATGTGATTTCCTGAGCAAGACTGCCAGACCTTAGAAATGACTGGATCCTAGAGATTTTTGGATTACATTAAATTTTTCAATTGACAGTATAATACTCATGACTTCTCAAAGGGGCCCACTTCCACTTTAATCTTTGCCATTGCAGAAACCTCTGAGGAGACTTGGTCAATGCTATGTTTGCCTTTTGGTCAACTTAGCTCTGATGACTTCTAGGAATATAAAGCTTAGGTTCTAGGAAAATCCTAAGTATTGAACTTGGACAGGGGCAGCTTAGTTACTCACTCCACATAGGAATGTTGGATTTTGTTTGAGCTGGTAGTAAAAAGATGAAGTTGGGAGAGATTCTTGGTGGAGGAACATTAGGTGAAAAATGTCGGGACCATGTGAGCATTTCAAGTTATTCAGAAAAGGAGAGTTCTTAATGACTTCTGCCCAAATTTCCAATATTATACCAGAAAAGTGCATACATGTGTATTCTGTACTTCTGAAACTACCTCCTTCAGAATGAATAATTTTTTAAATCTCTTCTGCTATTTCTGCAGTACAGAAAGGTATCTGGGGCCATGCAGACTGATGCTGTAAGAAAATGTACTGTGATTTGGCTCCATGGCAGTATAATGGAGTCAAATAAAGAATACTAATGAAATCAGTGCTGTCCTACTCATAATTACTGCTTTACAGCAAGAGAAGAATCCTTTATATGTTCAGAGATATTTCTATTTACAACAGTAACCAGATATACCATGATTTTAATGTAATATGTCACATTGTCATTTAAAACCCACAAGTCTCTTGGTGCTACATTTTGTGGATATTTTAAGCAATGTATCAGTTATATATATTTCTTCTTCATTACACTATAGAAAATTTAAAGTAGTGGTCCCACCTTTTGAATCTTACACTGTTTAGATTATTCTACATTGCAGATATTTTATACATAAATTATAATACAACAAAATTGCAAGGGCCATCTGGCCAATATTGCAGGTTTTGTATTGGCTTGCAAATAATTCATTAATTTTTATGAATATTAAGATCACCATTATAGATAGAAATAAAATTACTATCCAATAGATGTATGATTGTATAATAGAAAGTGATATGTGACACATACAAAATCACAGACACACATATACAACATATGTATATATATATGCACTAAAAGATGCTATTGTAATTGATCTTAGAAATGAACTTATAATGACTAAGCAAGATCCTTTGCCGTATTTAAGTATTATTAATATTTTATTTTGAATTATTTTCACATAGCATTCAAGATGAATCACATGTAACTCGTCCGATTTTGATGTAAATAATTTTTGTACTGTATGACAAAGATAAATCACTGCCTGTCAAATTTTCTGCTTTTGAAATGTCATCTGTACTCCCATCAGTGATTCTGAACTTTTTTGAGTTATCAATTACATTTGCAACCTGGTGAATATTGTGCCACTGTGACTAATTGTTGTTTCGCTGATAATTTTACATAAAATTATAGGAGGATGAAGATATATCCTTTTCTCACAAATCTCCTTGATAAAAGGAAGATTTTAAAAACTTTTATATGAGAATATATTTATCTCATTTTAAAATAGAAGTTAGAAATAAGTTCATGTTTAGTTGATTAAATTAAGATTCAATGTACAGTTGATTTTGGTCAATAATTTTGTTGGTGAAATTGACAGATAAACTAAGTTTCATCATAAATGTTTTCTTTTTTTCTTTCTCAAGTTATAGACTAGCTCCTCAATATAAATTTCCAGTTGCCCTTGAAGATTGTATTGTTGTAGTCAAGTTCTTCATACAAGATAAAATTCTTGAAAAATATGAAGTGGATCCCACCAGAATCTGTATTACAGGATATAGTTCTGGGGGTACATTGGCAACGAAAGTGGTTTATCTGGTATGTTATGTGTATGTGTGTTTGGAACACTATGATGCTAACATTAATGAATCACTTCTTTAGTTGCAGGGCTTCTTAATCTTGTGCTTTCAGTTGTTAAGTACAAAAAAAAGTACCAAAATATTTTCTATTCCATAATTTTAAGTAAATTTTATATGAATTTGCATACTTCCTGCATGCTATTACATTTAGGTAGCTATGCCTGACACATATTGAGGCAATACAAAATATAATGCTTCCTTCCCTGCATCTCTTGGTTTCTTTCCCATTTGCAAAAGAAGTACGCCTCTATTTCCTATTATCTTTTATTTTTCTTTTTGATTTGCTTATACTTTCTTTTTGAAACAAGGTCTCACTATGTAGTTTATGTTGGCCTTGAACTCACTGTGTAGCCCAGGCTGGCCTTGAACTCATGGCAATATTCCTGCCTCAGCCTCCCAAGTGCACCTTGCACCACCATGCCGGGCCATACTTTACACTGACTTATATAAGAAAAAATATGATACTTAAGCTTATGTGCCTGATGTATTTCACTTTGCATTATAGTCACAAGGTGCACTATTTTCCTACAAATGACTCTAATTTATACTTCTTTAAAGCAGATTCCTACTGTATAAATACAACTGTGTATAAACAGAACAGTTTCTTTAACCTTTCATCTGTTGATGGACATATACCCTGCCCTATAAGATTTAGTTGTTATATATTGTGTTGCTATAAATAGGGTTATACAGGTACCAGTGTAGTATTCTGTCTTTAACTCTTTGAGAAGATACCTAGGAGACTAGCTGGGTGAATGAAATTTCTGTTTTAAGTTTTTTGAAGAATCTCTATACTGATTTCCACAGTAGTTGTAGTAGTTTACATTCTCACCCAAAGCCTTGCCAACATTTGTTGTTATTTGATTTTTTTCATGGTTACCATTCTTTCTGGAGTCATATGGAGTCTCAGAGTTGTTTTAATTTGGATTTCTGTATTGGCCAATGATGTTACATTTCTTCATGTATTCATTAGCAAATTGTACTTTTGAGAAGTGTCTATTCATTTCATTTGTCCATTTTTCATTAGATCTTTTAATTTAGGGGGACCTAATTTCTTGATTTCTTTATAAATTCGAGATACTAGTCCTCTGTCTGAGGTGGGGGTGTCAAAATTTTTTCCCATTCTGTAGTTTGCCCTTTTACTGTCATTTGTTTTCTTTGTTGCAAACTTTTCTCTGAAAAGTTTAAAATATACAATATGTCTCAGATCATCATTTAATATAACAAGGGGTACATGATTCTTCACATATTAATTATAAACTTTGGTAGAAATTTATAATTATTTAGTTATTAAAATTCAGATGCTGAACCCTGTAGAGAGTCATGAAATGACACTTGGACTGTGTGTCATGCTGTGTCAGAAAAGGAAATTTGCCTCATGTTAAAAGCCTTGCTGTGTATTACTGAATAATTTATTTGAAAAATTAACAGAAATAAATAATTTTGTTCCACAAAACCATTTTCAATGGGATAGAATAAATGTAATCATGCAAAATAAATGTAATACTAAAAATTCAATGAAATAATACCTCCAAGCATGAGATGACCTTCAGATATTCCATTTAACATTCACAAGGAGGCAAATGAACCTATAACCTCTTGCTAGAGTCCACTATCTCAGAGTCCTTCTTGGTCCATTGCTCTGAAGACTTGTGTGTCTTCAAGCATTTTAGGTGAATGGGATTTTGATCATGAGTTTCAACCTTCCTTCTCTGCATCTGGGGAAATCCTTCAGCAGCAAAAAAATCCGCAAGCAGGAAGAGAGTCTGGGGGAAGAGCTTTCAATACAGGAGCGAAGCAGATGATACCTAGGAGATCATTGCAATGAGCAGAGCAATGTGGATGGATAAGGAGTTGGATGTTTATGTGTGGTTATTACTAGGTCAGGTGTCTGTATGCAAGGGATCTTTATAGAACATTTTTAGTGATTTTAGTGTTTTGAAGTTAACTTCAATAGCAGCAACAGTGTACAATACCCTTCTCTAGCCTAGTAATATTGTAATTTTTGAAATTTTTCTTTCATCGGTACATTTTTGGCATATAATGAATACATTCATTGTGGAGAGTACATGGCATATCTTAATTCTTTTTATGTTCCCTTTCCCTCTTGCCATCTCTTGGTACTCTTCCCATTTTTAAAAGTTCTATCTTCCTGTTTCCTGCTATCTTTCTTTTATTTTGCTCTTTAACTTATTTATGGTTTGGATTTCTCATGTAAGAGAAACCATATGATACTTAAGATTGTGTTTCTGATTTATGTCACTTAATATTGTGGTCTTAAGGTGCAACCATCTTCCTTCAAAGAATTCAAATTCATCCCTCTTTATAGCAGGGTATGAATGTATCATGGTAATATAACATCCTTAACTTTATCAGAGACATACCTAGTAGGGGAATAGCTGGCTCAAATTCCTCCCATTTTAAAAACCATTATAAAATTCTAACAAAATTAATAACATAAAGTCTTAAGATACCAACATTCAGAAGCTCATAAGAGGCTTAAAATATTTTCTAGAATTATCCTAATGATCTAAATAGAAGCTCTGATAAGAATAGGAGAGAAGTTTCTAGTAGCAAAACCTCAAATCACACTGCATTTTAAAAACAGAACAAGAGCTATACAAACAGGAGTTCAAAGAATGTATAATCTCCAATTTTACAAAAGTACAAAACTTATTAATTAGTTCTCCTATGAATTTTAATGCAGATAAATTCTTTATGTATGCCATTTCTTCAATATTCAATCTGACTGCCTTAAAATAGATTTTCATAAGTAGAACAACTTAATGTTTAGCATGGAGAGACACAGTGTCAAATGAGCTTTAACAGTGTGCTTAGAGATTAGAAATGTATATAAGTGTCTGCTTCATTCCATTTTCATAAGTAATGCATAATTATATTTATAATGGTCTTATTTTTTAATAGATAAAGGTATACTTTTCCGTACTATAGTTTGAATGCACATACCTTTCATTATCAATATATTAAGATATATTTTACTGAGAACATAAGATGTCCATAAGGGTCTCTTTATTCATAGTCTTTGATAATTTATGTTTTAAAGTAACCTTATTGGCAACTCATAATCATTATTTTTGCTAAATTTGCTAACTTTTGTCTGTAATATGTTTTAATGAGTTTCCTTGCATTCTAAATGAGATTGTGGGTTTTTTCTTTTTAAATTTTCTTCTTTTTCATTTAGAACATTTTAAAATGTAAAATTTGATTATATTTTAATTTAATATTTCTTTCATTGCCTCTCAGTTCAGAAAGAATATCTGTTTTAGAAATTTGCTGAAATTAACATTTTGCATACAATTTCATAACTATTTATGTCTCTATATATGATCTATCATAATTCCAAAATTATTAATTCATTAAAATGTGTGTGTTACATTATGGCTTTGATATGCTTTAATAGGTTATGAACTAATGTTTCAATTATTATGCTTATTCTAATTTGATATTTATTTTATCTTTTGACCTGCCAAACCTCATGAGACTATCTAATGATGTCAAAAAAAATTGAGCTAGGTTAATTGCTCATTAAGACAATATACTAGGATATATATATTAGGACAGATAATTCTTTTTTATTATTACCAACAATAATACTAGATGAAGTTAATGTTTATGAGCAGTCACTACATTCCTGGAATTATTCTCCTTTAGTTTAATCTCATTTTCACCACATAAAGCCATATAAAACTTTGGGTAATTTCCTGCCCCTTTAGAGTTAAAAAACCTGAGCCTTTAAAGGGATAGGTAATTAGATAACTAGCCTAAGGCCATAAAATTTATGTTATAAAGCTAGAACTCTAACATATCAAGGTCTACAAAACCTATATTTTCACATATTGGAAAGTTAGTACCTTTCAGTCTCTTTTCTTCTTTCTGGTAGATTGGGTGTATCACCAGGCTTCTGTTTTTAAATATAAGGTAGTTTCATAAGTTTTAAATATAAGGTAGTGTCCTGCTTCGGGGACACATAGTGGGCTGTAAGACCACTTGGGAGAAATAGCGAAAAGGGGGAAGAAGTGAGAATTCACAAGATAGGGAATATAGAGTCAGCAGAGCAGTAGTTAGATAATATCCACCACCTGGAATCCCAATGCAGAAGCCCTCCAGAACCAGCACAGACTGCGTATGTGTCTTGGACTGGGCCAAATTACTTCTATTTCTGGAATTGCTTCATATAACCTCTTGTTCATCTCGGTGCTGTCAGACTTTCCTCATGGAGTAAAGATTGAGCAGAGCTAGGAGGCTAATGGAAAAAAGGAAATTAGACAAAGTGGTAACTAAATTGGATGTTCTCAATGAAAAAGTGAAGAACTGATAAATTAGATGACTTAGCTAAGTTAGGATTTCTCACCAGGTCAAATACTCAATGAATATTTTGTGTATATCCATATTATCCATACCTATACCTAGGAAGGTAAGACTCAGGGGACTTTACTGTATGCCTAAACTGGTGGATAAATGGGAGATGAATGTGGGAATCAGTGGCAAAGACCACAGATTTTGTGTGGAAGGCTCATGGGTGGTGGGGTGTGAGATGCAAGGAATGAAATCTGGCTCATAGAAGGATATCTAGCTTGGGTTAGAGTTATATCCGCAGGGATGATCCCAGAGCCATTTGAGACATGGTAGCCTATTCAATATAGGTTTGGGTTTTCTGAAGCAGGCTACATACAAGGTGTGGATGTCCATGGAAGCTACTGCTTAGAAAGACAGTTAAAGGAAATAGAAGCTATCAAGGGACTTTTTGTGGCACTAAAAGACAGATGAAATGATCTGACAGAAGTTAAAATCAAGAGTCAGTCAGAGTAAAACAAAATCATACAATTTAAAGAGGACAATGGAAGATGGCCACACAGTATGTGATGGTATAAGATAGCAAGAATAGATAACCAAGATAATCAAGAATATCACTGGTACATAAAGAGCACAGCATACAGTTTTTCTTCTTTTGGATCATGAGATGCATTAAATGAATGCTTTTAAAGCATATTCAACTGAGGATGGGGTGAAAATGTCAGTGTTTTTCTAGTATAGTGGTGGCCCTGGGTTTGGTTCCTCAGCACCACACCAAAGGAAATACAATTGATGTGTAAACAATAACAGAGCAATCTGTACTATGTCTGTAGTTCCTTATCTCCAAGTATTTTTAACAGGATTCTAGTTTATCATCACAGACTTCATATCCCCACAACACCTATATTCAGTCACTCAGAAAGTACTGATAATTTTTAATATTTCATAAATATTCTATTCCTCCGCCATCAGTTCTTTCTTTGCACCTCTTGCCAAATATGTAGACAAGGCTTTTCAACAGATTTCCCCCACTCCTATCATTGCTTACAAGGTCATTCTCTAAAATCCAAGCTTCTGTCAGGATGTAGAAGATCTTCTGTAACTTGGCTGTAAATTTTGCTTTCAACTTCAAATACTAGAGAGTTGCCTAAGTCACTGGTACATCGTCAAATGAAAAGCAGGACCACTTCTTCAAAAATTAAGAAATGCTATTGTTAAAGATCCTCTAACACTTTTCCTTTATTTACTCTTTTTCCTTATAAACCATAAGGGAGATCATTATTACATAGAAAAATAAATTTCAAATTTTATTTCATTAACTTGAATTTTGCAATTCATATTCATGTTGTGCAATGCCAATTTTAAACATAAACACAAATACACTTATATGCAGAATCACTGATGTTTTTCAGCTTACAGATGCATTTTGTTCTTAACAAAAGTCTGTAAATGTGCATAAAATTGTTTACCTTATAGTTGATACGCACACATTCCACCAGTACTCTCTATCTTTAGCTTGATGAATGAGACAGATTGAAAGTACAAGGAACTATAGCTGACCCTATCTTTCTCGTTTGTCTGTATCATCATTTGCACTATATGTGGTTGGCTAATGCAGGATGCACCATGATTGAAAAAGGATATGCTTAGGGTAAATTGATTGCTTGTTTCTTCTGCATTTAAACCAAGTTCTGGTTGTAAAGAAAGCTTGGCCTCTTAAGGCTACTATCAGCACCTTTGCTTATTTAACAACAAATATGCTGATATGGAACATAGTTGGATTCATCCTTGTGGATCCATGATGCTTGAGAGTATTGTAATAGTCAAAGAGAATAAAATTAAGTATGTTGTGGAAACCACTTGGCAATTGTGAACTTTGTATGCAAATGTCAGAGAAACACATGTTAACTCTTCTGCTCATGTGCATGTACCATTGTCTTATCAGTTACAAAAATCAAGTTAAAAGATGGAATTATTTAGAATCTCAAGGCTGCAACAGCTGAGCTAAACCAAGCATCCTTCTGAGAACTGAATTTGCTACTTGCCCATGAGTGCTTTTGGTACACAATCTTGAACCCAGCTCTACTGTGGAGAATTAATCTTTAATTTTGTCTTCCTAAACTCATTTTTGATAACACAAACCTGAATAATATGATCAACAACTAATATAAAGTATAAGAGATTAAAACTGGATAGGTTCAATAAGTAGCAGTGATTCCTTTATAAGAAAGTTGAATTGTCCAAAGCTAGTGTGTTAAAATTGGAATCCTTTGAGAAATTTCAGAATAAAAAGGGCCTGTCTTTAATATGACACCAGCCTCTTATATTCTGAGTTACTAAAAAGTACCCAGTATAATAAAAAAATACTAAAATATTAATTCAACAATTTCAGTTTTGTGAAGACAGCAAGATTAGGATGTGCTGAATATAGTTTGCATTTTTTCCTAGTTTTTTTCTAAGTAATGAAATATCCAGGTTAATAAATCATTTTTGTACCCTCATATACATATTAGTTGTTGCTGAGGTGGTAAATGCACATCAGAGTGTTTGATGTCCATGCTCTTTTCATGAGGTACTCCATTCCCTCCTTAGTGTTTGGTGTGGTTCAGTGCCATTACTTCCTTGCACCCCTGCATTCTGGTTAGTCTGTGCTCTTTAGTCTGTATGTCATCAAGATACAAACCTATGCCATGTGTACTTTAATAAGCAAGGGTCATTTCAGGAAGCTACTTGTATACTTGTTGCTGCTTTTCAAATAAATATTTCAGATTAGGAAGGTGATATAATGCTATCTTGTTTAAAAATTAATAAAATGAATAGCATTAATTAACTCATCCTGTCATTTTCTTCCTGTTACTGTATATATGTTGCCTTCCATATATCATATATACCTATATATATATAACATCTGTATCTTCTATATATAATATAGACCCTGTATGTGATACAGAGTATTTATCTCATAGTAATAGCAAATATTTAAAAATGTATAATAGAAATAAATCTAACAAATAAATTTAATATATATTCAAATAGATAATGAGAAAATAGAAAAATGATGAATAGATAGAAAGAAGATGATAGTATTGTGGTGACTCAGAAATATTGTCAGGAATAAAGGAATTCAAAACCTAGTGGGAAGAATAAAGAACTACCTTGCATAACACTGCATACAGCTTTATGGTTTTTAATATGAGTAATGGGAACTGGTCTGATTAAACTTAAAATTAATTTCTCTGAGTTTAGAAGAAGAAGTGATTATTTTTGTTAGGTGTTTCTGTGTTCAATCAGCATATACATATTTATGAATAATTTGAATGTGTACTAAAATAAATGGAGAGATTCATGTGAAAGTAATAAAGATGGGTTGTGGCTGAAGCAAAATTACCAAATTTGGATAATATCATGTACCAGTTTATTTATTTATGAGATTTATTTTCTCATAAATTTGGAAGGTACAAGTTCAAGATCAAGATGTGGAAAGTGTCTTGCTTTATGCTCAGATTGTATCAATTCACATGAGAAAGATAAAAGTCATGTACTACTCACATGTACTAATAAACTAAAATAATAAAAAAACCCAAAATTCCAAAGATTCCTAATAATCTATCAGCTTATCGAAAAAGTTTCTAGTTAACTGCAATCTTGAAGAAGCCAGAGAGGGAGTGGAGAACATTGAATACTGTCAGCATACAAGTTGAGTACATAGGGATATCACGATTGAAGTGTCTGTGACAAAATGAAGTTACTAATTTGACACATCAGCAATGATTAGGGGCACATTTTGGAAGTGTGAGGCAAAAAGCACCACATAGAGAGTTAAGCTCAGCTACCTTCTGTAATTCTTGGATTGTTCAGCCAGCACTGTACCTACCATTCAGCAGGCTCTGTTTTTGCCTTCTACCATGCCTTACATCCTGCTTCGGCAACCACACTTAGTGTCACAAGTATGCCCAGGCTTGGTGATTGCCACCCTGCTATTGTGTTTCTCCGAGGAGGACACATACTCTACCAGTGCTGCCTATAAAAACAATTAGAAGTAGTTTGAATCATGGCAGATTCAATTTGTATTATTTTCTCCTTTGCAATTTCATATAATATTCTAACTGAATAGTACCTATCCTTTGCCAAAATAAGTCCTTCTCTTCCATGGTTTTGACACCAGGTTTGGTTTTGGATATAGAGATTTATGTGTCTGCACAAGATTTTAATGTCTGAAAATTGGGGCAGATAGGCTTCCCGCAGAGCAGAGACCTGCTTTCATCCATGTAACTAATGTCAGATGTAAAACGTCTGTGAAATAGGAAAGGTTTTTCTGACAGTTCTCCCCTTCTAAGGTCCTGGAGATTAACATATGCTGCTTTTCGGTTTAGGCATTGTCATCTGTCTGACTTGCACAAGAAAGGTCTGCAACTGTTGCTCCCAATGTTTCCAATATTCTAGGTTAACATAGGCAATGTGAAACCTCCTATGCGGATCCTGCTGAGTGAAAAAGAAGCCCTAAAGGGAGGTCTTGGTCATCAGAGGAGCTCTGAAGGATTTGACAGTTGATATTCCAGTGGCCTTTTCATGCCCTAGAAGCACTGTTTGGGGCTTTGTAGTAAAGAGAGTGATTTCAGTGAGTATTTGTAAGTAAGAACAGATATTTTTGTCACTTCAGAGCAGTAGCTTTCGCACAGTGGATTCAAGACACCACAGCAACATTAACGTTTGTAGGCCCAGATAATCTCTCCTTTGGTTCTCTTTGCATTAAGCTCTTACTGAGAAAGCCATTATTCTTGCTTATTTCCCAGTATTTCTCATGTCTTCATTTAATTTCTAAGTTCTGTATTTGAATACAATTTGGAAAGGAAAAATTGTTTGCATGATCCTCAAATACCACAGAAACCAGCAGAATCTTCTAACTCATCTTGGGAAATCACTCCTACTAGACTGAGAAACTATAAGGTGAATGTCTCGTTTTGTTTCTGTGGTCACTATTATTTCTTGCCCTCAACTTCTGCGATGATTCATTTTTTAAATAAATTTTCAGTTTTAGGGCACTGGGGAGGAATCTTCAGCCCAGAAGAGAGTCTCCTTGGTACAGAACATTGTATTTCTCCTCCTCCTCCTCCTCCTCCTCCTCCTCCTCCTCCCCTTCCTCTTCTTCCTCCTCCTCCTCTTCTTCCTCCTCCTCCTTCTTCTCCTTCTCCTCTTCTTTTTAACTTTTAAGGCATACTTTATGTTGAGTGTGCATTTTGGTGTTGATCAGATATTTCCCCTTGTGATGTACTATTGAAATTTCAACTAATTGCCTCATTTAATACCAGTATACTACTTATTGAGGTTTTAACCTTGGATACACCTACAATCCTATTTCCCCAGATATCATTATTACAACAGCTGATGTATAGCCTGGGTACTTATTTCTGGGAGCCAATTCTAGGTTCTCTCTTACAGTGTGCAGGACAAAAAAAAATAAAATAAAAAGAGAAATAACCATGTAAGCAAGAACTCAGTATGGGTGTCTCTGGTAAAAGAGGCCACAAATACAGTGCACTACATTGTTTCCTGTTCTTGCTCTTAATTTTTTATAAATTATTCTACTTGCTTTGTCCATACTACAGTAATTTGTTCTCAAAATGAACTGTAAAGTAGAAGTATTTTCTTTAACTTGGTACATTTCTATTTTGAATTTGATTAATATGTGGATTTTGGCATAAATATTTTGTTATTATATTTATTCTTTCTGTCCATTTTGATTACTTTATACAAAATTCTTTAAACTTAGATGTCTTGTCATCTGCTCTGGAAATCTCACAATTATATTTCAACAATTATACTTCTATTTGGTGTTCATATGTAAATAAATGTGCACACATGTGCACATTCATGTATATGTGTATGTGTGATTCTTTACTGATGAAAGTGAAATGGTACCTTTTCAGATCTTTAAAATAATGTATCAATATTGTAAAAGTAGTACATTTTCAGTCAGTTTTATAAATTTGTTTATCTCAGATAATTGAAGTAAAGCATTCTATTCCTATACTTTGAAAACTTTTGAGTAATATTTTATTACAATTTTTTCAGCTACAGAATGATCCAGAATTCAAAGGTAAAATTAAGGCACAAGCCTTAATTTACCCTCCCTTACAGCTAATTGAGACCTTGATGCCCTCTCATCAAGAATATGAACATGGCCTAATTTTGACAAAAGAAACAGCTATTAAACTTATTTGCCTATATTTGACTAAGGATGAAGCACTGCCTCAGGCAATGTTAAAAAACCAGCATATGACTGAAGAATCCAGACATCTGCTCAAGTATGTCAACTGGAGTGTCTACCTTCCTGAAAAGTATAAAAAGAACCATGTTTACACTGAACCAATTTTCGGAAAACTTAAAGGTTCATATCCATTTCTTGTTGATAGTAGAATATCGCCTTTGATACTCAGTGATTCAGAGTTACAGAAATTGCCATTAACTTACATCCTCACTTGTCAACATGATATACTAAGAGATGATGGCCTAATTTATGCCATACAACTTCAAAACGTTGGTATTCTAGTTACTCATGACCATATAGAAGATGGATTCCATGGGGGTTTATCATTTGGCGTAACATTTTCCTTACCGATAGGCTTTAAAATAAAAGATAAATATATTAGTTGGTTAGAAGAAAATCTATAAATCTACAGAGAAAATAGGGGACTATATAATTATTTAGTTTGAATTACAATCTGAAATTTATATTTTGAATTTTGGGAGGTTTAATGAATGGAACAATGATATAAATTTGAGATAAACCTAAGCTTAAATCAGAATAAAGGTTATAGAGTAACTTTAAGAAATTAAGAGTAATTTCAGTAATTTTAAAGTGAAGATATTCATTTTATTATTCTCATTAAGTACAAATTATTCTTCCTGATAAGCTAAAAGCATACATCAGTAACAGTAGAGTACTAAAACACAAATATGCTTACAGGTAAAATAGGTGTGACAGTTTCAAGGCAGACAGAAGAATGGTAGTGGTGACTGAGGAGACAGCAGAAAGAAGAAAAATTGGAATGACAATTGCAGGGAGAAGAGTGTTATGCTAAATGAAGCCAATGTCTTTCAATCAGATTTTGTCCATACATTAATTGGATCTTCTCAGTCTAAATTCTGCTACTTTTTCATTTGCTTCACATAAAATTAGCATATTTCTAGGCTTCTTTGCTCAAAGAAGGAAAAAGCTATCATCTGGACTGTAAATCATTCCTACTGCTTAAATTTTTGGCATTCAATCAAACTTTTAGCAATATTCCCCTGAAAGTATGTAAGTTAACTGCATCTTATGTTATTGACTGATTATTAATATAATCAGAAGTATTAGAATTAATCGAGTCAGATTTATTTATTCTATTATTTTGAATTGGTAGAGCTAATCACTTTTATGAAGGCTACATGACTGGCAAGGTATTTTAACTTATTATCTCCCAACCTATTTGCTTCCTTGTGATAATGGGATCCACACTCACATCAGCCTGATTCACCCTACAATGAGCTAGAATTCATTACCACTTATGAATTCATTACCTAGCACAAGCAATGTTCGACTTTCTGAGGTCCCTGTGATGCTGCTATTTGTGTGGCATTGCTTCCTCTGTTCTGTGGCTTTTCTTCATGGTGAGTGCATTTGGTGCTGTAGAAATTGAACTGTATCTTCTGAGTTTCCTTGATAATCCAATTTCAAAATATTTTAAATTTACTCTCAGTGTTTGCCTGCAGTTTGACATTTGTTTTTTTGTCATCTCAATCCTAATGTGCTTACTAACCTCTCAGCAGATTTCACCATATAAGGGTCTTCCCAGAAATGGGAGATACTACATCAAATCCAGAAAGTTGATTCATAGGTTTTCTCTACATTAATTGCCTCGTGATCTATATGAAGTGATAATGTGCTATGCAACAATCATCTCCTAGTTTCATTTACAAAACAGAAGGGACATGGATCAACTCATTTTAAACCATGATTGAAAAAAATTTGCCTGAATTCACCATTAATATTTAAATTATGTGAGTAGGTAGTGAAGGTCAATATTTGTTTTGTTAACTTCATCCTCCAGGAACTCTTTAAACAAATCACAGCATTCATCCATTCATTTGTACATTGATTCATTTACAAGATTTTATTGCTGTTTTCTCTAATGACTGAATTTCAAAGAGACCAGGAGAATGGAAAAAGGATGAGAACACTGAGCTATAATTTCTAATCATACTTCATAATCAGAACTATGAAAATTAGCACTCTTGTGTAACGGTGAGGTGACAGAGAAGACAAAGTTGGATGACTTTGAAACAGGAAAATTCTAAGGAGGAAGAACAAGTGGGTAGGAATACAAAAGATGCTGAGTTTTTTCATATTCATTAAAATGCTGAATGAATGCCTGCATCAGCTTACAAACTAGTCATGTCATGGTCTCTTGAGTCCTGAGATATCAGCACAAAGGTGCAGGTTGTTCCTGAATGAGCCAGGTCCTCATATTTTTCACAATTTGAGGATTAAGCTTTATAATATCTCCAGTAGTTTTACAGTTTCAGGCTTTTGATTTAAGCCTTCAGTGGATTTATGGGTGTGGTATGAGATAAGGGCTCAATATCATTCTTCTGCATGTGAACATAGGATTTTCCTAGTGCTATTTGTGAAAGACTGTCATTTCCCCATTGTACAGTCTTACCACCTTTGTTGAAGATCAATTGACTATAAATATATAGATTCATTTCTGGGTATCTAGCCTATCTTATTAATTTCTGGTCTTTTTAAATGCCAGTGACATACTATATTATGAGTAAAGTTTTGTTGCATATTTGGAATAAGGCTGTGCAATGCCCTCAGCTTTCTTCTTTTTGTTCAGATTGATTACATTATTTAGAATTTTTAGCAGATCTACAAGAATTTTGCAATTATTTTCTCAATTTCTGTGAAAAACATCATTGGAATTATAATAGGGACTGCAGTGAATCCATAGATGGCTTTGCATGCACATTTTTACAATATTAAGTTTTCTAAACCATGAACATAGGGTATCCTTCCATTTATTTGTGTCATCATTAATTCATTTTATCAATCTTTTATAGAGTTCAGTGCACAGATTGTTCATCTCCTTGGTTAAATATATTTCTAAATATTTTATTTTAATTTTTGAGGTTATAAATGAAATCACTTTCTTGATTTATTTTCAGATAGTTTATTGCTGGTGTATATGAACACAAGCAATATTGGAATGCTGACTTTGGTTTCTGCAATTTAAGTTAATTTCTTTAGTAGTTTTAACATATTTTTGTTGATGTCTTTAGACTTTTATATATATGACATTATGTCTTCTGTAAACAGTGATGGCTTTAGCAAATATTTCCTAATTGAGAAGTCTTTTATTTCTTTTTCTTGCCTAAATCTTGTGACTAGAAAACCAGTACCATACTGAAGAAATATAGTAGGAGTGCCCATCCTTGTCTTGTTCCTTATCTTAAAGGAAACACATTCAGCCTTTCACCACTGAGTATGATGTGAGCTGTGAATTTGTCATATATGGCTTTTATTGTGCAGAGATATATTCCTTCATATTAACTTTGTGTAGATTTCTATCAAGAGAGAATGTCAAATTCTGTCAAACTCTTAAAAAGCACAAGGGAAAGCCTCTTGACACTGGCCTGGGCAGTAACTTTCTGGATATGAGCACAAAAGCACTGACAATAAAAACAGAAAACAAAACTTTCTGCACAGCAAAGGAAACCATGAATACAGTGAAGAGACAACCTACAGAATGGGAGAGAGCATTTGCTATTTAACACCTGCTATGGGGTTCAGGACAGTTCTCTGAGTGGCTTTGCTTTGAGCCAGCTCTCCAGACACTTCCTGATTGTAATTCTCAAGAGTAACTGTAGACTCTGCTGGGGATGCATCATCTTGAGAGAAGCAACAGCAGGACCAAACACCCCGGAACGTACTCCATTCTACCTTAGGACAGAATGTCCTTCCAGGTATAAGCCCAGCATATCACATTGTATAACACCCAGGGTTGGATGCTTTATGGGTTCCTTCAGCTGCAGTAAAAGTAGGATATATGCAGTGGAGACTCTGATTTCCCAGGCAGCTTGTGTGAGCTCTGCAGTAAAGCTGACAATGAATCCCAGGCTTCTTTTGTGCCTTGTTTTCTATGTCCAAGTAATAAACCTGCTTCCTTAGCACGTGGCTTATAAGTGTGTTGTCTTTCTGGAATCAGGAGTTCATTATCAGTGCACAGTCAACCTGCTTCACAAAATTGGCACAGTGAGCAGGGTTCAGTCTGGAGAAGGGATGACTTCTGTGAGGCAGGAGGAGCAACACGGCCAAATGCACAGTCCAAAATAAGACATAAGTCTGGGGGTACAGATTGGACATGTAGCTGGATGAAGAGTGGTAACCGTGGCAAAAGTCATCTTCCTCTTGAATAGGCATAGCTAAGTGCATGCAGCCAGAGACCGTGTTATGAACTATTTCTCCTTTGTATATGCCTCTGCCATGCCAACCTTCTTTTGAGGTAACCAATTATGTACTGAAACCTCTACAAACTGTGCACCAAAAGTACACTTTTTCTTCTTTAACTTTGAGTGTCTCATATATTGTCTCAGGAACAAGGAAAGTAACTAAGACAGATCTTTTGTATGTACAAGACTATGCTAACAGCTTGCTGCCTAGAGGAGCAAATATATGGCACTTGATGGATGCTAGGACTTCCATAGCCACAGTTAAAGAAAATTCTATTAACTTAGTTGAATACTGTATAGGACTTCATTTTTCCTGAGGAAAATCCTTACTTCCCCAACAACACAATAATGAACACAATCTTATGGGGGTACAATGTACTTCCCATGCATTTGCAGGCCAATGGAGACCTAAAATAATGGAACACCAACTGCTGTGTTGGGGTATCCCCATTTGACTGTTATACTATGGATAACAAACACTGTACTTTTATAAAAGTCCATATGGCAGTGCAGTACACATAAAGAATCATTGGTGAGGGTGTAAGTAAACCAGGGAGCTCATTGATTTTAAACTGTGCTTCGGAAATCCCATTCATTCTGTTTTCCTAATAATTCTTTATCCTTTCTTCCTTTGGAGTGCATGTTCTGTGACTGGTTTGTGTTTCAAGTAGCAGAACCTAATACAGTGTACACTGATTCTAATCTGGAGGTGATACTTCTCCTACTTGTTCTCCTACTGGATCCCACCTAAAAGGTAATAAGACCAAAGAATAACAGAAAAATAACATTCTTGTAGTGACACAAAGGATATATTTTCTTTCCCATTGGATAGAAAACTTTATCATACTTGCCTAGACTTTATTTTTTTTTATTCATTAATTTTATTGGTACATTTTAGGTATACAATATGATGACATTCATCATTGGGAATTTGTACCTTTACATTACATATCTAGGTTCTTATTTTTTTCCCCATTCCCCTGTCCTCTCGTCAACCCTGCCACCCCTCCCCATTTGCAAAACTTTGTTTCTGTTTTTTCCTTTTCTCATATTTTTCCTTTCTCTTCTTTCCTTTCCCCTACCCTTCCCAACTCTCCTTCCCCTTAAGACTTTGCCTTCCTATTTCATATTATCTATTATACATTTTGATTCTTATTTACACTTTCAGTTTCTCACACCAGAGAAACTATTCAGTATTTACATATGTGTGCTATTTATTTCACTTCAGAGTATGGCCTCAATGTGTATCCATTTAGCTATAAATGTCTAGTTTCTTGAGTAAGTGTATGCATATCCCAGTGAGAAGCCAGTGTGGACCAGAGCAGTGCTGCTACATGGAGGTCCAGCTAGGGCCCAACCCCAACCCTAGCTATTGGGCCCACAGGCTCCAGCCAAAGACCTGCCTGGAAAAGAGCTGCACAGACACACAAGCAACACCCAGAGGCCCATGCTTATACAATTGAAAAGTGTGTGCAGACGCTAGCCAGGAGCCCACCAGAGAAGCAACTGGGGGGCACAAACCCCAGCCAAAGACCCTTCCAGACAACAGCTACCTAGGAGGGCAGGACCTAGGCAGAGGCATGCCTAGATACCATCCCAAGTGTGCACAGGCCCCAGTCAGAAGCCTGCCCAGACAACAGGACAGCACAGGGATCCAGAAGCCCACCACTCTGAACCTAGGAATTGTTGCAATGGGGAACAGCAGAGAAAAGGCCTCTTGGTGGCTTGAAAACCACTGGGTGAGCAAAAAGCTACCTAGACAAAGGTACAGCAGGCTGCCTCTTTTGAAATGAGAAGACATGTAAATAAATCTAAAAACCAGACTTCCAGATCACCTAGGGCAACTCCAAATGGCAAGAAGATGGAACAATCTGATACTCAATCACCTGGACTCCCTGAACTGGCAATGAAAGAGAATCTGGAAAATATGAAATCAGAAATAACTTCACAGATAATAGAGACTGTGGCCATAGTGCAAGACTTGATTAATAAATCTAGAGCAGACACAGTTAAAAATATACAGGTGCTGATGAACATGATGGCATCCCAACATAGGAAACAAATGGAATCCATAAAACAGATACAAATAAATTTCAATGAGATTAGAAATTCCATTGAAAGTTTATGCAACAGAATGAGCCAATGTAAGGAGAGAATTTCAGATATAGAAGACAGGATTGCAATTAGTGACCAGGAAAAGAAAATTTTCTTAAAAATAGTAAGGAACCATGACAAATCAATCCAGCAACTGCTAGATGATGCAAAGAATAACATAAGACTGATCAAACTTAATAAAGAAACAGGAGAAAGTGCAGATGACATAAAAAAACTGTCCAAAGAAGTAATGTCAAAAAAGTTCCCAAACAGGAGAAAAGAACTTGACATACAGATAAGTGAGGCATATTAGACTCCGACTAGCCATGATTAAAAACAAAAATCTACACTTAGGCACTTAATAGTTAAGATTCCAGAAACCCGACAGAAGAACAAAGTTCTACAAGCAGTTAAAGAAAAGAAACAAATAACATACAAAGGAAAGCCCATCAGAATCACAGCAGACTTCTCAACACAAAACCTCAAAGCAAGAAGAGCTTGGAGCGACATATTTCAAGCCCTAAACGAAAACACCCTCCAACCCAGAATAATGTACCCTGCAAAACTATCTTTCAAAATTGATGGAGAAATAAGATACTTTCATGACAAAGAGCACCTGAGGAAATTCATAAATACCAAACCAGCACTCCAAAAAATTTTAAATAAAATCCTAGGAAAAGACAATGAGGATCACAACCCCAGGAAGCCCAGCAGAATAAATCCATCAGGCATAACAGTAAATTAAATGCAAAGTGGGAGAATCCAAGAAAAAGAAAAAGTCATGAAAAGGATAAGTTTATACATATCGGTTATACCCATCAATGTTAATGGTCTCAATCCACCAATCAAAAGAAATAGACTGGCGGAATGGGTCAAGATGCAAGATCCAACAATATGCTGCATAAAAAACCCCCACATTTAATTCAAAAAGAAACTCATAGACTGAAAGCTAAAGGGTGGAAAACAGGCCGCCAACGCAGCGAGGAACTGGGGAAGGACGGTGGCCCGCGCGGCTCGACGCAGACAACTCGGCGGCGATGTCCGCGAGCCAGGCTAGTGCCGCGGCGGGGCCTCGCGCGCGGCAGGGCGGCCTGGGCTTTACCCTCCCTCCGGTTCCCTGGAAGCGGGCCGGCGGCCAGCGCGGGAGCGGTAGTAGCAGAGGCGGAGGCTCCAGGGCGTCTCTCTTGCACTCAGCCCGAGCCAGGGGAAGGCCTGGCGGTCCGGGTGGCTGGAGGGGCTTTGCTGCCCGAGAATGGGAATTCTCTTCACCAAGATATGGAGACTGTTCAATCACCAGGAACACAAAGTTATCATTGTTGGGTTGGATAATGCAGGGAAAACTACCAATCCTTTACCAATTTTCTATGAATGAAGTTGTACATACATCCCCTACAATAAGAAGTAAGGTAGAAGAGATAATGATTAATAATACATGTCTCCTGATGTGGGATATTGGTGGCCAAGAATCTCTTCGCTCTTCCTGGAATACTTACTATACTAATACAGAGTTTGTAATAGTTGTTGTGGACAGTACAGACAGAGAAAGGATTTCTGTAACTAGAGAAGAACTCTATAAAATGTTAGCTCATGAGGACCTAAGGAAAGCTGGACTGCTGATTTTTGCTAATAAACAAGATGTTAAAGAATGCATGACTGTAGCAGAAATCTCCCAGTTCTTGAAGCTCACTTCAATTAAAGATCACCAGTGGCATATTCAGGCATGCTGTGCTCTTACTGGTGAGGGATTATGCCAAGGGCTTGAATGGATGATGTCACGATTTAAGATTAGATGATCTGTACTGACCTCTTCTCATAGACTTTGTAAAAGCAAAGTGCTGGACTTTACCTGAAAGCTGCAAAAATTAATGGTTTAGATATATTTATAATAAACTGATTTAAACTTTTTCTAAAGAAGAAAAATTAAGACCACTTATTTGAAAACAAGGATGAAGTTTCACCTTCCAATTTGCTTTCTCATTAGTTCCTTCCAAAGTATGTTATTAAAGCTGTGATCAATATTTTTCTCATAATAAATCCTCTCAGGACATTGGAGAGTCTGTGGTAAGTACAAAGGGAGAGGAAGACATTTTGAACTTTCAAGAGCTTTATTGTCAGTGTAACCCTCCCTAGTTGAATGTTCTCTTCTTGTTCCATTAAGTGAAAATTCAAATCAGCACATACTATTTCCAATATTTTGAAATGTAATGTTACTTACAAAAAGTATTTTGCTTAAGGCTGTGTATGTATTGTGTATATACCTGAAGTTCAAGTTAATGGCTTTGACGTATGTCCTAAGAAAAGCAAATAACAAAAATTAATATCCTTAGTCGTTACCATAATGAGATAAGTACTGGCACTGGTGTTAAAGTGCTGTTTTGTACTTTTCTCCTATGTTATCTGTATTGTGCTAACCAACCGCCCTAATCATTGATCTGCTCTTCAGAAAAAAAAGTGAAAGAAGTCCAAAAGCTTGACATAGTATACCTATTTTTTGTTGCATAATAGCACACATGAAAACATAACCCAGTCGAGTAGATTGTCCGATTCTTGCCTTGGTATTACTAATGGACCAACTTGCACAGCGAAGAGTTGCCACATTTATTCCTTTTGTTGATTTCTAAATTGCTGAATAAATTGTTAATCCATTAATCAGTTGGTCATAAATTGTGATTAAAACTATCCAGTGATTTCTTCTTAATTGAAAACTATTATGTGAAACATGTCTATCCAGAGAGGTAACATTCTAAAACTATTGAACTATTTAGCTAAAGTCTTTTAAGGTACTAAATTATATGGCAAACAGTTAATGTGAATTAGAGAGTAAGAGTAAGGCATACTTTCCAAGCAGTATTGGTAATTTCTTAACTTGGGAATCTCTTATTTCAGGAATTGGAACAGTCTGAGATTTTGGTTCTGTAAGTTTTCTTAGATCTTCCTCAACCACATAAATGTATTGCTTAACAATTATAAAGTGCATTTTTTAATGCTTTTGTGAATTTGATTGAGAAATTTACATGGTATATTATTTGTACTAGGAAATAACTTGACCCAAAACACCTTTTATATTTGTGTAGGGTTTTTTGGTTTGTCTTTTACTATCTTTAAAGGTGTTTCTGTTATAATTATAAGCAAAATTAACTTGTGTTAAAACATATTTTTGGGTATTCATGTATCTTTCATGCTCTGAAATTTTGAAGGTTAATTAAAAATGGCATGTTATAGAATATTCAAGAAAAATAACTACTCAACACCACCTTTTTAAATTTCAGTGAAGGTTTTGGTAAAGAGTATTACTACATAAAATAAAAACACTAATGAAACTTTGCAAGTTTCTATAAAATATAAATTACTCAATATTTTAAATCCAAATTAGACATGGAAGATCAGTATTAAGGTTGGGTTTTTATGTTTTATATTTGCTTTAATGTTCAAATGCAGATAAAACATTTAATATTTATCATGCTTTTACAACAGTAAATCTTAAAGTACTAAGCTTTGTTCATATGTTCTTGAACTTTTTCACATCACTACAAGAAATTACTTGTGTATTAAAAATTCCTTTAAAACCCATCTATTTTGTAATTTCCTCACAGACAAACATTCTGTAAAGTAGACCTGAAAATCTATACCTTTTATTATTTTTATGTTTTAATTTGAATAATAATGTGTTTAGTCTCCTGAATTGCTACCACATGAGTCCAGTGTGATACCAGCACATTCCCTTACCACTGAGATATTGTCTGCAGTGTATTCTTGGATATTTAAAGCATATACTACATTGTTACAGTTGGTTTAGTATAGTTGATTATTGACATCATACCATAAGAATGCATGAAATCTTATACCACATTTACAATACATGACTTTGGTTGGTTTTTCTACCCTTCTAGGGTATACATAAAAAATAAGATGGTAGCTGTGTACATAAAACCAAGATTACAGCTGGGAAAAAACAATGTAAGTTCATGTAGGAAAATACCAAAATCATTTTAACAGTATTATTTCCAAATAAAATATAAAGCCTCATGAACAGTCATATTGGCAATTTATATGTAACATAAGTGGAATTAAGCAAAGGAGAATGCTTGTGAGTTTCTCATATGCTACTTTTGGGTGTAAAAAAACATCTCATTTAGTATAATTGTGCTCAGCTTTGAAAAGAACAAAAATTTATACCTCTGTACATGTGGCTGGATTTAAATATCCTGTTTTGATACTAATTTTGAAAGTCATATAACTTAATAATTTGGTTAAAATTATCATATGCTAAAGCATCTGAATATATTTAATTTTGCTGTAATAGCATTTATAAAATAGATCTTTCACATTATATTGAGGGTTCTGTTTGAAAGTTTTAGTTTTCTTTATCTTTGCAAAACATCTTGGCCTTCATGATGGGCAAAAAAATGCAGTGAAGACAAGTATGTTGGGGCAGCAGGGCTTGGATATTCATTTTCTTATATGACATTTTACCTTAAGTATAAAAACGTGCTTTAGCACTGCTGGTTGGCATTTTTAATGCAGGTGGTGAATATATTTTCTAGTGGTATGGCATAAAGTAAAGGGAATAAGAGCTTCTGTTTTCTAGCCTTTTAAGAAGTGTGTATTAGAAGTAACAGAGTCACAGCGGGGAGCTTAAGGAAAGAAAAGTGTGAGGCTCCTGAGATCTTTTCATCTTATTTGAGTATATAGGGTTAAGATGCCGAGACATGGGACTCTATTGTCCCCTTTCTCACAGGCACTTTACATTTCTTGCTGTAACCACAGCTACTACATACAGTACAGACAACCTCAAAATCTGTTTATATTAGTGTAAATAGAAAAACTACAGACAACTTTCTAATTTGCAGGCATGTTTTAGAATGCATCTGTATGCTGCTTTACTTTGTATATAAGGGATAGCAGCACATCATAGACTGTATGAACTTCGGGATCTTTTCCCAACTGCCCATTTGTATCCTGGCATCAGTCCCATTTTTAAGGCTGAGTAAAGATAAAGTTTCTTCACATGACTTGACTTTGGCCTCTCCCATTCTTCAAATATAATGTGGAGCTTCTTGCGAAAGGATCGACTTTCATGTAGCTTAGCTATCCTCATTCTCCTGTATGTTCATTCATCATTAGTGAACTTACATTTTCTCTGTCCTAAAAATATGCTAAACTTTTTCTGTAACTTATTCTCCAGCCACTACTTTCTGCAAAGCTTCTCTGGTTCCTAACTATGCACCCATCACAAGCTTGATTTACTGGTTTGGACTTTGCTTATTAGAGGGCATTGCCGGAAGACTAGATTGAGTCGATCAGGAGACCAGATAGTGGTATATACAGTGTACAGCTGCCAGTAGTTAGTTGAATCCTATAAATTAATAATGTATTTAACATTTTAAAGCTTCTTAATTTTAACTTTATATTCTGAGAAGTGGATTCAGAAGGATAAAGGAAATACCTAAACTCTCCCAGCTACTTGAGCTACTTACTAATTAGGCTTGGAGTTTGTTATATGTATGTTACCTGCCCTTTACCAAGAAGAGTTGATTTAGAGATAATAGTTCAGTCAGGTTAAGTTGGAAAAAAAAAATGCCGAATGGAATTTGTGTGTAGTGTTTAACCTAAAGACTTCCTTAATCCATTGCCCTATTCCATTTTTCCCCTTCGTATTTACTGAAAGAACAAATACCAATATTAGATTCTAAAGGAATTAGTAGTAAGCTTATTTTTTACAAAATAAACCTATTGAAATAGGTTTTAAAAGACATCAAAATAATCAGATTCATGCATTGACTTTTTAGATGCAGATAGATTACAAAAAATTGTCTTTAAAGCTCTACTTAAAAGTAAAACTATATCAAAGAATCTAAAATAATTTTAAGACCATGATAGTGGAGTAATGGAAAGCTAGAATTTAACACTTTGAATGCTAAAACATGACTTCTTCGATTTAACCTTAGAATGGTGTGGTGAGGATGTGAAGAAATGTAACAGGATACTGTTGGATTGCTTATGCAGTAGTTTTTACAATTGTCCAGCCCTTGTGTATTGTTCTAAAAACTAAAGCTTAAAATTTTATGTTATTGCCTGCTAGATGTGCTGTTCTCTGGTAGAAAATTCCCATGGTCTGTATTCCAAGAAGTGCCTGAAATTGATTTGTGTTGATTTTTAAGTCCATCTAATAAATTATATATGTTTTCTAAAAAAAAAAAAAAAAAGGGTGGAAAGCATTACTTCATGTAACAGGAATATGAAATAAGTTAAGAGTAGCAATCCTCTTTGCATATCAAATGCATTTCAAACCAACACTCACTAAGAGTGACAAAGAACACCACAACCTTGAAAAGGGAACAATCCAAGAAAAAGAGATGACAATCATAAATACATATGCACCAAATACTAGTGCACCCAACTATATAAAAAAGTACTAACAGACATGAAAAATCAAATAAGCACTAATACAACAGTACTGGGGGACCTCAATACCCTACTGTCACAAATAGATAAATCAACTAGACAGAAAATAAACAATGAAAGACTGGAATTCAATCAAACTCATGAACAAATGAACTTAACAGATGTTTACAGGCTGTTCCACTCCACAAAATTAGAATATACATTCTGTGCAGCTACACCTGAGTCATTCTGCAAAATAGACCACATACTTGCTCAAAGAAGTTGTTTAAGTAAAAGAAATTGAAGTTATCACCTGTATGTTATCAGACCATAGTGTGATGAAATTGGAGATCAATAGCAAAAGAAACTGGAAAAATTTCATAAACACATGGAAACTGAACAACACACTTCTGAATAACCAATGGGTCACAAAGGAAATTAAAGGAGAAATCAGACAATTTCTACAATTAAGTGACAATGCCAACACAACATATCAGAATCTATGGAACACAATGAAAGCAGTCTTATGGGGGAAATCCATAGGGGTTAATACTCATGTTAGGAAAATGGAATGAGCTCAAATAAATAACTTGATGCTTAACCTCAAGATTCTAGAAAAAGAAGAGCAGGACAAACCTAAAATTCATACAAGGGAGGAAATTATAAAGATCAGAGCAGAAACCAATGCAGTGGATACTAAGAGAATGATACAAAAAATCAATGAAGCCAAAAGTTGGTTCTTCAAATGAATAAACAAGGCTGGGGATTTAGCTCAGTGTTTCCACTGCCTGCCACACAAGCACAAGGACCCGAGTTCGATCCCTGGTACAAAAAAAAACAAAACAATTTGGACTACAAATGAATAAACAAAATTGACGAACACTTAGCCAACCTTATCAGACAAAGGAAAGAAAAGGCCCAAATGCATGCTATTAGGAATGAAAAGGGTGAAATCACAATGGACCCAGCAGAATTCCAGAGGATCATCAATACCTACTTGCAGAACCTGTACACCAGTAAGATGAAAAACACAGAAGAAATGGACAGATTCCTAGATACGTATGAATTAACAAAGTTGAACCAAGAAGATGTAAAAATTCTAAACAACACAATATCAATCAATGAAATTGAAAACATAATTAATAACTTACCAACTAAGAAGAGCCTGGGTCTTGATGACTCCACTGATGAATTCTATTAGACATTTAGAGAAGAACTATTGCCACTACTGTTTAAACTCTTCAATGAAATTGAAAGGGAAGCAATACTCCCAAATTCATTCCTGGAAGAAAGCATCACCTTGATTCCAAAAGCAGTGAAAGACCCAACTGAAAGAAAAACTATAGGCCAATATCCCTAAGGAACCTAAATGCAAAAATCCTCAATAAGATACTGGCAAATAGAATGAAGACTGCTTCTCAGCCTTTTGGCTAAGGTCAAGTGAAGAATGGAGAAGATCATCTGACCAAGTGGATTTCATTCCAGGGATGGAAGGATGGTTCAGCATACACAAACAAAGTAATGCCATACACTATATTAATAGAGCCAAGGACAAAAACCATACAATCATCTCAATAAAAGCAGAAAAAATATTTGACAAAATCTGACACTCAGTCATGATAAAAACCCTACAAAAATTGGAATAGATGGTCTCTACCTCAAGCCGATAAAAGCCATCTATGAAAAACCAATAGCCAATATCTTGCTAAATGGTCAAAAACTGAAATCCTTCACAATAAAATCAGGAACAAGACAAGGTTATGTCCACTATCACCACTCCTGTTCAATATAGTTTTGGAGACATTAGCCACAGCAATTAGACAAGAGAAAGAAATAAAAGAAATAAAGATAGGAAATGAAGAAGTCAAATTGTTATTATTTGCAGATAACATGATACTTTATATAGAAGATCCCAAGAACTCCACCAGGTCTTCTAGACTTAATAACCAAATTCAGTAAAGTAGCTGGATACAAGGTCAACACACAAAAATCAATAGCTTTCCTCTACACAAATGACAGACTCACTGAGAGAGAAATAGGGCAAACAATTCCTTTCATAATAGCATTAAAAAAACTGAAATACCTAGGAATCAACCTAACAAAAGAAATCAAAGACCCCTTTTACGAAAACTATAGCACTCTGAAAAGAGAGATTGAAGATGATATCAGAAAATGAAAAGACATCCCTTGCTCCTGGGTAGAAGAATAAACATAGTGAAAATGGCCATACTTCCAAAACTGCTATATAGATTCAATGCAATCCCAATTGAAATCCCAGCAGCATACTTCATGGATCTTGAGAAAACAATCCAAAAATTCATTTGGAACAAAAAGAGACCCAGAATAGCAAAAGCAGTTCTACACAACAGAGACATGGCAGGGGGATATCAAGAACCTCCAACTTGAAAGTATACTACAAAGCTACTGTGATAAAAACAGCATGGTCCCGGCAAAGAAACAGACCTGAGAACCAGTGCAACAGATTAGAAGATGCAGAAACAAATCCAGACACACTCAGCCACCTCATCTTCGACAGAGTAGCCAAACACCCTCACTAGAGGAAAGATAGCCTCTTTAATAAATGGTGCTGGAAAAATTGGGTTTCAACTTGTCAAAAATTAAAACTAGACCTATATCTCTCATTATGCACTAAACTAAAGTTAAAATGGATTAAAGACCTAAATATTAAAACAGAAACATGGAAATGGCTCAAACAAAGGTTAGGTAGAACTCTTGAAGACATTGGCATAGGAAAAGATCTTATGCAGAAAACCTCAGTTGCCCATGAACTAGAACAAACAATCAACAAGTGGGATCTCTTCTTATTAAAAAGCTTCTGCACAGCAAGAGAAACCACCAACAGTGAGAAGAGACAACCCACAATGTGGGAAGAAAGTTTCACCTGATGTTCCTCAGACAAAGGTCTACTATCTCAAATCTATAAAGAACTTATGAAGATCAGACCTCCCACATTTAAAGACCCAGTCCAAAAATGGGCATCTGAAATGAACAGATATTTCTCAGACAAAGAAGTAGAAATAGCAAATAAATACATGAAAAAATGTTCAACATCACTGGTCATTCGAGAGATGCCAATGAAAACAATTGAGATTCCACTTCCCCCTAGAAAGAATGGCTGCTATCATGAAATCAACCAGTAACAAATGCTAGTGGGGCTGAGGGGAAAGAGAAACACTGTTCCAGTCCTGGTGGGAATGTAGACTGGTGCAACCACTCTGGATATCAATATGGAGATACCTCAAAGAACTAGGACTGGAAGTTCCATTTGACCCAGGTATTCCCCTCTGGGTGTCTTCCCCAAAGAATTAAAAGAATCATACCACTGTGATATATGTGTACCCATGTTCATAGAAGCACAGTTTGTAATAGTTAAAACTTGGAAACAGCCCTAATGCTCATCAACTGGGGACTAGATAAAGAAAATGTGGTGTTTTTATAAAATGGATTACTCCTCAGCCATAAAAAATAAAAAATTAGAGACATTTATAGCTAAATGGATGTACATTGAGGTGATACTCAAGTAAAATAAATAGGACACACATGTGTAAATACTGAATAGTTTCGCTAGTGTGAGAAACTGAAAGTGTAAATAAGGACTAAAAGGTATAATAGATAATGTGAAACGGGAAGAAAAGGGGCAAAGGCGAAGGGGAAGTGGGAGGGGTAGGGGAAAGGAAAGAAGGGAATGGAATTAATGTGAGAAAATGAAAAAATGGAAACAATGTCTTTGTAAATATGGAGGGATGGAGGGGTTGAAGGAAGGGCTGGGGAAGGGGGAAAAATTAGAACCAAGAGAGATTATGTAAAGGTGCAAATTTCCAATGATCTATGTCATTATTTGTATACTTAAAATGTACCAATAAAATTAATTTAAAAAAAGAAGGAATGGAGTAGTAGTTACCATGAAGAATGAAATATTGTTTACTAGTGTTTGGAGAAGGTGGTAGCTGGTGTGGGGCTGATTGGAAAGACTTTAGTCAAAGGATACAAATTTCCGGTAACATAGGAGAAAGGATTTCAAGAGATCTATAGTGTAGTGTGCTTACTACAGTTAATATGTAGTGTATACTTGAAATCTCTGGAGTGAGTTTTAAAAGTTCTCACCACAGAACTGATAAATGCATGAGATAATACATGCATTAATCAGATTGAATTTGTTAGATCACAGTGCACACATATGAGGTATAATCTAAAAACACAGTGAATGTTTAAATTTAATAATCATTACAGTAAAAGATATATTGCCATTTATCCACTTGGAAACATGCTGTCTTGATTTATAAACACTTATCCCATTGTTTTTGCCCTTTTCTGAAACTGTTTTGGAAGTCTTGTTTCATGTCTTCAGTTACACACTCCTGGCTGCCTTGATGTCCTGAATGCCTTTCATAGTTATTTTGAGTTTGGGCAAGAGTCAGAAATTTTATGGTGCTGGACCTGATGAAAAAGGTAGATAAGGCCACACTGCAATGTCCTTACAAGCTTGGCTTTCCACTGGATGCCACATGGCAACAGGATTCACAAAATTTTTGATCACTCTTTATCCTAAAGACACAAAAGATATCTCCCAATATTGCCTCAAAGTGGCACAAAAGATGTCTGAAGCAAAGGGGAGGATTTTGAGTGTTCTAATGGCAATGCATTTTTTATTTTGATTTTTAAAAAATTTAAATATTCACCATGTATTTTGATCACCCCTCACTTATCAAAAACATCATCTTGAAACCTTAAATATATAGTTTTTATATCTCAATAATACTATAGTAAAGCAAGGATCGATAAGAGTTATATTGCCCTCAAAAATCTGATATGATTGAATAAACAAATAATGTGTCACACCACTCTTGGTGTGACAGTGGATTTCATGTTCAAGTTACTTCTCAGAATCTCTTAAAATATCAAAGCCATTGGTCATATCTTATTCTTAGCAATGAAGTCTCAGAACTTATGAAATATATACTGACCCATTACTTTCAACCTTCAGCCATTCATGGGTAATAAAACAACAATAGCTGTGTAGTGGATGATTTGCAGAATTTGAATGTAGTGGTAGTGTTTACTTTAGGGTTGGTGCTATAAGAATGTAATGAACCTCTTTAAAACATCAGAATTAATTACAAAGCTTAGTACAAAGTCAAAACACTGTAGATATAAATATTATAAACTGTTATGCTATATGTAAATAGTACACTGACTAGAGTCAGAATGTTCTGCACTATTAACACATAATTTCATAAAAATATATAATTTTTACTCCATGCAGATATAAAAATGAACCTGCACTAGAGACTATGTTTTAGTTCGTTCAGTACGGGAACCAAATAGGTATTGTGGTTTCTCCAAACAATAATGAAATTGATCAATATGATTAAGTAGTTGCCAAAAAGCTCAAAGATAACGAACAGTAAAGTGTTTGCTTTATGCAGGCAATGAATAGTTGTAAAATGTTTCAAAGACAACAAAACACTAGAATCAGATACCTTAGAGAAGTACTGTCTATGTAGTATATAGGTCTTTTTTTTTTTGTACCAGTGATCAAACTTGGGACCTTGCACTTACGAGGCAGGTGGCAGAACCACTGAGCTAAATCCCCAGCCATATAGCTTCTTAATGAAGTACAGATTTTCTATGTTCAAAAGGACAAAGAGAAGATAAAGTTTTCAACTTTTCAAACTACAAAAAGAATTAACCAGGTGAACTATTTCTGTTTGTCTATAGAATGAATGGATCAGATACTCAAAAATCTTTTGGTGCATGGTTAAATCAAAAAGAGTCAGAAAAATGAATTCCTTCAAATATAGAATATTAAGTTTTTGAGGCTTAACCTCAAATCTGTTATTTATCTGCTATTTATAAGATATGAAGTTTGTAAAGTGATTATTATAATTTTTTTTGGTACTGGAAATCGAACTCAGGACCTTGCGTTTGCAAGGCAAGTGGCAGAACCACTGAGCTAAATCCCTAGCCCCTATTATAATTGTTTTAATTAGAACAATGTGTGCTTGATATACATGCATATTCAGTTAATGTTTGGTGTTTCTGTTCAATGTTATTGCTAATGATCAGGTTAGGTTCTTTAGCAGAATGATAAGTTTTGATTAAAAAAGAAGAGAATGAGAAGTGATTTAGGTTTCACTTAAGCCTGCAAATAGGGAATCTCAGGGACCACTGGTATCTGTGGGAATCCAGACCCTCAGATGTGAGCAGGGAAGAGGGAGCAAAGAACTGGTATAGAAGACACTTAAATAACGTGATCCACTTTATTGCCCTGACTGGCTCAGCCTGCCAGGCTACCTTGGTCCCTGAGGTAGTCAATGTCAACTTCAGAGACTGACAGAATTAATCCCAGACTTAGCAGATGTGATCACTTTTCTTGTTGGCACAAACTGTCAGCCAAGTGGTTTGATGCTGGGCTTCATATTTGATTATTTCTCCTTTTCGTAGAAATATTAGGGTAAGACTACAATTCTGGTGAAAGGTCAGAGTCCTGTAAATTTTGGAGCTTGGTTTATGAAATATTGTCTCTTGGCTTTGTTTGTGAAGCAATAGGAAGACAATTACTGCACTCTGTCAGGGTTCATATCACAAAAATTAGGTGTCATCATTTCTGTGGGTGTTTGGCTGAGGATTTCCAACGCCTCTTCCCTGTCAAGGGAATTGAAGGAAGAGGTCAGGCATGTGATTACCCTGAAGCAGCTTTACGAAAAGGACAGCAAAATAATGCATGATCCAAACTTCACCATTGTGAAAGTTAAAAATGATGGAAAAACAGCAGGAATCAACTGTGGTGGCCTCAGGCCAAGAATAAAAGTCATTTTATTTGTGGTATTCAGTGTTTCTCCCAATACCCTCAGAACAAATCCCACATTCCTACCTTTGTCCTATAAAGTTCAGATTCTTCTCAGGCCATCTCATCTATTTATGTGTCTATGATTGCACTCCATACTCTCCTGGAGGTAGAAAATATCAACAGACCCTTTCATTTGGGTCTTTCTTCTGCTAGAAAAGTGCTATCTATTACCTTCTTTCCAAGCAAACAACTGGGAAAAAATACTCAGATATCAATTCATTTTATTTATTTATTTATTTATTTATTTATTCATTCATTTATTTGTATATATATGTTTGTAGTAGATAGTGGTTACATTTTTCATGGGAGAGTTTATACCTCTGTATAACACATTTTAATTCTTTTTTCTTCCCCTTCGTGTTCCTTCCCTCCCTGCTCCTTCCAACTTTTGTTTACCTTCCCATTTATTAAAGCTCTACTTTTGTTTTTCTTTCAATTCTCCTTTTTTCATCCTTCTTCTCTTCCCTTCCATCCTCCTCCTTCCATCTCTTGTTCCTCTTGCCATTTGACAAAGATATCCGTACTTCTTATTATCTATTATTTTGCTCTTTATTTGTATTTTTCCTCCAGTATAGAAAGCCAGCTGTGAAGAAAAATCTCAATACATCAGTCAATCAGAAGGCTGTAGCCAGGAGCCATCTTAAGAAGGGTCCTATTGTTATGGAATAAATTGCTCTGAGGAGCAAAAAATTTGGAACAATCGCAAATCAGTGTCCCTCTGCACTCTCAACCACACTGACTGGGTCAGAAAATGGTTACACAGGAATGTAATAACTGGGTAAATTGTTTTTACCTTGGGGTTGTTTGGGGGTGTTTCCTTTATTCTGCGTGGAGCCTAGGAATCACTGAACACAGTGGGTTACTGTATTGCTGCTGAGCTACAGCCGCACTCCATTTATGAGAAATTACACTTTACTCTAGTATCTAGTCCTCTTTAAATCTTTGCAGATATTTTAATTTAAAAAAAAATCGTGATAAAGACACCCAAAATAGGTACAGTTAGAAAGAGCCTATAGTTCCATTCCTGTAATCATTATGTACTACAAACGTACTAGTAAAAAATTTTTAAAAATCAATGAATGAAAAGATGATACCAATAAACAGCTAAATTAATTAAGGAAGAGAATTTATGATATAAAAACAATTCAGTAAAGAGACTAAGATTCTGAAAATACTACAGAAAATTTAAAAATGAAAAGCTCAGTAGTTCAAATTAAAACTTAGTTGAAAGTCTTAGGAACTTGAAAACAAGATTTCTTAAAGTATCACAGGCAGCACGTAGAGAAGAAAAAGTGAACTTATGGGACATTGTGAAATAACAATGATCAATTTTCAGCATAAACAAAGGAAAATGGGAACGCGGAAAAGGCATAAAAACACTATTCAGTGAAATAATAGCAGAAAATTTCCAAAATCATGCAAATGATATGGAAATCCATATAGGTTTGGAAGCACCTGGAGCCCCAAATATATATGACCAGAAATGTAACTCTCAATATCACGATATGATTAAACTGGTAAGAATATGGAATACAGTGTTCAAAGCTGTAAAACAGAAGCATGGCGTCACTTATAAGGGTAAACCCAAAGAGCAAGTCAAGCCCCAGGGTCATACAAGGGAGGAAATTATAAAGATTAGGGTGGAAATTAATGTAATTGAGACTAAGAGAACAATACAAAGAATCAATGAATCAAAGAGTTGGTTCTTAGAAATATTAAATGAAATTGATAACCTCTCAGCCAACCTTATCAAAAAAGGGAAGAAAGACTCAAATCCATGTAATTAGCAATGAAAAGAGTGAAATCACAGGCCAGGGATTGAGCTCAGTGGTTCCGCCACCTGCCTCACAAGTGCAAGGACCTGAGTTCAATCCCAGGTACCAAAAAAAAAGAGTGAAATCACAACAGATCCTGCAGAAATCAAGAAGATCATCAATTCCTAATTTGAGAACCTATTTTCTAATAAGACAGAGAACACAGAAGAAATGGACAGATTCCAAGATACAGATGAATTACCAAAGCTGAATTAAGAAGATATAAAGATTCTAAATAACCCAGTATTAGCCACTGAAATTGAAAATCTAATTAAAAACCTACCAACAAAGAAAAGCCCAGGTCCTGACTGATTCAAGAAATTTAGAGAAGATCTTATGCCACCACTACTAAAACTCTTTAATGAAATTGAAAGGGAAACAGTACTCCAAAACTCATTCCTGGAAGCAAGCATTACCCTAATAACAAAACCAGAGAAGGATCCAACCTAAAAAGAGAACTACAGGCCAATTTCCCTAATGAACATACATGCAAAAATTCTCAATAAGATACTGGTAAAGAGAAGGCAGCAAGTCATCAAGAAGATTATACACCATGACCAAGCAGGATTTATCCCAGGAATGCAGGGGTGGTTCAGCATATGTAAATCAGTAAATGTAATGCACCATATTAACAGAGCCAGGGACAAAAATCACATGATAATCTCAATAGATCCAGAAGAAGCATTCGACAAAGTCCAACACCCACTCATGATTTAAAAAACTCAGAAAATTGAAATAGAGGGTCTTTATCCCAATTCCAGTCTGATAAAAGCCAAAAACCAACATAACACTAAATGGTCAAAACCCAAAAGTTTTCACTATAAAATCAGGACTAAGACAGCTATGTCCACTATCAACAATCCTATTCAGTATAGTTCTGGAAACATTAGCTGGAGCAATTAGACAACAGAAAAAAATAAAAGGAATAGGGCTAGGAAAGGAAGAAGTTAAATTATCATTATTTGTGGATGATATAATTATCTACATAGAAGACCCCCAAAACTCCACCAAAAGATTTCTAGATTTAATAACCAAATTCAGTAGCATCATTGGACACAGTCAACACTCAAAATTCAATACCATTTTTGTACACAAATAATAAACTCACTGAGAGAGAAATTAGAGAAAGTACACCTTTCACAATAGCATCCAAAAAATGAAATACTTAGAAATCAATGTAACAAAGGAAATAAAAGATCATCACAATGAAAATTACAGTACTCTGAAAAAGGAGACCAAAGAGGACATCAGAAAATGGAAAGATATCCCTTGTTCTTGGGTAGGAAGAAGCAATATAGTGAAAATGGCCATACTTTCAAAATTATTATACAGCTCTAATACAATCCTGATCAAAATACCAATGGCATACCTTACAGAATTAGAGAAAACAATCCTAAAATTCATTTGGAATGAGAAGCAATCAAGCAATACTGGGTAACAATGATAAGGCAGGGGGCATCACAATACCTGACTTGAAATTATACTACTGAGCTACTGTGATACAAACAGCATAGAACTGGCAACAAAACAAAACAAAAGAAAAACAAACAAACAAATAAACAAGGAAAAACAGACCTGAAGATCAATGAGACAGAATAGAAGATGCAGAAACAACTCCAAACACACTTAGCCACCTTCTCTTTGACAAAGGTGCCAAACACCTTCACTGGAAGAAGGATGGTGCTGGAATACCTAGCTTTCCACAGGACAAAGACTAAAACTAGACCCATATCCCTCACCATGCACTAAACTAAAATTAAAACGTATCAAAGATCTAAATATTTTAACAGAAACACCAAATCTGCTGAAGGTAGAATATGTGGAACTCTTGAAGACATAGGTGTAGGCAAAGACTTTATGAACAAAACTCTAATTGCATAGAAAATATCACAAAGAATCAACAAGTAGGATCTCATCTTATTAAAAACTTTTATACAGTAAAAGAAACCCCCAACAGAGTGAAAAGACAACCCACAGAATGGGAAATATTTTTGCCAGCTGTTCCTCAGATGAAAGACTAATATATAGAATATATAAAGAACTAAAATAAACCAGACCTCCCAAATTTAATAACCCAATCAAAAAATGGGCATCTGAAATGAATAGACACTCTTTAGATGAAGAAGTAGAAGTGGCAAATAAATATATGAAAAATGTTCAACATCCCTGGTCATTCAAGAGATGCAAATTAAAACAATATTGAGATTCCATCTCATTGTAGAAAGAATGGCTATTATCAAGAATTCAACCAATAACAAATGCTGGCAAAGCTGTTGGATAAAAGAAACCTTTCTCCACTATTGGTGGGAGTGTAGACTGGTGCACCTACTGTGGAAATCAGTGTGGAGATTCCTCAAAAAACTAAAACTAAAGATTCCATTTGATCCAGCTATTTCCCTTGTTTGTATCTTCCTGAAAGAATTAAATGCTTCATACCACAGCGATATATGCACACCCATATTTATAGTGACACATTTTGTAATAGCTAAATCTTGGAAACAACCCAAATGCCCATCAACTGATGACTGGATAAAAAATATGTGCTTTTTTTTATACAATGGAGTACTACTCTGCCATAAAGAAGGGTAAACTTGAGACATTTCTAGGTAAATGGATGCACTTTGAGATCATACTCTTACATGAAATAAATTGGACACACATGTTCAAATATTGCATGGTTTTTCTGGTGTCAGAAACTGAAAGTGTAAATAAAGACTAAAATGTATAATAGATATTGTGAAATTTGAAGAAAATTTTCAAATGGGAAAGGAAAAGGGGGCAAGGAAGGAAGGGAAAAGGAAAAAAGAAAATAGAAGAAAAAATGGAAACAAAGCTTTTATAAATAAGGAGAGGAAGAAGGATTGAAGGGAGAGGAGGGAAAAAGGAAAAATAAAAAAGAAGATATATCACATACAGGTACAAATTTCATGTGATGAATGTTATCATTATGTATATCTAAATATACTAATAAAATTAATTTTAAAAAATAACCCATCAAACTAACAGCAGATTTTCTAGTAACTCTAAAATCCAGAAAGGTATGGAATGATATTTCAAGCTCTGAAAGAAAAAAACTGCCAACTAGATTACTATACCTGTCAATGATATCCTTCAGAACTGAAGGAAAAGTGAACATCTTTTGTGATAAGCATAAACTAAAGGGATTCATGACTGCTAAACATACATTACCGAAGATAATTTAAGAAATATGACATGCAGGAGAAGCAAGATAAACACAATCATGTTTAATGAGAAAGAATAAATCTGACTAGAAGAGTAGACAAGCAAATTAGAACTAAGGATAAAAGTGATTTTTTCAGCAATGCATTAAATCTTAGATGAAATAATCAGAGATTATTTAAAACAATCAAATGAAAATCAACAAAATAAGAGTAGTACATATCTTGCAATAAAGTTTCTGAATATACATGGCTTGATTTCTGTAATTAAAAGATAGGCCACCAAGCAATAAATGGGCTGGCTGTCCTGCTCCTGGGGTCAGGTGTTGGTGGTGAAGCTGGGGACCCTTGCTCCCTCTGCCCCAACCTCTGGCCCACCAGTCCCCGTGCTGGCCCTGCCATCAGTTTCCTCCAGTGTGTGTTTCTCACTGCTCTATGCTGCCACCTTCCCTACCAGAACCTGCTCTGTTGGGGTCTTGCTCCCCTCCCTTGGAGGACTGTGGGAAGGAGGGGAAAGGACTCTTGCTGGAGAAGCCCACACAGACTTTCATCTGTCACAACCACACTTTTGGGGTAAGCAGGGTGATTTTGTTATGTTGATTCTTCTACAGAGATGGTGAAGTTCTTTATCCACCCCCTCCCCACCCACTAAAAGCCATAGCTCTGCCCACCTGGCCTCCCTCAAAGCCCTATAGCAATAGCCTTCTTTCCCCCTTCCCTCCTAGGTACCCAGGGTCTCCAACTGGGGGAGGCCCCACCACACTCCAGCCCTAGGGATCCTGCAGTGTCTGGCCTTGCCTCTCTCCAAGGGACCCCATTAGTGACTCCATCAGTGTCATCCAAATCCTATCCCTCTTCCAGTAACCAGAGATAATGAGACTTGTTTGTGGAGTGCTTGGAATTGCCCCACATGAAAGGTTCTGAGTGCTGGGGTGCCTGGGAAAGAAAGTGAGGGAACCGTTCCCCAGCATGGGGTGTGATGGGGAGACCAAGGCAGATACAGGGTTCCAATTTTAGTTGAAATTCCCTTCCTCCCACCTTCTCCTGGAAGGAATGGATTAGCAACTCCTACCTACCTGCAGGCAGAACCTCAGCCTCAGGGCCTGGAAGAGGTCTTGTCCTCAGCTTCTTCCCCAAGCATGCCAAAGCCAGGTGTGTAGGAGCCCCTGGCCAAAGACAGCCTCCCAGCCCAGTCCCTGGAAGGTCCAGGTGACTGAGAAGGGAAAGTGTTTCTTCTATACTTTTCTCTGCTGTACACATTCCCACTGTGGAAGGGAGAGTGTTGACAGAGTATGCAGAGTCCTTCAATGAGGTTCCTGCCACACCCCAAATGTGGACAGACCCAGGAGGGAAAGCTGTGGATGGGATCCCCTGCACATTCTGGAAGCCAGCTAGGGACCAGTGGGCAATGCGCTGGGAAGCTCCAGCCCCTGTGCCTGTATCCCTTCCACTGTGACCTGCACTTTGGGGGACCAGTCCATGGCCAAAATGAGGTAGCCATTCCTGCACACAAGCAGCAAGATAGAGTCCTCCTTGGTGGTGAGGAAGGAGGCCAGAGGATGAGGAGCAACAGCTTCTCACTTTAGGAGCCCAGGGACCCCTGAGCACCCTCTCACTGATGTGCCGGCCTCGGATGGGGTAGCATGCAGGGCAGAGGGATCCTACTCCAAATTCTCTGTTGGCTGCACTTTTTAATCCAATGCTTTTCAGAGTGGATTCACTCACCCACACAAATAGAGCCCTGTGCTTTAGGGGTGACTGTCATATGCCTTATTCTTAATAAAATATTTGAGAAACATGTAAAAAAAAAAAGATGCTCACATACACACATGCTGGCTAGTAGACTGCATTTAAAAAATGGGACCCCCCAAAAAAACAAAAAAAGGGGACCCAATTTTTTTTGCCAGAAACTCACTTTATTGCAAAAGACATATACATCCTGAAAATAAAATGTTGAAGAATGATATTCAAATCAAATGGAATCTGAAAGCAAGCAGAAGTAGCTATACATATTTAGATATGATAAAATAGACTTCAAGTAAAAAATCAGTCATAAGAGGCAAGAAGGCTAATGCATGTTGATAAAGGAAAAGTTCATCGAGGAGATATAACAATTGGAAATATATATGTACATAATGTTGGAGCACTCAACATTTTATACAAATGAATTTTGTACAATGTATTCTACAGGACATAAATGGAGAGATAGGCATCAACATAATAATAAAGAGTAACATAACTATTACCAATAGATAGGTCATTCAAATCTCCCAAAATTAACAAAGAAACACTAGTGTTAAATTATACTATAGATCAAATAGAGTTGAGGGACATTATCAGAATAGTCCATCCAATAGCTGAAGAATATACAGTACATTATTTTTGTCAGCATACAGATTTCTCTAAAACAGATAACATTTTAAGCCACAGAGCAAGTAGTAACAAGTAAAAAAGAACTGAAATAATTTTTTGTATCTTACTAGATCATCATGGAATGTAACTAGAAATCAATAGCAAGAGAAACTGTATAAATAATACAAACACAAGGAGGTTGAACAATTCTATTTTAGATGAGGAGTGGGTCATTGAAGAAATTGGAGAGAAATTTTAAAATTCCTGGAATCAAGTGAAAATGGATGAATAACCTCCAAGAACCTGTGGGACAACTTGAAGGTCATTATTTGTGAGACATTTATAGCTAAAAGTGCCTACAGTAGAAAACAGGGAGATTTCAAATAAATCAAGGCCATAGGCAAACAGGAACAAACCAAAACAACCTAGTAGAATGAAAGAAAGAAATATCAGAAAATAAATTGATGAAATGGCTAAAAGAACCTTAGAAAACATAAATTAAAAAGTTATTTGAAAAGGTAAAGAAAATTGACAAGCCTTTAGTCAAACTAACCAAAAGAGAATAAAGACCCAAATAAATACAACTAGATACCCAAAGGATAGATATTACAACTGATACCACGGAAATACAGAAGGCATTAAGGAATATTTTGAAAAAGCTATATGCCAATCAACTGAAAAATCTAGAAGAAATGGACAAATTTTTAAACATATATGATCTACCAAAGTTGAACCAAGAGGATATAAACAAACATAAATAGATCTAGAACAAGCAATGAGACAAAAGTAGTAACGAAAAATCTCCCAAAAGCAACAACAAAATGCATAAGACTGGATGGATTCACTGATTATTATCAGACTTTTAGAGATCAAATACCAATGTTTCTCTAAACATTGCATGAAACAAAAAAGGAAGAAACTTTTCCGAACTCATTCTATGAAGCCTGTATTACCCTACTACCAAAACTTGATAAGGACATAACCAAAAATAAGCACTTTCAATCAATATCCTTGATGAAGATAGATGTAAAAACCCTCAATAAAAATACTTGGAAAATGAAACCAACATCACATAACTTGTTCATATGTGATGAACAAGTTAATTTCATTCCAACCTTATGTCTAGTTTAACATATACAAATCAAAAAAATATATAGAATCAAGAATAAATATCACATGATCATATCAATAGATGCAAGAAAAGGCCTTTGAAATAATTCAATATGGCTTCATGATGAAAACCCTAAACAAACTTATGGATTGGACCTCAATATAATAAAAGCTATATATAACAGCCTTATCACCATATCTCTGTAATGACTTAATTAACCTCTTTTTCTTTGTATTAGCTCCTGGTGATCAATTTTCAACTTTCTCTTATGGCACGAGGGATTGAATTTAGCACCTTCCTACTGAGTTACATCCACAACACTTTTTTATTTACTTTTACTTTGAAACAGAGTTTCCCTAAGTTGTTTAGTTGCTTATACTGGAGTCAAACTTTCAATCCTCCTTCCTCAGCTTCCCAAAATGCTAGAATTACAGGTTTGCACCACTATACTTGGATTATTTTTATGCTTTTGACTGCTTTAGATACACCATATGAGGAGAATCACAAAGTATTTTTACTTATGTTATTAGTTTATTTTACATGGGATAATGTATTTGAGGTTCATTTGTGCTGTAATATATGATAGGATTTCTTTCTATTTCAAGATCTCATAATATCCCAATACATATATATTTCATACTTTAAAAATCCATCCAACAGAGGACATTTGGATTGCTTCCATTTCCTGATTTTTGAGACTATTGTTAATATCTCTTTGAGATTCTGCTTTGAATTCTTTTGAATATATAGGCAGAAGCTGGATTGCTGAACTATGAGAAAATTGTATTTTAAAATTTTATGTTTATCCTCCATACATTGTTTTGTTCACTGCTGCGGCACCATTTTACATTCTCAACAACAATACACCAGGGTTCCAGTTTATCTACATTCTTGCCAACACTTGTTACTTTCTATTAGTTTGATAATTACTTCTCTAGTGCATGTGAATTAATATTTGATTAATGCTGTGAATTAACACTATGTAATTAATACTGTGGTTTTGCTTTGCATTTTTCTTAGGATTAGTGATATTGAATATCATTTCATATGCTTGTTGGTCATTTGTATATGTTCTTTGGAGAATTGTCTATTCAATACCTTTTCCTATTTTTCACTGAGATTGTTTTGCTGTTGTTGAGTTGTGGAGTTTCTTATATACGGTATTCTGGATATTAATATTTTAACAGATATATAATTTTATTTTGATTGCCTTTTAACTCTGTTGATTGTTTCCTTTGTTAAGCAGAAGTTTTTAAGTTTGATACAGTCTCATTTCTCTATTTGTCTTTTGCTGCCTATGCTTTTAGTGTTAAATCCATGAAATCATTAACAAATCTAATGTCCAAAAGCTTTTTCCATATGTTTTTCTAGAATTTTAAAATTTTGAATCTTACATTTATGTTTTCAAAGACTTTTGAGTTAATTTTTATATATATACATATATATGTTGTCAGACTTTATTTTTTAAAAAGTTTTATTTTAAAACTAAATACATATAGCAATCCACATAAAGCAAAAGTGTAACTAATAAGTTAGTGTAAAAAGCCTTGTAAACCACTATGCTAGTTAAAAAATAGAACTTTACTAGCCACCCACGTGCCCATCTGTGCCACAAACAAGTCACATTTTCCCCTTCTTTTAAATGTAACTACTATATTCAATTATATAGAAATAAGTTCATTGCATTTTTATACAATGATATTATCTGAGTAAAAATACCTAAAAAGTCTGTTCTTTCATAGTTTAAAATGTGGTATATTTAAAATATTTTTGATCTATATGTACACTTTGTTTCTAATTTATCTGTTGATGAACCTGGGTCTAATTTATCTGTTGATGAACCTGATGAATCCTGTGTAGTTTCTTAGAGGCTGAATTTTGTTGGTTGCACACTCCTTTCAGTTTACGATGTTCCTCTATCCTGTATTTTCTGTGAATTTTCATTTGGAATCCAGAGGCTTGGTCAGATGCAGATTCAATTGCTTAGGTGTGACTACACATGGTGGAGTTTTCTTTCATCAGAAAGGACATACTAGCCAAATTTTTTGATCATGTTTAGAAATCATTGAGACTCAAAATACATTATATTCATAAATTCAATGGCTATTTCAAAGACATTTAAATTCTATCACCCTGCTGGAAATTTTTATACAAGATGACTACCCTCATATATTATTTAGTTATGTAATGGCACTGTTAATATAAGAAAGGTAAGGTAAATTGCTGATTATTTCCTTTTCTTTACTCTTTGAAAATAAGGATTTGATTCCCCATTATTTTAAGTATGCAACTGATTAATTTAAAGTAGGATAGTGGTATAGCTAAGGATTTAAGTGAATCTTATTGTTCAAAATTTAATTGAAGTTATTCAGATTTTCTCATTTTGGTGTCTGAAATCTCCTTCCAATCTTCTCCATTTGAGACTAGAATTCAGTGAGAATTCTGGTTTGTGAATATATTTCAGGCTCATTCCTCATAGCAGATCTGCAGTAGTCATTTATCAAAAAACTCCTAGTTTCCATTTAATATCTGATTTATTTTAAATGGAAATGGTATTTTAGTGGCACACAGTGAGCACTGTCTTTTTGGTGAAAAAAAGTATGAATTTTATATAATTTTTTTTGGCAGTATCATGATGGAACCCTGGACCTTGTCACTGAGCTACAGCCCCTTTTTCTTCTGTATTTTCAGATAGAATCTTGCTAAACCACTAAATTGACCAGGGTGAATTGGAGTTTACAATCCTCCTGGATCAACCTCCCAGAGTGCCAGGGTTACAGGTGTGTACTACAACAGGCAGTTTATAAATTCACATTTTCAAAATATAAATTTCTTGATTTCATTATATTTTCAACTTAAATTCAGGATACAAGGCTTATACTTGATCTCTTTTATAGTACACATTTTTTTGCACACTAAGCATACAAGAACCTAGGTTCTTTAGAATCATGTAAGGAGAAGGCAAAAAATTCCACAATTTATAATCTGCTTTTCCTTATCTTACAAAGTTAGCAGTGCCAGAAAAAAATGTAAATAGCGTCATTATTAACTTTGATTACTAAGAAGAGTTAAATTTTTCTTTTTGCTATTTTATTTCTCCCCTATTTTTCTAGTTGTATTGTATCTACATAATCATACCATAATGCCCTGTCATGCTATAGTCTCTCACTTTTAAGCACCACTGAAGATTAATGTTAGAATCACATGTTTAATGACCTCAACTAGTACTGATATTGAAATTTCTAAATTTTGCTTGTATTTCTACTAGATTTCCTACTAGAATTTCTACTAGAGTTTGGAAGTACTCTTGAGTGCAATACTTTTTGAGTTCTTAAGTGCTGAAAAATTCTTAATACTAAATTCTTGACACATTCATTTATTGTCATTCTATATATTTCATATGTGGTATATTTTCTACTGGCATAAAAATTGTTATTTCCTGAATAAATAAATAATTTCTTTTATTTAGTGCAACAATTTGCAAGAATTTGCCTTGGTATTGCTCAATTTTGTTCAATATTGCTAAGTACTCAGGGTAGTATCCCTCAGTACATACTCAAGTCTTTTTTATTTCAGGAAGTTTCTTGAACTATAATTTTTAATATTTACCTTTATGGGGTTTTTTGGTTTTGTTTTTAAGTGAGAGCTATTCTCCATGTTGTTGACTGTTTATCTTCAAATTAGCCAGTTATTCTCAAATACTATTTATCTGTTATTTTTCAATATTTAAATTTTTATTCTTTGTGACATTTTATTTTCTTTTAGTTAGTGGTTTATTGTGTTTTTTTGTTCTTCATACTTCAGTTTTCATGTCTGATTAATTTTTTAATTATTTTGTAAGAGATTTGACCTTTATACTTTAAAAATTTGGATTTGATTTTTTAAAAATTATAGAAGGAGGCAATGCACTTGATTTTTGTAATAGAGTAAATTTATGTCTTCATTTTTGGTAAAGTGTCAAAAAATGAAGTATGTAGCTTGCTTTTAGATTTTTTTTTAACTCGGTCACCCTTCCCTACTTTTTTGGACCTCCACTTTGTTTTCCATATCCTACTTCCACTCATGGATTTTTGATCAGTGAGAATGTGTCTTTCATGGAAACCAGGGCTAGTCAGATCTACCTTTAGGTTTTCTGAGGCCTAAATTGCTCCAGTGTTTTATATTTGTCCTCTTTTACTTAGGCTCCTTTGGGGAGCACAGGATCCTTCCCAATTTACTTAATGTTACCTCTCAGCATGGTCTCTGTATTTTTCAGTGAACATCTGTGTATTAATTTTTGATATTCTTGATATTAAGCCTATTAGATGACCTTGGCTTTTCTCTGTATTCTCTTGCAAAGATGCTGATAACATGCAAGTCTTCTATCTACTGATGATTTGGTTCTACTCATGTATTTTGAGATTTTAGAAAATACTTTGTCAACTAGCTTTTGTTGTAAACATTGGAAATTTTATTTTAGTTTTAATATGTAGTTGCTGCATTTGTTTGTATATGGATATTTAGAAAATTCCACAAACCATCTTACATTTCTTACCTCCATCATTCCACAGTCCATATCTATAAGCAAATTTTACTATTTTTATATGATTTGACCTGGATATTTTTTGTTGCCCATTTTTCTAGGATTTCATTATGAAATATTAAATTATAGATTATTTCTTTCCAAGAAATGAATTATTATGTGAACTATTCCTCATAGTTTATCTTATATTTAACCATGTAATCTTTGTGCCACACAAAAATAGCCAGGAAAGTATAAATCAGACTATATGTTTTTATTTCTGTTAAATGCTAAAGTAGGCAAAACCTATTGAAAAGTCAGAGAAAGCAGATTACTGCTAGCCAAAAGGCAGATGTCTCACTAGGTAGTCCAGGCTGGCCTCAAACTCACTATTTAGCCTAGGCTAGCCTTGAACTCCTGATAATCCTCCTGTCTCAGTTTGAGTGCTGGGATTACAGGCATGTGGAACCGTGCCTTGTTGGAATGTTAGTTAAAACAAAAGAATGGCAATTCAAAAGAAGTAGGTGAATGTGCTACTGGCCAGAGTGGGTATTCTAATCACACTGTAGTTAGCAACCAGTTGCTCTAATCCAGAGAACCCCAGGGGTGTCCTGAAGGCATCAAAGACACCAGAGGGATTGTGGAAAGGAAAACTTTCTCTCTGCTTGCTGTTTTTCAAGATGGGAAACTCAGTGTCAAATTCCCCTACTTCTTTGGAGTGCATTCTTAAGCACTGGGACTCATTCAATCCCAAATTCTAAGGAAGCACTGTTGAATCTTTTTCTGCATGCAAACATGGCCTGAGAAGCCCCTGGAAGAAAAGTGAGTCCCAGATTTTTCCTATGGACTATGATGCCATTTTGCAATTGGATTGTTTCTATAAGACAGAGAACAGTGAGCAGAGGTACCCTATGTTCAAACTTGTTGTTTTTTTTTTTTTTTTTGCCATAACAGACCTGTATTCACAGTGCAGATAGAGGCCTCTCTGGTTCTTAAGTGTGGGCTCTAGTCCTTAAACATCTATCTGATGTATCTGCCTTCTCCCAATGTGAAGACCTCCTCCTTTTTCCTCCATACCTTGAGGCCAAGATTTCTAACCTGTCTCTTATTAAAGCTCCTACTTACCTATATCTACCCTTACCTGATTTTATTAAAGATCACCAAGGGCAATATCCCTTGCAGGAGGTGGGTGGAGAAACCAGCTTTACCCAAGCCCATATGTCCTTTGCTTTCAGTGATCTCTAAGAGATCAAACAAGACCTGGGTAAGTTTTCAGATGATTCTGATAATTACACTGAGGTCCATAGGGGACATATACAGAATTTTGAACTAGACTGAAAAGATAATGTTGCTCATAATCAAACACTGACCCCTAGTGAGAAACCAGTTACATTACAGGATGCTATATATTTGGGAATGAATATCCTATTGTTCATTTTAAAAGAGTAGAAAGAGAGGCAAAACGGGGAACCACCAGTTGCTATTGGGGCCCAAGCAGGCTCTACATAAGATTCCTACAGACCTACCAACCAGACAGGAGGTTAGAACATGAAACACTTCAAAGCTTGTATCCTTAAAGGCCTAAGAAGGATGAGGACTAAACCCCTCAACTATTCCAAACTATCAAATATTAATCATAGAAAATATGAGAACCTTTCTTCCTTCTTAGATAGTTTACTAGAGGCATTGGTCAAGTATATGTCTCAGTTCCCTGATAAAATAAAAGGACAGATTATTCTTTTTTTCCCATTAAGTTTATTGGTACATTTTAGGTATACAATAAAGTTACATTCATCATTGGGATCTTGTACCTTTACATGATGTATCTTGGTTCTTATTTTTTCCCCATTTCCTTGCCCTCCCTTCCCCCCTCCACGCTTCCCTATTTGCAAAGGCTTTGTTTCCATTTTTTTCCTTTTCTCGCATTTTTTCATTTCCCTTCGTTACTTCCCCCCCCCAACTTTCCCTACTCCTTTCGACCTGTTCTTCCTATTTCACATTATCATTTATACATTTTGATCCTTATTTACACTTTTAGTTTTTCACACCAGAGAAACTATTTGGTATTTACACATGTGTGTCCTATTTATTTCACTTAAGAGTATGGCCATGGTCACGAGTTGTGCAGAACACGCCAAATCAGCCCGCTGCACACAGGCAGGTCTGCGCACACCCTACCGAGGTTGCGAGTCACGTAGAACACACTTAATCAGCCCTCACCCCGGCAACAATCCACTGCCCGCCCCCCACTACTCTGTAAAGCCACCTGGTTCCACACTACAAAGATGCAGAGGACACTGGACCACCAGACCACAGTACTGAGTCCCTCTGCTCCCGGCCCAGAGGTAGGGGCTTCTGAGCCGCCATCCCACTGCTCCTGGTCCAGAGGAAGGGGCTTCCCGGTCACCATCCCTCCCACTGCTCCCAGCCCACAGGAAAGGGCTTTTGGGCCACCATCCCTACCACTGCTCCTGGCCCCTGTCCCACCTCTCCTAGCTCAGAGGAGGTAATCGGTGCAGGCGCCAACAGCCCCCCCCCCCAGTCGAAATGAGAAAACACATAAATAAGTCTCAAAACCAGACTTCCAGATCAACTACAGCAACCATAAAGGGAAATGAGATGGAACACTCTGATACTCAACCACCTGGACCCACTGAACTGCCAACAAAGGGGGATCTGGAAAAAATGAAATCAGAAATAATTTCTCAGATAACAGGAGAAATTGTGCCCCTAGTGCAAGACATGATTAATAAATCTAGAGAGGAGCTCAGGAACATGATGGAATCCCAACATAGGAAACAAATGGAATCCATAAAACAGATGCAAATAGATTTCCAAGAGATGAAAAACTCCACTGAAAGTCTACACAGCAGAATGAGCCAATGTGAGGACAGGATTTCAGATATAGAAGATAAGATTGCAATTAATGACCAGGAAAAGAAAAATTGCTTCAAAATTATAAGGGAACATGGGAAATCAATCCAGCAGCTGCTAGATGATGCAAAGGAGAATAACATAAGACTGATTGGAGTCAATGAAGAAACAGGAGAGAGTGGAGATGACATAAAAAAACTCTTCAGAGAAATAATGGCAGAAAACTTCCCAAGCAGGGGAAAAGAGCTTGACATACAGATAAGTGAGACATACAGGACTCCAAATAGCCTTGATCAAAAAAAAAAAAAAAGGCATATAATTGCTAAGATTCCAAAAACCCAACAGAAGAACAAAGTTCTACAAGCAGTTAGAGAAAAGAAACAAATCACATACAAAGGAAAGCCCATCAGAATCACAGCAGACTTCTCAACACAAACCATCAAGGCAAGAAGAGCTTGGAGTGACATATTCCAAGCCCTAAAAGAAAACAGCCTCCAACACAGATTGATGTAGCCTGCAAAACTATCTTTCAAAATGGATGGAGAAATAAGATACTTTCATGACAAAGAGCACCTTAGGAACTTCATGAATACCAAACCAGTACTCCAAAGAATTTTACACAATATCATAGGAACAGACATTGAGGATCGCAACTCCAGGAAGCAAAGCAGAATGAACCCATCTGGAATGACAAGAAATTAAATGTGAAGGGGGAGAACCCAACAAAAAGAAAAAGTCATGGCAATGACAAGTCAATACATTTCAGTTATAACCATCAATGTTAATGGTCTCAATTCACCAATCAAAAGAAATAGACTGGCAGAATGAGTCAAGAAGCAAAATCCAACAATATGCTACATACCAGAAACACACTTAATTCAACGGGAAACTCATAGACTGAAAGTTAAAGGGTGGAAAACAATACTCCAGGTGATGGGAACCTGAAAAGAAGCAGGAGTAGATATCCTCTTTGCAGATCAAGTAGATTTCAAACCAACACTGATTAAGAGAGACGAAGAAGGACCCTACATCCTTGCAAAGGGAAGAATCCAAGAGGAAGAGAAGACAATCATAAATATCTATGCACCAAACACTAGTGCACCCAACTATATAAAACAAATACTAACGGACATGAAAAGTCATATATGTACTAATACAATTATAGTGGGGGACCTCAACACCCCACTGTCACAAGTAGATAGATCAACTAGACTAAAAATAAGTAATGAAATAGTAGAACTCAATCAAACTCTTCAAGAAATGAACTTAACAGATGTTTGCAGAGTCTTCCACCCCACAAAATCAAAATACACATTCTTCTCAGCTGCACATGGGTCATTCTCCAAAATAGACCACATACTCACACATAGAACATGTATAAGTAAGTGCAAAGGAATTAAAGTTATCCCCTGTATATTATCAGACCATAGTGTGATGAAATTGGAGATCCATAGCAAAAGAAACTGGAAAAATTTCATAAACACTTGGAAATTGAACTACACACTTCTGAATAACCAATGAGTCACAGAGGAAATTAAAGAAGAAATCAGACAGTTCCTTCAATTAAATGACAATGGCAATACAACGTATCAGAATCTATGGGACACAATGAAAGCTGTCTTACAAGGGAAATTCATAGCAGTGAATATGCATATTAGGAAAACAGAATGAGCCCAATTAAACAACCTGATGCTGAACCCCAAGCTTCTGGAAAAAGAAGAACAGGACAAACCCAGAGCTCATACAAGGGAGGAAATTTTAAAGATCAGAGGAGAAATCAATGCAATGGAGACTAAGAGAACGATACAAAAAATCAATGAAGCCAAGAGTTGGTTCTTCCAAAGAATCAACACCCTTAGCCAACCTTAGCAGAAAAAGGAAAGAAAAGGCCCAAATCCATGCAAGTAGGAATGAAAAGGGTGAAATTGCAACAGACCCAGCAGAAATCCAAAGGTTCCTCAATACCTACTTCCAGAACCTATACGCCAATAAGATGGACAACACAGAAGAAATGGACAGATTCCTAGATAGGTATGAATTACCAAAGTTGAACGAAGAAGACCTTAAAATTCTGAACAACCCAATATCAACCAATGAAATTGAAAATGTAATTCAAAACTTATCAACTAAGAAAAGCCCGGGTCCTGATGGCTTCACTGCTGAATTCTACAAGACATTTAGAGAGGAACTGCTGCCACTACTCTTTAAACTCTTCAATGAAATTGAAAGGGAAGCAATACTCCCAATTTCATTCCTGGAAGCAAGCATCACCTTGATCCCCAAAGCAGAGAAAGACCCAACTGAAAAGGAGAACTATAGGCCAATCTCACTAATGAACATAGATACAAAAATCCTTAATAAGATAATGGCAAACAGAATGCAGAAGATCATCAAGAAGATCATACACCCTGATCAAGTGGGATTCATCCCAGGGATGCAGGGATGGTTCAATATATGCAAATCAATCAATGTAATACACTACATCAATAGAGGCAAGGACAAAAACCATATGATTATCTCCATAGGGGCAGAAAAAACATTTGACAAAATCCAACATGCATTTATGATAAAAAACCCTACAAAAAATTGGAATAGATGGTCTCTACCTCAAACTGATAGAAGCCATCTATGAAAAACCAACAGCCAATATCTTACTAAATGGTCAAAAACTGAAATCCTTCACACTAAAATCAGGAACAAGACAAGGATGTCCACTATCACCACTCTTGTTCAATATTGTTCTGGAAACATTAGCCACAGCAATTAGACAAGAGAAAGAAATAAAAGGAATAAAGATAGCTAATGAAGAGGTCAAATTATCATTATTTGCAGATAACATGATACTCTATATAGAAGACCCAAGAACTCCACCAAAAGTCTTCTAGACTTAATAACCAAATTCAGTCAAGTAGCTGGTTACAAGGTCAACACACAAAAATCAATAGCTTTCCTCTACATGAACTATAGACTCACTGAGAGAGAAATAGGTCAAATAATTCCTTTCACAATAGCATCCAAAAAACTGAAATACCTAGGAATCATTCTAACGAAAGAAATCAAAGACCTCTTCTCTGAAAACTATGGCACTCTGAAAAGAGAGATTGAAGAAGATATCAGAAAATGGACAGACATCCCCTGCTCCTGGGTAGGAAGGATTAATATAGTGAAAATGGCCATATTTCCAAAACTGCTATATAGATTTAATGCAATTCCAATTGAGATCCCAGCAGCATCCTTCATGGACCTTGAGAAAACAATCCAAAACTTCATTTGGAACAAGAAGAGACCCAGAATATCAAAAGCAATTCTAGGTAACAGAGACATGGCAGGGGGTATCACAATCCCCAATCTGCGACTGTACTACAAAGCTAATGTGATAAAAACAGCATGGTACTGGCAAAGAAACAGACCTGAGGACCAGTGGAACAGATTAGAAGATGCAGAAACAATGCCAGACACACTCAGCCATCATCTCATCTTTGACAAAGGAGCCAAACACCCTCACTGGAGGAAAGATAGCCTCTTTAACAAATGGTGCTGGAAAAATTGGGTTTCAACCTGCCAAAGACTAAAACTAGACCTATATCTCTCACCATGCACTAAACTAAAATAGAAATGGATCAAATATCTAAATATTAAAATAGAAACTCTGAACCAGTTGGAACAGAGGTTAGGTAGAACCCTTGAAGACATCGGTGTAGGAAAAGATTTTATGAACAAACCTCATTTGCCCGTGAACTAGCAGAAACAATCAACAAGTGGGATCTCTTCTCATTAAAAGGCTTCTGCACAGCAAGAGAAACCACCAGCAGTGTGAAGAGACAACCCACAATGTGGGAAAAAATCTTCACCTGTTCTTCCTCAGACAAAGGTCTACTATCTTGAATCTATAAAGAACTTAAAAAGATCAGACCTCCCAAATTTAAAGACCCAATCCGAAAATGGGCATCTGAAATGAAGAGATATTTCTCAGACAAAGAAGTAGAAATAGCAAATAAATACATGAAAAAATGTTCAACATCTCTGGTCATTCGAGAGATGCAAATGAAAACAATGCTGAGATTCCACTTCACTCCAGAAAGAATGGCTTCTATCATGAAACCAACCAATAACAAATGCTGGTGGGGCTATGGGGAAAGAGGAACCCTGGTCCACTGCTGGTGGGAGTGTAGACTGGTGCAAGCACTGTGGAAATCAGTATGGAGATACCTCAAAGAACTAGGACTGGAAGTCCCATTTGATCCTGCTATTCCCCTGCTGGGGATCTTCCCCAAAGAATTAAAAGAATCATACCACAGTAATATTTGTGCACCCATTTTCATAGCAGCACAGTTTGTGATAGCTAAAACTTGGAATCAGCCCAAATGCCCATCAACTGGAGACTGGATAAAGAAAATGTGGGTTTTTTTTTTATAAACTGGAGTACTACTCAGCCATAAATAATGAGAAATTAGAGACATTTATAGCTAAGTGGATGCACATTGAGGTGGTACTCTTAAGTGAAATAAATAGGACACACATGGATAAATACTGAACAGTTTCTCTGGTGTGAGAAACTGAAAGTGTAAATAAGGACTAAAATGTATAATAGGTCATGTGAAATGGAAAGAAAAGGGGCAAAGGGGAAGGTAGTGGGAGGGCTAGGAGAAATGGGATTAATAGAAGGCAATGGGATTAATATGAGAAAACGGAAAAATAGGAACAAAATCTTTGTAAATAGGGAGGAATGGAGGGGTTGAAGGGAGGGCTGGGTAAGGATGAAAAATAAGAACCAAGAGAGACTATGTAAAGGTGCAAATTTCCAATGATGAATGTCATTATATTGTATACCTAAAATATACCTATGTTTAGAATGAATAATCGATAATGCAAAATAGGAAGAAAAGGTCCAAAGTGGTAGGGGTAGTGGGAGGAGCAGGGGAAAGGAAAGAAGGGAAAGGGAAAATGCTGAGAAATGGAAAAATGGTAATAAAATCTTTGTAAATAGGGAAGGGTGGAGGGGGTGAAGGGAGGGCTAGGAATGGGGGGAAAAAGAGTATGGCCTCAATGTGTATCCACTTAGCTATAAATGTCTCTAGTTTATCATTCTTTGTGGCTGAGTAGTACTCCATTTTCTGAAAAATGCACATCTTCTTTATCCAGTCTCCAGTTGATGGGCCATTGGGCTGTTTCTAAGTTTTAACTATTACAAACTATGCTGATATAAACATGGGTGTGCATATGTCACTCTTGTATGATTCTTTTAATTCAGAGTCAATATGTGGCCTTGGTTACCCCCTGGGGAGATAGGGAGATGCACACTGAGATTTGCATGGCTAGAAGGCAGAGGGTCAAAAATAATGATCAACTCACAAAATTACTCCAGCTACAATAGCAGTGTTCTAAGTGTTTGTTTCACTGGTACAATTATTTGGCTGCTATTTTTGTCCCTTCCTGGGGATTAAAAGATGGCATGTACCACATTGAGGCCTTGATAACTGTACTGAATGGGCCTTAAATGACATTTTAACTTGGATCTCCCTTTTAAATAAAGAATCAGATTAATGGAAGCTATCCTCCAAAATCAGATAGACTTAGACATCTTAACAGCAGCCCAAGGGAAAACCTGTGCAATTATAAAAACTAATGTTGTGTGTACATTTATAGTCCTTTTTCTAATATCTCAATGGCCAGTCAAGATATTAGACAATATATTAATGCTATCTCAGACCCCAAAGCTTGCTAAATCTTCTCCTTACCCTCTGTGTTGGAGCCCATAATTGGTTCTTCCTGGCGGAAACATTTGTTGACCATATTAATAATAGACTTATTGATTGTATTACTTGGACCATTATTATGTGGCTTTGTGTTACCTGTCTTAAAGCTATACATTTACCCAAGATGCAGGTGCCTCACACCTGTCAAAGGCCTCTGAATAGACAATCTGAGGAATATCTCTGACTACTGACCATGACTATGATTCTCTCTAGCCAAAAATAGAGTGATCTTTGTCTATTATTTCCTTTCAGCAGTTAGGGATTCCTCTTCAGAGGGATATTATATTATAGACAGCTCAGTTAGACAGGATTTCCATGAAAAGAATAAGTCTGTACCCTGAGGAATTATGACATATGCCTCAGCATCTGTGTAGTTGCAAAACAAGTTACTATTGATGTTGTAATATTTGAATTGTAAATGTTTCATGTTAAGATGGCTGTATCGCCTCAAAAGTTTCCTAGGCAATATTTGCTTTATTGCTTATATTTCAATATTTATAGAAAAAAGTTTAATCTCAGCATTGTGAAGAGACTGCATAAAGGATATTAAAGGTTGCAAAACTCTCTGTTTAGGGATGTGTGTATTCTTTTTTTGATAATATATATGAGTTTATTTTATTTATTTTTTTCATTAAGTTTATTGGTACATTTTACACATCAAATACAGTTACATTCATCTTTGGGATCTTGTACCTTTACTTGATGTATCTTAGTTCTTATTTGTTTCCCCATTTCCCTGCCCTCCCTTCAACCCTTCCACCCTTCTGTATTTACAGAGACTTATATGGAGATACCTCAAAAAACTAGGATTAGAGGTCCCATTTGACCCAGCTATCCCTCTGCTGGGTATCTTTCTGAGAGAATTAAAAGAATCATACCACAGCAATATATGCACACCCATGTTTATAGCAGCACAGTTTGTAATAGCTAAAACTTGGAAACAGCCCAAATGGCCATCAACTGGAGACTGGATAAAGAAGATGTGGTTTTTCTATAAAATGGAGTACCATTCAGCCATAAAGAATGAGAAACTAGAGACATTTATAGCTAAATGGATGCACATTGAGGCCATACTCTTGTGTATTTTTTTTCTCATATGTATATACCAATACCTGACAATATTGAAGAAAACTGGAAATCTTGGATGCAGTTGCTAAAATTTGTGCATTTATGGTGAGACAAATATTTCTTTCTTTCTTAGATACTGTGTTGCCATGTTGGTTAAAATTACCAGTATGAAAGTTATCATCTTGTGGGAAACATAACTTGTTTTTCAGGATAAATCAACTAAATAAAGTTATACATGTAAAACTTGTTGCATCTGTCAAATCAAGATGAAATAGTTTTCTTTTTTCCAGAGTTTATGACTAAATGTGAAGTCTCTGTATACTGTGATATACGTAAAGGAAATGATATTTTGGAAAGGAAAAGCTTTGAAGTTTTATCTGTTAATTTTACATTCACTTGCATATTCAGGTATCACATAGTCTCACAGTATACACAGTCACTTCTTTATAGTTAGAAACTAACATTTATATGCACATACTACAAGATCATGCTTGTAGGTACTGATAAGAAAAATACAAGAAGTGGTAAATCTTAGAATGCAGGTGGTTGTCTTGATTCTTTAAAAAAATGCAAAATAGAATTATGAAATAATAAACTTTCTATGAAGTCTATGCACCACTTGTTTCTGGTGATGATTCTAAGACACACACAAAGGAGTCAAAACAAAAACATGAATAAATTTACTTTTATGAAAACTTTGGAAAATTCTATTTTTTATAAGTAAAATAATTAAGTGAATGAATAAAATTGAGGAAGTTCAACAAATTATTTATTTTTTTCATTCTGGCTTTCTCTGATTTGGTACTAAATACTTTGAGAACTTTATAAAAATATATACAATATAGCAAGCTGCTTAATCATATATTAGCAATGCATAGCAGGCAATGAGAAAACAAGCATGGGAAATTAATGATACACAAAAAGACTTCAATTAATATATAAATTGCTAAAATGGTTAGGATGAAATTTTGACTTTTTAGTTTTCTTCTCCCTAGCTCTCTGACAATACAGTAAACAAATTAGTTACAAATTTTATGATGATTTGTTAAAAGGAAGCTTTGTAGGTGACTTAAATAGAAATTATATACTTTATAGACTAGCACTTGGCACTATTTGAAGAGTATATAACTTCCTCAGCTAAAAAAGATTATATTTTGTTGTTGTTGTTGTTTTCTAATAAGATGAGAGGAATTGAGTATATGTCCTTGCAGCTGTGGGTTAGGCAGCAGTGTTACCACTTGATGAAGAAAAAGAAAAAAAAAGGAGAATAGAAAAAAAAATGGGAACAATGCTTTTGTAAATAAGGAGAGAAGAGGGCTTGAAGGGAAGGGAGAGGAATAGTTTTAAAAGAAAAAGATATGTACATGTACAAATTCCTTATGATGAATGTGATCATTTTGCATATCTAAAATGTATCAACAAAATAATTTTATAAAAAGAAAATTTAAGGTTGAGGATCAGTCCTTCTTTATCACCTTTGCTTGGATTGTTTGGAACAACTCCGAAAACCATTAGAAGAGTATTGTTTTAGTACAGTTGTGTTTTATCAAATAGTCGAAGTTCCCAGAGTAGAAAAGATAACTAGCAATGCAGGATAAATTTCTTGGAAAGATAGAAGACTGAAGGAAGTAAGGTTCTTCTCATGTTTGTTTTATTCTCTTTACATTCCAAAAAATTTAAAAAATGTTTTACCAAACTACATAGTTTCTAAATTGAGATGAGAAATTCAGGTCTTTGACCTGGGAGAAAGACTTTCTATTTTATGAGAAACATCTTAAAACTCATCCACACAATCGTCTATTGATTTTCTGATAATCCTTGTAAGTGCAGACTGAGAGAATGACACTAAGACATATGCTCGGAAAAGCAATGCTAGGAGGAGGTAATATTATGTGTTACAGTGAAGGTAAAAACTTTCTTTGTAGGATATGATTTAGAAGCAGGCATTCTGTATATACTTCATGGATCTACATAAATTTCCGTTCAAAGATTTTTGATAGAACCTGAGAAGTGAATTCACATGATAAGGAAGTGTTGTTTTCTCCTGCTGGCAAAGTAAGACGCTCAGATTTCAGTGTTTCAGTGTTTGTTAGATAGCTACAGTGCTTGTTAAAAAAAAAAATCCTTGTTCTACATCTGTGTATTTATATGTCTTTTATGTTTCTCATATAAGAGAAAGTATAATAAGGAGCAAAATAGAAGAGAGATAAACAGGTAGTAGGGAGAAGTTCAAACACAGTACTTACTCAAATTACATTTTCATTGTTTTAAAAGTACTTTAATATATATGTGGATTTGTTTCGTTTAAATTACTAGTTTATCTTAAATGATTGAAAAGAAAGTTTTGTGTAGTTATTTGTTTGTTTCTGTTTTGTAAGAATCTTTTTGGTTTATGTCTCGTATTTTGAGTACTTTGAAGATAATGATACACAGTGCATTAACTACTGTTATTGACTTATTATTTTGTTATACAATTTTGATTTATGTTTTCCTTAAAAAAAGATCACCGGGCTCTGTCTGCAGAATTGTTGGTTCAGTAATCTATTCGTAAGGCCTGTAAATTTTGCATTTAAAATTAGTCCCCAGCAGTTGCTGATTCTAATCAAAAGAACACTACTATTCTAGATTCTTTCTTGTAACCAGTGTCCCTGTTGTGGTTCAGAAAGCTTGGAACATGTGTCTTGTCAATTTTACCTCTCCTTCCTATCAGTGACTATTGATTTGCATCAGTCCAGGCCACCTACCCACTTCCAGTCTGCTAGATAATTTATTGCTGTTTCACAGGAAACGGAGGACTTCAATGGTTTTATGCCCTCCCATTTTTTACCTTTTTGAGATGATGTCTCACTATGTAGCCCAGGCTGGCCTCAAACTCACTGATCCTGTTGCTTCCGCCTCCTAAGTGCTGGTTTTACAGGTGTGCACCATCATGCCCAGCCTACCTGTGGCAGACCCCCTGACAAAAGTCAGAGCAGGCTGTAATATGGAGCAGGCATTCTTTCCTTATAATTGTCCACATTGTATTTGGATCTGGACTGAAGCCTATGTGACTCACAGGAGCATGTCGAATGGCATATGGGTTAGCATACCACTCAGCTCCACCCCCTGCCATTGGCTGTGACAAAGACCTAAATACAGTCTGTGAAATTGCAGAGCTCCTAAGTGAAATAATATTGTGGTCGAGGACCAGTGTGGCTCCAAATCACATTCCATTCATAGAGCTACTCCTCCCTTAATTGTTTCAGTAACCTACTAGTTAACCACAACTGACCTTTGGTCATTCTATTCTTTTTGCAAGAATGCCTTATCCTTCCTTCTACAAGCCTTGCCTGTGTCAGCTGATATCACCAGATGGATGCCACACAGTATCTTTCTACCCTATTCTTACACATGCCATTGTAATCAATAAATACCTGTCCTGGTTGCTTGAGGTCTTCACCACATACTTGGCGGTGTCCATCTCAGTTCCCTGCTTTCTGTTTAAGTCTTGTTTCTGTGTCTTTCCTTTGCCTTGTGTCATATTGCCTTGCAGGAGATAGAGACTCTTGGCTAGGGTCTTCGATACTTAACTTCACATTTTTGAGGCTTTCATCATTCCCTCTGTATCTCCCTCCTACCAGTATAAATTTCTTACCAAACACCAATTTCTAGCTCATTTCTTTCTAGTACTGTCCGAGGAGGCAGCATTTTTGCTTGATTATACTTGGAGTATGTCTTTGGCTTCCTGACCAAGTGGTTAGGCACTCAGCCTGCAATATCATATTTTTAATCTCTATGCCTTGAACAGCCCCCCAAATGGGCTGCTGTCCTGTGACTGACCAGACCACAGATAGTCCTGAATTAAAACATGAATATACTGTTCTCTACTTACTATTTTCTTGAATAACCACTAAGGCTTGGGTCACTTTGGTGAGCACAGGACTAGATATACTTCACCGTGGTGGCTTCAATTCCCAGCTATGAAGACGCAAACTCCCTCAGATGGTGGTGATAGTCTGTGGCACAAGCAGCCAAAATGTTAATTCTTACAATGGACTCAGCAATAGGAATCATACTCACTAGTACATATAACAACAAAAAGAGCACAAACAGATAATGATCATAGGTTATTCTCTGCACGATCCTCAAATCTCACCAAATCATCAATTTAATTTTTACCCTAAGGAGACCTAAAGAAATTATCCTGTGACCTACAGTATGCAAGAATGCTGGAACACTCTGCATTTTCCTTTTATTTGGTTAAGAGTATAGGCCCATTGGCCTCCAGTGAATGGCATTGGCCTCATCCCTAAGTGATTCAGCCCAAGGTATTTGTTTCTCCAACGTCCATTTCACAAACAAACACACCATTAAGACTACATAAGACTTCCCTGGCCTTTCTCCATATTTGTCCTCTATTCTCATTTCTGTGAAAGCATACATGCTGTTGGGTTTTTGATGCATCATTGACCATCTTAGTATCTCTTTCTTATTCTCCAGAAAGCTATCAACTGCCAGTACTAAACTCTCTTTGTATCATATTCCTTTGTCTGCATGCAGGTAGCTATGCCCATCCAGCAAAGAGACGACCTTTGCCATGGTTACCACTCTTCATCCAGCTACATGTCCAATCTGTACCCCCAGACTTATGTCTTATATGGGACTGTGCATTTGGCAGTGTTGCTCCTCCTGCCTCACAGAAGTCATCCCTTCTCCAGACTGAACCCTGCTCACTATGCCAATTTTGAGAAGCAGGTTGACTGTGCACTGATAATGAACTCCTGATTCCAGAAAGACAACACACTTATAAGCCACGTGCTAAGGAAGCAGGTTTATTACTTGGACATAGAAAACAAGGCACAAAGAAGCCTGGGATTCATTGTCAGCTTTGCTGCAGAGCTCACACAAGCTGCCTGGGAAATCAGAGTCTCCACTGCATATATCCTACTTTTACTGCAGCTGAAGGAACCCATAAAGCATCCAACCCTGGGTGTTATACAATGTGATATGCTGGGCTTATACCTGGAAGGACATTCTGTCCTAAGGTAGAATGGAGTACGTTCCGGGGTGTTTGGTCCTGCTGTTGCTTCTCTCAAGATGATGCATCCCCAGCAGAGTCTACAGTTACTCTTGAGAATTACAATCAGGAAGTGTCTGGAGAGCTGGCTCAAAGCAAAGCCACTCAGAGAACTGCCCTGAACCCCATAGCAGGTGTTAAATAGCAAATGCTCTCTCCCATTCTGTAGGTTGTCTCTTCACTGTATTCATGGTTTCCTTTGCTGTGCAGAAAGTTTTGTTTTCTGTTTTTATTGTCAGTGCTTTTGTGCTCATATCCAGAAAGTTACTGCCCAGGCCAGTGTCAAGAGGCTTTCCCTTGTGCTTTTTAAGAGTTTGACAGAATTTGACATTCTCCCTTGACAGAATCTACACAAAGTTAATATGAAGGAATATATCTCTGCACAATAAAAGCCATATATGACAAATTCACAGCTCACATCATACTCAGTGGTGAAAGGCTGAATGTGTTTCCTTTAAGATAAGGAACAAGACAAGGATGGGCACTCCTACTATATTTCTTCAGTATGGTACTGGTTTTCTAGTCACAAGATTTAGGCAAGAAAAAGAAATAAAAGACTTCTCAATTAGGAAATATTTGCTAAAGCCATCACTGTTTACAGAAGACATAATGTCATATATATAAAAGTCTAAAGACATCAACAAAAATATGTTAAAACTACTAAAGAAATTAACTTAAATTGCAGAAACCAAAATCATCATTCTAATATTGCTTGTGTTCATATACACCAGCAATAAACTATCTGAAAATAAATCAAGAAAGTGATTTCATTTATAATAACCTCAAAAATTAAAATAAAATATTTAGAAATATATTTAACCAAGGAGATGAACAATCTGTGCACCAAACTCTATAAAAGATTGATAAAATGAATTAATGATGACAAAAATAAATGGAAGGATACCCTATGTTCATGGTTTAGAAAACTTAATATTGTAAAAATGTGCATGCAAAGCCATCTATGGATTCAATGTAGTCCCTATCATAATTCCAATGTTTCTTTCACAGAAATTGAGAAAATAATTGCAAAATTCTTGTAGATCTGCTAAAAATTCTAAATAATGTAATCAATCTGAACAAAAAGAAGAAAGCTGAGGGCATTGCACAGCCTTATTCCAAATATGCAACAAAACTTTACTCATAATATAGTATGTCACTGGCATTTAAAAAGACCAGAAATTAATAGGATAGGCTAGATACCCAGAAATGAATCTATATATTTACAGTCAATTGATCTTCAACAAAGGTGGTAAGACTGTACAATGGGGAAATGACAGTCTTTCACAAATAGCACTAGGAAAATCCTATGTTCACATGCAGAAGAATGATATTGAGCCCTTATCTCATACCACACCCATAAATCCACTGAAGGCTTAAATCAAAAGCCTGAAATTGTAAAACTACTGGAGATGTTATAAAGCTTAACCCTCAAATTGTGAAAAATATGAGGACCTGGCTCATTCAGAAACAACCTGCACCTTTGTGCTGATGCCTCAGGACTCAAGAGACCATGACATGACTGGTTTGTAAGCTGATGCAGGCATTCATTCAGTATTTTAAGGAACATGAAAAAACTCAGCATCCTTTGTATTCCTACTCCCTAGTTCTTTCTCCTTACAATTTTCCTATTTCAAAGTTGTCCAACTTTGACTTCTTTGTCACCTCACTGCTACACAAGAGTGCTAATTTTCATAGTTCTGATTATGAGGTATGATTAGAAATTATAGCTCAGTGTTCTCATCCTTTCTCCATTCTCCTGGTCTCTTTGAAATTCAGTCATTAGAGAAAACAGCAATAAAATCTTGTAAATGAATCAATGTACAAATGAATGGATGAATGCTGTGATTTGTTTAAAGAGTTCCTGGAGGATGAAGTTAACAAAACAAATATTGACCTTCACTACCTACTCACATAATTTAAATATTAATGGTGAATTCAGGCAAATTTTTTTCAATCATGGTTTAAAATGAGTTGATCCATGTCCCTTCTGTTTTGTAAATGAAACTAGGAGAAGATTGTTGCATAGCATATTATCACTTCATATAGATCATGAGGCAATTAATGTAGAGAAAACCTATGAATCAACTTTCTGGATTTGATGTAGTATCTCCCATTTCTGGGAAGACCCTTATATGGTGAAATTTGCTGAGAGATTAGTAAGCACATTAAGATTGAGATGACAAAAAACCAGATGTCAAACTGCAGGCAAATACTAAGAGTAAATTTAAAATATTTTGAAATTGGATTATCAAGGAAACTCAGAAGATACAGTTCAATTTCTACAGCACCAAATGCACTCACCATGAAGAAAAGCCACAGAACAGAGGAAGTAATGCCACACAAATAGCAGCATCACAGGGACCTCAGAAAGTTGAACATTGCTTGTGCTAGGTAATGAATTCATAAGTGGTAATGAATTCTAGCTCATTGTAGGGTGATCCAGGCTGACATGAGTGTGGATCCCATTATCACAAGGAAGCAAATAGGTCTGGAGATAATAAGTTAAAATACCTTTGTAGTCATGTAGCCTTCATAGAAGTGATTAGCTCTACCAATTCAAAATAATAGAATAAATAAATCTGACTTGATTAATTCTAATACTTCTGATTAGATTAATAATCAGTCAATAACATAAGATGCAGTTAACTTACCTACATTCAGGGTGAATATTGCTAAAAGTTTGAGTGAATGTCAAAGATTTAAGCAGTAGGAATGATTTATAGTCCAGATGATAATCTTTTCCTTCTTTGAGCAAAGAAGCTGAGAAATATGCTAATTTTACATGAAGTAAATGAAAAAAATAGCAGAATTTAGACTGAGAAGATCCAATTAATGTATGGACAATACTGTTTGGATAATATTCCATTGATTGATAACGGCTGCAATTATCACACTGCTCTCCTCCCTACAATTGTCATGGCAATTATTCTTTCTTATGGTGTCTCTCATTCATCACTATTATTCTTCTTTCTGGCCAGAAACTGTCTCACTTATTTTGGTGATAATCATATTTAGGGGTAACCACTTATAGCGCAAATAATAACATAGAAAAATGGGAACGATAGGAACAACTATAGTTCCCTTTACTTTCAATCTTTTTTATTCATCCAGAAGCTAAAGATGTTATTGATAATGAAAGATTTGAAAAGGAGAAGCTGTGTAAGTTGGACCAGTGTCTGTTTTCATCTGTTTAGGAATGTTGATATAAGAAAAACAACTAAGTCAATGGCATATAACATAAGAAGGGTTTTACTGTGTTGTGTGGTAGCATAAAGCATTCTTGAATAAGTATCCATAGAAATATGTATGTAAGACAACTGACCAAAACAAGTGATATGAGTAATATCAATTTGTAAAATATGATTAGGCCCCAAACCTCGGGGATTGACTCCTGTGGCAGGCCAGTCAGTGCCTCTTACCCTCTGAAATGAGGAATATTGTTGAATAATATGTGGAGCATGCGACTTAGTTAGAGCAAAATCTCTATGAAGGGCTTGCCAGTTCTGATGTAAAAGTTCATAAGAAAGATGGGCCTCATAGAAAGCAGAGAACGTTATCAGAGTGTCAGCTCCTTCATTTTCTTTAGAAATAGGTCCAGGAAGTCCAGAATAGGAATGGAGATGAGTGATAGAGAGAGGATGGGAGTGTGCCTGTACTGATTTTTGTAATTTTATAAAGAGCAGGAATAGATCTGGTATAATAGAGGGCTTGACATGAACAGTTTTAATATTTTGAGCAGAATGAACAGCATATTGGGAGTTCAAAACTATAATTTAAGGTTTTTGAGGAAATGTTTGTAAAGTTAGCAATAATGACATCTAATTCTCTCTTTTGGATGGAGGAAAACCCTTCTCTCTTTAGCTTAAAGGAGCCTGACGCTATGCCAGCCTTTTTGGTGTGACCGGAGTTATCAGTAAACACAGTATGCATTTGTGGAATGTGTTTAGGGTGAACAACCTTAGAAAGGATGAAAGGAGTAGCAGTTGAAAAATTAAAGAGCTTATTACTGGGCCAAGATCTAAAGATTTCTCCTGTATAATAAGCTAGTACACATTGTAGTGACACAGACTATTGAGGCAAAGTTTTAAATTCTCCATGAGGAATGGGGGTTTTGATAATGTGAGAATCATAACCTGACAGTTGATTAACTCTCTTTTTACCCATGATGATAAGAGAAGCTATGAGCTTAGCATACGGTGTGATGTTTTTATGGCCTCTGTGTCTCAAAAAGAGCCATTTTAAAATTTTTAACGTAGGAGTCAATTGTCTAATGAGTCTTGCAGGTAAGTAGGGAGTAGGAAAAAGAAATAGTTGAATGAGAAATTGTAGATCTACACGATCTAGTTGATGCTGTTCAATAGCTTATTCTACTAGCTGTAACTCTTTTTTCAGCTTTTGGGGTTAAGGTATGAGGAGAAGACAAATCAGGATCACCCTGAAAAATATTAAATAGGTGTGTTGATTGGTAAGTAGGAATCTCTAAACTGGGATAGAGTCAACTAATCAGGACTCTTGAAGAGATGGTTAATTCCAGGTCTAGGGAGGAAAGATGTCATAATGTAGACACAAAGATATGGTAGGAAATACACTGTCAACAGCATTGATCTCAGAAATGTAGGAATGCGCTCATTTAATTTTTCTTTATATTTCCATGGTAGAATACAAACATACACATTAGGTTTTGGGAGAATTTTTTTTTTTTTTTAAGTTTTTCTGGCCGGGGATTTAGCTGAGTGGTTCCACCACCTGCCTTGCAAACACAAAGTCCCAAGTTCAATGCCCGGTACCAAAAAAAAAAGTTTTTCATATATTCTCTTATCCACTTAAATTTTTCTGGCTCCAATACTTACAGTTGTATGATCTTGGTCAAGTTACTTAAATCTTTAAAGACTCATTTAATTCTTTATTAGGAAACTATAATATTGAACTGATAGGTTTATTGTTTGGACTCATTTAGATTCCATATTTAAATCGCTTAGTATAGGACATGAATCATAGAAAAATAATTGTTCACTATTACTATTCTTATCACTACTAGCACCACATTTTAAAACCCTCAAGAAATAACCATAACTAAATGATAACCTTCTGTCTCATGTGAGAAAATGTAAATGACAAGGCAGTCATAAAAACAATTTTGTTTCTGCAGTTTCACCTCCTTAAAATATTTTCATTTCTTTTCTGTAATCCATGATGATCTATTTCATGACAAAGATTTTGCATCTTTTATTTTTCTATGAATAATTTTGTTAGAATACAAGAACTTGTTCACACAGTATTTCTCAATTTGTGCTTGTGTTCTGGATGACAGATAAGTGTAGGATGGTTGGCAGATCTTGCCCAGATTTCCCTAATACACATCGAACCCTGACTATATGATTGATATCATCATTGCTTCATAAACAATGCAATTTTAATCTTATTATGGCAACTCTTACAACAAATAAACAACTCTATATCCGAAATGTAAAGATTCTGGATAGGGCTGGACAACACTGCCTATTAAAGTCCTCCATACTGGCAGAGGCAATAAGTTTACTTTCTGTATTTCTGAAGACAGAAGCACAGAAATCACAGCATGGGAAGAAAGTTGCTGTACCTTTTGATTTTGGGGATTCTCCTAGCATATTATGTTCATATGCTTCTCCCAGACAACTGTTAGGAACCATGGAGAGTAATGGTCATTGATACATATCTGAAAACTATGGTGCATTTGGTAAGTCTGCAGCTCTCTAAAGACAAACATTTTAAACTTTGTATGAATGCCTTTTCTTATTTCTGATTTATCTGGTTTTAGTGTGTTTGCTTGTTGTAGTAAATTATGTCTTTGAATCACTTGGTTTATCTCTATTACTTTGCTTGGCTTATCGTAAATGCTGGGAAATTTCTTTGCATATCTAGTCACATATTTTAACGGAAATTATGAATGAAGAGTCTAATTGCTAGAATTAGAATATTGGTAAATATCACTACCTAACTGTACAAACTTGAACTAATTATTTAGCCTCCCTGGGCTCACTTTCATTTCTACTTCCTCATATGTAGGTAGGTTGTTGTTACTGAGAGCAATTCCCATGGAGTGCTTGGGACTTTGCCTTGTTCTAAGGCAGAAGGACAGACTGAGGAAGGCACCCCTTTTCCAGACATCCATTCTTTAACTTTAGCCATGCCTGCTTTCTTGCATGCAGCAAGGGGATGGAAGGGACTCCACCTACAAGAGCCCCCTCATCTCCAGGCTACACTAGTATCTCTACCTGGAGGGGTTTTTCCTTTTCCTTAGTTAATTAATTAAATTCTTAGAAAAATGTCTTTCTTTCAAGAGTTAGGTAAAATTATACTTCCTATTCAAAAACTGCTTTCCATTCAGTGCTTGCAGGTAGCTCTTGCAATCATATGCTCTGTGCTCTCAAAGTTCCTGGCACAGAGCTCTGTCAGAGAATTTACACTATTTTATAACAGCTTCTTTACTTGTCTTTTTGCCTTTAACGGAGTTTTTTGGAAAAGAGTTTTCTACGTTACCTTTGGAACCTTAAAGCCTAGTATATAACCTGACACATTTTTGGAATATGGGCTACATTCTTTTAACTATTTTTAAAATAACCACTGAAGGCAAAAATCACTGCATTTCATGTTTTTACACATGGATAAAGGAGATTTATGTATGAAGATTCCTTTCATTTCACTTAATTTAATTAAGGGTTAATGTGTACTGGCATGTTCATGAATCTGTTTGCATTTGGAACTTGAATTATAAAACTGCAATTTTTATTTTTAGGTTACATTTGTGGAGTTTTTAGGACTTTGCCACTTACTTGACTGGCTTAAAATTACCATACAGTTTAGGGAAGTCCCACCAACTTCAGATGAAAATGTCACTGTGACTGACACAACATTCAACACCATTCCTGTCCATGTGTATGTGCCCAAGAGGAAGGCAGATGCTCTAAGAAGGGCTGTGTTTTATATCCATAGTGGTGGGTGGTCTGTAGGAAGCCCTGGTAAGAGAATATCTTCAAATATCTCTGCTATTGAGGTCATTTGAAAATTTTTACTAAGGCTTTAAGGAATGCTCTTAAGCAAAGACACTGTAGTCTCTTTTTCTTCCCTTGCTTTGATGTAAGGTAAAATTTTACTCTTTCTTGAAGTTTCAAATTACTATTTCCTATACATATACGCCTTTCCTCATCAGGTAAGGCTGAAATGAGAAAACACAATGTGTCTTTCCATTTACTGAATTACTTTATGAAAGCATACATTGATATTTCTATCAGTTTCTATTTGACAGTATAGGACAAAGCAATATGGAAGTTCATTATTTACATATTAAGTATGGACATGGTAATATTCTAGCAAATTTTGAGGTATCTTAGGAAATACAAAATTTTTCTTGGAACTTACCCTCTAGTGGAGAAAATCTCTAATCAACTGATTCACAAACAAATACTACAGTGTATCAAGAAGTGACAACTGTTGAAATAGTAGACCAGAGTAATTGAGATTGGGTACAAAGGTTGCAAATCTCTTGACTTAGAGTAGAAAAAGGAACACATTCAGAAGTGGACATAGGGCCAGGGATGTAGGTCAGAGGTGTAGCGCCTGCCTGGTAAGCACAAGGCCTGAGTTCAATTCCTGGTACCAAAAAAATTTTTTTTCAATGACTTTTAGCCGGGGTGCACTGTCTCATGCCTATAATCCCAGCATTGGGAGGCGGAGTCAGGAGAATCACCTTAAGTTTGAGGCCAGCCTGGGGTACATAGTGAGTTCAAGGCCAGCCTGAAGTCAATAACAAGACACTGTCTCAAAAAAAAAGAAAGAAAGAAAGAAAGAAAGAAAGAAAAAGAAGGAAAGAGAGAGAAAAAGAAAGAAATGGACACACTGGATAAAGTATCAGTTGTCTGACAGAAAAGTCACTAAATTCGAGTCTTAGAATATTTGATATCTATCTGTGTACTTCAAATGAATAGAACATTGATCATCTGGAGGAGTTGAGATGGAATTGGATCTAAGAATTCTGAACTCTAGGGAAGAAGAATGAATTCAGACAAAAAATGTTAAAACTTGAAATTAATCAAAATGTGTCAAATTACATGAGAAGTTAGGAGAACAAAAATTGAGAGTGGAGAGGGGTTAGAGATGGAGGGACTCTGAGTTGGCATTATTGTCCTCTTTCTGACAGGATGACAGGGAAAGTGAGGACAGATCCCCGTATAACACAGACACAAATCTGAGGAGGAAGAATAAAAACCAACAAGCCATTAAAAAGTGGATAAAGCGATTAATAAAATAAAAATAAAATTAAACAAGAAAGAAGAACTAATGAGAAGGGGTAAATGGCATAAAGATGTCAACCAAGTTGCATAGAAATATTTAATTTGGATGTTGAAGTTTTATTTTCATAGTGTTGAGGACAGTCTTAATGGATATTCACAAAGAAACACATTGCAGAAAGCAAAATGTAAGAAATAAGCAAATGAGAGGAATAATTTGTTCTTTGAAGGGACATAGTAAAAGAAATAAATAAGAGAATTATACATTAAAAGGAGAGTTAAGAAAGAATATTTTACTTGACTTTCCACGTGGGAGATATATGAGCAAGTTGGTCAATTGAAGATAATAAACAAAAACAGAGTAGGAAAAAAGATTGGCTGGAATTATTGACTGATGGTCATCTCAAGGGACATGAGAGGAAAGAATATTTAAAGTATTAGTGAAATAATTGGACATGGATGGATGCATAGAGATGATAAAAGAGCATCAGATCTTAGACTTACCCAAGAAAAAAAGAGAAATGACAAGCTTCCACAAGATACAATTTATGAGAGTTGTAGAGATATAGGCACTAAGTAAAGATATTCTAGCTTTTTAGGGGAACATAGTTCTACTCCACTTATATTCAGGTATGATATCTCTTGTCTCATACAGGTGTTGGTAAGCCTTTAATGCTACCACCATTCTGTTCATATATCTTTGGCTACATTATTGGAGTGTATGTTAGTCAATTCAGTGACTTGTCTTTCAAGTAGGCGGGGTTAGTAGTGGGGATTGAAAATATTGCCTTTGTGCAGAATTATATTTTTACTTTTTTATTTTGAGACTGTGTCACTAAATCACTAAGTTACCATAGCTGGGTTCCAATTTGGCATCCTCTTGTCCCAGTCTCCGAGAACACTGGGTTACAGGCATGTGTCACCAAACCCAGCAGTGATTGTCTCTTTTATCTGTCTATACCCATCATGTGAAACAACCAAATCAATATCTCTTCCAGCAAGCAAGCTGGGATCAGTGTTCCAGAGAGTGTAGCTGGCTAAGAAGGGCCAATGACAAAATGTCCAGGATGAAAGATGTAAGGGATAAAGAGTAATCAGAAGATTCCCTTTGAAGTCCGAATTCCAAGTTATTAATGAATGGTTTCTTATTCATAAAACTGCAGTGTTAAATTTGTATTTCTGGTTTTTTAGTATGTCACACTGTGCATTAGATTTTTTTTAAGGGAACAGACTTTGCTTCCTTTCTCTATTAACACTAATATCTTGGTTTTATTCTTTTTATTTTAGCTTCCCCTCTTTTTGACCTGATATCAAGGTGGACAGCAGAGAGACTTGATGCTGTTGTTGTATCACCCAAGTAAGATCTTTGTTGTCTTGTTTTGGGGACAGATGCCTCCCCTACCAGGATTCTGTCAGTTCTCATAGATGGTTAATATATGACTATGCTGATAATCTTTCTCCAATGACATTGAGAAGGCAAATAAAAGATTAGGCTAAATTGATGTGATGAGCATTGTGAAAATGTGTGTGTGTGTATTTGTATTATCTGTAAACATGAGAATAAGTGAAAGTAAAGGATATTTTCAAGTTGGGGGTGGCATTTGCCTGTAATCTGAGCACTTGAGAGTCTGAGGCAGGAAGATGGCCATGAATGTGAGCCCAGCCTGAGCTCCATGGTGAGTTCAAGGGAAGTCTCAAGTACAGAGGGAGATCTTGTCTCAGAAAAAGAAGAAAGAAAGAAAAAAGGAAAAATATTTTTCATAAAAATTTAGTTTTATTATCTGGAGACATAATTGCTTGATATGAATTACCTTCCAACTTAATGTATAATCATTAAGAATGAATGTCCATAAATTAGATGACTGTATATAAAAACACAATAAATAATTCTTGTATTAAATAGTGAACATGAATACTAAAAGATAACTTTCATAAAACAGACTTACCCCATTGACTAGCACTAGGTGAGTTTATAACATTAAAAACTGATTGTTAAAAAAATGAGTTATCATGTAAAGGTGTATGTTAGACCTATGATTCATGTTTGAAATGAACACTTTCAGGCAGTAAATTTATGGTCTATTAGCCTCATGTTAGAACTCTTTAAGTTTAAATTCCAAAATATGACAGAAAAGTTTACAAATAACACATCTATGCTTACTTGACTAGTTAAATTATAATTATAAAGTTGCAACATACTCCTACTAAACATTTGTGTGTAAATTATCCCTACTAAACTTAGTAAATAGAATAGTATCTTGACTTTAGTAAATAGAATAGTATCTTTATTTGTCATATTTGATTGAATACTTTGATTACAAACTCACTATGTCTCCCTCTCCACAGCTCCTGGCAGTCAGCATTTTACTTTAGGAGTATGATTTGAACATTTTGGATACATCATAAGTAGAGTCATATAATACATGTCCCCCTGTGACTAGCCCATCAATATATTATTGAAAAAACAAGCAGTGGTATATTCACACTTTGGAATATTTACAGAAACACAAGTACATGGCAATGTGGATGAGATTCAAAAACATAATGTTGACCAACCAAACCCAGTTACATAAGCATTTGTTTTATTCAAGTTCACTTACTTTAAGGGCAAAGCAGGCAAAATTACTTGATACTGCTACGTCTGGAGAGGGTGCTGCTGCTGATTCCTAACAAGATGAAGGGAAAAAGTAGAAGGATTATGACTGCTAGCAATGTTCCATTTCATGATGTGAGTGTTGAGTACATGGCTATGCTCAATTCAAAAACTCAGAACATTGTAGAATTAAGTGCATTCCTCATATGCATATTATTCTTTAATATTATTTGTTATATAGTGATAAAAAACATTTTTCCTTGTGGCTACAGATTAGCACCTAAGTATTATTTCCCAGACCAATTTGAAGATACATATAATGTTTTAAAGTGGTTTCTACACAAAAATGTTCTAGAAAAATACAGTGTGGACTCTGAGAGAGTCTGTGTTTCTGGAGACAGTGCAGAAGGGAATCTAGCTGCAGCAGTGACTCATCAGGTAGGATGCTTGTCATTTCTGCTTTTCAAAATAGACTACTTGTTGGGCCAGGGATTTAGCTCAGTGGCGCCACACCTGCCTCACAAGTGTAAGGTCCTGAGTTTGATCCCTGGTACTGGAAAAAAATAAAAAAATAAAATAGACTACTTGTAAAATATTAGGTGTATGGATTTAAAATATGAATGGAAATATAAGCATAGTACTTTTTAAAAATATTGAAAAGAATATTGATAAAAACACCTAAAATATCAAAATATTTTCTGATTCTGTAATCCTTTTTTTCTTTCTTAGTAAATTTATAAATATCTGATTAGATCATTGATAAAAACGTTGTGTCAATAAAATATTGTACCTCCAAGATGAGTAAGTAGAAATTTAGATGCATTTACTCAGTGCATTAGTCCCTTATTGCCAGAATCATCAAACTATTTTTAGAAAATTATCATTTAAAGAGTCTGTACTACTTTTAAAAAACAAATACAAAAAATTAAAGGACTTTTGTATATGTATGTAAAAGAATATATTTAATAATTTATTTAATTATAGTAATAATAATAGAGTATTTTTATTCCACAGTACACAAAATAACTTTTGTGATGTAAAACATACTATTGCTGATTATTTAAAATGTAAGCTATTTTTCTAGTAGTAAGAGTAAACAGAAAAAAGAGTAGGCACAGAAAGCACAGGTAAACACACATATTAAACATATATGAGTAAATTTAGATTTTATTAGATGACGTTAATTATGAAATATGGATTTAAAACAATTGAAAATATTCTTGTTGGTTCACTACTTGTATGTATGTATGTATGTATGTACTTATTTATTTATTTTGGTTAAATTCTTTTATTGGTACATTTTAGGTATACAATACATTTACACTAATCCTTGGGTTCTTGTACCTGACATGATGTATCTTGGTCCTTATTTTTTTCCCAGTACCTGTGCGCCTTTCACCCCCTCCACCTTTCCCTATTTACAAAGACTTTGTTTCCATTTTTCCTTTTCTCATAATTTTTCCTTCCCTTCTTTCCTTTCCCCTTCCCCTCCCATTTCTCCTAACCCTTTGGACCTTTTCTTCCTATTGCAAATTATCAATTACTCATTTTAATCATTTTAACTTATTTACACTTTCCATTTCTCACATTAGAGAAACTGTATGGTATTTACACATGTGTGTCCTATTTATTTCACTTAAGAGCATGGCCTCAATATGTATCCATTTAGTTATAAATGACTCTGTTTTCTCATTCTTTATGGCTGAGTAGTGCTCCATTTTATCAAAAAAAACCCCACATCATCTTTATCCAGTTTCCTGTTTATGATCACTTGGGCTGTTTCCAAGCTGTAGCTATTACAAACTGTGCCTCTATAAACATGGGTGCACATATATCACTGTGGTATTATTCTATTAATTCTTTTGAGAAGATACCCAGCAGGGGAATAGCTGGGTCAAATGAGACCTCTAGCCCTAGTCCTTTGAGGCATCTCCATACTGATTTCCACGGTGGTTGCACCAGTCTGCACTCCCACCAACAATGTAGAAGAGTTCCTTTCTTCCCACAACCCCACCAGCATTTGTTGTTCATTGATTTCTTGATAGCAGCCATTCTTTCTGGGGTGAGGTAGAATCTCAGTGTTGCCTTCATCTGCATCTCTCCAATAATCAGTGATGTTGAACATATTTTCATATGTTTATTTGCTGCTTTTACTTCTTTATCTGAGAAATGTCTGTTCATTTCAGATGCCCATTTTGAATTGGGTCTTTAAATTTGGGGGCGTCCGATTTTTTTCAGTTCTTTATATATTCTAGATAGTAGTCATTTGTCTGAGGTACAGCTGTTGAAAATTTTTTCCCACATTGTAGGCTGTCTCAGCTCTGTTGTTGGCTTCTCTTGCAGTGGAGAAGCTTTTTAATAAGATGAGATCCCAGTTGTTGATTCTTTGTGCTAGTTCCTGTGCTACTAAGGTTTTGATCATAAACTCTTTTCCTATGCCAACGTCTTCAAGAGTTCTACCTAACTTATCTTCCAGCAAGTTTAGTGTTTCTGTCTTAATATTTAGGTCTTTAATCCACTTCGATCTTAATTTAGTGCATGATAATAGGTATGGGTCTAGTTTTAATCTTCAGCAGGTTGAAATCCAGGTTTTCCACCACCATTTATTAAATAGGTTATCTTTCTTCCAATGAGGGTGGTTGGCTCCTTTGTCAAAGATGAGGTGGCAGAGTATATCTGTAGTTGTTTCTGCATATTCTCATCTATTCCACTGATGCTCGAGTCTGTTTCTTTGCCATTACCATGCTGGTTTTTTTTATAGCAGTAGCTCTGTAGTGTAGTTTCAAGTTGGGAATTGTAATACCCCCAAGCCATGTCTCTGTTCCCTAGAAATTCTTTTGCTATTCTAGGTCTCTTCCAGTTCCAAATGAATTTTTGGATTGTTTTCTCTAGCTCTGTGAAACACATTATTGGAATTTCAATCGACATGGCATTAAATCTATATAATAGTTTTGGAAGTATGGCCATTTTCACTATTTTGGTTCTTCCTACCCAGGAACAAGGGATGTCTTTCCATTTTCTTATATCCTCCTCAATCTCCTTTTTCAGAGTGCTGTAGTCTTCAGTGTAGAGGTCTTTTACTTCCTTTGCTAGATTGATTCCTAGATATTTCATTTTTTGGATGCTATTGTAAAAGGAATTATTTCCCTAATTTCTCTCTCAGTAAGTTTGTTATTTGTGTACAAGAAGGCTATTGTTTTTTGAGTGTTGACATTATATTCAGCTACTCTACTGAATCTGTCAATTAAGTCTAGAAGTCTTTTGGTGGAGTTTTTTGGGTCTTCTAGGTAAAGAATCATATCGTCAGCAAATAATGACAGTTTCACTTCCTTTCCTATCTTTATTCCTTTTATGTCTTTCTCTTTTTTAATTGCTGTGGCTAATGTTTCCAGAACTATATTGAACAGGAGTGGTGATAGTGGGCATCCTTGTCTTGTTCCTGATTTTAACATGAAAGTTTTCAATTTTTAACCATTTAGTAGGATGTTGGCTGTTGGTTTTTCATAGAAAGCCTTGATCAGGTTGATATAAAGACCTTCTATTCCAATTTTCTGTAGGGTTTTTTTCGTGAATGGGTTTTGAATTTTGTCGAATGCCTTTTCTGCATCTATTGAGATGATCATACAGTTTTTGTCCTTGGCTCTGTTAATATAGTGTATTACATTTATTGATTTACATATGTTGAACCATCCTTGCATCCCTGGGATAAATCTGACTTGGTCAGGGTGTATAATCTTCTTGATGACCCTCTGTATTCTGTTTTCCAGTATCTTGTTGAGGATTTTTGCATCTATGTTCATTAGGGAGATTAGCTGGTAGTTCTCTTTTTGGGTTGGGTCTTTCCCTGGTTTTGGAATCAAAGTAACACGTGCTTCTAGGAATGAATTTGGAAGTATTGCCTCCCTTTCAATTTCTTTGATGAATTAAAGGAGTAATGGCAAAAGTTCTTCTTTAAATGTCTTGTAGAATTCAGCAGTGAAGCAATTAGGACCTGGGCTTTTTTTGCTGTTAAATTTTCAATTATGTTTTCAATTTCACACATTGTAATTGAGGTGTTTAGAATTTCTATATCTTCTTCATTTAACTTTGGCAATCTGTATGTATCTAGGAATCTGTCCATTTCTTCTGTGTTTTCCATTTTATTACAGTGCAGATCCTTGAAATAGGTATTGATGATCCTCTGGATTTCTGCTGGATTTGTTGTGACTTCACCATTTTTGTTCTTAATTGCATGGATTTGAGACTTTTCTTTCCTTTTTTTCGATAAGGTTGGGTATAGGTTTATCAATTTTATTTATTCTTTTAAAAACTCAAGTCTTTGATTCATTGATTTTTTTTTTGTATCGTTCTCTTAATTTCCATAGCATTGATTTCTGCTCTGATCTTTATAATTTCCTGTCTTATGAGAGCTTTGGGTTTGGCATGCTCTTCTTTTTCTAGGAGCTTGAGTTTCAGCATTAGGTTGTTTATTTGAGCTGTCAAATATGTTTTCCAAATATGGGCATTTACTGATATGAATTTCCCTCATTTAACTGCTTTCATTGTGTCCCAAACATTCCTATATGTTGTACTGGCATTATCATTTACTTGTAGAAACTGTCTAATTTCTTCTGTGACAACTGCTTGTTCAGGAGAGTGTTATTCAATTTCCATGTGTTTGTGGGGGTTTTAGGGTTTCTTATGCTATTGATCTCCAATTTTATTGCACTGTTGTCTGATAATATACAGGGGGTAACTTCAATTCTTTTACATTTACTTAAACATGTTCTATGAGCTAGCATGTTGTCTATTTTGGAGAATGACCCTGTGCAGCCAAAGAATGTATATTCTGATTCTGTGGGGTGGAACACTCTGTAAATATCTATTAAGTCCATTTGTTCAATAGCTTAGTTCAGTTCTAGAATTTCGTTGTTGACTTTTTGTCTAGATGATCTGTCTATTTGTGATAGTGGGGTACCGAAGTCCCACACTACAATTGTATTAGTGCTCATTTGGTTTTCCATGTCCATTAATATTTGTTTTGTATACTTGGGGGCATTCATCTGTGGTGCATAAATATTTATGATTGTCATCTCTTCCTCTTGGATTGTTCCCTTCACAAGCATGTAGTGACCATCTTTGTCTCTCTTAATTAGTTTTGGTTTGAAATCTACCTTGTCTGCAAATAAGATGGCTGCCCCTGCTTTTTTCCGGGTTCCTATGTCCTGCAGAACTAGTTTCCATCCTTTTATTTTCAGTCTATGAATTTCTTTTTGAGTTGGGTGTGTTTCTTGTATACAGCATATTGTTGGATTTTGCTTCTTGATCCATTCTGCCAGTCTATTTCTTTCGATTGGTGAATTGAGGGCATTAACATTGATGGTTATAATTGATAGATATTGACTCATTCTTATGATGTTTTACTGTTGTTGGCTCTTTTATTCCCCCCGCCCCCTTTTCCTTTAACTTCTAGCCTTGCTTGGTGGCTTTCCTCTGTTGGGCCTCATGGAGTTGTGACCTTCATTATCTTTTTCTAGGATATTTTTTAGAATTGTCTGGAGTGCTGGTTTAGTGTTCATGAAATTTCTCAGGTGCTCTTTGTCATAAAAGTATCTAATTTCCCCATCAATTTTGAAAGATAATTTTGCAGCATGAAACAGTCTAGGTTGGAAGTTATTTTCTTTTAGGGCTTGAAATACTTCACTCCAGGCTCTCCTTGACTTGAGGGTTTGTGTTGAGAAGTCTGCTGTGATTCTGATGGGCTTCCCTTTGTAGGTGATTTGTTTCTTTTATCTAACTGCTTGTAGGATTTTGTTCTTCTGTTGGGTTTCTGGCATCTTGACTATTATATGTCTAGGTGTAAATTGTTTTTTGATCATGGCTAGTTGGAGTTCTATATGCCTCACTTATCTGTATGTCCAATTCTCTACCTCTGTCTGGGAAGTTTTCTACTATTACTTCTGTGAACTTTCTTTTCCCTGTCAATTATACTTTCTCCTGTTTTTTTCTGGACTCCTATTAGTCTTATGTTATTCTTCTTTGCATCATCTAGCAGCTGATGGATTGATTCCTTGTAGTTTCCTACTATTTTTAAGAATTCTCTGTTTTCATGGTCACTAACTGCAATCCTGTCTTCTATATCTGATATTCTATCTTCACATTCTGTGAATCTAGTGTGAATGCTTTTAATGGAATTTTTAGTGTACTGGATATCTGTTTTAGTGTACTGGATATCTGTTTGAATCTGTTTCATGGATTCCATCTCTTTCTTATGTTGGGTGATCATGGTTTCCATTTCTTTCTTTTGCTGTGCATTCATGGCTTCCAGTATGGTTCTGAGCTCATCTATTTTTTTTTATCTGTTTATGTTCTCGAGCCTCTAATCATACCTTTCACTCTGCTCACCATCTCTGTAGTTATCGGGGAAATTATTTCTGCTTTGAATTTTTCTAGAGCCTCATTCATCTGTTTTGTTACTTCCTGTGCTATCAATTCAGGGTGTCCAGTTGGTTGATTATCAGACTTTTCCTCCTCTTTTCCCCCAGAATGGGGTGGGGTGGAAGTCTGAGTTTGTGCCTTGCTTAAATGTCTTCTCATTTTTGTTTTTTGTACTGTCTTTGGTTTAATTCCTAGGTTGATACTTCAAAATTGCTTATTGTATGTATCTTTGTTGCTTATGTTTAGAACCCTTGTGGAATGATTGCTTTTCAGAAGTGTCTTCCAAATAAAGCTGTTCTTTGGGTTTTGAGTCTCTAATGACTCTGAGGCTATCTCATTTTCATTATACTATGAAGGCAATCACAACACCTTAGCCCAAATGATACAATCAGCAACACCATAACATCAAGCACAGCTTAGAAAATTAGTTTGTTGTAGTTATTAATCTATCACCTTTACATGTGTGAATTATATCAAATATCCCCAACATATGTTTACAGTGAATAAACTCTTCAACATAGCAACTTTACAATTCAGGATGGGAAGTTAGAAGGAGTTGGGGAGGGAGGGATAGATAGGTAGTAGGATCAGGAAAGGTTAGTAATGAGGCCAGAAGACACAGGAAGATCATGCGAACACTAAGAAACTGTTGAAGACAAGAAAAGGCAGAATGAAAGAACAAAGAGGTGAACAGAACAAACTAACAGCAATAGGGAGGCTAGATACTGTATTTACTTTCCTTTAAAACTAATGATAATTGAGAAGGAAAAAGAGAAGAAAAGAAAAATAAAGAAGAAATCCAAATTAGTTCCAGAACAGAAACAAAAACAAAAAGGGAGATGAAGAACAACGTGGGTCACCAAGAGAGTGAGTGAAAGAGTGAGAGAAAGAAAAGAGAAAAGAAAGAGAAAAATAAAAGAAAAATAAAAGTTGGAAAAGAGTTGAAAAAATTAAAAATTAAAAATAAGAGAAAAAATTTTTTTGCAAATAACAAAAAATAAAAATGAAGGGCCTCCTTCAGGGTGTGTCTCTGCTGTCATAGTAGGCAATGTGGGCAGCTATGCACAGATATGTCAGTGAGTCTCAGTAAGCCAGTAGCAGACCTGCGAGATTCAGGCAGATTTCTGGCTGCTAGTCCTAAGTTGAGCTCCCTGTCCTCCTGCAGGGTTGAACTCTGCAATTTTTACTGCAGGTTCCAGCTGCCCTTCCCCTGAAGATCGTCCAGGTTCCAGTGAGAGGTGATGATCCTTCCAACATACCCAGTACGGTGGTGTGGTGTGCCTTTATTGCAGAGATTCTCTTCACTTTTCCACTGGGATTCAGTTTTCATCAGGAGTCTGAGAGAGGCCCACTTTCTGTTGCTCACTTCTGTTCTATCTTGTGGAGGTCAGGACGATGGGCTTTATGACCCCCTGTACCTCTGTAGTGTGGAATCAGTTAGCAGCACAACCAGGAGGCCAAAGGTAGGGGGAAGGGGTACAGGGGGAGTGGGCCCTGCAGGTGCCCGTGCTGCTAAGCTAGTTGTAGTGGGTGGAGCGCCGGGTTGGAGAGGGGGCTCCTCACTGCTGGGGTCCTCACCATGCACCTGTTGGTCCTGGTGGTATTTTAAATTTTTTATACAAAAAATATTTGGTCTTTCAGAAACATTTTCAAAAGCAAAGAGTGCTGAATTTATGGGTTTCTATAACCACAATATAAAACAAATATTTGAAACTTAGCAGAGATTTCTAATTATTTCTTGGACTTTATTGTGTAGCAGAAGAAACAATAGATTAGGCATAAAGAGATCTGAAATTCCTTGAGATATTATGACTTATAGATGTGATAGTGCCAAGTTTATGTAGTTAGTCTCAACATCCATTTCATCATCTAAAGAAATCGAGACTTTTAAACTTCACAGAGTTATTCTGAGTTTGGAATAATTTAACATAATTATATGATAAAAATATCTGACATCCTGAAATGATCCTTACAAATGGACTCCAAAATATCTAAAATATTCTCTTTTGACAATTATAATTAAAATATACATAAATATCACAATTTTAAAGATATTTTGTCACATCCATACCTTTATTTTTATAGAGAAGATACATATATATTTTATAATATAACATGCATTTCAAATACATGTAAAACATCTTTTAAAGTGTATGTTTTTAAGTTAAAACATTTATAAAATCATTATGGATCACTTTTTTGTTGCAATTTGATGTTTGTACATTGCTGTTTTCAGACCAATGATATTTGCCAATATGAACAAACATGCATGTAATAAATATTCTTCTAACAAACATGCATGTTAATTGAAGGCTTCACATAGAATTCCTATCAAAATCTCCTAAAGTAGCATTACTACATCATCACTGGCAAGTCACAGATGATCCTTCTTTTCTATGAAAAACTAATTGATTTACTAGTCTATTTTAATAATTTTTTCTATATTAACAGAAATCTACTGAGGTCAGATTAATACAGTACCTCAGGATGTAATTTTTGGGAGAAAGGGTAAGAAATTAGCTTATAATTATTTCTAAGACCTTTTTGCATTATTTATTAAGAGTATAGTACAGATGATTTTCCTTCAGTTAAAAGTATGCTTAAATTATATAACGTTTAGTTCAGTAAATTCATCTTGAATATTTCAAAGCCTGTTGAGATATGTTTCAATCACTGCTTGTCCTTTCTGAGGTTACAAATTTACATCTACACTATGTTGTTATTTTATTATTTTCAAATGAAAATATTTCATACAAATCATCTTAATTCCTTTTAGCACTTACACGACCCAGAAGTCAAGACCAAACTCGTGATCCAGGCTTTGCTTTATCCTGCACTTCAGACTCTGGATTTGGATTCACCATCATGTTGAGAAAATCAACATATGCCATTTCTCTACAAGTCACTCGTGGCCAGGTTCTGGAGTGAATACTTCTGTACAGACAGATCACTTGAGAAAGCCATAGTTTACAACCAGCATGTACCTGCAGAATCCAGTCATCTGTTTCAATTTTTTAACTGGAGTTCCTTGCTCCCTGAGAGGTTTAGAAAAGGATATATTTATAACAACTCATTTTGTGGTAGTTCTGAGTTATCTAAAAAATATCCTGGGTTCCTAGATGTGAGGGCATCTCCTCTGTTGCTAGATGACAGCAAGTTGCCTGATTTACCCCTGACCTCAATTGTCAACATGATGTCTTAAGAGACGATGGACTCGTGTATATTACCAGACTTTGGAATGCTGGTGTTTAAGTGGCCTATTACCATGCTGAGAATGGATCACATGGAATGTTTTTTGTAATGGAAGTTAAAATTAGTTATAAGTGGATAAATCACTACATTAACTGCCTAAGGGAAAAATCTATAGAAAAACATGTATTAATGATATATTTTTAAAATATACTAAATCACAAAACATCAGAAAATCCACATTGTACAAAATTGTCTTCCTTGTACTGTTCTATTGAACACCTGCATACACTAGAATAATTCTTACTGTAATAGTCACTCTTATTCTGTCTTATTCATAAGGATTTTATTCAACATTTGCCATCATAAATGTTCTATTTCTAATAATTTTCTCACATTGTTAATCTTATTTTTAATATCTTTTTTTCTTTATGCTATCTTTTTCATGTGTTGTCTATTATTTACAATCACAGGAAGAGAAATGCAAGAAATGGTGCCTATCTGGATAATGTCAACATTTTAATCAACATACATTTAGGATTTGAAACATTACTAATCACTGGTATGACTTGAGTGCCAAGTCTTTTCAAAAGCAGTTTCCTTGCACAATTCCATTTTATTAGCTCTGAATATTTCTCTTTGCAACATTTCTAGAACTCAGGTATCATGTGTTACAATATCAATACTGATTATCACCACAGCTTTTAAGGTATTAACTACTTTGATCTGGGAGAAGGTAGAGTAATTGAAGAAAAATTGAAAAGGTTTTCAAGAAGTACAATGACTTAATGACATCCAAAGACTGAAAATGTTGAAGCATCTAACCAGCAATAGAAAAATCTCACACACATAAAAATCTAGTCTGTGCAAAGCCCATTCAGATAGTTCATAGAGGAGAGTAAAATAGAAATGGTTTTGTTCCAAGGGTGGGAAGAATTATTTGTGTGGACCATGAGCTATACAATACATTCTTATCATGAGGTCACATATTAACAGGTGTCTTCAGGTGGTAGAGGAGCTCCATATATTCTTCAGGTACCAAAGTTCCTTCTGTCTATCTACTTCACCATTCTCAATATTGTGTGTGTGTGTGTGTGTGTGTGTGTGTGTTGTATTTATAATTATTGCACTTCTGTGTTTAACCTGAATATTTGATCTAGGCAGAGATAGGGTAGAAAACAAGAGCTGATATTGATATTGTCCCCAAGGGCTGGTCCCCATGATCTGCCTCATCCAATTAGTCCCACCTCCTAATAAGCCTACTGAACTATGAACTCATCAGGATTTTAATCCATTGATGACCCGAGAATCCGCAAGCTCCAATCACTTCCCAAAAGCCAATTAGCTGGCAACCCAGCATCATATCATTTCATAATATGAAATTTGGGGCATATTCTAGATCTATATCAATAACTTGTTAAGTAGTTATTATAGGAACATTATTTTCTAAATAAGTAAATAGTTGACGGCTAACACTAAATGTAATAAATAGAAATAAATAAGTTAGATGTGTTGTTCCAAATCATTGTTTCTATAATATGTAAAAACTCAAAAATATGCTTGTGGTTTGAAACAAACTATTGAATTAATCCATGGCTATTATTTGATACTGTTGTACCTGATCCTTCCTAAATGGTAGAAAATGTGACGCATACATTTTTAACTGTAAGAAAACATTTAACCAGAGTTTGGTACTCGAATGTCATTTCTAATGTTTTCATATTAAACAATTTTTTTCACAAATAATGTCTTGAGCAGAAAGCAGACAGTAGAGGCAGGCCAGAAATTAAGTTTATTGAAGTTTGTGAATCTGACATTTCGAAGTCTGAATAGTGTCTTCACTGAAGACATAACATTTTTAGATGGTTTACCTTTTAATGAAATTTGTGGCAATGATGAAATTTCCAAAGGTGATTATCATGGAGAAAATTGCCAAGGTTCAAATTATGCAGCAATTACCCATGCAAATATTTTCTTAAAACAAATTGAATCATAGTTTCACAAAAATATTGAAGAGATTTAGCATTTACTTCAACAATATAATCAAAGAATTGAAGATGAAGTTAATTTTTAAAAATATTTTCTTTCTCTTCTACTTCAAACTACTGAAAACTGGTACTTACTTGAGGATACTTCACCATCTGTTTTTCTCTATGTCACAAGACTGGGGTTTAATCTGTGGGTTTGCTTTGCTCATGGCTCCTTGGAGACTGTTCCTCTACCTTTGGTCTTGTTCAGGAGTCAGCAACTATAGCCTACAGGCCAAATGCACCCTGTGACCTCTTTATATTCAAATCTGAGCAAAGAATTTTTTATATATTATACTGTGAGGTAAAGAACAGCAAACTGAAGAGAAAGAGGAAGAGGAGAAGCATAGGAAGGAGAATAGAATCATATTTATCATCTGACCCTTTATAGAAAAGCTTACAACAGTCTATACCAAAATAACCATTTTTAGAAAATGCTACAATGGAGATTCCAGGAAGTTAGATATGCCAGGCATGAGGACTGTCTATTAAATTATCCTGAAAGCAGTGAGAACATTCAACTCAAGAAAGGGAAGACATGGGCTGCACCCAGCAAGGCTATGGAGTGTAACTGCCAAAGCCCTTTAGAGCTCACATCATACCACCACATAACCCAGATGTTTATAGAATATAATGTCTTTCCTGAGGGGTTGTGGTTTTGCTTTGGTCCTTCAAATGTCCTTCAAATATCCTTCAAAGCTTATGTGTTGAAGTCCCGATCCCCAATGCAGCAAGTATCAGAGGTAGGGTTTTGGCAAATGACTGTCATACAAGAATTATTGAAAAAGGAGTTAAAATTCTACTAAACAATGAAAACAATGGCCCTTAACTGGAGTTCCAAAGCCCAAATTGTGTCTGCTGACTCATTACCCCCAGAAGATCTTACAAAAACATCTTCCAGGTGTCTCTAATCTGTCTGGAAACTCCCAAAACATAATCAGACAAGCCATTCACTCAGAGGCAGATAGGCTGTGCCTGGGTACTGCATAAATAATAGATTGGACCCTACATATATATATATATATATATATATATATATATATATATATATAGTCTTCTGTAGAGTAGAGATTATATTTCATACACAGCCCATGTTCTCACCTAAATCCCTTACAAACCCACAGACAAAGAGGCTCTGTGAATATCCTGCACAGGACTCCCTCCCAGCTAATGGGAGCTCTACTTCCTTGCCTTTATATCTTTTACTTATTTCCATTTATATCTTTTAAATAAATTTACTTTACACTCTACCTCCTCCATCTACAGTTTCATTCTTGGTCAGTGTGGGATATGACCCCAGCATTCCAGTAACATATTTTGGGGCTTTTCTGGAATTCCTAGAGAAGGTAAGCAAAATATATACTTTCCTACAGTCTTTGCTTTCACTTTTCATTTTCTGATGAAGATAATATTGGAACCTTGTTGATCAATTAGAAGTGATTACCATGGTCACCAATCTTGCAGGATGGGAGATAAGTTTCACTGATGTGGGCTGAGCTAATCCTCCTCTAACACAAGTGGAGGAAATATCAGCCCAGTTTCATTTTAATTCTCCCTTCAGCTCGGATCTTCTACTAGGGAGGGAGAGAATGGTGCCTGGTGCTCTTGGCTCTCCATGGCTGATTGTCCTAAGCATATCAATGCTTTAACTTGCCACAGAAATTAGCAGGAAAACTCACCTTTCCGCATCTTGAAGTCCTTTTCTTGGCAGAAAAGACAAGCCAGCTGCCTCCATAACTGTTTGTCTCATATTAATTCTGTCGCTGCACTTTTGTAGGCACGAGTCAGATAATTAAAAGCCATTAGTGCATCCCTCTTGTTTAGAAATTCCTGCGAAAGAATAACTCAGTCATAGAGCAGACTATTTTAACCTCCACCAAGTACAAGAAAACTACCATGCATATGCTATGCTTATGTTCTATGTTTGTACAAAACAGATGTCTTTGTCACATAATCTTTTCCTATAACTTGAACATTTTGGCCTTCTTCAGATGAAGGAATGACAAAAAATCAGTGAGAAAGAAGTTGAAATTCTAATAAACCACAAAGACACATCCCCCAAATTGAGCTGGAAAACCCAAAGTAGTCTGCTAAGTCACCACTCACCAGAAAAACATCTGCCAGGTGTCTCTCACCTGCCAGGAACCTCCTCAAAACACGCGCAGGCAGTCCATTGGCTCAAAGACATGGGGCCTTGCATGAGCAACACATAAACACTATGCAGATTGAATCCTAAAACGTTTATAGTTTCCTGTAGGGTAGAGATTATTTTGCTTTCACAATAGCTGGAGTTCCCTTCCAAAACCCTTGAAAACCCCTAGACAAAGCCTCTCCATGGAGTGCCCTGCTCAGGACCTCCTCCTAGCTAGCAGGTGCTCTACTTCATTGTCTTTATATCTTTTAAATTAATCTGCTTACATTTTACCTTCTCCATCCAGTTTCATTCTTTCTTACTGTGCGACATAACTCCACCATTCCAACATTACAATATCAATTGGATCATGAAGGATATGATATGAATATATTAACCCATTGAAAAACTCTTAATTTGATGTCATTATTGGGAAGTGGTAGAAATTTTTGGAAGTGAGGCCTGATTGGAAAAAATACATTAATGGAATCATACTCTAGAAAGAACTTGATTGTTTTTCTCTGTGTCTGTCTCTGTCTCTCTATCTTTATCTTTATCTTTATCTCTGTCTGTCTCTCTGTCTCCCCCCCACACACACACAATATTCCAGGATATAATAAAGTATGGGCACCTCTCTGACAATATTTTTCAACAAAATGAGCCACTGCTGACCACTGTTAGCACTGTTAGTGTTGGCTGTTTGAGCCTCCCAAACTGTAAGCTTACAAACCTATTTTCTTCATAAGAACCATACTTCCAGTATTTTGTGGTAGTAATGGAAACCTGATCGATACAGCAGCTATGAGGCTTATAAACAGTCAACATATTTGGTTACTACTTAAATTCCAAAAGGCTTTCCTGAACAAGTTTGGAAACTTTATCATAGTTGAATGTTTCAAAGTCATCTACATTGCCTGCTGAGTGAGTTTCTTTTAATGTAAGTGGTATTTTAAATAAAAATCCAGAATTTGTGTTAGAGGTAGACATCTGTGATTGTTTTTTAGTGTTTTTGAGTATGTCTCTGTGATTTGGCAGCTTTGCTTTCATTTTTGGCTCCCGGATGTTCATCTAAGGGTAGCTGCTTTCTTTGTACAGAATGCTTCACCACAAATTCTTGAAACACAAAGCTCTCACCCTGCTTACCTTTTTTCAATATATTCTCATAGATGACATAGGAAGCATTTCCTCACAACTCCTGCTTAGATACCCAGCTTGCATGAATCTTCTATATTGTTCTTAACTGTGGGAGAGACTGGCCTGTTGATTAAGCCCAAAGCAGGCTGTAAGCAGTGCAGGCTATAAACAGTTAACCCCACAATTGGCTTGTTTAAAGAAGTGAGTCTGGCCAAAGCCTATGTGACTCATAGGAGCATTGCAGATGGTGTGCCAGTCAGTCCCACCTCCCACAGCCCCCGGCCCCACCAATGGCCATGGCAGAGGCCAGAGAAATGGCCCATGAAATTGTGAGGCTTAATATGAGATAACATGGCTGCCGAGGTCAGAGTGACTCTTACTCAAATTCCATTCCCAGAATTAAAACCTTCTTAACTGAAAAGACATGGTTATTTGTTAAGCACAACATATATCTTGTCTGTTCTGCTCCTAACACAAGAATGTTTTGTCTCTTGTTTCACAAGTCTTGCCTGCATTCACAATGTTTCCCTAGCAACCAAACATAGCCTCCTCACTCCCACTTAACCAATGATTGTTAACCAATAAATATCAGCAGTCTCTTTGCTGCTTGCTCTGAATTGACCATCCCAGTTCCCCATTTCACCTTGATTCTCTCTGTAAGTCTTTCTTAACACCTTGAGTTGAAGAAGTGAGCAAGAGATTGGGATCATCCGCAGGGGTCTCTGATATTTAATACCTATAAAATCTCCAACAAGTGATACTAAAATAGTAAATTGAGGAAAAATAAAGTTTAATCTCTGCCTTTCACTATTTATTAACAAAAATCCAATTGGAACAAAGTTTAAAGATAAAAGGGAAGCCAAGAATATACTGGAAGAAATCATAAATTCTCCTATAATATTAGAGAAATTTTTAAATATGAATCAAATCCCAGAAGACTAAAAGACTGATAAATTATGATTTTTACAGTGAAGAGTAGTAAATAAAAACTTTGTCATGGCCAATTTATTGTAACAAAGACAAAAGACATTGTAAGAACAAAATTTACATTTATTAGCTATAGAATGACTTTCTTTTTTGGTACTGGGAATCAAACTCAGGGCCTCACACTTGCCAGGCAGGTGCTGTGCCATTGAGCTACATCCCTGGCCCTATAGAATGACATTTAAAAAATTCAATTAAAATTTAACAAAGGAGCTCTTCAGATTTGTCAAAAATAAGAAAAGAAAAGAAAAGAAATTCAAATGACTCTTAAAAGGAAACATTTTAAATCTTTTTCAGACTTACAGATAGTCATGGCTTATATGTAGATATTCCCCCAAAGCTTCATGTGGTTGTAGGTAGAGTTTTGGGGGGTGGCTGGACCTAGGGTGTGTGATGCTGGGATTAAGGATGTGATGCTGGAATTAATGGTGTGATGCTAGGATAAAGGATACCCCACTCTGGGTGTGAGTGCTGCTTGCCCTAAGGGCAGGTAGCATGGATGAAACATAAGGAAGAGTGATCATTTTCTGCTTTGCTGTTCTGCTGCCTCCTGCCTGCCCTGTTTTGCCATGGACTATTTCCCCTCTGCAATGTGCCTCTGCCATGCCACCCTGCCTCCAAGTCGGCCAAATATAGACGGAAACCTCTACAAACTGTGATTCAAAATAAACTTTTCCTCCCTAACTTTGGATATTGAGTACTTCATCTCAGCAATGCAAAAAATAACCAAGACAGACACATAAAATAAAAATATACTAGGAGATAATTTCTGTCTTATATTTAAAAAATATGGAAAATTATAACACACTGTTAAGAATCTGAGCTGATAGAACACAAATATCCTTCTGCTTTGTTTATAGTAGTAGAAATGGATGAAGTATAACATTGCAAATATTATCATAATTACAATAAGTAGCTCAATAAACTCAGTTTATAGATTTATAGATAAAACCCAGGTTTCAAATGAAATGTTATTCATGTATAATTTTATTTTTTTATAAAAACATTAGAAAGAATGAAGGACTCCATGTAAAAAGGCAACTATGCCTTATACCCATACTGAATCTTACACAGCTGTGTAAGACTCAGGATTTATATGTAAAGAGGTTGAAACATCTTTAGAATATGTCATTAAATAAAAAATACAAAGACCACGATAGCATAAATCTGATGCTGCTTCTTACATAAGAATGTTAGTTAAGAATATATTCTTTCTAAAATTACTTTTAATTATTGATATTTCTTGTATAATGATTCACTAGAATGTTCACAAAAAGCTAATACAAGTGACAGTCTAAAGGACTGGATTGTGAATAAGATAGAAAAATTTAGGAATAGAAGCAAGATATCTCAGTGGACTTCTTTTCATATTGTTTTGCTTCTTGAACTATATGAATACATTACAATTAAAAATTAAATTATTTCAATTAAAAATAGAATTTAAAGTTATTTTGAAAACATTGAATGAGTTACATAACAAGGTAGAGCACCACAAAAATGTGGTTTTTTTAATAAAATGGAGTACTACTCAGCAATAAAAAATGAGAAATTAGAGACATTTATAGCTAAGTGGATGCACATTGAGGCGATACTCTTAAGTGAAATAAATAGGACACACAGGGATAAATACCGAATAGTTTCTCTGGTGTGAGAAACTGAAAGTGTAAATGAGGAGTACAATGTATAATAGGTAATGTGAAATAGGAACAAAAGGGGCAAAGGGGAAGGAAGTGGGAGGGCTAGGGGAAAGGATAGAAGGGAATGGGATTAATATGAAAAAATGGAAAAATAGGAACAAAATCTTTGTAAATAGGAAGAAATGGAGGGGTTGAAGGGAGGGCTGGGCAACGGTGAAAAATAAGAACCAAGAGAGACTATGTAAAGGTGCAAATTTCCAATGATAAATGTCATTATATTGTATACCTAAAATGTACCAATGATTAGAATGAATAATCGATAATGCAAAGTAGGAAGAAAAGGTCCAAAGGGGTAGGGGTAGTGGGAGGGGCAGGGGAAAGAAAAGAAGGGGAAGGAAAAATGATGAGAAATGGAAAAAATGGAAATAAAGTCTTTGTAAATAGGGAAGGGTGGAGGGGGTGAAGGGAGGGCTAGGAATGGGGAAAAAATAAGAACCAAGATGCATTATGTAAAGGTACAATTCGCAATGAGAAATGTAATTGTGTTGTATACCTAAAATGTACCAATAAAAGAATTTAATAAAGAAAAAAAAAGAAGGTAGAGAGCTCTTCATTCCTAGAAATATGCTTCTTAAGAACAGAGATCTCTTAATGTCAGAGACTGAACACTTTCTAATCTTAACACCAACAACTTCATACACACCTACCTTCCTAAATGTTTCACCACTTTCTACTATCATCACAAGCTGTTGACCAAGGCTTTAAAATGTTTGGGAATATTTAAGATCCAAATCACAACAGAAATAGGGATAAATAGTGATGTACTGAGAGACAGATAAAGAAGAAAGTTTAATTTTGGTGTGAGAGAGTTACAGGAAATGAATAGGGACAGATTCCCTGTAAAAAAAAAAAAAAGCTACAGTAGACAAAGGCATACTTCCATTTTCACTAACCATATTCTTCATGGTTTTTACAAATATTTTTTCAATATATTATATATTGAGAAACTTGTGTGTCTCTAGCGTATAACACTTATCCTACATTTAGTTAAATACAGAGTTTCTCAAACACATGAAATTTGAGTTTTGTATGAAATTTTAAAATCATATCTCTTTTGGCTTAATTGATACTAGAACAATTCATTTTGAAGATATGACCTAAGCTCTTCCTTATTATTTATCTTTTTAGTGACAGGCCTCAGGATCATACAGAAATTTTATAAAGCAACTACTAAAATTTGACATAGGAAGCCAAAGACATGTAAAACTTATAAAGCAAACAAACATAGAATCATAGAAAACTTTGCTCTATTGAGCAATAACATGTGTTACTTAGATTACTGGAGTACAGGAAGGGTGGGGAATAGGAGGGATAGTGGCAGGAGATTAGGACATGGCAAAGAAGTTGGACAATTTAGCATAGCCGGTCAATCATAGAGACTTAATCACGGTGATTCACAACACAGGCACAGAACAGCTTCTGAGCCCTGAACCTGATACCAGTCAGAGAATGCTATCTTCAGTTCTTCTGGCACAAGATCAAGCACATTTTTTCATAGGACAGACTAGCTTTGATATCCGAAAGAATATATAAAAGACAGCAGCCACTGACTTTGCTGTTACTTCCCTCTTGTTCTTTCAGTGCTTCACCTTGTGTACAGGGTATATCATCTCTTTTTCAATCAAAACACTTTCTTCTTGAGCATTTCTTTTGCACTTCTTTTTATTCTTCTTTTCTTCTCCTTTTGCCCTAAATAAATGTTAAACTTTCATGTTCATCAATTATCCCATCCACTTCTATGCAAGGGACAGCAATAGCCTGGAAAGACTCCTGGCCATCACACCACCTGACAACAGCCTTATTTGGTTGGCAAAATAACAGCATCAAGTTTATTAGTTGTTCATTTGACAGAAAGTCATAAAGAAAGAAAGCTAAATGAAAAGAAAACCAAATTAAAGACTGGCAAGTACGTCAATGGGTTTTCACTTTGCAGGAACCCTACTAGGAAACATTTTTCTTCAATGAGATGTTCTGGATCACTATTTTTAATATTTCACTACAGGTCATGAGTTCTGCTCAGTGATACTGTTGCATGTGACTTTCAGCTTTCTTCTTTCCTACATTTTCAAACAGCATAATGCAAACTAGCTTCATACTCCTCAAAATAAATCTCTGCTCCCTTCATTTAGCATGTGTTACCCACTAAGGTAAAAACAGCTCCTAGGATTTAAGGAAATCAATCTCTGGGAGATAGCAGTAGGGAGGACTAGGCACATATTCAAAAGCAAAAATATGCACTTGTTTTAATGGAGAAATACAGAAAGTATTGTTTGAAAAGAGTAGCTGACTTGCTGAAACTGCCAGACAAAATGATAGACAAAATGCCAGACAGGGAAAAATAACGCCTAATTTATATATTCATACTTTCTAGGCAGAAAAGAAGGAATGTTTTGGTGTTATTTGTTTTGTTTTCATTTGTGTTTTTGGCACATGTATGGATTGGTGATGGACCACACATATTCACCTGGGGTTGAGCATGTGGCCCCTTTACAAATAAGAAAATTCAAAGAAGATTAAACAGAATGAGGCAGTAAAAAGTAGTGGTAGAAATAAAAATGTGCTAAAGAAGAAGTGACAAAATATGAGAGTGTCTCAAGAGCTATACATGGGAAGCCATAAAAACATTAATATCTTGTGATATTTTCAATATCATATAGTGAATATTGTTAAAATGATGAATATGCTCTAAATCTAAAATTTGTATTTAAACTTTGTTATGAAGTCACGAGCATATTTTTTTAATTTAATAATAACCCATAGCATATTTTGAATTAGAACACATATCTGTACATTTCTCTTTAATAGTGAAGTAGAAAACATCAAGCAAATTGTATTTTACTTCCATGCATATTCTCACTTCATTCCTTTGCCTTAGTGAACATACTTAGACTCTTCAGGGATATGTTGATGAAAAGGTCTTCCAAGTGCTTTGAGTAGGAGACTCATGGAAACTTGAAAACTAACCTGTATATTATGATCAGATTTTGTGTTAGAAACATCACTATCTTATCAGCTGATGACCTTAATGCCTGAATTTGTAGAAAATGACAGACAAGATAACTAAATTTACTCTCCCAGTTGCATCCACAACCTAGTCAATACCCATGAATGACTGTTTTCTTCTGTCCAAAAGAAAGACTTATTTCTCCTTGTTCTGCCAGTCCTTCCCATCTATGCCAAACCCAGCTCCCATTCTCATTCTCTAGGCCCAATGAACCCTGCTCTTCTTCCCCCCCGTCTGATTTCTCTATCATACCTAATTCCCACCATCTTAGGTCAGTCTATAAACCTGTTCACAAACTTCCCACATTAATATGAATTGTAGGTAATATAAAACATATTTATATGTTAAGAAAACAAAATTATATACAAATAAATTTACATACATTAAAATGTTATATATTTACTTATAAATCTAAAATGAATGACAATAATATAAAATTAAAAGAAAATAGTCGCCTCATGCTTTTTTTGTATTATACACATTATTCTTTCTCATTTCCTTCATGTCTAAGATTAAAAGAATACTAGAGTCACTATCTATATTGTCTCATGTTTCACTCACTGCTTCACTCATTTCATTTTTTTTCTCACTGCATCATTTCACTAAATCTGTAACTAGTAATACAGTCCTAGGTTTATCAGACATATTCACTTTTTTTTTTGAGATTTTTCCATGGCTCTTGGTATTCATTATTTTCCTTTCGGAAAGAAATTTATAATAGTTCCTTTAAATTAATGTAAGTCCAAAGAAATTCATAGACAGTTGCAGTGCTTTGGTGTCTAACATATGTATAACATTTTGTGTTGGAGACAACAACATAATAAAATATATTTTATGTGAGAAACCAAAACTTTCAACAAGGGGCACATATCTGTATTCCCTGAACACAACCGGTTTCATGCATTTATAATAAACCCCTTGTGAGTGTCTCTGATTTTCATTTTGTTAGGTTTACTTGGACAGGAACACTATTGAAGGTTGTCTGAATCATAGTGACATTTTCATCAGATATGGGTGGAACTTTTGAAAGCTCAAAAAGAACATCACATTTACTGAAGTTTACTGAAATGATAACTGAAATGACTGAGTTCCAAAAATTTAGCAAACACAACCTAAATGGAAATTGTGTGTGGGGTACCCAGTACGTTATAAATGTCTAATGTAAATTTGTTTACAAACATACAAGTATGCATATGTATTCCCAATAGTCAAGTGTGATATTCTCACAGGAGAATGTGAATGGTACAGTTAGAAATACTGCAGGTATGGCCAGGTGTCTCAGAGTACAAAAAGAAATTGAAAGGATCACTGAGGCATTAAAACGTGACAGATTCTATGCTAGATTGTTAGAGTATAGTAAAAATTAAGTTCTTTGCTCCAAAGAATCTCAAAATCAAGAGGCAGGAATGGACATGGAAAAATTTAGAAAACACATCTACATGTTTCATAGATATGTAGAAAATATTTGGCAGTGGTCAATGGAGGAATAAACCACTTTCTTGGTTGTGATGGTAAGGGAGGAGTTTTCAAATACTAATTGAACTCCAATATGAGTACTGTAAAAGGAGTCAAGTTTCGTCAAGTAAACAAAAGAGGAAATCTAAATGTGGCCCAAGACAATGCTACAGGGACATTTTCATTACAACAGAGAAATAAATGTAGTTTGGTAAACTTGTTATCAGGTCCCCATAGGAACACATGAAAAAAAAAAAGCTCAAGAGGTGAAAATGAAAAAAAACCATGGAGAATCTATACTGTCAGGATCTACAAGAATTTAAACTTTATTTTTTCTAATCATAAATTGGAAATGTGGACTATGAGCCTAGGTTAAGAATCACCTGGTCTATTTATTTTTGCATTATTTATTAATACTAAACAAATAAACAGGAATAAATAAAATTTCCTAGTTTCAAAACTGAATAATTTCTACTCAGTTTCTGAAAGGAAAGGAATTATAATACACTTACATAGTATAATCATAAAATGAATTATGGTACAGAGAGGCCTATGAATAAGTTTTAGAGGGAAGAAATGAAAGAAAAGCAATTATTTCCCCAAGATCAATGTAGGCATGCATATGGGCATTAACAATATGTGGCTTTCCATGTTTCTGTTTCTTTTCCTGAAATTACCACTTCTGCAGTGCAGGTTGCTAGAATGACAGGTAATTTCCTGTCACTGTTTCATTCTAAAAATTGTTCATCTTAAATTGAATATGCTATGTCTATTCTTGTAGAGATACTTATAGTAGTGACTATGTTCTGACAAAGGCATGAAAAACAGAGAACACAACATAGAAGAGATCTCAGAAGGGACATTTTATACATGCGCTGGAATTAGATACTAGACCTAGTTAGATTGGTTTACAATAGTAATGGGCTCACTGCCAAAATAAAATGGCATCCTGCTAAATCATGAAAAGCAGTAAAATATCAACTTACATAATTTCTATTAAGAAAGATATGTGAGAGAAAAATAATCTTTTGCAATAAAATATTATGGAGAATATATGTTCTAGGAATGATTGTACATAAAATGTGGCAGAAAGAAAAACTACATATTGAGTGTTTAAATTTTTCATCTTAGATCACAATCAGTAACCTCATTTTTCTTATGAGTATGTCTGAAAATAGAATCAAAACTTGATTTTTGCACATTGTGAGGTTGCAATAAAATAAATCGGAATTTAGAGGCTTTTGATTTTGAATTTAGAAAACTTTAAATTTAATTATTAAATAACTAACAGCAAACTCAGAGAAAAACAATTAATAAGAAGAGAAAAATAATTTAAAATATTCTAACTTCAAAAAGTGAGTTGTAACAAAAATTATTTAGATTATACCCAAAGCAGGAAAAATTTCAATACAGGTAATTAGCTGGATTTTAGATTATCTACTGAAGAGGGATGAATCATTTTAAAGCATGAAAAATGACACTACAAAAAAATAAGATAGAACTTAAGGTATAACACTACAGCAAAAATGCTGATAATAAACTAGTTAGTGGATCTAATTGATTCTAACATTGTTTAAGATTAACCACTGCACAAGAAATTTGAAGATATGCACTGATTTGAAGAAATACATTGATATTTTACAATTCAAACATGAAAAAAATATTTTCCCAAATTTTGCTAAAAATTTACATGGTATGATCCATACCAAATTGTGAAGGAGAAAAAAATTTCTCAAGGTAAGAGATAACTAATTCATTGATCATGATAGAGAAAAGCTTGAATTAATTTTCTGTCCTTTTAATAAAAAATATTTAAAAATCAATTTCCATGAAAGAGGGGAAACATACCCAAAAGTGCACCACAAAAGCAAATTAAGGAAAATTAAAGAATAAAAATATGAATTTATTTTTCAGAATTTTGTAATGTTTGCAGATTTGATAGATTTTATTTGTTGTAATTTTTAATTTAAAAAACTTTTTTGGTAGACAAACAAAACAAAAAGTAATTAAATTTGGCTGTGAGACTCAATGGCAAAAGTAGAAAAAGGAAAACAAAAAAGGATAAAACCAATTTTCTTTGAAAATGACATCAAATCTAGAAGTTTTAAAATGTCTCAAGGAAACTATGTAAAACTTTGGCATCTGGTAAGAGATATTACCTCCTTTGACAAGTGTTAATATCCTCCAATCTGGGATAGATATGACTGTACTATTAGATTATCTCTCACCAAGCCTAGATGCAACCACAGAATCCTTTCAGGGTAATGGTGAGCAGTGTATGAAACTGGCATTGAAATTAGATATGTTTGTCTTTTCTATTTTGGTAGTCACTTTATCAGGGGTGACAACTGATTCCATTCAGTGACTTCCATTTACTTTTATCATTTAATATTAAAAGTTTCAATTACTATTTTTTATCCTATGCTAAACCTGAGTGAAATATATAAGGTAGGACCAGATGCCAGTAAATTCAAGCAAGTTAGTGGTTTTTTCTATTATTATTTTCAGGAACTAAGGAAGTATTGGAAAACACTTAGCTACTTCCTCAATGGACAATGAAACTAGAGGTCTTTCAAATGCAATGGATTACATAGTAATCTAATGTACTTTGACAAATAAATTTGTTAAGAGGAGCAAGAGCTTTAATTTTTTTTTTTTACAGTGTGTACTTTTCTTCTGTGGGAAACTATACCAAATGAGAAGGTACATCAAAAAGCAATAGCCATAAAGGTAAATTCTATTTATTCAAAGAAACTAATAATCATAGGAAACTTATGAATTACAGATCATGTACAGAATTGAACCAAGCAAGTGAAACCAGCAAAATGGCATGGAAACCTGTGGTAACATGGCTGTTAAAAGAGGAAGCCACGAGACCCTAACTTGGCAGGTTCCAGAAAAACCATGCTACAAGAATGAAAGTGTCATGCCAAGATGAAATGCTCTGATGAGCAAGACAGAAATGACAGCCTTTAGAAATTGAACAGGAAGGTCCATACCTAACTGATCTCATCGTAAACTAACTTCTTAATAGAAGATAAAGATGCAGAAGTGTGGCTTTACTAACTGCAGCCACAGGGGTGGAGGACTCAGAAGGGATAGAGAGAGAAAAAAAGGAGAAGATAGAAGGGGATTTAAATTTATCTATATGTATACATTGTTACACAGACAAAATAACCACATATAAAAATTACAATAATATATCTACATAAATTTTAGATGTATGTTGCATTTAAATTGTATATATTTTATTTAAGATTGAATATATATACATATAAATTATAGCAAAAAGAATCTTGAAATTTAAAAATTGAAGATAAATTCTTGAGCCTATTCTAGTCCCCAAGATATACTTGTGGTAAGTATGGAAAGATATCACCTTAAAATATAAATAATACTCTTGTTGTTCAGGATTGGTTTGAATATTCTTGGTCCCTTCTGATTGCATATAAGTTTCAGTAGTGCTTTGTTTTTCTAGTTCTGTGAATTATGCAGCTGGTATTTTTATCACAATTGCCCAAAGAGCATTTTAAAACACCTAAAGAAATATGAAAACAATGAGTGAACTAAGTGTTAATAGTCATAAAAATTGTCCTTGGATTATCTATACTTTGTTACAGGGAAATAATCCTCTACAGAGAAGCTTAGAGATAATGTTGCTTTCATTTCCATGTTGTTGTGCTCATTAGAAAAGAACCACAGTGCCAGTAACAGACCTCAAGTGGGCAGCAGCCTGGCAGTCACGCTGTCACCTCAGCAGCTCACTTTCCTACAGCTAGGAATAATATGCATCCAATTTTCCTGGGCCTTTTATCACTTCACCTTCTGCACACAGTGTTTCAACATGCATGCTTTTATTTCCATGGATGAATCTGAGACTCTTGCACACAATTCTGTAACAAATCACAGTGCTACTCCATCTTAACTTTTCAGAGTTTAATACACCAGAAATGCTTCATTTTGACAGAATTCATGCCAAGATACTCACAGTAAGATTCTTTCCTTTTGTGATGTTTTGTTTGGCAGTGCAAAGGATTGAACCCATGGCCTGGCACATAGTAGGTAAGTGCTTTACTAATGAGCTATCTCTCCTAACAACAAAATACTGTTTCTTAATATTAAAGATCAAACCTACTTGGATATGTCCTCCTTAATCGTACTATTAGAGATCTTCATTAAGGAATAATTAAGATATAAAAGATTTAAAAATCATTAAATATACTTTTTCAAAAAAATTTCCAAGGATGTTCAAATTTTACAAAAAATATAACTAGTAACTACTTTTTCTTTCTGCTTCTCTCCCTTTCTCCTTCCCTCCCTGTCTTGCAGTGCTACAAATCAGACTCAAGAACCTTATACATGCTAAGCAAGTCATTTATCACTACCTACACAGCATCCCGTTTTCTGTTGATTAAACTGTTAAATAAAGTCAACAAAATTGTGAACTTTCCATTTGTTATGGTTTTCACCTGTGTAATTATTCACACCAGTTTCCAAGTTTCCTTAGTATTATCTGGCAGAGGTGGATAAACATAATATGCCCCAAGGACTTCTACAATCTGAAGCAAATTAGATTTTCTTCCCACTATGTTTCCTTTCTGTTCTTGTACTTTAGCAACACAGCAAATAAGACATTTTCAAATAGGCAGATTCGGAATTTTAATTTTCATCATAAAGTTTTGCACTCAGTGTCTGCATACAAAGTCTACTACTCATTTTGCATTTCATATTCTTTCTAAAAATAGGCCTTATCAAAAAGTGTTATCTAACAGTACAATTCAGTACAAAGTCAGCTGTTCAGTTTGCCACTTCATAGACAGCCACAAAATTACTATACTCAGCATACCTACAAAGGAGATCTCTGTGAAATGAACATTTATTGTCTGTAAATTCTGTCAAATTCATCTGCCTTATGTTGCTAGAGTTAAAAAGAAACATTTTTTGCACATTTACTATGTGCAGAAACTTACATGTAAAAAGGTCATTCAAAAATAGAAGAAACCCAGTGTATGCATCAAATAACAAATCTTAAAGTTGGAGAAGACTAACAGAACATTTATAAGTAATGAGAGTGTGTTTCAAAGTCAGATGAGTATTCTACACTCCTTTAATTTTGTTGTTGCAGTTATCAGTAAATAATACTGTTATTAAAATAATCAAGGGGATAGATAACAGTTTTCAGCATTTACTCTGTGCCCCAGACAAAGCATGCATACACACACACACACACACTCACACTCACATGCACAGAAACACACAATACTTAATTCTATAAATATTATTGTCATTCTACAGAGTGTGAAACTGATATGGAAGAAATTTCAGGAAGTTGTACAGCCTAATTCACTACTATATACTGAAGCCAGTATAACCTTTTGTGGAAACATATTAAAATTTTGCTTGTCTCAGTTTTAAATTATTAATCTTTTGTTACAGATAAACTATTGAGATTAAGAGAACTGAGTAACTGGTCAAGGTCATAGAAAACCAAGTAACAATATCAGACACTTTTCCTATTCACTGAATATCCACATACTTCTCTGATAGAAGGTAGGGTATGGCCCTGCTGGATGGAGAAGTGGTCAAGACCTGTAAATTACAACACCCCAGGGCAATTCTGACTAGAGAAGTGGGCAGGACCTGTTAATTTCAAGATTCCAGGGGTGTACAGAGGACTTCTTATGTAGAATTTCTCAGGAGTGCTCATAAGATATGGATGGCATAAAGAAGGCCACATTCCAAGAGGAACTGGTCACGGTAGTGTAACCTGTGCCACCCTAGATACAAGGTGCACATTTATTTATTTATTTTTTATTTCTGGTACTGGGGGTCAAATTTGGGACCTTGTGCTAGCCAGGCAGGAGGCAGAACCACTGAGCTAACCCCCTGGCCCTATTTTTTATTCTTTTCTCTCTTTGGCCCAAGTTCACTCTGCAGAGCTAGTTCTTTCCTTATCCCTTCATTCCTCATTTTCAAATAAACTTTAAGGACCATTTTTGGCCTGTCTCATCCATTTCTTTATTTGAGGCAAATAAGACCTCGAATCATTTTGTTTGGTGAGTCAGTTTTAAAGGAAGCACCCAGCAACTTTTTGGCAAGCCAGCCAGGAGTTAACATTTTGGTGGAACTAGACAGAAGATAACATTTTGGTGTGTCCCCCAAACAGCATTTTGGCATAGCCAAATGGGAGAGTAACGCTCAGGTTCTGGAGACCAAGGTAAGGACCATGTTGGGCAAAATTTTTCTTTTTCTCTTTGAGGTTTCTTTTCTCCCTTCTGGCCCTTTATCCCCTAGCCTCAGAATGCACAGGACTGTTCTGAAGGCACCCAGGGAACTATTTACTTCTTTTCTGGCCATGGGAGATGAAGGAAGGGAATGTAGGTTATTGTTTTTCTTTGTAACCATTTGCATTCTACTCTGCAGGTATCCCTTGTTTTCTACATGTTTGTTCATTGTACTTTGAAATCAATCTGGTCTCTTTGTCAATTTCTCTTACGTTTGTTAATTTCTTACTCTATTTGGAAATTAATCTGGTCTCCACTTACCTAAGTTTTATAAATGGCTTTGCTTTCTTCATTTGTGTTTCATTTGCTAGCTACCTTTTTTTGTTGTTGTTTTAGAAATTAGCTTGGTTTCCACTTTCTCTCATTTACTGGCTTTTTTCACTTTGTGTTCTGGTCAGGGGTGCGACCATAGTACTTTGCCTTGTGGCCAGACACCATCTTGTCTTGTTGCATGACTAAGTAGCTTTTATGTGGGTATGTGTCACCAGCCACTGACATCTTTTTTCTCTCTCTCCTCTTTTATTTTTTTAAAAAAATAATTGGCCTTATTAACTAAGCTTCTGATTTTAAACAATACGTGGGCTTATGGAAAATCAAAGGGAGGAAACTTTTTTTTTTTTTTGCCTGCATGAAGGAAAATAGTGTACCATCTTTTTAAAATCTTGGAAAACCATTGGAAATGCAGAACTACAGATGGAGCCTCAGGCAAATGTAAGTGTATGGCAGGGAAAATGTAGGACTTCAAACAACACCAGATGCCTGTTCTCATGCTTGGAAGAGTATAACCATCTTACCAGGCTGGAGGGAGAGGGGGTGCAAATGTAGAAAAAAAAATGTGTCTTTTTAAATGCCTGAGGCTTTAAGGAAACTGAGCAAAAGTCCCTTAACTACCACTGGAACGAGAGCCAGAGATTACACTTAAGCCTCTCAGTCCTTCCACACCTCCAGGGACCAACTTACGTGGGCCACCTACTGTGTGTACCTCTGCACCCTCAAGGATCCTGTTAACAAGTGGGGTGGGAAAATGAGTCAACAGAGATGAACCAGTGTGATGTATGCTATGATGGGTCCTTTGAGCCAAGCCTAAAGATGGACTGTAGGGAACAGGGAAAGGGGATGTTGCTAGAACCTCTGCAGTAAGTCCTAGTCTCCTGCAAGCCATGGCAGCACAAGGCGACTTACAGGAAAGGTAGAAAAATGAGACTGAGAAGAAGCTGAGCTTCGGGCCTGATCAGTGCTGCTCTGGGCAGCAAAGACAAAAGCTCCCAGTTTACCATACCTTTTATTCAGTACTCAGTACATCGGGAGAAACAAATGTAACAAATGACTTGCAGAGAGTTCAGTACATACTGGGTAAATAAAATGTAATAATCCAAGAACAAGCAGGAACTGAGTAGATGTTTGTTCCTCCCAGGATGTTTTCAGCTCCCAGGATGTTTCTTGTCCTGGAGAATCACAGACAGCATCACCGGATCATTGAGGTCTCAGTTGTGACCAGAGGCCAAAATGCAATTATGTCTCAGAATTCCATAGCTGGGTTGTATGCAGGAGAACTAGGCTAACCAAATGATTTTTCCCAAAAATTATGTAGCGTTGCTTTTGACAATAGACAAGGTGAGTAAGAGATTCCAGGGAAAGGGAATCATAAGGACAGGGGCCTGAGCCAGGATGGTCCTAGTGAGGAAGGTACAGAGCAAGATGTTCTTTCCTACAAGGTTGGTGGATATATGAATAGCTTTGGTTCAACCTCTAGAAAGACAATCCAGCAATAATAAAATTTGAAATTACGAATGCACATATTTTTTCACCAAGGGATTTCACTTGCAAAAATTTATCTAGCAGATATACTCCCACATGTGCAAAATGATGTATTGTACTTACAGTGTGATTCAATTCAGCACTGTTTACAATAGCGAAAGGTTGTGAATGACCTAAATATCCACTAACAAGAGACTGGCTAAATGACTTACAGTTCAGGCATATAAATACTCTGCAATGGGAAGCAGAATAAAGTAGTTCTTTATGTTCTGATATTAAATGATCTCTAAAAATATTTGTGTTAAGTGGTCAAAAGCAAGGGAATCAATCAAATGTGACCCTTGCTTGAATTTTGATTCAAGCAAAGCTGTATGAGAGAGCAAGAGAATCAATCAAGACCTGAATGTTAAGTTGATAGTTTATGATATTAAAGAAGTACTGTTTTGTTTTGTTTTTTTTTTAAAAAATGCCCAAAGCTTTTGGCCAGAACCAGGCACCATCAACACTGTGCTCTCTGGTCCCAGATCCTGCCTGAGGCCATTGGCACCTGAAGTTTTGGTTCCCTATTTAAATTCAGATAAGTTAAAGGGCTAGGCCTGATACCTAATTAGAACAACATTTAACATTAAAAAACCTAATTAAAGTAACTGTGAATATATAAGAACAGAGCCACCGAAGTTCTTAGTACTTTTTCCATCACTGTAAATGTAACAAATGTTTTCCCATATGGTTTCTCTCTGCTCAAGTAGAGACATAAAGGAACCCAAAAACACTGGCTGAGCCATCAAGGAGCTCAGAATATAAGTACAGTCATCATGGGACTTGAAATACACTTTGGACTATCAAGGGGTTCAGCTAGGTGGCTAAGGGAACTTACCTTGGAGAAGTTCTGCCCTTACATCACAGGAGTTAATGGGTGAGGTAAAACCATGAAGTGGCTTCATTCCCTTCTCCCTAATGAGTTAATAGGTCTAAGCACGGTGACAAAAAGCCCCTGCCAGGAGATTTCTTCTGTGCTTAAGGATATCAGCATCACTCAGACAGATACATCTGTCTAGTCTCTGTTAGGGTCTCAAAAAGGACCCTTTGTGAAACCCTCAGGTTTCCTCCTTATCGAATGCCACTATAAGGAGTGCAGGCCTAGTAGTCTCCTTCTCACTATAGGACCCAAGATCAGCCCACTGCAAGCCTCTTGAATCTCACCACTACACAGATTCCATGGACTTCATGACTAGGCTGTATCCTTGATGAATGCAACAGGTTTGATCCAGACAATTTAAAACAAAAAAGCTTATCTGTCATGGTAATAGTCTGCATTCAATATGAATTAGGAAGTAGCAAAAGATGGATACACAATGGTACTTTATTTTATTTTATTTTTGAAGAACGGTCTCGCTATGTACTTCAGGTTGGCCTTGAACTCATTACAATCCTCTTGCCTCAGCCCCCTGAGTCCTGGGATTATAGGCTTCACCATGCCTGGCCCAGGATGGAAATTTAAACTATGAGACTATTGTCCATTTACAGTATTTCTGCTTGGAACATGAAAGGTGGAGTAAAAGGTCCTATATTCAGGCTTTTGTAACTCTTTTCGAAGGGAAAGTTCAAGATCTATGGTAACTAATGCAGGCCCTGAGGAAGACAAAGATATCCTGGATGACCTTGTTCTAAAACCCCCATTTGTGTATTATGGGGCTTTCAGTCTTGCTGTTCTATTTAGAGAGTATAACCACACTAGGAAGTCTCCTCAACCTCCCTCTTAAAATGCTCAAACCAATAAATTAGGCCTATACCCTCAAAATAAACACATGTCTATTAGAGCCTACTACCCCCAGAGAAACCCAATATTTTTCAGCTTTCTTTGCAGCCTTCTGAGGAAGTCCTAAGCCTGAATTGGTACATACAGACAGCTTTAAACCCCCAGGTCGAACCCAAATTGGTATTTCTCACTGCTCTGGCTCACAACTTGTCCTGCTCCTAAGAGCAGTCCCAGGAGTGGAAGGAATTACCTGAGTATGAGTCCCTTTTCCAGTTACAGTTGTTCAACAGTAAAAGGAACAATTATGTCAACTATTAGAAGACCCTAGAAAGTTTGCAAATGGGTTCCAAACTTTTACCATTGCTTTTGACTTAACATGGTGAGATGTCCAATACATCTTGGCCACTTGCAGTTCCTCAGATAAAAGACAGAATCCTACAAGAGGCTAGAAACTATGCAGATGAACAATATCCTTTAAAAAGGGAAGGAAACCACCCTGGAATAGCTATTCTCCCTTCAACAGAGCCAAACTGGGAGTACAAAACTCAACATGGACTAGAAATTATGTCTAATATGTTAGCTGCTCTTATCATGGGGATGAAAAGTTGCATTAACTAGTCTGTTAATTATGATAAAGGGAATGGGGGTCTTACAGGGTGCAGAGGAAAATCCAGCTTTGTTTTGAAACTGATTAACAGAGATCCTCCACAGGTATACTAATACAGATCCAACTTTCAGGGAGGGAGAAGCACTAATGTGACAACATTTTTTCTGTCAGTTAGCCTCAGATATCTGGCATAAGCTACAACAAATTCAGATGGGGTAACAGACACCTATGGCCCAATTGCTGGATACAACCTTTTCTGTGTTCAACAATTGAAACCCAGAAAAGAGACAAAAGTGAAAGGTTAAGGTCACAGCTGTTGAAATTGGTAACACTTTAAGCCCACCAAGATAATCTAAGGAAAAACTCAAGGAGAACTAAGGAAAAGGTTCCTGTTTCAAGTGCAAAGGAACTGGACATTATGCACAAGATTGCACCTAAACTCTGCCTTGGACCTATTCTAAATGTGAGGCAGCTGATGTGCCTCACTTGTGGCACTGGAGGGCTGACTGTCCCCACTCCCAGAGAGAGGTTAGGCCTCACAAAACCTTCATTTACTGAAGAGGCACAGGGAGGCCTGCAATGCCCCTGTCCACAGACATTACCATCTCCTCTGAGGTAATCTTGGACATCATGAGTTAGCAAATTCAGCTGCCTAATGATACCAAGGCAACTCATTGTTTTTTATTTTCCTTCTTTGAAAAGCTTTCCTCTAAATCTATAGCTATAGTTTGGGTTGAAGTGATTCCTATTCAGATCTTCCTTATTCCATTTCTGACATGTCAATTAGAAAGTCAAATATTCAACCACAAGTTTCTAATTCTCTGAGTATATCACTTTGTTACTAGGAAGAGTTTTAACAAAATTGAAGGCAATTCTCAGATTCTGGCTAAGTCCAAAATGGATTTTACTTATGTGATTACACCAGGTCTCTCTGACCAAATTAGCTAACAGGTAGGGCAAATTCAGCTTTGTCAGTAATTATAAGACTAAATTCCTAATTGAAAGCAGTATGTGATGAAGGAAGTGGCATGTAAGGGTCTCCAGACTCTCACAGATTTCTCAAATATGTCCTTTTGAAACCTTGCCAGTCCCCTTGCAATACTCCAATTCTCCCTTTATCAAATCCCTGAGGAGAATATAGGATGGTACCAGACTCCATTAATAAAGAGGTCATCAATGAGACTGTCATTCCAATTCATTCTCTAGTGGCATATCCATAGAAAATTCTCTCCTAAATTCAAGGGAATACTTATTTGTTCTCAGTCTTAGATTTAAAAGATGCATTCTTCTCCTACCCCCTACATTCAGATTCTAAGATTCTACCTTTGAATGGGGAATTCCCATTACAAAAGAAAAACTGCAATATATTTGGACAGTTTTCCCACGGGGGTTTAGAGATAGTCCTCATATTTTTGCTTGGGCACTAGAAAAAGTTTTGAGCAACGTAAAGCTAAAACAAGGAACCATCCTACAATATTGAGATGATATTCTAGTTTGCAGCCCAATTCAGAAACTGTCTAACTATAACACTGTACAAAAACTTTCTAGATAAGAAGGAATATAAAGTATCCAAAGAAAAGGTTCAGATATCCCTTGAAAAAAATTCAATATCTGAGATGTACTCTTGCACCTAAGAAAGGAAATCTGGCGACAGACCAAAACTAGGATAGCTGTGATATGAGGCCTCTTACCACCAAACAACATCATCATTCCATTCTGGGAATGGCTGGCTTTTATAGGATCTGGCTTACTAATTTTGGACTAAAGGCAAAATTTTACATGAGGCAGTAAAAAGCCTTGAGGCCCTGCCCCTAGAGTGAACAAAAATGATGGACAATGCCTTTAGAGCAATAAAGCATGCCTGTACTCAGGGCTCAGCACTGGGAATACATGATTTTAAAATCTCTTCTTTCTCTATGTATCAAAAATGAAAGGAATTTTTTGGGGGATCTTGACTCAAAGGCTAGGACAAAAAACTCACTCAGTGGCGTACTTTTCAAATTAATTAGATGGGGTGATTGCTGGATGGCCACCTTGCCTGAGAGTAATAGCAGCTGGAGCTGTACTAACAGAAGGAACTACAAAGCTAACTTTAGGTCACAGACTAGAAGTCTGACTCCACATCAGGTCAGAGCTATTCTGGAGGGAAAAGGTTGCTTGTGGTTAAGAGAAGAAAATCTCATTAAGTATAAGGTCATATGGCTAAAGTCTAATTGCCACCCTTTGAGGTTATTTAAAAAATCCCACACTACTATTAACCATGCTTCTTTGATGCCTACAGGCCCAAAAGTTTGACACTTTTGTGAACAAGTAATCTCCTAGAATTATGAAGTCAGGACATCAGTGACTTCCCTCTCTGAAACCCTAAGAATGTATAGTTCATTGATGGAAGTAGCTTTGTCCAAGAAGGACATTGAAAAGCAAGTTATGCAGTTTTCAGCTCACAACAGATAATCGAAGCTAAACCTTTTCCCCCAGAAAACTGTTGCTCCAAAGGCAGAGCTGGTAGCTTTTACCTGAGCAATGACATCAGGAAAAAACTGAAGGTTCAACATCAGTACAGACTCTAGATATGCCTTTCTACTGCTACACGGCCATGTAGCAATCTGGAAGGAAAAATGTTTACTGACAAATAAACAATCATCTATAAAACACAGACAGAAAGTTCTACAACTCCCAGAGACAGTCCTAGTTCTTTTTCTCTGATAGGTCAGAGTTATGCATTGTAAGGACACCAAAGACACATGTTTGAAATCACCTTGGGAAAACAAAAGGCTGTTGGAGAGGAATAAAAGGCAGCCCTACAGTCTCTTAAGACTCTACCCTTTTCCCCAGTTCCTGAAGAACCATTAAAAACAGTCTATACTGCCCAGGAAAATAAATGGGCCTTAGGACACACAAGAATTAAAAATGGACTCTTAGGACAAGAAATGAACTGGTCCTTCCCCCAAGGGACACAGTGGAAGGCTATGAAAAGAATTCATGATTGCTTCAATATAGGAAGAGATGCTACATTGGAAATGATCACTTGGGTTTTCACAGGACTAGGACTAGTGACAGACACCAAACATATCTGCAAAGCTTGCCCGTGTTGTGCTTACAACAACATGGGAAAGCCCAAACTGTTTTCTTTATTTTAACCTATACAGAGGAGAGAGACATACCCTGAGGAGGAATGCCAATTAAACTTTACCCACATACCACCATGTGGAGGATTGAAACAGATTGAAAAGGCTGGATTGAAGCCTTTTCCTAACCCCTCAGATAAAGGCTACTGAGATAATCAAGATGCTTCTTAGAGAAATCATCTCCAGATTTGGACTACCCGAGTCTCTCCAGGGTGACAATGGACATTCCTTCACCTTCAAATCACTCAGGGCTTGGCAAATGCTTTAGAACTAAAGTACCACCTTCATTCCACATGGCAGCCTCAATTAGAAAGTAGAGAGAGCCAACCTAATTCTAAAGTTAGCTTTGGTAAAATATTGCCAACAGATGTCTGAGCCTTTCCTATCCACTCAGAAAAGGCTACTGACCTAGTCAAGATTCTTCTTAAAGAAATCATCCCCAGATTTGGGTTACTCCTATCTCTTCAGTGTGACAATGGACCTACTTCTACCTTCAAATAACTAAGAGTGTGACAAAATTTTTCAGACTAAAGTACAATTTCATTCCACTTGGTGGGCTCAGTATTTTGGGATGGTAAAGAGAGCCAACAGGACCATAACATGAGCTTTGGTAAAACTTTGCCAAGAGATATCTGAGTTCTGCATCTGATTGCTAACAACAACACTCATGAGAGTTCATAACATGTCCAAAATAGAGCTAAGTTTGAGCCACTTGAGATGTTATATGAAAGGCCATTTCTATCCTCAGATATGCTAGTAGACTCAGAGACTACAAGATTCTTATAATAGTTTATCAATCTGGGCCAAATACAATTGGGTATCCAAATATATGGGAACCAAGTCCTGCTGACTTCTGGCCAGTTAAAGCCTAAATAGAAAGGCCCATTTTCAGTGATCCTTGCAATACCCACTGAAGTGAAGGTGCCAGAGATAGACAATTGGATTCATTATTCTAAGCCAGGCCCAAGTGAACTGTCTAAAGAGCAAGATCACCCTAAAGAAAAAAGTCTCTGGAGCCTCCTGTGAGCCTCTCCTGTGAACCTCTGGAAGACTTGAGATTTCTTTTCTAAAAGGAGGGCTCCAGTGCTGCCACAGATTAGTGATTGCATTATATAACATTAAATATGTCTTATCATTTAGCCTTCATATCAACATAGAAATATAACAACTAATATTGTAAGAGGCTATCTCTTCCTCAAGATCACATCATTAAGTATTTCAAAGTTAACATTTTAGCCTGGATCCTCTGCCTCAGAGATCATTTTCCTTAATACTCTGAAAATTAATGAGACATGGAACTTCAGATGTATTTATGCCCAAATAATGTGTTATTGATGAATGTACCACATTATGAATATTCGTTCTCTCATGCTAAGATCCCAACTATTTATGTGAAGGTACTAGTAGGTTAGACATTTGAAGGTGCTTAGTTCATGAAGGTAAAGCTCACTTGAAAGTGATTAGTGTCCTTAAAGGAGACCTCAGACAGCAATCCCCTCTGCCATACAAGGACTCAGGACAAGTCAGCAGTCAAAGAACCAGGAAGGTAATTCATTTGTTCAGACCATGAATCTTTTAGAACTTTCATCTTAGCCTCCCCTGCTTCCAGAACCATGAGAGATAAACTGTTCATTTTTTAAGCTACCCAGCCTGTGGCATTTTTATTATAACAACCTGTACTTATCATTATTTCAAAAGAGAAGCAGATCCAATGTGTGTATGTGAGGTGAGGATTCAAGAGGTAGATAGAATGAGGAAGAAAGGAAGAAAGAAAGAAAATAAGAGAAGAAGTTTTTTTGTGTGAGTTGTCTCACATGATTATAGAAGTCAAGTATTTCCATCATTTGTCATCTGCAAGTGGAAAACTAGAAACCCTTTGGTGTAATTCAGCTTGGGTTTGAAGGTTTGAGGCACAGGAACTGATGCTGCAACCTCTACTCTGCATCTGAAGGTCTGAGAACTGGAAGTGGATGCAAGCATAAATATGAGAGTGTGAAAGCTTGAGAACTATGACCTTCTATGTCCATAGGCAAGAAAAAAAAGAAACCTTTCTAAATTGTTGATGGGAATGTTAACTAGTACAACGATTATGGAAATCAGTATAGAGATTCCTCAAAGAATTAAAAATAGAAATTCTGTATGACTCAGCCATTCCCCTCCTAAGTGTCTTCCCCAACATGCTAAATACCTCATGTTTTATCTATTTATGCATATCAATGTTTATAGCAGCACATAATAACTGAGTTCTGGAAGGAGCCTATGTGTTTATCAACAGACAAATAGGTAAATAAAATGTAGCACCTATATATAATGGATACTACTTCACTATAAAGGGTAAATTCAAGACTTTTGTAGAAAAATAAACATCCTGGAAATATAATGTTAAGTGAAATAAATATGACATAAGCTTAAATACTGTATGGTTTCTCTCATTTGAGTAATTGAAAGTAAAAATAAAGAACAAAATATAAGAGTAATAAAAGGAGACAGGAAGACAGATCCTTTTGAAAAGGAAAGGGGTCCAAGAGACAGAGAGAAGGGGGAGAGAAAGAGAAGTAAAAATGTTTAACATGTGTCATGTACCTGTACCAAACACCCAAAATGAATTTAAACATTATATATCTTCAGCATGAACTAAATAATAACAAAAACAATAACAATAATAATGGAGTTGGAGAAATGGGATCTAGAGACAAAGTAAGGGAGGTAAGTGGAGAGGAAAAGCAGAATAAAAGAGAATCAAGGTCTGTTATGTACATGTACCTACTCCCTGAGATGAATGTAAATTTCATCTTACAAAAATATACCAATAAAATAAAATTTAAAATAGAGTATTCATCTTCCACCTGTTTCTTATATTAAGATCCTAAATCAATTGTATAATACCAGTCCATATTAATGACAGTAGGTCTTTACTAGATGTATTGATTTAGATGTTATTCTCTTCTGAAGACTTCAAAGGCATCCCCAGGCAGACACACCCCACAACCATATCCAGAAACTATGTTTCAAGAACTATCTAAATATTTCTTACTCAGTAAAGTTGTCACACGGAATTAAACATCATGGAACTAGAATAGGCTAAGATAGAAATTGTGGATGTTTCTGTAAGAAATATGTAAGACTGTGGGAGCAACTTTGGAACCAGGCAATATGTAGTGGTTGGACAAGTTTGATGTGCATGCGAGAAAAAGGGTACATTTCTATGAATAAAACTGGAAAGGTAGTTGTGAGAGAACTTAGAAATAATAAAAGAAGTCAATAGAGAAAGCAGTCTTCCTGAAGAGTATTTAAGCAATCATTAATACAATGTTAATTAAAATATGGAAGTCATTTTGATGAAGATACAGAAAGAAATGAGGAATGTTGTCAGATAACTGAGCAAAACTGTTTCTTGTAAAGTGGAAAATAACTGACTAAACTTTTCTTGTTTTCTAGTGTTTTATAGAAGGTAGAATTTTCAAGAGATTAAGTTTGACACTTAGCTGCAAGTATTAAAGTTATGACTTGACTCCACTTGATTACTTAAGGAAAATGCGAGAAGAAAAACATTACTTAGTTATTGTTAATGAAAGCAGATCTTAAGGATTTGGAACAGCTGGTGAAAAAATTTTCCCACATTATAGATTGTGTTTTCACTCTGATGGTTTTTCTTTCCGTGCAGAAGCATTTTAATAAGATGACATCTCAGCTGTTTATTCTTTGGGCTAGTTCCTGTGCAACTGAATTTTTGTTCATAAAGTCTTTTCCTACACCAATGTCTTCAAGAGTTCTGCCTAACCTATCTTCCAGAAGTTTAGTGTTTCTGTTTTAATATTTATATCTTTGATCCATACTGATTTTAGTTTAGTGCATGGTGAAAGATATGGGTCTAATTTTAATCTTCGGCAAGCTGAGGCCCAGTTTTTCCAGCACCATTTATTAAAGAGGCTATCTTTCCTCCAGTGAGAGTATTTGGCTCCACTCCTTTGTCAAAGATGAAGTGGCTTAGTACACCTCAATTTGTTTCTGCTCCTCAGACAAAGAATATATAGAGAACTTAAAAGATCAGACCCCCCAAATTAAAAAACCCAATCCAAAAATGGACTTCTGAAATGAATAGATATTTCTCAGATGAAGCAGTAGAAGTGGCAAATAAACATATGAAAAAATGTTCAACATCACTGGTCATTCAACAGATGCAGATGGAAACAACACTGAGATTCCATCTCACTTGAAAAAGAATGTCTGCTTCAAGAAATCAACCAACAACAAATGCTGGCAAGCTGTGAGGAGGAAGGAACCCTTCTCCACTGTTGGTGGGAGTGTAGACTGGTGCAACCACTATGGAAATCAGTGTGGGTATTCATCAAAAAACTAGGATTAGAGGTCCCATTTGACCCAGCTAGTCCCCTGCTAGGTATCTTCCCAAAAGATTTAAAAGCATCATACCACAGCGATATATGTGCACCCATGTTTATAGCAGTAAAATTTGCAATAGCTAAAACCTGGAAACAGCCCAATTGCCCTTCAACTGGAGACTGGATGAAGAAGATGTGGATTTTTTAAATAAAATTATGTACTACTCAGCCATAAAGAATGATAAACTAGAGGCATTTATAGCTAAATGGATGCACATTGAGGCCATAATCTTAAGAGAAATAAATAGTTCACACGTGGTGAATACCAAATAGTTTTTCTGGTGTGAGAAACTGCAAGAGTAAATGAGGACCAAAATGATAATAGACAATATAAAATAGGAAGAAAATGTCCAAAAAGGGAAGGGGAACTAGCTGGAGGGGTAGGAGAAAGGAAAGAAGGGAAGGAAAAAATATGAGCAGGAAAAAATGGAAACAAAGTTTTTTGTAAATAGGGAGGGGGAGGGGTGGAAGGGAAGTAAGGGTGATGGGGAATTACAAGAACCTAGATATGTCAGGTACAGGTACAGATTTCTGATGATGAATGTTATCATAATGTATATCTAAAATGTACTGATAAACTTAATGGAATTTTTAAAAAAGGATTTAGAAAATTCTCCACCTAAGCATGTTGCAAAATATGAGAACACTAAGGGAATGGCACAGAGACCATTTGAGAAGAAGGTTAGTATGGATCACATATTGTAACAAAAACTTGATGTTATTTTGAAGACACTGGAGGATTCAACCTGAAGACGATTCAGAGATCGTCAGGACTGCCATTCCCCTAATACATCCTGAGTACATGGGCCAAGAGGGAAAGGCTACCATCTAAATTGGAATAGAGGAGCTTCCTGGAGATACAGGAGCCAAGTTGTAGGTAAAGTCCAGGGAGAGGCAACCCAGGACCAGAGACCAAGCAATGGGCTCCTATGGGACCACACTATGTAATTTTTGAGATTTGTTGTGCATGTTTAATTGTTCAGTCAATTGTATAGAAAAAATTTTTAAATCCTTAATCACAGTTTTTGATTTGTCTATTTCAACTTTTAATTTTGATGGTTATATATACCCTACTTTTTTTATCTCTGTGGTTGAACTCATTTGTATTTATGTTCTTTGAAAGAATTAATACTTTTATCATTATAAAATGATTTTCTGTATCCATGGAAGTTTCTTTTACTATAAAGCTTACATTACCGTATATTACTATCTTCAATGTAATTCTGTTTGAATTAATGATTGTTAGTATTTTTACCTTTGTACTTATATAACTATAGTTATATTTAAAGTATTATTCTTGTATAAATATCTTTATATTTAAAGTATCACTATTGGAAGTAGTACATAATTTTGCCTTGTTTTTCTTTTAACTTCCAATTTAATAATATCTGCCTTTAATTGAAGTATATAGACCATTTACATTTAATCTAGTTATTAAATTAGTTAAGTAGAAATCTATACTCTTGCTATGTATTTCCATTTTTTGTCTCTTTAATTTCCTTGGGTTGAGATTTTTCCCCTATAATAATACTTTATTTCCATTATTGACTTAATAAGGCCATGTTTGTTTCATATCTTAGTTGTGCACTAGGGATTACAATATTTATTTATTTATTATCATAATCTCCCTTCAAAAATATATTCTATTTACATATTATGTAAGAACCATACAATAGTCTGTTTCCACTCTCCCCATTTCATTTCCTGCAGCATCACTCTACTTCACCCTTTCACATACACTATTAACTTCATTTTATACAGTAAATGAGTTTCTCATTAATTATAAATGAGAAGAATTTTTCCTGTGCATCCACATATTTCCCACCTCCAAGAATCTTCAACCCTTAGCGCAGATCCAAATTTCTATCTGCTGTCATATTCCTCTGACTGTTTTTCACAATTTCTATAGTACAGATAAAAATATTACCTATCATAGCAGAAAAAAAATTTCAAGGCATGTAAATTTACTGTGGTTGAGGAGTTTCAAAGTATTTTCTTGATTGGACTGTGTAGTGCAGAAGGGGTTCTGTGAAACAAATGAAGACTATCTGGGGGATTATTTAGCTCATTGATAATTGATATGGATTTTTTTCTTTTTAAATTTTAATTCTATTAGTTCATGTTTGCAGTAATTAATGATTATGTTCATCATCTGGAGTTGGTACATGTACATGAGGGATCTTAATTATTTTTCTCCTGTTTTTAATGTTTGCTTTCTAGCTATAAATTTCCTTCTGATGTATGTTCAGCTGAATCATAGAAGTTTTGGTATGCATGTATTGTTCTCCTTATCACTCAATTCACAATATTTTCTGATTTCTATAGTGAACTATTCTCTGACCAAGAGTTATTTATTATGTTTTACTTCCAAAAACGTGGGACTATGTTAATCATTGTGTTGTTTTTAAGTTCTCGTTGAATTCCACTGAGGGTAAATAATTTTCTGCATATTTATTATCACTTAAAATTTGCTTATAATTATTTTAAGAACAGGAATATTGTTTTAAAAATGTTTCAAGTACACTTGCAAAAGGATATACTGTATATTTATGACATTATTTGGTGGTGGGCTTGATATATACAAATAAAATAAATTTTATTAATTGTATTATTGCAATCTTCTCTAGATTTTCTTTTTTCTCTTATTCTATTAGTTACTAAAAATGAATTAAAATCTTCCACTATGGGTCCTTAGCTTTTGGAGATTCTTAAACTTCCCCATAAGAACACACAGAGAAACTGAGATAATAAAATTTTAAAAAATCTATGGACAACATAAAAAAAGATTTCCACCAAAACCTCACAGTGTCAATGTCAGGAACAATCCACCAACAACTACAAGGGCTGTGTGGTATTGGCCTTCACGCAGGAGGAAACAGAGGAAAGGCAGACGATATTTAACAGATCAGGATGTATCTAACATGAGGATATGAAATCATAGTTACACATTTTGGGACAGCAGTTCAATTAGGCAGGGGTTTCCACATGCTAACAGTGGGTGAGTACAAGCTGTCCTAGATCCTTCTGAAGGTGCTGGAACAGTCTGGAAACTAGTATACCTCACCTCTCAAGGATAAAATCCTCTTCCATAACAGAGCTCCACACTTAGAGCACACAACTGGAAACAAGATCCAAATGGTGCAGTACAGGAGGAGATGAAGATAAATTGTGTGAACAAGAGGTAACATTTCACAAAACCAACAGAAGAGGGAGCTCGAGAGCCACAGGTTAAAAATACAGTATTCCAAAAGTTCCTACTAAAAGTTAAATAACAACAAAAATAGCTCAGTTTAAATATTACTTAGAATTAGTATAAGAGCAAACAATAATAACCAAAGTAACCTCTGCACAATGAAAGCACACAAAACAGAGGAAAATTGTGTTCTAATGTTTTAAAATTAGCCAGTCAATAAAACAATGACCTATCATATGATAGAACAACATAAGCAAGCACTATAAAAATTTGTAAATGTATAGGCAAATGAAAAGAAAAAAAATAATTTTAAAAGTGGTGAAATATTCCATAGAAGAAAAGCTAAAGAAGGAACATTTACCTAAAATGAGGGGAGAAGTATTCCTTTTTTTCTACTTTAAATGTTTGATATAATTTAACAGTTAAAATGTATATGAGCCTGTTGTTGTTATATAAGTAGGTTTTCAAGCTAGGAATATACTTTCTTTAATAGGTGCGGTTCAAACTTTATATTTCCTCCAAAGTTACTTTCATTGATTTTTCTTCCAAGGTACTTCTTAGAAGTTGTCAAATTTATTTAAAAATGATTTTTTGAAATTTGCTTTCTATATCCTTTTAAATTCTGTAAAATCTGTGGTAATGTCTCCTAGGTCTTGATATTTTAATTTTAAAAATGTATAATTGATATTGTGTAATAGGAAGTAAAGGTCTAAAGGACCAGGGTAAGTGGGAGGGGTAGGGGAAAGGAAAGAAAGGAAAAGAAAAACTATGAGAAAAAGGGAAAAAATGGAAACAAAATCTTTGCAAATAGGGAAGGGAGGGCAGGGGAAGGGGAAAAAATAAGAACCAAGATACTCATGTAATGGTACAAGATCCCAATGATGTATGCAAATGTATTTTATACCTAAAAAAATACCAATAAACATAATGGAGGAAAAATTTAAAAAAAAAAGGAACATTTAATGAAACAATTACTAAGACTATAATCCAAGAGGATGTTCCTAAAATTAAAAAAATAAACTTTGAAAGATTTGAATCTACATATTGATGAAGCAAACCATGTATCTGCAGAAAAAAGTCAAAAAAGAATAGCTAATAATGACAAATTCCAGTAAAATTATTAGATTTGGAAAATATCCCTTGCACATGAAGAAAAAAATAATGAATTACTTAAAGATAAAAGAAAAATTAAATTGTCTTCAGATATATATATAGCTCTTTTTAGAGCAAAAAAAGTTTTAATACATGCATGATTTTTTATTTATTGAAAGCTAATTTCAAACGTAAAGACAGTACAAACTGCCATCAATATCAAGAACTCAAAACCCTTATCTGTACGAGTTCTTTGAAATATCAGTGCGAAAGTATCAGATAACCAAAATAGCAGATATATTAATATAAACATGAATGGTAAGCGTTAAATATATATGTTTACTCAGGCAACTAGAAACAAATGACAGCTGTGAGAATAGAACATACAATGCCCTCATCTTTCTGAAAATACAACTATTTTTAAAAAAAGTGTTGATGAGCATATCCAGTGCCCAGATGTTTATTTCTAAATATTATTCTTCTTTAAAGAAATAAGAAAATGGCTTATTCAAACTATTGGTGTGACCACAGTAGGATAGGTACAAGAGAATCCTTAAACACATTGAATGCTAGAAATAAGGAAGTGCTGAAAACTTAAAGGATTGGGTTTATCAAAGAAACACAGAGATCAACCAGAAAGAATATCCAAAAATAATATGGGTTTACAACCAAAACACAAAACAAGAGGCCGGGGGTGTAATTCAGTGATGCCGTGCCTGCCTGGCAAATGCAAGGTCCTAAGTTCAATCCTTGGTAGCAAGAAAAAAAAAAAGAAATCAAAACACAAAACAAGCATTACTAATATAAATAAAATATCTGAACTTTTAAAAATGGAAGAGACAAATCTTCCTTATTGAGCAATTCCAAATAATCTATATAGTTCCTTCCCTATAGCAGATAATTTTTCCATTGCTCGAGTGTGAGATGGACTTAATGGGTTGGTTCCAGGAAATAAAGTATGGAAAGGTAAAAGAAAAATGATTTTACAATTTATATACTTGGCAAAACTACCTCAGCCAAATGAATGAAGTTAATATCAGTTGTGGGTGATGTTGCTAGCATTGTGTTTCTTTATGTGATGAGATGAAAAGGGCATCATTTCCTCTCTATGATCTTCCTTTCTAAGGCCCAGCTCAGACTAAATACAAAACATATAAGACAAATACAAGTTAAGGGACATTCTAAAAAACACCTGGCCAGTACTCCCCAAAACTGTCAAGCAAAGATGGAGAGACTGTTGTAGGCAAGAAGAATCTGAATAGACATGACAACTGCTATAGTTTAGATCTAAAATGTCCCCCCGAAGTCTTTTCTGTTCAGAGGTTGGACATTTGGCAAATGATTGGATCATGGATGTGCTATACTCTTTAGTGGATTAATCCATTCATGAGCTCAGAGCTGAATGTGTTCTTAGGAGGTGGGGCCTGGTTAGAAGAAGAAGATCACTGAGAATTTAACCTGGAAGGGAATATTTCGTCCTGGCTCCTCCCTTCTCTCCTTGCTCCCTGGCATCTACAAGTTGAAAAGGTTTCCTCTGTTGTGCCCTTTTACCATGATGTTTGCACCTTGGTGCCAACTGAGCTTGGACTGAACACTCTGAAATCATGAGCCAAAATAAACCTTTCCTCTTTCAAGTTCAGGGTTTGTGTATTTTGTCAAAATGATGGGAAAGTGACTAACACAGCTAAACACAATATTGTGTCCTGGTTTGGGTCCTATAATTGCAAAGATGCATGACTGGAAAAAAAATTAGTGAAATCTGAATAACATCAGGAATTCACTTAGGAGTAACACAATATTGTTGTTGTCTTATTTTTGACATTTTGATAACAGCTCCTTGGAAACAACTCTTTGGACTTATACATGCTATGAAAGAAATAAACATTAATACTAGGTCCCATTTCCTATTTTCAATTTCAACTGAAAATGTTTAGTGATTTATTATTCATAATATCCTTTTCTGTTCTGTTTGATAAGTTAATTTAGCCCATTTATTATGTTAGCAAATTTTTGTCTGTTCATGTTTTACTCTGATTTATATAAATTAGGACCATCTATAAATTTTATCATATATTTTACTCTATTGTTTGCGTATACAATTCTGCTCTATTATTTTCTATATAATAAATTGTGCTGATATACATTCTGGTACTGAGACTATAACACGCTTTATTGTTCAAATTATATTCCTTGTGATATATTACTGGATTGCTTCCTAGAGAGAACTGGTGGGATTTTATGATTTTCCTATCACTTGGAATCCTTTCAGTTTTACTTGAATTTACTAGTTTTAAGTGATATTCATGTTATTATGAATCTATCTGTTGCTGTTGTCTTTCCAGTGATTTATTATTATCAAGTTCACAGATTAGGGAATGGTCTTTTTCTACTATATGTATATTTTGTTCATTCACTCTAGATTTTAAATAATGTTGCCCTCAATGGTACATAGCAGTCGCATAATTATTTTAATATTCTTCATTTGTTTCTCATTCCCAATATTGTATTCTAATTCATTTTATAAATCTAGGAAATAGGTTGTTTTAGTGGTGATAAAAGTTAAGTTTTCATTTATCTATCATTTCTATCACTTTGATTTTCACAAAAGGCAAAATATAAGCCATATTTCAATCTTAGGGAAATACTGTAATGGATATATATATTAATATATATAATAATATATAATAATAATATAATAATATATAATATATATTATATATATATTTCTCCCTTATAATGTATGTGTGTACATACATATGTCAATTACAACATATATGCATCTATACTAAAGCATATTTCCCAAAAATAATGGGATACAAAGTCATTAGCATTTGGCATTGTCATACACGTCCAACCCTTTCGTGAACAACAAGGGATAGGGAAGCAATGCCATTTTGAAATGACAGAGTAGCTTGGCTCTGGAGTCTGAAGACTGCATTACAGGTGCAACTGCAGGATGATTGAACAGAGTTAGGTTGAGATCAGCAGCATAATCAAGCAGAAAAGCATAGGCATACAATTGAAAGCAAATTCTCTCTCATTAAGTTTGCATCAAAGCTGAAGATAGATCACTCTGTTAGCAGGTGACTTGAATGCTTCTGATTCACTAATAGATTCAAATATCTGAAAATTTTGAATCTTATGTATTGGTTATAAATTATGATTACTGTGATAGACTGAGAAGTGGAGCCATAGCACTCAGTTACACAAGCCACAGAGCATACCACACCCTGAGGATCAAGTCACTCACCAGGGACTGTGGGTGACTGTCAGTGGTCTCTCTAGAGGGAGACCGGAGACCCCAGAAAGCATCGACCTTTAAAGAAAGAAAAGGATGGGCCAGGGATTTAGCTCAGTGGTTCCAGCGCCTGCCTCTCAAGCGCAAGGTCCCAAGTTTGATTCTTGGTACCAAAAAAAAAAAAGAAAAAGATAAGGAGACAGCCTGGAGGATGAACAGCAGTTTATTCTCCTGACACTGTTTGACAATCACAAAGGAAAGAGGTAAGGCTTTTATACGTATAAGAGAGCAGCTTAGTTATTCTGGCTATTGTCTTTTTGGTTTTAACATCTGGTGATAACAAGTGACTCTAAGTGATTCATAAAAGCTACAGGCGAATTTACACATCCCTTGTTTCCGTTCACTGATCCATACATCTTAGAGCACACTGCAGCCCTCTTCTTATCAGACGGTACCAAGAAAGCAGGGTGACCTCAGCAGAAGTCAAGCGCACTGGCCCACCGCAAACATCACAGATGTACATAGTGAATCATATCTCTCTCACCACCCCTAGAGTCACTGGGTCGTGGTCCTCTGAAACCAGACCATGGTTACTAAGAAAGCTAGGAAAACATGTTTTTCTCCCGTAAAACTTTTACAACATCTCTTAAAGTTTCCTGGAATTCTTTTAACAAACAGACTTGTGGAAATTCCCAGAAATGACTTCTTAATTTTCTCAGTTAACAAACTTCTGATCATATTCTTACAACTAGATAACTAATTTCTACAATTTCCCACAGGTGACCAGCAGGGTAATGAGCATCAAGCTGTGGGGGGGAGCCCACTCACTTAGTAAAATCCTGAGTGAACATGAAGGAGGAAAGTGCTCTGACCTAGTGAAAGCTTGAGTGAACCTGGGGGAGGCCGTGTTGGGGAAGTATGACCTCCATGCCTGTCTGCTTAGTGTCACGGACAATGTCTGCCTGACAACAGCCAATTCAGCGTCCACCACCAATCCCTGAATCTTGAAAAGCTGGATTGTTATGAGGGTGACATTGGATAACAGTGGATGCAAATTGATGTCATAGTCATGTGAGGATTGTGATAGGTAGATACATACATAAATACATACATATATACATAACCTCTTTATATGCATACACATATTAATATACATATAAGTTTTGAATTTTCTTTAAAGTGCCTTGAGAATTTTTGCACACTGCAATGTGGACCTAGCCATCACCTATCTATGGATAATCTTAGACATTTCCTGTTAATTAATTTAGTAAATGCAACAAACATTATATAAAGAAAAGAGATAAGACTACATGTGGGTAGATGGTGATAAAGGGTGTTTCTAGATATTTTTCTGACAAGTATGATTACAGTGAGCAATAAGACTTAGAACATACTTCTTCAGACTGTCCATAGTGTCATAGTTTGCTCACCACAATGCATGTTAAAAGATATTGCCCTGGAAGGTGGTCTGTGAGAGATCTTTTGAAAAGACCTCTAGAGAGCTATGTGAAAAGAATTAAAAGTGTGTCAAATGGAAAAACAAACACTCAGAATTGATGAGAGGCAGATTGAAAAGGAGCTGTCCTGTCTCAAGGACAAGCGATCTCTTTCTCACATGAGACTGTGAGTGTACAAGAGCATCAGACCATAGGAGAACAGGGGATAGGATTGCAGTGGGTCCTTTTTAGCTCAAGGCAGGTCTGATGTGAGTTATGGTGTAATCACTGGAAGCTCAGTAGTTGCTGATATCCTGATCCAAGGAGCACTGGATAGATTGAAAGTTGAGAGACTTTTCAGAACATTAACAATAGCATAAAACCTGTTTTACATTTAAGAAATTGGATGATATGATGCTCTCTATGTGTCATTTTTGTGCCCCACTCAAAAATGATTTCTCATGTTACTCCTCCAATACACACAGTATTTGAGAATGTGACCTAATATCCTGGCCTTATATGTCTTTACAGGGACACTCATATTAAAATTTGAATATTATGTGGGCCCTAATATGATAAGACTAGTATTTTCACACAACCAGAGAAATTTGGACAGAACATGCAGGAAGGAAACAATGTGTGAAGACTGGAGTTATGCTGCCATAAGCCATGAGGCATGGAATGGATTTCTCCTTTCACAGGGACTAAGGTCCTGGAGACATGTTGACCTTAGGCTTCCAGCCTCTAAAACCAGGAGAAAACAAATGTCTATAGGTTGAGCCCTTAAGTTTTAGGACTTTTTATGGCAAGTATAGCAACTAATGCAATGTTGGAATAGATAGTTGAAGAGAAAAGCCTAGAAATTTCCTTTAGCATAGGTGTTGTTTGGAAATAATTTGGGAATTAATGCTTCTTTCTTAACTGTTGGACACATATCTCATAAATCTCCATCTTACATGTTTCCAGCATGCATAGAGTAGAATACCAATAGACATCTAGATGACTTGTAGAAATCTGGATAGATGATGTCAGGATTTCTTTTATATAATGTTCTAGGCATTATCAAGTTATATTATAGATAGGTATCATCAAGTATTGATCTATGATGCAAACTACTATCCACACTTTTTTCTTGGTACCCAGAGAATGTCCTTACTCTCAAGTTCCAAAGCACTATTTCTCTTACACAGAGAAAGAAAATGTGGAAACAAATTATCATTTGGATAACATAGCTAGAACAGAGAAAAAAATGCAAACTTAGCTGTGATGGTATGGGATGCAATTAGGTCTTCCCTTACAGTGTTAGGAATGAATGAGAATAAGTGGCTTTTGTTTGGATGTTTTCAAATTTCAAGCCCAATTAAAAATCCCAAATGTCACTACATCAAAGGAGCCAATTTTGGCAGGATGGCCCAGTGAAATTCACCTGCACCACATGAGCAGTAATCACTAGTTGGATAAACCAGTTAAATGGTGCAGCCAAGTATGCAGCTAATAGAAGAATGCAATGGAAGCTTGCTCCTTCATGATTCCTTTAAAGTGTCTGTCTTCTAGAAATGTTCAGAATCCATTTCAGCCTTTTCTCTCTAGGAAAAAAAGAAACTTTCTACATTGTGAAATGTAAAATTTTAAAGAGATTAAAAATGAAGTTCCTCTAGCTATTCTCTAGCTGTGAAGCAGCTCTCCTCCACCAGTCAAGGATATAAAGCTATGAATTAGTGAGACTATACATTGCTGCTCACAACATTGACGGGATATTTAGTTTAGAATAATTGTGAAAACATTCAGACAATAGAACAATCAACAAAATGTCCTTTCTGAGAGCTACAATGTCTATAGTTTGTTGTATATCAGTACTTCCTGCTGAACTTTCTGCTCTCATAATCAGAGTTCCAAAACTTTTTCCCTTAGTGCAAGTAGTATCTGGTATATTAAGAAAAAAAGGAAAGAAATCAGACTAAACACCATGAATTTATAATAACATTTATAATAACAAATCATGTTTTTAAAGAATTTAGAAGAAAATGAATCAGAATCATGAGAACTACAACTGGTTATGGCATATTATGTCCAATTTCCATATATATACTATAGCTCTGTTTGGAAAATAAATGATTCAATGAGATTTATTTTGTTTTCATCTATGACAGTCGGAGAAGTCATGACAGCTTTTATTCTCGAAGTGCTGGAATTGAGCTAAAGAAAAATGGCCATTTGAACCTAGTTAATTTCTTTCCTCACTTTAAAAAGTTAGTTGGTTCATGGAAAATTGAAACTGTACATTGTAATTCCCTTCTGTGAAATGGACGTTTGAGAAAAATATCTGTTCTCTACTGAAGAAAGTAGATATTTCAGTTGTTCTTGTGTTGACCGGCTTGTGGATTTTGAAAAACACACACATTCCTTATTACATTTTTAACTTCTTAATTTTATTTGACTGATTGTATTCTGTGACCAAGATTCATACTACTGTACTTCAGGTTTGTTTTTACATAAATAATCTTTAGCTTTTTTGGAGTTCTGCTAAATGAAAGCATCACACCATTCATTTATTTTGGGGGTATTTTGAGATGAGATATTTGAAACGTTTTTGGAAAAGCTTTTTTCATTACATACTCAGAGGTACTTTATTATCAAGGATACATTTAGAATAGATTCTTGCATTATAAAGTTTATATACTTTAAAAAATTAATTGGCAATATTTTTAAATGGCTTCTAAAAGGTATCTATATACTAGTCCTAGTGAATGTTACCTTATATTAAAAACTGAGGAGTATCTGCAAATTAAGAAATTTAAAATATAGAGATTAATCTAGATTATATAAGAGAACACTAAATTAAAAGCACATTTATGATTTCAATTGGGGGATAGAACAATTGACAGATATAGAAAAGACTGCCATGTGAAGATAGAGCAGAAACTGACATGAAGATGTTTGCTACAGTCAAGGAAAACCAGCAGTCATTAGAAGAAGAAAGAACAGAACTTACTCAAGAGCTTGCACAGGGAGTGTGGCTCTTGCCAGTGCCTTGACATTGACCCAGATATATTAATATTGGACTTTAGAGTCACAGAACACTAACAGAATAAATTTCTTTTATTTTGAGCCACTAGTTTTCATTTTGTTTGTAATTTGTTGCAGGAAACTAATACAAAGCCTTTATAATATATCTAGCCTAACTGCTTCCATTTTAGCAACAATCAATTTTTCCTTATAATCTATCTGCACATTCACATCTACATTTTCTGGGATGATCTGGAAACTATCTTCCCTGATTTGTGAAATTTTTATTTCTTAAATTTGATAAACATTGGTCCTTTTTGAACTGCCATAATTACAATAAATTCAAAGTAAGGAGAAACTAGACTGAACCACATTATAATTTATACAATGTCTATAAATCAGAAAATTTAATAACTAATTTAAAGACACAAAGTAATCATTAAACCTAGCTCAAATCTGGACTTAACACAAATTGCATTGTTCTTTTCACAACAATTACAAAGCGTCACAAACTAAAATTCAGAGGTTCATGCATTACATATTTATGAATTCTTATCCAGCCAACCAGTATACATATCTTTTATCCTAGACCTAGATGTAAATAGAATAGTGCTGTCATGTACGATAAAGCTCCATGGATTTCATCCTCAATATGCTTGTGAGATACTTGAACACCAACATTTCAAAGCCTTGAAACACACATAAGCCCATCAGTTCTAAGGATATCATATTGGCAGGTAAGGATATAGGTCAGTGGCAAATTCTGTAACTGCAAATCATTGGCAAACAAGGGTGATGCTCTGTAATCCATAAGTGCTGGAAATGAATAAGTAGATTATCTAAGAAATGGTTCAGTGTAAACATGATCCTTTCCAAACTTCTCAGGAAGAAGAGTGCTCCAGTTAACAAACTTAAAGAGATGTCTGGATTCCACAGGCATGTGTTGGTTTTTTTCTCATTGCCTCTGGAAGTGCTTCATCCTTGGTGAAATACAAACTTACAAGTTTTATGGTTATGTCCGTTGTCAGCACTATACCATGCTCATTTTCTCGGTGAGCAGGCAAATAAGTATCAATCATTTGTAAGCCAGGATAAAATAAAGCTTGTATCTTGATTTTATGTTTTATTTCAGGATCATTCTACACCTGAAAAAAACATGATACTTTTTAAGGCCAAACTTTGCAAAACACCAGGAGAAGAATTTTAAAAGTTAAGCAATCATGAGATAATGCTAAATAAATTGATTGTTATGGCTTGTATCTAGATGTCTCCCCAAAGCCTCGTGTCTAATAGGTGCAGCTTTTCAGCAGTGACTTGATCTAGGGTGTGTGAATATGGATTAAGTGTATGTGATATCTGGATTGTCCCTTAATTGGATTAGCATACTTCTGTGTGTTGTTGAATAGATTCACTGAAGAGGGAAGCCCCACACTTGGTATGGGTGGCACCAACCAATAGGCTTGTAACCTGAATGGAATATAAAGGGGTCAAAAGCAGGTTGTTGCTTCTTCCTGCTTCCCATGCCGTGGACTGTTTCTCCTCTACAATGTCCTTCTGGCATATCCACCTGCTTTGGATCCAGCAAACAATGGACTGAAAGTATACAAAATTTAAATGAAAATAAACCTTTCCTCCTTGACCTTGTGGATGTTGGATATTTTCTTCCTGAAATGAAAAAGTAGTAAGACATTAATATTGCAAATCATACCATATAGATACGGTATGTTTCACTGGCATGAAATGGTGTCAAGCCACTTAAACATGAAAGTTTTATAAAGTGTTTGTTGAGAGTTTGAGAAACAAAGAATGAATATAAGAGAATGGATAGAGATATAGAGAGGTAGAAAAAAGTAAAAGAAGTGAGAGATATATACAAAGATTTTATCAAAATCAACAATGAATGAAAATAATGCATGTTAAATATAAAATGTCCAGAGGAAATTGATAGTATACATAAATTTGTAAAAGTTTTTCTTGACTGAAAGCCACCAAATGGATGGAAGTAATAAACTACTAAGTGATATTATTTTATTTTAAACTTTGAAAATATTAAAACTTTTGAATATTTTTGAACATTTAAAGCTATTTTAAATCATATCTTTTGGCCATTAGCCAGGCATTCCCAATACGATACTGTTATGGTTTATTTCTTGATGTTTCTCTAAAGCTTCATGGGCTCATAGGTGAGGCTTTTTGGAAGACAATGGATCATGGGGGTGTGACACTCATCAGTGGATTAATTCAGGGATGAATTTATAGCTAAATGTGATTTTGGGAAGTAAAGCCTTGTCAGAGGAGGTTGGTCACTGAGGGACACAGCCTGAAAAGTTGTATCTTTATCCCTCCTACCTTCATCTTTCTCGGTATTTCCTGATTCCATGCAGCTGCATTTCCCCTGCTATATCTCTCAGCAACGTCACCCTTCCTTGGAGCCAGCTGGAACTCTGAACTTGAAACCTCTACTATCTTAACCAAAATTCTGTTTCCCCCTTAGAGTTGCGGATGTCATTATTGTGCCTCAGTAAGGAGAAAGTAAATAAGCCACATACAATAAATTTTCAGAAGAATTAAAATACAAAGGTACACAGAATAAATTTGAAGAGGACAATTATAAAGAAATTATTTCCTGAAACAATGATGGAGTGTTTGATAAAGGAAGAGAATTGTGGGGAAAAAATCCTGTTAATCCTCACAAAGTTTAATGTGGAAGAGAAAAACTGTGGACCCTTTGATGAGGTGTTCCTCTCTCTCTCCAGAGGTGAAGGACATTTTCAAGGTTTCACTTAGAGAAACTAAAATTAATCACCCAGGAAATGTCTCAGCTTGTGTCTAGCATCTGCACTAATGACACCTGAACAAATAAAAATACTTGTACTGCTCCAATTGAAAAGCTAAGGACCAGAAAATGTACAACTAAGTCAAACTCTCATCATAGTAACTGGCTTACCCCAGTGAGTGGAAACTCAAAAGGTACCACCAAGAAGGGAATGATGTCATACCACTTCCAAAATATACTCCCATAATGTTACAGATTTCCAAGTTTAGATAGAAAATGAGCCAAGAAACCTTTCCTGACAGAAATTTCTCCAAATCTCAAGTTATCCCCTAGTTTCTCATTAATCAAATAAAATCACTGCCAGTATCCCACCCTAATCATTTCACCCTTAATCTCACAAATTGAAGGAAAAAAAAGCATATGGTATACATAGAGATTGGGCAAGAAGAATCCAGCCATATTTATACCTAAGCTTAGCCTTTTTTCCCAAAATGTCAATGTGTTATTTTTCACTCAAATGTGTCATTACTTTACCCCACCGTGTTTATTATGCATTCAATATTTTTATTTGTTTGTTTGTTTTGTTTTCCTCTCTAACAATTTAAAAGCTCAGGCCAAAGTCAACTTTCTATTGAAACAGCACCACTTGGTCACGAAGTTCAACGTTGCCAAAGTAGGCAGTTTTATGCTAGTGTTAACGACTACATAATCAATCAGATGTGAATCTTTTCAGATGTTTTCTACACATTTAATATATATATATATTTATAACTGTATATATGTGATTATATATGTCAAATTCTAATCAAAGGAAACTCCTCTTTATAGATTTTTACTTCTCTCAATCCAAGTACCATTTCCCCTTATAAAAATGTACACAGTGGGACGCCATTAGAGGGAGGCGGAGAGGGAGCGCTCTTCGCCTTTCCTCGGGTGCCTGACGCTGGGCCCTGCGTTCTCGGACTTTTTCTGGGCCCTTCCAGACCGCGCCCGAGGAGGGGTGCAGCGGCCTTCCCAGTCGGCGGGCAGCTGCGGAGGGGTGTGGAGGCCGCGGCTGTAAAGGCGCCGCCGCGGTTCTGGGGCTCAGGAGGCCGGGAAGCGGCGGGATGGCTGCGGCCGGCGGCGGGGCGAGCTTACTCGTTCAAGGTGGTGCTGCTCGGGAAGGCTGCGTGGGGAAGACGTCGCTGGTGCTGCACTACTGCGAGAACAAGTTCAACGACAAGCACATCACCACTCTGCAGGCATCTTTCTTAACAAAGAAGTTAAATATCGATGGGAAAAGAGTAAACCTTGCCATATGGGATACAGCAGGTCAAGAGAGATTCCATGCATTGGGTCCAATTTACTACAGAGATTCAAATGGAGCTATTTTAGTTTATGATATAACAGATGAAGATTCTTTTCAGAAGGTAAAAAACTGGGTCAAAGAATTACGGAAAATGTTGGGAAATGAAATCTGTTTATGTATAGTTGGTAATAAAATAGATTTGGAAAAGGAGAGACATGTGTCCATTCAAGAAGCGGAATCGTATGCAGAATCTGTGGGAGCAAAGCATTATCATACCTCAGCCAAACAGAACAAAGGAATTGAGGAACTTTTTCTTGACCTTTGTAAAAGGATGATAGAAACAGCACAAATGGATGAGAGGGCAAAAGGCAACGGCTCTAGTCAACCAGGAGCTGCAAGACGCAGTATACAGATTATAGATGATGAACCTCCAGCTCAGAGTGGTGGTGGAGGGTGTTGTTCTTCTGGATAACTGTTCACACCTAAGAAATTGAAAAAACAAAACTGGATCATTGCCCTCAACATGAAGACTGCCATATTTCAAGTCACATTATTTTACCAATAGAGTTATAGAATTAACAGTACTTTAAATTACATTTATAACACTGCAGAGACCTTAAGTGCTAAACTTAGTGGAGTTTGTGACCAGAGAATTGGCATTTTCTACAAATGTTAGCAAAGCAATTACCAATGGCCTTTTTACATATTTTTTTCTTTAATGAGAAATAATATGCATGTAGAAAAGACCTTCTTAAAGGCTTCATTTATATTCTTTTAAATCAGCTCTTTATTTAATAACTTATATATGTTGTTGGAATGGTGTGCATTTTTGCAGCCCTTTGTATTTTGTGGTAGTTTGAATTGTATCTCTCCTAAACAGCAAACTGATTTTGTTTCTGTTTTTAGTTAGCAGATAGATAACCGAAGTACTATTTTTGCACGGTTTGCACAGGCCCCTAACTGTCTACTACTTTGATATAATCTATATACATCCTGTATGCTGAGCTGGTAAAATACATTGTAAATAGAATATTAAATATTTTATCTCCTTTTACAAGCGCAAGGTGCAAAAATATATGTACAATAGCGTCATTGATGACTGTAAAGTGAATTAACATTTGTTGATAATGCCTAAGCTTTTGACTCTAATATAAAGATCATCACTCCCCCTTCACTTGTGTCTTAACTTGAAAGTGGTGTGTTTAAATTTTCACATACTTTACTTGAAATATTGCTGTTGTCACATTTTTTGCCTCTATAAGTCCATCTGATGATTGAACAGCAGCATGTGCCTTTTGGTTTGGGTTTTCTGTTTTTGTTTTAATAAAAGAAATGGCTTCTGATTTTGTTTTAGAATGGTTACCTTAGAAGAATTTGAGTAGAACATGCTGAGGTTCACTTCTGCAACAGCTTTGATTTTCTCTTAGGCTTTATATGTAATGGGTTCCCTGGTGGCATGACAAGAGAGGTCAAGGTTCTGGATAATAGCCACTCATCAAGGTTCATTTCTATAACATGTTAGTGGTAATTTATGCTCCTGAAGTAGCACTTTTACATCCCTGTGAGCAAGTTCTATTTGTTCATTGCTTGTCAGAGATGAACACAGAAAGTTTTGTTCATTTTATAAGAGCTGTCCTTCTGAGTTTCAGTGGAGGGAAGCATTTCATATAATACAGTTATAGCAAACACTGGAAAGATTTATTGTAAAATTATATTCTTGTATACTTTGTAAATTAGTCCTTCATTAGATTTTTTTTTCTTTAGCATAGAACCACACTTAAACTTGTTAATTTGATGGAATCAGGCACTGCTCACAAAAGGAACACAGATTGTGGAAATTAACATAAATTGTTCTTCTAATATATATATATATATGTATGTATTTTTTTCATTTCTGTCATGCTTGGAAAACTAGCAAATGTTATGTTTAAGATACAGTGGAATGGTCCTTGGATTTACTTCTCATAAGCACTAGTATGTAATGAAACTGTTAGCATGAGCAGTTATAGAAGATATATGGGGTTTAGTTATTGAGGAAGTACTACTATATTGTTAACTTAATAGTTTAAACCTACCCAAATGGGTTAAAAGTTGAGTGACTTGACACCTTGATGTTATGATGTTTGGATTTTAGCTTAGTAGCACTAAGTATTCTGTAGCCCACACTTTACATACTTTTAATTATTCCCCTTGCCAAACTCAACACACTGACCTCTGCTGTGTGTGTTCGAGGATGGTGGGAGAGGGAAGAGTCAGGAAGATAAGTTAAAACTGTCTTCTTTTGGGGCCAGGGATTTAGCTCAGTGGTTCCGCCGCCTGCCTCGCAAGCACAAGGTCCCAAGTTCAATCCCCGGTATCAAAAAGAACAACAACAAAAAACTCTTCTTTTATGAGATGATTGCACTCTGTATAGCCTCTTGGTTTCCTGTGAAGTTAGTGTTTATTTGGGGATGGAAGAGGCAGTGAGAATTACGAGTCTCACAGGAAGATTTGGTTCTGCCCTTCTAGCTCTTTATTATTATTATTATTATTATTATTATTATTATTATTATTATTATTTTTTGGGGGGGTACCAGGAATCAAACTCAGGTCCTTGTCCTTGCCAGGCAGGTGTGGGCGCCACTGAGCTATATCCCTGGCCCTCCTAGCTCTTTTAGAGGACGTAAAAAAAAGGCTTTGCCAGAGCCAGGGATTTAGCTTAGTGGCACTGAACCTGCCTCGCAAGCTCAAGGTCCTGAGTTCGATACCCAGTACCAAAAAAAAAAAAAAAAAAAGGCTTTGCCATTCTTAGTGTTGTAGACAGGAAATAAGTTCTTATCATTGGAGTGAAATAATGTTTTTAATTTTTTAAATTAGAGAAGAAATTGAGCTTTATTCCAAAAGAATGTTATAAAACCTGATAATTGGAGAGCTGTGCTTTTTTTTCACTCTTTAGTTTTATGCTCAATAGGAACCTCTGCTTCAGAGATTCTAAATAATGATTGGTGGAGTACAACTATTCTCCACATTTTTTTCTTTATTTTCTTGTGGATTTCTATGTATTTTTCATCACCTGAAGCATTTCATGCTCCTTTTTATAAACCTAACTGGAGACCCGGAAGGAAGCCCCCCCACCGCCATCCCAGGCTCCTAGGGCAGAGAAGCTGAGCTGGTCTCAGCACCCAGAAGGAAGCTCCCTGCCTCCATCCCAAGCTCCTAGGGCAGAGAAGGTGAGCCGTGTGGGCACCAGAAGCATACCCCCCCCATGGAAATGAGAAGACAAAAACAAGCCTCAAAAACAGACTTCTGGATCACCTACTGCAACCCCAAAGGGAAACGAGATGGAACACTCTGATACTAAACCACCTGGACTCTCTGAACTGGCAACAAAAGAGGATCTGGGAAAAATGAAATCAGAAATAATTACTCAGATAACAGCAAAGATTTTGCTCATGGTGCAAGACATGATTAATAAATCTAGAGAGGACACAGATAAAAAAATAGAGGATCTGAGGAATATGATGGAATCCCAACATAGGAAACAAATAGAATCCATAAAACAGATATAAACAGATTTCCAAGAGATTAAAAACTCCATCAAAAGTCTGCACAGCAGAATGAACCAATGTGAGGGTAGAATTTCAGATATAGAAGATAAGATTGCAATTAGTGACAGGAAAAGAAAAATTGCTTTAAAATTGTAAGGGAACATGAGAAATCAATCCAGCAGTTGTTAGATGATGCAAAGAAGAATAACATAAGACTGATTGGAGTCAATGAAGAAAGAGGAGAGAGTGCAGATGACATAAAAAAACTCTTCACAGAAGTGATGGCAGAAAACTTCCCAAGCAGGGGGAAAGAACTTGACATACAGATAAGTGAAGCATATAGGACTCCAGCTAGCCTTAATCAAAAAAAAATCTACACATAGGCATATAATAGTTAGGATTCCAGAAAATCAACAGAAGAACAAAATTCTACAAGCAATGAGAGAAAAGAAACAAATCACATACAAAGGAAAGTTCATCAGAATCACAGCAGACTTCTCAATGCAAACCCTCAAGGCAAGAAGAGCTTGGACTGATGTATTTCAAGCCCTAAAGGAAAACAGCCTGCAAACCAGATTGATGTACCCTGCAAAACTCTCTTTCAAAATTGATGGAGAAATAAGATACTTTCATGGTAAAGAGCACCTGAGGAACTTCATTAATATCAAACCGGCACTCCAAAAAATTTTAGACAATACCCTAGGAAAAGACAATACCCTAGGAAAAGACAATGAGGATCACAACCCCAGGAAACCCAGCAGAATGAATCCATTGGATGTGACAAATTAAACACAAAGGGGGAGAGTCCAACAAAAAGAAAAAGTCATGACAAGGCTTTTAAAACTTTTGACTTCATCTCCCTAATGAGTGCATAATTCAATCTTATTATTGTACTGATTAGTATTTTTCTGATTCTGGAGTTGCACACCATTCCTTGTGCTATACTGGCTATTTATCATCTTCTTATGTCTACATTTTAATTGGGTTAGCTATTAATGAGCTCTAAGAATTCTTCAAGTTATTTTCAAGTATGGCAAAAAAGGGCTGAGGCTAATTTTTTATATATGGATACCAAGTGTTCTAGTGCCGTTTGCTGAAGACACTATATCTTCCTTGGCTCTTGAATCGAGTTTATATTCTATAAAATGCTAATGTTAAATAATCTTTCAAAACTCAGTGGACCATATATGTGTGGTTCTATTTCTAGATTTTCTGTTTTATTCCAATGATCTATATGTCTTTCCTTACACCAACACTGACTTGATTACTGTAGCTTTAGAAGAAGTCTTAAAATTGGGTGCTAAATGTCTTCCAACACTGTTTTTGTTTTTGTTTTTGGCATTTCTGGGTCCTTTGTACTCCTACATAACTTTTAAATTTCAATATCCAATTCTTCATTTATAGCAAGTATACATAGACCTGAATTTTTATATATACCTTGTGTTTTCTAATCCTGCTAAATTCAAACACAAGTTCTAGGGGCTCCTAGAGATTTCTTAGTATTTTCTCTGTAGATAATCATTTCATCTACATATAAAGATTTTGCTTCTGCCATGCCAATCCGATCCTAGTTGTGTCATTTTATTGCCAAACTATTTTGGTGGGGCCTAGGTTTCCAAGTTTAATGGACAGATAAAGAGTAAGCATATCTGCTCTTGTTCCCCACCTTAAGGAGAAAGCATTGTTTCTTCTCCATTCGTATAAAGCATTCTCTCTGGAAATATGGAGTACATATCTTTAATCTGTTGAGAAGGTTCTGTTCTACTTCTAGTCTCCTGATAGCTTTTACCATGGACAGCTGTAGAATTTGGTCCAATACTTTTTCTCCAACTAGTGACAGGATCATATGGCTTTTTCCTTTCCTCTGTTAAAATGATGACTTTTGGGGGTGGATCTTCCAATGCTGAACCAATTCTGCCATCCCTATAACAAAACCACTTTCTACATCCTGCCAGATCTGACTTCTAATAATTTGTTTTGTTAAACAAATTTCTATCTATGTTCATACTTTTTTCTTCTATTATCTTTATCCAATTTTAGGATTAGCACAATGTTGAGTTCCTAAAATGAGGGGAGAAATGTTCCTTCTTTTTTCTGCTTTAATTGTTTGATATAATTTATCAGTTAAAATGTTTATGAGCCTGCTGTCGTCATATAGGTAGGTTTTCAAGCTAGGAATATACTTTCTTTAATAGGTGCTATTCAAATTTTATATTTCCTCTAGAGTTAGTTTCATTAATTTGTCTTCTAAGTTACTTCTTAGAAGTTGTCAAATTTATTTCAAAAAAGATTTTTTTAATATGCTTTCTGTATCCTTTTAAATTCTGTAAAATCTGTGGTAATGTCTCCTAGATCTTAATATTGTAATTTAAACAATGTATAACTGATATTGTGTAACAGGAAGAAAAGGTCTAAAAGAGCAGGGGAATTGGGAGGGGTAGGGGAAGGGAAAAAAGGGAAAGGAAAAAATATGAGAAGAGGAAAAAAATGGAAACAAGGTCTTTGCAAATAGGGAAGGGTGGAGGGGGTGAAGGGAGGGGAAGGGAAGGGGGGGGAATAAGAACCAAGAGACTCATGTAATGTTACAAGATCCCAATGATGAATGTAACTGTATTTTATACCTAGAATGTACCAATGAAGTTAATGGGGGAAAAAAAAAAGCCTAACTGGAAAATTTAATAGCAACAAAAGATGACATGGTATATCTGTTTTTGCTTTGAAGCCCACAAGGTCTTTAAGAAAGAACCGGGCGAAAGGGTAATGAAAGAGAACCAGGCAGCTGCAGTATGTATACAAAAGAAAGGTAAAGATGACCAAGGCTGGGGAAATTTTCCTGATACTTTCTTCATCTCTCTAATATGTCTTTTGTGTTCCTGTCCCAATAATTGTGCTAATAGGGAGATGGCACAAATACGGTGTTGTGTAATAAAAGTAGAAGGTAGGTCAAGTTAATAGTTTTCCAACTATACACTTAACATATATAGTATATACACTAAGTATATACGTATATGCACTTAACATATATAGTTGAAAATTGGTTTAAAATCGTCATTAAAAATACCTGAATATTATGTTAAAAGTATATAATCATTGTTTCTGTAATAATGATGAATATTCTGTTTCTCATTTGACTGTAATTACAGGGGAAGAATATTATTTTTTGAAATGTATAATATAGGGCCAGGGATGTAGCTCAGTGGTGCTGTGCCTGCGTGGCAAGCACAAGGTCCTGAGTTCAATCCCTCGTACCAAAAAAAAAACAACCCAATAAAATGTATAATATAACAATTTGGGGGTAAACAGTAATCTGAAGAGAAAAAAGCATCATGTTGTATGAATATGAATATTTGAATTCATTTTGTCTAGGCTATCTCCTGAGAATACCTTTAGGTTATGGCTGTTAACTGCATTGGAATTTTTTTTTCTATTAGCCATATATTAGTGGAGCTCATTTCTTTAGCATCAAAGTAAAAAAAAATAATTTTAGGCATTTAGTAATAGAAGACAAAATTGAGGAAATAGAAAAAGGAGATGAGAATAGAAGTCAAGTAGATGTAAAACTTTACAACCTGATAGTTTTTTAAATAATGTTGAAATCTAAATTGCTTTTATTACATAGTTTCTAAATAAAGAAATTGTGCCAAATATGTAGAACATTTTTAAAAAGGAGATTATGATGCTTTTAATATATAATTTGCATTTTTTGTATTACAAATTGATACCAAGAATGTAGATCAATTGGTCTTGTATATTAGCCCAAGATAATATAATTTACTCTTATATAACCACTTACATCTAGAAGTAGTTTGACCTGTGCCATTAATCTTCAAACTTTACATTTTGATTTTATGTTTTATGTGCAGCTTTCAGCTTTCTTTGTAAATACAGTGTGAGAAAGAAGGAATGCATTTGTGACCATTTAAGATGTTGAGATCTAGAAAAGGATGTGAGTAGTACTGATAAACAAGAGGCTAATGTCGAAAGAAAAAGAGATAAGTAGATACCCAAGTACTCTTCTGAAATACCATATTCATTACCTAGATTTTAATAATTAAAAACTAATTCATTGAGCTACATTTGTGTGATTTTATCATGGACATCAGCTCTACAACATTGTTTATTTTTAATCATGTGTAACAAAGTAATCTATTTGGTATTGTGGACCAAAATTCATGCTCTGCATGTCTTGACTTTGATGGCCTTTCTCATTTCAAGAAAACAAATTACAATTTTGAGCAAAATTTTCCTAATTGTATTTTAGTATGTATAATGAGAAAATTAGAAATACTTTTTTTTTTTTGTACCAGGGATCGAACTCACGACCTTGCACTTGGGAGGCAGGCACAGCGCAACTGAGCTAAATCCCTGGCCCCTAGAAATACTTTTAAGAGTTTCCAATTCAAAGCAGAAATGCCTGTCTTCTAAGCAAATACCACTTTATTTTGATAGACCATTTAATACTGTTTGTGCTGTCCAAGATTTATTTATAGTCTCTTTGGTGAAAAGCTGTGCTATTGTTAACTTCTCATTTTCTCTTCAGTAAACACGTCAAGTTAATACACTGCACACTCAGTAAGGCTCTTATTCTTAATGCATCTTGTCTGATTTAGAAACCTTGCACCTACTTCCAATGCGTTGCATTGAAGTTCCAAGTTGAGATGGGGCTGCTTACTAGATGGCCTTAATTCCCACGGTACCATTTCTCTCTATTTTCATAGTAATGATTACATCATCTCTTTGTTATCAAGTAATTAAGAAAAAATAATAATTTTCTTAGATGTGAACATGGATAGAGCATTGAGCAAAAACTAAGGCATAAGCAAAGGTGAGAAAGTATGGTAATGTTGAAAAAAAGACAGTGGTATTTGCTAAACTTTTTAATAGCAAGCTATTTTAAGCAAATATATGTAGTATTACTAGAAATGTAGAAGTTTTCTTGTTTTTATTTAATTCTGTAAGGATGCATTCTAGGAAAAAAAATTTAAATGTCCCTTTTGGTGTGCTCTCCAAAATGGTAGCTAGTGTTCTATGGTGAACTCATTACCTTTTTGCTGTACATTTATATACATGTATTTACATGTAGAAATACATAGTCTTTTGATTTCTAAATTTTATGAAGGTTCTGTCTTAATATGCATATGTTTTGAAACTTGCTTTTTCTCTTACCAACATGTCCAAGGAGTTCAATAAATACCTGCCTTTTCCATTTTATTTTCTCCTAAAAAAAAAAAATGTACACAGTGGATCTTTCTACTAGGTTTGAATTCCACAGACTTTGATATGGTCTTTAAGTTATCATTTTTCCCTTTTGTGTGACTATCATAATAAAATGCTTACTGTAGTATGAAATAATACAGAAATGATTGAATCATCATAGCTAGTTTATGATTTTTAACAAGGCATTATCCCTATAAATTGAGATAACAGAATGCAAAATGCAGTAACAACCACATGATAAACAGGTCCTAATAATATTGAATTATTGAACTATTTATAATTTACATCTTCATTCCTAGATCCACTTAGGCTAAAGGGAATCCTAAAGTTCAAATAAACATAAATACTGAACCACAGTAATCACTGAATATACTAATCTAGAAAAATGAATATGAATATCATATGAACAGATATTTACTCCTCATTTTGTGGGAAACTGAAATATGAAAAATGTAAAATGTTTCTGACAGTCATCTCAGGATGTTACTACAATGAAAAAAAAAGTAACAAAGTAAAAAAAGTTGAGATAATGTAAGCAACTCTGATAGTATCCTTAAGGTTTATACATTGATAACTGTATTTATCAATTCAAGTCTTTTTCACAATTTTAGTATAACATAAAACTTTGAATAGATCAACAGTGAAAAGATTATGGAAAAGTACAACAAAGTTCATCCATATTTTTAATTATTTTTATTAACATCATTTTAATGAGAACACAATTATATGCATTTGAATATACTTTTTATAATAAATGACATGAATTCTAATCTTCTAATATTTCCATAAAAATTCTCCCATATAAGTTATTTATGCTGCCCCTTCTTTATTAACCCAATGAGTTTGAACAATTATTCAAGTTATGGGCTATGACCCTGATATTATTGTCACCAAGAGGGTAGTTTGTTAACACTATGGTGATTGATCTCCAAGTTGTATGGTTAAGAATGAAATTCAGGTCCAGTTCATGAAACATTTCTATGCCATACTAAAAAGGTAGGAGTGAATGTAGGTCAAATCCATTTTCATTCCTGCACAAAATTTTTTGTTCTGCAAGGACCACAAGGGTGATTACGTGGAGGCTGACCACAAAGCTAGTGAATAGATGTTCCATAACTTTATACCCTGCTCAGAGAGAGCTGTATCATTCTACAATTCAATTATGTCTAACTCCATTCAAGGCACTAATCAGTCATGACTAATTGTGGTTGGTATAAAGACCATTCCAGACAATCTGAAACACTGATGAATCCTCTTCCTCTCCCGAAAAGTGTTGCCACCATCCACAAGGACCTGACACTTTCCTAGAGCTGGGTGGGTATTCCAGCCAGAGGGCTGCACTGGAGTTCCTGCACTTAGCCCCTCATCATCCACTGTCCTCATCCCAGTCATTGGCTCACAAGGGACCCTACCACCTAGCCCTCTGATTTGGGTGTGTGTTATTCAAATGTCCTATGTGTCCACTCCAGTTCACTTGCTGCTTGTCATGCACAGAAGGATATATGTATGCGAACTTAGTAACTTGGTACTTGAAGAATTTCTGTATTGCTAGGGATAAGTCTTGTTCATCACTCAACATATCTGTTATTTTCAATACAGACTTCCCAGGTTCACAGCAACTGTGACACCATCCTCACTAATAACCTTTTCCATCTACTTCATCACCATACCTCAAACCCAATTCCACTGATACACAGATTGTCCACGAATATCTGGGTAAAAAACAGATGACCATAAATAAATTCCAATGAGAGGTCTTTTGGTTTTATCCTAGGACCCAGGTCTAGCCATGCTGGGAGCTAGAGAATTTCCATACAAGAGATCCTTCAAAGTCTCTAGCTGACCAACCAGCTCTCCCGCTGATGGCTTCATTCTGTCCTTTCCTGTTTCCTCAAAAATCTCACTTTCTATTTTACCTCTAAATAGTAGGACAAGAAAACAGAGAATAACAGTCAAAAGTCTCAGATATAGCACCCAAACAACTGGAAAGGAAGAACTTAAAATCAGTATTGGTTTTACTCTCATATCTATAACATATTAACTCTATGACCTTAAAAAGTAACAACGTCATAAAACTTCCCGATACTTAGAATTTATACAACAACAAAGAAAATACACTATGTTATTTTTGTGACAATGAAAGAAGTATTTAAAGTACAGGTCTGAATAGATCCTAAGCACTCAGTAAGTTTTGACAATACTTGATATTGTCATTGAAAGAAATGTAAAAGTAACCCAGTGACTTATCATTGTAATACATCAGGAAAATTATTGATCAACCAGTAATCAATCCACAGGAAATCTTGATTCAGCTCTATTTTTGATGCAGGATATGAAAGGGGTACAATCATCTTAATAACACACATGTAAGCTACAGCTACAGCTCAGAACTCAGAAGCCTTCTGGGAAAAAAAAGTCTCCCAAACCCATGTAAGTTATTTGACAATAGGGGATCACTGTCATACATGTTTCTTCACCATTTTAATACATTGCTCAATTTAGCATGTCTCCTACTTCCCTACTATTTTCATTTTAAAAATTTTCTTGAATAAGTGCTATTTGACTACTCTCATCTCCACTTTCAAAGGCCCAGTTCTCAGAAGCTTACCTAGGATCAGAATTTATCCACTGTTGAGAAATCATAATTGCTAATGTTCAGTCAGCATTTTCCATAAGTGAAACAGTCTGATTGGCATTTTATATTTAGTTTTCCTCTGGTACAAATCATAAAACCATCTTCCAATTCATGGTACTTGACTCGTCTTTATTTATAACCCTCAAAACTGAATTCCATCTCTTTTTATTTCACAAACCATCCCCCTTTTGTTGTTCCTACTATTGCCATCCTAATTCATGATATTATATTTATTCCTTAAAATACAATTAGTTTTGATGTGTTGTTTTCCACAATTTGGCACATTCTAAAATCTCTTCTCCATTGGTAGGAGAAGTACTTTAATTAAAATGTGATTAAAACTCTTCAAGTACTTTACAATACTCTTAGATTCAGGCAAAAATAATAATAATCTTACAATACCCTTTCCTAATTTAACCCAACCAAACTCTCCAATTTCTTCTTTCACCACACTTTTTTGTTTTTATCTGACGTGGAATTGACAGAAGTCTTTCTGTCATTACTCATGGACAAAAACTGTAACTACCTAAACAGGGAGGGGACAAAATGAATTTATCCACACCCACCTCAGGCAAACAGAAAAGCCAGCTATACCTGTTCTAATAATGAATAATCAGTTGCTCTTGGTCCAGAGGCATGCAGTGCCAATGTCCTTATTTATTTTCTAAAGTTTCTCCACAGAGATAATTGAGAATATTCTGAGAGACTGTATTCTGTATACAATAAGCCTGGTCAAAAAAAGTTGCTAATGAAATAAAGTAGGTTAAAGACAGGCAACAAAGTCAAATGCTGCAATATTCTGAAGAATGGAAGAAGACAGGAGGAAGATAAATGTGATGCTAGGAGTTTGAAAATATAGAGATTATTAAAAAATATATTGTACCAGATTCCAAATGACTTAAGAGTTTAGTCTAGTTGAGGATATGTATGTGCAACAAATATTTGTTGTAAGCACTATATTGTAGCTGTGTGTAAACTGCTCCAGTTAAATGTATAGAGATAAATTGGGCAAGTTTGCCTGAAGGAGTTTCTGGAATTTATGGACCATCTACATGTATGTGGATTTTGAACACAAGACAGTGTCTTGCTGGAAAATATAATTTGAAAGTCTTCACCAGATAAATCAGAGTTGAAGCCATTAGATCAAGAAGACAGTGGAGATTAATAACCAAGGTTTATACCCTGAGAAATACCTGATTCAATAGAGTGTACTGGGAAGAAGTTGGTTTCACATTAAATTGGATGAAAAAGAAGTAAGAAGAGAACAAATAGAGAGTGCTATCACAGACATCGTGGTATTATTAGACATGTAAATTAGGTAGAAATACACACAGTCAGACAGGAGTAGGCCATCAAAGGAGTCAGTACAGAGAATGAGAACACATTACAACTGTGGCTGGAGGCACATCCATTGAAGACCAGGACTAAAGATAAAAATAATGTGACCAGGCCTACATGCCTCCTGAAGGGATAAACAATAAATTGATGATTATTCTGCTCCAATAAAGTCTAGATAGACATCAATCACTTAGGTTGTTGACCAGGACCTCCTGATTCATCTCTTCCTTAAAAGGTCCTTGTTCTTTCCATGTACATTTGCTACATTACCTGTTTCCCCACTGAATCAATATTACCTAAATGGTTATACTTTTAATCTTATTAATTGATCGTAGTTTTGACCCAAGTTGTACCCACCTCATGATTTTGCTCTATAAAACTTCCTTTGAGAAGTGGGCTCATTGGCAACCCACTTTCTGGTCCCCTCTTCTCTCTCAGGATCGATCCTCTCAATAAAGTTTTCTTACTCTTAACCTCTGTTATTCCTTAGAATTCATGCTTCTATTTTGGGGAATACAAATTTGGTGTATCTGACACCTAGCAAATTGGGAGTTACATTTAATTTCCCTATATCAATCTCTTTTATATTACATATTTTTTCACACTAAGAATATAAAAACCTAGGCTCTTTAGAAACATATAAGGATAAGAGTAAAACATTCCATAACTTTTAATCTGCTTTTCTTCATCTTACAAAGTTAGCTGTATATCAAAAAAACACACATTATAAATAGTATCATTATTAATTTTGATTACTAGTGAGAGTTAAATTTGTCTTTCTGCAATTTCCTTTCTTCCCTATTTTTCTAGTTATGTGTCATTTACACAGACTACAACGTCCTGAAGGATGCAGTTCAGTTCGTTTCTCTAATAGAGTAGATTTACTTCATTTTTGGTAAAGTTTCAAAAAATGTAATAGGTAGCTGCCTTTTAAATTTTTTTTAAAAATTCTGTCACTCTTCCCTTCTTTTCTGGACCTTCACTTCTGCACTTTGTTTTCCATATTTTACTCACACCCATGGATTTTTGATGAGTGAGAATCTGTCCTTCATGGAAACCAGGGCTAGTCACATTTAGCTCTAGGCTCTGTGAGGCTGAAATTGCTCCAGTGTTTTATATTGGTCCTCTTTTACTCAGGCTCCTTTGGGGAGCACAGAATCCTTACGAATTTACTTAACGTTACTTCTCAGCATGGCCTCTGCATTTTTCAGTGAATATCTGTGTATTAATTTTTGATAGTCTTGATATTAAGCCTATCAGATGACCTTGGGTTTTCTCTGTATTCTCTTGCAAAGATGCTAATACCATGCAAGTCTTCTACCTACTGATAATTTGGTACTATTTATATTTTGAGATTTTAGAAAACATTTTGTCAACCAGCTTTTGTTATAAATATAGACAATTTTATTTCAGTCTTAATATTTAGTTGCTCCATTAGTGTGTAGATATTTAGTAAATTCTAAAAACCATCTTATATTTCTAACTTCCACCATTCCACAGACCATATCTATAACCAAGTTTCATTATATTCATAAGATTTGACCTGGATATTTTTTGTTGCCTAGTTTTCCAGGATTTCATTATAAAATATTAAAATGTTTTTTTTTCTTTCTCTCTTCTTTTTTTCTGTAAATTATTTTATGAACTGTTCCTCATATTTAATATTATACCTAAACATGCAATTTGAAGAAATTTCAAAACCACCATTTATCATTTAAGTTTTGTAACTGATTAATATTCTGTGGGTAGGTACTATTGTTTATTTTATGTCACCTCTATGTGAGCATTTGGTTTATTTATTGTGTTTTTTAATTAAAATCAGGGTGGGAAAGTAAAATTTACTTATATATTCATAATTCTATAATTATGGATATATAGGGTAAATTCTCAGAAATACAATTATTGAGCCTGAATAGAATATATAGTTATATTAATAGATATTATAATTATCTTTCATATGGCTTAATCATTTTTCACTGCCTACCAGCTGAACAAGGAAGTATATTTTTGTCCATTATGATGCTTACAGAATGAATTATAGACCTCTTAATTTTTCACAATTTATTTGGAAATAAATTGCATATCACTGGAATTTTATGGAATTATTATACATGAATTTGAACTTCTTTTAGCATCCTTAGAAGTCATTTATATTTCTCTTTTCTTTAAATTTATGATCTTATACTTTATTTTCTATTGGATCACACATTGTTATTCTCAATATGTGGAGGACTTTACATATTAACAAACTATATGTTCTTCCATATATTTCAAATATTTTTGCATTTGTTTCTAATGATATTTTGTCTGTTTTTGAATTTTTTCATATAGGAGCTTTTAATTGCTATTACATTTGTCAATCTTTCAAAATCTGAGTTTAAGAAATTATCAAAACAAGCTTTTCTTAATTTATAACAGAATTTCTTCATATTTATATAATTGCTTGACCTTGTTTTGTTTTTACTTCCTTATTTTTTATTTTATATAATATAAATGATATTTATCATTGTAACCTTTTGTAATCATAGAATCCAATGCAGACAATGTAACTAAAAGTGTACTTTGACTTATTGCAATTGTTTTATGTTTTATATGTTCTTTGCCCTATTAGTCTGTTTCCCAGTCTGTATATGTAATAATTAACTTTATAAAGTCTTATAGGGTAAATAAATGAAGCTGATGCTCCAATAATAAAAGGAGGTGGAGGGAAAAGGAGAAAAAGAATTGAAATTTATTATGTACATATACTAATTCCCTACGGTGGATGTAATCATAATGTACTGAAAATATGTACTAATAAATGTCAAAAAAATTTTAAAGAATGTTTTAGTTACTTTTCTCTTTGCTGACACAAAATACCCAAACCCAAAGTTAAAAGGAGAAAGGTATATTTAGCTCACAGTTTGTAGAGGCTTCAGTCCATAATCAGCTGGCTCCAAGGCAGGGTGGGACATGGCAGAGAGGCAACAGTTCATGGCAGACAGAAGGTAGCAAAGCAACAAAGGACCTTCACAGCATCTTTCTGCCCTTTTTATCCCATCCAGACTACTGGTATTAGTGTAGTACTAAACCAGTCACTCATATGTAGTGGTTTAGTAACACACACCCTTAATCCCAGCATAACATATTCCAGATTCAGCCACCTCTTGGTGGGGGGGCAGCCCCACCTCATCTGCATGAAGCTTTAGGGGGAATCTAAACACAAGCCTTAACAAAGAACTAAAAAAAAAAGAATTTGGTCAAATTAAATATATTCACAATGTTTTATAAACAACCCCAATGTCTCTGCCCAGAACATTTTCATAATTCCCAACAAAAGTTTTGGACAAATAAACCAATTACCCTGCCCTTTATTCTCTCTCTAGGCCTGGTACCCTCTGTCTGTCTTCTGTCTCTGTAAATCCCTTTATTCTAAGTTGCTTTAGTGGAGTCATTCATTTGTCCATCTGTGTCTGCTTATTCTACTAATCATAAGGTTTTCAGGGTCCAATTCATACTGCAGTGTATATTAAAATTTCATTTTTGCATCCAATTAATATTGTATTGTGTTTGTATGCTACATTATTTTAATCCATTTCTTAATTTATGGCCACTTCCGTTATTTCTACCTTTTGGCTATTATAGATAATGCTTCTATGAACATAGATTTTTACATGTTTCAGTCTGTTTGCAATCCTTTTGGGTATATACCAAGGGGTGGAATTGTTGGATCAGGCTCTACTTGTTACTGAACTGTTGAAATTTTACATTTTAAAAAATTTTACATTTTTTAAAATTTTACATTTTTTAGTTTAGGGAACTTGAGTGTTTAAGGTAATTTTCTCTTTCTTCCAGGTGATTTAACTTCTTAGTACTGTACACAGTTGTTCATAGTATACCTTTATAATATGTTTTATCTTAGTAAGGACAATAGTGATGAACCCACTATCATTTCTGAGGTTAATTATTTGTATCTTCTCTCTTTTTGTTTGCTATTCTAACTAAAGCTTTGTCAATTTTCTTTCTTCTACTAGGGAAGAGGAAAGAATAAAGAGGAGGGGAAAGAAAAGGAGAAGGGGTGCAATAAGGTGCAAAAATGATTCCTGTATGTTATATTCATGTACAAATTGACAAAATGAAAGCTGTTAATCTGTAGAACTACTATGCACTAATAAAAAAGAAGAAAATCAACTTTTAATTTCATTGATGTCTCTACTTCTATTTTCTGTTTTGTTTATCTACCTGTAATTACTATTTCTTTCTTCATGCTAGGTTTGGGTTTAATTTGCTTTTCTTTTTCCTAGTTCTTTGAGGTACAATTAGTACTTTTAAAAGTTGTTAATTTCCATATTTTCATAAATTTTCCAATTTTCTTTCTCTTATTGACATTTAACTTCATCCCCTTTGGATCAGAAAAACTATATAAATATACCTTGTTTAAAAATCTATTAAGACTTGAAAATGGCCTAAAATATTCTTTTGGGGGGAATGTCTCATGTGCTTTTTGGGGCAAATGTCTCAGTATGTATTCTGCCACTGTTAGGGAGGAATGATATATATCAGAGAGGTCTTACTGGTTTCTGACTTTGTGACTTTTTGTCTAGTTGTTCTATCCATTCTGGAAAGTGGGAATTAAAATCAGCAACTATTTTTACAGAATTGGCTGTTTAATTTTTTCATTTCTGTCAATTTTTATATGAAGGTCTATTTCAGATGATTATACATAATTTTTATCTCTTTTGATGTAAGGAACTTTATATTAATAATAATGTCTTGGCCAGGGATTTAGCTCAGTGGTTCCTCCACCTGCCTCACAAGTGCAAGGACCTGAGTTTGATCCTTGACACCAAAAAAAAAAAAGTCTTTACACTTGTACCTTTTTATTTAAAGTCAATTTTGTCTAAAAGTATACTCACCCCAATTTTCTTTAGGTTATGATTGTGTATACAGTCAGAATTTTATATTCATGGATTCTGCAGCTGCAAATTGAAAATATTGGAAGAAATGCTTCTTACTGTACATCTACTCCCTGTTTTCTTGTCATTATTCCCTAAATAATATAGTACACCAAATATTTACATAACAATTACATTATAATAGGTATTACAAATAATCTAGAGAATATTAAAAGTATATAAAAGATACTATACTATTTTATAATTGACTAGGGAATCCATGAATTTTGGTGTCTGCAGGAGTTCTGAAACCAATTTTATTCATGATATTAGGTACATGATCAGTTATTTTTCTACTGTTGGTGTTAAATTCCCTGTTTCTGAATTTCACCTGTTCAATTTGGATGTATCATGGTGTCTTTGAGTTATTACTAGTTAAGTTCATTTGGTTTCTCCATGAGTAGATTAATATATTTCATCATTATGGGACATTTTCAGCCATTATTTTTCCAATATGCTGTCTGCCTCTTTATTGCTCTTTTGTTTTATTCCTTCCAGGACAACAATTATCAATATTATTGCTAAGGTGGATGATGTCCCACAATTTGAATGAAATTTTGTTCATTTTATAACTTATTTCTTCTTTAAAATTTTAACTCATATTATTTCAACTGACTTACCTTCAAGTTCACTGATTCTTTCAGCCAATTAGATTTTGCTTTCTAATTCCTCTATTGATTTTTTAAATTTCAGTTATAATTTTCACTCTAAGATTTCTAATTATTAAAAATAATTTTTATTATTTATTCTCTATTTGGCAAAGCACTGTTAATATACAATGATTTACTTCTTTATTAATGGTTCACATTAGTCCTTTGGTCATATTTTAAAAACATGCCTTAATGCCTTTGTCTTACAAATCTAACGTCCATGGTTTCTCAGAGAAGTTTCTATCGACTGATTTTATCCTTTGTATGGGGCCTAAAGTTTTGTTTCTTTTCATGCCCCAAACATTTTTGTGAAAAACTAGACATTTTAAAAAATGTAATGTGGCACTTGTGGAAATCATATCCTTCTCATTTTCCAGGGGTTTTTGTTTTTACCTTTAATACGGTCATTGCTGTTTGTTTAGTGGCATGTCAACAATACTTCTACAAAATATGTGTCTTTATGATTTGGGACCACTCAAGTCACTGCTCTGTTAGCTTAGTGACCCCCTAATAACTGGACAGATTCCCTTAAATACCTAGAACCAATAAGTCCCTGGTTTTTGCAGAGAGTCTCTATAAGTGTGTTTGATTTGCCTTCATTACTCAAGGGAGGCAATTAATGATTCTGCCTTCATCACTACTTCCTGTTGTGTGAAGCTTTAAAGTCAACCAGAGATTAAAATCTAACACCATTTTAGTTACTTTTCTCATTGCTGAAACAAAATACTCAACACTCACAAGTTAAGGGAGCAAAGGTTTATTTAACTCACAGTTTGTAGAGGTTTCAGTCCATAATTGGCTGGCTCCAAGGCAGGATGGCATGGCGGATAGGAATTGCAGAGGAGAAATAGTTCATGGCAAGAAGAAGGCAGCAAAGCAAGCAAGAGATGACCACCACTCTTTCTATTTCTTATATCTTATCCAGGCTACTTAGGGTGGGCAGCACTCATACCCTTAATCCTGGCATCTTTGATCCTAGCATTTCATTATGAACTTGATCCCAGCATCACACACTCTAAATCCAGCCACCTCAGAAAAAGGCCCCACCTATGACTTCATGAGGCTTCAGGGGGACATCTAGAAAGAAGCCACAATCAGTGCCTTCTTGGATCTTTCCAAGACATTTGCATAACTCTTCACAAGCACATGCCTTTGTAGATTCCATGAACTATATCAGCATTTTCAAAGACATGGGGACAATTCATTTTCTAACATTTCCATTTATTTATTTGATTAGCTTATTTTTCACCCCAACTTCATGGCATCTCTGATTTTAAACAATAATGTGGATTTTTTTTCATCAAAACCTCTGGGGAAAAGGCTTTTTGCACTGAGTTGTGATTTAGGTTTTCAAAAAATATAAATATTGTGTGTTGGATTCCTCTGAGGTCAAATGACAATCACTTGAAAATAGGCTTTTGAGGAGGACATTTGTCACTGCTTTCTCATCTTTCATAGCTTCCATACTGCCAATTTTGGCTATCAGTGAGGAGCTGATGATTCTTTATGGTAATGTACAGAGCTGGGTAAGATGGGGTGGCAACAAACCAAGAGAAACTGACATAAAGCTTGCAGCTCTTTCAAAACTGTACAATTTTTCTTGAATAAACTTACGTTAGACTATTACAAGCCTTTGGTTAATCTCTAGAGTACTGTACTGAGAAGGTGGATTTAGAGGAATGTAGTCAGTGTTCACACTGCTTTTTTTCCCAGAAGGGTGGCTTTTTGAAAGTCTTTACTCTGCTATTTCTGCTTACATCACTATATGATTAATTTTTAAACATTGACTTTGAGACTGTTTTCTTGGCATGGTTCTCTCACTTTGAATAGATATGCTAAAAAATTATGTCACTTCCCTTATTAGAAGTGGTATACCTTTATTTTTTGAAAAAAAACTTTTAAAAATTCTTTTCTAGACTCATTTCTGATGTTTCAGAAGATCTCTTACTGTGGAACATATCTTAAAAGTGACCAAAGCTAAGTGAGATGGAAAAAAGATTACATTCATAGACTAGGAATAAAATTGATCAAACATTTTCTCAGACTTAATATTTATCTGTATTTCAGATTTCGGCAAATCAGAGTTGTAATGTTGTCATTTTGTTGATGGCTTAAAACTACATCATTTTTTTTTCTCTAAGTGAGGAAATATTTATAGTGACCATGTTTACACTAAATCCTCAAACTGGGAAAAAATGACCATTATTAGATTCAGGATAGATTAATTGTGGCTTTTTCATGAAATGACACAGTAACAGTACAAAGAAATGAAGTAGTGCTAAATCCAAAAATATAGGTGAATATTAAATACATCAAGCTACACAAAAGTAATCAGGAAAATATGAATCAAACTATATGATTTTATTTCTGTTAAATGCTACAATAGGTAAATCTACAAATAAATCAAAGAAAGCAGATTACTACTAGCCTAAAGGTAGATGTCAGACATACTAATTGCAATAGATCTCTTATTATAGACAGCTCTTTGAGAAAATTTTCAAGCTTTTAATTGGCTTTCAGCTCAGCATTTGCAGGCACATCCAAGGATTTAGCATAGAGATGGTAAAACAGGTTTAGAAGCTTGTCTTTTACAGGGATAGTTGTTACTATAATTTGGAAATGATAATGTGCTTCTCTTTGCAATCCTGAGAATTTTTTTTTATTTCACTGCTGGAAGCTCCTGAACACCTAGAAAATGAATACTTATACATAAAAGCACAAAAGATTAGATGCACTTGCTCTCTCTCTTGAATAATGGAAAGAGATGTCAAGAGGCACTCTCCATGACCTGTAACAGCCTCAGAAGGTATTTCTTAAAGAAAAGGTAACATATCCCATCCCTGGGTTAGATAGAACTCAGAAATTTTGCTTGTCCAGGAAGACACAACATAAGGATTTGGCCCCATCCAGTGTCTTGAGCAAGGGTATTTCATGTGACCAGTGGGACCAGCAGGAAGGACTCTTATCCTGAGATACAGTGGAGAGAATCAGTCTCAGGTCATGGCAGGGAAAGCTGGTTCCAAAACATGCATTTATGTAGATTCTAAACACTATAGCCTGAAAGAATTTCTGCAATCTGCCCTTCTGATCTTTTTCTCTCTAGAAAAGTTAGGAATTAATTGTTCAGGTCTTGATCATTAGCTTAATTTTCTGTTTGGCAATGCTTCCGTTACAAAACAGGGTTGCCATACTGGGAGTTAATTGTAGTTTTTACATTTAAAGACAGGTGATTTAGAGTTGGGAATATTAATTTGTTTATTTATTTTTTGAGGATCTCTCTATATAGTCCAGGCTGGTCTCAAACTTACTATGTAGCCCAAGCTGGCCTTGAACTCACAACCATCTTCCTGTCTCAGCCTCCTGAGTGCTGGGATTACAGGCATGTTGAAATATGCCTAGTGGGGATGTTGGTTTACAACAATGAAAGAGCAATTCAGAAAGAAGTAGGTGAATGTGCTGCTGGCCAGGGTGGATATTCCACTCACACACCAGTTAGTGACCAGCTGCTCTAACCCAGAGAACTCCAGGGGTGCCCTGTGGGCATCAAAGACACAAGAGGGACTGGAAAGGGACACTTTCTCTCTGCTTGCTATTTTTCAAGAAGGTAAATTCAATGTCAAATTCCTTTACTTTTTTGGAGTGTATCCTTAAGCACTGGGACTCATTCAGTCCCAAATTATAAGGAAGCATTGCTGAGTCTTTTTCTGCTTACAAACAGGGCCTAGGAATCGCCTGGAAGTAAAGTAAATCCCAGACTTTACCTATTGACTATGATGCTATTTTGCAATTGGATTTTTTCTGTAACAGAAAGTGGTCAGAGGTACCCTATGTTCAAACTTTTTTTTTTTTTTTTTTTTTTGTGCCATACAGACCTATGTTCCCTGTATGAATGTGGGCTGCTCTGGTCCTTAAGTGTGGGCTCTAGTTCTTAAGCCTCTGTCTGACATATCTGCCTTCAACCAATGTGAAGGCCCTCTCCCCTGTCCTTCATACCCTGAGGCCAAGATTTCTAACTTGTCTCTAATTAAAGTCCCTACTTGGCTATATCCACCCTTTCCTGATTTTATTAAAGCTCCTCAAGGGCAATATCCCTTGAAGGAGGTGAGTGGAGAATCCAGCCCTACCCATGCCCATATATCCTTTGCTCTCAGTGATCTCTAAGACAAAACCTGGCTTGAGGTCTTTAGGGGACTTACCCAGACTTTTGAGCTAGACTGAAAAGATCTGATGTTGTTCTTAAATCAAACACTGACCTCTGGTGAGAAAATAGTTACATTACAGGGTGTTATTTATTGTAAAAGACCAGAAGGGAGGCAAAATGGGAAACTGCCAGTTACTACTGGGGACCAGACAGTCCCTACACAAGATTTCTACTGGTCTACCAACCAGACAGGAGATTAGGACATGAAGCATTTCTAAGCTTGTATCCTTAAAGGCTTAAGAAGGATGATAACTAAACTCCTCAATTATTCCAAACCATCAACTATTAATCACAGGAAAAATGAGAAACCTTTTTCCTTCTTAGATTGTTTACTAGAGGTATTGGTCAAGTGTATGTCTGTCCTCTGATGAAATAAAAGGACAGATTATTCTTAAAAGCAAAGTTTTGCCCAGTTGGCCTCAGACTTCAGGAGAAAGCTGCAGAAGATGGTTTTCACTCTGGACAGCTTACTTAACACTCTAGTGAGAGTTACCACCGTGGTCTTTTATATTCCAGACTGGAAGGAGGCCAAGGGGAATAAAAATAAAGAAACAAATAGGAATGGGCTGCCTTGTGTGCCGCTTTAAAAAGAAAATAACCTCTAGGTCTGATTCCTCACACTCCAAGGACGGCTCACCACTAAACCCACTTGCTATGGTGTGTGGAAGACCAGGTCATTTTTACCTTTGCTGCTGCTGCTGCTGCTGCTCCTCCTCCTCCCCCTCCCCCTCCCCCTCCTCCCCCTCCCCCTCCCCCTCCCCCTCCTCCCCCTCCCCTCCTCCTCCTCCTCCTGACTGCCCTCTTCAAAGAGGAGCCCTGGGTAGTCAGGACTATAAAGGGAAATGATATCAGCCTGTTGCTGCACGTTAGAGCTACCGATTTAGTTTTTCTTTCCAACCCTTGCCTTTCTTCCAGCCATCATACCTCAGTGAGAGGTATTTCTTACAATTCTTAGGCTGTAACTGGGATGACTTTCTCTTCTCTCATTCCTTTTTAGTCATACTCAAATGTAGAGTTCCCCTTTTGGAAAGAGATATCTTATCTTGTTTAAATGATTTAAATATAATTGGATTTTTTCTAAGAATTCTACTAAGGCTCTCTATATGCTCTAATAATGCCCCTATTAATTAAAAGTAAGACTTATCATCAGAGCCAACAATCATAGATATCAAGACAACTGCTATCAGGTATAGGATAATTATACATGGTTGACTCTCAGTGTAGAATGCCTTAGTTTAAAAAAGCCTCCTTATGTTGGAAATAAAAAAAAAAATGTTCCTACTATCATTGACCTGATTCTATTGAATACTTGGAGTGGAGGCCCCCTGTTTAATGCATACACATCACAATTCTACAAGCCAAACAGTGGTTTACAACAGACTGATTTAATCACCCTGGGATTAGATGCGGAGTCCCCAGTGATACTTATTAGTCCTTTGGAACCAGTGTATGGCCTTGGCTACCCCCTGGGTAGATTGGAAGATGCACACTGAGATTTGCATGGCTACAAGGCAGAGGGTCAAAAATAATGATCAACTCACCAAATTACCCCAGCCACAAGTGTTCTAAGGGTTTGTTTCACTGGTACAATTATTTGGCTGCTATCTTTGTCCCTTCCTCAGGATTTAAAGATATCATGTACCACATTAAGGCCTTGATAACTATACTCAATGGGCCTTACATGACATTGTAACTTGGATCTTTCTTTTAAATGAAGAAGTCCAGTTAATAAAACAAGCTATCCTCCAAAATCAGATAGACTTAAACATCTTAACAGCAGTACAAGGAAGAACCTATGTAATTATAAAGCTGAATATTGTGTGTACATTTCTGATCCTTCTACTAATATCTCAATGGAAAATCAAGGTATTTGCAACAGGGTACTTCTGTCAGATCCCAAGCTCACTGAACCTTCTCCTTACCCTCTGTTGGAGGCCATCACTGGATCTTCCTAGTAGAAACATTGGTTGACCATATTAATAGTCTTATTGATCTTATTATTTGCTCCATGCATATTTGGGCCATGTTTATTTGGGTTTGTGTCATCCAGATTTAAGCTATACACTTATCCAAGATGTGGGCACCTGACATCTATCACAGGCATCTGGATAGACCCTCTGAGGAATATCTCTGACTGATGACCATGACTATGATTCCGACCACCTAAAAATAGCCACAGAAGACTTCATCCATTGTTTTCTATCAGCAATTAGGGATACTTCTTCAGAGGGGAGAATATTATAGAGAGCTAAGTTAGACAGGAATTAGTAGACAGTCAGAGAGAGATCAGACCCTCAAGGGAGTCAATGAAAAAAATCAGACACGTCAAAATTGTGATGATATATATATTTAAAGACAGCTGGGCCTCAAAATGAAGATGTGATGGCCAGGCCTGCAGACTTCCCTAGAGATAAACAGTAGTTGAGATTATACTGTAACAGGTACCACCTGGTCCAGTGAGCTTAGATAATGCATCAAATACATAGGAAGGTGTCCAGAACACACTGTCCCATACTCTCATTCATTTCCAAGAATGCCTTTGTATTTTCTACATTAAAAGTTATAGATGAGCTAAAGTTAATGATGCTTTCCAATATACCCTTGCTGTATGGTTCTCTATTGCATCAATATTAGCTAAGAAACTATACTTGTAATCTTATAGGCTGATTGCAGTTTGACTCTTAGCTACCCAATTTTGTATTCTGCTGAATTTTATCTTGGACATTGTTAGACAAAAAAGAGTTAGCAGCAACCCACTTTTGAGGGCCCTCCTGTCTCAAGAACTTTCTTTCCATAAATCTTTCCTTCCCTTAACTTCTTCTGTCCTTGAGTCCATTCTTCAGTATCAGGAGATGCAAACTTGACACATTTGCCATCTAACAGGTTGGGAGTTATTACCCTGTGCCAATCAAATAAATCTATACACTATAAGAAGGGCTAAAAAAATATTAATCAACTCTGTTAGCAGTTACAAAAAGCATCATAGAAGAATTTGAGCTAAAAATTGCATGCATAAAGAAGAGTTTGAGAAGGAAATGAAATAAGAGAGAAATTGTGGAGACTCATTCTAGGAAGAAAGATATGCCAAAAAATGGAAAAGTTTGTAAAGATATTCTTTATTTAACAATCTACCTATTTAATGACAGTTCAGACTTATGACCAAGGCATGCTATTCAGTCTTTCAAACTGCCATTCAAACTTAAAACTGCTTGTTTTTGTACAGTTCTGTACATCTTCTTTATAGAGTTTCAATGTCCTTTTTGTACAGTATGCCTTATTTATACAGTACTGTAATTTTTGCTGAATGTACCATACAGTACAGTACTATAGTTTTATGTTGTTACACATTACAGTACTGCATGTAAGTTATGCAAATAAAAGAAAAAGTCATCAAGTTTGAGTTTCATTTGACCATTTCTTTGTTCTGAATACTGTAATGTACATTCTATATATAACTACTCATTTAGCCACTTTATTTAATGATGTAACCACATGAACATAACTTGGTCATTAAGTAAGGAATTTCTGTATAGTTTGTTATTACAGCATCATTTCCAGAAGCTGAAGTCAGCGTAGATTATAGAATAAGAACGGGGACACTGTGAAGATGATTGGAAATATACAATGTTCCATGAAGAAATTTGGATTTTATCTCAGAAGAAGTAGAGAATATATTACTTGCCATAAAGGAGTTTGAGATAGACCTGGATAGGATTGGAGTAGGATAAAAAAAATGAAAGATAGGTAAAAAGGAGACAAAGAAATCATAAGTAAAAAATTGTACTTTAAGAAACAGCAACCTCGAGGAACCAGTCCAAGTTATCCAAGGTGACACATATCAGGGTTCCGTGGTTAAAACCCATCACACTTATATGTCCATTGAAAGGATAAAAGTCCATATATTGGCTTAATTGGAAAAGTAAGGAACTAAGAGCCTGATCCCAAGTTAAAGGAGCAGTTTGAATGAACCCAAAGAATAGGATCAGATTACCTACTTTAAAAAATGCTCATTCCTTTACTATGGGCAAATACCATTGTGGTGGTGGGGGTGGTCCAAGGCTTTCCACCCCTTCAAGAGAAGTATAAATATCCCCAGTTCCAAACTATGATTCATCTCATATCTCTGAGTGTCCACATTTCACTCTTGAGTGTTTTCTAAATCTCTGTCTAATAAACCCTTCACAAGCCTCTTACTGACCTGTTCTGAAAATTCATTTCCAGAATGGGAGTCAGTGAACCTACTGTAAAAGGGTAGGATAGATTCCTTATTTCAGCTTCAGGTACTCTCAGACCCAGCCCAGTGACACAAGTGAGGTATGAGAAGAGACATGTGAGACTCTACAGCCATTTTTTTTTTTTTTTTTTACTGATTACAGTGTGAAATGAAAACTTATGGAAAAACTAAAATAAACACATTTTGTCCTGAACTGTTTGTATGATATTTTATAACCTCAGAAACCAAAAGTCAAATATTGTCCCCCTCTCTTCATTAATCTCATTTGTGTATACGTATTTGTGTGGTACTGTGAAAGCAGAGGCTCTGTTATTCTGATTTTTATTCTCCTCTTTCTCTTTGTCATCTCTGACCAGTCCTAATCTGAGTTTCTACCTGCAGCAGCTGCTGGTGGATTTGCGAGTTCCCTCCTCATACCATTAAGCATTAATGAACTAACTGGGCCATCTATTCATGTTTAATAAATACCTTTATATGAAAAACACTGAACATTAGTCTGGGATAGCGTTAATAGGAATTAGAGTTATAACAATGTTTCTACTCAAGAAGAAAGTAAGTTCACCAGGCCTCTTCATTTTAAAAAATTCTATTCAGGCTTTCAGTGGATGGAATGATGCTCACCCACACCAGTGAGTAATCTCCTTTAACCGGTCTACCAATTCAAATGCTAATTTCCTCTGGAAACACCCTGACAGGCACACACAAAATTGCTTTACAAGCTACCAGGCATCCCCTTAGTCCAGCGAAGGGGAACCACAAAATTAACCATTGCCTTCTATACTCCTTTAAAACACAGAATGTTTCCTGAGATACTTGGACTGAGGTTCCTAGTGCCTTAGCCAATAAAAAAATTCTAGCTTCATGAATGATGTAACTTGGACCAAGCTCCACAGCTTTTTTTTTCTTTTATATTTTGTATACCAAAAGCAGGGATTTTTAGCTTAGTTACTAGTCTGTGCTAATGGCATTAGTTTGGATTCTGACTAAATATTAGCTATTTAATCTATTAATTAAAACATCTTACAAAATGTAACTAATCTATCACAGAATTTTACATCATAACTCCTTCTTTGGACTATTTTACTTGGGGTATGATTTAGGTTTCAATAATAAAATTATCTTTGTTGCTGATGGACAGCATTGCAGGATGAAGAAACACCATACATGGAAAATTTTAATTACATGAAAAGAATAAGTGAATAACCTGAGGAATTACAACATATGCCTCAGAGTCTATGTAGTTGCAAAACAAGTTACTATTGATGTTGTAATATGTGAATTGAAAGTTAAGTTTCATGTTGTTAGGACGACTATATCACTTGAGAAGTTTCCCAGTCTACATTTGTTTTATTGCTTGTATTTCAATATTTATGGAAAAATTTTAATCTCAGCACTGTGAAGAGACTGAAAAAGGATATTATGGGTTTCAAAACTCTCTGTTTGGGGATGTTGTGTGTATTCTTTTTATCTCATATTTATACACCCATACCTGACAATATTGAAGAAAGCTGGAAAGTAATGGCCTTGGATGCAATTGCTAAAACTTTCACATTTATGGTAAGATGAATATTTCTTTCTCAGATATTGTGATGTTATGTTGATTAAAAATCAGTGCCCATGAGCTGTTAAAATTAATGGCATGAAAGTTATCATCTCATGAGAAACATAACTTTTTTTCAGGATAATACAACCAAATGACATTAAGTATGTAATACTTGTTGCATTTGTTAAAACAAGGTGAAATAGGTTTCTTTTTTCCAGTTTATGATGAAGTCTTTCTTTACTGTGATATATATAAAAGAAATTGTGTTTTTAAAGGGAAATGTTTTGAGGTTTATCTGTTAATTTGACTTTCACTTGTATATTCAGGGGCACAGAGTCTCATACTTACGGTATAGAGACATACAGTGTTAATGTTTGTACCTCTTTGATATCTTGGTATCCCTACTGCTTCAATTTTCCATCTTTAATTCTAAATTGATGGATTTCAGAGATTGTCTGACTTCGATATGCAGAATAAATTGAGTTCACATAAAAAGTAACACCTTTGTAGTTAGAAATTAACATTTTTGATCTCTTAAGATGTACAAAGCTTCATAACACATCTCTAATCATTCTCCACTATCTTTCAATAATTTTTTCAATTTATAGAAGAGGAAGAAATATTCAGAAAGGTATAGACAGATAGAAATTAACAACTCTAAAATTTTATCCTAAGACTGTTTTATTTTCAAAATGTGTACTTTGTCTGCACACCAGGAAGTTGACAGAAATGTTCCTTGCTAATAGAAACAATTAGTGGCTGAAAGTAGAAAACAACAGCAGCAGCAGATTGTCAGTAAAGAGAAAGCGATCCATGGAATACCGAGGAAGAGGCTTTCTCTCCCATGGTGCTCTGTACAGCAGGCTGCAGTTCTGGGAAACCCCATCTGGCTCTGGCTAGTGTCTTCTGAGTCTTTAAGTTTTCCCTCTAATCTCTTCTGGAAGTTACTTTCACCATAACTGTCTCTTTCTTTAATTCTTTGACTCCTTGGTATATAAATGGAAGAATGTGTTGATATTCAAGTGGCAGTTCCACAGATAAACTGCTATATAATCTCCCTTGATTATGTCGTACATTTTTAAAACTCAGAGCAACTGATACTGATGTATTAAGACACAACCTCTAAAATTCTACTTTTACTTTCTCACTTTCAAATTATTTTCACCACTGTCCATCTATAATAAAATCACATACTTTATGTATTTATTATGTATTAATTTTCCTTTATTTTTAAATAAAAAGTACACATGCAATTAACTTAAATTTTGTTCCAGCAAATTGCAGAATCTTTTGCTGCTTTAGGAAAAACAATTTTACTCTTGTCAGGATTGAATTTTGTAACTCTTAGTTGTGATACCAACAGGAAAGTTGATATTTTAACATATGAAGAAAAAGTAAATCTTAAAATTCCTGAAAAAGTGGCCTTGGAAAAGAAATGCAATATTATGCAGTCACATGTTGTAGAAGACTAATTTTGCAGGGAAAAATAAAGCATGACCAATCTTGGAAAATTTCCTTAATCACTAATTGTATGCTTTTTTTAATTTAATGATGAGGATATTACTTATAAATACCTTGCAAGATTGCTGTCTGTATGTCTGTATTAAAGATCATGTATATTAGAAGAATACAAAATAATCTCTAAACCAGTGGATTTTATATGTATCATACATCTCATATACATACATCTACTCAAAACCAGAAAAAGCTGACATATAAGAAACAAGACAATTTGCTAAAAAATCTAATTTTAAAAAGTCATTAAATGTAATTTTAATGTTAATGAAAAATTAAACTTACCAATTTCTCAAAAACTAACTTTAAAGGGCCGGGGGTTTAACTCAGTGTTGCCGCCACCTGCCTCGCAACCACAAGGTCCTGAGTTCAATTCCTGGTACCAAAAACAAAACAAACAAACAAATGAAAAACAGACTTTAAGGGCTATTCTACTAGATTATATTCAATTTTAAGAAAATATTTAAAAATTGTTAGTGATAAACTTAAAAATAATGATAAGATGAGATTTATTAAATACTTAGTATGTGCCAGATATTCTTGTATGCACATTGAGAATACTTATTCATTTAAATCCTACTATAGCCCTTTAAGATAATTATTATTATTGTTATTATCATGATTGTAGATATAAGGAAAAGAGTAATTTCCTCAATGTCCCACAACTAGCAATGACTGACATAAGACACTGATTTAGAAAAATGGATACAAACCTGAATCTTGTACTTTCTCTTTTTTTAATTCATTAAGTTTATTGGTACATTTTAGGTATACAGTATGATGACATTCATCATTGGGAACTTGTACCTTTACATGATATATCTTGGTTCTTATTTTTTCCCCCATTCCCCTACCTTCCCTTCAACCCCTCCACCCCTGCCTATTTACAAAGAGTTTGCTTCCATTTTTTCCCTTTCTCATATTTTTTTCCTTTCCCTTCTTTCCTTCCCCCTACCCCTCCCATTTCCCCTTCCCCTTCCCCTTTGGACCTTTTCATCCTATTTTACATTATCCATTATCCATTTTGATCCTCATTTACACTTTCAGTTTTTCACACCAGAGACACTATTCAGTATTTATATGTGTGTCCTATTTAATTCATTTAAGAGTATGGTCTCAATGTTCATCCCTTTAGCTATAAATATCTCTAGTTTCTCATTCTTTATGGCTGAGTAGTACTCCATGTTATAGAGAAAACAACATCTTCTTTATCCAGTCACCAGTTGATGGGCAATTGGGCTGTGGTTGCAACAAAATTTCTGAGTGCTTCTGTATCATTAAAGCATAGAGAACAGATTTTTTGAAACACTTTGTAAATGCACTAAATTCTTTAGAAGCATTGCATTAGTGTTACTATATTGTTGATGGTGTATCTTTTAAGGATTTTCCTTTGAGCAAACTCTCCAGTGATTTGCTATAATGGTCTTAGAGAAGCTGGTCAGAAAAACTAAGGAGAGCTTTTGTCAGTGACATCAAATTTGAGATTTAAGGGAATGGGGGAAAGAGTTCTAATCTATTAGAGTAGAAAAACAGGAAATTTAGATCATTGATAGTGTGGTCATAAGAATATTTTAAAATTTGGATTAAATAAAATCATTAAAAAGGAAAATATGACAACATGCTAATAGAAAATAGAGGAGGTGTAAGACATAGAAAATGTTCTGATAAGAATTTATACTTAAATAATTATAACATGAATAAAATAATTGCCAGTAAAGATGGTTTTTTGAGTTAGAAAACTTTTAGTCTAAGATACTGAATACTAGAGCCTTTCAAATACAGTAAGGTCATTCAATAAGATCTTCACAGTATTGAAACATTAGTTTCTTTTTGTTCATACTGTTTGTGCTTTCTCTCTTTTGTACTTTCTCTTTATATGTATTTGATGTTACTTAAAGATCTTAATATTAAATTTTGTTTTGCTCTTACAGGGTATTTGTTTTGAAAATATAGGCATTATGAGATATGAAGAATTTATTTCTATCATATTCATGATGGATTATACCAAACCCCTTCCTGATGAATATATCACAGTGATTGATACAGCCTTTCTTGACATCCCAGTACGTTTGTATTTGCCAAGACGAAAGTCAGAAACCCTAAGACGAGCTATAATCTATATGCATGGTGGTGCTTTTTGCTTTGGAAGTTGCAGTAAGTTCATCATCTAAAGAAGAATTACTAGGTGTACATTTTTATATATGATCTATTTTATATAAGCATTTACTCATATGCATAATTATTTAGAAATTCATAAATATAGCTATAGATATTAGATATCTAATAGAGAAAGAGACATAGACATGTTTGACAAATAGAATGAATATTGTTGAATTCAGATCTTGTTTTGCTTATTTTGGTAAGCATTTTAAGGTTTCACATTGAATGAATATATATCAAACAAAACTAGGGCATGAACAACTCATTTTCTAAAATGTTTCCCTTTGGTATAAGAATATATCTAAGAGCAGAGACTTTGAAGTGGTGAAGAGCTTTTAAATGGCAAATCAGAATCATGTGCTTTTGCCTTTTATAGGATCATGTTTGTAGGTAATAATAAGAAAAATACAAGGAGTATTAAAAGTTGGAATGCAGGTTATTGTTTTGATTCTAAAAGAAAAATGCAAAACAGATTATGAAATAATAAACTTCCTATGAAATTTATGTGCCTACTTATTCCTGGTGATGATTCTAAGAGACACATACAAAGGATTAAAAATAAAAACATGAACAAATTTATATTTATGAAAACTTTAGAAAATTCTATCATAAAATGCTGTCAATATGAGGAGATTTTTATATAAATAAAATAATATCTTTAAATAAATGAATGAAATTGAGGGAAGTACAATCAATTATGTATTTTTTTCACTCTGACTTTCTCTGTCTCATTTGATACTAAATAGTTTGAGAACTTTATAAAAATATATACAACATAGCAAGCTGGGTAACTAAATATTTGTAATGCATACTGAGCAAGAAGAAAACAAGCATGAGAAATTAATGGTGTACAAAAAGACTTTAACATAAAAAATGCTAAAATGTTTAGGATGCAATTTTAGCTTTTCAGTTTTCTTTTCTATAAACTAACATAGAAAAACATAATCAGGTACAATTTTTCTGGCAACTTGTTAAAAGGAAATTATTTAGGTGATTTATATAAAGATTAAATACTTTACTCTGTAGACTAGCACCTGGGAATATTTGAAGAGTACATAGCCTTCTCAACTAAAGAAAGGTTGTGTTTTGTTCTGTGTGTTTTTCTGACACATAGAGGAATTGAGTGTGTGTCTTTGCAGCTTTGGCTTAGGCAGCTGCATTGCAACCTTGATGAAAATTTAAGGTTGAGGATCAAACTTTATTCATGACCCTTGCTTGGATTGTTTGGTACAAATCTGCAAACCATTAGGACAGTATTGCTTTAGTATAGTTTGTGCTTTATCAACTAGTTAAAGTTCCCAGAGTAGAAAAGTTATCTAGCAATACAAGATAAATTGCCTAGCAAAGATAGAAGGCTGAGGGAAATAATATCCTTCCCATGCTTGTTTTATCCTCTTTACATTCTAAAAAATAAAAATATACCAAACTACATAATTTCTAAACTGAGATGAGAAATTCAGGTCTTTGATCTGGGAGAAAGACTTTCTGTGTTATGAGAAACAACTTAAAATTCATCCTCACAATGATCTATTGATTTTCTGATAATCCTTGCAAGTACAGGCTGAGAGAATGACATTAAGACAAATACTCAGAAAAGCAGTGCTAGGAGGAGGTGATATTATGTGTTACAGTAAGGGTAAAAACTGTCTTTGGGGATATGATTTAGAGGTGAATTTTATAATATACAAGGAAGCAGGTATTCTGTATGTAAGCCATAGAATCTACATAAATTCTTTTTTCCCTTCAAAGATTTTGATAGAACCTGAAAAAGTGAATTCACACTGAGAAGGAAGGGTTGTTTACTCCTCCCAGGAAGGTATTAGACAGTGCTTTTAGGCACTCAAATTTCAATGGCTTAGTGTATGTTACTTAGCTACAGGTCTTGCTAAAAAGATTATTGGTCTTTATCTGTATATTTATATGCCTTTGTGTTTCTCATATAAGAGAAATGATAATAAAAAGCAAAATAGAAGAGGGAAAAATATGAAGTAGGGAGAAGTTCAAATACAATACTTTTCTAAATTATATATTTCATTGATTCAAAAATACTTTATGTGCTATTTTATTTCATTTATATTACTAGTTCATCTTAGATCATTAAGAAAGTTTTGTATTATTCTGTTTTGTAAGAATCTTTTTCTTTTATATTTTGTGCTCTGAGTACTTTTGAAGATAATGACACACAGTGTATTAACTATTGTTATTTTATTATTTCATTATAAAATATTATTTTATGTTTTCATTAAAAGACTGGGCTCTGTCTACAGAATTGTTGGTTCAGTAACCTATTGGTAAGGTCTGAAAATTTTGTATTTCAAATTAGGCCCTAGTGGTTGCTGATTCTAGGGGTAAGAGTTCTGCACTACTCTAGATTCTTTCTGATAACCAGTATCCCTAATGAGGTTCAGAAATCTTGGAACATGTGTCTTATAAATTTTACCTCTCCTTCCTGTCGGTTACTATTAATCTGCATCAGCCCAGGCCACCTAGCTACTCCCAGTCTCCTAGATATCAAGCTTATTACTATTGCAGAGGAAATGGAAGACTTCAGGGATTTTATGTCCTCACATTTTTTCTTCCTTTTCGAAATGATTTCTCACTATGTTGCCCAGATTGGCCTCAAACTCACAGCAACGCTCCTCCTGCCTCAACCTTCCAAGTGCTGGCATCATCTCTTATCATTTTCTTTTCCTTCCTCAGACTTATTGCTATCCATCCACTCCAGTCTTTACCTATTTCCTTGGATTTCCACCTTAAATTAATTTCTCTTTATTTTCTACTCAATGGCATAACAATTGGCCACTCTTCCTTTAACTCACTGCTTCTGCCTTTGTTTTCTACAACAAAGTATCTTATAGAATTCCTTCTGCCATTTATTGTTTTTTCATCTCTCTCTCCCACATTTGAAAACAAAAAAACAGAACAACATATTTTCCTCATTCATAAATTTCCTAAGTATTCTTGTCCATCTTAATCACCTCCAAGTTTTCTGTTTTTGTCTCTACATATTTACTCTTCCACCCTCTTTTCTTTTCCAATGATCATTGGCTCCTGATATCCGGTTCTGGATCTATGTTTTTAACAGTCAACTAGATATTTACCTCTGGACAGAAGTAAATACCTGCAGACTGTTCTAATATTACAAAACACAATTCTATTTATGGTGTCTAAACAGTCTGAGAAACCAAATAAACCTCTGAATCAACATCTCAACCTTTTGAATTCTTTCAATAAATAGTAATTACTTACTACGTTTGATTGTTCCTTCAATCTTACATTCTACATCTTAATGTCTTGACTCATTTATATAATCTGGTACTTCAGGATGTTTCAGAGGTACTCCTTGTTGATATCTCTGCTCTAATTAATTCCTGTTCAACTTTATGTCATCTATATTTAATAATGGATCTTTCTAACATGAAGTTCTGCCTATATGAGTTTTTGTTCTAATTTCTTCAGTGACTCTCATCACTTAATGAAATAAATTAAATTTTTTAGCCTTCCCAACTCCTACATATAACTTTCCTGTCTGTTGTCAATGACCCCTCCCAGAATTTTGTTTCATTTACCCTGAATCATTTTCTGTTCTCTGAACACTTCATGAATTCTGATTTTTCTTTCAGAGTAAGCTTTTTCTAGCATGGCTTTCTACCTTACCTCAAGGAAACAGTCCACTTGGTTAGGGGAAATATTTTTTTTTTGTTTTGCACATTTGTGTGTGTGTGTGTGTGTGTGTGTGTGTGTGTATGTGTTCTCTGGCTCTACTTGCTGATGTTAGGAAATTTGAATTCTCTTTCTTTGCTTTCCTAGACTTTCTCTTGTTTTTCTTCTCTAAAATATTGCCGGGTATGGTAGTGCACACCTGTAATCCTAGCACTTAAGAGGCTGGGGCAGGAAGATTGCCATGAATTTGAGGCCAGCCTGGGCTACATAGTGAGTTCAAAGCCAGCCTGAACTACCTAGCAAGACCCTGTCTTAATCCCCTCCCAAATGACAAATTTGCTTTGACAACTAAGCAATAATAGGAACATGCTACCCTCCTAGATTTTTTTACATAATTCTTTGGCTCTTGTTTCTCCATATTTATCAAAAAACCTTGTTTCTACTTACAAAATGCAGTAGAAATTCTATAAATGGGAATTGAACAGAGAAAATTGTAACCATATAGATTATATCAGTAAATATAGTGTAGTTGAGGCAGTTTGAGATAAGAATGGGAAACAAAAAAAATAATTTGTCTTCAGTTGTAAGAGAAATATAAATGGATTGGGAGATGAGTAAAGTCACAGGCTTGAAATTTATTACTGAAGGGCTTTAAATGTAAAGATCAGGAAGTTCTTATATCTTGTGCATTTGAGTCTTCATTTATGCATTTCTTTTGCTTGCAAATTTTCAATTAAATCTTAATAAAAACTTTTTATACTCAAGAATGAGTGATTTACTATTCTGTTTTCCAAATTGTCATTCTCCCAATATTTAAGTCACTTTAATTTACAATTTTATTAGTTTAAGACCAGCCTTAGAAACATATGAAATTTGGAATTTGATCACAACCCTAAAATTCTCTGAATTTCTAGGATCTTGTAGGAAATTAAACTGTAGGCCAGATCACAGAATTTGCCAAGTTGCTGTGTCTAGAGCACTAGTAGATGGAATCTGTGGATACTTGGAGAAAGATGTGGAGTATGCATGTTTGAGGGAGGGGCAGGTATTAGGTCCCAGTCAAGGGGTGCATCCAAGTGTACCAAAACTCATGCACATCCAAGTCTGCACCCTGACTTGCCAGAAGCTCTTCAAGAGTCTAGTTGCTGTTCTTTAGTCTCTATTTTAATGCTAACATTAATAGATCATCTCAGAGTGACATATATTCGGAGAAAACAAGTTTTGAAGAGCCATGTTACTGAGTGGTATTATTTTAGAAAAGCAATACATAACTCTTATTTTCTTTTGAATAATTCTGCAGGGAATTCTGGCAAGTGAAAGTGAAAGCAATGCTATTATTTCTAGGGAAGATGTTGTTGATGTCTCTCTTGAATTAGAGACCCAGCAAGGAGCTAGCTGTCTTCACAGATCACACCTGTCCCCATGAAACTTGGTGATTGGAAGAGCTGAACAAAGTAAACTGTACCAGGCCATGAAGGGACCTAGGACGTGCCATTGTGTACAAACAGCATTGACAAGAGAAAATTAGCCTGGGTTGAGCCTAGATTTTCATCGCCACATTATCAATTGGCAAAATCATTTCATCCCTAGACAGAGATTGAAGAGACTGATATGAGCTCACTGTGTATTGTGGATCAGATCCCTCTATGTGGAAACAGGGACAGAAATAAAGCCTCCTATGTAACATTCACAAACTACATTTCTTTCTAGGCTCATAGTTATAATTGTTCTGTTGCTTTTTCATTACAGGAAGTTATTTTGACATTTCTTTCTTTCATTTCAGAGCAGACAGCATTTGACTTCCTGAACAGATGGACTGCAAATAAACTTGATGCTGTCGTTGTAGGAGTGGAGTAAGAGAATGATTTTCTTTGACTATTGCAATTTTTCCTTCAACATATAGAGGTTTGATTTGCAACTTAAGTCATCTTTGCCTTAAATATAATTTTGAAAAATTAATATAATTTGCTTGTTACTGTTGTACCATAGACTGCTCCTCAAAGAAGCAGAGTGTAGTACTATTTTCCTGTGATTATAGAAATCTGAGTTACAGACTAGAGTGAGCTTTTGGTGAAACATAGTTGTTCTAGACACGTTAAATTCAAGTTCTATAAAACCCCAGTTGAGTCCCACTTAATATAGCTGGACAAGAGAAAGTAAATTAATCACGTTTGTGGTATTGAGGCATTGGTTTTTATTTAAGCTGGTAAGAAAATTTTTAATTTCAAACCAACTCTAGTTTGGACTGATGTAGGTGATAAAGATGGAGACCAGTTGAAAATTGTAATCTATTCTCAGGAAAAATTTTAATCTAGTCTCAGGAAAAATCTTTCATTTTGCTGGGACACACCAGGAAATCATAGGACAGTTGAATATTTTTTTTACCCATATTGGTATAATCTGAATTTCTGACATCCAAAATTGGTTCTTAAACCTATCATCCTCAGCAAGAATTATTTTCTTATACATTTTCCCTATTTCATAGTAACAAAGACATAGAAATTTCTAATCCAATAATTCTTATAGGACTTAGTCACCTAGTTTTGTTTTGGCTAGAAAACTAAAAGTTTAGAGAGAAACTTAAAGAAAGATTTGATCATTGGAAGAAAGTGATTACTACCACAGCCATCATGCATACTTTCATTAGCCAGAAAAACTTCTCATGGGTATTTCTAAATTTTAATCTTAGAATATTATCCTTTTTACTTCTATAACTTTTGAGGTAATATTAATCATATCTTTTATTTTTGTACCAGGTATCGAACTCAGGGCCTTTTGCTTGCAAGGCAGGCATGGTGCCACTGAGCTAAATCCTCGGCCCCATAATGATATAATTTGTGCTTGTCTTACACATTTGAGCCATTCCTTACTGATATTCTGTTTTTATTGATCTGTATATGTGTGTGTGGGAATTCATTTGTACCCATTAAAACAATTGTGTGATAATTTGTCTTACAAATGAATTTATCAGAAATAAGAACACTCTCCGACATATTAATGTATTATTTATATTTTAAATTTTTACCTTAGAATCAACTTGTGGACATTATCTATAATAAAGTATACACATTGCCTGCTAGAAGAAATTTGATCAAAATAAACTTGAAAAGTATAGGTCGCTTGCCTAGAATATAATCTCAGATATGTTGTTGCCTTCAAAAAATCATGATTTTCTTAAAAAAGTTTTTAAAATGCTTGGATCATCAATTACATTGAGAGCATAAAATAATCTACAGAGTACCTCCAATCCATAATGCATTTGTGTTAAAAATTTTGTTTGTAATCCCAAGGGTGTTCACAACACTCCTCTGACTTCTCACATACAAGGCCATCTGTTTATTTTATATACGATATTAAAACATCTTTTCTCTTCAAAATTGTTATTAGTACTTGTTTGAGTACATAATGATTACACTCCTCCTGGGGGAGTTGGCATGTGTACATAACATATTCTAATTCTTTTTTCATTTCTTTTCCATCTTCTCCCTTGCCTTTCTCTGCCTCTCTTGTTCTCTTTCGCTTTTGGAAAAGATCTCTCTATTTCCCACTATCTATCTTTTGTTTTGCTGTTTATTTATATTTTAGGTTTCTCATACGAGAAAATCCGTGGGGTGTTGAAGCTTGTGTGCCTCATTTATTTCACTTTATGGTATCACACTGATTTTCATTTTAATTGAGTTAGTAGAAAACTCAACCTTGGTTCTTTGAAGGTTGAAAGTCTGGTGTTAAACTGTATCTATTTGATATTTGAGAGTAATAGATACAACAATAAGTGCTTTATTGCTCTATTTTAAAGTTATAGACTAGCTCCTCAACATCACTTTCCTGCTCAGTTTGAAGATGGCATCACTGCAGTCAAGTTTTTTCTTCAGGATAAAATTCTTTCAAAATATGGAGTAGATCCCAGTCGAATCTGCATCTCAGGAGACAGTTCTGGCGGTGCTTTAGCAGCAGCAGTGACTCAACAGGTACATTGTATTTGTCTGTATGGTGGGAAGTAGAGGTTCAGACTCATTTTTTAAGAATCAAATATCCAGTACTTCTGGCATCATTTCTTGAAGAGATCATTCTTTCTTAATGAATTAAATGGTTCTCAATTCAATTGACATTAACATCACTATCTGTCTTCAGATTCCCCTGTTCCATCAGTCATCTCCATGTCAATACTATGATTATTTCAAACTTGTTCTTAAAATTGTTTCTAGTGTTCTGTATCTTTCCCATTAAAATATTAGGTTACCATGTCAATTTCTTAAAAGTATATTGATTAGGATTGCGCTGAATCAATAGCTGAATCAATAGCTGAATCAATTGACATCTTAATGATATTGAAATTTCCAATAAATGTATATACATCTTTTATTAGATTCTCTTCAACTTCTCAGAAATATTTTTGTATTTTCAGTGTAGAAATCATGAAATTGTTTTCTCAAATTTCTTCCTGTTATTTTGAAAAACATTTTACTCAAAATATTTTCCACATGTTTATTGACAGTATATAGAAATATAATAGATTTTTATATTAGCCTTCTATTCCTTTGTATTTTTTATCTTTGTACTTTCTAACTCCCTAAGATTTTTATATATAATCATATCTTCAATTGTAGAAACTCTTTTCATTCTTCCTTTCCTATCTGTATGCCTTTAAAAATTTTCCTTTATTAGTGCACTGGCTATGGACTCCAGGACAATATTAAATACAATGATCTTATTGTGAATCTTAGAAGGAAATTGTTCAGTATCTTATTAATGAACATGACATTAACTGAAAGTTTTTAATGGCTAACTTTTGTCCAATTGAAGAAGTTATTTTAGCCTTAGTTTGCTGATAGTTTTCTCATAAATACATATTGAATTTGACAAATATTTATACTGCGTCTATTAAATATTTACAGTGTATCTATTGTGGTGATCATATAATTTTTATAGTATTCTTTTAGTGTAGTAAATCATGTCAATTAAGTTTTAAATATTAAATTATTCTATCATTCTAGGCATGAGACTCAATCATGATGAATTAAGATTTTTACATATTGCTGGTTTTGTTTGGTACAATTTATTAAATATCAGATGTTTTTGAGGGATTGATCTTTATTTTTAAAAAATATCATGTTTTAGATTAAGGTTATGCTGCACACATTAAGTAGCTTGGAAAGCATTATGATCAACCTATAAGAAATTAATATACCCACTTAGCTAATATTGATCCAATGGGGAAGCAAGTCACACAGCAAGTGTACATTTAAAGAACAAAGAACTTTTTTAGGAAAGGATGAATACAAAAGTCTTGGTCACCCACCAGAGTGATTGATGTCTATCTAGACTTTCTTGGGCCAGGTGTTAACACTTATCTCTTGGGGAAGTATGTAGTCCTGGTCATTTTGTGTTTATCTTGAGGCCTGGCCTCTAACAGATGGATCTTTGGCCACAGTTATAATGTGTTTTCATCTTTTGTATTGACTCTGGGGAGGGCCTAGCCCTGTCTGCCTGCCTGTAATATTTCTACTTAACTTAGTTGTCTATATTAATAGGATTACTTCATCTATTTCTTTTTCAGATAGTTTGTTGCTGGTCTATAGAAATGCAACTGATTTTTGTATGCTGATTTTTTATTCTGCAACTTTACTAAAAACTTTTCTACTGGTTCTAACCCTTTTTTTGATGGAATATGACTTTTGTTATGTTGTAGTACATTCCTTTCGTACATAATTTGTTAAGAGTTTTTATCATGAAAATGTATTGAATTTTTTTCAAATACTTGTTCTGCCCCTTTTTATCCCTCATCTTGGTCAGTGAGTTGTATCACATTTATAAATTTGAACATGTTAAAACATCCTCATTTTCCAGTGCTGAATTACACTTGCTTATGTTGTATGAACCTTTTAAATTGCTATTGAATTAGGCTTGTTAATATTTTTATTGTGAAATTTTTCATTTACATTCAAAAGCAAATTTGGCATTTAATTTTCTATTTTGATGGTGTCCTTATACGGATTTGGTAATATAATAATGCTAGACTTGCAAGATGAGTTTGGAAGTTTTCTTTTCATTATTTAAAAAGAAAACTTTGATAATGATTGGCTTTAAGTCTTGGCTTTGATAATGATTGGCTTTAACTCTCACAATATCTATTATACATTTTGGTCCTCATTTACACTTTCAGTTTCTCATGCTAGAGAACAATTCAGTATTTACAATGTGTCCTATTTATTTCAATAAGAGTATGGCCTCAAGCTGCATCCATTTATCTATAAATGTTTCTATCTTTTTATGGCTGAGTACTACTCCATTTTATATTTTAAAAAACTCACATCTTCTTTATCTAGTCACCAATTAATGAATATTTGGGCAGTTTCCAAGATTTAGCTATTACAAACTGTGCTGTGCTAAATATAGGTGCACATGTGTCACTGTGGTATGATGCTTTTAATTCTTTTGGGAAGATACCCAGAAAGGGAATAGCTATGTCAAATGAGACCTTTAATCCTAGTTTTTTTGAGGAAACTTCACACTGATTTCCACAGTGGTGGAACCAGTCTACACTTTCACCAACAGTGGGGAAGGGTTCCTTTTTTGTTGGGAGGCTTTTGATTATTTTTCATTCTGCTAATTCATTTTGGTCTGTTTAGATACACTGTTTTTTCATGAATCACTCTTGATGGGTTATATGTTCTTAGGAATGTATCCATTTCTAGATTTCCAAGTTTTTGGTATATAATTTTTCATAGTAGTTTTGTCATGGGCTGGATCTGATGGTCCCTGAGGCTGAAATAAGGAACTTAACCCATCCCTTTAAAAAAAGTATGCAGGGCAATGGGGAAAAATTAAGAGCCAAGATACATCATGTATAGGTACAAGTTCCCAATGATAAATGTAAATGTATTGAATACCTAAAATGTGCCAATAAAAATATTTAAGCAAAAAAAAAAGTATGCAGGTTCTCTAACTCCCATCACAGAAAAATAATTTTCAGGATGCATCAGTAAAAGAGACATGAGAAGGGTTTATTAGATGTAGATATAAGACACCCTCAAGAGTGGAGTGTGAGTACTCAAAGAAATGAGGCACATTACAACCCAGAGTAGAGCACATTTAAAGGCTGTTTTCAACATAAGTGATCTCAGATGTGTATTCTCACTGTCTACCAGGTTACTGTGCAAGCCATCTATATGGGTTTGTGTGGAAATATGCATTTTAAGACATACTGTCTCCTGTGCAGCTGCTTTCTTGGCTAGAGGCAGAGCAACTTAAGGTGAAAAGGGTCTAGTGGCCAGGAATTTACAGGTTAATGTAAAAGGCCTTTAGTAATTTAACACTATTCTCTGTAAGGATGGAGGAAGAGGGTCTCACTCTAGGGTGGCCTCCAGAGACAGGAAAAGAGCTTGTCTTGAAACTGCAGTCATTCTTAGAAGTACAATTTTAAAATCTTGATTTCCTGGTCTCCTTTCTACCTAGTTTTATTTATTTTTTCCTACCTCAGTATCTTGTGATTCTTTGTATTTCTTTAGTACCAGACCACTCTTTTATTTCTGAATTTATTAATTTGAGGGTCTCTCTCCCTCTTAAAATTTTTCTCAACCTGATTTTTTTCAGAAAACCAACTTTTAAGTTTATTGCTCTTTTCTATTTACTAATGTTCACCTTAGTTTGTTCTTTACCTGTTTTATTAAAGTATAAAGTTAGAGAGATATTTCTTTTTTAAATGTAGGGACCTATTTCTATAAAAAATTCTTTTAGAACTTCTTTTGCTGCATCTCATAAGTTTTGGCATGTTGTATTGCTACTGTTGTTTAATTCAAGGTATTTTTGATATTGTTGTTTCATTTTGATTTCTTTTTTGACACACTGGTTAGGAGTGTGCTGTTTAATTTGTACATAATTGTAAACTGTATTATTTTCCTCCCATTATTAATTTTTAGTTTCATACATTGTGTTTGAAGTATATACTTATAACTTCAATCTTCAATCTGTTATTTATGGACTAATGTAATGATATGGGAAATAATACTGGAGATGAGATATGAAATATTATATCTTCCAATCTGTTAGCTTTCTGATATGCAGAGCTCTTATTCTCTAAAAACCGAAGGTTGAATTCTAGGAACAATGAGGGTTAAGAGTAGGAAGATATTTATTGGTAGGACAGCTCCTGAGATGCAGGAAGGGACCTGAGTAGGTAGCCCAGGGACTCCACTATACAGAAAGATTTTATGAAACAAAACCCACGTGTGTACAATGTGGGCCATAGCCATGATCAACTAATAACAAGTATAGTCACATAGGTAATAGTGGTCTGATTTGGAAACAAATCACAGAACAAGTGTGGATGGAAGGAACAAAGACTTCTCCTAGGAAGTGGTGGATCCAGAGGTCTCTGGTCACCCACCTTGGTGGCTGATGTCTATCTAAATTTCATGAGGTCCAGTGTTTGTCCTTTGAGGAAGTATACAGGTCTGGTCATCCTGTCTTTATCTTGAGGCCTGGTCTCCAGTAGATATGTCTCCAGCCACAGCTGTGGTTCATTTCACTTCTGTCCTGATTCTCTTGAGGACCTAGTCTATCTGCCATAATATTTCTGCTTAACTCATCTGTCTATAATAATGTGATCTATTCTGGAAAATGTTCCTTGTGATATAGGGAAAATAAATGTAACTCTCAACCTGCTAAATGTCAGATATGCCTAGTTCATGTTCCCCAAAATTGAAGAATGATTTCTAAGGAACAATGGATGTTAAGGGTAGGAAGTATTTATTGAGAGGGAGAGACTTTAGTTCCTGAGAGAGACAGGAGGGTACCTTCTGGATTGTTACAGACTCCACTTCACAGAGGAAGTTTTGTAGAGCAAAATTGTTCCAGAAATCTCAGAAAGAAATACATGGAGACACAGAATTTGGGTAAAATAATAAAACTTCTACTTGCAAGCCAGTGGGACCACCACGAACTGGTCTGGTTAATATCCACGCTCCCCCTTGTTCAGTGTTTTCCTTTTTATATCCTTTTTAGCCATTATCTCATCCCTCGTGGTCTTTGATGTGTAAATACAATTCCAGTTCCTATTTACAAGTCACAGACACAAGATAGGCACATATACATTGTAAATTTACCCAGCCATTGCAACTTTGTTAGGTTAATGAAGTTACTGGCTAAAGAGTCAGATAACCTGTCACCTTAAACAACAAGAGTTAGGGAAAAAGTATATCTTAAAGGAACATATTACTTATTTTGCCTCTACGACTACCTTAATATTCAGTCTACTAAGTTATCTAAAACTTTTCCCTATCATTTCTCCCTTTGTTTACTTTGGGATAATTCTTCTATCCATTACAAGTTCTATCCAGTTTATCTACATTTCTTAACACTAGCATTTGGTAGTGTTGAGCTGCAGCAATGCGCTGCTGTATAAATTTTGAAATCCATTGGATGACACAAGGACCAAACATTAATATTAATATAATAACAAGAAGGGGACTCAGAAGAGGTCCTACCCAAGTTTTTCCATCCTGACCAAGTAAAATTAATCCCATAGGACAGCTCTCCTATACCAAATTCCTCATCAAGAGCCTTGATCCAATCTTTCAGTTTGTCTAGTGATTCTTGTACTACACCAGATTTATTAGCATAATAACAACACTCTTCACCAAGAAATAAGCAAGTCCCTCCTTTCTGGGCTGTGAGCAAATCAAGAGCACACCTATTCTGTAATACGACATTGGCCAGTGAATCTAGTTGGGTTTCTAAAGCCTGAAGTGTGTCTCAAATTTCCTCAAGATCTTTTCTAATTTCTTGTCCTAATGAAATATATTACTCCTTATAGCCAAATAGGATCCCATGGAGCTGGCATATACATAGATATAGGATTACATTAACCTTGTTTACAATTGTTACAATTACCAGTGGCTTGTCCAACAAGGGAATCGTTGATCCAAACTTGTGTTTTCTCTTTGCAATATAACTTCTCATTAGAATAGCCCCCACAGTCAGAAGTTACCCTAGGTCCCCCATAAGGTTCTTTTGGGCAGGCATCAAAGAATATTGTAAATGGATAGCCTTCCAGTTCCCTTTTTACCATTTTAAAAGTCACATATTATTCATCAAACTTTTCATTACTAGGCCTAAACACCCGCAGTTCACAGACAAAGAAACTTAAAGCAGTGGTGATATGGCACAATACAATAATCCATGTCGTCTTTGTTGGCGCTTCCATTCTTCAGGTGTGCGTTGACTCACCAGACTCCGGAGTGGTGAGAGCATGGCTTTGAGTGTGTTGTCTTTCTCAGCTTTCAGTGTCAGCTTTATTGTTACTTTGTGTAACGAAGTCTTTGCCTTTCTGATGTCCTGAACAATGTATTACTGTGACTTTGCTAGGTTCCCATACTGCCTCTAGCAACTGTACAATTTCCTGTTTATTTTTAATTAGCTTCCCTTCTGCTGTGAAAAGACCTCGCTCAGTAAATCATGCCATGGATATGCAATGTAGCAAATGCATAGCGAAAGTTTGTATGTATATTTACCTTTTTACCCTTTGCCTATCGGAGTGCCTGTATGAGTGCCCGGAGCTCAGCATGTTGTGCCAACTAGGAAGGGGTCCCAGGTAGGATCACCTCATCCTTCATGGTTACCAAATGTCCAGCATGATGAATCCCATCTTCCATGAAGTTGTTCCCAACCATGAACAGAACGAGGTCAGCATCAGATAAGGGTGTCATTTGTAGGTCAGGGTGGCTGGAAAAGAGCTCATCAATGACACTCAAGCAGTCATGATCAGGAGGGCCTGTCTCCGTGGGCTAGAAGGTAGCAGGATTTAAAGCTTTTACAGGAATAAACCATAAGCGGGGGTTCTCACAGAAAAGGGCTTGGTACTGAGTAACCCAATTATTTGAGAGCCATTGATGCCCTCTTATGTTCAACAGTTTCAAGACTGTGTGTGGAACCTGAACAGTCAGTTCCTGACCTAAAGTGAGCTTGTCTGCTTCTTGGATTAATAAAACTGAGGCGCCAAGGCTTGAAGGCAAGGAGGCCACCCTTTTGCTACTGGATGTAAATTTTTAGACACGTATGCCACTGGTTGGTTCCATGGGTCTACTTCTTGGGTTAATACTCCAAGGGCCACATGGTTCTTCTCAGTCACTTATAGAACAAAAGGCCACTTTACATCCGGTATGCCTAAAGCAGGGGCAGCTGCCAAAGTCAATTTTAGCTTCTTAAAAGCACTTTTTTTGGTTCTATAGCCCAAAGTAAATGATTTTCTTTTTTTCCTTTAATTTCTGCTTTTTTTTTCTTTGAGCTGTGGTCACTTGCTTTTATAATGTCCTTTCTCTCTGCAATAGGCACACTGGTCACAATCTAAGTCCTCATGTTTAAAACCTTTCTTCTACTTTCCCTCTGACTTTGTTCCCTGTCTTTCTTTCTCCTTTTCTTCCTTGGCTCCCATAGCACCTGCTATGTATCTGGCTTTTCTCTTATCTCATTCATCTTCCTTCTTTATTCTCTCTCTCTCGCTCGCTCTCTCGCGCGCCACGCGCGCATCAACGCTCTCTTCACATACATTTTCCTAGCTAATTGCAACGGTTGCATTATATTCATGCTGTCCCAAGTTTCTTGCTTCTGAATCTTTCTTCTGATGTCTAGAGCTGACTGAGTTACAAAGGTAGTATTGAGTAACTGATGGTTATCAGGAACAGCAGGGTCAAATGGTGTGTACATTCTGTAGACCTCGCAGAGCCGCTCATAAAATTTCTCAGGGCTCTCATTGGGCTCTTCTTGTCTGACACTTTAATCAAGTTTGTAGGTCTTTTATTTGCAGCTTATATCCCTGCCAGAAGGGCCGTCCAATAATTTCTTAAACTCTCCTGGCCTACTGGGGTATTGGGATTCCAATTGGGCTGCATATGTATTGGAAACTGCTGTTCATGCCACACGTCTGGATTTTGTGTGTCTGCCAGCATTCTAGAAGCATTGATCTTTTTAATTTCTACTAAAACTCTCTGCATTTCTTTAGAGGTTAACAAAGTTATACAAAGTTCAAAGTTCTTTACATTACTCCCAATTAAGACAAAGCAAAGATGGGATCAAACAATTGAAGCATTTTGGAGCTGTCTTGGCAGAGAATAAATGACTTTCTTTTTCTCTGGATCTAGCCTCCCTTGTCTTTTTTTTTTTTAAGTCAAATCTCAAATATTGCACCTTGGTCTGACATATTTGTGCCTTTTCCCAACAGTCTCTTTTTCTAACTCACTATAAAGGAGAAGGTCATATTGTAACCTGTTGGCTCTTAAACCCTTTGAAGATGACCAATGTACACATATTATAGTAACACTTTTAGAATTTAACCCTTTGATGACAACCAATGTAAACATATTTAAACTTTTCATAACAAACTTGAAACCAACAAACAAACATACATATTTTCTTGATAAATCACTTTCACACATCTTTTGACATACCTAGGCCTTCTGGTCTTGTATATTTCTTTTTATCTTTCTAACAAGACAAACATACAAAATTTTTATATCAAAATTGTGTCTCTTTTACTTATAGCTTTTTAATATTTTTTATCTCATTTAATATAGACCTTTTATCACAAAGTTGTCTTTAGCTGTTAAAATTTTAAATTGTTCCTTTTTTGTTCTCAGATTGTTAAACTTTAAATTTGGGTGGCTGCTAATAGAATGGTAGTAACCTTGATGGTTTTTTTAATCAACAAAGTACAGAAAAGAGCAATTTAACCATATAATTACAATTGAAGAATTTGCAATGTTCAAGAAATTCTTTAAGCACACCAATTAAACATCAACTCAAACTGAAACACAGATACATTTATCAATTAACTAAAATTTGTAACCCTTGTAAAATTTCTTACTTTCTCTGGCTTTGTCTTATGCCCTTCAGAGCTTTTCTTTAGCTGTTTTCAATCCATTACTTACTTTCTCTTTTCAATTTTTTAAAAATTTGAGTGTAAGTCCTATTCAATCCTCTCTGAGTCTGACTGCAGCATGCACCCTCTGGTGCTCTGAAGCCAAGCAGTTCTCATGCTTTTGTCCCCACCTCCTCCAAACCTGTGAATTTAGCAACTCAAAAGGAGGGGGAAAGTCTAAATTCTCTCAGTCCAGATCTGAAAGGACCGGTTTCTTTTCAGCATCATCCCCTTTCTGATGGAGGACCAGGATATTGCTTTTTGCTTCTGGGGTACACATATGAAGCCAAGGAGGCATTCTGTGGCACAATTTGAGCCATAAATCAATATAGGGAAATTGATCTGGATGGTCCCATCCAGGGGTGGTGACTGTTAGCCAGATGGACCAGACGAGACCCTCATCTAGGGATCTCTCAGTTGGCCAAGCTAGGCAAAGCTTGGGCCATTCTAACTCACAAAAGGCTCTAAGTTTTGGGGTTTCATCTTAATACCATAATTTCCAGTAAAACATTTCATAAAATTCTTAACCATGCATTCCAAAACAGTAGGACGAGATGTTTCTGTCCCTGTGATCGGCCAATCAGAGTGTTGGTGTGTGTATGGGTACCCTTGTATGGAGATGCAAGACAAACAAAGGTGTGGGATCACTTGCTCTCCTGCCTGGCTGCAGGTCTCTCAGTCACTTTAAGGTCCATTCAGGCTAAAGTGGGCTGTCGCATAAGCTCATTGCTGTGTCTTTGTTAAACATGACCACAGAACTGAAAGACAGACTACACACAAGTTCCTCAGAGGACTCTTTAAGCACAAGCACCTCCTCTCTCTGTCTTGGCCCACAGCTCATTTCACACACTCTCCTATCCAGAACTCTTTCACACATTTATTCAGAAGTTATCACATTCTCTCCTGGTGACCCCCTAACCATAGCCAAAACAACTGAAAGAAGCTACCTCCCAAAATGGCAAAACACAAGGGGTGATAGGGCCCCTGCATTATTTTTGCCCAAAGTTCACAAAGTGAACCAAAGCAAATGGGAGGAGCTATCTTCCCAAATGGCAAAGCACAAGGGGTGATCATGCACCTGTGCTGTATTTGCACAAAGTTACAAAATACAAATTCACAAAGCAAAACCAAAAGTTAATAACTAGGGTGTTTCCCAGGGTTTCTCACCCAGCAAAGGAGAGAGACAGATGAGACACCAAGAGCAGCAGTCCTCCTTCTGTTGTCTTCCATCTTGGGTTTGGACGATCCTCAGCCATTGGTCTCCATGTCCTGTTGGGGAGCCTAGGAAATTAGTCCCAGGGGTAAGCCTTTCCTCTTGAGGAGATGGAGAGCCCTTCCTTCCAGTGGGGTTCAGGGCGATGCCCAAAAGGGCTATTTCATTCCTGATTCCTGGTCAGAGAACCAAATATTCCAGAAATGTCAGAAAGAAATACACGGAGACACAGAATTTGGTAAAATAATAAAACTTCTACTTGCAAGCTGGAGGGACAACCAGAAACCGGTCTGGTTAATATCTGCGTGCCCCCTTGTTCAGTGTTTCTCTTTTTATATCATTTTTATCCATTATCTCATCCCTAGTGGTCTTTGATGTGTAAATACAATTCCAGTTCCTATTTACAAGTCACAGACACAAGATAGGCATATATACATTGTAAATTCACCCAGCCATTGCAACTTCGTTAGGTTAATGAAGTTACTGGTTAAAGAGTCAGATAACCTGTCACCTTAAACAACAAGAGTTAGGGAAAAAGTAAATCTTAAAGGAACACATTACTTATTTTGCTTCTACAACTACCTTAATATTCAGTCTACTAAGTTATCTAAAACTTTTCCCTATCAAAATCACAAGGTGGGTCTAATGTGGGTCAAAACTATGATCAACCGATTACAAGTATAGCCACTTAGGTAATATTGAACCAGTGGAGAAGAAGGTCATGTAGCAAGTGTACATGGATAGAGAAAAGACTTTTTAAGGAAGGGATGGATCAAGAGGTTCTGTTCACCTCCTAGGGTGACTGATGTCTATCTAGACTTTTTTGAACCAGGTGATGCCAATTGCAGTATAATCTGCAATTTATTGCTTATGCCTTGGACAGGCATGTAGGCCTGGTCATTTAATATTTATCTTGAGGCCTGGCCTTTGACAGATGCACCTCCAGACACAGCTGTAATGTGTTCTCATCTTCTGCACTGACTCCCTCGAGAGCTTAACCCTGTCTGAATGCTATATTTCTACTGTCTATAATACTTGTGCACTTGATAAAAATATACACTTCACCTAATGTTAGATTCTCAGTATATGTTTGTTAAGTCTATCTGGCTTCTGTTGGTATTCAAGTCCATTGTTTCTACATAATTTTTTTCCAGATGATCTATTCATTATTGAAAGGGAGGTATTATAGCCTTATATGTTAACACAGATGGTCTTTGACTTTTGATGCTTCACCTTATATTTTTTGACTTTATGAAAGTGATATACATTCAGTAGAAAATACACTTGGAAGTTTGAATTTTGGTCTTTTTCCTGGATATCCATGTCTGGTACAACACTTTAGTATGATATTGGGTACTGGTAACATTCTGCAGCTCCCAGAGTCAGCCACTTGATCTCAACCCTGTAATGATACTGTTTAATAAATTACATGAGATATTCAGTACTTTTTTATAAAGTAGGTTGTGTTAGATGATTTTGTCCAACTGTAGGCTTGGGTAAGTGGTCTGAACCATTTAAGGTAGATTAGTCTAAGCTATCATTATAGCTTAAGTATATTGATACTTGGTACCTTAAGTATATTTTTATATATTTTAAGTTTTTGTAATAGTATGCTTCAAATATTTTTTTATCTTTTGTTTGTCTATTACACGCTACACTTTCACATCTCCAGCATTACATGCAACTGATATCACAATTTAATTTTTTATTGTCTTCATGATCAATTTATAATAAACAGTAATTTTTAATAATTTGTCCTTTACACTAGAGTTAAACGTGTTTTTGCAGCACTATTTCAGTATTAGAATATTAAATTTGAATATATTCTTGCTTTTATAGAGTTTCATGATTTCATGTTATTAGCATTCACTTGTTTCAAACTTTAAAGACACCCTGTAGTGTTCCTTTAATAAGCCAAATCTAGTGGTAATGAATTTTCTCAGCTTTTGTTTATCTGGGAAAATATTTCTCCTTATTTCTGAAGGAGAGCTTTGCTAGTTATAACATTCTTGAAAGGCAGCTTTGGTTTATTCTTCCAGCACTTAGAATATGTTGTCTTAATCTTCTCTGTTTAGCAAGGCTTCTGCTAAGAAATTCACTTATAGTTTTTTATAGGAATGCCTTTGTATATAACTAGTTGTTTTCTCTGGCAACTTTCAAAATTCTTTTTTTTTCCTTTGATTCTTAAGGATTTTATTACAATGTGTCTCTGTGAAAATGTTTTTATGTTTAATCTGTTTGGAGTTCTCTGTGTTCATGGATCTGAACAAATGTTTTTGTTGGCCCTGAACTTGGGTCTGACAGGGTGAACATGAAGCCTGGGGCTACAGAGGCCAGCCTGACCAACACCTCCATTTTATGAAAGAATTTTGTTATGACTAGTATTCACTTTTAAATGTTTGATAGAATTTATCAGTGAAACAACCTCCACCCGACATTTGCTTTATTGTCTCAATTTAAAATATAAATCCATTAAAAGATATAAGCTGTATAAATTTCCTATTTTTGAGTCAGTTATATTGATAGTTTTAAAGAATTACATCCATGACATCTACAAAAATAGACCATGCATTTTCAGTGAGGTGTTGTTATCCCCAAGGGGGTAAAAATTAGTTTGTGTTGGGGAAAAATGAGGAAAAATATCTAGAAAAGGTTCACAAGGGAGGAACAATAACAAAATAAGTGACAAACAGTGAGATAAAATTTTTCACAATATTTCATATACTATGTAAACATATCAAATTAACAAATTTTTCATTCTGACACTGATAATTTGTGCTTTACATCTTGATTAATTTGGGTTAAGCAGTTTATTCTTTTTAATATATTAAGTTTAGCAGTTAATTTTTTGATGTTTATATTTTATTTTATGGCTCCAGTTCTTATTTTTATTATTGTACTCTCTTTGCACATTTTGGGTTTAATTTGCTTTTGTAAATTCTTGCTTCTTTATGGTAGAAAGTTGAGTTTAAATATTTTCATATATACTTGAAGCTATTAGTGATCCTTAATACACTTTTTTTTCTGTGCTACACATAATAAGTTAACTTATTTTTCATATGTCATTTGTTTTGCTATTTTTCTAAAAATATTTTTCTAAAAATGTTATATCATTTTAAAAATTGGGATTTCCAAGAGTTGTTCTTTTTAGTGATTTTTGATTTAGCTTTCTTGTCTTAGAGAATATACTCCACAATTTCAGTCTTTGGGATCAATTGAGACTTGTTTATACCTCAGCAATGGTCCAAATTTGTAAATTTTCCAACTCCCTTGAAAGGAATATATTTGTATTCTGTAGTTATTGATTACAATGCTCTGTAACTGTCAACTGGAACAGGTTGGGTTTTAATTTTTATCTATTTGTTATATTAATTAATGACAATTTTAAGTTAAAAATTGAATTATAGTCATTTGTCAATCACCCTTAATATTTTTGAAATAATAATTTGAGAGTTATTAGGTCCACAGGTATGTGTTATAAAAGGCAATGAAATTACGCATCTTACTTAACATTTTCATTTTTCATAACCATAGTACAAACTAAGAAATCAACTTTGGTACAACATCATAAAATAACCAGGGCTTCATTGGATTTCATGGATTTTTTTCACTAAGATTTCAGACCATTTCTGGTTCTGCATACAGTTTATAGTCTCATATTGCATCTAGTTATCATGTCTCCATGGTTTTTTCAGTCTTCCACAGTATGATGGTTAAGCTTGATTGTCAACTTCACTGAATGAATGATCACACAATTCTGGATGAGTCAGGGAGGTGTGGTTTAGAGGACTGTATCTGGTTCCTGGTTTCTTCTTCCCTTTCTCTTTGGTTTCTCTCTGACATGAAGGAAACAGCTTTGCTCCATTGTGCCCATTCAGCATGATAATTGTTCCTTGGAGCCAGTCAACCATGGTTTGAAATCTCTAAAACTGTGATCCAAATAAACCATTTCTTCTTTTAAAATGATTGTGTATGGCAGGCTTTTTTTTCTCAGCAATGGAAAATCTGTCTAGTATACATCATTTGCCAGCCTTTCTTGAAGATCTTTCATGATTTTGATATTTTCAAAGATTGCTATCTTTTTCCTGATGTTTGCACATTATGGAAACTTTCTCTACTATTAGTTTTCTAAGAAAACATGACAAATTAGTCTTCTTCAGACTTCTTGTAAAGAAATACTGCTCTTTACTTTTATAAAAATTTAAATCAAAAGGTTTTATATGCCAGGTATGTATGTATGTATGTATTTGTTTTAATGTCTTTTCCCTTATAAAATACTCAGATTTGGAGCACTTAGAAGTTTATGTAGACACATACATATATGTCATGTTTTTATATGCATGTATAATTTATGTTAGTATATATACTTGTATATATTAATCTATAATATCAGACACATAAAATTCTATTGTTACCCTACCATGGCAGTGATAGCATCAGCCAAATCTATTCCACTTTAATTCCATTCTTGTTTAGAGTTATTTATAAATTTTCTCAAGAGGAAAATAAAAGTGGATTTCATTTCCATATAAAAAAGTTTGTAAACCATTAGATTTGCTGATTTCCAGGGTCAACTTTCTGCGCATTTTAAAAAATATGTCATTTAGTTAAAGTATTTTCCTGGAGTTGGGAGAAAGTGAGATGGGCAGTGAAAATTGAAGAAAGGCCTACTTTGGGTTTATTATATTAATTGTTATTCCAAGTTGTCTAGCAATCCAATCTTCAGTTTCATCTGAAACCAGTTGTGTGGATGTAGAGATCCTGAGACCTGTCCAACAATATTGAATCATGATCAAGCAACACATTGGCAAACCTGTAATTTCTCCTTTCAAATTTTTACATTTCCTTGGCTATGCATTTAAAGAATACTTAAATGATGATAAGATGTTAGCCATAGAGATTTATGAAGATGTGAAGACCTACCTTACAGCTTTCCAGCAGGAAAATACTATATATTAACATAGGCAACAAAGTGTGATCATTCTCAGTAGAATCTGTAATGTAGTACAAATACATTTCAAGTTAATTAAAATGTATCATTATTCTATTCCATGGGTTAATTAATTATACAAAAGGTAGTATTTACTCAACTTTTTTGTCTATCTGTTCAGACTTTTATGCTGAAAACACAGCTGAAAATTCACATCTTGGTGTGTTTAAGTTACATGTTAAAAAGTGATTCCTTTACCTTCTCTTCCTTTTTCTTGGACTACTAAACCTTCTGCATGAGTTACATTATAAACTGTACATGGAAGGGGAATGGCACCAAGTTCTTGTAATCCATGCACTCTTGGCAGCTGAACTAGAAGGGTTGCAAATTCAAGCCCCATCTGCCACTTAGAGAGACGTTTTCATCAAAAAACAAAAAAGAGGTTTGAAATGCAGCTCAATGCATAGGCCCTGGGTTTGATCCAAGCACAGAAAAGAAAAGAAAAGAAAGAAAGAAAGAAAGAAAGAAAGAAAGAAAGAAAGAAAGAAAGAAAGAAAGAAAGAAAGAAAGGGGAGAGAGGAAGAGAAGGAAAGAAAGAGAAAGAAAGAAAGGAAAGAAAAGAAAGAAAATATTATCATGGATTATGAAGACCTGTAGATTACCCTGTAACTTTCCTTTGTGCAGGTTCTCCCATTTTTCAGTTATATTTTCATCACTGAAAGGGAATGAATACCTTTCACCTATGATGCCAAGATTTTCTGGCAACACTACACAATGTACACTGAAATCACTTCTCCCACTTTATAATCACAGTGGTCTGTATGATCACTATAGTCAAAAGAATTTTCTTTAATCTTTAATTCTTTAATTGAAAGAAACAAATATTTCCTAAATTCAATCATCATATGTAAGTCCACTCATAACTATATTTTATTTTAAGGCAATCTGTGTATTTTTTTATTTACCTAGGCTCACAGATATATTCTTAATTTCAGATAAAATGTGAATTTTGTGTAGTTTTGATTATTATTAAATTCTACTCTCCTAGACTTTTAAAAAGTATACATTTTAATATATAGGCAATTTAAAAAGATTGATATGATTGATATGATTACATAGGTAATCAGATTTATAGGTGAGGCCTTTCTAAATACACCATAACTAATTTGGATCATTTTTTATAGGATGGTAGGGCAGCTTTATATACAAATGACAACTTACAATTGTGTATTATTTTCAATAATATTTCTATGGTATAGCTATACCATATTTAAAGATCTTACATATTTGATACTTTCAAAATAAAAATATTGCATTTTCAATATTTTAAAATCACAAATGTCAATCAGAAACTACAAATTATGATTTGGTTTAAAAATACACAGTTGGAATAAAACATCCTTGGATGTGGGGTGATTGTCCTTAGTACATATGCTAGTTTCTGCCATTTTTTTTTTTGTCTTTGCAGTCACAACACCTCAGTATTATAAATAGCACCTGAAGTCCTTTAAAAGTAGAAATATGTATTTGAGTCTTGTATCAGGATTCCTCTGAAAGTGTCTATCCAACTTATCTTAGGATGTATATCCTCATCTCAGGGCAAAATGGACCTTAATAAGATTTCTAAATTAAACACTTCTTAAAATCTGAATAACTTATACATCTTTTTAACATATGCAATCTGAAATTGTATATGGTTTTAAAATTATTACACTAAAATTGACATAAAAAATTTAACCAACATTATTTTATGTTTTAAGATTTAGGTAATTGTTTTTTTTTTCCTTCACCACTGGTGATAACAAGTAATAAATTTATCACTAACTTATATCCTTAACATCACTCAAATAAAGAAATTAAATCTTTTTTGGTGCTATGGAATTTTAGTCTCAAAGTGGTCCGTAAGTGTGGTGAGGATGATTTTAATGAAGTACTATTTTCATTAAGTAGCCAGTTTTTCCCCCTATGAGTTTAAGGGCAAGATACATTTATAACATCCAGATGAAGGTAATATGTAAAGAATCTCTCCTTCTCACATACACTGATCTTTCTTTCTCTTTCAAGAGAACTCTAATATAAGATTAGTGTTGATTCATGTTTATTTTTAAAAATAAAGATAATAGACAAAAGGACACCAGGCTGTAGTAGCTACAAAACCAACAGACCAACAAAACAACCATCAAATAAATTTCCTGTGACTGTGTTAATATTTATAATCTTCTCTTTGTTTCATTTATGATCCCAAGTCATCTCTAGATCTCTGCTGGATTCTCAGGTAATCTCAGCTTCTCAGGGATCTTTCTCTAGAAGTTATTTCTTTGTTTTCTAATACTTTCAAAATCTAATTTTATTTGCTTTATGATTTTAGCATACATTCAGGCTTTCTTACATGTATTCTGTCAGTCTTCTTTCCATACTTAACTTTAGTTAGGTTAAATTGTACTGCCTCTTTTGCATGCTCACAATGCATACCCTCTTTAGTCTTTGTACTTTGCTCTGGCCATCCTCTGAACTTCCTGGGATTAATTTTATGAATGATATTTTCTTCTTAATCTAAAGAAATTTCCACTGCCATTCTCATTTTAAATAACTTATTTTCATCATTTACAACAATTGCCAACTTTTATCTTAAAAAACTTTCTTCCCATGATGCCTGTAATAGCACCCTCTCTTTCTTCTCTTCTTCCCTCTTTTCCATCCAATTTTATGTGACACCAATCTTTTCCCTGTACACTCTGTTAAATCAGATATTTCTTACAGTATAAGCCTTGGTTATTCTGTTTCCACTGTCTTCTTGATCTAATGGCTTCAGCTCTGATTTATCTGCTGTAGGCTCTCAAATTTGTATTTTCCAACAAGACACTGTCTTGTGCTCAAAATCTATATACACATGGATGGTCAATAAAGTCCAGAAATTCCTCCATGCAAACTTATTCTACTTTGTCTCTATACTTATTAGCTGGAGCAGTTTACACACAGCTACAATATAGTGCTCACAACAAATATTTGTTGCACATATGCATTCCCAACTAGGCAAGTTAAGTTATTTGGAATCTGGCACAATATATTTTTTGAATAAGCTCTGTATTTCCAAACCTCTGGCATCACATTTATCTCCCTCCTGTCTTCTTTTTCTGTTCTTTAGAATATTTCAATGTTTGATTTTGTTGACTCTCTTTAACCTATTTTATTTGAGTAGCAACTTTCTTTAACCAGGCTCATTGTATACAGAATACAGAATATCTCAGAATATCTTTAATTATCTCTGTGGAGAAACTTTAGAAAATAAATAAGGATACTGTAACTCAATCCCTCTGGACCAGGTGCAACTGATTATTCATCTTTAGAACATGTATAGCTGGTTTACCTGTTTGCCTGAGATGGGTGTGGGTGAATTCATTTTGTTCCCTCCCTGTTTATGTAGCCACAGATTATTTCAGCGAGCTGTGAGCCAAAGAAATGACAGAAGCCCATTAATGCCACATCAGATAAAAAGAGGAAAGTATGGTGAAAGATGAAATTAGAGAGTTTGATTGGGTTAAATTAGGGAAGGGCATTGTAAGATTTTTTTTTTTTAACCCGAATCTAAGGGTATTTTAAAACTATTGAAAACTTTTAATCACATTTGAATTACAGCACTACTTTTACCGATCAGAAGAGATTTTTAGAATGTGGCACATTGTGGAAAACAGAACATTAAAAATAATTGCACTTTTCAGCAATAAATACAATATTATGAACTAAGATGGTAACAGTGGGAATGACAAAAGATGGATGGATTTGTAAAATAAAAAGAGATGGAATTTGATTTGGAGAGAAATGAAAAAAGAAGAGTCAAGTAGCATGAATAGGAGGACAGTATTTTGATGGATATAAGAGGAAACTGAATATAAAATACTGATCAGACTGTTTCACTTATGGAAAATGCTGACTGAACATTAGCAATTATGATTTCCCAACAGTGGATAAGTTCTGATCCTAGGTAAGCTTCTGGGAACTGAGCCTGTGTTTGCAAGTGGAGATGAGAGTAGTCAAACAGCACTTATTCAAGAAAAATATTTAAAATGAAAATAGTAGGGAAGTAGGAGACACGCTAAATTGATTTAATTTATTAAAATGGTGAAGAAGCATGTATGACAGTGATCCCCTATTGTCAAAAATGGGTTTGGGTGACTTTTTTTTTCCAGAGGGCTTCTGAGGTCTGAGCTATGGCTGTAGCTTACATGTGTGTTATTAAGATGGTTGTGCAGAAAACCCCTCAATATACTCAAAAAAACAAATAGAGCCCACCCAGTGTTTCCTGTGCTTTACTTGCTGGTTGATCAATATATTTTTCTGAAGCATTCCAATAATAAGTCACTGGGTTACTTTCACATTTCTTTCAATGACAATATTAAATAATGTCAAAACTTACTTAGTGCTTATGATATACCCAAGGCTGTACTGTAAATACTTCTTTCACTCTCACAAAAATCACATATTCTATTTTATTTACTGCTATATCAATTCTAAATATCAGATGGTTTTATAAGGTTACGTTACTTTTTAAGGTCATAGAGTTAATATGTTATAGATATGAGAGTAAAAACACTGATTTTAGGTTCTTCCTTAACAGTTGATTGAATACTATATCTGGGAGTTTTGACTCCAATACTCTGTTTTCTTGTCCTTATATTTAGAGGTAAAATAGAAAGTGAGATTTTTGAGGAAACAGGAAAGGACAGAATGAAGCCATCAACAGGAGAGCTGGTTGGTCAGCTAGAGACTTTGAAGGTTCTCTTGTGTGGAAATTCTCTAGCTTCCAGCATGGCTAGACCTGGGTCCTAGGATAAAACCAAAGACCTCTCATTGGAATTTATTTATGGTCATCTGTTTTTACCCAAATATTCATGGACAACCTGTGTATCAGTGGAATTGGGTTTGAGGTATGGTGTTGGGGTAGATGGAAAAGGATATTAGTGAGGATGGTGTCACAGTTGCTGTGAACCTGGGAAGTCTGTATTGAAAATAACAGATATGTTGAGTGATGAACAAGACTTATCCCTAGCAATACAGAAATTCTTCAAGTACCAAGTTACTAAGTTTGCATACATATATCCTTCTGTGCATGACAAGCAGCAAGTGAACTGGAGTGGACACTTGAATAACACACACCCAAATCAGAGGGCTAGGTGGTAGGGTCCCTTGTAAGCCAATGACTGGGATGAGGACAGTGGATGATGAGGAGCTAAGTGCAGAAACTCCAGTGCAGCCCCCTGGGAGGAGTACCCACCCTGCTCTAGGAAAGTGTCATGCCCTTGTGACTGGTGGCAGCACTTTTCGGGAGAAGAAGAGGATCATTATTGCTTCAGATTTCCTGGAATAGTCTTTATACCAACCGTAGTTCTTCACAGTAGATTAATGATTAGAATGGAGTTTGAAGTGAGTTGTGGACTCACACAGTCCCCTCTGGGTGGGGTAGAATGTTATGAAACACTCATTCTTGGGCTTTTCTCCCAAAATCTATGTAACTACTCCTGTGGTCATTCATGAACAAAAAATGTGGTGTAGGGCTGGGGATTTAGCTCAGTGGTGCTGCTGCCTGCCTCACAAGCACAAGGTCCTGAGTTTGATCCCCAGTACTGGCCAAAAAAGAAAAAAAAATGTGGTGTAGAAGTGAAAATGAGTTTTCCACATTCACTCCTACCTTTGTATCATGGCATAGAAATGTTTGATGAACTAGTCTTGAATTTCATTCTCAGCCATACAACTTGGAGATTGATCATCACCGTGATGTTAATAAACTACCCTCTTGGTGACAGTACTACCAGGGTCATAGCCCATAACTTGAATAGTTTTTCAAACTCCGTGGCTTAATAAAGGAGGGGCAGCGGTAATGACTTACATGGGAGAATTTTTATGAAAATATTAGAAGCTAGGGTTCATATCCTTTAAGTACAAAAGGTATATTCAAATGAATATCACTGTATTCTCAGTAAAACAATTCTCAGTTAATATAAGTAATTAAAAATATGGATGAACTTCGTTGCTAATCTTCCATAATTTTTTTCATTATTGATCTACTCAAAGGTCTATATCATACTAAAAAAGTAAAAAAGACTTAAATTAATAAGTATAGCTACAAATGTATAAACTTTGAAGATACTACCAGAGTTGGTTGCATTCCTACTTTTTCAAATTGTTACTTTAGTTCTTTTCCTTTTCTTGTCATAAGATCGTGAGATAACCGTCATAAACATTTTATACTCTGGTACATTTCAGTTGCCCACAAAACAAGGAATAAATATCCATGCATATGATATTCAAGTGCATTATTATAGAAAACTACATTCAATGCTTAATGTGGTTCAGTATTTGTGTTTATTTGAACCTTTACATTGTCATTAGCTGCTTGTCTTTGAGCCTAAGTAGATCTAGGGGGAAGATCTAAATTATAGATAGCTCAATAATTCAATATTATTTTTAGAACCTATTTATCATGTAGTTGTTACTGCTTTTTGCATCCAGTTATCTCAAGTTACAGGGATAGTGCTTTGTTAAAAATCATAAACTAAATAGAGATAATGATTCATTTATTTCTATATTATTTCATACTACATTAAGCATTTTATTATGATAGTTGCACTAAAAGGAAAAATTATAATTTAAACATCATACCAGTGTTTGTGGAATGCAAATCAAGTAGAAAGATCAATTGTATATATTTTTGTAAAGGGAAATGATACTTGGACTGAAAGAAGTAAAAGACTTTAGGGTTTAGAGAAAGTTTCCTTTGATTAGACTTTGACATATGTAATCACACATATATACATATGGATACATATTAAATGTGTAGAAAATATCTTAAAGGATTCACACCACATTGATTATATATCACTTGAATAAACCTTTCTAGTCTGCCAATGTTGAAGAACCTGGACAGTGGGCGCTGTTTCACCAGAATAGAGTGGACTTTGGGCTAAGCTTTGCAGTTCTTAGAGAGAGAAGAAAGCACTGAATGGTAAATCAACAAATGCATAATAGGAGAACATAGTGGGGAAAATAATGACACATCTGTGTGAAAAACAATGTCATAGACATTTCAGAAAAAAAAGGCTAAGCTTAGGTAAGGATATTGCTGGATTCTTCTTGCCCCATCTCTGTGTATATGGTATGTTTTTCCCCTTTAATTTGTGAGATTGAGGGTGAAATGTCTGAGGGTGGGATGTTGATGGTAATCTTATTTGATTAGTAAGTCACCTCCCTAAGGACACTAGGGAGTAATTGGGGATCTGGGGAACTTTCTGTCAGTAAACTTTGTCTTGACTCATTTCTATCTAGAATTGGAAATCTTGATAGTATAGGAGTGCATTTTGGAGATGACACCATTTCCTTTTCTGTGGTGCCTTTTGAGTTTCCACTCTTTGGGTTAAGCCACTTACTGTGATGTGAGGTTGACTTAGGAGTACATTTTCTGGCCCTGAGCTTTTCAGTTGGAACAGTACAAGTATTTTCGTTTGTTCAGGAGTCATTACTGCAGATGCTAGACACAAAGTGAGAAATTTCTTGGGTGATTAGTTTGAGTTCATCTAAATGAAGCCTTAAAGATGTCCTTCATCTCTGGAGAGAGGAGCACTTCATCAAAGAGTCCACATTTTTTCTCTTTCACATAAAACTTTGTGAGCATTAACAGGATTTTTTTTCACAATTCTCTTCCTTTGTTTTAACAAACACTTCACCATTTTTTCAGAAAATAAGTTCCTTATAATTGTTCTCCTCCAATTTATTCTGTGTACCTTTGTATTTTAATTCTTCTGAAAATGTACTATATGTGTCTTATTTATTTTCTCCTGACTGAGACACAATAATGACATCCACAACTCTAAGGAGGAAATTGAATTTGGTTAAGATAGTAGAGGTTTCAAGTTAAGAGTTCCAGCTGGCTCCAAGGAAGGGCGGTATTGTGGAGAGATGTAGCAGGGAAAAAGCAGCTGCATGGCAGCAGGAAGTGGAGAGAGAGAGATGAAGGGAGGAGGGATAAAGATACAACTTTCCGGCTGTGTCCTTCAGTGACCAACCTCCTCTGACAAGGCTTTACCTCTCCAAATCACATTTAGATATAAATTTATCACTGAATTAATGCACTGATATGAATTAATCCACTGATGAGTGTCACACCCCCATGATCCAATGTCTTCTAAAAAGCCTCACCTATGAGCCCATGAGGCTTTAGAGGAACATCAAGAAATAAACCATAACAGTACAGAATTGAGAATGCCTGGCTGATGGTAAAAAAAAAAAGATTATTTTAAAATAGCTTTACATGTTTAAAAATATTCAAAAGTTTTAATATTTTCAAACTTTAAAATAAAATAATATTATTTAGTAGTTTATTACTTCCATCCATTTGATTGGTTTCAGTCAAGAAGAACTTTTACAAATTTATATAGACTATCAATTTCCTCTAGGCATATTATATTTAACATGAATTACTTTCATTCATTGTTGATCTTGATAAAATCTTTGTATGTATCCCTCACCTATATTACTTTTTTCTATATCTCTATATCTCCATCCATTGTCTTATATTTACTCTTTGTATCTCAAACACTCAACAAATATTTTAAAAACTTTTATGTTTAAGTGACTTGACACTTTCATGTCAGTGAAATAAATAAATATATATATAAAATAAGTATGATTTGCAATATTAATGTCTTATGACTTTCTCATTTCTGGAAGAAAATACCCAATATCCACAAGGTGAAGGAGAAAATGTTTATTTTGGGTCAAATTTTGAAGAGGTTTCAGTCCATAGTTGGTTGGATCCAAGGCAGGGGGACAAGGGAGAAGGGCGTTGTAGAGGAGAAACAGTCCATGGCATGGGAAGCAGGAAGAAGCACCACACTGCTTTTAATCCCTCTATATTCCATCCAGGCTACAAGCCTATTGATTGCTGCCACTCATACCCAGTGTAGGGCTTCCCTCTTCAGTGAACCCATTTAGCCACAGCAGAACTATGACAATCCAACAGGGGACTAATCCAGATATCAGACACCCTCAATCCATATTCACACACCCTAGATCCAGGCACCTCTGAAAAGCCTCACCTATTAGACATGAGGTTTTGGGGGGGACATCTAGATACAAGTCATAACAATCAATTCATTTAGAGTTACCTCATGATTGCTTAACTTTTAAAATTCTACTTCTGGTGTTTTGTAAACCTTGCCTTAAAAAAGTATCATTTTTTTCAGGTGCAGAATGATCCTGAAATAAAACATAAAATCAAAATACAAGCTTTACTTTACCCTGGCTTACAAATGATTGATACTTATTTGCCTGCTCACCGAGAAAATGAGCATGGTATAGTGCTGACAAGGGACATAACCATAAAACTTGTGAGTTTGTATTTCACCAAGGATGAAGCCCTTCCAGAGGCAATGAGAAAAAACCAACACATGCCTGTGGAATCCAGACATCTCTTTAAGTTTGTTAACTGGAGTACTCTTCTTCCTGAGAAGTTTAGAAAGGACCATGTTTACACTGAACCAATTCTTGGAAGATCTGCTTATTCATTTCCAGCACTTATGGATTACAGAGCATCACCTTTGTTGGCCAATGATTCTCAGTTACAGAATTTGCCACTGACCTATATCCTTACCTGCCAATATGATATTCTTAGAGATGATGGACTTATGTACGTTTCAAGACTTCGGAATGTTGGCATTCAAGTAGCTCATGAGCATATTGAGGATGGAATCCATGGTGCTTTATCATATATGACAGCACCATTTTATTTACACCTAGGTCTTAGGATAAAAGATATGTATACTGGTTGGCTGGATAAGAATTTATAAGTGTATAATGCATGTATCTCTGAATTTTAGTTTGTGACACTTTGTAATTGTTGTGAAAAGAACAATGTAATTTGTGTTATGTCCAGACTTGAATTAGGTATAATGATTACTTTGTGTCATTAGTTATTAAATTTTCTGATTTACAGACATTGTATATAAAGTGGTTCAGTCTTTTTTCTCCTTGCTTTGAGTTTGTTGTAATTATGGCAGAGCTTTGTATTAGTTTCCCGTAACAAATTACAAACAAAACAATACTGGTGGCTCAAAATGAAAAAAATTTATTCTGTTAGTTTTCTGCAAATTTAAAGTCCAATATTAATATATATGGGCCAAAGTCAAGGCATTGGCAAGAGCCACACTCCCTCTGAGGGCTCTTGAATAAGCTCTGCTCTTCTTTTATCTTCTGATTGCTCGTTTTCCTTGACTGTAGCCAACATCTTCACTCAATCTCCACTCCATCGTCACACGGCATTCTCCTCTACTTGTGTCAACTCTCTATCTGTCTCCCAATTAAAACATACAGGTACTTTTAATTTAGGGCTTAGCCTAAATAATTCAGGTTAATTCCTGTACTTCAAATCCTTAATTTGCAAGTATTGTCCTCATTTTTCAACATAAGGCAATGTATACTAGGATTAGGGTGTAGATACCTTTCAAAGGCCATTTTTAGAAAACATTGCCAATCAATTCTAAAAAAAAAACCCAGATAAAATTTATAATGCAAGAATATATTCTAAATGTATCCTTCATATTGAAGTACATCTGTGTATGGAGTGAAGAAAAGCTTTTCCAAAAACCTATCAAATATTTCATCTCAAAATAATCCCCAAAATATATGACCTCTGTGGTGCTTTCATTGAGCAGAAGCATAAAGAAGCTAAAGACTTATTTGTGTAAAAACAAACTGAAGTACAGTAGTATGAATCTTGGGTGATGAATATATTCAGTTATGGTTTGTCTCATCAATAGGTAGTTTCAAGTATTTCAAAATTTATTTTTTAAATTTTAGGAACACCCTCTGGGATTATAGTCTTAGTAATTCTTCTGTTAAATGTCCTTCCTTTAGTTTTCTTCTATGGAAAATTTCACCACATTTGAAATTATTTAATTAAAAAATTTTTTCTTTGCATTTGCTTATACATTTATAAGTTCTTATAGTTCTTATTTATGACGTTCTTCACCATAGGTCATTGTTTTAAAGACTAATTTTAAAACGTTATAACATAGTTTTCATCTGCTTTGGGTGCTTTCATTGTACAGAGGTTACTTTGCTTTTTATTATTTGCTCTTATACTAATTTTAAGTAACATTTAAACTTATTTATTTTTTGATGTTCATTAACTTTTAGTTAGGAGTTGACATTTTCAAAATACTTTTCAACACTGTGACTATCGAGCTGCCTCTTCTGTTGATTTTGTGAAATGTTGCCTCTTGTTCACATAGTGTAATTATCTTCATCTCCTCCCGGACTCCTCCATTTAGATAGAGCCTGTTTCCAGCTGTGTGCTGTTAGTGTGGAGCTCTGATGTGGAAGAGGACTTGATTGGTGAGTGCTGAGGTATACTAGTTTCCAGACTGTTCCAGCCCCTTCAGAAGGATCTAGGACAGCTTGTACTCACCCACTGTAGGTATACAGAAAACCCTGCCTGATTGAACTGCTGTCCCAAAATGTGTAACTATGATTTCAGATCCTCAAATGTTAGATACATCCTGATCTGTTAAATATCCTCTGCCCTTCCTGTACTTCCTCTTGAGTGAAGGCTAATCCCACACAGCCTTTGCAGTTGTTGGTGGATTGTTCCAGACATTGACACTGTGAAGTTTTGCTGAGTTCCTTGTATTATGTTGTCTATAGATTTTTAAAATTTTTATTATCTCAGTTTCTCTGTGTACTCTTATGGGGACGTTTAGAAATTCTCAAAGGCTAAGGACCCATAGTGGAAAATTTTAATTCATTTTTTAGTAACTAATAGAAAAAAGAGAACAAAGCAAATCTAGAGAAGTTTGCACCAAAGCAATTAACAAAATTTAAATATCTGGGCCAGCGATTTACCTCAGTGGCATCACACCTGCCTCACAAGTGCAAGGTTCCGAGTTCGATCCCTCACTCAAAAAAACTTATTTTTTTTTCAAACTGAATATTTTATTAACATGGTAGTTGTCTGTAACAGGTGCACACACACTCGCACACTCAGAATGATCTGCCTGGGGAAAAAAAGACTAATTATGCCTAAGGGTGAAATGAAAAATTTAAAAAATGGTTTCCATTATTATAGGCAATTATGTCCACATTACTTACAAAGCTATTGCCAAATCTGTCCAAAGAAGCAGTTTGAGAATTGGGGGGGGGGGGCGGATTTTTCTGAAAAAAATCAACAGTGGCATAGCAGAGCTCTCAATATGAGAAAGCTGACATAATGTGGACTTTTGCTATGAATTTTCTCTTTTGCAAAATATGGGGAGAGGTTTATAAATGGGCAGAAAATAAGAGAAGGAGGTGTGAAGTAGGCTTTTGCAGTCAATTTTCCTCACAGTATTGTGCAGGGTCATCGAGAAAATGCTTAGTCTTTCTCTGGAACCAGTTTCAGAACTTTTCCAATTGCAATGGTCTTACCCTCATCTCTTAAGGTGAAACGACCCATCTGAGGGAAGTCTTTAAAGGTTTCAAGGCAGATGGTTCCTGCTGTTTTTAAACGAGCAATGAATACTTGATCCTGTGTCACAAAACGAGGTTGAGTCTTACTTTTTTCTCCTGATTTTTTTGTCTACCAAGCAGATAAAGGTTTTTATTTCAACCTCCTCAATACAAGTACGAATATGCAGCACCGCATTATATCCTGGGCAGATGATGGATTTGTGGTCTATAATCACTATCTGGGCATCAAATGTGCATCCAGAATGACAGAGATTATTACGATCACAGAGTATGAATCCTAGAAGAATTTCCTCTTCAATTCCTTTCAGCCTGATTTTGAGGTTTTCACCTGGGGCTACAGAATCTGTTTCTACATCATCAGAAAGTATTCCAAGAACTTCCACGTTGTGCTTGTTTGGCATCATCACAAGCTGCTGGCCTTTACAAATAGATCCTGATTCCAGCTTTCCCAGGACCACAGTGCCCATATCCTTGTACTTATCCACAATTGGCAGCCTGACTGGTCCATCAACTGATCTATTGAAGTTTGGCAAGTTAACCAAATATGGAATAAATGGTAATCCAATGTACCAAGGACAGAAATCTGATTGCTCTTTGAGATTTGGTCCAGTCAGTCCTGAGCAGGGCATAAAATGAATGTCCTTTTTGGGATTGAAGCCAACCTTTTTCAAAAATAGCACTAGCTTCTCTTTACATTCTTCATATCTTTCATTGCTCCAATTTACTGTTGGATCATCCATCTTATTAATAAGCACAATTAAGTGTTTTACACCTGCTGTCTTTGCCATCATTGCATGTTCTCTGGTTTGTCCTACTTTTTCAAATCCAGTTTCAAACTCTCCTTTCCTGGCTGAGATTACCAGCACAGCCAAATCAGCTTGAGAGGCACCACCAATCATATTTGGAACAAAACTCTTATGGCCAGGGGCATCCAGAATTGTGAAATGCTTCTTTTCTGTTTCAAAATAGGCACGACCCACTTCTACTGTTTTACCCTTGTCTCTTTCTTCCTGATTTGTGTCTAAGGCCCAAGACAAGTACTAAGTTTCTCTGTTTTTTTCTTTGGCTTCTCTTTCAGATTTTTCCAGGGTCCTTATGTTCAACCATTCTGGTCAAATACATTATTTGTCCTCCAATAGTTGACTTGCCCGCATCTACATGTCCAATGAATACTATATTTACATGCTCGTTCTTAGGAGCCCCTGGCGGTACAGCCACGGATTTCCGTTTTGGTATTTCCTCTTCCTCCTCCATCATTTCCTGGGCATTTTCCTCAGGTGGCCTTCTATCCCCCGAGGAACCAACCCCTGGCTCTACTTCATTTATTTCTTCTTTGAGCTCCCACATTTCCGTCTCTCCATTTTCTACAACAGGTTCTGAAAGTTCCATGCTAACAGCTGAATTTGAACCCTCACACAATAATGACTGTTGCTCTTCAGAGGATTCCACAGGTACCAAGGGGCCTCCAGCGCCACTGCCTGCTCCGTGGTTGACATCGGCCGCGGCGCCGGCTGCGGGTGTCAGTGTCTGGGCCGAGCCGCGCAAGAAGGACGGCACGAACTTGGCGGTGTGGACGTTGAGCACGAAGGGTTTGGCGTTGACGTTGAGTTGCCGGCTGAAGGCCGCGCTGAGGTGCTCACGCTGGGCCTCGGCCGCCGCCGCCGCCGCCGAGCCGCCGCCGCAAGGGCCAGGCCCGGGAGCTTCCATGCCCGCCAGGTCCCAGCAGTCGGTCGCCGAGTCGCTGCTACTGCTCTCGCAACTGCTCCCGCCGCCCCCACTGCCGGGATCCATGATCGTGGGGGCCGTGTGTGTGATGAAGAGAGAGCGGGGAATGGAGGCGGGGCGTCCGTCCGGGGAGGAGCAGGCCTCGCTGACCCAGGAAAGCCAGCCAGATGGACGGGCCAGCGCCTAGCGACACAATCTCTGGCGTCGCCGCGGCGGGAGCTCTAATATGAACTCTGCACTGGAGAAGACAGAGCTGGCGGCGGCGGGAGTTCAATCTTCCTCCTCCCCCTCCCCTTCCCCCTCCTCCCCCCCTCCTTCCCCCCCTCCTCCCCCCTCCTCCTTCCCCCCCTCCTCCTCCCCCCTCCCCCTCCTCGTGTGTGCGTGTAGACCACCTACCCCCCCAAATTTTAAATATCAAATATTTAAATATAAAGAGTTATATAAGTACAAAGGCAGAAATACTACCAATCATTAATCCAGAAAGAATTATATTGTAGCTATTAATATCAGGTAATGTAAATTTCACAGTAAAAAACTGCCACGGATACAGAAAATCATTTTATAATCACAAAAGTATTAATTCTGTAAGAGAACATAAATATAAATATGGGTTTAACCACAAAACTTAAAAAATGGGGCAGATATGAGCATCAAAATTAAAAGTTGAAATAGACAAAATATATGGTTGAACATTTCAATATATTTTTATATAATTAACTGAACAATTAAACATGCATGACAATATCACAAATATTACATAATGTGGCCCATAGGAGCACACTGCATAGCCCTCTGGTCCTCAGGTGCCTCTCTGTGGTCCTTTCCTCCAACTTGGCTCACTTAGGCTGGGATCCTGCACCTATACCTTTAAGGAGCTCCTCTATTCCAGTCTAGATGGTAGCCTTTCCTTCTTGGACCATGCCCTTGGGACCTATTATAGGAATGGCAGTCCTGATGATCTCTGAATCGTCTCCTGGTTGAATCCTCCAGTGTCTTCAAAATAACATCAAGTTTTTGTTGCAATATGTGATCTATACTAACCTTCTTCTCAAATGGTCTCTGTGCCATTCCCTTAGTGTTCTCATATTTTGCAACATGCTTAGGTGGAGAATTTTCCAAATCCTTAAGGTTCACTTATTTCATTGTTTAATAGTAACTAATGTTTTTCTTCTTGCATTTTATCTTACCCAATCAAGTGGAGCCAAGTCATAACTTTAATACTTGCAGCTAAATGTCAAACTTAATTGCTTGAAAGTTCTACCTTTTATAAAACACTGGAAAACAAGTAAAATTTAGTCAATTATTTTCCCCTTTACAAGAAATAGCTTTTCTCAGTTATCCAATAACATTACCCACTTCTTTCCTTATCTTCATCAAAATGACTTTACCTTCCATATTTTTATTAACATTGTATTAATGGTTGCTTAAATATTCTTCAGTAAGAAGGAAGCTTTCTCTACTAGCTTCTTTTACTATTTATAAGTTCTCTCCAGTCTGCCTTTCCAGTTTTGTTCATAGAAATGTATGCATTTTCTCACATGCACATCAAAATTTATCCAACTGCTACTGATTGCCAACTGCTACTGATTGTGAAAGTTGCTTCCATAGTTGTGGCTGAGTCACGTGGCTGAGTCACATGGAATTTTTATTTTTAGTTCTTTTTTGTTTGTTTTTTGTTTTTGCTTTTTGTATTGGTACATTTTAGGTATACAATACATTTACACTTCTCATTGGGAAGTGTACCTTTATGTGATGTATCTTGGTGCTTAGTTTTTTCACCATTGCCTGTAATCCATTCACCCCTCCACCCTTCCCTACTTACAAAGACTTTGTTTCCATTTTTTCCATTACTCATAATTTTACCTTTCCCTTCTTTACTTTCCCCTACCCCTCCCACTTCCCCTACCCCTTTGGAACTTTTCTTCCTATTTTACATTATCAATTATTTATTTTAATCATTGGTACACTTTAGGTATACAATATAATGACATTCATCATTGGAAATTTGCACCTTTACATAATCTCTCTTGGTTCTTATTTTTCACCCTTCCCCTGCCCTCCCTTCAACCCATCCATCCCTCCCTGTGTACAAGGACTTTCTTTCCATTTTTCCGTCTTCTCATATTAATTCCATTCCCTTCTTTCCTTTTCCCTACCCCTCCCACTTCCCCTTCACCTTTGCCCCTTTTTTTCCTATTTCACATTATCCATTATACCTTTTAGTCCTTATTTACACTTTCAGTTTCTCACAGCAGAGAAACTATTTGGTATTTACACATGTGTGTCCTATTTATTTCACTTAAAGAGTATCACCTCAATGTGCATCCATTTACCTTTAAATGTCTCTAATTTCTCATTTTTATGGCTGAGTAGTACTCCATTTTAGAAAAAAAACAACAACACATTTTCTTTATCCAATCTCCAGTTAATGGACATTTGGGCTGTTTCCAAGTTTTAGCTATTACAAATTGTGCTGCTTTGAACATGGATGCACATATATCATTGTGGTATGATTCTTTTAATTCTTTGGGGAAGATACCCAGTAGGGGAATAGTGGGGTCAAATGGGACTTCCAGTCCTAGTTCTTTGAGGTATCTCCATACTGATTTCCATACTGGTTGCACCAGTCTACACTCCCACCAGCAGTGGACCAGGGTTCCTCTTTCCCAACAGCCCCACCAGCATTTATTATTGCTTGATTTCATGATAGCAGACATTCTTTGGAGTGAAGTGGAATCTCAGTGTTGTTTTTATTTGCAACTCTCGAATGACCAGTGATGTTGAACATTTTTTCATATATTTATTTGCTGTTTCTACTTCTTTGTCTGAGAAATGTCTGTTCATTTCAGATGCCCATTTTTGGATTGGGTCTTTAAATGTGGGAGTTCTGATCTTTTTAAGTTCTTTATAGATGCCAGATAGTAGGCCTTTGTCTGAGGAACAGCAGGTGAAGATTTTTTCCCACATTGTGGGTTGTCTCTTCACATTGCTGGTGGTTTCTCTTGCTGTGAAGAAGCTTTTTAATAAGAAGAGATCCCACTTGTTGATTGTTTGTCCTGGCTCACGGGCAACTGATATTTTGTTCATAAAAATCTTTTCCTACACCAATAACTTCCAGAGTTCTACCTAACCTCTGTTCCAACTGGTTCAGCATTTTTATTTTAATATTTAGATCTTTAATCCATTTTGATTTTAGTTTAGTGCATGGTGAGAGATATAGGTCTAGTTTTAATCTTTGGCAAGTTGAAACCCAATTTTTCCAGCACCATTTATTAAAGAGGCTATCTTTCCTCCAGTGAGGGTGTTTGGCTCCTTTGTCGAAGATGAGATGGCTGAGTTTGTCTGGAGTTGTTTCTGCATCTTCTAATCTGTTCCACTGGTCTTCAGGTCTGTTTCTTTGCCGGTACCATGGTGGTTTTTTTTTTTTTTTTTTAATCACAGTAGCTTTGTAGTATAGTTTCAAGTCAGGAATTGTGATACCCCCTGCCATGTCTCTGTTACCTAGAATTGCTTTTCTCTTCTGAGTCTCTTCTTGTTCCATATGAATTTTTGGATTGTTTTCTCAAGGTCTATGAAGTATGCTGCTGGAATCTCAATTGGGATTGCATTGAATCTATATAGCACTTTTGGAAGTATGGCCATTTTCACTATATTGATCCTTCCTACCCAGGAGCAGGGAATGCCTTGCCATTTTCTGATAAAATTAGAGATATTTATAGCTAAGTGGATACACATTGAGGAGATACTCTTTTTTTTTAATTTTGATTTTTTTTTTTTGGTGTTCATTTATTTATTTGGTACCGGGGATCGAACTTGGGTCCTTGCACTTGCAAGGCAGGTAACGGAACCACTGAGGTAAATCCCCGGCCCAGAGGCGATGCTCTTAAGTGAAATAAATAGGACACACATGTATAAATATCAAATAGTTTCTCTGGTGTGAGAAACTGAAAGTGTAAATGAGGAGTACAATGTATAATAGGTAATGTGAAATAGGAAGAAAAGGGACAAAGGGAAGGAAGTGGGAGGGCTAGGGGAAAGGATAGAAGGGAATGGGATTAATATGAAAAAATGGAAAAATAGGAACAAAATCTTTGTAAATAGGGAGGAATGGAGGGGTTGATGGCAGGGCTGGGCAAGGGTGAAAAATAAGAACCAAGAGAGACTATGTAAAGGTGCAAATTTCCAATGATGAATGTCATTATATTGTATACCTAAAATGTACCAATGAGTAGGATGAATAATCGATAATGCAAAATAGGAAGAAAAGGTTCAAAGGGGTAGGGGTAGTGAGAGGGGCAGGGGAAAGGAAAGAAGGGAAAGGAAAAATGCTGAGAAATGGAAAAAATGGAAATAAAGTCTTTGGAAATAGGGAAGGGTGAATGGGGTGAAGGGAGGGCTAGGAATGGGGAAAAAATAAGAACCAAGATGCATTATGCAAAGGTACAATTCCCAATGAGAAATGTAATTGTGTTGTATACTTAAAATGTATCAATAAAAGAATTTAACAAAAATAAATAAATAAATAAATAAATAAATAAATAAATAAATAAATAAAGCCTACCCTTCATCATAATGGGAAAACTCGGAGTTTCCACTTCTATCAAAATCAAAATCACTCTTGATCAGATTCCAGTGTGAATACCACAGAGGGATCATTTTAAAAACTCATGATTTTTAGCCAACATGTTCCCAAGGAAATAGGGCCATCTGTTCCAATTTGTTAATTGGAGTTCTTGATGTTTAAGAAAGGCCGCTTTTACAATAGTTCTGTAAAAAATATCCTGGGTACTTGGATGTGAGAGCAGGCTTCTGTTGGTAGATGACAACTTACATGGTTTATACCTGACCTATATCATCCTTTGTCAATACAATGTCTTAAGAGATGATGGACACATGTAGGTAGCCAGATTTTGGAATGCTGGAGTTCATTTGACATATGTCCACATTGAAGATGCATTCCATGGATCATTTTTGAATAATGGATTTAAAATTTGATGCAGAATAGAAAATCAGGATGAGTTGGCAAAGGGAAAAATCTATAGTAGAAACATATATAGTGATCTATTAAAGACATATAAACTTTGTTTTTTTGGCAATACCCTACTGTTTTTATCACTATAGCTATGTCGTGTAACTTGAAGTCTGGATATGGTGGTGCCCCCTGTCTTGCCCTTGTTGACCAGAATTGCATTTGCTTTTCTACATCTCTTCTGATTTCATATCAATTTTAGGATTATTTTCTCTAGTTCTGTAAGGAATGTTATTGGTATTTTGGGGGGATTGTGTCAAATCTATGTAATAGTTTTGGAAGTATGGCCATTCTGAATATATATAACATATATATATATATAACATATATATAACATACATAACATATATATATATAACATATATATATATATATATAACAGATAATAATAAAAAAGAGTAAGAAAAAAATAGTATTGTAACCCAGTGTGTCAGCGCCACTCAGCCAAGCTATCAGCTGGTGGGCGAATGCCCAGGGGGGGTCCTCCTCATCCTGTCTTGGTCGCGAGCTGGTGGAGCAAGCCAGAGGAAGCAGGTCCCGGTCAGCCTGCAACCACTTGTCCCTACTCAGCCCCCAGTCTCCCCTTTTTCTATTGTTATTGCTGTTAGTTTCATTTGACTTTTCCAGAATTTCTATATCTGGTTCATTGTCATGTTTTTGTTACTGTCTCTTTTCTTCTTATTGTTCATCTGATATTTAAGCCCAATATCTCAATTATGTTGGTTGAAAACTTTTCCACTGAGTAATACCTTTCAGCTCAGATAACACAAATCACACCTTACTCCAATGTGACCCAATCTCATTCAAACTTTGGAAGATACTTTAACTCATTGAATACAGGAGATATAGCTGCCCATAAAAGACCCCACCTTAAATAGGTATGGCTAGTTGGAGCCTGAAAAACCAGTCCTGAGCATTCTTCCCCTTAAGAACATGGTGGTGGTGGGGGGGCACCACACCTCTAAGAGAGTTTAATATAAGTCATTTTGATACACTTTCAGTCCCACATCATTAACAAGACTGGAGTAGTAGTCACAGAGGTTTCACTTCAAATATTGCCTGGATATAACATTTCTGCCTGAACTACCAGATGACCCCACTCTTGCAAAACCTGCAGAAAAAGCTGGTCCTTTGGGCTCTCACACAGTCCACAACATGTCAAAACCCATTACTCACAGCCAGCGAAGACACAAGAACACTGCACTAAATTGTCCGTATTTAATAAAACTTGGCACTACACAACAAACTTATATCCCAGGACATCTCAGCTCTGCTTTCTAAGAAGGACTTTACCTAAAAGTGAAAGTGATGTATATCAGAGGTGTGAATCATAAGAGAAACACAATAAAGTAAATATAATAAGGCAATATGACATTTTTGAAGTTCATAACTCTATCGATTCCAACAATATCAAAATGGATGAAATGCCAAATGAGAAGTTTTTTAATGTACCCTAATTTAATTTAATTTTTAATTTAATGCACCCGAGTTTTTTTAATGCACCCTATGAAATTTTCTAGCATTCAGCATTAAAAATAGTTTTCTTCAAGAGCAATTAAGTAGAATATTCCTATTTACTGTTTCAAATTAAAGTTTTTGAATTTTAAAAAATTAGTTATTATTTTGGATTTATTGCTATGGCCACACATATTTCTGTTTTGTATTTAAATTTCTCTTTGCTCCTAAATTTAATTTAGAATGATTTTAGAATTATAGAATGGTCCATTAAAAGAGGATATAAATAATCTAATGAATCAATTAAAGAAGACAATTTGGGATATAAAAGAATGATTCAGTAAAGAGAAAGAAATTCTGGAAAAGGACAAAGGAGAAATCTTAGAAATTAGGATTTAATAAAATTTCAACAAGAGACTAGATCAGGCAGAAAAGACTTGAAAAAAGGTTCATAAAATATCACATTCAGACAGTGATAAAAAATGAGTAGAATATGTAAACTACTGGAGACACAAGTAAAAGAACAAAACTGTATAACTGGCATAGAAGAGGGAGAAGAACTATAGGCTAAAAGATTGGAAAATGTATTCAGTGAAATAAAAGCATAAATTTCCTAAATCTTGGGGAGGATATGCACATCCAGTTATAGGAGCTATTTTGAATTGCACTGTAATGAAACTAACTATGTTGGTGTGAGACTCCTAAAGAGAGGCTCCCATGACAAAGGTATGAGGGCAAGTGTCCACCAAATATCCAACACCATGGAGCAAATTTTACCAACAATAATGTAAGCAAGATTGACTGTGGATCACTGTGCAGTTGAAGCTTTAGATAAAGCCAACACTATGATTGTTGTTTGTGAGAGACTCAGAAACTAAAAACATATCTAATGTTCTTATCTAATATTTAACATTGCTGAAGTCTTGACACAAAAAACTAAGTCAAATATTATTCTTTTAAGACACTGATATTTGGTATAATTTATTAAGCAGCCGTAAATATCTGGTAACACTTTGCCTAATCTGTCAAATTTACTGATGTACATGTATGTTCCAAAGATAACACAAAAAGTTTGAATGTATCAAATGTGGAGAATTTTATATAAACCAAATTACTCTTATTTTCCTTTTTTTAAAGGATGAAAGAGAAAATTTTTGTGTTATCTAAAGGTCATTTTAGGAAATCCAAAAACAGTTTAGACATGAATCATACCTTAGTAGTTTTATTTTTCTGAATTTGGAATTTATAGTTGTGAAAAGAAAAATCAAAAACAGCTGTGAGAAGAGACCAACCATTAACAAAAATTGTCTAAAAACAAGTCAACAGTATCTAAATATATTGCAATAAATATCAATGGCTATAAGAAATTGAGCTTACTAAGGTAAGGATTTTCACTCAAAGTGATTAGTAATACACCAAAAGTGTTTAATAGAACACTTTGGTGACAAAAGGGACTTTTATTACTCTATGTATAAAATAATATAGCATTCCATAATTTTAATTTTATTTTTGGCACATTAATCATATGTAATTTGAGTAAAGGATTTTTTTTCAATATTTTCCTATTTGCACTTGAAATTGGATAGTTTATTTTGCCCTGTTTTTACTATTAATATTTCCTTCTTTAATATTTAATAAGCTTTTTATCATAAACATTAAATTTTATTTCAATTATTGTAACTTCTCAATTCTAGAATTTCTATTTGGTCTATTTTTATATTATTCATTTCAATTCTTATCTTTATCTTTTAAATTAAAGGTTAAATTAATAGCTATTTTAAAATAAGCATTTGGAAATTCATTTCTGTGTCTTTATTTTGATTGGAATTTTCCTTTAGTTATGAGTCATATTTATTCACATGTTTAGTAATTAATTAAAATGGAATGCATAACATTTAAATGTTACACAGTTGACCGAGTTCTCTTTTAAAGAGTTTTGGATTTTTGTTTAGCAAGCAGTTAAACTACTTATATGTAAGGGTTTTTTTCTCTTGTCTTGTTTTTATGGTTTTCAAAGGTTTAAAACTTTGTTAAGCTGGGCCTACTTTAGATTTTAATAATATATATGTGACCCTCCTGTGGTTTCTGCTGAAAGCTCCAGGTGATCTCCACGTATGTCTTACTGAACTTTGAAACTTTACCACTCCATGGTTGTTCTTTGTTCAGTCTTGTGATGATGTTCTTCTTAATAATATGCAGCTTAGTATTTAGGCAAAGACTCAGAGACTCAACAATTGCTCTTTTAATTTCATGTGGATCTTTTTTAGATAACCCTATCAGGAATTCTACCTCATTACTTTCTTCTGCTTCTGCTTCCCTGATCACAAAGCTCTATCTCTGTAACTCGGCTTCCTATATTTAGCTTCAGTTACTCCCTCCTAATCTATAGTTAAAACATCAGTGCCATAGAGAGCTGGGACAATTGCAGGACTCACCTTTGTCTTTCTTCTTTTCTGTTAACCATTAAAATCCTGTACTATCTATGTTCAAGGTCTGAAAACCTTTATTTTATAACTTTTATTTTCTAATTGTTTATGGCAAAGGGGCTAAAATAATATTTTGTTTCAATTAAGATTCAAGTATTTTACCATAATGTGGCATAGAAAAGGTGTGGAAGAAATGCTAGCTATGACAATACTTTTAATATCACTACTTTCTGTACTGTATTTGTAGTGCAATATTAGCACTATGTAATACTAGAGGATTAAAATCTATGAAAGCAGAGACAATGTCCATTTTGCTTTAGAAATACTGTCAATAATGTAAAAATATGTTTTTTTCTTTATAGTAAAATATATTATTTGGAAATATCCTATATATTACATAAATTCCCTATAACCATTTTGTAATATTAAAATATTTTGCACACAGGTGTTGCTCAGTAAATGCTTGCCCAAAGCCTGTAGTGTAATAAAGGCATGGAATTTGACAAATTTGCCAATGATTTTCCTTAATGCTGTTTGGCTTTCACTTTGTATTTTTACTAAAGAATAGATGACAAAATGTTTTTGTTGACTAAAAACTGATCAGTGGAATCTGCATTCAGGAATTTTAATAATACTTCATAGTGGGGTTTAAGAACTTTGGCTATTAAATTATATGATTTAGACATTTCAAAATATGTATATTTATTACATTGACAAAGTAAAAATTACAGTAGAATGACCTCCAAATGAGGAAGTTTCTGTTGATTCTGCTTGGGAAGATGCTTTGAGCCTACTGTGTCTACCTACTTTCACAGATATTGTTCAGGACTCCTAGAGAATGATTAATTTGACAGCACATATAAAATCTACAATATAATTCTATACATACATGTATAGCTATGTATATATCAAGAGAAATTTTAGAATTGTAAAATTTAGAATTTAAAAAATTATCTCATTTTTTTGATGTTCTAGATGGTTTACATTAAAAATTAGGTTACTCTTTTAAGTATAATTTATATATTTTGAATAAATTTAAATGCACAAATTTAAAGGATGAAAATGGAGAATATATGTGAAAACTTATACTTTAAATATTAAATAGTGACAAAGTAGGTTGAGAAATCAAATGATATGCTTCCAGAATGAAAAACTTTCAAAGCATGAAAATATTTAAAAATATGAAATATGGAAATTACAAATTAGACATAGTAGGTTTTGTTTCAGATTTAATAATGTATTCAGCCAAATGAAGTCTCTCAGAGAAGTGTTCTGACAACAGGCTGTTAAAAGCCTCAGGAAAATTTCTTAATCTTGGTTTGTAGTTGCACAAAGAGTAAACAGATGTGGTGAAAGCACAGTTGTTTAACTGTCAAATTATTGCCTCAGAGTGCCCTTGAAATGCTTGACTTTTTTCTCTGTTTTTAAAATGTTTTTTATTGGTACATGTTTGCTGCACATGATACCTACCTTTATCATAGGAGTAGATACATGTACTTAGTATATCTTGATTCTTTTTATACCCCTTCTCCTCCCAATCCTCCTGTCTCCCTCTTTCTCTGGATTCCCCCATCTTCATTGTTGTTGTTGTTGTTATAATCATTATTACTATTTTAGTTCATAAAATGATTACATCAGTGTGGGTAATTTATACATGTATGTTACACATCTTAAATCTTTTAATGTCCTCTTTCCCTTCTCCTCTCCCCCCAGCCTCAGTCTCTTGGTCTCCTTCCCATTTGCATAAGATCTATCTTTCTGTTTCCTGTTTTCAACCTTTTCTTTTACCCTGTATTAATATTTTGGATTGCTGAAAGAGATAGCATATGATAGTTAAGCTTCTGAATCTGATTTATTTCACTTAATATTATGTTTTTAAGTCCTGTGTTGGAGGTAGAATTGGTAAAATTTTTTCCTTATTCTGTAGGTTATCTATTCACTGTTAGTTATTTCCTTTTCTGCACAGAAACTTTTCACTTTGATATGATCACATTTGTTAATTCTTGATGTTATTTCTTGTGCAATTGGAATTCTGTTAAAAAAGTCTTTGCTTATACCTCTGACTTCAAGAGTTTTACCTATCTTATCTTGCAGTGGGTTAGTAGATCTTGGAACCATTTTGATTTTAGTTTTGTGTATGGTGAGAGACATAGGTGACTTCTTTTTCTTGTCAGACAAACTAATTTAAATGATTCCAAACTAGGTCTCCTATGACATTTGCCTTCTTGATATGAAATGAATTCTTAAAGGGGCTATACATTCCGCAGTGGAGCAAAGGGCATTAATAATAAATGTAAAAGGAAATAGATTGCTATCAAGACGGGAAAGTGTTTTTCTTTTCTTTTTTTATTAAATTATTTTATTGGTACATTGTAGGTATACAACATAATTACATTTCTCATTGGGAATTGTACCTTTACATAATGCATCTTGGTTCTTATTTTTTCCCCATTCCTAGCCCTCCCTTCATGCCCTCCACCCTTCCCTATTTACAAAGATTTTATTTCCAATTTTTCCATTTCTCATCATTTTTCCTTTCCCTTCTTTCCTTTCACCTGCCCCTCCCACTACCCCTACTCCGTTGGACCTTTTCTTCCTATTTTACATTATCGATTATTCATTCTAATCATTGGTACATTTTAGGTATACAATATAATGACATTCATCATTGGAAATTTGCACCTTTACATAGTCTCTCTTGGTTCTTATTTTTCACCCTTGCCCAGCCCTCCCTTCAACCCCTCCATTTCTCCCTATTTACAAGTTTTTGTTCCTATTTTTCCATTTTCTCATATTAATCCCATTCCCTTCTATCCTTTCCCCTAGCCCTCCCACTTCCTTGCCCTTGCCCCTTTTTTTCCTATTTCACATTACTTATTATACATTTAGTCCTTATTTACACTTTCAGTTTCTCACACTAGAGAAACTATTTGGTATTTATTCATGTGTGTCCTATTTATTTCACTTAAGAGTATCGCCTCAATGTGCATCCACTTAGCTATAAATGTCTCTAATTTCTCAATTTTTATGGTTGAGTAGTACTCCATTTTATTTAAAAAACCACATTTTCTTTATCCAGTCTCCAGTTGATGGGCATTTGGGCTTTTTCCAAATTTTAGCTATTACAAACTGTGCTGCTATGAACATGGGCACACATGTATCACTGTGGTATGATTCTTTTAGTTCTTTGGGGAAGATCCCCAGCAGGAGAATAGCAGGGTCAAATGGGACTTCCAGTCCTAGTTCTTTGAGGTACCTCCATACTGATTTCCACAGTGGTTGCACCAGTCTACATTCCCACCAGCAGTGGAGCAGCATTCCTCTTTCCCCACAGCCCCACCAGCATTTGTTATTGGTTGATTTCCTGATAGCAGCCATTCTTTCTGGAGTGAAGTGGAATCTCAGTGTTGTTTTCATTTGCATCTCTCAAATGACCAGTGATGCTGAACATTTTTTCATGTATTTATTTGCTATTTCTGCTTCTTTGTCTGAGAAATGTCTGTTCATTTCAGATGCCCATTTCTGGATTGGGTCTTGAAATTTGGGAGGTCTGATCTTCTTAAGTTCTTTATAGATTCGAGATAGTAGACCTCTGTCTGAGGAAGAGCAGGTGAAGATATTTTCCCACATTGTGGGTTGTCTCTTCACACTGCTGGTGGTTTCTCTTGCTGTGCAGAAGTCTTTTAATAAGAAGAGATCCCACTCATTGATAGTTTGTGCTAGTCCATGGGCAACTGAGTTTTTGTTCATAAAATCTTTTCCTACACCAATGTCTTCAAGGGTTCTACCTAACCTCTGTTCCAACTGGTTCAGAGTTTCTATCTTAATATTTAGATCTTTAATCCATTTTGATTTTAGTGCATGGTGAGAGATACAGGTCTAGTTTTAATCTTTGGCTAGTTGAAGCCCAATTTTTCCAGCACCATTTATTAAAGAGGCTATCTTTCCTCTAGTGAGGGAGTTTGGCTCCTTTATCGAAGATGAGATGGCTGAGTGTGTGTGGCATTGTTTCTGGGTCTTCTAATCTGTTCCACTGCTCCTTAAGTCTGTTTCTTTGCCAGTACCATGCTGTTTTCATTACAGTAGCTTTGTAGTATAGTTGCAGGTTGGGGATTGTGATACCCCCTGCCATGTCTCTGTTACCTAGAATTGCTTTTGCTCTTCTGGGTCTCTTCTTGTTCCAAATGAATTTTTGGATTGTTTTCTCCAGGTCTATGAAGTATGCTGCTTTGATCTCAATTGGAATTGTTTTAAATCTATATAGCAGTTTTGGAAGTATGGCCATTTTCGCTATATTAACCTTCCTACCCAGGAGCAGGGGATGTCTGTCCATTTTCTGATATCATCTTCAATCTCTCTTTTCAGAGTGCCATAGTTTTCAGAGAAGAGGTCTTTGATTTCTTTCGTTAGGATGATTCCTAGGTATTTCAGTTTTCTGGATACTATTGTGAAAGGAATTATTTGCCCTATTTCTCTCTCAGTGAGTCTGTCATTGGTGTAGAGGAAAGCTATTGATTTTTGTGTGTTGACCTTGTAACCAGCTACTTGACTGAATTTGGTTCTTAAGTCTAGAAGACTTTTGGTGGAGTTCTTGGGGTCTTCTATATAGAGTATCATGTCATCTGCAAATAATGACAATTTGACTTCTTCATTTCCTATCTTTATTCCTTTTATTTCTTTCTCTTGTCTAATTGCCATGACTAATGTTTCCACAACTATATTGAACAAGAGTGGTGATAGTGGACATCCTTGTCTTGTTCGTGACATTAGTGTGAAGGATTTCAGTTTTTGACCATTTAGTATGATATTGGCTGTTGGTTTTTCATAGATGGCTTCTATCAGTTTGAGGCAGAGACCATCTATTCCAATTTTTTGTAGGGTTTTTATCCTAAATGCATGTTGGATTTTGTCAAATGCTTTTTCCGTGTCTATGGAGATAATCATATGGTTTTGGTCCTTGGCTCTATTGATATAGTGTATTACATTGATTGATTTGCATATGTTGAACCATCCCTGCATCCCTGGGATGAATCCCACTTGATCAGGGTGTATGATCTTCTTGATGATCTTCTGCATTCTGTTTGCCAGTATCTTATTAAGGATTTTTGCATCTATGTTCATTAGTGAGATTGGCCTTGAGTTCTCTTTTTCAGTTGGGTCTTTCTCTGCTTTGGGGATCAAGGTGATGCTTGCTTCCAGGAATGAATTTGGGAGTATTGCTTCCCTTTCAATTTCATTGAAGTGTTTAAACAGTAGTGGCAGTAGTTACTCTCTAAATGTCTTGTAGAATTTGGCAGTGAAGCCATCAGGGCCCGGGCTTTTCTTAGTTGAAAAGTTTTAATTACATTTTCAATTTCATTGGTTGATATTGGGTTGTTCAGAATTTTTAGGTTCTGCATTCAACTTTGGTAATTCATATGTATCTAGGAATCTGTCCATTTCTTCTGTGTTGTCCACCTTATTGGCGTATAGGTTCTGGAAGTAGGTATTGATGATCCTCTGGATTTCTTCTGGGTCGGTTGTAATTTCACCCTTTTCACTACTAATTGCATGGATTTGGGCCTTTTCTTTCCTATTTCTGATAAGGTTGGCTAAGGGTTTGTCAATTTTGTTGATTCTTTTGAAGAACCAACTCTTGGCTTCATTGATTTTTGTATCATTCTCATAATCTCCATTGCATTGATTTCTCCTCAGATCTTTATAATTTCCTCCCTTGTATGAGCTTTGGGATTGTCCTGCTCTTCTTTTTCTAGAAGCTTGAGGTTCAGCATCAGGTTGTTTAATTGGGCTCGTTCTGTTTTCCTAATATGCGTATTCACTGCTATGAATTTCCCTCGTAAGACTGCTTTCATTGTGTCCCATAGATTCCGATATGTTGTATTGTCATTGTCATTTATTTGAAGGAACTGTCTGATTTCTTCTTTAATTTCCTCTGTGACCCATTGGTTATTCAGAAGTGTGTTGTTCAATTTCCATGTGTTTATGAAATTTTTTGAGTTTCTTTTGCTATGGATCTCCAATTTCATCGCACTATGGTCTGGTAATATACAGGGCATAACTTCAATTCCTTTGCACTTCCTTAAACATGTTCTATGTGTGAGTATGTGGTGTATTTTGGAGAAGGACCCACGTCCAGCTGAGAAGAATGTGTATTCTGATTTTGTGAGAGTGGAACACTCTGTAAATATTTGTTAAGTTCATTTGCTGAAGAGTTTGATTGAGTTCTAGTATTTCATTACTTATTTTTAGTCTAGTTGATCTATCTATTTGTAACAGTGGGGTGTTGAGGTCCCCCACTACAATTGTATTAGTGCCTATATGACTTTTCATGTCTGTTAGTATTTGTTTCATATAGTTGGGTGCACTAGTGCTTGGTGGATAGATATTTATGATTGTCATCTCTTCCTCTTGGATTCTTCCCTTTACAAGGATGTAGTGTCCTTCTTTGTCTCTCTTAATCAGTGTTGGTTTGAAATCTACTTGGTCTGCAAAGAGGATAGCTACTCCTGCTTTTTTTCGGGTTCCTGTCGCATGCAGTATTGTTTTCCACCCTTTAACTTTCAGTCTATGAGTTTCCTTTTGAATTCAGTGTGTTTCTTGTATGCAGCATATTGTTGGATTTTGCTTCTTGACCCATTCTGCCAGTCTATTTCTTTTGATTGGTGAATTGAGAACATTAATGTTGATAGTTATAACTGAAATGTATTGACTTGTCATTTCCATGAGTTTTTGTTTTTCTTGGGTTCTCCCTCTTTACATTTAATTTCTTGTCATGCCAGATGGGTTCATTCTGCTTTGCTTCCTGGGGTTGTGATCCTCAATGTCTGTTCCTAGGATATTTTGTAAAATTCTTTGGAGTGCTGCTTTGGTATTCATGAAGTTCCTAAGGTGCTCTTTGTCATGAAAGTATCTTATTTCTCCATCCATTTTGAAAGATAGTTTTGCAGGGTACATCAATCTGGGTTGGAGGCTGTTTTCTTTTAGGGCTTGGAATATGTCACTCCAAGCTCTTCTTGCCTTGATGGTTTGTGTTGAGAAGTCTGCTGTGATTCTGATGGGCTTTCCTTTGTATGTGATTTGTTTCTTTTCTCTGACTGCTTGGAGAACTTTGTTCTTCTGTTGTGTTTCTGGAATCTTAACCATTATATGCCTATGTGTAGATTTTTTTTGATCAAGGCTATTTGGAGTCCTATATGCCTCACTTATTTGTATGTCAAGCTCTTTTCCCCTGCTTGGGAAGTTTTCTGCCATTATTTCTCTGAAGAGATTTTTTTTATGTCATCTCCACTCTCTCCTGTTTCTTCATTGACTCCAATCAGTCTTATATTATTCTTCTTTGCATCATCTAGCAGCTGCTGGATTGATTTCTCATGTTCCCTTATAATTTTGAAGGAAGTTTTCTTTTCCTGGTCACGAATTGCAATCTTATCTTCTATATCTGAAATTCTGTCCTCACATTGGCTCATTCTGCTGTGTAGACTTTCAATGGAGTTTTTCATGTCCTGGAAATCTGTGTGCATCTGTTTGGATAGTGTTTTTCATTGAAAGTAAGTTGGTCATTCATTTTTGGCTCTATTGATATTTAAGACACAACCCTGTGATCAATTGATATAACGTATCTTTGACTCAGCTGTGAAAATATTGGCACCTCTGAAATGCATTTCCCACACCTATCCAGATAATAAAGTCTATTTTTCATCACTTTAAGGCTTCTCACCTTGAGTTTTTTTTTTTTTTTCAAAAACAGTGTTTTTTTAATGAAAATATTTGCTTTTCCTTCATTGGCCACCAACAGTCTTAATTTAATCCTTTCCATTATTTATTATTTTTGTATTCTTGAGGATTCCTATTGTGGGGTGAGATGGAATCTCAGTGTAGTTTGGATTTAGATTTGACTGATGTCTAATGATGTTGAACATTCTTTCATATAATTATTCACAATTTGTACTTCTTATTTTGAGAGATGTATGTTCAGCTCAGCTACCAATTTATTGATTGGATTACTTAATACTGTAGTGTTAACTTTTAGAGTTTTAAAATATATTCTGTATATCAATCCTCTGTCAGAACAGTAGCAGAGAAAGGTTCTGTTCAGTATGGAGGCTGGTTTTCTCTCTAATAAATGTTTCCTTTGTTGTACAGAAGCTTCTTAATTTGGTGTGATCATATTTCTCAATTATTGCTATTGTTTCCTTATCTATTAGAGCCCTACTCAAGAAATTGTTGCTTGTGCTCATATCTGGAAGTACTACCTCCATGTTTCCTTCTAAGAGTTTCAAATCTTAAACTAAAGTTTTTGCTTCATTTTCAACTGGCTTTTTTGTACACAATGACAAATAGGGATCTAATTTCAGTCTTCCATATAGGGATATTCAATTTTCCCAGCAACATTTGTTAAACAGGCTATCTTTCTACAACATATTGAGACAAAAATCAATAAAACAAGAGTTAGGATTCTATTAGGCAGAAAGGATAGTGGTCCCTAGTTGGAGTTGGGAAATCCAAAATGGAGTCTGCTGAGTCCCCATTCTTTACAGATCTTAAAAAATATATCTACCAGCTACCCTGTGGCTGTCTGGAACCTTGCCAGAGTTTAATCAGGCAAGCCATTGAATCAGTGGTGCATGGGCCCTGTCTGGGCACTGCAGGAACACTGCACAGATTGGCCCCTGAAAAGTATATAGCCTTTTATAGGGTAAAGATCATATTGCTTACACAAGAGCACAGACTCCCATACAGACTCCTTGAAAACTCCTAGACAAAGAGCTCTTGTGGATAACCTACTCAAGACCTCTCAGCTTCTGGGAGCTCTACTTCCTTGTTGTATATTTTATTTCCTTTCCTTTATATCTTTTAAGTAAATTTGCTTGCACCCTATCTCTTCTGGTCAGTTTCTTTCTTCATCATGATGGAACATGACCCTGGCATTCTGTTATCATATTTGGGGCTCATCTGGGATTCCAAGAGGAGGTAAGTAAAGTCTATGCTTTCCTATACTGTTTACTTTCACTTTGAGGCTTTCTGCTCAAATCAATATAAAGACCCCTTTGACCAATTAAAAATGGGCCGGGGATTTAGCTCAGTGGTTCTGCCACCTGCCTCGCAAGTGCAAGGACCCAAGTTGGATCCCCAGTACCAAAAAAAAAAAAAAAAAAAAAAAAAAAACCAAAAATGATTAGCAAACTTGCCAATCTTGGTCTCCAGGGACAGGTTTCACTGATATGGCCTGAGCTGATGTCCTTCTAACACAAGTAGAAGGAATGTTGTTCCAGTTTTCCTTTCTGATTTGATCCTTCCATTGGTGAGGCAGTGATCTTGGAGCTCTTGACTCTCAATGGGTTTAATTAACACAGAATTTAGAGGGAACAAATCACCTTTTTTCGATCATGACTCTTTTTAATGGCTAAAGTTGCTAGGAGATAATAAAGATCCCCCATATCCTATTGTCTCATTTTAATTGTATGATTACACTCTTGCAGGCACAGATCAGATAGCTACAGGCCATTAGGGCATCCACTACTCGAAAGACTCCAAAAAAGGATAACCGAGTTACAGAATGGAACATTTTACCCTTTGCTTAGAACAAACAACCTTCCACACACAAAAAATTGGGACTCATTTGATCCCTAGACCCTGAAAAATCACCCTCTGACATTCTTTTGCCCAGGTACCTGAACCACCTACCCTTTGGAAGATGGCAAAAAATGGTTACCTGAGGGAAGTATGAATTATATCACTATTCTTCAATTTAAATTATTGTATTAAAAAAAGATGGTCATGGGCCGGGGATTTAGCTCAGTGGTTCTGCCGCTTGCCTGGTGAGTGCAAGGTCTGGAGTTCAATGCCCAGTAGCAAAAACAAAAAAGATGGTCAGAAGTCTTTCTCTGCCTTGAAAGATAACCTAAAGTTGTGTCTACAACTTAAACTGACCTGATATTCCTAGTACTTAACAAGTCCAGGAGACAAACCCAAGCTCCTCTCCAAACAAGCTTTATCTGCACCTTCCCATGTTGAACTATTTGTCCTACAGATCTTGATTCTTCCTCTAACAAAGTGGGAACTTCCTCATTTCTTCCCCTACAAAAGATAGTGGCAGGAAATTTGACACTCAGAAAGTACAAGTGCCCTTCTACTGCAAAATTTAAACAGATCAAGGCTGTTTTGGAAAAGTATTCAGATGACTCAGGTAGATACGTAAGTTCTTTTCTGGGACTCATACAGATTTTTAACACAATCTGGAAAGATGGAATCCTGTTAAACCAAACTCAGTACCACTAAAAATCAAGTTTCTTTATGGGAAGCCTAGGGATTCAGCAATGAAATGTCCTTAGTTAACAGATCGCAGAGCTCACAGCCCAACTGATAAGGCAAGGAAGAAAAGAAAAAGAAAAGATATAGCTTGCAGGGAATCAAATGATCCCTAAAGAAGATCCCCAGTGGGACCAAAATAGCCCTCTGGGTGAATGTTATTGCAAACATTGCCAAGCCTGTTCCCCTTAGGACCCACGGAAATCTCACTCCAAGCCTTTAAATTACTCTAAGCTGTCAATTATCACCCAGAGTTACAAAAAAATTCTTTCTCCATAAAAAGATTTAGAGAGGTCCTGAATAAGCATACCCTCATGTGCCCTAAAACCTCTGAAGGTCAACTTACGCTAAAGAATAATTGTATTACACTGCTCCAGATATTTGGAGAAAGCTACAAAAATACACAATAAAATCAGATAGTACTCACAAGAACCTTCCTAAAGAGGTCATCATGATCTTTTATATGAGAAAACAGGAAAATCTAAGGAAAGAGAAAGAGAAACAAATAAAAGGCTGAAGCCCTGGTAACTTCCTTTCAGAGCACCATCCCAGCATTCCAGAACTCCAAATATGGTCAAATGACTTGCTACAGCTGTAGACAGCCACAGCATTTGTGTAGAAAATGCCAAGAGGATTATTACTGCCAAAATAATGGGAAGCCAGTATATGTCAAGGTGATCACTGAAAGTTGGATTGTTCTTGGAGACAAAGGTTCCTTAAAGCATACTTAATCTTTAACTACAATACAACAACATAAGTATGCCTAACATACATTACATAACATAACATACTCTTTACAAGGAAGCAATTTTTGTTTCATTGATTATTTGTGCTGTTCTTTTATTCTCTGTTTCACTAAATTGCCCATCAGCCTCCTCATTTTAAGGATTTAGAGAGTTTCAACTTATCAAATATCATGAGAAGATTTAAAGGACATAATCATGTATAGCACTAATGTTAGCTATAATCACAATTATTGCTTCTATATTTTTAGAAAGAAATAAGACTGTTGAAATGTTAGTTAAGAAAAGAACTAAAGGAATTCCTTGATCATAAGGACATAATAATTAGAGGTCAAAGAGTGAAGTTCAATGACAAGTGAAATAGATTGAAACTATTTTAGGGATTGTCAATATTACAAAAAGCAAACATAAGCAGAAGAGACTTGAATAAATGACAAACAATAGAGTGATCATTAGGCGAAATCCAAAAAAGTGCACAAATTAAAATTGTCATTGGGTTGGGATGGTGGGTGACCACTGGTGTGTTGCATTAATTTTACATCATTTTTAATATTGTTATGATATTGCTCAAATGTTCAAAATGAATGCATAGATGTTACCAGAGATACCTCTCCAATTTTATCCTCTTTTTAGAATGTTCTTTTAAACAAGTGTAGTCCATGAAGTGCTTGAAAGTATCATATTCTTTTTTTTGTATATCAGTGTTTTCTAGTTTTGCAACAGCAAACATACTTTCAATTAACAAAGTTAATTATTCATCTGAAAAACTACATATAGAAAGTGAGAGGCAATCTTATACTGTTAAATTTAAAAATCAATAAAAAATCACATCAAAAGATCTATTCTTTATTGCTTTGCACACTATACTGCCCTAGCATTATAAGCAGTTCCTAACCCCCTCCATTTTCACTCCCTCTAAAGAAAACCAGGACTTCTTGATCAAATAATTAATTACAAGTATCAAGCAGGAAACATGTCAAAATGTAGTAAAAATATGATAGGAAATGAAAACATCATTGGTCTTTGCAGTGTAAGAACAAAATGCAGTATTTCTTTATATTTCTATTCTAGAACACACACACATATATACACACCTTCTTGGATGAATAAATTTGTTTTTTTAAAAAAAATCTATAAATACTATTTAGCCACCTAAAATTTTCTGGCTGTAACATAAAAAATTATATAACTTTGGCAAATTTCTTAACCTGTTAAAACTCATTTTATCCATTTATAGAAGAACAATAGTATTGACATGATGGATATTATTTTGACTTAATTAGATTCACTAAGAAAATCACTTGGCATAAGGCCTGCCTCATAGAATAGATAAGAAATATTTTCTACTATTGTTTCCTTTCTTATTATCACATTTTTTATAATTCCTCTATCAATAATTATCATAACTAACTGCTAAACTGTTTCTTGCACGATTGTCAATTCTTTAAGGGGAGAGAAAATAGTTTTTGTTTTGTTTTCTATGCTCTCAATACACTGTAAAAATATGTGTATTTGTTTCCCTGTTTTCCATGTTGCACTGTTTCACAAAGAAGTTTCTGCCTCTTATATGATTGCTGTGAATAAATTTGTTAGAATTAAAGAATTACTTCCTTGATTATTGTGTAATACATATTTGCCTAGGGAGAAACAAAGATAAGAGTTTGATCATTCAAAGAACTTGTCCAAGCTTTTATCAAACATCGAACTTTGACTTGGTAATCTATGAAATTATTTTTGGATAACCAATTAAATTCTAACCTTACTCTGCTAACCTTAAAAGGAAGTGAGCAATTCTAAACTTTATAGAGAAAGCAAAGAGGTGGGGTTGCATCATACTGACTATTGAAGCTTGTTATTCAGGCAACCCTAGGAAGATTACTTTCTGTGTTTCTGAAGACAGAAGCCTAGAAATTACAGCATGGGGAGAAAGTCACTATGCCTTCTGATTGTGGGGATCCTTGTAGCATATTACATTTACACTCCTCTCCCAGATAAGCTTGAGGAGCCCTGGAGATTAATGTTGATCAGTGTACCACTGAAAACTTTTCTACATTTGGTAAGTCTGAAATTTATGAATTCAGATGTTTGTGTGCAATCATACATTCTGAAGAATTGGTCTAGGATACTTGTCTTTTGCTTTATTCATCTTCTTAAAATAAGTAGTATGCCTTTTGACTATTTACAGCTTTGAAACGTGGCTTATTTGTTCACTTGCTCTGTCATATGTTGAAAACATGTTTATAAATAGGAAATGACAAGCTAGAGGTTGAGTAGATTGTACTGAAATATTACTCTGTTTAGTTAGTATTAATGTTATGATGGTGGTTGTTTATTGAAATTTTTACCTTGGGGCTTGATTCATAAGCACATAGTTTCCTACATAAGCCAGAGATTTTTGGATTATGCAGTAATGCATTAGATATAGACTTTTAGGGATTTTTGGGGGGGGGATTCAGAGTACAGAAAATGACATGTAAATAGTATTTCAAGGAAAAACTGCAGAATGGTTGGCATCTGCCATGGCTTAAGGCAGAAAAAAATTAATAGACAAAAACAGAAGGGCAGACCCTCCTGTGTTTTGGAAACTGGCTGTTTTCAGAGCATCTCTGATGTGGTGAATAAGCAAAGGCAACCTCTCTGGCATCTAGAGTATATTTTGCTATTATTTTATTCCACTATTTCATTCACTTCATTTTTATAGCTCTCCTTTCAGAATTGAAACAAGATAGATGCTGTAATTCCTCTTATTTTTTCATTCTTTTAATTCTTCAAATCTCTGCCAGAACCTATTAGGCAAACAGAGTCTGTCTTTACAAAATTGATATTTTAGTGTGGGGGAAACTATTAAATTAGAATTAAATGAATGAATGATTTCAGATTATAAGGAACGCCTTAAGGGAGATGAGACAGGGAAGGTGAATAACGTGAGCAAGTAATGAGAGCAGGGCTACTGTACTTATAATTAGCAAAATTCGTTATGAATAGGAAGCTTATGCTTAGAGATCAGTGCATAAAAAAACAACCACTGTAAGTACTGAGGAAACATTTTTTTCAGCGACATAGCAACAAGCACATAATTCTTAACTACAAAATACTGACAAGTTGTAGAAATTGTATTAAATATTTGCAATTGATGTGATAGTGCCTCAATTTAATTCAGAGGCACAAAGTGTCATAGAATACAGTGCTTTGTGCTCCGTGGCAGTAAGTTTTAATTGAATTCTGTGTATAATATAGAGCTATCATAGAGTTAAGTAGTTTTATTTTTTTCATATTTGCTCAATTTTCTCTATAATTTTGAAGAGTTCTTTCAATTTTTGTTCTTTGAATCTTATTATTAATTAGATTTTACTTTTCATTTAATCAATTATGTATCTGTTTTTTGAGCTTTTCTTCTCTGTTGTAGTCTTTTTAGGTTTACTTTTTCCACTTTATTGATGATTTATGAACATATTTTCAGAGTTTGCAAATGATATAAATTTTAAAATGTATGTTAATATAGTTCTTCACTCCTTCAAACACTTTTTGTTTGCTGCAATTTCCTTGACTCAGCTGGGACTTCATGGAGAATTTGTCTGGCTCCTTCAAATTCTGTCATTCACTGAGTGCCTAGTGACATTTTATTGGAGACATGAATTATATTTACATTTGTGCTATGAATGAAGCATTGCTATTCTAGGCAATTATGCTATAAACTAAGAATCATGTAATTATTACAATTATAAGTTAATTATAATTATAATTATAAATTAATAATCCAGAATCAAGTTAAATGGACTTAAAATATCATTTCCTAGCTGTGTATGTTTGGACTAATTATAGTATTTAATTTCCCTGGGCTTATTTTCTTCCTCTTTCAAACAAGTGTGATAATATTATCTCTTTCACAGGTTAATAGGGTAATATTACTGAGGCTTATTCTCATAAAATGCTTGGACCACAATATTGCTCTAAAGCAGAAGCACAGGCTTCAGGCAAACAGGCTGTCCTCCGTTTTTCTCCATCCATCATGTCTAAATCATGTCTCCTCATGTGCAGCAGCATTATTTTATAATTGTTTTATTTTTATAATATTTAATTGATGTATATTCACTAAATATAATTGTTACATTCAATTTGTGTAATTGATGCATACACATATCATATCTTAATCAATTTTACTTCTCTTTTCCATCCTGGTTCTCCATTGTTTTGCATCTCCCAATACCCTTTTTTACTACATGAAATCTAAAACTATTCCTCCCTGCATCAACAAGAGCACCCTCATCTCCAGGATATACTGGTCATCCGCCTGGAATGGGTTTTCTTTTTATTCTTTTATTTGATTAATTTCTTATGAAAGGTCTTTTTTTCAGGGGTCAAGTGCAATGACCTGGGTCAAAATACTTGGTTCAGGACTCTATCACAGCATTTACATTATTTTATAACAGCGTATTTACCTGCCTTTCATCCTTAACTCTGAGGTTCTTGAGAAGTACATTTATCTTGTTCATATATGCAACCCCAAAGCTTAGTATTGAACCTGAAACATTTTGTGGAATAGGACTAGATAAGTGCTTTTCCTCCCTTTTAACAATTACTGTAGGCATGATTATTGGATTTTTTTCTAAAAGGAAAAGGGGATTCATGTATGAGACTTTAGTTCATTTTCTTTGATCTAATTAAGTATTAAGTATTTATACCTTCATAAATTTTTTGAATTTAGAATTTGATTCTAGAGCTGCTTGTTAATTTTGTTTTTAGGCCACATTTATTGAGTTTCTGGGACTTTACCATTTTGCTGATTTAATTGCACTAACTGTGAACTTTGAAGAAGTCTCACCAAATTCAGATGAAAATGTCACTGTGACTGAGACAAAATTTGATAATGTTCCTGTCCGTGTATATGTGCCAAAGAGGAAGCTGGATGCACGTAGAAGTGCTGTGTTTTTTATCCATGGTGGTGGTTGGTGTTCTGGAAGTCCTGGTAGGCATTTTTTTAAAAAAATGATTTTCACTGAAATAGTTTGCAAATATTTTACTATAGCTGTATCCAGTGCTCTTCAGCAAGGGCACTGCAGTGCTTTTGTCTTCCTTGGCAAATTTTAATGTTTGCTGAACTTCAGATTATTGTTTTTCATCCATCTATGACTTTCTTCATCAAGCCAGGTTGTGCTAAGAAAATGTAAGTCTTGCTATTATTAAATTAATTTAGGAAAGGATAAGTGCTATTTCTATCATTTGTATTTGGTTTTATAGGCCTCAGCAACATGTTAATAATTTATTTACATACTTACTGTGTGTCTACAATTCTTCCAGAAACATTGGAGGGACCTTGGAATAGATGAAATTCTTCTTGGGACTTAAATTCTAATGAAGACAATCTAAACAATTAATAAGTAAATAATCCAGTGCATCATAAAGGGATAACTGTAGGGAATAATACGCCAGAGTAATCAAGATTGGGTACAAAGGTTGCTAGTCCCTTGATGTACAGAATTGTAGTCCAAAGAGGAATACATCCAGAAGTGGAAAATTGGAATAAAGACTTTAGGCTCAGTCATAACTGCAAAATATTATTTAACTAATTCTAGTTTCAGAGAACTAGATATTCACTAATTTACTTCCAATTAATGAAATATAAATCAACTGAGGGAAAGGAAATTGGAATGGCTCTAAATGAAGAAATCCAAACACCAGAGGTGAAGCATACATTAGTCCAGAGAAGAAATGTTATAGACCTAAACTTAATTGAAATGTGTCAAATGATATGAGAAATTAGAAGCACAAAGTAAAGAGGGGGAAAAAAAGAGATTGAGATGAGATGATTGCCCTATTTCTGGTAGGATGACTGGGAAAGTGAAGACAGATTCCTGGGGAACACAGAAGTAAATATTGGGTGGAAAAATAACCAATGACCAAAGCATTAAAAAGTGATCAAAGAGGTCAAAAAATGAAAAGGAAGCCAAGTGAGACTCTCAAAAAGAGAGACTAATGAGAAGTATTGAATGGAGGAAAAATGCCATGTAAGTAGGACAGAAATACATATCTTGGGCTGGGCATTCAGCTCAGTGGTGCCGTGCCTGCCTTGCAAGCACAAGGTCCTGTACCAGGGAGGCAGGAAGAAATACATATCTTGGATGCTGAACTTTTTATTTTCATAAGGCTGAGAATGAACTTGATGGATATTCACATAAAAACACATTCCAACTAGCAAAATGTAAGAGATAAAGAAATTATAGGACTGATTCCTGAACTTAAATATATTAGTTGTAAAAAGAATAAGCAAGAAAATGATAGATTAAAAGAAGAGCTAAGTAAGAGTAGTTTTTTGATTATTTGTGGAAGAGATATAAAAAGTTAGTAGAATGCCCTGGGGCGATGAGGAAGGAGGAGTACAAGTTTGAGTCCAGCTTGGACAACTTAACAACTTAGTGAGACCCTGTCTCAATGTAAAATAATTTAAAAAGGACTTGGATATATCTCAGTACAAAGACTGGAGTCAATCCTCAGTACCAAAAAATAAAGTGGATAGAATTAAGAAAATTGGATGATAAACAGAGGATAACAGATTGTTGATTAATGAACAAACAACAGAAGGAAATGGAGACAAGGAGAAAGATTTAGAGCACTGGTAATGTAGATGGAGGAAAAATTTTTAAAAATGAATACAGCCTTCTTCCTAGACAAGAAAAAAGAGAAAAACCAGATGTCAGTAGGCGAGATACAACAGAAAATGAGAGAATTCCAGCTTTCCAAAGCAGCATTGTCCTATCCAGCTTATTTTCACGTGATTTTTTTCTTGTTCCACAAGAATGCTGATGGTTGGTCTCCATTATCCAAAATCTGTTTAATACACTTTGGTCACATATCCAACCACACATGCATCAAGTCAATGACTTCTCTTTTTCATTCATGTATACCTATCACGTAAAACAACCAAATCAGTATCACTTACAGGATGGAAGCTGTGATCAGTCTTCCGGAGAATGCTGCTAGCTAAGAAGGACAAATGAGAAAATGTGCAGAGCAAGAAGTGTAAGGAAGAAGAGCAATTAGAACATTCAGTGAGAAATTCCACCAAGTTATAGATGAAAATTTTCTTAGGATAAGTACAGCATTAATTTTTTCCTCCTGTTAATTTGGTATACAATAGGTAGAGAATTGACAAAACACAAAACAAGCATGGTAGATTTTTGAGGTTTTTGGGGGGTTTTATTGTTTCTTCTTAAATTCTTTTATTGGTACATTTTAGGTATACAACACAATTACATTTCTCATTGGGAACTTGTACCTTCACATGAAGCATCTTGGTTCTTAGTTTTTCCCCATTCCTAGCCCTCCCTTCACCCCCTCCACCCTTCCCTATTTACAAAGACTTTATTTCCATTTTTTCCATTTCTCATCATTTTTCCTTTCCCTTATTTCCTTTCCCCTGCCCCTCCCACTACCTCTACCCCTTTGGACCTTTTCTTCCTATTTTACATTATCGATTATTCATTCTAATCATTGGCACATTTTAGGTATACAATATAATGACATTCATCATTGGAAATTTGCACCTTTACATAGACTCTCTTGGTTCTTATTTTTCACCCTTGCCCAGCCCTCCCTTCAACCCCTCCAGTCCTCCCTATTTACAAAGATTTTGTTCCTAGTTTTCCATTTGCTCATATTAATCCCATTCTCTTCTTTCCTTTCCCGTACCCCTCCCACTTCCTTTCCCTTTGCCCCTTTTCTTCTTATTTCACATTACCTATTATACATTTTAGTCCTTATTTACATTTTCAGTTTCTCACATCAGAGAAACTATTTGGTATTTATACATGTGTGTCCTATTTATTTCACTTAAGAGTATCACCTCAATGTGCATCCATTTAGCTATAAATGTCTCCAATTTCTCATTTTTTATGGCTGAGTACTACTCCATTTTATTTAAAAAAACAAAACAAAATGCATTTTCTTTATCCGGTCTCCAGTTGATGGGCAATTGGGCTGCTTCCAAGTTTTAGCTCTTACAAATTGTGCTGCTATGAACATGGATGCACATATATCACTGTGGTATGATTCTTTTAATTCTTTGGGGAAGATCCCCAGCAGGAGAATAGCAGGATCAAATGGGACATCCAGTCCTAGTTCTTTGAGGTATCTCCATACTGATTTCCACGGTGATTGCACCAGTCTGCACTCCCACCAGCAGTGGAGCAGGGTTCCTCCTTCCCCACAGCCCCGCCAGCATTTGTCATTGGTTGATTTCATGATAGCAGCCATTCTTTCTGGAGTGAGGTGGAATCTCAGAGTTGTTTTCATTTGCATCTCTCAAATGACCAGTGATGTTGAACATTTTTTCATGTATTTATTTGCTATTTCTACTTCTTTGTCTGAGAAATGTCTGTTCATTTCAGATGACCATTTTCAGATTGAGTCTTTAAATTTGGGAGCTCTGATCTTTTTAAGTTCTTTATAGATTCAAGATAAGAAAAAAATTCTGCCTTTCCTTTGTGCATTGTCACTAATATCTGCCTTTTATTCTTTTATTTAAGCTTTACGTAATTATGACCTGCTCTCAAGATGGACAGCAGAGAGACTTGATGCTGTTATCATATCAATTGAGTAAGAAGCTGCATTGTTTCATTTTGGGTTCAAATACTTAAACTACCAAGATTTTCTCCACTGTTCTGAGTGACTGATGCGTGATTTGCCAAAAAATAAATATTTCTCAATTGACACTGAGGCAATTAAAAGAAAAAGCTAGTTAGATAATTAAAATGACCAGTGTGCACAGAAAATATTGCTAAACATCAGAAGTCATTAGGAAAATCTAAATCAAAACTACTTCACATCAGCTAAGATAAGCATAATTTTTAAAACATAGAAATACAAATTATGATGAGAAGAACCAAAAAAATGAACCCCCCCACATATCACTGGTGGAAGTGTAAAATGGCATAGACAGTCTGGAAAATTGTTTGGCTGATCCTGAAAATGTTAAAAACAGAACTACCATATGACCCAGTATTTCCAGTTCTAGGTGCTTGCAAAAGGCCTATTAAACTATATCCATAAAAATCTTTTGTATTTGGAGCAGCATTACTCATAAAACTACTGAAGTGGAAAAAACTCAATTTCCATCAACAGATGTATGGGAAATAAAATGTCATATATCCACACAGTTGAATATTACTTGTTAAAGAGAAATGCTACCACTAAAACATGGATAAATCTTGAAAATATTATGTTATGTGAAGGTAGCCAGTTGAAAAGGGCAACACATTGTACGGTCCCATTTTAATGAAAGGTCTCGTATTAGGGAGTATTGGAAGCAGATTAATGGTTGCATTAGGATGGTAATTGATGAAACAGAAAGTGAGAAATATTTGTCAATGGGTATAGTGCTGTTATTTTGTTTGCTGATTTTTTTTTTTGAGTGGTAGAAATGTTCTCAAGTTGATTGTGGTGATCATTGCAAAACTTTTAAACATATTAAAAACTCTTGAATTACATATCTCAAGTGGATTGTATGGCATATAAATTATAGCTCACTAAAGTTATTATATTAAAATTAAGGCTCAGTGCTAAGTAGGAAAATTATTCTTGAAATATTTGTGTATTTATATTTGTATATAATTAAAAATACTAAAATACAAATAGATTTTTTCTTATTCAAAATATACAAACCACTACAAATTATTAGAAGTAGAGGAGAAAGGCTTTACAAAACAAAATATCAAAAACAAAATTGTGAATAAATGTATGAACATTTAGTATATTTAAATAGAAAATATAAATCAAATGTGCCCAGAAGTATCTCCATAATTGATTGTTATAGCTCAAATGAAAAGGACATAAAACATAAAAGGTTGGGAAGAATAGACACCAGAAGATTTTTATAAACTTGCAGTTAAAGAATAACTAGATTTCACATTTCTTTGACACTACTGAAACTATGCATATTGTACACATTATACTCATCAATGGCACAGGTAAGTATCAATCGGAATATATATGTTTACTAGATACCAGATACAAGAACATCTCTAACAACGTTTGTGGAAAGCTAAGACTGAACATAACCCAACTTATATGGCCTTTTAGAGTTGGAATGTATTATTCATTTACTTATTATTTATTTGCTGTGGTAAGAACATATAAAATCTACTTTCTAAACCAAGTTTTAAACACCCATTACCTTCGACTTTCTTACAATATTATAAAACAGATCTCTACAGCATATTCATTTTACTTGATTGATCCACTGATTAATTCCCCATTTGTCTCTCTCAACAGTCCCTAGAAATAAATATTTTACTTTTTGGTTCTATAACTAAACATTTTAGATAACTAATATAAATGAAATGACTCGCTTTTGGAATGATATGTGGTGTATTCACACAGTGGAATATTATATAGAAAGAGAAGCACACAGCAATGTGCATGAGGCTGAAAACTATAGTGTTGAACAACCAAATCCAAGGGCATAGGTGTACATACCATTGACGTTCATCTATTTTAAGGGCAAAAATATACAAGATCAGTTGATGCTGCTAAATTAGGTTAATGGAAACTTCAAGAGTTGAAGAGAATAAATAGAAGACTTCAATGTGCAGGCAAGATTCATTTTCACAATTTGTGGTTATGTGGCTACATTTAGTTCTAATTCAAGAAGTTGTACACTTATAGGATATGTGCCACCAAAGCGAGCACAAGAAGCTGTACAGTTATTACATGAACATTTCTGGCATAAATATTACACTTGAATTATTTTTTGAAAAGAGTGACATGATAACCATATTTTCTCTCCACAGCTACAGATTAGCACCTAAGTATCATTTCCCAGTCCAATTTGAAGATGTATATAATGCTTTAAGGTGGTTCTTACACAAAAACATTCTTGAAAATTATGGCATAAACCCTGAGAGAATCTGTGTTTCTGGAGACAGTGCAGGAGGGAATTTAGCTGCAGCAGTGACTCAGCAGGTAAGATGGTCATCATTTCTGTTTTTGAAAAATTGTTTACTTATAAATACCTAACTACATATGTGCAAATATAAAAGTGGCAATGTTTGAAACATTAAACAGAATATTGTTAAAAATGGCTAATACATCAAATGTCGATATCTGCTTTTGTCAAGGTTCTCTTTATTTTCATAATGAAATAATAATCTGAGTAGATCACTGAGTTAAACTTTGATATATGTCAGTAAAATATTATAATAGTCAGACAAATGAGATAGAATGAAAACAGAAAATGACTTTTAACTTTTTGGAGATTCAGATGTATTCAATAATCATCAGGTGGATTAGTCTTCCATTACAAAAATATTCTGACGAGTTTTAGAAAATAATCACATTTAAAAGTCCTAAAATATTTATAAAGATTAGAAATCCATAAACTTGAATTGATGAAGGTATTTTTAAATGGGATCTTGACGAGTTCATTTAGTCCCTCTAAGCATTCATTTCCTTATCCATAAAGAAAAATAAACCTTTTAAATACACAGTTGTCCTGAGGGCCACTTGCATAAATTTACATTAAAAATCTGGTAACGTGATATGATCTTTACAAATGTTTTCCAAAATATTCAAAATAATCTATTTTGACCATTATAATTAAAAAGTAGATAGATCCAAAAATTGCAAAATTTTAGGATACATTCAGTACCTCTAATTTTATATAGAAATTATATATAATATGTATTTATAGTATAATATCCATTTAGAAAACATAAAATCCCATTTTAAAGACTATATTCTCAAAAATTGAAATATTATAAAGAAATCTTTTTTTGGATCACTTTTGTTCAACAGTAATACTTGTATATTCTGCTTTTTTGATGACTGATCTTTACAAACATTAGCATATTGGGCCTGATATTGAAGAATAATTTTCACAGAACATCTCACAAAGAAAGCCTTTCCAAATCTCCTACAACACTATGTCAATTTGGGATCAAAGCAAAGTCAGAAATACTTCAGGGATCCTTTTTCTTCATGGCAAAACTTAAACTAGGCTATTTTAATATACTTTTGTACTAAGAGGAATGTAATGAGGTTAAATTTACAGAGTGCTTCTGTATGTCATTCTTGTTTGAAAAGTTATGATGTAAACTTACTAATTATTACTTAGATACTATTGCATTATCCCCAAAGGATTTAGGGAAGATGACTTTTCTTAAGTCAAACATATGCTTAGTTAAGGAACATCTAGTTCTAGAATTTCTTTTGAACCCTTCAAAGAAGGGTTGTTGAGATGGGTGATACACTTTGTTTATTTCTTACGTCTTTTCTGAGATGCTGAATTCATATATAGACTATCTTGTTGCAGTTGTTCATTATTTTCAAAGGAAATAATTTTTGCATATCATTTTAATTTCTCTTTAGCTTTTCAGTGACCCAGATGTCAATATCAAGCCCAAAATCCAGGCTTTAATTTATCCTGCACTTCAACCTCTTGATTTAGATTCACCATCATATCAAGAAAATTTACATATGCCGATTCTGCCCAAGTCACTCATGACCAGGTTCTGGAGTGAATACTTCACTAGAGACAGATCACTTGAGAAAGCCATGCTTTCAAACCAGCATGTACCTGCAGAATCCAGTCATCTGTTCCAGTTTGTCAACTGGAGCTCTTTGCTCCCTGAGAGGTTTAGAAAAGGATATGTTTATAACAATCCAACCTATGGTAGTTCTGAGTTATCTCAAAAATATCCTGGGTTCTTAGATGTGAGGGCAGCTCCTTTGTTGGCAGATGACAGCAAGTTGCATGGTTTACCCCTGACTTACGTCCTCACTTGTCAATATGATATCTTAAGAGATGATGGACTCATGTATGTTACCAGGCTTCGGAATGCTGGAGTTCAAGTGACCCATAACCATGTTGAGGATGGATTCCATGGGGCAATGTCCTTTCCCCAACTTAAAATTACTCATAGAGTGATAAATCAATATATTAGCTGGCTGAAGGAAAATCTATAGCAAAACATGTATTCCTGATATATTTTTAAAATATACTAAATATCAAAGCATCATAATATCCACACGGAATAAAATTGGTGTGTTTTGGAAAGATCTATAGAAGTCCCACATGTAGTATATTAATTCTTACTGTAAATATCACTTCTGTATTTTTCTTACTCAGAAGTAATTCATCCAACATTTCTCATTGTTTCTCTTATAGTACTCTTTTTTGTTTTTCAGTACTGGGGATCAAACTCCAGACCTTGCACTTGCCAGGCAGGCAAGGCGCCACTGAGCTAAATCCCCAGTCCCCCAACATTTTTCATTGTAAATGTGCTATTTCTGCCAACTCTCCTTATATATGGTAAATTTTTCTTTTTAATATCTTTTTTTCTTGTATAATATCTTTTCTGTGAGTTGGTAACCATTTATAATTGCAGAAGAGAAATGTAAGAAAAGATTTCCTCTCTGTGTAATATCATTATTTTAGTCAATGCACAGGGTTTGAAGGACTCCTAGTAACTGGTATAGGTTGGGTCTGTCCTTCCAAAAATGGTTTACACAATACAATGCTAGTTCGTTACATCTGTAAATTTTTTCCCTTTGAAGCATTGGTAAAATCCAAGTAATAAGAGTTATACTATTCAATACTTATGATCACTAGAGGAATTAGCTGCTTTGTATGTGGGGAAAGTAAAGAAATTGAAGCTCATTGAAGACTGAAGAGCTCTTTGGGATAGAAAATACTAAAAGCCACAGAATAGAGAAGTGGAAGTATCTAACTTGCAATAAAAAGTCAGAAAATTTTAATTTGTCAAAAAGCCTATCCTAACAATTCAGAGTGGAAGACAAGATAAAATGGATTATGGTTAAGACAAGACAGAATATTTGCATTAACCATGATTTATGTTATGTTTCATAATCACAAAGAAACCTATCAACAGGCATCCTTGACTGGTGGAGGAGTTCCATCCATGCGGTTATCTACTACCAAATCCTCTTCTGTCTTTGTATTTCACCAGTCTTACTATATTTTCTTTGTAGTCATGGTTATTAAACTTCTAGTACAATCTGCATATATAATCTAGACAAAGATGGAATAACAAAAGAGGTACATTTGAGGTAATTCTATTTTATCAGGAAAATAGTAACGATACAGAAATTCAAAAACCAATAAACTTTTTATTCAATTTCAACAATCATGTCATAAGACATTTCTCAAAATAGAAATTTTGTAAGGGGGAAAATTACATTATCTTATATCAATACTAAGCAATTAGCAGATGATGCCACACATAGCTATAGAAATAACTTGTTAAATAACAATTATGGGATAAATATTTCCTCATAAACATGTATATACAATGACAGCTAATAGTAAATGCAATGAGTAGACATAAAATTTGTATATGTGGTCTCTCAGTGATTTTTTTTCTGTACTATGTGCAAACATAAAATGTTTTTATTATTGTACATAAATTCTTAAATTAATCTATGTTTGACACTTGCTATTGTTTTAATTAATCTTTCCTTAAAAGTAGTAAAATGTGACACTAAAATAAACATCTAGAAGCAAAGATCTTGACCAGAGAGGTTGGCACTTGTCTCTCATTCTTTATGTTATCATTGTAAGTAAATATTTTTCACAATTACCAAATCCAGAGGGCACATGCCTATAATCTCAGTCACTCGAAAAGCTGAAGTAGGAGGATTGCAAGTTGAAGGACAGATACAGGAACTTAGTAAAATTCTGTCTCAAAATAAATGAAAAGGGCTTATACCGCAGTAGTAGACTGCCATTGGCTCAACACACACACACGCACATAGACACAATTAAATTGATGAAAGCATAAAGCAGACAAAATAAACAGGACAGGAATTCAATTTATTGCAGAAATCACCAACAGAGTAAAAAGACAACCCAGAATGGAAAAAAATTTTAGCCACTTGTTCCTCAAACAAAGGACTAATATCTAGAACATAGAGAATTGAAAAAAATCAGGCCCCCTCAAATTTAAAGACTTGGTCCAAAAATAGGCATCTGAGATGAACACAAACTTCTCAGATGAAGTGCAAACAACAAATAAATATATGAAAAAATGTTCAACATCACTGGTCATTTGAGAGATGCAACTCTGAGATTCCATCTTATTCCAGAAAGAATGGTTATTATCAAGAAATCAACTAACAACAAATGCTGGTGGGGCTGTGGGGAAAAAGGAAGCTTTCTCCACTGTTGGTAGAAGTGTACACTGGTACACCTACTGTGGAAATCAATGTAGAGATTCCTTAAAAATGTAGGATCATAGGTCCCATTTGACCCAGCAAGTCCCCTTCTGGATATCTTCTCGAAAGAATTAAAAGCGCTATACCACAGCAATACATGCACACCCATGCTTATAGGAACAGTTTGTAACAGCTAAATCATGGAAACAACCCAAATGCCCATCAATCTATGAACAAATAAAAAAGATTTGTTTTGTTTTATACAATGGAGTATTACTCAGCCATAAGGATAAATGTGAAACATTCCTAGGTAAATGGATGAACCTTAAGACCATACTCTTAAGTGAAATAAATTGGATACATATGTGTAAATATCACATTATCTTTCTGGTGTGAGAAACTGAAAGGGTAAATACATACCAAAATGATAATAGATATTGTGAAATTTTTTAAAAGGAAAGGGGAACTAGGAAGGAGTAGGGGGAAAGGAAGGAAGGAAAAAGAAAAAGAAAAAAGAAGAATAAAATGGAAACAACTTTGTAAATAATGAGGAGAAGAGGGGTTGAAAGGAGAGGAGAGGAATGGGAAAAAAGAAGAACTTAAGATATATCATGTACAGGTACAAATTGTCTATGATGAATATGATCATTATATATATCTAAATGGTACCAATAAACTTAATTTTTCAAAAGCAGAAAAAAAGTTTTTTTAAGTTCATTAAACTAACATTACAAATATTTGAACCAGGTTTTGTTAAGTGTGATAATATTTTAGGTTAGCTTCATAGCAAATGAAACTGAATGGCAATGATGAAATTTTCAAACAGGGCAATTGTTTTGGAAAAAAAATTGCCAACATTCAAATCATTCAGCAATTCCACTTTCAGATATTGTCTAAAAACAAATTGAAACATAGTTTTTACAAAAAAGAATGCTACAGTTAAATTCATTTCAGCATTATGATATCAGTCGAGTTGGTGAAGGGATTCCTTAACTTTTTGTGCTTCATTTTCTTTAAGTTCAAATAAATGAAAACTAGTATTTTGTTGAAGTCACTTCTAGACCTAGAGGTGAGGACGGGGTTTGCCTTGCTCTTTGCTTGCTCTTTACTGTTTGAAGACCATTCCCTCTCCCTCCTGTCTTGTTCAGATGCAGCAAATTGCAGTCTGCAGGCCAAATCCAGACTGTGCCCTATTGTTGTACGCTACGTGAATGATTTTTTATATATTATAGAGTTGTCCAAAAAGGAAGAGGATATTGAATAAGTCTTGGAAGAGGAGAAGGAGAAGGAGTAAGAGGAGAGGAGGTGACATTTTATTGTGGGCCATTTTTAAAACAGCTTACAACCTCTCATAACAATGCTACCCAAGTTCAGGTTTCAAAAGATATTATGTTTACTGTCAATATCACACTACTACATTGATAATCTCAGTACCAATCAAGACAGCCTATTTACCAGCTTGGACTCCCAGTTCCTCGACACCCTTTCTCTAATAACTTTGTTATGTGGTCCTTGAATAAATTGCGCTTGTGGCTATGGCCTATAATATGCTATGACCAAAACCTGCCTCCTCTATGTCAATAACAAATACACAAACTCTTTCAAGCCAGGTCCTCATTTTCAGTAATATTTGAGATATTTGTAATTCATAAATTAAACCAAAATTTGACTCTTAAACACTGCTCTCATAATTTCTTCTACTCCCCAATAAAATGTGATCTATGATCAATGAGAACAGTATACCATTGGTCTTTCTGGTCTCTACTTGTCTACTTGTTTGTCAAAACTCCACCCTCCACATCAATCTTTGCAGCTAAATATGGCTGAACAAAACAATTAAAGTGCTCAAATTTCTTCCCTTAAATAAGAGAAGCCCGCAATGATGTCATTAATGATGCCTAATAATCATAATCATAATATGTTCCCTTCTCCTTTCCCCTTTCCCCAACCTCTGTCTCTTGGTCTCCTTCCTATTAATATGATCTATCATCTCCCTCTTTAATCATTCCTTTATTTTGCTTTTACTTTGTACTTTTAATACTCAAATGTGAGAAGCCATATAGTATTTAAGCTTGTGTTTCTGATTTATTTCACTTAACATTATGTTTTTAGGTGCTTTTTATTCTCCTTAAGTGTTTCAAATTTATTCCCCTTTATTGTAAAGTAGTATTCTATTATGTACAGATACCACATTTTCTTTATCCAGTCATATGTTGATGGATATATGGAAGGCTGCTTCCAAGATTTAGATATTAGGACTTGTGCTGCAGTAGCCACCTAAATATTTCTTGCTTTAACAACTAAACCCATATGACCTTGGCCTAGTTACTTAACATTTTAAAACTCATTTATGAAAGACAGTAGTTTTGATGAAGATAAATTTATTCATTTATTTACATTTATTCATTACAATTTATTCATTTACATTTCATATAAGAAACATTTACTATAGGTATTAGATCATAGAAGAGATAATAAATTTTCACTATTATTGTTTCCTTTACTGCACAATATTTTTTGTAACCCCTCTATCAAGAATTATCCTAACTGCTACCATTTCAGTCTCCTGCATAATAATGCAAACTCTGTAGAGGCAGATATGATGATTATTTTGTTTTCTGTACTCTCAACTCTATAAAAATATAGTTATTTAATTTTCTGTTTTCCATATTGCACTCTTTTACAATAAAGATTCTGAATCTTGTTTGCTTTGTGTGGATAATTTGGTTAAAATTAAAGAATTTGTTCCCAGTCTTTTGTTCTGTACATCCTTTTTTATAGCAGCAATGAGAGTTGTCATTGTCAGAACTTGTCCAAGTTTCTATTAGACTTTGAACCTTAAGGTTCACTGCAATTATTGTTGGAAAAGCAATGAAACTTTAACCTTATTCCAACAACCCTAAAAAGAAGCTCTATAAATAAAGTTTCTGGGTGGGGCTGGAATACACTGATTATTAAGTTCATTTTTCAGACAAATCCTGGGAGTTTACCTATTCTGTTTCTGAAGACAAGGAAACACAGAAATTATAGCGTGAGAAGAAAGCCAATGTACTTCCTGATTGTGGGAGTTCTTATAGCATATTAGATGATTGCACTGCTTCCAGATAATTTTGAGGGGATATGAAGACTAATGTAGACCAAAACAAAACTGGAAGCTTTTGTACATTTGGTAGGTCTGGAAATTTTGAATTCAGATGTGCATATGCATTGAAGTGATATGAAGTTTTCCAAGAATCTGTTCTTTTGATTTATTAATTTATTTAAGTTTTCAAAATAAGTGTTATGTCTTTTGTATATTTGCTTCTTAGAAACATGACTTGTTTGCTTATTGTTTTATATATTTCAATTATAAATATCAAGAAAAATAAGCGAAATGTCATGTGAGTAGGTTATAAAGAAAAATCGTTTTGATTAGGCATCATTAATGTCATAAATGTGGTTAGCCATTAAAATTTTTATCTTGAGTGTTGATTGGTTGGTATTAATTTCATAAATAAAGCAGGGATTGTCTGCCTATGTAGCAGAGCATTAGATGTAGAGTTTTGTGAAATCTTTGTAATTCAGAGTATAGAAAAATGCATAGAAATAATTTCTCAAGAAAATCATTGCAGGCAGGATATCTGGCACATGTATTGGTTTAAGAGAGAATAGGGGCAGAAATAGAAATGGAGACTGCTGTGTCACTCAAACTGGCTGAATGCCAGGGCAGCTCTGGTGAGAGCAAACATAAAAGGTGTAGCCCTCCCTGTCTAGTATCATATGTTTCCTATTATTCTGTTTATTATTTTAGTCATGTCATTATTAATGTTCTCCTTTCAGAATTTAAGCTAAGTGGAGGTTTCATTTCCTTTTATTTCTCATTCAATCAACATTTCAACTCTGTCAAATCCATTAGGCAAACAAAGTCGGCCCATGAAAAAGTGACTTGTAAGTATGGGGTAAAATAATAAATTAAAAGATGAATGAATTATTTCAGATGATCAGAGTGTCTTACAGGAGATAAAACAGAGGCAAGGAGATGAATTTGGGAAGATGGGGGGCAGGGCTAATGCTTTTGTGATAGGAGGAAGCTGTTATGAAGACAAATCATGTGCTTGTAGATAGGAAGAATGAATAACCAACCACTCTAAGTACTGAGGAAAAAGTTTTCCAGCAGAGACAACAACAAGCACAAAATTCTTAACTTCAAAATATTGACAAGGTAAATAAGTCACATAAAACATTTTCAATTGATAGAAACATTGCTGTAATTTAATTCATAGGGAAAGATGCCATATAATATAGTGCTTTGTGCCCAATGGTAGTAAGCTTGATTTAATTCTGTGTATAATATGGAGCTACAAGGTAGTTTTAAATGGTGGTTTTATTTTTCTAGTATTTGTTCTCCTTCCTACAATTTGGGAGAAATTTTATTTTTATTTGATTTTTAATATTACTTTTTATTATTCACTAAATTAATCATATTTCTAGTTTTTGAACTTTTCTTCTTCTCATAATTTTTAGCTCTACTCCTTTTCACTTTTTTTTTTTTTCAGTATGGGGGATTGAACTTGGGTCCTTGTGCTTGCAAGGCAGGTGGTGGAACCATTGAGCTAAATCCCCAGCCCTACTCCTTTTCACTTTTATTCATGATTTATGAACAAATTTTCAGAACACTGAGATACATATTTTCAGCATATTTTCCTTTTTGTAAAGATTTCCTATTATTTGTTGTGGCCAATTTCCTTGATTCATTCGGCCTTCATATGATTAGCATGGCTGGCTTCTGCCTAATTTTTGAGTGTATAGTCACATATGATAGTGAAGAATTATGTAACTAGCTACATTTATTCCATGAATGAAGCATTGCTTTGCTGTGTGTTGTTATAAACGAAGAAAATAAAACCAGAATCAAGTCTTAGATATCATTTCTTAGTTGTGTAAATTTGAACTAATTATTTAATTTTCCTGCACTCATTTCTTCATCTTTGAAATAGGTTTGATAACGTTATCTCTTTCAGAGGTCGATAGGATCATATTATTGTGACTGATTCTCAAAGAGAGCTGGTCACGCAATCTTGTTCTAAGACCAAAGGACAGACTGGCCTCCCTTTCTCTCCACCCATTCCTTACTCTCAATCATGCCTCAGTTGTGCAATCAGCTTTAAAAATTCTTCCCTGAATCAACAAGTGTCTTCTCAAAACTGGGATAACAAGATACACTGGTACCTCTGTCTGGGAGAGCTGGGAGAGTTTTTGTTTTTTTCATTATTTGATTATTTCAAAAGTCTGTTCTTCAAGCTTTGTTTGCAGTCATTTACTGTTTGTTCTCAAATTACCCGGTCAGAGCTGAATCACAGTATGTACATTACTTGAAAACAGTTTACTTACACATATTGTACTCAGGTTTTTGGAAAGAGAATTGGTTTTGTTCATCTCTGGAAATCTTAGAGGAGAATATGACACAGTTTGTGGAATAAGAAATAAATGTTTTTCTTCTTTTCAACAAACACTGTAGGTATAAGTACTGTTTTTTCTTAAAGATATATTTTTTAAAGGGATATATTTTCTTACGTACATTTTTAAACAAGAGACAAGTTTCTGCCGTCAATGCTGTCCTCTGCTTTACCAGCATAAGTTTTCTAGCTCAGCCAGCTAGGGGAAGCAGAAGAGAATTCTCCAGCTGTGCCAGATTGACAGTAAGGGTGGTGGTGGTATCCTACGGCCTGGAGTGTTCTGTACTAAATTGTTACTTTGTGTCAAAAGACAAAGACTTTACTACAACAAATAAAGGTCAATTTTTGTAACTTCAAAAAAAAAAAAAGAAAGAATAAAGCGGATTCATGTCTGAGTCTTCCGATCATTTTATTTGATCTAATTAAGGATTAATATGTATTTCTATCTCATAAATATTGTCAAATTTAGATCTTGAATTCTAAAGGTGTGTGAATTTCATTTTTACTTACTTTTGTTGAGTTTCTAGGACTTTACCATCGTGTAGATTTACTTGCACTAACTGTGGCCTATGAAGAAGTCTGTCCAAGTTCAGATGAAAATGTCACCGGACGGAGATGTGATGGAGACAAAATTCAACAATGTTTCTGTCCACGTATATGTGTCAAAGAGGAAATCAGATACACCAAGAAGGGTTGTGTGTTATCCATGGTGGTGGCTGGTGTTCTGGAAGTGGTGCTAGGTGGATTCTTTGAGAGATGTCTATCACTGGAGCAGATTGCAAATGTTTTACTAAGGCTTTATATTGTGCTTTTCAGCAAAGGTAATGCTGTCTTTTTGTCTTGCCTTGCTTTGACTTCTGTCAAGTTTTAATGTTCCTCAAAGCTTCAAATCATCTTTTCCTACCCATATGATACTTTTAATCATTTAACCAGATAAAAGGAAGTAGAAAATCTTCCAGTTTGTTGAATTGTATACCAAGGCATTTCTGTAATATTCCGTTCAATATCATAGAACCATGATGTTCATTCATTCATTCACATATTTACTCTGCGTCCAGAACTCTTCCAGGAACCTTAAGTGATCTCAGAGCAGACAAGATTCTTCTTGGAGTTTAAATTCTAATGGAGGCCATCATTAGTCCATTGATACATAAGTGAATAATACAGTGTTCCTTAAGGAAACAAGTGGAGGAAATAATAGATCAGAGTAGTCAAGATTATTTGTAAAGGAGTAAATCAGAAGTTGACACATTGGAAAAAAGTCTCAGTACCAGTCATGTTACAGAGAAAATCACGGGAGTCCCAATATACTCAATATTCACTAATTTGCAGGCAGTTAATAGAATGTAAATCAACTGAAGGGATTAAGATTGAGCTGGCTCTATATTATGAACTCTGGACTCCAAAGGAAAAAAAAAAGTTAACTCAAAGAAGAAATGTTAAAGGCTCTGTGTTAATCAACATGTGCAAAGGATATGAAAAATTAGAACAAAAGTGTTAGGGGAGCAAAGCGGGTCTCTGAGATGAAATGATTGTTCTGTTTCTGACAGAATGACTGGGAGGTGAAGACAGATGTTTGGGAAACATAGACTTGTGTCTTGGGTAGAAGAACAAGCCACTAGGAAAGCATTAAAAAGTGATCAGAAATGTCAAAAAGTAAAAAGGAAGAAAAAAATAAGGTGAAAGCATCATAAAAGAGTGAGTAATGAGACGATGCCAAGTAAATAGAAAAGAAATATATGTATGCTGAAAGTTAAAACTTTTATGTTAATATTGCTTAATGGATTAATATTGTTAGATGGGTATTCACATAGAAACTCATTGTAAATTTCAAAAAGTAAGAGATAAATCATGATTACTGACCTTTATGGAACTTGTAGAAGAATAAGTAAGAGAACCATAGATTAAAAGAAGAATTAAGTAAGAGCATTTTACTTGGTTTCTGTTTTTGTGGGAGAGATAATGAACATGGTGGAATTCTCTGTGATGTTGACTCAGGAGGATCACACATTGGAACCCAGCCTGGGCAACTTAGCGATTTTGTGAGACCCTGTATTTAAAAAAATAATAAAAGAGCTGATAGTATAAGTCAGTTTGAAACCCCTAAATTCATTCCTCAGTAGTAAAATATAATAACAATAATTGGTAGAATAGGTAAAAAGAGAATTATAAACAGAAGTAGATTATAAAAGAAGGAAATGAAGGGAAGAATATTTAGTTCATTGATAAAATAATTGGACTGGACTGAGAGGGAGAGACGGACAAAAGGAGACTCAAGTCTTTTTCACAGACAGGGATAGAACAGACATACCAGGCCTTAGTAAGTTGCACTTTTAGGACAGTGGGACAGGTGCAAGGAGAAAATTTGAGAATTTCAGCTTCTCAAGGGCTCACAACTCTATTCCACTTATATTAAGGTTCTATACAGGTACTGGTCATCTGTCCTTTTGTTATCAAAAATCTGTTTATACCTCCTTGGCTCCATTCCATCCACATATTCAAGTCAGTAACTTTCTGTCTTTATTTGTATATGCATGCAAAAGAACCAAGTCAATTTTCTTTCAGCAAGGAAACTGGGATCTGTTTTCCAGATTATGAAGCTGGTGAAAAAATTACTGATGAAATGTGTAGAACAAAAATTGTAAAGAACAATTAGAAATTTCAGTGGGAAAGTCCAATTCCACTGTGTTGTAGATATGTATTTTCTTAAGGTGAGTACAGCATTAAATTTATCTCTCAGTTATTTTAGTATTCAATGTGTAGAAAACTTCCATAATGTAAAACAAGCATAGTAGATTTTTGTTAAGAGAGCATCTCTCAATTTGATTGTATATTCTCATTAATATCTGGTATTTATTCTTCATATTTAAGCTTTATGTAATTATGACCTGAGATCAAGATGGACAGCAAAGAAACGTGATGCTATTTTATCAAGCAAATAGCAGCTGCATTGTTTTATTTGAAGGTTTCACCGACCAAGATTCTCTAAGCACTTAGCCGGCTGATGCATGATGATACCAAAAATAAATGTTCCTCAATGATATTGAAGGAATTAAAAAAAACTATCTCTATCCTGATTATTATGCAGGAAAAACATCTGTTTGGGGTTGTGTGAGGGTGAGTGGTTGGAGTCCGTACCCTTTTACTGCTGGACCCACATGTATTTGTTCTTTGGGCAGGTAGGAAAAAGTGAAAATAAAGACTTTTTCTCCATAAGCTTATCTTGCATTTTCCATGGATATAATTACTTTTTCTGATCTACATTTGAACTTTAATTCATAATCTTTAAGATTGAGGTACTTAGACTCATAGGATTATCTATAAAAACATCATAAAGTATTGCTACTTTTTATTGTAATTATCAAAATTAAGAGATAACATCTTTGAAATGAAATTAGCTTAATATCTAGCACTTGGTTGTCTAAAACACTAACTTGTATTTTCAAATTAAGTAAAGCAATGAATTAATGTAAAATAATGTGTTATATCCATACTGCATGTTTGAAGGGAATACTGAGAGACAGTAAAATTGAAGTTAATTTGGTAGAGTCATGCCAGAACCTATGTAGTTATTTAATATTAAACTCACATAAAGAAGTTAAGATATACCAAGTTCACAACCATTTTTCTAGTTACGTCATTCTCATAAAGTTCCAACAAAATCAAGGTCAGTATTTGTAAGTGACTCTTGGTAAATGAACTAATTAGAATAGCATTTTTAAATAATTAGAAAATATAATTTTGTACTATTTTTTACCCTTTAGCTTTACTTTTAAAGATGGTTTCCTTAATGAGAGCAAGTCAAGTTACCCTGTAAGATACACCTGTGTTTGTGTCATTGAAATAACTAATAAATCACAATAACTTCAGAGGTAAAATTTTAAAAATTTATACAAGATCTTGCCTTCTGCAAACTCTGGATTTGGATTGTTCTCACTTTTCTAAGACATTGACATGCATTATCAAGTTACTTATTTGGACTTATTCTGCTTTTCTGATGTGGACGTTCACAGTTCTAAATTTCCCTCATGTACTGCTTTCATTGTGTCCCATAACTTCTGGTTTGTTGTACTGACATTATTTAATTATAGGAATTGTCTTATTTCTTCCTTAATTTCTTCAGTGACCTATTGATTATTTAAAAGTGTGTTGCTTAATTTCCATAATGATGCATTGTTTTGTGGTTTCTTTTGCTATTGATTTCTCATTTCATTGCATTGTGGTTTGATAATATGCATTGAAAAGTTTCAGTTTCTTTGCATAGACTTAGGTATGATAATAAGCTAGACTATGGCCTATTTTGGAGAAATCACCATGTACAGCCAAAAAGAATGTGTATTTTTGTGTTGTTTGATTGAATATTCTGTATATATCTATTAAGTCCACTTATTCCAAGTTTTGGTCCAACTCTGTTTTTTTTTTTTTAAGTTGAGCTGTGTATTTGCGATAGTGAGGTAGTGAGGTCCCTCACTATAATTGTATTGATATTTATCTGATCTTTTATATGTAATAGTGTTTGTTTTATGAAGTTGGGTGCACAGTTGTTTGGTGCATATGTGTTTATAATTATGATATCCTCCTGTTGAATAGTTTCATTAACCAAAATGTAATGTCCTTCTTTGCCCTTTTTATTTATTTATTTATTTTTGGTACCGGGGTTGAACTTGGGACCTTGCACTTGCGAGGCAGGTGTCGGAACCACTGAGCTAAATCCCCAGCCCTTCTTTGCCTTTTTTGAATCCCACTTGGTCAGGGGGTATGATCTTCTTGATGATCTTTTGCATTCTATTTGCCAATATCTTATTATAGATTTTTGTATCTATGTTCATTGGTGAGATTGGCCTAGAGTTCTCTTTTTCAGTTGGGTCTTTCTCTGTTTTGGGAATCAAGGTGATGCTTGCTTCCAGCAATGAATTAGGGAGTATTGCTTCCCTTTCCATTTCATTGAAGAGTTTAAACAGTAGTGGCAGTAGTTCCTCCCTAAATGTCTTGTAGAATTTAGCAGTGAAGCCATCAGGATCTGGGCTTTTCTTAGTTGGTAAGTTTTTAATGACATTTTCAATTTCATAGATTGATATTGGGTCATTTAGAATTTTTAGGTCATCTTTGTTCAACTTTGGTAGGAATCTGCCCATTTCTTCTGTGTTTTCCATCTTATTGGCATTTAGGTTCTCGATATAAGTATTGATAATCCTCTGGATTTCTGATGGATCTGTTGTGATTTCATCCTTTTCATTCCTAATTGCATGGATTTGGGCCTTTTCTTTCCTTTTTTTGAAAAAGTTGGCTAAGGGTTTGTCAATTTTCTTTATTTTTTCAAAGAACCAACTCTTGGCTTCATTGATTTTTTTTGTATTGTTCTCTTAGTCTCCATTGAATTGATTTCTGCCCTAATCTTTATAATTTTCTCCTTTCTGTGCACTTTGAGTTTGTCCTGCTCTTCTTTTTCTATAAGCTTGAGGTGTAATTGAGCTTGCTCTGTTTTCCTAATGTGAGTATTCACTGCTATGAATTTTCCTCGTAAGACTGCTTTCATTGTGATCCATAGATTCCGACATGTTGTATTGGCATTGTCATTTAGTTGTAGGAACTCTTTGATTTCTTCTTTAATTTCCTCTATGACCCATCTGTTAATCAGAAGTGTGTTGTTCAATTTATGTTGTCTGCACTCTCTCCTGTTTCTTCCTTGACTCCAATCACTCTGATGTTATTCTTCTTTGCATCTTCTAGCAGCTGCTGGATTGATTTCTCATGGTCCCTTACTATTTTAAAGAATTTTTTCTTTTCCTTGTCACTAATTGCGATCCTATCTTCTATATCTGAAATTCTATCTTCAAATTGGCTCATTCTGCTTCATAAACTTTCAATGGAGTTTTTAGTCTCCTGGAAATCTGTTCACATCTGCTTTATGGATTCCATTTGTTTCCTATGTTGTGATTTCATCATGTTCCTCAGCTCCTCTATTTTTTATCTGTGTCCACTCTAGATTTATTAATCATGTCTTGTACTATGAGCACAATCTTTGCTGTTATCTGAGAAATTATTTCTGATTTTGTTTTTTGCAGGTCCCCTTTCATTGCCAGTTCAGGGAGTCCAGATTGAGTATCAGATTGTTCCATCTTGTGCCCTTTGGGGTTCCCTTAGGTGATCTGGAACTCTAGTTTGGGGACTTATTTACCTGTCTTCTCATTTCAACAGATGCAGCCTGCTGAGTCTTTGTTGAGGTGACTTTTTGCTGAATTCTCAGCAAGCCAGAGAGCAGCCTTTACTCTGCTGCTCAACAGTACACCAATTCCTGGGTTCAGAGTGGTGGCCTTCTACATCCCTGAGCTGACCTGTTGTCTGGGCAGGCTGGCTGGGGCCTGAACATGCTTGGGATGGTATCAAGGCATGCCTCTCCCTGGGGCCCCTATTGACTGGGAAGGCCTTTGGTTGGGGGCTGTGCACCCCCGTTTCTGTTGTCTGCACAGGCTTTGGCTAGGGTCTCCTTGCATTTATCAGTGGCATCAGGGTGAGCTTCTGGGTATTGTTTGTGTGCCTGTATGGCTCTTCTACAATTGGGTCCCTGGCTGTGGCCAATGGTATGGCATGCCTCTGGTTGAAGCTGGGCCACACAGCTGCTCCCTGGGATCTGCTTGCACTTAGGGATGGAATGGCAGGCCTCCAGTGGGAGCCATTGTGCCCCTGCAGGTCCTTTCTGGGAAGGTTCCTCTACAACAAACTTTTGAAGGGATAGAAGTTGTTTTCCTTTAAAGCTTGAAGCTGTATTCTACACTCTCCTTTGTTGATAAGTCTTTTGTAATTCTGGTGGGTTTTTCTTTATAGGTGGCTCCTTGCTTTTCTCTCCCAGCCTTTAAGATTCTGTGCTATATTTCTTCTTTAATTACTATGTGGTGTGGAATTTTTTTCTGCTCCTGTCTATTCAGGGTTCTATATGACTCGTTTATCTTTGTGTTAAAATCTTTTACCACATCTGGAAATTTTTCTGCTATTACATTTGTAAAGAGGTTTTGTTTATGACCTTTTGTGTTGTTTTCTGATGTTTCATTAATTCCAATTACTCTTATATTAATCTTCTTTGAGTCCTCTAGCAGCTGCTGAATCCATTTTTTTTATTCACAAAGTTTATTGGTACATTTTAGCTATACAATATAATGACATTCATCATTGGAAATTTGTACCTTTACATGATATATCTTGATTCTTATTTTTTTTCTCCATTTCCCTGCCCTCCCTTCAAACCCTCCACCCCTCCCTATTTACAAAGACTTTATTTCCATTTTCTCCTTTTCTCACATTTATTCCTTTTCCTTCTTTCTTTTCCCCTACCTCTCCCCTTCCCCTTCCCGTTTGGACCTTTTCTTCCTATTTCACATTATCTATTATACATTTTGATCCTTATTTACACTTTCAGTTTCTCACACCAGAGAAACTATTTGGTATGTACATGTCTGTCCTAAAAATGGTCATCTGAAATGAGCAAACACTCATTAGACAAAGAAGTAAAAGCAGCAAATAAACATATGAAAAAATGTTCAACATCACTGGTCATTTGAGAGATGCAAATGAAAACAACGCTGAGATTCTACCTCATCCCAGAAAGAATGGCTGCTATCAAGAAATCAACCAATAACAAATGTTGGCAGGGTTGTGGGGAGAAAGGAACGCTTCTCCATTGTTGATGGGGGTGCAGACTTGTACAACCACTTTGGAAATCAGTATGGAAATACCTCAGAGAACTAGGACTACAGGTCCCATTTGACCCAGCTATTCCCCTGCTGGGTATCTTCTCAAAAGAATTAAAAGAATCATTCCACAGTGATATATGTGCAGTCATGTTTATAGTGGCACAGCTTGTAATAACTAAAACTTGGGAAAAAGCCCAATTGCCCATCAACTGGAGACTGGATAAAGAAGATGTGAGGTGGGTTTTTTTTTTATATATAAAATGGAGTACTACTCACCCATAAAGAATGAGAAACTAGAGACATTTATATCTAAATGGATGCACATTGAGGCCATATTTTTAAGCAAAATAAAGAGGACACACATGTCTGTTGTTTTTAAGGCATCTCTCACTAACTGATCATTGAACAAAAAATTCTATTCTCTAGAACTGATTTTCTGTGTTCACATTTGTTGCTTCTGTTACCCATTCTTTCAATGGTATTTTTTGATCTCCTGGATTTCTCTTTGGAACTTTTCTATGAACTACCATTCATTTCTCTGCTGGGCATTCGTATTTTGTACCTCTTTTTTTAGCTCTACTATCTATCTCCTCTGACTGTCTCTCACTTGATCTCTGTGATAGGGTAGCACTTCTGTCTTGGAGTGAAACTCTCATCCATGGGTGTTGGTCTTCTCTTCACTCAGATCTGTCTTTTGGTTGTCACCTCGGCTGCCCTATGTTGTAGAGAACACAGGAGCACAAATGGCTGGGAATTTGGCCAATATCCTCCTCTGTTGCATATGTTGAGTCTCATGAGGCCCTGGCAGGTGGGGGGTGGCATGGTGTGTGTGTCCTCTTGGCTCCCATGTGTGTTACTGATGGGTGGGAACATTAGCAGAGGGCAGGGTGCACAAAGACTCTATACTTCTACCCCATGCATGGTAGCTTTGGCAAGGGATGGTGTGCACTGTCCTCTCTCCTCCTGCATCCTGCACTGGTCTCATGGGGCCCAGTGGAAGTTGTCATCAGCAGAAAGAAAGGATTCTTCCTCTTTTGAATTCCCAAGGGCATTCCATCAAGAGTTCTTTTTAAAATCCTGTATCAACAATTTTTCTTTCTCTCTTGGCTATCATAATTAACATAGAAACATACTGCTTTCTGGATATTTAAAAAATAATCACAAATCTTTCCCAGTGTTCTTTTCTCTTTGGCTTCCTTCCTTTTTCTCTTTTTTCTTTCACAAATCTATTTCTGGAAAGAGTTTTTATTCTTGATCTCTTCTGACTCTATTTTCTATCCTATTTGCTCTTATCACTATTCTCTCCTCATGAATCACCAAAATTTTCTTGAGAAGCAGCAACATTTACATCACCAAATTCAAGGATTAATTTTATTCCTACTGTTCCCTTCACTAGAAGCAATATTTGCCCCAGTCACTCCCTCTTCCTTAAAGGCTTTCACTTTGCTCCAGGTCCTTAACTGCTCATTCTTTGCCTTCTGCCTCTTGGGCTTCTCATTCTCAGTTGCCCTTTCTGTGTTATCTGGTGTTTCTTGGGTTCTTCTCTATGGAGTGTTTCTGCTGTCAGGGCTTAAACTTGTTGTCTATCTGTAGTCATTTCTCTGTTGATGTTACTCAGCCTCATACACAACATCTCCAACTCAGAAACCCAGCCTGGAATCCTCAACACCACCTTGATATGGATGTGTGCCTACTTGAACACATTCAGACATACACGGATTTTTCAAACCAAAGTTTATAATTTTTTCATAAAAGAAGTGTTACTTGTGGACTTTTTCATTTCAGTATGGAAAATCCAAAATTACTCATGTTGCTAATGCCAAGAGCATTTCAGTAACAACATTTAGTTCATTTCCTTCTCATTCAAAAGTGAACCTGTAAATCCTTGTCATTATATCTTCAAAATATTTAAAGAATTCAACCATTTTTTTAACATTGGCACTTTGATACTATATACTATTAAGATTATAATTGTTTTTATTTTCCTTCTTGGCATTCTATGAAATTATAATTTGTTCCTCTGTCTTTATTCTGTCCTTTTGAGACACTACTCTTGACACAAATAAAAATAATCTTCATAAAGGGAATTGAAGACATATTTTCCCCCATTAAGTTTATTGGTACATTTTAGGTATAAAATACATTTGCATACATCATTGGGATATTATACCATTACTTGAGTATCTTGGTTCTTATTTTTTTCCCCTTTGCCTGCCCTCCCTTCACCTCCTCCACCATTCCCTATTTGCAAAGACTTTGTTTCCATTTTTTTCCCTTTCTCATATTTTTCTTTTCCCTTCTTTCCCCTACACCCGAACTTCCCCTGATCCTTAAGACTTTTACTTCCTATTATACAATATCAATTAAACATCTTTAAAATTAAAATATCAAGACCTAGGAGACATTGCCACAGATTTTACAGAATTTAAAAGGATACAGAAAGCATATTAAAAAAATCTGTTATGAAATAAATTTGAAAACTTCTAAGAAGTACCTTGGAAGGCAAATTAATGAAACTAACTCTGGAGGAAATATAAAATTTGAACAGCACCTAATAAAGAAAGTATATTCCTAGCTTGAAAACCTACCTATATGACAACAACAGGCTCATATACGTTTTAACTGATAAATTACATCAAACATTTAACGTAGAAAAAAGGAACACTTCTCCCCTCATTTTAGGAAATCAACATTGTGCTAACCCTAAAACTGGATAAAGATCATAGAAGAAAAAAGTATGAACATAGATAGAAATTCTTTTAACAAAACAAACTATTAGAAGTCAGATATGGCAGTATGTAGAAAGTGGTTTTGTTATAGGGATGGCAGTGTTGGTTCAGCATTGGAAGATCCATCCCCAAAAGTCATCATTTTAACAGAGGAAAGGAAAAGCCATATGATCCTGTCACTAGTTGGAGAAAAAGTATTGGACTAAATTCTACAGCTTTTCATGGTAAAAGCTATCAGGAGACTAGAAGTAGAACAGAACCTTCTCAACAGATCAAAGACATGTACTCCATATTTCCAGAGAGAACACCTTATATGAATGGAGACGATACAATGCTTTCTCCTTAAGGTGGGGAACAAGAGCAGATATGCTTACTCTTTATCTGTCCATTAAACTTTGAAACCTAGGCCCCACCAAAATAGTTTGGTAATAAAATGACACAATTAGGATAGGATTGGCAAGGTAGAAGCAAAATCTTTATATGTAGATGAAATGATCATCTACAGAAAAAATACTAAGAAATCTCTAGGATCCCCTAGAACTTGTGTTTGAATTTAGCAGGATTAGAAAACACAAGGTATATATAAAAATTCAGGTCTGTGTATACTTGCTATAAATGATGAATTGGATACTGAAATTTAAAAGTTATGTAGGAGTACAAAGAACCTAAAAAAATTTAAAAAAAAAAACAAAAATAAAAACAGTGTTGGAAGACGTTTAGTACCTAATTCTAAAACTTTTTCTAAAGCTACAGTAATCAAGGCAGTATTGGTGTAAGGAAAGACATATAGATCATTGGAATAAAACAGAGAATCTAGAAATAGAACCACACATATATGGTCCACTGAGTTTTGAAAGATTATTTAACATTAGCATTTTATAGAATATAAACTCAATTCAAGAGCTGAGGAAGAGATAGTGTTTTTAGCAAATAGCACTAGAGCACCTGGTATTTGTATATAAAAAATTAACCTCAACCCTTTATTTCCATACATGAAAATAACTTGAAGGGATCTATGAACCTAAATGTGAAAGCCTAAAAGTATAAAACTTTAAGAAGAAATTATAAGGGAAAATGTTTATGAATTCAGGGTAGGCAAGAACTACCTAGGATACAGAAAATATGATGTATAAAAGAAAAACATTGATAAATGAGATTCCATCAAAATTTAGAACTTTAAATGACATCATTAACATGAAAAGTAGTCCTTAAATAGACCATATTTACAATGCATATAACCTTTGACCAGAATACATAAAGAACTCTTACAACTCATTAATAGACAACCCAATCAAAATGTAGACACAAGAAGATGATAAATAGCCAGTACAGCACAAGGAAAGGTGTGCAACTCTAGAATCAGAAAAACACTAATCAGTACAATAACAGATTGAATTATACACTCATTAGGGAGATGAAGTTAAAAGTTTTAAAAGCCTTGTCATGACTTTTTTTTTTGTTGGATTCTCCCCCTTTGCATTTAATTTGTCACCCCTAATGGATTCATTCTACTGGGCTTCCTGGGGTTGTGATCCTATTCATGAAGTTCCTAAGGTGCTCTTTATCATGAAAGTATCTTATTTCTCCATCAATTTTGAAAGATAGTTTTGCAGGGTACATCAATCTGGGTTGGAGGCTGTTTTCCTTTAGGGCTTGAAATACATCACTCCAAGCTCTTCTTGCCTTGAGGGTTTGCACTGAGAAGTCTGCTGTGATTCTGATGGACTTTTCTTTGTATGTGATTTGTTTCTTTTCTCTCACTGCTTGTAGAATTTTATTCTTCTGTTGGATTTGTGGAATCCTAACTATTATATGCCTATGTGTAGATTTTTTTTGATCAAGGCTAGCTGGAGTCCTATATGCCTCACTTATCTTTATGTCAAGTTCTTTTCCCCTGCTTGGGAAGTTTTCTGCCATCACTTCTGTGAAGAGTTTTTTTATGTCATCTGCACTCTCTCCTCTTTCTTCATTGACTCCAATCAGTCTTATGTTATTCTTCTTTGCATCGTCTAGCAGCTGCTGGATTGATTTCTCGTGTTCCCTTACAATTTTAAAGCAATTTTTCTTTTCCTGGTCATTAATTACAATCTTATCTTCTATATCTGAAATTCTACACTCACATTAGTTCATTCTGCTGTGCAGACTTCAGATGGAGTTTTTAATCTCCTGGAAATCTATTTGCATCTGTTTTATGGATTCCATTTGTTTCCTATGTTGTGATTCCATCATGTTCCTCAGCTCCTTTATTTTTTATCTGTGTCCACTCTAGATTTATTAATCATGTCTTGTACTATGGGCACAATCTTTGCTGTTATCTGAGAAATTATTTCTGATTTCATTTTTCCCAGATCCTCTTTTGTTGCCAGTTCAGAGAGTCCAGGTAGTTGAGTATCATATTGTTCCATCTCGTTTCCCTTTGGAGTTGTTGTAGGTGATGTGAAAGTCTGTTTTTGAGGCTTGTTTATGTGTCTTCTCATTTCCGTGGGGGGGGGCGGTGCTTCTGGTTCCCACGTGGCTCACCTTCTCTGCCTTAGGAGCATGGGCAAAGACATATTTCTTATCTGTTCAAAAGTCCCTAAAGTCTTCTTGTCTAAGTCAGAATGTATACCTAAAGCTTTACAATTACTGTAAGCTATTGTCCTCATATTCATTGTGTCTTATTTATAAACAAAGTTACTAATCATTTCTAATTTTCTTTCATTTTATGCACATTTTTTCACTTTCAACCAACCTAGCTTCTTTGATATTTCTGAAATTCTAGACTCTGGGGCTGGGCCCTTGGTGATCCTTTAGCTTTCTTAACTCCTCCTCAGATAATCAATATATTCTTCACATGTGTTTCCTCCATGACCTAGTACAATAATATCCATCCACCTGTATACTCTGTCCATTTATAGTGCCTCTTCTTCAAACAGTTCAAGTTTAATACTATTTGCTTCATTCTCCATAGTATCTATCATCTCTGAGATGATTCTGTTCTTTTACTCACTCAGATTAGCATCATTGGTATGTAATGATTTCACACCTATTTCTTTATAAGGTGATAATTAACATAATTATATGTATTTTTCGTATTTCTAACTGGAAGCACAGCATGTCTAATCAGTTACTAGATTTACCTTTTCTCAATAACTCCATTTTTATATGAGAAATTAAGTAATTTAACAAATAAAAATTATGTTAAAAAATCATTCAGTAAAGTCTCTGTGAATAGGAAAGGGTGGGGGGTGAAAGGCTCACAGGTAATGGGGAAAAAATAAGAACCAAGAGTAAACATTTTGTATGCCTCAAATGTACCAATAAAAGAATTTAAACAAAAAAAATCATTAAGTTAGAAATTCCAACATTTCATTCACAAATTGAACATAATCAATGAATACTCTTTGAAATATTGACTGAGTTGTTACTATAACAATGTTTAAAGTTAGAGTAAATGTTGGAAATGGATTCTGGTTGTCAGCCTCTGTACTCAAGGGAAACAAAAAATCAGCTTAAGTTTCTTTTCTTACAAAAAGCTGAAGGTGATTACAAGAAAATACATTTTGGAAAAAAAAAACAACCTGATAGCAGAGAAAATTAAATGTAGTTATTATTTCAGATGATATTTATAGAAAATGATTCTGTTGTTTAGATAAATAGGAAATACTCTTATTTATTTAAAACAACAAACAAGCAAAAATCTAAATAATGAGGCTTTATGTGTAATACTTAAAGTGGGCCATATTCTATTACCTTTTTGCAGTTAACCATTCTAAAATTTTGGAAGGGGCAGATAACCCATAATGAAACAAATAACTGAGTTAGCTTAAGTGATCACTCAACCCACTTCCCACAGAAAATAAATATTTTCAAGCCATATTTAAATAATTTTGTTCACTCTTCTATAAAAGATTATTTGGACATAAGAAGGTTTTTCCAGTGTTACTCTGTTATTTTTCATGATTGCTTTGGCATATGTTTGACATGGTTCTATTCCAGTACATTATCTCTAGTCAGTTCTTGTTTTTCAAGAAATCTTTAGAACAAGACATTTTGTTAGGTATTTGTATTGAAGGAGCATATAGAACATAATGGCAAGTTTCAACCTTAATTAGCATCACTCAAGGAGGTTTTTCTTTCCTAAAAACCCTGGGTTTGTAATGCAGCTTGGATTTTATTTTCCACAAATGCCTGGATGACCAGTGCTCCTGTTTCAAAGATCACAAGTCTATCAGTGTTGGTTTTACAGTTTGTTAAAATATAATGGAAAGTAACAATCACCTAAAAAGCTGATGAGTGATCCCAAATTTCCTTCCTTCCAAAGACTTGCAGGTGATTCTAGCAAAGAACACTTTGGAATAAAAACAACCTGGTAGCAGTGAAAGAAAAATATTCTAACTACTTCAGTTGATATTTATCCAGATGGATAGAAAGAAGAAAGCAGTGTGCCAAGGGAAAGCTTCACAGGAAGCTGAACAAATTTCCCTGAGTGTTGAGAAGCAGTTGAGGGCAGTTGAAGGCAGTTCTGGGAGTCTTTGAAGCACAAGCAATGGCTTGGAGAGCCTGGAGACAGTAATCCACATCATTCACTTCATCTTGTGGTATCATCTCTGGAAAGTGTAATGGCAGGGAAATTGGATGGAAAACTGATGTCAAGAGGAAGTTGAGGTGCTAATTCAAACACCTGGAGTGCTGTTGCTCTGGAAGGCTTGGGGAGCCATGTAAAATCTTACTTAAGGTGACATGAATGATCATAATAATATGGTAAACAGACTGGAGGGATCCCAGAAGAAAACAGTATGAAGTGGTAGCTGTTTCTGCAGTGATTATACAGCCTGATAAGTTGCAACAGTAACTAGTAGGGTGTCTTTGAGGAAGAAGATAGAAATTTGAATGAGGAGGGAGTGATGATATCCATCATTGCCAAAAATCAGATATGGAAAAATATAAGATAAGCTGTAGGGAACAGGGAATGGGGACTTTACTAGAATCTCTGCAGTAAGTCCTAGTCTCCTGCAAGCCATGGCAACACAAAGCGAATTAACTTATTATACAGGAAAGGTAGAAAAAATGAGACTTTGAGAAGAAGCTGAGCTTTGGGCCTGATCTATGCTGCTCTGGGCAGCAAAGACAAAAGCCCCCTGAGCTTGCCACACTCGGGAGAAACAAATGTAACAGATGACTGGGGAATGGTGGAATTCCTAGATCAAGGAGAAACTATGCAGATGAAGATTTTGTTCCTCCCAGGATGTCTCCTGCTGGTGTGATGTGGTCTTGCCCTGGAGCATCACAGCATCATGTGCTCCTTTAGGTCTCAGTTGTGACCAATGGAGTTATATCTGGAAATGTCATAGCTGCCCTGTAGGCAGGAAAACAAGGCCCAATCAAATGAGTTTTCCCTAAAATTATGTAGCATCGTTCCCCACAATAAGCTATTAAAAATATGTTGCTTATGCCATTACTTTCCATGTTTTCCCTTACCTTTCCTGAGCTTTGAAGCATCAGAATGAAATCAAACTTTTTTTCCTGAGGTAGAATAGTGATCTCCTCTTGTTATCACATAGGAAATTTTCACTCACTGTACGCTAAAGCCAATCAAACCCCACTCTACTATGTCTGACTCTGGGGTAAGACAGAAAGCATTGGTGGATTTTATTGTTCTTCATGAGATTTAATGTATACAAGAGTTAAGAAACACTACCTTAGAATGGGGAATAGTCTTGGTTCAATTGAAGACTTGTAACAGCATTTAAATGATTTGATTTCACAGTGATAATATTTATCATTTATAATATGTCACACTGCACCTCAGAAAATACATATCCAATAGGATTCTAGATAATGTTAAGAAAATAAATAAATATAAATATTTGTGTATCATTAGTTACTGTAACTTCATTAAGCAAATAATGATATCAATTGTTGTACCCAGTGAGAGAGAACCAACCAGAGACCGATATTAAATCCACACAGGAGTTTATTACCGGCAGGGACCCAAGCCAAGCATCGGACTAGAGCATCGACTGGGGGGAGACAAACATGTTTTATACACCTTTGAGGCCAACAGTTTCTAGGCCCCCCCTATGGGATAGAACTAGCAAAGCAAGCAAAAGGTACAGAAGCAGAACGTCCTGCTGTTAGAACATTTGTAAAAAAATAGTTGATTAATTGTTGTTTCTAAGAGACTCTCTAAGGGGAGGAGGTTTCTAAGCTTCCTCCTTCTGAGTTCATCTAAATGGCAGGCAGGTGGGTCAAGCAGCAATATGGAGTCTGTCTTGCTAAGTAGGGTCCGTCATCAATCAGTATTTGCCGAGAAGGAAAAAGAAGGTATAAAATTTACATGATGTGTCAAGATCACGTGGCATATTTGAAAATCAATCCCAGATAGTTCAGTCTTAAAGTCTCTGCTATTAGTGGCTTGAAGAAATTGGATGCTATTTTTGCTTCTTTGAGGATTATAGGGAGAAAAGAAAATCTGAGTCATAAATAAAATGAATGTTGTATAAAACATGTTGCTATCTAGGTTATCTAAAGCATTTCTCAATGTTCCTAGGATTGGCAAAAATATCTGTATTTTTATTGTGATAAGTGGGCTATGTGGTTAAACCAAAGTGAATTATACTTTGTCTCAAAATCCAATCAAAATTTTAGATATTGTTCCTACTTGCATAGTCTCTTTCACTAAGTGTATGTAAGGTAAGGCTTAAGAGTGATTTTGACCTTCGCATTTAACCTGTAGCCTGGAAATGTGCTCAGGTATTTAGAAACTCACTAGACTCCAGAGAGCTTCTGAGACATAGGAACTGAGAATCAGAAGGAAAGACTTGGATATCGCATGTTCTCTGAGCTATTTCACCTGAACCTGAGAAGAATCTACATATCAACCTTTCTCATTTCTCAGACGAAGTAAAAGCAGCAAACAAATATATGAAAAAATGTTCAACATCACTGGTCACTCAAGAGATGCAGATGAAAACAACACTGAGATTCCACCTAACCCCAGAAAGAATGGTTGCTATCAAGAAATCAACTAATAACAAATGCAGGTGGGGGTGTGGGGGGAAAGGAACCCTTCTCCACTGTTGGTGGGAGTGTAGACTGGTGCCACCACTGTGGAAATCAGTATGGAGATACCTCAAAGAACTAGGACTAGAGGTCCCATTCGACCCAGCTATTCCCCTGCTAGATTCCCAAAAGAATTAAAACACCATACCACAGAAATATATGTGCACCCATTTTCATAGCGGCAAAGTTTGTAATAGCTAAAGCTTGAAAGCAGCCCAAGTGCCCATCAATTGGAAACTAGATAAAGAAGATGTGGGTTTTTTTTTTTATTAAATGGAGTACTACTCTGGCATAAAGAATGACAAACTAGAGTCATTTATAGTTAAGTGAATGCATATAGAGGCCACACTCTTAAGTGAAATGAACAGGACACACGTGTAAATACTGAATAGTTTCACTAGTGTGAGAAACTGATAGTGTAAAGAAAGAATAAAATGATTAAAATGAATAATTGATAATTTGAAATAGGAAAAAAATATCCAAAGATGAAGGGATGAAGGGAGGGGAAGGGTAAAGGAAAGGAGGGAAAGGAAAATGAGCAAAGAGAAAAAAATGGAAATGATGTCTGTGTAAATAGGGAAGGGCACACAGCAAATGGGGAAAAAATAAGAACCAAGATATATCATGTACAGGTACAAACATCCAATGATAAATGTAAATGAATTATATACCTAAAATGTACCAATAAAAGAACTTGGAAAAAAAATTAAAGTCTACTATTCAGGCACATCCAGGAAGATTACTTTCTGTTTTTCTAAATACAGACAATTATAGAAATTACAGCATAGGGAGTAGTTTGCTCTACCATCTGATTGTGTATCATATATTTACATTATATTATATTCTTGTATCATTATATTTACATGCCTCTTCCATTTAATTTGGAGGAACCATAGAGACTAAAATGACCAATACACAATGGAAAACTTCTTCATTTGGTAAGTCTGACATTTTATGGATTCTGATGTCCACATGCAGTCATATGTTCTGAAGAAATTTTCGAGGATCTTGTTTATTTCATGTGTTGATATACCCTTCTTTTAAAAATAACTGTTATAACTCTGTCAGGTCCAGAGGCTTCTCTAGAATGATCACTACTCTACATGTTTTAAGTGGCTTACAGAGTGCTTTGGAAGAATTTTTAAATTTCTGCTTTTTAAAAATGTTATACCACCTGGTCCCTGGAAAAATTGGGTACAGCAGAGTCAGTGGTCAAAAGCCCTCTCAGGAAGAGTATTGCATAACTGAAATTTGCAGCTGGGTAGAAGAGGAGCAAGGAGAAAGTTCAGAGCCAGACCCAGCACTGAGTAGGTGAGCATCCCAGGCCACCTTACCACTGCCCCCAGTGCTGAGGAGCAGAGATGCCCCTAGGTCCAAAGAGGTGAGCCCTTTAGGCCACTGAACCACTGCCCCCAGTGCTGAGGAACAGAGCCACCCCCAGTGCTGAAGAGATGAGCTACAGAGGCACCAGCAGAAACCCCACACCCTTGAAATGAGAAGACATGTAAACAAGTCTCAAAACCAGACTTCAAAATCGCCTAAAGCAACCCCAAAGGGAAACGAGATGGAACAGTCTGATACTCAACCACCTGGACTCCCTCAACTGGCAGCAAAAGAGGATCTGGAAAAAATGAAATCAGAAATAAATTCTCAGATAACAGCAGAGTTTGTGCGCATAGTGCAAGACATGAATAATAAATCTAGAGAGGACATAGACAAAAAAATAGAGGAGCTGAGGAACATGATGGAATCCCAACATAGGAAACAAATGGAATCCAAAAAACAGATGCAAACAGATTTCTAGGAGATCAAAAACTCCATTGAAAATCTATGCAGCAGAACGAGCCAATGTGAGGACAGAATTTTAGATATAGAAGATAAGATTGCAATTAGTGACCAGGAAAAGAAAAATTTTCTTTAATATAGTAAGGGACCATGAAACATCAATCCAACAGCTGCTAGACAACGCAAAGAAGAATAACATAACACTGATGAAGGTCAATGAAGAAACAGGAGACAGTTCAGACAACATAAAATGTGCTAACAGAAGGATAGAAGAAAACTTCTCAAGCAGGGGAAAAGAACTTGACATATAGACAAGTGAGTCATATAGTACTCCAACTAACCTTGATCCAAAAAAAAAAATGTATACATAGGCATATAGTAGTTATGATTCCAGAAACCAAACAGAAGAACAAAATTCTACAAGCAGTTAGAGAAAAGAAACAAACCACATACAACAGAAAGCCAATCAGAATCACAGCAGACTTCTCAACATAAGCCTCAAGACAAGAAGAGCTTGGAGTGATGCATTTCAAGCCCTAAAGGAAAACAGCCTCCAACCCAGACTGACGTACCCTGCAAAACTATCTTTCAAAATTAATGGAAAAATAAGATACTTTCATGACAAAGAGCACCTTAGGAAATTCATGAATACCAAACCGACACTCCAAAAAATTTTAGACAATATCCTAGGAAAAGGCAAAAAGGATCACAACCCTAGGAAGCCCAGCAGAATGAATCCATCAGGCACAACAAGAAATTAAATGCAAAGGGGGAGTATCCAATAAAAAGAAAAAGTCATGACAATGATGAATCAATATGTATTAGTTATAACAATCAATGTTAATGGTCTCAATTCACCAATCAAAGAAATAGACTGGCAGAATGAGTCAAGAAGAAAAATCTAACAATATACTGCATACAGAAAACACACTTAATTCAAAAAGAAACTCAAAGATTGAAAGTTAAAGGTTAAAAAACAATACTCCATCTGAAACAAACCCCCAAAAAAGCAAGAGTAGCTATCCTCTTTGCAGATCAAGTGAATTTCAAACCAACACTGATTAAGACAGACAAAGAAGAACACTACATCCTTGTAAAGGGAAAAACCAAGAGGAAGAGATGACAATCATAAATATATATGCACCAAGTACTAGTGTGCCCAACCATATAAAACAAACGCTAATAGACACGAAAAAAATCAAATAAGCACTACTAAAATAGTAGTGGGGGACCTTAATACCCAACTCTCACAAACAGATAGATCAACTAGACAAAAAATAAAGAATGAAATACTAGAATTCAATGAAACTATTGAACAAATAAATTTAACAGATGTTTACAGAGTGCTGCACCCCACAAAATCAAAATATACACTCTTTTCAGCTGCACATAGGCCATTCTCTAAAATAGACTACATACTGACTCATAGAACATATTTAAGTAAGTGCATAGGAATTGAAGTTATCCCCTGTATATTATCAGACATTAATGTGATGAAATTGAAGATAATAGCAAAAGAAACTGGAAGAATTTCATAAACACATGGAAAGTGAACAACACACTTATGAAAAAAGAATGAGTAGCAGAGGAAATTAAAGAAGAAATCAGACAGTTCCTAAAATTAAATGACAATGACAATGCAACATACCAGCATTTATGGGACACATTGAAAGCAGTCTTATGAGGGAAATTCATAGCAGTGAATACTCATATTAGGTAAACAGAGTGAGCCCAATTAAACAACCTGATGCTGAACCTCAAGCTTCTAGAAAAAGAAGAGCAGGACAACCCCAAAGCCCATACAAGGGAAGAAATTATAAAGATCAGGGCAGAAATCAATGCAATGGTGACTAAGAGAATGATACAAAAAAATCATTGAAGCCAAGAGTTGGTTATTCAAAAGAATGAACAAAATTGACAAACCTTTAGCCAACTTTATCAGAAAAAGGAAAGAATAGGCCCAAATCCATGCAATGAGGAATGAAAAGGATGAAATTGCAACAGACCAAGCAGAAATCCAGAGGGCCATCAACACCTACTTTGAAAACTTTACGCCAATAAGATGGAAAGCACAGAAGAAATGGACAGATTCCTAGTTATGTATAAATTACCAAATTTGAATGAAGAAGAGCCAAAAATTCTAAACAACAAAATATCAGTCAACAAAAATGAAAACATAATTAAAAACTTCCCAACTAAGAAATGTCCAGGTCCTCATGGCTTCACTGCTGAATTCTACAAGATATTTAGAGAGGAACTACTGCCACTAATGTTTAAACTCTTCAATGAAATTGAAAGTGAAACAATACTCCCTAATTCATTCCTGGAAGCAAGCATCACCTTGTTCCCCAAAGTAGAGAAAGATCCAACTGAAAAAGAGTATTATAGGCCAATCACACTAATGAACATAGATGCAAAAATTCATAATAAGGTACTGGCAAATAAAATGCAGAAGCTCATCAAGAAGATCATACCCCCGACCAAATGGGATTCATCCCAGGGATGCAGGAATGGTTCAACATATGCAAATCAATAAATGGAATACATTATATCAATAGAGCCAAGGACAAAAACCACGTGATCATCTCAATAGATGCTCAAAAAGCATTTGACAAATCCAACATGCATTTATGATAAAAACCCTACAAAAAATTGGAATAGATAGTCTCTACCTCAATCTGATAAAAGCCACCTATGAAAAACCAACAGCCAATACCATGCTAAATATTCAAAAACTGAAATCCTTCACATTAAAATCATGAACAAAATAAGGATGGCCACTAACACCACTTCTGCTCACTATAGTTTTAGAAACATTAGCCACAGCAATTAGACAAGAGAAAGAAATAAAAGGATTAAAGATAGGAAATGAAGAAGTCAAATTGTCATTATTTGCAGATGACATGATACTCTGTATAGAAGACCCCAAGAACTCCACCAAAAGTCTTCTAGACTTAATAACCAAATTCAGGAAAGCAGCTGGATACAAAGTCAACACACAAAAATCAATAGCTTTTATGTACACCAAAAACAAACTGACTCAGAGAGAAATGGGACCATCAATTCCTTTCACAATAGCATCCAAAAAATTGAAATGCCTAGGTATCAATCTAACAAAAGAAATGAAAGACCTCTACTCTGAAAACTATACCACTCTGAAAAGAGTGATTGAAGATGATATCAGAAAATGGAAAGACATTCCTTGCTCCAGGGTAGGAAGAATCAACATATTGAAAATGGCTATACTTCCAAAACTGCTATATAGATTCAATACAATCACAATTGAAATCCCAGCAGTATACTTCACAGACCTTGAGAAAACAATCCAGAAATTCATTTGGAACAAAAAGAGACCTAGAATAGTCAAAGCAATTCTAGAGAACAGAGACATAGCAGGGGGTATCAGAACCCCCAACTTGAAACTATACTACACAGCTACTGTGATAAAAACAGCATTGTACTGGCAAAGAAACAGACCTGAGGACCAGTGGAACAGATTAGAAGATGCAGAAACAACTCCAGACAAACTCAGCCATCTCATCTTCGATAAAGGAGCCAAACACCCTCACTGGAGGAAAGATAGCCTCTTTAATAAATGGTGCTTGAAAAATTGGGTTTCAACTTTCCAAAGATTAAAATTAGGTTTATATCTATCACCATGCACTAAACTAAAATCAAAATAGATTAAAAATCTAAATATTAAAACAGAAACACTAAACCAGATGGAAGAGTGGTTAGGAGAACTCTTGAAGACACTGGTGTAGGAAAAGATTTTATGAACAAAACCTCAGTTACCCGTGTATCCGTGAACTAGCACAAACAATCAACAAGTGGGATCTCTTCTTATAAAAAACCTTCTTCACAGCAAGAGAAACCACCAACAGTGTGAAGAGACAACCTACAACATGGGAAAAAATTTTCACCTGCTGTTCCTCAGACAATGGCCTACTCTCTAGAATCTATAAAGAACTTAAAAAAATCAGACCTCCCAAATTTAAAGACCCAATCCACAAATGGGCATCTGAGATGAACAGACATTTCTCAGACAAAGAAGTAGAAATAGCAAATAAACATTTGAAAAAATGCTCAACATCACTGGTTATTCAAGAAATGCAAATGAGAAGAACACTGAGATTTCTACCTCACCCCAGGAAGAATGGCTGCCATCATGAAATCAACCAATAGCAAATTCTGGGGGCGCTGTGGGGAAAGAGAAACATAGCTCCACTGCTGGTGGGAGTGTAGAGTGGTGCAACCATTATGGAAATCAGTATGCAGATACCTCAAAAACTAGGACAGGAAGTCCCATTTGACCCACCAACTGCCCTGCTGGATATCTTCCCCAAAGAATTAAAAGAATCATACCACAGTGATATATGTGCATCCATGTACATAGCAGCACAATTTGTAATAGCTAAAATTGGAAGCAGCCCAATTGCCCATCAACTGGAGACCAGATAAAGAAAATGTGGGGTTTTTTTTTATAAAATGGAGTATTACTCAGACATAAAAAATGAGAAATTAGAGACATTTATAGCTAAATGGATGCACATTGAGTCAATACCCTTAAGTGAAATAAATAGGACATACGTGTGTAAATCCATAATAGTTTCTCTAGTGTGAGAAACTGAAAGTGTAAATAAGGACTAAAAGGTAGTATAATAGATAATGTGAAATAGGAAGAAAAAGGGCAATGGGGAAGGGGAAGTGGGAGGGGTAGGGGACAGGAAAGAAGGGAATGGAATTAATGTGAGAAAATGAAAAAATGGAAACAAAGTCTGTAAATAGGGAGGAGTGGAGGGGTTGAAGGGAGGGCAGGGAAATGGGGAAAAAATAAGAACCAAGAGAGGTTATGTAAAGGTGCAAATTTCCAGTGATGAATGTCGTTATATTGTATACCTAAAATGTACCAATAAAATTAATTTTAAAATACCTGTTAAAACATTTGACTATTGCTTGCTTAGAAACTTGGCTTCTTCTGTTTGCTTACTATTTTATTTATTGATAACATGTTTAAAAAATTTAAAAAAATACACTAGAGATTATTTCATTAGTTACAAAGAAAACTTGTTTAGGTAGCTTTGTTTAGGTAGCATTAATGTCACCATGGGGGTCTTTCATTGATATTTTTATTTTGGATTGTTGATTGATTAAAATTTAGTTTTGGAAATAAGCCAAAGATCATTGTTTATGTAGCAGTGCATTAGCCATAGATGTTGATGCAATCTACTTTGAGAACCAGGTACAGAAAAACATAAATAATTTGCAAAGGAAAAGCTGCACAAGCAGCATAGCTGACAGATATCTTGGGTTAACCAGGAGAAGACAAAGAGCAGAAAGGGAATCAGAGTTCCTGTTGAAAGATGAAAACTGGCTGCTTGTTAGAGTAAGTGTGGGCAAACAAACCTGGTTTGAGCCTCTCTAGCAACTCGGATATGTTTTTTTCATTGTTTTTTTCATTATTTTATTTGCCTCACTTTTTAAAATTAAAATAGTTTATTAGAATTTCTTTTGATATAAACATGAGAAAGAAAAACCACATTAAATTGTAGCATTCTTTTTGAAATAATACCACTCAGTACTCAAATCCCCAATCTTGACACTCCAGGAACAATTCTTTTGAGGTGGTAGATTGTAATATGTTATGTGCCATTACTTATCATTTATGTCAGTCTTAAAAAATGATGGAACCTGCAGCACTCAATGTGATGTGAAGTACTGCTGCACTGAGAGAAAGTATTCCTGGTCCAGAAGGGCTGTTTATGGGCAAGATTCCTAGGATTAGCTGGACATGGTGGTGCTTGCCTGTAATTTCAGCACTTGGGAGGCTGAGGCAGGAGGGTCACAGTTGAGTTTGAGGCCAACCTGGGCTACATAATGAGACCCTGTCTCAAAACAAAACAAAATAAAAACCAAAAAACCTAGGATTACACTTGAGAAGGTTAAGAGAAATAGACTTTGTATAAGTGGGAACACTAATATTTAATATTTCACATTTAGGTAACGTTGTAAATCTGCTAAAATTGTTTACTCTCTGACCTTTAAAATTGTGAAGAGTTCCTAAGGTTCATTTACAGTCTCTCAAATAGGACTTGAATCAGGGCACCTATACTCAGATTTAATATATTTGCTTCACTTTTAAATTTTCTTTCAGAATTTAAACAAGGTGAATATTTTAACTCATTTTATTTTTCATTTATCCAACACTTCAAATGTCTATTGAATCCTATTAGGCAGCTAGATTCTGCCCTTACAAACTTGGCATTTTAGTGTGAGGGGAAAAATGAATTATAAGCAAATAAATGAATGATTGGGTATCACGAGAAATGGCTTAAAAGTGACATGACAGAAAATGAAACTATTATGAGCAGATGGTGGAGTCAGGGTTATAGTATTTATGGTCAGGGAAGCCATTATGAACAAGACTCACACACTTAGAGACCAGATGATCAAAGGAGTACAACCACTCTAAGAACTAAGGAAACAAGTTTTCTAGCAGAGACAGCAACAAGTACAAATCTCCTACCAAAAAAATCCTGACATGCTCACAAAATCTCACAAAGCATTTGCAGCTAATGGAAATACTGTTGGAGTTAAATTGGGAAAGATTAGATGTGCTATCTTCCAGTGCTTTCTGCCCAGTGACTGAAAGTTTCCGTTTCATTCTCTATGATATTTAGAGCTGTCAAGAATTTTAAAAAGGGGTTTCATTTTTCTAATATGTGTTCTCTTTGCGTTCCAATTTGGGAGATATCTTTGATTTTTTTAATTCTTGCTATTAATTACTTTTTATTATTAAAGACTTTAATCAATCCTATATTTATTTTTGTTGTTTTCCTCACCTCTGGTAGTCTTTTTAGGTTTATTTTTCTACTCACAGTTTATGAATATATTTTCAGAGATCTCAAAAGATACACATTTAAAAATTTTTAAATATATTTTCTTATTCCTAAATTAGCTATTTCATTTCTTGTGCTCAATTATTTCCTTGATCCATTTCATTTTTTATGGTTACTTAGGCTGGTTTCCTTCAAATTCATGTCAATCTTTGAGTACCTAGTCATGTATTTTATTGAAGAATCATGCCATGAAAGAAGAATAAGTCCAGAATCAAGTTTGCTGGAGTGTCACAGCTTGAAATAATTATTTAGTTTCTCTGGGCTCCTTTTTCCCATCTCTCAAATGAGTAAGATAATAATATTACCACCTATACCATAGGAACATAGAGTAATATTACTGAGACTAATTTCCATAGTGCTTGGATCTCAGTCTTGCTCTAAAGCAGAACAAGCTGCAGGCAATCTGCTTTTCTCCCACCTGCATTTCATTCTGAATCATATCTCACTATATGCTTCTAGCTTTATTGCCACATCTACCTGCTTCAACATGTAACTCATCCAAGTAACTAGTATCTCTCCCTGGAAAGTTTTCCCTTTGTTTTATTTCTTTGGTTAAATTCTTAAGAAGAGAGCTTTCCTTACAGAGTCACAGTACAATCATATGTTGTATGCTCTCAATCACCTGGTGCCTGATTCTATCACAGCATTTGCATTATTTTTTTAACAGTTTACTTATATTTCACCTGTATGTCTGGGGATTTGGGGAAGAATATTTGTCATGCTCAGTTCTGAAACTATAAACCTTAGAAGAGAAGCTGAAACATTTAGTGCAATAAAAACTAAATACATGCTTTTCTTTTATTTTAATAACTATAGAATGCATATCAAATGCCTGTCTCCTTTTTTGGAAAGGATAAAGGGAATCATGTATTAGCATTCAATTCATTTCATTTGATCTAAGTACAAATAAATGTGTACTTATATATTAAAAATCTCTGAATTAGAACCTGAAGTTCTTTGTTGTATATGAATATCTTTTAAAGGGAACAAACATAAAGATTTGTGGTTTTACAATATTATTTTCTTTCTTAAATTCTTTTATTGGTATATTTTAGGTATACAATACACTTACATTTATCATTGGGGGCTTGGACCTGTACATGATGTATCTTGGCTCTTATTTTTTCCCCATTACCTGTGCACCTTTCACCCCCTCCACCCTTTCTTATTTACATAAACTTCATTTCCACTTTTTTTCTTTTCTCATAATTTTTCCTTTCCCTTCTTTCCTTTACCCTTCCCCCACTACCACCACCCCTACCATGTTGGAGCTTTTCTTCCTATTTCAAATTATCAATTTTTTAAAAATCATTTTAACCCTTATTTACACTTTCAGTTTCTCACACTAGACAAACTATTCAGTATTTACACATAGGTGTCCTATTTATTTCACTTAAGAGTATGGCCTCAATATGCATCCATTTAGCTATAAATGTCTCTAGTTTCTCCTTCTTTATGGCTGAGTAGTACTCCATTTCATTAAAAAACCCACATTTTCTTTATCCAGTTACCAGTTGATGGGCACTTGGGCTGTTTCCAAGCTTTAGCTATTACAAACTGTGCAACTATAAACATGGGTGCACATATATCGCTGTGGTATGATTCTTTTAGTTCTTTTGGAAAGATACTCAGCAAGGGAATAGCTGGGTCAAAAGGGACCTCTAGTCCTAGTTCTTTGAGGTATCTCCATACTGATTTCCACAGTGATTGCACCAGTCTGCACTCCCACCAAAAATGGAGAAGGGTTCCTTTCTCCTCACAACCCCGCCAGCATTTGTTATTGGTTGATTTCTTGATAGCAGCCATTCTTTCTAGGGTGAGGTAGAATCTCAGTGTTGTTTTCATTTGCATCTCTCAAATGATGAGTGATGTGGAACATTTTTTCATGTTTATTTGCTGCTTTTACTTCTTTTTCTGAGAAATGTCTGTTCATTTCAGATGCCCATTTTTGAATTGGGTCTTTAAATTTGGGGATCTGAATTTTTTCATTTCTTTATATATTCTAGATAGTAGTCCTTTGTCTGAGGTAAAGCTGCTAAAAAAATTTTCCCACATTGTAGGTTGTCTGTTAGCTCTGGTGGTGGTTTCTCTTGCAGAGCAGAAGCTTTTTAATAAGATGAGATCCCAGTTGTTGATTCTTTGTACTAGTTCCCATGCTACTGAGGTTTTGTTCATAAAGTCTTTTCCTATGCCAAAGTCTTCAAGAGTTCTACCTAACTTATCTTCCAGCAAATTTAGCGTTTCTATTTTAATATTTAGATCTTTAATCCACTTCAATCTTACTTTAGTGCATGGTGATAGATATGGGTCTAGTTTTAATCTATGGCAGGTTGAAATCCAGTTTTTCCAACACCATTTATTAAAGAGGTATCTTTCTTCCAATGAGGGTGGTTGGGTCCTTTGTCAAAGATGAGGTGGATGCATGTGTCTAGATTTATTTCTGCCTCTTCTAATCTGTTCAACTGGTCCTCGAGTCTGTTTCTTTGCCAGTACCATGCTGTTTTTATCACAGTAGCGTTGTAGTATAGCTTCAATTTGGGTATTGTGATACCCCCAGCCATATCTCTGTTGCCCAGAATTGCTTTTGCTTCTCTAGGTCTCTTCTGGTTCCAAATGAATTTTTGGATTGTTTTCTCTAGTTCTGTGAAGTATATTGTTGGAATTTCAGTTGGCATTGCATTGAATCTATACAGTAGTTTTGGAAGTATGGCCATTTTCACTATATTGGTTCTTCCTACCCAGGAACAAGGGTGTCTTTCCATTTTCTTATATCCTCCTCAATCTCCTTTTTCATAGTGCTGTAGTTTTCAGTGGAGAGGTCTTTTGATTCCTTTGTCAGATTGATTCCTACATATTTCATTTTTGGGGGATGCTATTGTAAAAGGAATTGTTTCCCTAATTTCTCTCTCAGTGAGTCTGCTATTTGTGTATGAGACAATTGTTTTTTGAGTGTTGACCTTGTATCCAGCTACTCTACTGAATCTGTTAATTAAGTCTAGATGTCTTTGGTGGAGTTTTTAGGGTCTTCTATGTAGAGTATCATATCTTCAGCAAATAATGACAGTTTAACCTCTTCCTTTCCTATCTTTATTCCTTTTATTTCTTTCTCCTTTTTAATTGCTGTGGCTAATGTTTTGAGAACAATATTAAACAGGAATGGCAATACTGGGTATCCTTGTCTTGTTCCTGATTTTAGCGTGAAAGTTTTCAATTTTTAACCATTTAGTATGATGTTGGCTATTGGTTTTCAATAGATAGCCTTAATCAGGTTGAGATAAAGACCTTCTATTCCAATTTTCTGTAGGGTTTTTATCATGAATGGGTGCTGGATTTTGTGGGATGCTTTTTATGCATCTATTTCTATTGAGGTGATCATATGGTTTTTTTCCTTGGCTCTGTTAATATAGTGTATTACATTTATTGATGTACATATGTTGTACCATCCTTGCATTCCTAGGATAAATCCAACTTGGTCAGAGTGTATGATCTTCCTGATGACCCTCTGTATTCTGTTTGCCAGTATGTTATTTAGGATTTTTGCATCTATATTCATTAAGGAGATTGGCCTGTAGTTCTCTTTTTTGGGTTGTGTCTTTCCCTGGTTTTGGAATCAAAGTAACATTTGTTTCCAGGGATGAATTTGGAAGCCTTGATACCCTTTCAATTTCCTTGATGAGTTTAAAAAGTAACGGTGATAGTTCTTCTTTAAAAGTCTTGTAGAATTCAGCAGTGAAGCCATCAGGATCTGGGCTTTTCTGTGTTGGTAAATTTTTAATTACCCACAAGTTTTCAATTTCACTCATTGTAATTGGGGTGTTTAGAATTTCTATATCTTCTTCATTTAAATTTGGCAATCCATATGTGTCTGGGAAGCTGTCCATTTCTTCTGTGTTTTCCATTTTATTAGAGTACAAGTCCTTGAAGTAGGTATTGATTATGCTCTAGATTTCTGCTGGGTCTGTTGTGATGACCTTTTTCATTCTTAATTGCATAGATTTGAGAATTTTCTGTTTTGATATGGTTGGCTAAAGGTTTATCAATTTTATTTATTCTTTTGAAAAACCAACTCTGATTCATTGATTTTTTTGTATCATTCTCTTAGTCTCCATTGTTTCTGCTCTGATCTTTATAATTTCCTCTCTTGTATGTGCTTTTTGTTTGCTATGCTGTTCTTTTTCTAGGAGCTTGATGTTCTGCATTAGATTATTTGTATACTCTCTGTTTTCCTAATACGAGCATTGACTGCTATGAATTTCTTGCATGGAACTGCTTTCATTGTGCCCCATAGATTCCTGTATGTGGTACTGGCATTATCATTTACTTGTAGAAACTGTCTAATTTCTTCTTTAATTTCCTCTGTGACCCATTGATTGTTCAGGAAGGTGTCATTCAGTTTCCAAGTGCTTGTGGGGGTTTATGGTTTCTTATGTTATTGGTCTCCAATTTTATTGCACTATGGTCTGATAATATACAGGGGGTAACTTCAATTCTTTTACATTTACTTAGACATGTCCTATGAGCGAGCATGTGGTATATTTGGGAGAATGACCCAAAAGTGTGCAGCTGAAAAGGATGTGTATTCTGATTTTGTGAGGTGGAACACTCTGTAAACATCTATTAAGTCCATTTGTTCAGTAGCTTGGTTCAGTTCTAGAATTTTGTTGTTACATTTTTGTCTAGATGATCTGTCTACCTGTGATAGTGGGTTATTGAGCTCCCCCACTACAATTGTATTAGTGCTTCTTTGGTTTTTCATGTCCATTAACATTTGTTTTGTATAGTTTGGGGCATTCTTATTTGTTGCATATATATTTGTGATTGTCATCTCTTCCTCTTGGATTGGTCCCTTCAGAAGGATGTAGTGACCATCTTTGTCTCTCTTAATTAGTTTTGGTTTGAAATCTACTTTGTCTGCAAATAGAATTGGTACCCTTGCTTTTCTCTGGGTTCCTGTGGCATGGAAAACTGTTTTCCATTCTTTTACTTTCAATCTATGAATTTCTTTTTCTGTTAGGTGTGTTTCTTATATACAGCATATTATTGGATTTTGCTTCTCAATCCATTCTGCCAGTCTATTTCTTTTGATTGGTGAATTGAGGCCATTAATATTGATGTTTGTAATTGATAGATATTGAGTCCTCCTTTTCATGATGTTTTACTTTTTTGACTCTTTTATTTCTTATTTTTCCCCCTTTTCCTTTATTTTCTCACCTTGCCTCGTGGCTTACCTCTGTTGGGCCTGATGGAGTCGTGACCTTCATTGTTTTATTCTAGGATATTGTTTAGAGTTGCTTGGAGTGCTGGTTTGGTGTTTATGAAATTTCTCAGGTGTTCTTTGTCATGGAAGTATCTAATTTCCCCATCAATTTTGAAAGATAATTTTGCAGGATGAAACAGTCTAGGTTGGAAGTTATTTTCTTTTAGGGCTTGAAATATTTCACTCCAGGCTCTCCTTGATTTGAGGGCTCGTGTTGAGAAGTCTGCTGTGATTCTGATGGGCTTTCCTTTGTAGGTGATTTGTTTCTTTTCTCTAACTGCCTGTAGGATTTTGTTCTTCTGTTGAGTTTCTGGGATCTTGACAATTATATGTCTACCTGTAGATTTTTTTTGATCATGGCTAGTTGGAGTTCTATATACCTCACTTATCTGTGTGTCCAATTCTCTACCTCTGTCTGGGAAGTTTTCAGCTATTACTTCTGTCAACACTTTTTTATGTCAATTGTGCTTTCTCCTGTTTTTTCATGGACTCCTATCAGTCTTACGTTATTCTTTTTTGTATGATCTACCAGCTGCTGGATTGATTTCTCCTGGTCCCTTACTATTTTTAAGAAATCCCTGTTTTCATGGTCACTAACCACAATCCTGTCTTCTATATCTGATATTCTGTCTTCACATTCTCTTAATCTGCTGTGCATACTTTCAATGGAGTGTAATCTCCTGGATATCTGAATCTGTTTCATGGATTCTGTTTCTTTCTTATGTTGGGTGATCATCGTTTCCATTTCTTTCTTATGCTGGGCATTCATGGCTTACAGCATGTTTCTGAGCTCATCTGTTTTTTATATGTTTCTGTTCTAGAGCCTCTAATCATGTCTTTCACTCTGCTCACCATCTCTGTAGTTATCTGGGAAATTATTTCTGTTTTGAGTTTTACTAGAGCCTCATTCATCTGGTTTGTTACTTCTTGTGCTATCAGTACAGGGTCTCTAGTTGGTTGATTCTCAGACTTTTCCTCCTTGTTTCCCCCAGAATTTGCCTTTGGTGGGGTGGAAGTCTGAGTCTGTGCCTTGCTTAAATGTCTTCTTATTTTTGTTTTTGGTACTGTCCTTGGTTTAGTTCCTAATTTGATACTTCAAAATTGCTTTTTGTAAGTGTCTTTGTTGCTTGTAATTAGAATCCTTATGGAATGATTGCCTCTCAGAGGTGTCTTCCAGATATAGCTGTTCTTTGGGTTTTGAGTCTCTAATGACTCTGAGACTATCTCAGTTTCATTATACCAGGAAGGACCACTGACTAGATCAATCACAACACCTTAGCCCAAGTGATACAATCAGCAACACCATAGCATCAAATACATCTTAGAAAATGACAATTTGTGAGAGTTATTAATCTATCACCTTTAACTGTGTGAATTAAATCAAAATCGAGGACCAATCAACATATATTTATAGTGAATAAACCCTTCAATATGGCAACTTTACCCTTCGGGATGGGGAGTTAGAAGGAGTTGGGGAGGGAGGGCTAGATAGGTAGAAGGATAGGGGAAGGTTAGGAGTGAAGCCAGAGGACACAGGTGAGAGAAGGAAAAAGAGAATAAAAGAAATATTAAGAATAAACCCAAATTAGGGGCAGAACAGGAACAAAAAGGGAGATGAGGAACAATGTGGGAAGCAAGAGAGTGAGTGTGAGAGATAGAGAGAAAGGAGAGAGAAAAGACAGGAAAAAACAAGAGAAAAATAGAAATTTGAAAAGAGTAGGAAAAAATGAACAATAAGAGCAAAAAACCCCCAATAATAATTGTCCTGGCCCGTGGGTAAGTCAACGGAGACCCTAGAGGGGGATTGAGAATGACAAGGGACAAGAGACATGAGAGATGGAGACAAGACAGGTTTCTGATCAAGTCTCGTTTATTGCGGAAGCTGCTACAGCATATATACCATAGGGCTAGAGGGAAGGAGCAAGGGGAGGGTACTGGGGCTACTTCCTTGTTGCCGGGTAGACTTGCAGCAGGCCCAGACATGCCCGTAAAAGGCACTCAAGAGTTCTAGTGGGGGGGCAAGGCCCCCCACAGGTCCTCCCTTTAAAATTATAACTATAGTAGAAAGGCGTCAGGAGAGCCAAGCCTGTGGGGGCTGAGCCTGTCTTGGGTCAGAGCGGCATATGTGTCTGCACCATGCACCTTGCCTGTCATCGGTTAACCAGAGAATCAAGGCTCTGGCACCTGTCTTAGGCGGCGCACGAGGGCTCTCTCATTGCATGGCACACTTGCTCAGTTGCCCGTCATTGGCTTGCCAGCCCACTCACCAGGTGGGGTGAGAACACTTCACCACGGCAAGGACCTAATCGACGGTCCGGCGTTTGTCCTGGTCAGCCATTGCCAATCTATGATAGTGGACCTGTATGGGCACTGTTTTTGTACTCGCTCTTCCCTGAGCTGATCTGAAGGCCCGCCACCATCAGATATATGAATTGGGGCCTGTGGCGGCCAGCAGACATCTTTGCCGGGACTGCCACTGCAAGAGGCTTGGCCAAATTTAGGATATCCAGTGGGACTGGAAAAGTCTCAGTCACCCCCGACGGAGCCCCTGTAAGATTTTTGTAGAACAGCAGTTAGATATATTTTTCCATCGGAATGTGCACATTGTTGGACTTCAATATAACAGGTAGAATGTATCTCTGTGGCCATGGTACAGCCGGTAGGGCATGGCCCTGGTTTGCCATTGATTGTTAGTATGACTTTAGGCTTAGTGACACAATCCCATTCTTGGTTATATCCTCCCGTTATCGAGGCCTCATAAACCAAGTAGGCAGTCTTGCTGCCGCAATCAGTACTACGGGTGTAACCTGTGGGTACGGGCCTGCCAGAACCCCCGGCACAGTCACAGGGGTTACCAGACAGGGCAATGAGCAGTTGTTCCTTGTTAACTGGTTGAAATCTGCTTTCTGCTTTTGGTGCCAGGAGCAGCAACAGGCCATGTAACAGAATCAGGGATGTCATCTTTTTTAACCTGTAAGCAAAATTTCGTCCTGCGATGTAAGCAAGGCTGGGCTGTAGATAAGAGAATTAGGCTAACCTGATTAAGCTTTTGAAGATGACCAATATGGACATATTACAATAACATATTTAGAACTTAACCAATGTAAACATTTTGTAATAACATATTCAGTGCTTAAATATCAAGGATAACCAATGTAATCAATTTATAACATATTTAGACAATATTCGTTGTGATGTGTCTCCCATGAGACCATAATATAAAATTTACTAGGGGGTCCCTTTAATGAATTAAGACCAGAATAATCATTTTCTGGGTGGCCACTTCTATATTCATCAAAGGGAGTCCCCATAGTCTCTAATCATTTTGACAAGCAATTAAGAATATATATATCTTTTTATTTTACAACTGTTTATTGTAATTTGATTATTGCCTGTAGGTGACAATACACATTACTTTTATAAAATAAATCCCAGTGGCACTTTAATCAATTAGCAACCTGGGAAGGAAGGCATGCCTTTAATTTAATAACATTTATCTGTAAGCCAATTTAACGATAGGCGAATATCTTTTGAAAAGGAAGGAAAAGAAATATTGAGCTCAACTGTACGAACACAAACAACAGACAACAGACAAACATATGAGACAGTTTATAAAATTAGGGTGCACTCAAATATATCTGACCAAATTGAATTATACTATTCTCTTTATGATTATTAGATTATAATTGTAGGCCCCATTGTTAACTGGTTGAAATTGGACAATCTTAGGTCATCGGTATCATCAATATGCTTATCAACTTGTTTTACTAAGCGTTCTGGAAGCCACCTGGCAGACTTCATTTCCTTGGAGTAAACACACACTGACCCTTGGCCCCAGATGAGTATGGGGTCAGGCCCATGCCGTGAGTGGTCCAGGGGGTCTCTCCACATCACAGAGGCAAATTGTTGTTGCGTCTCTGGTTGCCAGAAATGGTTAGCTGCGGATAATCCCTTAACATCCAAATTTAAAAAGTTAAGAATAAATAGTGCATGTGATATTAGGTTTCTGGGTGACCCCTTGATAGGGTACCATTCCCCCCTTTTTATTTTATCTAATGTAATTTTGAGTGTGAGGTTGGCTCTTTTTATAATGTCTTGTCTTTGTGGATTATATGGGATTTCCGTTATGTGTGTTATATCTAATTGTTTGTAAAATTTTGAGAAGCCAGAGCTGGTATAGCCTGAACCATTATCAGTTTTAATTTGTTGTGGACATCCAAGTACTGAGAAGGCAACTAGAAGGTGGGCAATTACATGTTTAGTAGCCTCCCCGGATTGTAGGGTGGCAAATATAAATCCACTACATGTATCAATGTTGACATGTATATATTTAAGATTTCCAAATTCAGGGTAATGTGTGATGTCTATTTGCCATAGGGCATTTGGAATTAAGCCACAAGGATTAACTCCCAGATGAGGTGTGGGAAGATGGAGGGTGTACGTAGGACAGGTTTTAACAATTTGTCTAGCTTGTTTTCTAGTAAGTTTATACATGAGGCGAAGCATGTGGGCACTAAGATGATGTAACTGGTGTGCCTTTTGTGCCTGGTCAATTTGAACAGGAGCATCAATATTTAGTGAGTAGGCAGAAGCCTGAGGTCTTGAGGCCAGGTTTGTTAGTCGATTACCCTCTGTAAGCGGCCCAGGTAGGTTAGAGTGGGCACAAAGATGTCCAATAAAAAAGGGCTTAGATCTTTTTCTAATTAGACCTTGTAATTGGATAAAAAGGTTACCTGTCTGGGAAACGTTTTTTATCTGTCCACATGTTTTTAACAGAGGTATCGATTGGGCAATGTAAGCACTGTCTGTAAAAAGATTAAAGGCCTCTTCAGGGAAGGCCAAAAAAACCGCTGCGACAGCATGTAACTCGGTCATTTGGGCGGAGGAACAACAGTTCTGGAATTGGACGGTGTTAGTGTTCTACACATAGGCAGCCACCCCTGTGGAGGAACCATCTGTGAAGATCAACAGGGCCTCAGTTAATGGAGTAGGTGAGGTGACCTTTGGAAAAATAAAATCATGTCTATTGGCAAAATCAATAAGTTTATCTGGAGGATAATGATTATCTATAAGGCCTGTATAAGAGGCGAGGGCAATTGGCCAAAAGTCAGTAACTTGCGTAAGCCAGTCAATTTGTTCTTTACTGTAAGGTTGGAGGATAATGTCAGGCTCCTTTCCAAAATGGCACTTTTCAAGGTGTTGCCCCGGGCAATAAGGTCAGAAACGGCCTTATAATAGGGGATGATGATCCGTTTGGGTGAAACGGGAAGGTGCACCCACATGAGGGGTGTGGTCTGTCAAAAAACAGCAGTGGGGGAAAGCGTGGTCTTGCAGATAATATATTGTAGCAGTAAGTCATAATCCATAAAGGTAACAGTTTGATGAAGAATTGCTTGTTCTACCAAGGTGATGGCCTCACGACTGGCGGGGGTGAGCTCCCGAGGTGAGGCGGGGTGACTATCCCCTTGTAGGATATAAAGGGGCCTTAGTTTTCCTTTAGCTAATTTAAGATAGGGCATAAGCCAATTTATATCTCCAAGTAATTTTTGAAAATCATGAAGAGTTTTTAGGGTATCAAGGCGAAGGGTAAGTCTTTGGGGCGAAATGTGGGGTCTGGCCATTTGGAAACCTACAAAGGTATAAGGGTCCTTTAACTGTACCTTATCGGGGGCAACCTGGAGGCCACGAGCCTCAAGGGCTCGGTGTAGCTCGGCATAACAGGTTAAAACCTCATTGCTATGTTGTCCAGCAAGCAGAATAGCATCCATATAGTGTATAACATACATTTGGGCCCAAGATTCAAGTACGGCCTGAATAGCTGAAGCTACAAAGGACTGGCAGAGCATGGGACTATTTGCCATGTCTTGAGGGAGCACTCGCCACTGGAAGCGTTGCATTGGAGCACAGAAATTGGTCGCCGGAAGGCTAAATGCGAAGCGTTTTTGATCAGCAGGGTGTAAGGGAATGGTGAAAAAACAGTCTTTTAAATCAATGACAACCTTATAATATCCAAGGGGGATGGCTACCGGTGAGGGAAGACCGGGTGGTAAAGGTCCCATAAATACCATGGTCTTATTGACTGCTCTAAGATCTTGTAAGAGTCTCCATTTTCCTGACTTTTTTTTTTTAATGACAAAGATGGGAGTATTTTATGGGGAATTGCTGGGGATGATATGGCCAGCGTGAAGCTGTTCCTGTACCAGCTGCTGAGCCGCTAATAACTTATCTTTGGAAAGGGGCCATTGATCGACCCATACTGGATCATCTGAGAGCCAGGTGATCTTTTCAGCATGGTCCACAGGAGTGTCAATGACCCCTATGGAAAATGGCCTAACCCTGCTGGGGGGGGGGTCGAAGGACAGGCTCAATGGGCTGTATAATACCTGTAGAGTTTTTACCTAGCCCTTTTCCTGGAATGTACCCATTTTTAAACATCTGTATAGTGACTACTTCATTAGGGCTAGAGATAATCATCCCCATTTGTGATAATAGGTCTCTCCCCCATAGATTAATGGGTAACCCTGAGATGATATAAGGTTGAATGGTGTCCTGATTGTCATCTTGGTCTTTTCAGGTCAGATCTTTGGCACTTTGTTTAGGGTTTTGACTCTGACCTATACCCTTGAGGTGGGTGAGGGTGTCTTTTAATGGCCACGCCTGAGGCCAGTCTTTTTTTTTTGATGATAGTTACATCAGCACCGGTGTCTACCAATCCAGAAAACTGTCTCCCATCTAACCATAAGGTCATGAGAGGCTTCTGGGCTGAGAGTATTTTTGACCAGTAGACATTGGATGAGCCAAATCCCTGGCTGCCTCTGACGTTGTTAAGAGCCTTATTAGAGGTAGGGAGAAGGGGAAGGAGCAACAATTGAGCAAATCTATGGCCTGACTGAATGGTGTTAATGGCTTTGGGGGAAGAAACCATAACTTTAATCTCTCTGGAGTAATCATTATCAATCACGCCAGGGTAGATCAGCAGCCCATCCATAGTGCTGCTGCTCCTGTCTATTACAAGCCCAAAGGTCTCTTTAGGTAGGGGTCCAAAGACCCCTGTCGGGAGGGCCTGTACCCCCATTTCTGGAGTCAATACTGTGTGGGCTGTGGAACTGAGGTCCAGTCCGGCACTTCCCGTTGTTGCTCTGAAGAGGTCTGAAATGGATTGTTGTTTGCTGGAGCAAAGTTGAGCGCCCCATAAATTTGTTTGGGTCTGGGGGCCCAGGGCTGGCCCCCTCTCCCATTTCCCTGGTCCGGGTTATGGGCAAGCGGAGGGGCTGGCCCTGAGCGTCTATCTTGGACCTGTACTCATTTGCCCAATGTCTCCCCTTATTACATCGAGGGCAAGGCCCCGGGGGTGTGGCCCTAGGGGCTGATGCCCTAGGGGTCTGATATTTCTTGGCAAAGTGACCCGTTACCCCTCACCGGAAACACTTGTTACCCGGGCGGCATGACAAAAACTGTCTGACCGTGTAAGCCTGCATGGCGGCAGCCATAGCAAGCCCCTGTTGGTAGGCAGTCCCAACTTCTGAGCAAAGGCGAATGTAACCTGAGAGATCAGTTTTCTTTTTATAAGGGCGGATGGCAGCCTGGCAAGCAGCATTGGCATTTTCAAAAGCAAGCTGTTTAACAAAATCTGTCCCTGTTTCTGTGCTCCCAAAAATCCGACCCGCTGCTGTGAGCAGGCAGTGAACAAAATCCGCGAAGGGCTCATCAGGCCCCTGTCAGATATTGGTGAGAGAAGCACTCACATCTCCTTTAGAAGGGAGCTTTTTCCAAGCTCTAGTGGCTGCGGTCTGAATCTGGGCATACAACCCCACATCAAATTGCATCTGTTGATCGCTGGCGGCATAGGCTCCATCCCCCAGAAGCATATCAAGTATCCAACCATTACCCGCCTGAGCATTGCGTCTAGCAGTATCTCAGCAATTTTCCACATATTCAGATTTCCATAGTAAATAGTCACCTCCTGTAAGGGTGGCGCGGGCCAGAGTCTGCCAATCGATTGGGGTGAGCCAATTTTCTGCCACCAATTTTAAAATGACCATTGTGTAAGGTGCAGTGGCCCTGTATTGAGCTGCGGCCGTTTTAAGTTCTTTAATGACCTTAAAATCAAAACCACTGTGGTGTCTCTACGCCTGTCTCTGTGCGTCAGTAGTTTTAGTTACGGGAAAGTCTTCTACATTTTTAAGTTCTAGGGATACTCCTGACCTGGATGGCAACCTAGGGGCCGTCCCTCTAACAGGGGGTCGTGGCTTAGGTTTGTCCTCTCTACGGACATTTTTATGGGTTTTGCCAGTTCTTAAGCCCTCGAGCTGGGTAATAAGTTTCTGGTGTTCTTTTTCTAATCTTATTTGTTCTTTTAGAAATTTTATCTTGTCCCGGAGTTTTTTGGGGGATCAACAGCAGGGCATGCCAAAATGGGCACATTGGGAGTGTTGGGTACCAGAACATAAGGAGGTGGACATTGGACTATTGGCGGCCAGTCAGGATTATGATATCTGGCTGCCTCCTCCTCAATTGGCCCAGTCAGCCTCCCCCAGATCATTCTGTGGCAAGGGGGTTGTCTGAGGTGGCGGAGGGAAGGGTACAAGGTCGGTTCCTCGTTCACTGGTGGGGCGGGGTTAGAGGCAGGGGCTGAAAGGGCGGAGGTGGAAGCTGAGGAGTGCCAAAGCTTTTTCTTAAAAGGCTTGGATGAGGCAGAGCCCGCCTGTAAACCCTCATCGGTTGCATTTTTTTTTTTTGTCTGGCTCATCATCACTATCAAAAGACATCAAGTCTTCTTCCTCATTCTTTGAGGAAGTCCCGTCCCGCAGGGGCTCGGGCCTCGGTGCCATCTTGGCATCTCGGGGGGTATTTACACACTCCTCACTCTGAGGGAGAGTGACCGACCCTTTCTCTGATCGGAGAGCTGTCTCCCCGACCTGGATGGCTTGAGCCACCACCGGATCTTTGGTTTTTTGGGAGATAATTTCATCAGTAAGATTCCAATAAGAAAATGCAGTAATCGGGACCTTTCCTGGTCTACAAGTAGCATAATAATCCTTAAGGGCCTCCCCTACTCTTTTCCATCTCCTCTCGTCGATGGTACCCTCAGCGGGAAACCAAGGGCAGAGATCTCTAATATAATCAAAATATTTTAACAACTGTTTGACTGTAACATTTACCCCTCGTGCCTGTAAAGTTTTTTTTTAAGACCTTCTACAAACAACGCACGTTGGCTAATCTCCTGTCCCATAATCGCTGCTCAACTCACCGAGGTGCAGGAAAGATGGCAGGTTCACGTCAGACGCAATCCTCTTTTTTCTATTTTATTTGTCTCTTCTATTTTATTGGGCCCCCGAGCAGCGTTCTTCACTGGATCCCCCGTTCTCGGGCCCCACGTTGGGCGCCACTTGTCCCGGCCCGCGGGTAAGTCAACGGAGACCCTAGAGGGGGAGTGAGAATGACAAGGGACAAGAGACATGAGAGATGGAGACAAGACAGGTTTCTGATCAAGTCTCGTTTATTGCGGAAGCTGCTACAGCATATATACCATAGGGCTAGGGGGAAGGAGCAAGGGGAGGGTACTGGGGCTACTTCCTTGTTGCCGGGTAGACTTGCAGCAGGCCCAGACATGCCCGTAAAAGGCACTCAAGAGTTCTAGCGGGGGGGGCAAGGCCCCCCACAAATAATTTTTAGAAATAAAAATTAAAAACGAATATGAAGGGCCTCCTGCAGGGTATGTCTCTGCTGTCACAATAGACAACATTGGCAGCAGTGTGCAGATATAAGTCAGAGGGTGTCAGCAGGCCAGTCACAGACCCGTAGGATTCAGGCAGATTTTTGGAGGCATGTCCAAGTTGAGGTCATGTCTTCCTGTAGGGTTGAATTCTGCAAGGTTGTACTGCAGGTTACAACTGCCGTTCCCCTGAAGATAGTCCAGGTTCCAATTGGAGGTGATGATCCCTCCGACTTACCCAGTATGGTGGTCTAGTGGTCTGGTGTCCCCTGTGTCTTTGTAGTGTGGAACCAGGTAGTGGTACAGCCACGAGGCCAGAGGTGGGGGTGGGGATGGGGGGGTGTCCTGCAGGTGCCTGTGAGGCTAAGTGGATGGCTGCAGTGGGTGTGACCAGTGACAAGGGGTCCTCACCTTCTGGCTGGTCACAGCCAGTGTGCTTGGTGCAGACTGGATGGAGCAGGACCCGGGACCACTCTCTCCTGGGGACTCTTACAATATTATTGAATTGTTTAAAAATACCAATTTTTATGAAGATGCCCCACCACTTCAGATAATGTCTCTGCAACTTACACCAAATTTAACAATATTCTTATCCATATATGTGTGCCAAAAAGAAAGTCAGATACACTAAGAAGGGGTGTGTTTTATGTCCATTCCAATATTCTACCTGTTTTTTAATAATAATAGTAAACCAATAATAATGAATATATTTTCTCCCAGATTACATGTAGAATGGGTTTTGACTTAAATAAAAATACTGTTACTTTAAAAATTAGCATATCATATATCACAAACATGTACTACTATAAATAAATATTTAAAAATATAATTTTTTCTATGTAGTAGAATGAGATTGGGAAGCTATCTACTATTTAGTTTTGAATTTATTGATTGATTTTAAAAATAAGATAGATTATGTCAAGGTACAAATTTCCAATGATAAATGTCATTATATCAGATACCTAAAATATACCATTACAATTAATTTTTAAAAACTTTTACTTTGTTTCATTTGTTCATAATTTTAGAATAAAATATTTTAGCTTCTAGTGTCTGAGGTACAGTAATTTCTATATGACATTTTAATAGGTCATTTAGTTTCTCCAAGCATCCATTTCCTAAAAGTGAAGAAAAATAAATTTATCAACTTCACACTGTTGTTCTAAGGCTCATATAATCAAATCTGGGAGCATGAAATGAAATTTAAATATTTCTCTAAAATGATCTATTTTGATTATGATAGTTCAAATGTAGATAAACATCATAAATTGTGAATTACTTGGGTACAATCAGCACATGTACTTATAGAGAAATTATGTAGAATTTACATCTTTTATGGCAAAATATGCATGTTAGAACCCTATTAAAGTACATTTTATAAAAGATGTTCTTAAAAATTAACAGTTTTAAGAAATCGTTTAATGGATCACTTTTTGATATACTTTGTTATTTGCACATACTTTTTTCAGATCACTGGACTTTATAAATATTAGCATATTAATCCTGATAAAGAGAGAGCAAAAAATAGCTATTCTAATCCAGCATGGCCAGTATACCTAAAACTGTGCCTTGACTTAGTACAACTGTCTTATGTAGTTTTACATTATTTTTCACCTCATAACTGAATATATGATAATCAATTTTACAAGGACTTATAAGATAAATAAATGGATCTCATACTGACAAATTAAAAAGAAGGTGGAGGGAAGGAGGAAAAAATGAGATATTTTATGCACATGTACCAATTCCCTGCAATGAATGTAATCATTATGTACTCCAAAGGTGAACAAATAAAAATTAAAAATATCCTGATATTGAGAAATGATTTAATTGAACACTTCACAAAGAATGCTTTCTCAAATCACCTAAAAACAGAAGGTTATTTTTGGGGGAAAACGATAGCAATACTTAGTGATACATGTTCCTGAAAAGTGTAATCTAGTTTAGTAACTCATACTAACTGAAAACACTCGGGTTAAATTTACACAGCTGTTTGTATGTCATTCTTGGTTGAAAGCATATAATAGTAACTTAGTAATTAATGTTTAGATCTTTCTGATTATCCCTGAAGAGCATAGGACAGATGATTTTTCTTAAGTTAAAATGATGCTTCAGTTAAGGAATATTTAATTCTGGAAACTCCTTTGAAATATTTCAAAGTTTATTGTGAGGGATGGTATATTTTGGCTATTATTTTTCTTTTTGATATTATTAATGTATTTATAGAATAAAATTGCAGCTATTTTATTATTTTCAAAGGAAATAATTTGTGCAAGTATTGTCAATTTCTTCTTACCTCTTAGATAACCCAGAAGTCAAGATCCAGGCTTTCCTTTATCCTGTTCTTCAGTTTCTTGATTTTGAATCACTATCATATCAAGAAAATTCACATAGGCCAATTCTATACAAGTCACTCATGGTCAGATTCATAAGTGAATATTTTACAACAAATAGATCTCTTGAGAAGGCCATGCTTTCCAGCCAACATGTACCTGCAGAATCCAGTCATCTATTCAAATTTGTTAATTGGAGATCCTTGCTCCCTGAGTTTAGAAAAGGAAAAATTTATAGCAATACAACTTGAGGTAGAGTTATCTCAAAGGTATCCAGAGTTCACAGGTGTGAGGGCAGCTGCTCTGTTGGCAGATGACAGCAAGTTGTGTGGTTTACCCCTGACCTTTGTCCTCACTTGCCAATATGATGTGGTGAGAGATGATGGACTCATGTATGTCACCAGACTTCAGAATACTGATGTTCAAGTGACTCATAACCATGTAGAGGGTGGATATCATGGGGCTCTTGTACTTCTGTATCTTAAAATAGACTATAGACTTTTGAATCAAAAAATTAATTGGCTAAGGAAAAATTAATTAAAAAACAGACATCAATGTATAATTTAAAATTATATAGAAAATTATACAGAAAATTCACATGGTAAAATTTGGTTTGTTTTAGAAAAGTCAATTGTCCACATAAAGTGTAAGAATTTCAAATTTCTTTTTGTTCTTATACTTCTTGAATTTACCCAATATTCATATTGTAAACGTGCTATTTCTGACAACTCCCTTCATATATTCTGAATCTTATTTTTGCATCTTGCTTTTTTTTTTTTTTTTTTTGGTACCAGGGATTGAACTCAGGTCCTTGCACTTGCACAGCAGGTGGTGAAACCACTGAGCTAAATTCCCAGCCCTGCATCTTGCTTTTCAGCAGCCTTTTTTTGTGTGCTGCCTACTATTAACAATTGAAAGAAGAGAAATGTAAGAAAACATTGCATACCTGAGTAATGTCAATATTTTTTATCAAGACACATTTATGGTTTCAAATACTCTTTAACACTAATATGACTTGATTCCCCCCAGTTCTTTCCAAAACTGTTTTCCTCAGTGCAATGCCAGTTTACTACATCTAAATTCTTGTTCATTGAAATACCACTATAATCCAGGTAACAAATGCTATACTATTCAATATGATGGATCGCTGTGGCTCTTTGAGGAATTAGAAGTTTTGTGTTCAGGAGAAAGAGCAAATCTAAAGTTCATTAAAGACTTCAGGAGGATGGAAAATGACAATAATAGTCATAGACTTAAGAAATCAAAGTAGATTAACTGTGATTGGATGGAAACTAATGGGACCAAAGCAATACAGGGTATTGCTAGGAGAGTAAGCATTAAGAAACATAAGACATTTTTTGTCATAAATTCACGGAAACAGGTGAGTCAAACCCACATTAATTCATTAGAATGTTCCTATTGATGAGTTACTAATTTTAATTTTATGAATTTTATTGTATTAAACAATGAGTGATTAACATGAAAAAATCACAAAAATAAAGTATTGCATTTTTAATATTTACTGAGAGTTTATAAAAAAGCATCAAGATTTTCAATATTGACTGCTTTTTGGTGTACAAAGTCTAAAATAGAACAAAAGAAATAAATTTCTATATGAACTACAATAAAAATACCAATAGAACTCTACAAAAATAATCTTTACTTCAATTATAACACCTAAATAATAAGAAAATAAGATATCAAAATAAATTATCAAATATATTATGAGTGCTTAGAATAGACATCAACATTTTCACATCAGCTGTGTACTTGCTTACAAAACCTAAAAGATAACATCAGAAATAAAACCCTATGTAAACTACAATGAAAATACCAATAGAACTCTACAGCAAAATAACCTTTGCTTCAATGATCACACCCAAGGCAGTCTTCACATCTAAATGCATGTTCCAAGCACATGTCTCATTTACACTGAGAGCACATGTGCTTAGCTTCCCTTTCCTATGTGGCAGGCCATTCTTGTCACTTCTCTTCTTTTCCTCTGTTTTCAGGAGCTTCCTACTATGTTGTACAATATGCACTTAACAGGAAAAAATATATCAATAAAATAAAATATAAAATGTATAATGAGTGCTTAGAATAGACATCAACATTTTCACATCAGCTATTTACTTGCTTACAAAACCTAAGAGATAGCATCATAAATAAAAACAGATGTGAACTGCAATGTAAATACCAATAGATCTCTGCAACAAAAAATAATCTTTGCAGGCCAGGGATTTAGCTCAGTGGTTTCGCCTCCTGCTGCACAAGTGCAAGGACCCGAGTTCAATCCCCCGTACAAAAAAATACCCCTTTCCTTCAATTGTCACACTTAAGGCAGTCTTCACACATGAAAACTTCATATTTCATGCACACATCTCACACTGGTAGCACATATGTTTTTTCTGTCCTTTCTTGCATGTAAATTTGACATGTTTTTGGTTTTCCTGTAGTCATAGTAGGTCTTTTGGATGCTTGCTGCTTGCCTGCCTGTTCACCTGTCAGCTTACCAGTGTGTTCCATAATTTTTGCATAGTGCCCTGGGCAGAAACATTTTTTTTCCTCTGTTGTAAATGATTTCTCATGAATTCCCATCCCAATCATTTAAGGAAATTTCTTTATGATATTTTGCACTTGTTGTTTTCTTCGTAAACTATCAAACTATGCTGCACATGTTTAGTATGAAGTGAAACACAACCTTTGGCCAACACTTGGTGTTTCAAGTGACATCATAGTTGCTGCATAACTCATCAACAACATCTATTCTTCCTGCCTTTGGTTTTGTTGTAGAAAGTTTCCCTGTGAGGCTTATGTTTTGTTGAGGTTTCCCTATCAATATTTCCAACATTGTGCGATGCTGACATCAGCATTACCAGGTTTTGTTTGTTGTTTGTTTTTTGCCATATACATGGCCAAGGTAAATCTTTCTGAAGTTCAAAGATTGTTCCATATATTTCTCTGTTTTGAAATTCAACATTTCATTTGAAATTTCTGCTTTGTTCCTGTGTACAGTTCCTGCACTGGTCAACTTGTGCTCTGTTAGCAAATGTAACACTAATTGGAAACTGGTAAACCAATTGATAAATATCACATTCTGATTGGTTTAAGAAATGGGTGCAATAAGTCTGTTCACAACATCATTTGGTTTATTACTATACAAATAAGGACCCAATAGCTGAGTTCCAGGATAAATTTCTAAATTTCAAGCAGAATAAGTCTTTGCATCTACAAGGGCATTAATTTTCATGTCATATTTTGACCCATCACTTTTCTATAAGTCTTACATTATGTGATACCACGAGAAATTCCTACTATGTACAGTAGATCTATGAATGCTTTCAGTTCAGCTAGTGAGCTGTCATAATAAAAATAGTTTTGAATATGGCTATTGGTGCATACAGAACATTTTACTTGTATTTCAGCTTTGTGTATTTCATCTGTTACAATTTCCAACATTGAATGACAGTGCTGGTACTCTGTCCAATTGGTTTCACCACTGCCAAAATTCTCACTGTATTTTTGAACCTAGTTCTAACATTGGATCATTCTACTTTGTTGGTCATTCTATTTGCAACATTTCAACTTGTCAAATGTACACTCACATTGCTGTTTGCTTTGTCACCTCAATCAAGGAGGTCTGTATTCCCTGTGTATGTATCAGTCAATTCTTGCTCCATTTCACTGTCACAGGAACTTTGGCTCACATGGCCAACATCAAAGTCATCTGCATCATCATCACCATCATCCACCACACTTTTATTATAAAAACATGTATTTTACCATAATGGAACATCTCCATAATCCATGCATAAGTAATCTGGTGATTCATTTTTTTATCTTCTCCAAAACTTGCATATCTGATTTTTCATGTGCCATTGTACTGTACTGGGCTACTTCTACCAGAAAAATCAAAAGAAAACTTTTAAAAAAATAAATCCTAGAGCGTGTGGGTGTACAATAACCTCTGTGATGCTCAAGTAAATTTAAGCAAAACCTCTTAGATGGACCATCATGTGGGTGAAAATCCCAGTTTGAAAATTTTGTACATATGCACAAATCTTGTTCATTGTACCAAGTGGGAAAACACAAAATTTGTTTCTTACATCCCCCAGGGATAGGTACTGAGCTGCACAGCTGGGTGTATTACACTAAAGTAAAAATTTACAGTAGAAAAGTAAGGGATGTGTTTGTGAAACCCAGTGTTAATTTTAGGGATTAAATCCTATAGCTTCATATCCAAACCCCAGGGCTAGCTGTGGTGAGATGTGAACTCCAAAGGGCTTGGAGTGCACCCCATAAGTAAGATATTGCCAGTGGTTGTACCCCTCAAATCTTCCCCTTTCAGTTGGCTTGGCTCATTTTGTGGCTTTACTCAGACATTCCATGTTCCAGACTTCTTCACCTTGCTTGGATTTCCACTGCATTTTCAGCTTCATTCTTACAGCTTCAAGGACTGCTCTCTCAGGATCAAACTCTCTGGCCTCCAGGTCTTTTTCTGAAATCTGGGTGGAAGCTCTCCTGTACCCCAAACTCTTGCATTTTGCTTGCCCATAAAACTAGCCCCAGATGCAGGATGCCAAGGTCTGCCACCAGATCCAGCATGATCTCCTTTGAGCCATGGCTTCAGACACCTCTGAATGTCTTGAAGGTGAGTGCTCTGACCTGAATCACAGGGATCAAATTTCCTAGGTAGTGGTTCTCCAGCATGATGTCTCAGGGCTTTCTTCTCAAAGAAAACTCTTTCTCTTCTGCAATTTTGAATCTGCAAGGGCTGGAGCCTTACAAATTTCTAACAAGCCCATAAGTCATTTTTCCTATTGTTCTGATCTAAAATACTTGGCTTTCTTCTAATGTTAATTTTTTGGCAAGCAAGTTCCCCTCTACTCTATCATTTCACATCCTGTCTTTCTGGCAAAACTGAACATTTATTAAAATGGGTTTCATACTCTTAATTTTCATTATAAATCTGGTTAACAGGTCCCAAAAAGCAATAGCCTGAACACTGAGTTGCCTTGAAATTCTCTCTTCCCAGATTAATTAGTCTACCACCCTAATCTCAGTCTCCCCATAAAGTCTCAGGACCCAAGAAAAATGTAGACAAAAATTTTGCCTGTGATAATGCACATGGCCTGGAGTCCAAATGCCAATGGAGTTCTTGTTCCCAACTAAAATCTCTTTAGCTTTGACTTTACCTTTCACCTTTTTATCAGCATTCTGGTTTTCTGAGCTCTGTCCAGAATATCTTATCAAGCTAGGCTTGAAGGATTCTAGGAGTACTTCTCTAAGCAGCATTGCCCAACCCAGTCTCAGTGAACCACTTCTGAAGGCTTTTGAACAACATGGTCACACAACATCACAGCAAAGGCCCCACTCATGGTACCCAAATTTGTCTCAGTTTCTTTCTTTTTTTTTTTTGTAGCTGAAAAGCAATACCCAACACCCACAACTTAAAGGTGGAGAGATTTATTTTGTATCACTTTTCAGGCCATAGTAGGCAGGTTCCAAGCAGGATGACATATCACCAGTATGACTGAGAAATAGTTGCTCATGGCATGGCTCATTAGAAGCAGAGAGAGTCAAGGGAGAAGCCAAAAAAAGAGATAGACCCTTTTGATCATTCCCACCTTGACCCACCTCTTCTGGCCAGACCCCACCTCCTAACAGTAAGTCAGCAATATGACACCATAATTCAATCATCATCCAAACACCTGATACTTTCATGCCATTTTAAATCTGTATTATAACAAGTTTACATGGGGGTTCACACTCTTGTGAGAATCTAATGCTGCCCCTGATCTGACAGGAGGGAGAGCACAAGAAAGCAAATGATGAGAAAGAGCTATAAATACAAATAAACTTTCACTTGCTTGTTCATTGTTCACCTCCTACTTACCTTTAGCAGTCCATGGCCTGGGGGCTGGAGATGCCCACTATTGTTAATTATATCCTACATTTTATCACCATGAAAACTGTATTTTCATTTTATAGTTATTTTTGGTATTCTGAAGTCCCTCCTCCCAAACTTTTTAGATCATTCCTTCTTGGATTCTCAACTTCAACAATTTTCCAAACTTGTGTGGTCCATGAGAATCTCAGACTTGTAAGAGACAGCAAAAAAGCAATTGGCCAAAGAATAGTAAAAGTGCACGTCAAGGCTGAGCACCTACAGAATAACCATGCCTCTACTCTAATCAGGCCTCTGGTTCCAATGTGGAACGACCAAACCTGGACCAGCCAGTGCTGGGGCAATCATCCCCAAAACATTCTGACCTAGTAAACTCATGCCTAGGACAATCCATTTTGTGACTGAGGAGAAGAATCCCTGCAGCTTGATATGAAATTCCAAGATAATTTTTTTTACCAGTGATTTGGAGGCTACCAGGTAAATCACTGGGACAAACCACAAGTGCTCTAAAAGTCTAAAGGCCTAAATTACTCTATGAACAAGAAGCCTGGAAATAAATGAATATGGATTCAGAGTCTGAATTCATTCCTGGTAAGAGTTTTGTTTGTTTTGCTTCATTTTGTTTTGTTTTGTTTCAGAGTGATGTGTCTAGTAATATATTATTTCTCATTATGCCTGTTGTGACAATTTGAGATGTGAAGTATGATTGAAATCTAATCAAGGAAATTTCAATAACTTTGTCTACTTCAACAAATCCCTCTGACTGTAGATAAGTAGAACTAATACTAGTTTTGATATTTTTAGCATGTAGAATCTATCTCAAGTTTAGAAAGTAAAAAGATGTCTGTTGAAGGAATAGTACAGACACGTATGATGAAAATTGTTTCTATTTCTGCTATTGAGGGCCTTTTCTTGTTAAAGCTTCAATTAGGAGGCTTGAGGTATAGATCAGTGTTACTGTATTTGCCTAGTATGTGCAAAGCCCAGGATTGCATCCCTAGAACAACATACCACGCACACAAAAAAAACCTCACAAAGCACTAAATTCTGTTGTTTTATGTAGTACTGGGGACTGAACCCAGGGCCTTTATATTGAGCCACATTCCCAGACCTTTTCTAAATTTTAAGACAGGGTCTTCACAGTTTCTTGAATTGCCCACAGAAATTTAGTTTGACTCATGTTTTAGATCCTCCTGCCTTGCCTTCTCACAGTGCAATGATTACCAGTGCATGCTACCATGCTGGATAAAAATAATTTTTTAAAATCCATCATTCAGGTGAAGGGTTAACTTAGAGTGAGCTTCATTGATTTCCTCCACACCTTGGGCTCTGTGTTTTATTGCCACCTCCACCGTGTTCACTAATATTTGTAGAAAAATGTTTTATACTTGGTTGCACCAAGACAAGTCAGGTTTCATTAGCTAGTTTAAATACAAATGAATAAAAAACAACTTATAATAAAGAGGTCAACAAACAAGCACTCCCTTGACATGGAGGCATAACCAGTATGAAAAATGGGAAAATAAAGTGAAAAAGAGAATTTGAAAATTCATGAGCAATATGTCATTGAAACCTTATAAAATTTCAACTATTAATGGGTGATTTTACTACAGAAATGCAATTACTAAGAAAAATGTAAAATATTCCACCAGTAGCAATATAATACCACCAATTCAAAATTATTTTCTTTAATGAGTCTTTATCATGGGTATTATTAAAGATTACAATTTTTAACTTATAATATTGCATCTATAAGAATTTTAAATCTTAGAAGAATTACACAGATATAAAGTGGTACTTTATAATTAAGTTCATTCTGTTTAGGTAAATACAGTGTAATTAACTCTAATGAAGTATTTTTTAAATGCTATGCCATGAGAGTCCCCACATAAGGCATGACTCTTGGTCCATAGGAATTGGGTAGTGAACTCTGAGCATTAACATGTTGACATTGTTTTAGAGAAATGCTGATAAGATATTTTGAAATATCTTGCTGATTTATTATAGGTCTGAAAGTTTCAAGTCTTTTATAACTAAATGTGACCTAGCATCACTTTGTAAGGCATTGTACTTGTGATTAATGTTCTCATTACCTGTTATCATATGACTAGCCTGAGCCATGTGGGGGATCTGGAATAGAAAATTCTGAAGCATTTCTTTGCTGTATGAATTAAAAAATGTCTGCAAGAGAAAGAGAAATACTTTTGCTTCAAAATTCTGGGTGCATGGTATTCTCCTAATAGATATTGTCACATCCTTCATATCCCATCCTGCTCAATACTTTTTTTTTGAGACAGGGTCTCACTATATAGTTCAGGCTGTCCTTGAACTCACTATGTAATCCAGGCTGAGCTTGAACTTCCAGTGATCCTCCTGACTCAGCCTCCTTCCTGACTGCTGAGATTACAGGCATAAGCCACCACACTTGGCTACTGAACACTTTTTAAGCACCATTTTTTTAGGTTAAAAAAGTCCAGAGGAAGCAATTGCAGCCTGACTGGGAACTACTTCCTCCGGCTTGCTCCACCAGCATGTGGCCAGGACAGGCTTGGGACCAAGACAGCCTTGTGACCAGGACAAGCATGGGACCAAGACAGGGTGAGGAGGACCCCCCACCCCGGGGCATGCCCACCAGCCCCAGCTTGGCAGAGAAGGGCCAGGCAGGGCCAAGCAGGGCCAAGTGGGGCCAAGCAGTTGCAACCTGACTGGGACCTACTTCCTCCAGCTTGCTCCACCAGCTTGCGACCAGGACAGGCTTTGGACCAAGACAGGGTGAGAAGGACCCACCCAGGCACATCCACCAGCCCCAGCTTGGCCATGTGGTCATCTCCAACAACAGATTCCCCCCCACCCCACCTCTGGCCTTCTGGCTGTGAAGCTACTTGGTTCCACACTACAGAGGCTCAGGGGGACATAAAAGTCATTGTCTGAGCTAGAAGTGAACAACCCAGAGAGGGCTTCTCTCAGGCTCCATGATGAAAACAAGCCCACTGGAAAAGTGAAGAGAATCTCTGCAATAAAAGCACACCAGACCACCATGCTTGGTAAGTTGGAGGGATCATCAGCTCCCATTGGAAACTGGATTTTCTTCAGGGGAAAGGCAGCTAAAACTTGCAATAGAACCTTACAGAGTGCAACCCTGCAGGTGGACAGGGGGCTCAACTTGGGACTTGCAGCCAGAAATCTGCCTGAATCTCAAGGATCTGGGACTAGCTTACTGAGACTCGTTGACTTATAACTGCACACTGCTGCCCATATTGTCTATTGTGACAGCAGAGACATAACCTGAAGGAGGCCCTTCATTTTTAAAGGTGATAGATTAATAACTACCACAAATTGTCATCCTCTAATGATGTGTTTGATGCTATGGTGTTGCTGATTGTATCACTTGGGCTAAGGTGTTGTAATTGATCTAATCAGTTGTTCATCCTGGTATAATAAAAATGAGATAGCCTCAGAGCCATCAGAGACTCAAAACCTAAAGACCAGCTATATCTGGAAGACACTTCTGAGAAGCAATCATTTCATAAGGGTTCTAAACACATCAACAAAGATACTTACAATAAGCAACTTCAAAATATCAACCCAGGAAATAAACCAAGGACATTACCAAAAACAAAAATGAGAAGACATTTAAGCAAGTCACAAACTCAGACTTCCACCCCCCCAAAAGGCAAATTCTGGGGGAAATAAGGTGGAAAAGTCTGCTAATCAACCAACTGGACACCCTAAAATGACAGCACAGGAAGTAACAAAACAGATGAATGAGACTCTAGAAAAATTCAAAGCAGAAATAATCTCCCAGATAACTACAGACATGGTGAGCAGAGTGAAAGACATGATTAGAGGCTCTAGAACAGAAACTGATAAAAAAAAATAGATGAGCTCAGAATCATGCTGGAAGCCATGAATGCCCAGCATAAGAAAGAAATGGAAACCATGATCGCCCAACATAAGAAAGAAATGGAATCCATGAAACAGATTCAAACAGATATTCAGGAGATTAAAAATTCCACTGAAAGCATGCAGAGCAGATTAAGAGAATCTGAAGATAGAATATCAGATATAGAAGACAGGATTGCAGTGAAGGACCATGAAAAGAGAAATTTCTTAAAAATAGTAAGGGACCATGAGAAATCAATTCAGCAGCTGCTAGATGATGCAAAGAATAATAACATAAGACTGATAGGAGTCCATGAAAAAACAGGTGAAAGTAAAATTGACATTAAAAATAACTTCTCACAGAAGTAATAGTAGAAAACATCCCAGACAGAGGTAGAGAATTGGACATATAGATAAGTGAGACATATGGAACACCACCTAGCCATGATAAAAAAAAAATCTACACCTAGACATATAATAGTCAAGATCCCAGAAACTCAACAAAGGAACAAGATCCTACAGGCAACTGGAGAAAGGAGAAAGATCACCTATAAAGGAAAGCCCATCAGAATCACGGCAGACTTCTCAACACAAACCCTCAACTCAAGGGGAGCCTGGAATCAAGTATTTTGATCCCTAAAAGAAAGTAACTTCCAACCTAGACCGTTGCATCATTATCTTTCAAGATCGATGGGGAATTTGGATACTTCCATGAAAAAGAACACCTGAGAAATTTATTGAATACCAAACCATCACTCCAGGCAATTCTAAGCAATACCCTGGAGGAAGGCAACAAGGGTGACAGATCCATGAGGCTCAACAGAGGAAAGCCACCAGACAAGGTAAGAAACTAAATGGAAAGGGGGAAAAAGAAATAAGAGACACCAACAGTAAAATATCATGACAAGGATGAGTCAATATCTATCAATTATGACTATCAATGTTGGTGGCCTCAATTCACCAATCAAAAGAGGTAGACTGACAGAATGGATTAAGAAGCAAAATCCAGCAGTATGTTGTATACAAGAAACACACCTAACTCAAAAAGAAATTCATAGACTGAGGGTACAAGGATGGAAAACAGCTCTTCATGTGACAGGAACCCAGAAAAAGGCAGGGGTGGCAATCTTATTTGCAGATAAAGTAGATTTCAAACCAAAACTAAGAGAGACAAAGATGGTCACTACATCCTTCTGAAGGGAACAATCCAAGAGGAAGAGATGACAATCCTAAATATATATGCACCAAATATGAATGCACTCAACTATACAAAGCAAATATTAATGGACATGAAAAACAAAAGAAGCACTAATACAATTGTAGTGGGGGACCTCAATACCCCACTATCACAAATAGATAGGTCATCTAGACAAAAAATTAACAAAGAAATTCAAGAACTGAACCAAGCTATTGAACAAATGGACTTAATAGATATTTACAGAGTGTTCCACTGCACAAAATCAGAATACACATTCTTTTCAGCTGTGCATGGTTCATTCTACAAAATAGACCACATGCTGGCTCATAGGGCATATCTAAGTCAGTGTAAAAGAATTGAAATTATGCCCTTTATATTATCAGACCATAGTGCAATAAAATTGGTGATCAATAACATGAGAAACTGCAAACCTGCTACAAACACATGGAAATTGAATAACACCCTCCTGAACAACCAATGGGTCATAGAGAAAATTAAAGAAGAAATTAGACAGTTTCTACAAGTAAATGGTAATGCCAGTACAACACACAGGAATCTATGGGACACAATGAAAGCAGTTCTATGTGGGAAATTCATAGCTGTGAATGCTCATATTAGGAAAACAGAGAACTCAGATAAATAACCTAATGCAGAACCTCAAACTCCTAGAAAAAGAAGAGAATAACAAACCCAAAGCCCACACAAGAGAGGAAATTATAAAGATCAGGGCAGAAATCAATGTAATGGAGACTAAGAGAACAATACTAAAAGATTAATGAATCAAAGAGTTGGTTTTTTGAAAGAATAAAGAAAATTGATAAACCCTTAGCCAACCTTATCAAAAAAAGGAAAGAAAAGGCTCAAATCCATGCAATTAAGAATAAAAAAGGGGCAGTCACAACAGGCCCAGCAGAAATCCAGATGATCATCAATACCTACTTCAAGAACCTGTACTCTAATAAAATGGAAAACACAGAAGAAATGGACAGATTCCTAGATACATATGAATTGCCAAAGTTAAATGAAGAAGATATAGAAATTCTAAACACCCCAATTACAATGAGTGAAATTGAAAATGTAATAAAATATTTACCAACAAAGAAAAGCCCAGAACCTGATGGCTTCACTGCTGAATTCTATAAGACATTTAAATAAGAACTAATGTCATTACTCTTTAAACTCATCAAGGAAATTGAAAGGGAAGCAAGGCTTCCAAATTCATTCCTGGAAGCAAGTGTTACTTTGATTCCAAAACCAGGAAAAAACCCAACCCAAAAAGAGAACTACAGGCCAATCTCCCTAATGAACATAGATGCAAAACTCCTCCGCAAGACACTTTCAAACAGAATACAGAGGGTCATCAAGAAGATTATACACCCTGACCAAGTCGAATTTATCCCAGGGATGCAAGGATGGTTCATATTCATAAATCAATAAATGTAATACATGATATTAACAGAGTCAAGGACAAAAACCATATAACCATCTCAATAGATACAGAAAAGGCATTTGACAAAATCCAACACCCATTCATGACAAAAACGCTACAGAAAATTGGAATAGAGGGTCTTTATCTCAACTTGATTAAGTGTATCTATGAAAAACTAACAGCAAACATCATACTAATCGGTCAAAAACACAAAACTTTCACGCTAAAATCAGGAACAAGACAAAGATGCCCACTATCACCACTCCTGTGCAATATAGTTCTGGAAACATTAGCCACAGCAATTAAAAAAGAGAAAGACATAAAAGGAATAAAGATCGGAAAGGAAGTAAACTGTCATTATTTGCTAATGATATGATACTTTACATAGAAGACCCAAAAAACTCTACCAAAACACTCCTAGACTTAATTGACAGATTCAATAGAGTAGCTGAATATAAGGTCAACACTCAAAAAACAATAGCCTTCTTATACACAAATAGCAGATTCACTGAGAGAGAAATTGGGGAAACAATTCCTTTTACAATAGCATCCAAAAAAATGAAATTTCTGGGAATCAATCTAACAAAGGAAGCAAAAGACCTCTCCACTGAAAACTACAGCACTCTGAAAAAGGAGATTGAGGAGGATATAAGAAAATGGAAAGACATCCCTTGTTCCTGGGTAGGAAGAACCAATATAGTGAAAATGGCCATACTTCCAAAACTACTACATAGATTCAATGCAATGTCGATTGAAATTTCAACAATATACTTCACAGAACTAGAGAAAACAATCCAAAAATTTATTTCGAACCAGAAGAGATCTAGAATAGCAAAAGCAATTCTGGGCAACAGAGACATGGCTGGGGGTATCATAATACCTAACTTGAAGCTATACTACAAAGCTACTGTGATAAAAACAGCATGATGCTGGCAAACAAACAGACCTGAGGGTCGGTGGAATAGATCAGAAGATGCAGAAACAACTCCAGGCATACTCCACCACCTCATCTTTGACAAAGGAGCCAACCACCCTCATTGGAAGAAAGATAGCCTATTTAATAAATGGTGTTGGAAAACCTGGATTTCAGCCTGCCAAAAATTAAAACTAGACCCATTTCTATCACCATGCAGTAAACTAAGATCAAAGTGGATTAAAGATCTAAATATTAAGAGAGAAACACTGAACTTGCTGGAAGATAAGTTAGGTAGAACTCTTGAAGTTACTGGCATAGAAAAAGACTTTATGAACAAAACCTCAATAGCACGGGAACTATCAGAAAAAAATCAACAACTGGGATTTCATCTTATTAAAAAGCTTCTGCACTGCAGGAGAAACCACCAAAAGAGCTAACAGACAACCTACAGTGTGGGAAAAAATTTTTAGTAGCTATAACTCAGACAAAGGGCTACTATCTAGAATATATAAAGAACTGAAAAAAATCAGACCCCCCAAATTCAAAGACCCAATTCAAAAATGGACATCTGAAATGAGTAGACATTTCTCAGACAAGGAAGTAAAAGCAGCAAAGAAACATATGAAAAAATGTTCAACATCACTGATCATTCAAGAGATGCAGATGAAAACAGCACTGAGATTCCAGCGCACCCCAGAAAAAGTGGCTGCTATCAAGAAATCAACCAATAACAAATGCTGGGTGTGTGGAGAGAAAGGAACCCTTCTCCATTGTTGGTGGGAGTGCAGACTGGTGCAACCACTGTGGAAATCAGTGTGGAGATACCTCAAAGAACTAGGACTGGAGGTCCCATGTGACCCAGCTATTGCCCTGCTGAATATTTTCCCAAAGAATTAAAAGAATCATACCACAGAGATATATGTGCACTCATGTTTATAGCGGCACAGTTCATAATAGCTAAAGCTTGGAAACAGCCCAAGTGTCCATCAACTGGAAACTGGATAAAGAAGATGTGGTTTTTTATAAAATGGAGTACTACTCAGCCATAAAGAATGAGAAACTAGAGTCATTTATAGCTAAATGAATGCATATTGAGGCCATACTCTTAAGTGAAATAAATAGGACACCCATGTGTAAATACCAAATAGTTTCTCTAATGTGAGAAACTGAGAGTGTAAATAAGGATTAAAAGGTTTAGTAACTAATAATTGATATTTTGAAATAGGAAAAGGTCCAGAGGGGTAGCAGTGGTGGGAGGGGATGGGGAGGGGAAAGAATGGAAAAGAAAAATTTTGAGAGAAGAAAAAAAATGGAAACGAAGTCTATGTAGGTGGGAAGGGTGGAGGGGTGAAGGGCGCACAGGTAATGGGGAAAGAATAAGAACTAAGATACATCATGTACAGCTACAGGCACCCAATGATAAATGATACCTAAAATGTACCAATAAAAGAATTTAAGAAAAAAAAAAGTCCAGGGGCAGAGCAGCTTTGAAATCCTTCCTTTCTTTGCTCTGGCATTCATATCTACCAACCTAAATTGCATATGAGGTTCTTGAGAAATATCTGGATTTGAAGCATAACAATATCATTTTGATATATGCTTTCTATAGGGTTCAGTTTACTTCCCTCAATTTCTTTTGAATATCTTTTATGTTAAACAAATATTGCTTCGTGTACTAGTTAAAACTTTTATTGATTTTTTGTAATATGTTTGAATTACTTGTTTTTGTCACTGTGAATTACAATATTCAACTTTATCATAACTACTTCTAGCTAAATTATAGTAAGGTAAGGCAATCTTCCTAATAGGCAGACTCCACTTTGTTCTGCTTCTTTCAGCCATGAGTGAGATACATTTTATATCTATATACAGAATAAACACAACTTAAGAGAAAAGCCGAATATATAGGTACAGAAACAAATAGCTTGAATCTAAAGAATGCAAAAGATAAGCCATAAAAACAGTAATTATAAAAATATTAGATGCATTTAGTAGCATCAAACAAAATTCAACTTTAAGTAAACAACACATTTAAAGACAGAGAGGGCTGGGGGTTTAGCTCAGTGGTTCCACTGCCTGCCTCGCAAGCACAAGAACCCGAGTTCAATCCCCAGTACCAAACAATAAATAAATAGAATAAAGACAGAGAAGGACATCTAAGCAATCTTTCATGAAATGAATAAAGTTTACCACTTTTAATTCTCCTCATTCTTTCTTGTGCATTTCAATTATCTAGTTCTATAATTTCCATTCAGCATAAATGACTTTGAAGTGTAGCTTAGCAAACATCCACATTCTTTTATTTCTATTTAAAATGTGATGATTCAATTAGGAAGGACAGTTTTTCTAATCTTTACAGAAAAAATTTCTGGTTGAGAGTAAATTTGTTTGTAGAAATTTGTATATGTATGTTCACTGCACTCTGGCCTTCAATATTTTTGATGAAAAGTTAGCATTATCTCTGAAAATAAACTTTGTGTTAATCTCCTAAATTAATGTCTAGTCTCTTTTTAAAGGACTACGATATGACATAACTTGTAACATACATTTAAAAATATTTTATTGCTTAATACTTATATGTCATAATTTCAGAGTTATTTTGATGATTCCATTATAGAAATGAAGAAATACGTTTGGTGTGGTGGCACACGCTGGTAATCCCTGCATTTGGGAGGCTGATGCACAAGAATCATTGTAACTTCAAGGCCAGCCTATGCTACATTGTGAGTTCAAAGGCAGCCAGCACTTCAGAGCAAGACTCTTTCTCAAAAAAAAAAAAAAAACAACAACAAAGAAAAGAAATGAGGAAATAAGTCAATGACATTATTTAAATTATACAAACTCAACTGACCAAAAAGGTAGTATTTAAACCTAGTTTTCATCTCCAAAACCTTTCTTATTCACACTGGTAATTAGAAGTGAGTAGAAATCTTTAGGAAGTAATTGTGTCCCTGACATCTCATACTTTAATTTTTTCAGAAATCATTTTTAAGCTGTTTTATTAGTTTTCACTTAAGTCACTGTACCCAGTGTTCTCTCTAACTCTGCAGTGAAAAGACTGTAACCAATTTTTTATATCCTCTCTTACACAGCTTCATAAATTTAATCACTATAAGTATAGTTGTAACTAATTGCCATGGCAATTCCAAACATTATGATGTTGGGCCAGGGATTTAGCTCAGTGGTTTCATCGCCTGCTGCACAAGTGCAAGGACCTGAGTTCAATCCCTGGTACCAAAAAACAAACAAACAAAAAACCATTATGATGTATAAAACCTTTGCTTAAACCAAACTAACATAGAGCTTTTAGTCATTGACATGACAACAGAATCCAATAAGCTTAACACCTATTAAGACCATAACTATGAAATATTAAAGAAAAAAATTAGAATACTGTTTAGAATTGGCAAATAAGTTAATGGTTATTTCCTTGTGTAGAATTTGCACAGATATATTTTATCTTTCTCAAAATAGAAAAATCTACAGAAAGATATGTGACAGTAAACATGGCAAGAAAGTAAGTCAAACATGTGAATCAACAATATCTGCATTTGGTTTACATTGCAACTCAAGTGTTCCAGAAATTTTGTCATGCCAGGTACGTTGATATCTTTTGGAAGTACAGATTGAAGGCAAGTCTATAAAACTTATATTTCTTCACTTCCTTTTTACTGTACCTACTTCAGAAAAAAGCAAAGAAAATGTGTGAGAAACAGCTTGAGATATATATTTTTACTAATGTGCATACAATACATTACTTATTTGTGTCATCAAGATTCATATAGGTAGATTAAAGTCATGCTGTTTCAAACAGAGGAAATCTGATATAAATAGTGGTGGGTATATTTCTTAGAAATGTAAAAACTAATTCCAGTTATTGGTTATTGCCAGAGGCTGCTAGCATCCACGGGAATAACTGTGCAAAAAGAAATAGATTGTGACACAAAATTCAAGTGTACAGAAGGTGGAGCATTGCATGTCTTGGTACTACCACCATTTAAGGATACTGCATGCTGATGCTGATATGCAGATGATGGGTTTATCTCTAAGTAGTACACAGGTTTTTTTCCTGGGATTACAAAAATTTGGTGGAGTTCTTACTGTCTGAATATTTTTAAAATATCTCAGTGAAACAAGAAGTAAAAAGGAAGAACCCTATTCTTATATTTTATTGTCCTAAATCTTACTGATACCAAACATTAATACAAAGTATCCAGAATCTTTAAAGCAACAAGTTTTGGGAGACACAGTTAATAGAAATTCATTTCTGGAATGAAAAATATGAATATTAAAAGGTAGGCTATAATCATAACTGTAGTAACCATATCACTGATTATTATAAAATTAAACTTAAAATATATTTGCAAATTGAACACACATTGCAACAAACAAATTTAAATACACAAAAAATGAAATTATATTGACAGTCTTAATTATGTGATTCAAGTGATTGAATTTAAGAGAGAAATATTGCATGTGGTAATTACTAATTGCAGTAATATTTGTACTTATACTATTTTATTCTTATATCTTAGTGTAAATCAAATATAAGATAATGTCAGCCAAAAAGTTTTTCAGGATATTAAAAATACATAGTTTATGGTTGGTGAAATGTATGCAAACACAAATTGTTTTATTCTGAAGAAAAAATGAAGATATGCATAATTCTACATATAATAAGGAAAATTATGGTGAAGAAGATAATTAGCTCTGTGAATTTGGTCAGTTAAATTCTCTGTTCAAAGAATTCTCATTTCTGTAGGCAGAAAGTATCAATTAATCCTTAAGAAAATGAAAAGAGACAACCATACACTATCACTGAAATTAACTTTATTATATCACATGTGTAAATACTGAATAGTTTCTCAGGTGTGAGAAATTGAAAGTGTAAATAAGGACTAAAAGGTATAATAGGTAATGTGAAATAGGAAGGAAAGAGGCAAAGGGGAAGGGGAAGTGGGAGGGGTAGGGTAAGGAAGGAAGGGAATGGAATTTATATGAAAAACTGAAAAAATGGAAACAAAGTCTTTGTAAATAGGGAGGGATGGAGGGGTTGAAGGGAGGGCAGAGGAATGGGAAAAATACAAGAACCAAGAGAGACTATTTAAAGGTGCAAATTTCCAATGATGAATATCATTATATTGTACACCTAAAATGTACCAGTAAAATTAATTAAAATAAAAAATATTTTTTAAATAACTTTATTCTTTGAAGAAAGACCACTGGTGTGTTCTTTATTGAAAAGATCTGAAGGAACTTGCTCAGTAGTGAAAACATAGTATCTGGGGGTCAAACAAGAAAATTTAATGGCAAATGAACTAGATTTAAACCATTTCAGGAGTTGTAAATATTATAAAAAGTCAATAGAAGAAGAGAGTGCAGTAATCCGTAAATAAATGAGTGACCAAGCAGACATCATCCAGAATGCACACAAGTTAAAACTGTCACGATGGTGCATGACCACTATTTTGTTGCATTAAATTTTAAGCCATTTTAATATTAGTATTATGTTCCTTTTATCTCTAAAATGAATACATACAAAGTACCAAAGTTAACCATGAAATTTTATCCATTTTCTCAGAATGCTGCTTTCAAGCAATGTATTCCATGAAGTGCTTTGAAGTATTTTATTTTCCTTTTTGGATCTCAATATTTTCTAATTTTGCCACAGCAGTATATTTGATTTCAGTAATATAAAATGAAGATAAACCACTCACTTTGAACACTCCATTTAATTCTATAAGTAAATAAAATGAGGAACAACTTGCAGTGATAATTTAAAAATCATTATGAGATCATATTTTAAATCTATTTTTTTCTAGTTTTGTACACTACCCTGGCCTTTCTCACTAAAGAAATGTAGAACTCCTTCAAGATATGGTTAGTTGCAAGTTTCTGGCAGAAATATGTCAGAGTACAGAAATGTAAAAATGTGATTTATTATTCCATCTTTGTAGACACATACATTCAAACACAAATTCAGATCATTGTGGAATAAAATTGCTCTAAAAGTTGTCTATGTACTGTCTTAGTTACCTAAATTTTTCTGGATCCAATACTTAAGTTTTTCTGAAACTTGGACATGCTATTTAAAAATTTAAAACTCATTTTACACACTTATGTGAAAAAATTATTATTGGCTCTCTTGTTGCCTTTGCTCCCTTGTGTGATCCATGTTGTTTCTCCTCTGCAATGCCTGTTTGCCATCCCTGCCTTGAAGCCAGCTGGTAATGGACTGAAACCTCTACAAACTGTAAGATAAATAAACCCCTTTCCTTCCAACTTTTGGTGTCCACTATTTTGTCTCAGCAATGAGAGAAAAGTAACTAACACAGAAATTTGGTACCAGAGAAGTGGGGTCTTTGCTGTGACATTACCTGGCCATGTAGCTCAAAAGCCTTTGGAATTGGCTTGTGGGAAGGGGAATAATTAGGATAGAACTGGAGCCATTGGCTACAGAAGCAGAGCTGGAACGCCTTGGGCTGTTTTGTATGGGAGATTCTGGTCAGAGGTCAGAAGACCATAAAGCTGGTAAAGACTAGGCTCAAGAAGTTTCTGCTGGGAAGAAGGACTGCATTCGCTGTTGGACTCCAGATGTGTGTTATGACTTGACAGAAAGTTTGTCTGAACTTTGTTCATGTTTAGAGACTTTGCTTGAAGATCTGGAGCTAACAGCTAAAGAAGTAGGGCTGGAATGCCTTAGGCTATTCTGTATGAGAGATTCTGGTCAGAGATCAGAAGACCAGAAAACTTATAAAGACCAGGCTGGGAAGGTTTGTGCTAGGAAAAAGGACTGCATTGGCTGTTGGACTCCAGATGATCTGTGTTATGGTCTGGCAGAAAGTTTGTCTGCATTTTGCTAATGTCCAGAGACTTTGCCTGAGACTTAGATTAAGGGCAGTGGACTAATTAATCTTGCAGAAGAGATTTCAAGGCAGTCTAATATTGAGGCAGTGGCATGGCTACTGTTGGGAGCATTTAGCCAAATCTATGTTGAGAATCAAGAGCAAAAAGCCCAGCAGAATGATTTAAAATGTTTTAAATTTGGCCAGAAAGGAAGCTCCAGTAAAGTTGTGAACAGCAAAGATAGAGCAGAGGAGATCTTGATTGCTGAGAAGGAAGAGGAGAATAGAAAAGATGGCCTGAGGGCATCTAAAGAAGCAGCAGGACTCCAACATTTGCAGCCTCAGAGTTGTAAAGGTGAAAGATTTTGCTTTGAGAAGAGAGCCCCAGAGCACCATATTTCAGAATGGCGGCCTAGGGAAGTTGTCCCAAAATGGCCACAACCTAGAGAATTTTTTCCTTGAGATTGAGTTCAGAGAGCTCAGTGATCCCTGCACTCAACCCCTGCAAGCAAGAGAGAGGGAAGCCTGACTACTACTGCTCCAGCTGGCAGCAGACCTTGACTTCATCCACGTGGTGCTGGTGTTAGGTGCATGCAGAATGCAAGAGTTGTGGGGTCATGAAGGCTTCCACCCAGATTTCAGAAGAAGGCCTTGGAGGCCAGGCAGTGTGCCCCTGAGAAGGCTGTGTGTGAAGCTGTAAGTGTGAACCCAAAGGTGTAATGGAGACCCCAGAAGTTTGGAGAAGCCAAGAGCATAACTGTCGGTGGAAAATTGCAAGGTGGGATCAGAACTGGCCCCAGAAGGAAGCCATGGGAGCTACAACCACCAGAAGTGCCACAGGGACAGAGCCACCCAAGCCCTTTGGAGTTCATAACTTGCCACAGATTTCCTCGGATGCTGGTAGTGGAACTCTGGAACTTAATGTTTGGCCTGCTGGATTTTGGAGTTACTTCATCCCATTCCTTTGAATCCTCCTGTTTGTAGCTTTTGGAATGGTAATGTCTATCTTGTGCCATTGAATGTCAGAAGTGTTTGTACAGGGATCTGCAGCTAAGAGCTTGCCTTAAATCTCAGAGGAGACTTGGGACCTGGACTTTTCAGCAATGCTGAAACTGTTAGGACTTTGGCAACTCTTAGAGATGGACAAAATGCCTTTTATGTAAAGGAATGTATATGAGTCTTTGGGGGGCCAGAGGCGGAATGTTATGGTTTGGGTCTGGATGTCACCCCAAAGGCTCACGTGGTCATAGGCTTGATCTAGAGTGTGTGAAGCTGGAATTGATTCATGATGCAATGCTAGGCTCAAGGGCACTAGGATTAAGGGTGTGAATGCTTCCCACCCTAAGTAGTCTGAATAAGATAAAAGGGGCAGGGAGACACTGGTAATGCTCCCTTGTTGCCTTTGCTGCCTTGTGTGTTCCATGTTGTTTCTCCTCTGCAATGCCTGTTTGCCATCCCTACCTTGGAGCTAGCTGGTAATGGACTGAAACCTCTACAAATCGTAAGTTAAACAAACCTCTTCCCCTCCAACTTTTGGTGTCCACTATTTTGTCTCAGCAATGAGAGAAAAGTAACTAACATATGCACTAATTACAAACTGAGTCTATTGACCTTTGATTTCTGAAGCAACATCAAAGTAAGAAATAAATGTCTTTCAGTTAAGGCATCCACTATATGGAATCATGTTACAGCATCATAAAATGTCTAATTCACAGTGTCTGCGTACCTATTTCGGAAACTTCCTATGTGATGTAGTTTGGGTCTAAGGAAACATATGGTCCCCCAAAGGCAAGCTGATGGATTTTTTTTTAAAGATTTGATCATAAGGGTACTAATTCATCAATGGATTAGTCATATTTGAATAGGGTAACAAGAGGTGGTATCCATTTAAAGAGAGTGGATCATGGGATTGTGACTTTGGGGACTATATCTGATCCCCATCCTCTTCCTCTCTGGATCATTTTTTTCCCCTCAACTTCTTGGTTGCCGTTTTTTAAGCAGCTATCTTCTATATCTTTTTGTCATGATCACATTTTATCTCACCATGGGTCCAATAGCAAAGAACAAACTGACCATGAACTGAAACCTCAGAAATTGTGAACCCTAATAAAACTCTTCTTCAAAAAAAAGAGAAAAAATTATTGATCTACTAGATGTATTGTTTAAAGTCATTTAGATTAAATAGATAGATAGATAGATAGATAGAGATAGAGATACCATCATAGGCTCTGGATCATAGAATAGATAATTAATAAATATTCACTATAACTCTTCCTTTTACTATCATTACTATTTTAATAATTCCTCTCTCAAAAATTATTATAACTAGCTACTAACATTTCTCTCTCCTGGGTGATAATGTAAACTTTGTAGAATCAGAGATGATGGTTATTTCTTATACTCTCAGCACTTTAAAAACATGTTCATTCTTTCTTCTGTTTACCATGAACTTTAATACAACATTCTTTGTCCTGTATGTTTTTTACATATAACTTTGATGGACTTAAAGAATTTTTTCCATATTGCCGTTTAACACATGCTTGCTTAAAGGAACAAAGATTAGTGTATAATCATCAACAGAACTTGCCCAGGACATTTAACTTTGACTTATGATCAACATGATTGTTCATTGGATAACCAATGAAATTCCAAGATTACTCTGCAGGCCCTAAAAGGAAGTAGTAACCCTGCATTCAAAAGAGAAAGTAAAACTTCTGGGTGAGGCTGAAGCACACTAGTTAATAAAGTTTGCTATTAAGCACAACCAGGAAGTTTACCTTTTGTGGTCCTGAAGACAGAGAAGCATAGGAATTACACCATGAGAAGAAACTCACTGTATCTTCTGATTGTGGTGGTCCTTGTGGCATTTTATATTCATGGGACTCTCCCAGGTAATTTTGATGAGCCATGGAAACTAATGTGGTTCAACATACGTCTGAAAATTTTTGTGCATTTGGTAAGTCTGAAATTTTATGTATTCAGATTTGCATGGAATTTTATGAATTCCAACTTGCATATGATGTGAAAAGTTAAATTTCTAGGATTCTGTTCTTTTGATTTATTGATTTATTCATCTTTTAAAAATAAGTGTTATGGCTCTTGATCATTCAGTACTTAGAAATGTGGATTTTTCTGCTTGCTTCCTATTTTACATTACAATTATAAGTGAGGGGCCATTTCCATGGGTTATACAAAGAATTATTTTGTTTAGATAGCATTAATATCATGATCAGGGTCATTTCTTTAATTACCATCTTAAGTATTGGTTGGCATTTAAATTCTGTAAACAACCTGGAGATCATTCTACTTTGCAACAGTGCATTGGTTATAGATTTGTATGCAATCTTCTATAGGTTTCAGAGTATAAAATAAGGGTATGTCATTAATTTTCAAGGAAAAAATTGTAGGCAGCATGATTGGCACATACTCAGTGTTACCCCAGAGAGGCAAAATATGCAGAAATAGAAGGGGAGAATCTGTTGTATCATAGAAGCTGGCTCCTTGCCAGAGCAGCTCTGGTGCAAACAAGAAAGGTGTAGTCCTCTCTGGCAACTTTGAAATATTTTTGAATTATTTCTTTCAGTATTTTAGTGACTTCATATTTAATATTCACTTCTCAGAATATAAACCAGGTAGACATAATTTATTTTATTTCTCATTTATTCAACTCTTCAACTCTCTGTCAAACCCTAGAAGGCAAACAAAAGATCTGCTCCCAGAGAATAGATATTTTAGTGGGGTAGGGGATAATTAATTAGAATTAAGTGAATGGATGATTTCAGATGATAAGAAGTGACTTGAAGAAGATAAAGAAAAAGAGACTAATATGGGAAGATAGTGTAGACAGGGCTACTGTATTTATGAATGGAGGAAGCTGTTGTGAAGAGGAAACATAGTTATAGACAAGAAAGATGAAAAAGTTCTAGCCATACTCTAAATGCTGAGGAAAATTTTTTCAGCATAGACAGCAACAAATAAAAAGCTCCTACCTACACAATATTGACAAATTCAAGAAATCACATAAAATACTTGCAATTGATAAGAATATTGTTGCAATTTAATTTGAAGAAATAAGATTCCATTTCATGGCTTTGTGCCCAATTTAATTCTGTGTGTAATATGCTATCAAGAATTTTAAGAAGGGGTTTATCTTTTTTAACACTTGCTCTACTTGAGCTGTAGTTTGGGAGATATCTTTTTTGTTGTTGTTGTTATTGTGATAGCCAACCTGACTCCATTTGTGTAAAGTCCAGTGATTCCAGGTGGTTGCCTACCGCTTTGCCTTCCCCCTTAGGAGTCCCCTCCATTAATGCATAACATCCTGTGTGAGTCTGAAACTACATGTTATCTTTGTGACCTTTTGATAGAGCAGTCTGCAACTATGTTATCTTTACTACCTTGTAAACAGATGACTCCCACACCTGTGTGATATTTGTTTTAACTAAATTGTGTGAAACATCCCCCACCTCCACTAGTTTAGCAAAGTTCTGCCCCTGTGAAACTCCGATTATGCTCACCCGCTCCTCTCCGTGAGACCTCCCCAAATAGAAGAGCCCTTAAAGGACCTTGCAAACTGCCTTTCCTTAGTCCAGAGTTTTTGGATGCATGAGCCCACTCTGAAACACCAGCTATGATAATAATGGATTCCATTTAATTCAGAGTGTGGTGTATCTCTATAGTTCCAATTCGCCTGGCCCTATTAGATTAAGTCTAGCTAGCTATTAATTATTTTCATTATTTATTTGAGTAATATATCTGTTCACTTTTGAGTTTTTCTTCCTCTGTGTTAATTCTTTAGTTTTGTATTTTGGCTTCTTATCTTGGTTTATAATATATTTTAAGGACTCTCAAAGGATATACATTTTAAAAGTAATTTAATGCATTTTTATTTCTGAATTACTTATTTTTGTTTATTGTGTTCAATTATTTCCTTTATTATTTAAGCTTTTTTCTGATTGGTTTGTCTGCCTTTCTTCAAATCCCTGTCAATCATTGAGTTTCTACCCACATATTTTATTGAAAAATTATGCTATAAATGAATCAAAATCCAGAATCACTTCTGCTGGACATATAATATCAGTGTCTTAGTTAATTTTTTCTCTTGCTGAGAAAAATACCAAATACCCAAAGTTAAAGAGGAAAGGTTTATCAGGCTGACAATTCATAGTGGTTTCAGTCCATAATAGACTGGCTCCAAGGCAGGGTGGCAGAGAGCAACAGTTCATGGCAGGAGAAAAAGCAAAAGCAACAAGGGACCCTTACAGAATCTTTCTGCCCCTTTTATCTTATTCAGATTACTTAGGTTGGTTAGCACTCACACCCTCAATTCTAATGCCCTTAAGCCTGGCATTGCACCATAAATCAATTCCAGACAAAGCTCACTCATGACTGCATGAAGCTTGGGGGGCATTAATACACAATTGGTAACAATCAGGAAATATCACTTCCTAGCTGTGTAAACTGCTCCTTTCTTCATCTCTCAGATGATAATGATAATATTATCTATCTCAGATACAACTAGGGTAATTTTACTGAGACTAATACATGTAGAATGCTTGGCAAACTGTCTTATTCTTGGGTAGTACAGACTGTAGGCAGGCAGACTGGCTCTCTTTTTCTCTACCATTCATTCCTTCACTCTCAAACTTGTCTCCCCTCATTCATTTAGCTCTATAGCCATATCTCCTGACATTAACAAGGGCCCTCTCATCTCCAAAATACACTAGCATCTTTGTGTAGAATGATTTTTCCATTTACATATTGTTGACATATTGTAAAAAGAAGGTCTTTCTTTTAAGCATTAGATAAATGTTCTAGTTTGAAAACTCTTTTCTGTTTGCTGGCTCCAACTAACAAGTAGCATTTTCTGCCACCTGCTGGGTGATCTCAAAATACTGGGTACTGATTTCTTGGAGCATTTTTATTGTTTTTTTTTAACAGTTCCTTACTTGTCTTTCACCCTTCAGTCTGAGGTTCCTGAGAAAAGAATTTGTCTTGTTCACCTCTGGAACTCTAATGATGAATAGGAAACCTGAACAATTTTGTAGAATACTAATTAAATAAGTGCTTTTTCTTTTTTTATAACAAGCATTCTAAGCACTGCATTCTAGTTCTAAAAAGATAAAGGACATTCCTTTATAAGGATGTCATTTATTTTATTTGTACTAATTAAATATTAATATGTACTTAAATGCTGAAAAGTTTCTTCTGATTTGGAATTTGAATTATAAGGTTGTGTACTAATTTCAATTTTAGGGTACATTTTTGGAGTTTTTGGGACTTTACAATTTTTTGGATTTACTTGCGGTTACTACAGCATTAAATGAAGTTCCTCCAACTTCAGATGAAAATGTCAGTGTAATTGAGACAAAATTTGACAATACTCCTGTCCGTGTATATGTACCAAAGAGGAAGGCAGAGACACTAAGAAGGGCTGTATTTTATATACATGGTGGTGGCTTCTGTTCTGGAAGTGCTGGTAAGTAATTGCTTTGAAAAATCACTGCCACTGAGGCAAATTGCAAAGATTTTCCTTAAGGCTTTATACAGTACTTTTCAGCATGGATATTACAGACTCTTTTGTATTTTTGTGCTTTGATCTCTTGTATAGTTTTATTCTTCCTTAAAATTTCAAACCACTCTTACTCATTTATATATACCTTTCTTCATCAACGTAGGCAGAGCTGCAAAGGCAAAAGGCTTCCATTCATTGCATTACTTTTAAGAAATCATACATTGCTACTTGTATCATTTTCCATTTGATATTACAGGACCAAATAACGTATTGATTTATTTATTGAAATATTTATTTGGTGCCTGGAAATCTGCCAGGAACTTTAGAGAGATCCTGGAGATCTTGGAACAGACAAAATTGTTGGAGCTTAAATTCAAATGAAGACACTATCTAATCAATTAATATATAAGTAAGTAATACAGTGCATTACAAAGTGATAAATGTAGGAAATAATAGACCAAAGTAGTCAAGATTGGGTGAAAGTTGCAAAATTCTGGGTGTAGAGAGAATTAGAGCAGAAATTGGAATGTATTCAGAAGTGAATACTGGGGGAAAAAATCTAAGTCATGTGACTAAGAAAAATCACTTAATCTACTTTTGTTCCACAGTACTTAACATTCAGTAAGAAGAATCTACATTACGGAGGAAGCTGGGGATTGGATGAGGTCTAAATTAAGAACTCTAACTCCAGAGGGGAAGATTAAATGAGTCCAGAGAGGAAATATTACAGAAAAATGTGTTAATTGACATGAAAAATCAGGAAAGCTGAAGGAGATTAGGGAGAGAAGGAGAGAGGGTGGAAAAAGATTTTAAGATATGAGATAAACATACTGTTTCATAACAGATAGCAGATTTACAGGGAGATTGAAGACAGGGCGCTGGAAAACACAAACATTAGTATCAAGTGGAAGAGTAGGCAACCAGCAAAGCATTAAGAAGTTATCAAACATGGGCGGGGGATTTAGTCCAGTGGTTCCGCTGCCTGCCTCACAAGCACAAGGTCCCGAGTTCAATCCCCTGTACCAAAAATAAGAAGTTATCAAATAGGTCATAAAACAGAAAGGAAACCAAACAACAAAGAGGGACTAATGAGAAGGGCTGAATAGTACAAAGATGCCAAGTAAGTGGGATGGTAAAATGTCTTTCAGGTGCTGAACTTTTTATGGGAATAGTTGATAGATATTTATATAGAAACATATTCTAGCAAGCAAAAGTGATAAGGAAAAGAAAGAATGTTTCCTAGCCTTAAAGGGGCTTAGTTGTAAAAGGAAAAAGTAAGAGAAAGACAAGATTAAATGGGAGTGTTAAGAGCATTTTATTTCATTTTTTATGCCAAAGATATTAATAATTTTGTGGGCTAAAAAATAAATGAAATAATAGAAATGGATTAGAAAAGAGATGACTGGGAATGTTGACTAATCAATGAACAATCATCATGGAGGAAATAAGATGGAAGAAGATTTAATTTGCTGGCAAAATAATTGCATGTGGGTTGAGGAATAGAAATGGATAAGAACAGCATCGAATTTCATCCCTAGATAAGAATAAAGGAGCAAAAATATGCCTCAGCAAGATACACTTTTTGGATAGTAAGACAGGTAAAAGCATTAAATGTGGAAATTCCAGATTTTTAAGGAGGCATAGTTCTATTTCACTTATATTCAGATGGTTGTCCTCTTGTCCCATACAATTGTTGGGCCTTCATCGTAGCATTATTCTGCTTTCAATTCCTTGGCTCATACATCTGATGGCACATTGATTATGTTGATGATTTGTCTTTTTAACAGTGTGTAACTATCTCATCAAGTAATCAGATTAATCCTTCCACCTCTGAGGGACTCAGGATTTGTCTTCCCGAGAATGAAGTTGGGTAAGAAAGGCCAATGACAAAGTATACACAAGAGGTGTAAAGGATAAAAAGCAAATAGAAGGTTCAAGGAAAACCTGAATTTCACTGAGTTGTGGATGAGTAGTTTCTTATATAAGTGTTAAATATGTCTCCCTGTTATTTTAGTATGCAACACATGATGAAGTTACACAATGTAAAACAAGTGCAGCAATTTTTGGGGGGTAACATCCTTTCATTTGTCCATTGTCACTAATATCCTGGCTTATTCATTTCATTTCAGCTTTACATAATTATGATCTCCTCTCAAGGTGGACAGCAGAGAAACTTGATGCTGTTGTTGTATCATGCAAGTAAGATCTGTACTGTTTTGTTTTAGATCCAGATGCCTCGCATATCAAGATTCTCTCATCTTTCTTGAGTAGCTGAGGCATGATTATGCCAAAAATAAATATTTCTCATTTTACACTGAAGGGATAATCTAAAATGAGTATTATATCTATGCTAATTACCATTCAGAAAAAAAATGTGTGCATGTATTATAAGCCAGGTGGAAAAATAAAAAAATATTTTCACATAAGCTTAAATTGTATTATCCATGGACATAGTTACATGTATTAGATTGCTATTCCACTTTAATTCATAGTCTTCAGGAATAAGTTTCTTCAGTCTTATTTCCCATCAACTGGAGACTGGATAATGAAAATGTGTTTGTTTTTTTTTTAATAAGATGGAGTACTACTCAGCCATAAAGAATGAGAAACTAGAGACATTTATAGCTAAATGGATGCACATTGAGGCGATACTCTCAAGTGAAATAAATAGGACACACATGTGTAAATACCAAATAGTTTCTCTGCTGTGAGAAACTGAAAATGTAAATAAGAACTAAAAGGTATAATAGATAATATGAAATAGGAAGACAAGGTCCAAAGGGGTAGGGGAAGTGGGAGGGGAAGAGGAAAGGAAAGAAGGGAAAGGAATAAATATGAGAAAAGGAAAAAATGGAAGCAAAGTCTTTCTAAATAGTGAGGGGTGGAGGGGTTGAAGGGAGGGCAGGGGAAAAGGGAAAAAATAAGAACCAAGACATATCATGTAAAGGTGCAAATTCCCAATAATAAATGTCAGCATATTGTATACCTAAAATGTACCAATAAAATTAATGGAAAAAGTGAGTAAGTTTCTTGGAATTCGTAGTTTATCAATAAAATCACCTTATAAATAATCCATACCTCAAATGCTCACTGAAAAAAAGAGATACCAACCAAGTTAATGAGTTAATGTAAAATAGAGTAGTAAATGAAGAGTCCATTTTTGAAAAGAGAACCAAAAGGCTGCACAATTGGAATTAATTTGATAGACTAATATCAGAGCACTATGTAGTTATTTGAATTTAAGCTTCAGAAAATGAAGGAAAATGTAAGAACTAACACATTCATGACCATTCATCTAGTTAAATCATTATTATAAAGTTGAAATATAGTCATGCTCAATACTTGTTTTTAGGTGTTCACAAATAAGGAGAGTAATTAAAATATTATTAAAAAGTAATAAGAAAATTCTAACATTGCACACAGTTTCGTACTTTAACTTTTTTTGTGGAGGAGTACTGGGAATCAAACTCAGGATGTTGTGCTTGCCAGGCAGGTGCAGCACCACTGAGCTAAATTCCCAGCCCTAACTTTATATTTAATGATAGTTTTTTTCAATGATAGCAAGTTCAGTGACACTGTGAGACATCTGTCTGTGTTTTTTCATTATTCACTGAAATAACTAGTAAATCACAATTATTTCAGTGATAAAATTTTAAATATTCATGCAAGTTTATGACTTATTTTTGAATATACACTGATATTAAAGGTAAACAACAATTCTTACACCAAAAACCTGGATAATTTCATTTATATTATAATTTAAATGGCCAGTAAGCACAAGAAATATTGCTAAATATCAATAGCCATTTGGGAAATGAGTATCAAAAGCATAGTAAATCATGCACTTCACATTCTCAAGGATGACTACACTAAAAATGCAGATTTTTAAAAATGTTAGCATACAGAAAAAATGAATCCCTCTATACTGCTAGTGGGATTGCAAAATGATGCAGCTTTGGAAAATAGTTTGACAATTCTTGAAAAGGATAAAAACAGAATTACCATATGACCCTGGTTTTTCTATCCTAGGTATATCCACAAAAGAATGAAAATATATCTATATAGAGGTTTTCATCTTCATAGTAGTATTATTAATAAAAGCCCCAAAGAGGAATAACCAAATGTCCATCAACTGATATGTGGCTAGATATAGCCATACAGTTGAATGTTACTTGTCATTAAAAATAAATGCCACAACATGCATAAAGTTTGAAAATACTGTAAGTAAAATAAGCAAGTCAGAAAAGGATATCAAATGCATTATTTCATTTTTAGAAATACTCAGTGTAGGCAAATCTAAAAAAACAGAAATATTCGTGGTTGGAGTGGGTGGAGAGAAAAATAGAACATGAATAGCAATGTGCACAGGTTTGATTTTTTTCTTTCTTTTCCTTGTTTTTGATGAAAATGTTCTCAAATTGACTGCAGTGACTGGTGCACAACTCTGAAAAATCCTCTTCTAAAAAATCATAGTATAAACTACATACTCTAAATAAGTAAATTTCATGAAATATAATTTATATTTCAATAAAGTGGCTGTTTTAAAATTAAAACCTTATGTTACTTAATATATGCATAGATATATGAATGCTAAAATACATGTACTTTTTTCTTATGAAAAATATATAAACACCTGTAAATTAACTGAAATCTATGAAAAAGTTTTGAAAAGTAGAAAAGAATATTTAATTTCTCAAATATATAAAAAGCTAATATAAATGAAGGAAATATAAATCAATTATAGTATGCAATTCTTCTATACTTGATATTATGGCTAAAATGAAAAAGTCATAAAACACCAAATGTTGAAAATAACAGACCCTTTCATAAATTGATTGATAATAATTTGGTGTATTATTTTTCAAAATTCTTTGACAATATTAAGTAAAACTACTCATATATTTTAACTTTCTAATCATCAATACCACAGGTAATGATGTACATATGTACATATGTATCACAGAATACCATATGTTCATGGAATACCACCTACTAGTGATATAGGGGGAAGAGATGCAACTCCCAAACCTACTAGATATCCTAAATGCTGTTCTCTAAAATCGAAGAATGAATTCTAGGAACAACCGAGGTAAGAGTAGGAAAAATTTATTGAGAGAAAGAAAGCTTGTGCCTAAGAGAGACAGAAGGGGGACTGGAAAGTGAGTTGCCTAACAACCCCATTTTTCAAAGATGCTTTATACAGCAAAGCCATGTGGTGAGGCGGGTACAAAGCAGGACAAAGCTGTAAGACCCAATGGAAATTTACAAGGTGGGCATGAAGTGGGACAAAACCATGACCCACCAATAAGATTACACGTACAGTCACTCAGGTAATGTGGATCAAATGGAAAAACAAGTCATATACAAGAAATTTCCCATTTAGAATATCAATCACTGCTATCTATCTCTAGGTGAATTAGTACTTCTTTTCCTTTTTATAATGTTAGCCAATGAATGCGCCTCAGTTTTTCTCCATGTTGGTTCCTTGCTGTGTTGGCTCCTGGAGGGCTGGTGCCTTAAGGGAGGCCCTGTCTACCTGCCAACAAGATATCTAATTAACTTACCTATATATCCAGATCAGCATTGTCTTTGAAAGCCCAAGACTGTCAACAGCCCAAATCCCAATAGCATTTTTAAGTTGGAAAATATGTATTTATTTATTTACTAATTATTTATTTAGCTTTGATAAAAATATTTAATATAGTATTCATTCTCAACAAATTTTTAAATGCAGAGTACATCATTGTTGACTATACACACAATTTATATGACAGATCTCTACCATTTATCCATATTATTGACTGAATCTTTGGATTATTAACTTTCTCCCTCTTCACAGATTCTGGCCATCAACATGTTAGTCTTTGAGTCTATGATTTGCTCATTTTAGATGCTACATATAAGAGGAGTCACATAATACTTGACCTTCTGTGGCTAGCCCATCAGCATGTTATTAAATAAGTGAGTTGTGGTGCACTCACATAGTGGAGTAAGACAGAGGGCACCAAAAGCACACAGCGATGTGTATGAGGCTCAAACAATAAAATAAACAATATAATCCAGAATAGCTGTACATTGTATTTGGGTTCATTTATTTTAAGGGCAAAAGCAGCCAAGATTAATTGGTGCTGCTATATCAGCTACAGAACATGCAGCCAATAAAAAGAAGACTACTGGGTGTGGTAGTATTGAGTTTCATTACCTAGGTTGTACTCTATGTTCAGTTTGAATTCAAGAATTTGTGCACTTAGAATATGTTCATTTCTGGCATGTATATTACACTTTAATTGATTTATTAAACTTGACATGTTTTCTCTCCAAAGCTACAGATTAACACCTAAGTATCATTTCCCATTACAATTTGAAGATGTATATAATGCCTTAAGGTGGTTCTTAAGCAAAAATGTTCTTGAAAGCTATGGCATAAACCCAGAAAAAGTCTGCGTTTCTGGAGATAGTGCAGGTGGAAATTTAGCTGCAGCAGTGACTCAGCAGGTAGGATACTTGTCATTTCAATGGAGATCTTTGATAGTCTACCTATAAACAGATCCAAATACATATATGTAAATATAATGGTAGAATTTATAAATATTAAAGATAATATTCTGAAAATTCTTACATCACAATATCAATTTTTGGTCTTGTCACAGACTTTTTTTCTTAATCTATCAGCAATTCTCTAGTTAAGTCACTGGGTAAGACTACTATATGTGTCAGTAAAATATTATAATGAGACAGAATGAGATAAAAAAATTACTATTTAACCCTTTAGAAATTCAAATGCATTGAATAACCTCAAATGGAGTATTCCTCTATTACCAGAATAATCACATTGCTTTTAGGAAATTATCAGCACATTCAGATTTTTTTCCTACTTACAAAGAAGAAATACAAAGAATTCAAAATGTTTATTTGTATATGTATGTAAAATCAGATACTTCACCTATTATTAAATAATGACAGTAAATCAATAATGATAAATAGCATTTTGCATTGCAGGTTATACATATAATGGATTCGATTTCATGACAAAAGTATGATTGTTAAAATATTAACCATTTTCTCATGTAGTAGTGGAGGGAAAGTTGCTTACTGCTTGAAAATGAAGAGGTTTGGATTTTTTAGTTGATTAAGTATAATCTGGATTTAATGAAATGTAATGTCCAATATTTGTTTTTTTAGTTATATTCATTTATACTTGTTTTAAATAAAAAGTTAGTTTATAGAGTATATTTGATAACATTTCAAAATAAAAGGATGTCACTTTTGGACATTCCTGTAATCAAAATATGCAACTATTGAAATTTGGAAAAGATTTCTAATCGCTATTGTGAGGTTTATAATGCAGTTGAAAAATCACTGTATTAAACATCAGGGATTTGAATTTTCTTGAGATCCAGTCATTTCAAAATGTCATCTTGCCAGTCCATTTAATCTCTTTATGCATCTATTTCCTCATCTGTAAGGAAAAAATGAACCTTTTGAACCTTCCAGTCTTGTTCTGAGGGTCACATGCCTAAATTTACTTTAAAAATACCTTGGGGCGAGGGCTGGGGATTTAGCTCAGTGGTTCCACTGCCTGCCTCATAAGCGCAAGGACCTGGGTTCGATCCCTGGTACCAAAAAAAAAAAAAAAATACCTTGGGACTTGTAATGATCTTTTTTTTTCATTAAGTTTATTGGTACATTTTAGGTATACAATATGATGACATTCATCATTGAGAAGGTGTACCTTTACATGATTTATCTTGGTTCTTATTTTTTTCCCCATTCCTTTGCCCTCCCTTCAACCCTTCCACCCCTCCCTATTTAGCAAGACTTTGTTTCCATTTTTTCCTTTTCTCTGGAGACTAGGCAAAGAAGATGTGGGTTTTTTTTTTTTAATAAAATGGAGTACTACTCAGCCATAAAGAATAAATAACTAGAGTCATTTATAGCTAAATGGATGCACATTGAGGCCATACTCTTAAGTGAAATAAATAGGACACATGTGTAAATACTGAATAGTTTCTCTGGTGTGAGAAACTGAAAATGTAAATAAGAATCAAAATGTATAATTGATAATGTAATTATCTTTACAGAGTCTCTAAAAATGGTCTATTTTAAACATAATCATTAAAATTTAGATAAATACTATAATTTTTAAGTATTTAGGGATATTCAGTATCTACTTTTATTTACAAGTTACATATGTATTTATACTGTAATATACATTTTAATATCATAAACATACATTTAAATATATATATTTTATAAAATTAAAATGTATTTTAAAAAATGTTTTAGTGGATCACTTTTTGTTTTACTCCGATAGTTGTACATTTCTGTTTTCTGACCACTGAGCTTTACAAATATTGGTACATTAGGCCTGAAATCAAAGAACATTTTTAATGGAATGCTTCCCATAGAAAACCTGTCCATATCTTTTAAAGTAATATGTGCCTTTGGAGAATCCAGAAATCCTTATTCAGTGAAGCTTCTTCTCCATCACAGAGGCTATTGATGTACTAGTATATTTTTTAAAACTTTTATATTAACCAAAAAATAATGAGGGCAATTTACAAAAGTCTTCAGGATGTCATTCTTGGAAGCAACAATAGGACACTGACTTAGCAATTATTAACTAGACCTTTTTGCATTTTCTACAAGGAATGTAGGACAGATGATTTTCTTTAAGTTAAAAGTATACTTTAAGAAATATCTAGTTCTAGAAAGAAATATCTAGTTCTTTGAATATTTTAAATTTATGGAGATGGTATGTTTGGTTTAGTATTTAAGGATTTTTAGATTATAAATTTATATATAAGCTAGAATCATCTCAATTCTTTTTTAGCAATTACAAGACCCAGATGTGAAGATCAAAGTCAAGATGCAGTCTTTAATTTATCCTGCACTTCAGGCTTTTGATTTAGATTCTCCGTCATACAGAGAATATTCACATATGCCGACTCTGTCCAAATCGCTGTTGGTCCGGCTCATGAGTGAATATATTACAACAGACAGATCACTTGAGAGAGCCATGCTTTCCAACCAGCATGTATCTGCAGAATCAAGTCATCTATTCAAGTTTGTTAACTGGAGCTCCTTGCTTCCTGAGAGATTTAGAAAAGGACATATTTATAACAACCCAATTTATGGTAGTTCTGAGTTATCTCAAAAATACCCTGGGATCCTAGATGTGAGGGCAGCTCCTCTGTTGGCAGATGACAGCAAGTTGCGTGGTTTACCCCTGACCTTTGTCCTCACTTGTCAGTGTGATGTCTTAAGAGATGATGGACTGATGTATGTCACCAGACTTCGGAATGCTGGTGTTCAAGTGACTCATAAACATATTGAGGATGGATTCCATGGAGCATTTGCCCTTTTGGAATTTAAAATTGGTTATAGACTGATAAATCAGTACATTAATTGGCTAAAAGAAAATCTATAGTAAAATATGTATATATTTTTAAAATATTGTCAATCTTGAAGCATCAGAAAATCCACATTAGAAAGTGGACTGTTTTGGAATAGTCAATTTAAGGTCCACATACAGCATAATAATTCTTGTTGCGAATAAGTTTGTTGTTTGGGTTCTTATACTTAGGGATTTCCTTCAACATTTCACATTGTGAATGTGCTATTTCTGAAAATTTTCCTCTTATGTTGTTAATCTTATTTTTTAATATTATATTTTGTTTTATACTCTTTGTTTTCTGTGTTGGCTATTATTTGCAATTGGAGGAGGAAAAATATGAGAAAGTATTGCTTGTCTGAGTAATGTTATCATTTGCCTCAATGTGCATTTGGGGATTGAAGCCCTCCTATACACTTGAGTGCCAAGTCTTTTCAAAAGCAGTTTCCCCAATACAATGTCATTTTTTTCCACAGTAAATTTATCTACTTTGAAACATTTCTAGAATCCAGGTACCAAGTGTTATACTATTGATAATTATTGTGACACTTTGAGGAGTTAGTCCCTGTGGATTTGGGGGAAGGCAGAGAAACTGAAGTTCAGTAAAGATGGAAAAGGTCTTCAAGATGGACAATGACTTAGTGACAGCAACAGCTATTCTGTATATGTAAGTAGATAACCACTAATAAAATATCATAGAAAATTTTAACTCGTGAAAAGTCCATCCTGACATGGCATAGAGAAAGGTAAGATAAAATGAACTGAATTACAATTTGGGTGGAAATATTTATTTTCCTCATGAACTATGCAATGCATCATCATCACAAGTGAGCACATGGAAAGGCACCTTTAAGTGGTACAAGAGTTCCATCAGTGTACCAAAGATATCTTCATCTCTTTTTGACTTCACTATTCTGAGTTTTTTTGTGTTTATACTCACAATTGTATTTTTGAATGCCAGTCAAATATTTGATGCTGGCAGAGATGGGTAGAGAAAAATAACTACATTTGAGTTTATTCCATTTTATGAGGAAAACAGTAGTAATCTCAAGAATTTTTACCAATAAATTTCTTATCTTGAATTTTCTAGAATACTGTCATAAGAAATTTTGCCATTGACAGTATTACAATGTCTTTCCTTAATAAATAAAACATTAACAGGCAGCTAACATACATAGGATGTATACCTACAGCAATAACTTGTTAAATATTAATTCTGAAATAATTATTTTCTGGATAAATAAGTTCATTGTTAATAGTAATTATATGGGTATACAGCTAAGTTGAATGTGTGTTCCCCAAAATTGTTTCTGTAACCTATAAAAACACCAAATGTGTTTTCTTCTTTGAAATAAATTAATTCATTCATGACTGGTACCTGATGTTGTTGCAACTTATCCATTCTCGGTGGTGGGAAAATGTGACAGTAACATGGACACCTAAAGGCAAACATCTTTTTGAACAGATAGGTCGATACTCAACTGTCATCTATTATGTTTTCAGATCAAACAAATATTTTTCACAATTTAACTCAGTGACTATAAAACATTCAATAAATCATGACAGATCATCAATTTATTAAAATTCATGAAAGTAATATTTCAATAGTGTGAACTATGTCTTGATAAGGGTACAGACATAAAATTTCCAAACAAGGTGATTGTTGTGGAAGAAAAATCCCCCAATTCTAACCATGTAGAAATTCTATCTTCAGTATTTTCCGAAAACAAATTAAAACCTAGCTTTTCAAAAAGGCGTATTCATTTTAGCATTATTGATGTAAAAATTTGGGAGACTCCCTAAATTTTTGTATTTTCCTTCTCTTCAACTTCAAATGACTGAGAACTAGTTTTAACTTAAGGATTATTCATCCTCTATATTTCTTTTTACCCCAGCTCCTGGAGTTAAGGTGGAGTTTGCCTTGTTCTTTGCTCCTTGCAGAGCATTCCTTTTAGTCCCTGTCTTGTTCAAATAACAGATTTATGCTTGCAGGGCAAATCTATGCAGTGCCTTGTTTGTGTACAATACTAAGCTAAAAATGGCTATACATTATGAATAGTTGTGAAAAAAGTGTTGAATAGAAGAAACAGGAATAAAAGGGAGAGGACAATAATATTTACAATCTAGCACTTTATAAAAAAGCTTACAGGGTAAGGGATGTAGCTTAGCCGCACAGTGCCTGCCTGCCAAAAGCAAGGCCCTGAGTTTGATTCCCAGTATTAAAAAAAAAGAAATAAAGAAAAACATGCATAAACATGCGTGTTATAAACATGCATAACGTCTCTTTCTTTTTCCAGTTACTGTGCTGAGCCTGAGTATCTCCAGCTCAAGTCTCAGAAGACCTTATCTTTGACTTTCCTGTCAACTTCTCACTATTACATTGCTAATTACAGTACTAATTTAGATAACCCATTAATCATCCTAGAGTCCCAGTATCAGGCATGCTGTCTTCTAATAAGCTTGTTTAATTCCACGACTATAATGCTCTTGGGGCCATGTCCTAAAATGTATCATGACCAACAACTATGCCTTCTCCATAATTTCAGTACTAAATCCTGAGCTTACTCAAGCTGTTTCCTCAATTTCAGAAATATTTGAGACTTTTGTAATTCACAAACACTTCACTTTTCCTTCCACTGCTTTCATATAATTTCCACCCCTTACCAAAATATGTTCTATGATTAGAGAGAGTACTTTCTCTCATTTATATGATGAACTCTCTTGTCTCTGCTGATCTAGTGGTTACTCAAAAAGTGCACCCTTGAATAAATCAATCTTTCTGCATACTCTGCATATGGGCAGCTAAAAATCTGCGAAGAAAAATAAGTGCTGAGATTTCCTTTCTTTAAACAAGAACACAGACCTGAAGTATGTCATTAATGATGCGAAGCAATCCTTCCATTCCACTGAGGGAAAAAAAATTGAACTCTACAAATTATTAGCCTGTATGGATCGATGCATCATTGCACTCACCCATATAGTTCAGTCTCACCTCCTGCCGTTATAAATGACCTAAGCATTTGTGTGCCTATGTACTAACATTGCTTGTTTTGATGTGTGCATTTGGTTCCATCCTATTTTGGATTCAGAGTATCATCATCTCAAGAGTTCTCTTCTTTCAATCTGTATCATTAATTTCTCCACTGGAATATTGCCATTAATGTATATATTTCAATTTTATATATCTTAAAAAATAATATTCTTCATTATCATTTCATCCTCAGGTTTCTTACATCTTTTCCACTTTCATAACATATTTTTAGATAGAGTTCTTAGGTTTCTTACTCTTTTTTCTACTTTCATAAAATACTCAGGTAGAGTTGTTTGTTGTTGCTGTTTCTATCTCCTCTCACTGTGTTCTCCATTATCTCCACTTCCAATAGTCTTTCATTCCTTTTAACCTTCGACTTGAAATTGTCTTCTTTTTCCTGTATATAAAAAATTAACCTCAACCCTTTATTTCCATACATGAAAATAACTTGAAAGGATCTATGAACCTAAATATGAAAGACTAAAACTATAAAACTTCAAGAAGAAATTATAAGGGAAAATGTTTATGAATTCAGGGTAGGCAAGAACTTCCTGGGATACAAAAAACATGATGTATAAAAGAAAAAAATTGATAAATGAGATTCCATCAAAATTTAGAACTTTAAATGACATTGTTAAAATGAAAAGTAGTCCTTAAACAGACCGTATTTACAATGCATATAACCTATGACCAGAATATATAAAGAACTCTTACAGCTCACTAATAGACAACCCAATTAAAAAGTAGACACAAGAAGATGATAAATAGCCAGTACAGCACAAGGAATGGTGTGCAACTCTAGAATCAGAAAAATACTAATCAGTACAATAACAGATTGAATTATACACTCATTAGGGAGATGAAGTTAAAAGTTTTAAAAGCATTGTCATGACTTTTTCTTTTTGTTGGAATCTCTCCCTTTGTGTTTAATTTGTCACACCCAATGGATTCATTCTGCTGGGCTTTCTGGAGTTGTCCTCTTTATCTGTTCCTAGGATATTGTCTAAAATTTTTTGGAGTGTTGGTTTGGTATTCATGAAGTTCCCAAGGTTCTCTTTATCATGAAAGTATCTTATTTCTCTATCAATTTTGAAAGATAGTTTTGCAGGGTACATCAATCTGGGTTGGAGGCTGTTTTCCTTTAGAGCTTGAAATACATCACTCCAAGCTCTTCTTGCCTTGAGGGTTTGCATTGAGAAGTCTGCTGTGATTCTGATGGACTTTCCTTTGTATGTGATTTGTTTCTTTTCTCTCACTGCTTGTAGAATTTTGTTCTTCTGTTGGGTGTCTGGAATCTTAACTATTATATGCCTATGTGTAGATTTTTTTTTGATCAAGGCTAAATTGGAGTCTTATATGCCTCACTTATCTGTATGTCAAGTTATTTTCCCCTGCTTGGGAAGTTTTCTGCCATCACTTCTGTGAAGCTTTTTTTTTTTTTAATAGTTCTTTTATTGGTACATTTTAGGTATACAATTCGTTTACATTTATCATTGGGTGTTTGTACCTGTACATGATATATCTTGGTTCTTATTTTTTTCCCCATTACTTGTGTGCCTTTCACCCCCTCCACCCTTCCCTATTTACATAGATTTCATTTCCATTTTTTTCTTTTCTCATAGTATTTCCTTTCCCTCTTTTCCTTTCCTCTTCCTCTCCCTTCTGTGAAGTTTTTTTTATGTCATCTGCACTCTCTCCTCTTTCTTCCTTGACTCCAATCAGTCTTATGTTATTTTTCTTTGCATCGTCTAGCAGCTGCTGGATTGATTTCTAATGGTCCCTTACAGCTTTAAAGCAATTTTTCTTTTCCTGGTCACTAATTACAATCTTATCTTCTACATCTGAAATTCTGTCCTCACATTGGTTCATTCTGCTGCATAGACTTTCAATGGAGTTTTTAATCTCCTGGAAATCTGTTTGCATCTGTTTTATGGATTCCATTTGTTTCCTATGTTGGGATTCCATCATGTTCCTCAGATCTCCTATTTTTTATCTGTGTCCTCTGTAGATTTATTAACCATGTCTTGTGCTATGGGCACAATCTTTGCTGTTATCTGAGAAATTATTACTGATTTCATTTTTTCCAGATCCTCTTTTGTTGCCAGTTCAGGGAGTCCAGGTGGTTGAGTATCAGATTGTTCCATCTCACTTCCCTTTGGGGTTGCTGTAGGTGATGTTTTTGAGGCTTGCTTACGTGTCTTCTCATTTCCACGGGGCAAGGGTGCTGCTGGCGCCCCCGTGGCTCGGCTCACCTCCTCTGCCCTAGGAGTGGATCAGCGGTGGGGGACCCTCCTCCTGGGCACTGGGATTGGCTCACCTCCTCTGCCCTAGGAGTGGTGGAATGGTGATGGGGGTTGAAATTGTCTTAATAAGTGATATCTGTACATTGCCAAATTCAAGGGCCAATTTTCTGTCCTCGTCTTGCTTGTCCCACAACCAATGTTTGACCTGGCCAGTCTCTCACTTAAAGGACTTTTACTTGCCTTCAAGCCCCTCACATCTCCTTGATTTCCTGATTTCTCTGGGACACTCATTCTAAGTTCTACTTGTTGTTATCTATGTTCCCAGATCTCTTCTAAATGGAGTATTTCTGGTCTCAGGCTTCAGACCTCTTCTCTGTCTCTACTCACTTCTCTGTTCAGGTGCTTAATGGCCTCTATCCTGAAACCTCCAACTCACAAGTCCAGCCTGCTTGTCTGGTAACTATGATCACTTATCAGAGACCCCTGCTGAAGATCCTGATCTTCTGTTCAGTGCTATGACACATGGCAAGAAGAAAGACTTAGAATTAAAGAGACAGAGCTCGGGGAACTGGGATGACCAGTGCTTGAACAAGCAAAGGCCCTGAAAACCAGAACCTTTGATATTTACTGGTGACAATCATTGTTGCGTTAAGGTGAGGGGGCTATTTCTGGCTGGTAATCATACATTGTTGATGCAGGCAAGGCTTATAAAAGAAGAAACAAAGCATTCTTGTGTTAGGCTGGGAACAGAATTTGGGTAAGAGTCATTCTGACCTCGGTTGTATGCTATCTCATATGCCTTGGTGAGACTAACTTCTTAAAATAAGCCAATTGTGGGGTTAACTCTTCATAGCTTGTACTGCTTATAGTTTGCTTTGGGCATAATCAGTGGGGCAGTAGTCCCCTGCAGCCACTTCCTGTAAAAAGGATGAATTTTCAGCACATTTAAAAGATTTTTTTTTTGTCTTCTACAATAAATATTCTTTTGACATAATAAGGTTTTGTTAACCTTAATATGTCATTTTTATGATTTCTTTGGGAATTTTTGGCATGCTTCTATACCCATATATTAGCACTAATCCTCACTATTTTTTAAGGAGTTTTAGAGCAAGACATTTTGTTAAGTATTTGTCTTGCATGAGCATGTAGGATAGAATGGCAGTTTTCAACATTTTATTAGCCTCACATAGGGAGCTTGCTATAAACACACACCTGGGATCCAACCCAGGATTTCTGACTTGAGATGTCCAGCTTGGAACCCAAATCATTTATATTTTCCATAAGTTCCTGAGTAACTAGTTCACCTGGTTCAATGATCATAAATTAGTAGCTCTCAGTTTTGGGGTTTCTTCAAATTTAAATTTAGTGGCAAATAAAAATCATTAGTAAGGTTAATACAATCACACCAAGTCTTCTTCCTTCAGAAGACCTGAGGGTGACTCCAAAGTATCTTGGAATAAAATCAGTGAGTAGCACAGATAAACAAATGTGTTAAGTACTTCAGGAAATATTCACAGATAATGATTTTGTTGTCCAGGTAGAACAAAAGCAGCAATGTGCCTGCAAAATGCTTCACTGGAGATTCAACACTTGTACTAAATTTTGAAGAGCATTCAGGAGTGTCTCAACTTGAGGGCAGTTGGAGAAAGCATTTAAAACATGAGGGGCAATGCCCCCCAAACCCTGGAGATGGTTAGCCACATCATTGACTTCATGCGGAAAAATGGATTGGCAGGGAAGTTGCATGGAAAAGCAGAGTCATGAGAAGCTTGAGTGGCTTAGTCAAATACCCTGAATGCTGCCTTGAAAGGCTCTGGGAGCAATGTAAGATTTATATTAGTGAGGTCCATGACAGGATCTTTACGATCACAGTGTGGAAGACAGACTGTTGTTATACCAAAAGGAAGCAGAATGTTCCTGTAGATCCTGTAGATTCCTTAGATGTTCCTGTAGTGATCATGCAGCCTGAGAAGCTGCAATAATGACTAGAATTGTGTTTCTGAGGATGTAAGAATTTCAAGAGGCAGGGAGTAATCTGTTTCATTAATGTCAAAAATAAGATGGTTGGGGCCGGGGATTTAGCTCAGTGGTTTCGTCGCCTGCTGCGCAAGTGCAAGGACCTGAGTTCGATTCCCAGTACCAAAAGAAAAAAAATAATAAGATGATTAAAATCTAAGATAGGTTACAAAAGTATATTTCATAAGTCAATAACTTTCCATGTTTTCCTATTATCTTCCCTGAGCCTTAAAGCATTGTGATTTAATCAAGACATTTTTCTTTTTTTCTATTTTCCTGCCACAGGCCAGTAATCTCATATTACTGTCATAAATAGTACATTCAATTCCTTTATGTTGAAGCCATATCCCAAACTAGTTAGTCTGAATCTCTGGAGGTAAGTCACAAGGATCAATATATTTTATGTGCAAGAGGGTTAAGAAACTCTGTTTTAGAATGAGGAATATTCCTTGTTCACACACAGATTTTCAATCCCTTTAAATGATTAAATTTCTCACTGATAAAATTTCAAACTTCTAGAGCACTTACTATATGTCATATCCTAATTTAGAAAATAAATATCTTAAAGAACCCTAGATAATAGTACATAACTGAGTATATAAATATGTTTGTGACTACTTATCTAATTACCAAGATTTCCCTAGGCAAATAGTAATATTAATTAATATTTTGCAGAGAAGGGGAAGGAAAGAAAGTAAATTATGTGGGTTTCCAAGACAACATGCCAAACAAATGCCAGACCTGAAATAAATGCTAGTTAGGTCAGCTAGGCTCTGCTATCAGTTGCTTCAAGAAATTAGAGACCACTCTTTGCTTTTTTTAGGGAGGGTGTTAGGAAGAGGAGAGAAACTGAGTAATAGAAAAATCACTTTAAGTATAAAACATCTATTTGAATAGGTTATTTCAGGCAAGTCTCAAAGTTTTTGGGATTCCCCTAAATATCCAAAGCCCTATTGTGGATAGTGAGACATGTTGTTAAACAAAAGTTATTTATATTTAGTTTTTTGCCTTAAAATCTAATCAACATACTCCTAACATAATTCTGATGTGCCTCAATAATGTTAAGAACTGTTATTATTTTGGAAAAGATTTCCTGAAAATTGTAGTAGATATTTCTACAATACTACAATACTAGGCTTAGCCTGGTCCTTTCCCTAAGTGCATATATTGGACAAAGCATAGGAGGAATTTTGACATGCACACTTTGCCAGTGAAAGGGAAGGTGTTCAGGCATTTAGAAACTCACCAGATGATAGAGGAACCTGAGGTATGGAAATCAGAAAAAGATTTGGATTTTCCATGGACCAGGGAATAATCTACTTATCAGTCAATCAAAAGAAAGCATTGTGGAAAAATCTACACAGTGGAAGCTGTTCCACCTAGAATGCTTCAGCTCAAGAAAACAAGCAAATGAATGAAAAAAGAAAAAACAATTCTTTCTAATCACATCAAAAAATATCACTAAATGTTTATTGTGCTGGATAACTTATTTCTATTTTTTTGATCTTTAAAACTTCATATTTTGGCATGTTTCTTTTCACATTTGTTGTATTTTACTGTTGTAAACAGAATCTTCTTACCTTTACTTTAGATAGAATTATCCTTCTAGGATGAGTATTCTCAATTTCTTTCTCTTGACATCAAGAAAAGACTGATTAGAGCTGGCACGTTATAAATTTCAAACTATTTGGTCACAAAAAACCCAAAAAAATTCAACACTACTGAAACCATTTATAGTTAAAATATTAATCTTTGTAATTGTTATAAAAATTAATGCATTGACTAAGGTTAATACTACTCTATTTTTCTTGAACATAAAATATCAGAATAAATTAATTAATGCAAAATAATGAATTAAAAACAATGTCAATTTATTCTTCCACCATATTGCATGAATTCAACAATTTTTCTTCTCTTAGAAGAAAATAAAAGGTGATAAAGTCAAATCAGTTCAGATTTTGAGTTAAATTTTCCAATATTATGTAAAGAGTCAGTGAAATTTCTTTCTTTTTTTTTGGATCGGGGGATTGAACTTGGGTCCTTGTGCTTGCAAGGCAGGCAGCGAAACCACTGAGCTAAATCCCTGGCCCAGTGAAATTTCTTTCATGTAGGAAAAAGTAAGATAAAATTTATTACTAAGATAATTCAGTTCAAATGTAGCTTTCCATCAGAGTTAAAAGCAAATACAGGCAGGGAAGGGGGAAAAAATAAGAACCAAGAGAGTATGTAAAGTGCATGTCTCCAATGATGAATGTCACTATATTGTACACCTAATATATACCAATGAAAGGATATACAAAAAATAAATAAATAAATCTACATAAACTACTACTACTCTCCAGACTCCCAGAAACCTCCAGCAAAAAAAAAAAAAAAAGCAATTGCTGATGGAGAAATTATTTTCTTTCATTTGTTCACAGTCTGCCCCTGTGTGGTAGCTAAGAATATGTTAGCCAGCATAAACTAAATGTTAGTTACATAATAGCCTTATACTATACAGCCAATAAAATTATATTCAATTTATTTTAATTTGGAGTTGCAAAATAATATCAATGCTTGCTCTAATTGAATAAAATATTTCAAATTAGAAATAAATACCTTAGAGCCATTTCTGAATAAATTGAAAGTATTATCTTTAATTCCTGAAATTTGAAGTATGAAATTACTACATAAACTATATACTTATATTTATTTCAATACCTTTGATATATATGAACTTTATTGAAGTCAGAACTATAAAGCATCTGTGAAAAATTATCTGAAGCAATAAGGTAGAGGCTTTTTGCATTCATTTAGTAATATCCTATGGTAAGATTTTAAAACCATTTGATACCATTTTATAAAAATAAACCAAGTTATTGTTACCTGAGAGAGGAAGAATGTGTAAATACTATAGCTTACAGTAGTTGGAAATCACCAACAGAGAAAATGCAAACCAAATCTTGATTCCAATAAAGATGATGTCATCCCTTTATTTGTTTCTATGTTTAATGCAAATAGCTTCAAGTTGTAAAATATGTCCAGGGCATATTTTGATAACTAATAAGTAAATATTGCTTATATATTTTAAGTTCTTAAAGTTTGAACGTTTAAACAAACAACTTCTGAATTACAATATTATTAACCAATAATATATTTGATTTAGTTTTTATTCCTTATTCCACATTTTTTCATTTTATCTTCTACATAACAGCTCTTCTATCATGTAGGGAATATGTTTCTTTTTCACTTTTAGTGAGGTAATGGATATTTATGTTTCTGGCTTTGAATTTATAAATGGTTTGTTAAATAAGAGAAAAAATAAACAAAAACACTATCATTGATTCAAATGATATTTTCTGAAATAGTGTCCCAAGATTCAGTAAATTTAACCTTTAAAAGAAGTATATTATGTTAATTCAAAAATGATAGTTAAAGGAAACTAGATGGGTACAAACTATATAATATGTTTATACAAGTGCCCATATATATGCATGAACTTCTACATTATGTTTTATCAGGTCCTGCCCATAACTCTTTGGTGATATTAGATAAGACCCTTCACCTGAGACTTAACTTTTTACACTTTCAAAATGATAATGTATAAATTGGTCAATATTTTCTAACTGGAGTCTACAAATCTAAGCATTATAATTATGACAAAGCAATGTTTATATATTTTATTTTCATTACTGTGGTAATCTGAACATAAATTTAATTGTGGGTTATTCAGATGACTACTTTATAACTGTCAGGCACATGTCTGATGCCAAAACCTGAGAGGTTTTGAAGTTTTAATTTCTCAATATATATTTCACAAATCTTAATCCTTAAAGTTTTTGTGATTGTCCACTACTGCTCAAATATGAACATGTATTAGAAGCTCAGTTCTAATGTATGCTCAAATTATCTTCAGCATTTAATTTTTGCTTTAAAATATAATACTCATTTGTGTTAAATGTAGCTACCCAGCAGAAGGCAATATACTGCAAAAAAAAAAGATTTTTTTCTATAATTTTTGAAGACTCAGGTCTTACAAGGATTTCAAAACAAGCAAACCAATCTAGGAGGCCATAAAACAGGTGATATCGGAAGCCAAGTTGCAACAGTGTTTGCAAAAGAAACATCAACTTTGAAGAAATTCTTGCTAACATTTCTAGCAAAATAATGTTAATCTTTAAGGCTCTTTTGTCAAGGTGTGAAGAAGGGATCTCATAAATGAAAACCAAAAAAAACAAAGCTTTCGTGAAACATTCTAACACAAGGAATGTGAAAAGTTTTAAGAAATAGCCTTCTTAAAGCACAAAAGTTTCTCCAATAGTGCTTCAAAGTAATTAAGTTTATGCAAAGATAACTTTAAGAATGAATAAATTGCACATTAAGAGCAATTAACCAAAACACAGACTGCTTGATGATCAGTTTCAGAATAAACATACTTTGAAGGTAAAGATGATACAGAGTATTTGATTAGTTAGTCAGAAAGCTCCAGACAGATAAAATAGATCACCCTAGAAAGACAAATGTTGACTGGGCTTTCAATACATATTTATTTTATTTAGTTTATTACTAAAATGATCTATTAATAAAAATTATAACTTCAAAATCAGTTTCTATTAACAAATACATAAAAATCTACAGAGTTAAGATCACATGAGAAAAAAAGAATTCAAAAGTTAAGTACAGTATTCTTATTTAGGAACCAATGTAATTAGATACCAAATTATTACTTTATTAGTGTTACTTACTTGATCTGATTATTTGTTATATTTATTTAATCTGATAATTATTTATATATTTATTTAGTCTGATAATGTATAACATGACAATAATTATATTGCCAAAATATTTTAGGGTTTAATTTTTTCATTAAGCATTTATCATTAATCAAAAATTCTTAACTGAATAAATATTTTATTATAATATATCTTGTTATCTTACAATTTCTTTCTTTGCATATACATTTAATCTGGACACATGGTAGAGGGGATATATTTCTAATCAACATGAAATTGTAACTTTAGGATGAATTTTATATTTCTTTACAAATGCACACTTAAATCTTTAAAAAGTTTTAATGACTCCATATAGTCATTCCTGAGTAGACACCCTGAAATAAAACAAAACCTCAATTTAAAACAAAGCTGGATCTACCCCTTCTTTTATCCCAACAATAGAAAAGTAATCAGTTTGAACACCTTTGCAGAAAAGCTACATCAGATCTAGAGGTCAAAAACAAACCGATAAACAGGCCCTGTGTTTTATTATGACATTAGCAGAATTAAAAGAGAAAGCAAACGTCTTTCTGCTTTCACAGTACATGAAATTGGAAGTAACAGCTGGTTGTGCCTTCCTGAACCCATCTATTATATATGTGATTGCCTAGTATCATAGTGGACTAAAGCTTTTTAAATTGTTCTATAAAAGCATAACTAACAAATTTTATAAGGTGTATTATTTTAACTTAGTTATAATTTATTACTGAGAAAGGATAGAATCAAAATTAATCATCATCTATGTTTTTATATTTTAAAAAGAACATCTGAAATGGTGTATTATTTTCCACTGGTATTTTAGTGAACTACAGATGTTTTATCTATTTATCTATCTATTTATATATTTAGCAAATATTTCTTGTGATATTGTGTCAGGAATTTCAATATATAACGATTTGCCAGTTATTGTCCATTCCACTTAGTTGAGAATTTTTGGTTTCAAGTAGAAGAAATCCAAATAAGTATATTTGTGAAGAAATGTGGAAGAGAGATTATCAAAATACAGAAGGGCCAGGAATTTAGCTCAGTGGTGCTGCCACCTGCTTCCCAAGCTCAAGGTCCTGAGTTCGATCCCTGGTAACAAACAAACAAACAAACACAGAAGATCAGCTCATAGAAAACCAAGAGCAAGACTGCACAGAACAAAACCTCATGGAAATAACATGAAGCAGCCATGAACCTAGGCTGCCCTCTCCGTGTGGGTGGTTCCCCCAGCTTGCAGGACTTCTAGTTTAAAATTGACTCAATGAGAAGACCACCATTGACTTTAGAAAAACTTTCATGTACTTTGGCTTCTGCTCTTGGTACTGCCTCATTTACTAAGTTACATAAATTGAATTTTTTGAGGAGAAATTCGATTGTTGAGTATAATTTTTCAAACCAGGCTATTGATATTTATTTGTTCTTAAGTAGTTTTACTGACGTGTACTAATTGTACATGTGGAATTCAGTTTGATTCACCCATGCAAATAATTTGCCCTGGTAAAATCTAACTTAGCTACCACACTCCACCCCCCTGCCAGCCTTCTTGGTCATTCTTTTCTTTTTATTTTTTTATTTATCTTTTTAGCTTCTACATATAAGAGAGTATATGAGGTCATTATGTCTCTATGACTGGCTTGTTTCACTTAACATAATGTTCTCCAGATTGACTCCCTAGATGAAATAACACAAAAAACATTGTTTATCTACTAAAAAGCAAATGTTTACTCCTCGGTTTAAAGGGTGTGAGTTTAAGGACTTCTTTTTTTTTTTTGTGGTACCAGGGAATGAACTCAGGACCTTGCACTTTTGAGGCAGGCAGCAGCACCACTGAGCTAAAACCCTGGCTGAGTTTAAGGATTTTCAAGTTACTTTTATTGACCAATTGTATAGAATTAATCAATATATAGTAAATACATTTATATGATTTATTTCCCTGAAAGCTTAGCTTTGATGTAGACTTTTAATATTAAAATTTACTTTTTGTCAAGTGCAATTACTTCTTTGCATGATATACTAATTAAAATGTTGAAGAGACATTCTATATACAATGAATGGGAATGTATCAATTTTAAAAGTTTCATTTATTTAATTCAAGGAAAATTGAAATAGGGTAAAAATATTTATTTTGACATAAAAATAAATCAAATAAGCTAATTTTCACTCGACTTAGTCTTGGAAGAGGTGATACACTTTCCCTAAAGACTTATTATGACCATTTCGCCTTAAACGCAGAGAACTGAACATATATATATTTGTCTTCTCTTTCAAGAAACAGAACTAAAATTGAGAAGGAAGGAATTGCATCTTATAAACACACTAGAAAAAATACAAGAAATAGAGAAAAGAAGGCTCTACAAGGATAGGGAATATAGAAAGATTTGAAAAAGAAGTAGCAGCAGATGTCTATGAGAAGAAAGAAAATGAAGAGTTAGGAACCCACACAGGTTTAGGAGTAGGAAGTTGAGACTTAAGAGGTTGTGAAACTCGATAGTTTATCAAGGAATTAAAACCTAGAGAAGTGAGGTAAATTTTTATAAGTATATATTAAATAAATGGGAACTGGGATTTAAATTCTTAAGATCCATTAAGTAGTCCCTAGTCTTGTTGACAGCAGGCCCATAAAAGACAGGGAAGAAAAAAGTTAACAAAAACTTACACACTGCATCGAGCTACTTGAATGTTATGGTTCCAAATGTATCAGTATCAAGTATACCTGTTTCACCAAAATACTGAACAAACTTTCCCTCAATTTTTTGAACAGCTGTGGAGATAAGGCCAAAGATTAACATTTGTTGATCTTTCCAAAATGACTTTACCACTGCATTCCTCTCTGTAAAATGAAGTCCACTGGTTGGCATAGAGATCTTCTGTTTGTTTTATACTATATTACTCTTTAGTACTGTGAACACAAATAAGGTCATTTGACAATTGAGGAAAGTTTCTAACAAGGGAAATATAGAACGGTGTGCAAAAGAAGGTAAACAAAAGAAGAGGTAAGTCAGGAAGCAGAAAAATCCTTTAAAAAGTCAATATATAGTCAATATATTAAATAATATAAATGAAGAACTAACATTAGTAAAACATCAATAGTAAAAAATGAACAGAAAGCAAAGAATTAGGGTGCTCAGTGGTAGACTGTACTTAGCACGAACGCAGCCTAAAATCATTTTCCAGCTCCCACTCCCCCCCAAAAAAAACAGAACAACAACAACAACAACAACAAATATATATATATATATGTATATGTATATATATATATATGTGTGTGTATATATATATATATATAGGAAAATATATGGAAAATGGTAGTATAAATAAAATATTCGATAAAAACATTGAACTAAAAAGTACAAAAATGTCACAGTGACAAATGTAGACATAGTAGAAAATATAACCAAATGGGAAATAACAGAAAAAAAATAAGGAAACTTGAGGACTAATTCAAGAGTTGCAACATTAAAAAAAGAGAATTTTTTTTAAAAAGATATAAACAAATGGATGATGGCACAGCAGTATATCAGTTTTTTAGAACAGCCATAGCAAAGTACCACAGACTTTGTGGCTTAAACAACAAATTTCTTTTCTTATAGTTACAGGATCTAGAAGTTTGGATTAAATTTCAGTAGAGTTTACTTGATCTGCACATAGTAGATGCTGAAAAATTTTGAGTAGGAGAAGATTTTGATATATTGAAAAAGTTAATTTTACGTTTTTTAATACTCAGGCATTTTGAGGATAAGTTGAGATAAATTAGTATTTTACTTGCATAAATATTCCAATAGTTCAAGTATGAGTAAATAAAATTCATAAGATATCTCCATACTGATTTCCACAGTGGTTGCACCAGTCTACATTCCCATCAACAATGGAGAAGGGTTCCTTGCTCCCCAAACCCCTGCCAGGATTTATTATTGGTTGATTTCTTGATAGCAGCCATTCTTTCTGGGGTGAGGTGGAATCTGTGTTGTTTTCATCTGCATTTCTCAAATGACCAGTGATGCTGAACATTTTTTCATATATTTATTTTGTGCTTTCACTTCTTTGTCTGAGAAACGTCTGTTCATTTCAGATGCCCATTTTTGAATTGGGTCTTTGAATTTGGGGGGGGGGGTCTGATTTTTTTTCCATTCTTTATATATTCTACATAGTAGTCCTTTGTCTAAGGTACAGCTGCTGAAAAATTTTTCCCACATTGTAGGCTGTCTCTTAGCTCTGTTGGTGGTTTCTCTTGCAGAGCAGAAGCTTTTTAATAAGATGAAATCCCAGTTGTTGATTCTTTGTGCTAGTTCCCATGCTACTGAGGTTTTGTTCATAAAGTCTTTTCCTATGCCAATGTCTTCAAGAGTTCTACCTATCTTCCAGCAAGTTTAGTGTTTCTCTCTTAATATTTGGATTTTTAATCCACTTTAATCTTAGTTTAGTGCATGGTGATAGGTATGGGTCTAGTTTTAATCTTTGGCAGGCTGAAATCCAGTTTTTCCAACACCATTTTTTAAATAAGCTATCTTTCTTCCAATGAGGGTGGTTGACTCCTTTGTCAAAGATGAGGTGGTGGAGTATGTCTGGAGTTGTTTCTGCATCTTCTAATCTATACCACTGACCCTCAGATCTGTTTGTTTGCCAGCATCATGCTGTTTTTATCACAGTAGCTTTGTAGTATAGCTTTAAGTTAGGTATTATGATACCCTCAACCATGTCTCTGTTGCCCAGAATTGCTTTTGCTATTCTAGATCTCTTCTGGTTCGAAATAAATTTTTGGATTGTTTTCTCTAGTTCTGTGAAGTCTATTGTTGGAATTTCAATTGGCATTGCATTGAATCTATGTAGTAGTTTTGGAAGTATGGCCTTTTTCACTATATTGGTTCTTCCTACCCAGGAACAAGGGATGTCTTTCCATTTTCTTATATCCTCCTCAATCTCCTTTTTCAGAGTGCTGTAGTTTTCAGTGGAGAGGTCTTTTGCTTCCTTTGTTAGATTGATTCCTAAAAATTTCATTTTTTTGGATGCTATTGTAAAAGGAATTGTTTCCCTAATTTCTCTCTCAGTGAATCTGCTATTTGTGTATAAGAAGGCTATTGTTTTTTGAGTGTTGTTTGACCCAGCTATTCCCCTACTGGGGATCTTCCCAAAAGAATTAAAAGAATCATACCACACTGATATATGTGCATTCATGTTTATAGCAGCACAGTTTGTAATAGCTAAAGCTTGGAAACAACCCAAGTGCCCATCAACTGGAAACTGGATAAAGAAGATGTGGGTTTTTTTAATAAAATGGAGCACTACTCAGCCATAAGGAAAGAGAAACTAGAGACATTTATAGTTAAATGGATGCTTATTGAGGCCATACTTTTAAGTGAAGTAAATAGGACACACATGTGTAAATACCAAATAGTTTCTCTAGTGTGAGAAACTGCAAGTGTAAATAAGAATTAAAATGATTAAAACAAATAATTGATAATTTTAAATAGGAAGAAAAGGTCCAAAAGGGTAGGGGTGGTGGGAGGGGAAGGGGAAAGGAAAGGAGGGAAAGGAAAAATTATGAGAAAAGAAAAAAATGGAAACAAAGTCTATGTAAATAGGGAAGGTTGGAGGGGGTGAAGGGCGCACAGGTAATGAGGAAAAAAATAAGAACCAAGATACATCACGTACAGGTACAAGCACCCAATGATAAATGTAAATGTATTGTTTACCTAAAATTTACCAATAAAAGAATTTAAGGGAAAAAATAAAATAAAATTCATAGCAAGAAGGTAAAAAAATAAAATGTGTGCCAGTGTGTTCAGAGACTAATTATTTCAAAATTTTTTTTTAAAAAAGAGAGACAAGGAAAAAGAGAATAGAAAGGAAAAAATGGAAACAAAGCTATTTTTTTTTTTTTTTTTTTTTTTTGGTACCGGCGATTGAACTCCAGTCCTTGCACTTGCGAGGCAGGCGACGGAACCAATGAGCTAAATCTCCCACCCAACAAAGCTTTTTTTAAATAAGGAAGGGAAGGGAGTTGAAAGGAGGAAAGGAAAAATGGGAAAAAATAAGAACCAAAATATATCTTGGACAGCTTCAAATTCCCTATGATGAGTGTTATCATTATGTATACATAAAGTTTATCAATAAAAAACATAGTAAAATAATAGCCAATGAGGCATTATATTTTGTCTAGAAAATAAGTAATAGAGATCATGAAAAGTCATAAATAAAGGGCCTATAGCATTGAATGGGAAGCATTTTATAATACAATCCCATCTGTGTATTTAAAAATGTTGTAAAATGAATAAGGAAATGGGTCATTATAAAATAATTAATTGATTTCTATATGAGGACTCAATATCAAATCAATCATAGCTCCAGCCATCCATTTCATAAGAACAAACATTCAACAATTATATGCTGATTAATCAAGTTCATTTAACAAAAGTCCTGCTTTAGTGACACATTTTACATTCTTTCTTGCCGACACACCTGTTCTACAAACACACATATGAAGATTTGGTTAAACAATTAGCCTGAACAAATATTTACAGAGAGTAAATATTTTTCCACATTTTAAGGAAGAGCAGACAATGATTAATCAGATCTGAACTAGAACTTAATTTGAATAGGAAAAATAATCAACTGAAAGAAAAAAACTGATATTTTTAAATGGGAAGAATAGGTTGAATTCCTTGTCTTCACAAAATTTATTTAAAATATTGAAAAATTTATAAGTTGTATCACAGTTTCTCTATATATTATTCTGAGGTCATGGTACTCTTAAGTCGGCCTAAGAAAATATTAGATATATAAATATGTGTTTTCAATGCCTCTAAATGTATAGAAGCCCAAGCATTCAACAATTCAAGCATCATGGATAACAGGAGTGTGAAGGAATTTTAGTTGGTGAAAGAATTGGAGGAAGAAAATGACACATATGAAAGAGTATCATTTGTTTGTCATTATCCATCTGTCTCCATTAAAGTTATTGAAGTAGGAATTAGCGACTTAGGCCTTAAACGTTTATCATTAGGAATAAAATCACTAAAGCAAGTCCAATTTTTCTTAATTCTCCTGGTTACAAATATCCTAGTTTTCTGTTAGGTTAACCAGGGAGTACTACTGTTGTCATGGTATTTGAGAAGTAAAAGTGCCTAGAATAAAAACTCAATTCTGGCTTTTATTATTTAGATTTTTACTATTTAGGTCACTTGCAGTAGGTTTCTTAACAATTCCAAGCCTCTGCTTCTTCACCTATAAAATATAGATATTATATTAAATCCTTATTCTCTTTTTAAACGAGTACAAGTGAATTTCACATAAGCTATACAAGTGATGAATCATCAGCATTCAAGACATGATTGGATATGAAGTTGATTGGGAAGAAAAATCTATCATATCTCCTATCCTTCTGATTAGATAACCAGATGAATGGTGATGTCATTAATGAAGATAGAGGATACAAAGAGGACAGATATGGTATAAATATAGGTACAGGAAAGGTATGGGAAAGAGAAAGATGCTCTTGTTCGGGGCATGTGTGATTAAGGTGCCCTCCTATAAGAGGTACCTTTTACTGTCTGCTCAACCCATATTCTTTTTCTGATGAAAACAGCAGTGAACCTGTACTAAATGATATTATCCCCTGCCTTCAATTTATGGAAGACCCACCATAGACCTAGGTGAAAAATGTGGGCTTGAACAATTTAATCTCTCATTCAGAAAGTATGAATTACTTTATTAGGCTAGGGAATAACATTAAAGGTCTGTGCCATAGGGCTGGCTAAGAAGACCTTTTGAAGCCATGCAGAAATGAATCCACAGAGAAAGATATTAATGAAAATGAGATGGTAGAGAAAATTTTGAGATGACAAATCAATTCCAGATAGATATGTAGACAAAGTGAGTGTTCATTATCAAAAGGAGCTATTTGTGTAAAACTCAGCAGACGCAGAACCAAGAGGCCACCGAAGCAGCCTATTATGTACATTTATGCCTGATACAGATTACGCAGACTTTGTGAAACAGCAAAATTTCCAAATAAGCCACTTTAAAAAGAACACTTGCTTAACAACTGCTGTCTCTACAAATAAGCCAATACCAATCCACAATAAGCCTCTTAACCAGTGATCTTCATTCCAAGATAGATCACACAGATATCTCATGGATCTCATGAACACCCCCTTTCTCCCCTTCCCTGTTCTTCTCCTTCACCCTATTCAGCTCTCTTTTTAAAAGCTTTCCCTTACCCCAAACTCCTCAGATACACTTATGATCCCCTTAGTTCATGTATCTCAGACTGCAATCTTCTCATATTTTTGAATAAATTCTGTTTTATAATCATTCTCTCTGTATATTTAACTTGACAATGTGCATATATACCTAGGTAGGTAGATAGATAGATAGATAGATAGATAGATAGATAGATAGATGATGTAAACAGGCAGATGTAGAAAGAGACCTACTTTCATTGAATAATTATTCACTTTTTAAATTCCAGTTTCTCAATGAAGCCTAAATAGACTTTGTTATACATTTGATTTACATTTTCTTCCTTACAATAGACTCTTTTGAAACTAGATATGCCTTGATTATATTACTGTGGTTAAAGCCATCAGTCGAGCTAGTGATTTATGTAATTCTCAAAGGGCTCTAACATTACAACAGGTGGTCAATATTGCTCAAAAACGATCTATTTCAGCAAGTTTAGGGTGAGGATGTTGCAAAGAAATTCATATCACAAACATGAACTTTGAACTTAAATATGTGTGTTCTTCATTTCAGATATGAAATAACATGAAGGGTCAAGTTTATTACAAGGATTAAGAAATTCTGTCACTTACATATAATCTACCTCAGAGATAGATAAAGAATTGGATCACTTAGCAGATAGTTCTACCTTTGCTCTGGAAGCACTTGTAACACAAGGACATATAAAGTTTAAGCAAAACAGCACATGAAAGATTATAAAATGTGCTTGGTAATCATGAGTCACATGACGATTTCACAATTTTCTAAGTCTCATATTTAATATTCCACATGTCAATCAGTCTTTACAGAAAGTCAAGAGAGGTGAAATCTCCTCGTAGTAGTCAAGCTACATCATATCAATTGCTCTGTGGTTCCTGAGTGAAGGCTGAGCATTTCAAATATATTATAAAGTAAAATTTTAATGCAGCATCTTTGTTTTAATTCAGAGACTATCTTTCTCCTGGAACAATGGACATAGTCCTCAACCATATCAGGGATAATGTAAATATATCATTAATTCATCTAGTAGTTAACAAATATATGTGGAAAGTGGCACCTCTCAATTTACTGATTTATGGGAAGTGGTAGAAAATATGCTGTATTTCATTGTAAAAAGGAAAGTGTTTTTAAATCACACTTATTTGTAAGAACTTACTAGTCAAATACAAGTAGTCCACATGTAAAACATCTTTGATTCACATATTTCAGCAAGCCATCCCATGGTTTGTTCTCCTTGGAACTCAGATTTAAGAAGGCAAAAGAAGAGAGATTTCACATCCTGGGAAACAAAACATCACTGAGTTGTGAGATCTTGGAATTTAAAGATATTAGATGTCAAGAAACAGGCTCCCTTAGGACATGGAGCCATAGCAACTATGAACACAAGAAAATAAACCAATAGGAAAATAGACAGTTTGAAAATGCACAAGTATAATACATCTTTAAAACCTTCGTTGCAAGTTTCAGTTATTGATGGGTGATTTTACTACATGAATGACACTATTAAGAAAAAACTTAAAAAGACATTCTGTCAGTAACAATGTAATAGGCCCATCCAAATTATATTCTTCAATGAGTCTTTATCATGCATGTTATTAAAAGTTGCAATTTTAGCCAGTAACATCATTTCTCAGGGATTTTTAAATCCCACAGGAAATAAGCAGGTTCAAAAAGACACACTATCATTAAGATAATTTTCTTTAGTATAATTAACTCTAATGTAGAATTTGAAAAGCACTATGTCCACTGATCACCTCATGAAAGTTTGACTCCTAGTGCATAGACATTGTGTAGTGACACCCCCATGCACACACATGGAGACATTGTTTTAGAGAAATGATGAGCTATTGTGAAATAGCACTCTGATTTATGTAGTTCTAAAAAAGCTCCTATTTTATAATTAAATGTGAACTAACATCCTTTTTGTAAAGCCACTAAGATTTGGGGTGAGCATGAGCTCCATTTTCTTATCACACATTATTCAGTAACTGGCCTGAACTGCATGGAGAATGGAGAATAGAAAAATCCAAAGCATTTATTCTTTGTATGAATTAAAGAATGTCTGCAACAGGATGTTCCAAAGTAGTAGAATTGGTCTTATTTAGGAAACTCTTAGATTTATGCATGGACTTAATTTAGCCCTTCAACACGAAGGGTACCAATTCTTCAAATAGGGTCACTTGTCCTTTGGCCTTGATATGACCTTATTATTCTGTCAAAGATTATGCTAGGGTAGATTTCTTGGTCATAAAGAGACATTTTTGAGAGACATTTTTTGTCTTAGATGAGCACCTCTGTAAGCACAACAATGTAATATCTTTTCCTAGTTTATTTTATTCAATTCTACATTTACTCATAAAGCAATTATTGCCAAAGCTTTCAAGACTAGTTTATATTTCATTTCTTTCTCTTTACAACACTTGCACAGTTTAAAATAAAGCACATTAGACTGGCAGAAATTTAAGAACATAGCCATATAAATGATACTCAATACAATAAAGACTATCAAAACAATATCTGATTTTCTGTTAGGACTGCATCTATAAGTAATATGTAACTTTAAACTAAATTAGGACAGGTGAAAATCTAGATGTACATGACAATTTTTCTTGGAGGGTTGTGCAGCAAGTATTTATTTGGTGACATAAATATTACTCTTAAATTTTATTATTTAAATAGGCCTTATAGTTTCAAGCTGTTTACCATTTATTTCCCAAATGGCAAAAATAATAACACATTCATTATCAATGAATTATTAATGATGCTAACCATGACTCATTTGTTTGCATTGTAAAGATATTTTGTCATTCTATGTTTAATGATAAATGTATGAATTAAATAAGGAACAAAATAAATCAACACTGAACATCTATTCCATACAGGTTTCTCTCCCTTTAGGCCTAGATAAGCAGTTTAAGTCTCTAGGTATTAAGAAATTTAAAAATTACATTATTGCAGCCAGGAGTGAGGAGGTGAGCTATCTTCTCACAGAAGTTAAAGAGTATGATTTCTTCTCTTAAAAGCGACACCATGAAGAAAGATTATGGAGTGTGACTAGCCAGGACTTTGCAGGGAGGAAAAGAGGCAGAGTTCTTTTTAAAGATCCTTAAACTATTATGATTTTCAATGTCTACAGCCATCATCACTCATCTGCATGGGAGCTACATCCAAGCAGGAGTGACTCCTTATTCCTTCCTCAGGAGTGCAAATTTCATAAAAGTGAGGCCTTCTCGATACTCTTGGAACATTTCTTATACTGTTTTATATCACTATTATATTCTTATAGCTTTTTTCAGGGAAAGAATATGAGTGTGCTCACCACAGGGTCTAAGGAATTTTCCAATTATGATTTCTATAAATATTTGTTTAATTACCATCCATTTTCAAGAAATATTTGTTTCATGACTCAAAGGGATAAATGAGGCAATGATAATACTGTTTTGATGTTTAATTTCCTATCTCTTGTCAACCACAGGCACTTTGTCTGTGTCCTTTATAAGTTTAATACAACTAATAAAACAAAGTTAATATTCAAACAATACTACATTTAAAAAGTTTCAACTGGAGTACATGTATGTATGCATTATGACTGAATCTATAAGCATTTGGCTTAGAAATTCCTGCAATTTGGAAAAAATGTATTGTTTCAATGACACAGTAAGTTTCATTATGTAAGGTAGAAGTATTATTCCCTTTATAACTTCACCAATAACTCATTTTCTTTTTAAAATAACTCTTTTATTTTTCCTTCAGATGGCTTCTGATAAAATTTCATAATTATAGGTCAAAAAAATACTTGTGGTTTCTCATATCCAAAACAACATTTTTGCTATACCTGTATGTCTTTAACATTTTAAACATACTTTTTAGATAGATTTAAAACATAATTTAGGGGAAAATCTAATACCATAATATAGACTGTTTAATGTGAGCACTGAAGGTTCTCCAAGTAATTTTTAAATGATTTCTCCTATCATCTACATTCCTGCCCAGTTTTATACAAGAAAATTGACACTAACCCAATCAAAGCATATTCTTTTATTTCTAAGATTGACGCAACCACTATGTATAACTGCAGTATGGAAATACAACATAAAACAGTCCAACTTATTCCTGTTTTTTAAAGACAACTTATTAATGTAAATTATAGCATTGAGATACTTCTGTTTTTAGAAAGATGAAGTAAACATAATTGTCCTGTTCCTCTTGCAAATTGCAACTAGAAACCTCGGACATGTATCTAAAACAAACATAAGATGACACTGAAAGATCAAGAGAAGGTAGCAAGCTGGAGACTTCAATACTTACTGGAAGACACATTGGCGACTTTTCTTGGTTTTCTTTTTACCTTAGTATATTCAAACTAGAAGCAAAAGAAGCTGGCAATCTATAAATACCAACGAGCACAAAAACAAACAAATGATATTATCCAGCACAAGCCTGTTCTTTCTAGAAAAGGGCCAGAAAAGAGGCAGCCAAGTAAGACAGAAACCATGTAGACAACAACTACCCTAATAGACCCACACTCCACAAAAACAGCTGACCATTTTCACCCTGACTGGGGCATCTAGACTTCCAGGCATGTCAACTGTGAGGAGACACTGCAACATCACTGCCATCTTGACATCATAGAAGATCAAGTAGGAAGTCAAAACCTCCATTTGTACTGGGCAGTTACAAGATGCCTCCCCCAGTTCCTGCTGGAGTGGTTCAAGGGAAGACTGCATTGGAAAATCAAGGCTGTCACCATTAAAATGCCATCTTCAAGGCTCCTTGAAAGCAGCACCAACGCATTATTATTCCAGACTGGGAAGAAATAGTCACAATACATACTTGATAAAGAAATAATACCCAGAGTACATAAAGAACAATACTTTTTTTTAACAAGTCCAATTAGAAACTAGAAAGCTACATAAAGAGTCATTTCACTGAAAAAGATATCCAGACGGAAAATAAGCACATGAATTATATTCAATATTACTAGGGAAGTATAAATTCAATCTACCATGAGACATAACTAAGCACCTATTAGAAAAGTTGAAATAAAATCATAGTAACAGCAGATGCTGGTGAGGATGCAAACTTAGATTCCTTAAGAATCCATTACTGACAGCAATATTAAATGGTGCTTCCTCACTGGAAAATAGTTTGACATTTCTTAAAACAATAAGCAACTATATTACAACCTAGTAGGTTTACACCATAGAAATGAAAACTTACAGAAAAAAATCTATACATGGATAACACAGACCTTTATTCCTAATAACCCAGATATCCATTATTGGTTGAATAGTTAAGTGAACTGTGGTTTATCCGTTCCATGAATATGTCAGTAATAAAAAGTGACAAACTATCAATACATGCAACAACCTCGATGAAAAAACCAGAGAATTATGAAGACTGGAAAGGCTTTCATAGAATATTGCACACTGCATGCTTATATTTATGAGACATTTTCAAGGTGATAAAACTATAGAAAAGGAGACTACATGAAGGATTGCTAGAATTTAAGGAGGAAGTAGGGTGAGTAGAGGTGAGTACAAGATAGAAAAGCAACAAGAGGAAACTTTGTGTTAATGGAAATTCTAGAAATCAAGGTTAATCTCCTCATGATATAATAACATAATTTTGCAATATTTTGCCATTGGGGAAAACTAGATGAACATATATATCTCTCCTGGAATTACATGTGACTATACAACTACTTTAAACAAATGCTTAATTAAAAAATATTTCAAGACCAAACCAGAAAGTGTGAGATACAAGTATACTTACATAAATATGAAAGACATTTTTAAACAATATTTGTATTATTTGTTTCACAGCCTATGCGGAAACTTTTTTTGATTCACATTAGCCTTTTCTCTGCATATGTAATATTCTTTGACCCTACTTTCAGGATGTTCAATTGATTCTTTGTTCTTTTCCCCTTATTACTCAGTTTAATAGTAGATGTAACAGTAATGATTTTTGTCCTAGAAAATTTAATTTAATATTTTTATTTTTAATATCAAATAATAAAATTTAATCTGAAATTTTAAAACTTTGAATTATAGAACACCTACAACTAAGCTTTATAAATTATGATTGGAAAATATGGGTAACTTTTTAAAGACATAGTCAAACTAGAGTAACAAAAAAGTGTATAAATTCCACCAAAATCTTTTCCATCTGTATAAATAAAACTTGGCATTTATAAATTTAATAGAAGCAGCAGACTATTTTAATTACAGTAAATATACCACAGACCTGGTGAGAAGAAAACTAGGGCTGATTCCTTGAAATTTGCTAATTTTTATCCTCAGAATTTATTGCCTACTAGAAGTAAAATACTTGTTCTTCCATTAATTCTTCTTCACCTTGACATGGACATATCTATGCTTTCAAACACTGCTCTTCTGTTGGCATCTTTCTTCTATGTCATGGATTTTGAAAAGATTCCCTTCCCAACCCCTTTCTATGATTTATTTTTCTTCTTCATTCTCTTCTCAAATTCACAAAGCCTGCCACTACACTGATAGAACATTCTTCCCTGCATTGCCTTCTCCACAGATAGACTTTTATTTCTCTGGGGAACAATATTTTGAAATTTGTTCTTTCCCCTGGTTCTGTATGTGTAATTTTTCCTGATGTTTAAAAAGAGGCTTGTGTAATAAGCAAAGATGAACAAGATTCTTCCATTATTCACAAATCCACATACTAACAAAAATGAACTGTGATTATTACAAGCCTTGTACGTTGGATTCCGAATCAGCCAGCACACCAATACCTCAGGTAACTTTACTTTAAAATTGATGCCACCTGAGTCTGGTGTAAGATTATAGAGGTAGTATTAAGAACAATTATTGAAGCATTAATTCACATGTTATTTAGACCCTAATATATTACAAAATTAGTTTGAAGTTTATGATAAAATTTTTCACATTTAATAAAACCATTAAACTAGAGTAAACACTACTAGTTAATATATCAATTGTGGACAAACTCTTAGCTAGTAGTTCTGTAGGAGCCAAGGAAAAATAAGGAATCATGAACAAGCAGAAAAGATTGGGGGGAAAAATTCTTGGTACTATATTTTTAAGAAAAAGTTTTCATATGGTAGAAACAGATAATTTATATTTAAATGAAAGCTCCTTATATAAGCAGGCAAAACTATAGAGTGACAGTGATATTTTTTAATTGGCCCTTAATCCCGGAGCACCATACTGAGAAATATTCTGAGATTAAATTTGGGCCTAGAGAAACAATAGCCCGCTTCACAGTATCATCTACTAAAGACTCAGGTTTGGAGAGAGGCTGTCTTTAGGCCTCTCACTTGCTGTCCAGAACTCAGACCACCAATCTGCTTCATGAATGTGAAACTCAAGACTCACACAAAATTTACATTTTGTAAATTTTCGACATGCTGTATTACATTACATTTGATTTAGCAAGTCAAAAGGAGATTTTTGTCATTTGGGGATTATGGAAAAGCTAGAGATTAATTAATAAAGTAGAATATAAATTCAATCTTCTAGGATTTAAACTATCACTAGCATCACATTTTAGACTATCTGAAGTGATACAGAATGTAAAGAGAAATTTTACATATTAGAAGACATTTTGGGGAATTTGAAAAGGATTTGAGTATTAAAAGGCCATAAATTTCTTGGGGTCAGGATTTATGCCTGTTTATTCTTTTATTTCTCATATGACTTGAACATAGTAGGTGATTAAAACATGTTTCCAATTAATTATTGAAAAGAAAATAAGACATGAATTAAACAATGAGATAGTATCTCCATTTGGGGGATGGAGTACAAATTAGGAAAGAAGAAAAATATCTGATTTAGCTAAGTTGAGAGGCTTTTCTAACTTCTGCTTTTTTTCTTTCTCCCACTATGCTTGATACTGAATAACCAGAAACTTATATTGAAAATATTTAATTCACTCACTTTCCCAGTATTCTAACCTCTGCTACAAATTAACATATTACCATTTCCAGTTCCTGACTGATATATGCATGTATTTTTTAAAAGATGTTGAATGAAAGAAGGAGGAATGGTAGAACAAGGAGAATAAATCATTTTTATTCAAAAAGTTTGCAAGAAGTTTGAGAGTTACAAGCTGTCTCACTGGTAAAAGAAACTAGTGCAGCTGTAGAATTTTACTCTGACCACACTGTACACAGAGTTTTCTTTAGAGTAAAAGGTCTTTTGGAGTAAGTTTTCGTGTTCTGAGGCTGTTTGATAGTGAGACTTCCTGGTGAGCTCTGGGTTTGTGATATCCCTCTCCTGAAGATGAGTGCATGCTGGAAGTCACACTGGGGATCCTCCCTCAAACTTGCTGTTATTTTTCTTTCCTTTTTTGTTCATAGGATAGTCTGGGGATGGGTGAGGGCATAATTCCTCTCTGGCCAGAAAAGGTATGCACATACTGCTCCAAGTAGAGCTTCCTAATACCCTTCTTCCCCAACAGGGGTCTTTGCATCTGCATTGCTCACAAGGGCTCCCCCTTTTTAAAAAAATCTTCCCCAAAACTTAACCTTTACCAATAGTATCTTTCCTAACTGCATGAACTCAAGTGGTCCTGAAGATGAGAGAGCTCAATGCAATAACTTCTATGAACTTTTCCAGATCCAATGCCAAGCTAGGAGTTTCCACCAGCCATAATTCTTTTAAACAATACATGTGGTATTAGAATTTAAAGTTAGGTAATGTAAAAAGTACATTAAAGACACTTATATACAGATACATGTATAATCTCTACAGGATAGGAAAAAACTCTAAGAGACAGCAAGAGTATTTGCATAACGCTTTACATTGCTTGGTTATATTTGTCAGAATTCCTATAACCTGAAAATTTCTCACTGAATACATTACAATTTCAGCCTACAGTAAAAGCAATTTTAATTAGTTTTGTTGTGTAATATATAACTGTGAGTCATAACTTTAAGTATAATAGTGGTATTAGTAGTATGTTCTAGAGGTAAAGCTATTACTACAAGAGAATCGTGCCGCTAAATTTTTTAATGGGTATAGGTAATCTTTATTTAATCTGTAACACAGCATAATCTTTTTACTCCCAGGAATTCTGAGAAACTGTCAAATTAGTTACTAAGATATCAAGGAGACTTAATCAGCCTTATTCTTGTTCATTTGTACAAGGGCAAATTACATATTAGAGCAAGCAAGATGGAGAATAATTCATTAGTGGCTAATTGAAAGAGTCTAACAGTATGTACATCAGAACAGACTAGCTCCTTTTGTTTAATACGTAATGCAAAACTTTATAAGAAAAAGAAAATTCATGCAAAATAAAGTAAAGTGGAACTGAAAAAGGTTGGATAGTTAGCAAATAAATAAGTTATTTCAATATTTCAGACAGACTCTCTATTGTTAGTCAAAATATTATACCCTGAACTCTGGATAAAAATGAAATTTGACTTTGTATTTCATCCAAATTCTTGAGTTTACTATATGTTTATATCTATCAGGGAAGAAAGACAATTTATTTTTGTGGAGAAACATTTGTGATTAATTATATGTCATTAAAATAATTGGGAGTAATACCTATCTCACGGGATTGTTGTGAGGATTAATTAGAAATAATGTCTATAAAATATTTGAGGTTCTTGATGAAGGTGCTGTATAAATACAAAATAATATATATTAAAGTTATTTGTGAAAAAATAATTTACCTATTGGAAATTGAATACAAATTGAAAAGCAAAGGGTAGATTTGCTATGTCTCTAGGCTACTGATTTGTATTTCAAGGAATTTAGTTGTTTTTTTTGTTTTTGTTTTTGGTACCAGGGATAGAACTCGGGTCCTTGCACTTGTGCAGCAGGCAGCGAAACCACTGAGCTAAATCCCCGGCCCCATATTTCAAGGAATTTAGAATCTTTCAGATGTAGCTGGATATTTTTTGCAAATAATGTTCTTTTTTGTCGTTTTTTTTTTTTTTTTTAAGGCACTAAAGAGTAAACTTAGAGGTGTTCTTGCAATGGAAATACATCTCCAGCACTTTTTTATTTTGAGATAGGACCTCACTGAGTTCCTCAGGCTGGCCTCCAACTTGCAGTCTTACTGCCTCAGCCTTTCAAGTACCTGAGATTACATGGATGTGTTTTAATTCAGCAGAATTTTTTTTCAGTCACCCCAAGGATTAATAGGTATGGTACATTTTTCTCAATAGTGGCATAATATAAAAAGTGTTAATATAGAATTTTGCGCAACACATGGAACTCTGATATGACAATGATTCCTGTATAGAAAAGACAGATTATTTTGCCTCAGCTTGAATGCCCACCTTAAACAAGTTATTCTTCTATAGGAAAGTAAATTCTGTTAATACTATTTGGTTGATTTCTAGAATCTGGAGAGCTTTCACCAAAGCACTAACATCATCTACTGTGTCTTCTCTTTGCCATTCTCTCTCTCTTTTTTTTTTTTTTTAACATAAACCATTCTTTGAGTAGAGAAACAATCATGTAGTTTTGCTTATATCCACCTAGCCTCACACAAAATATCCTCCTCAACAATGTTGGTTTGATTGAACCCTTTCGGGTTGTTAATACTATGTCCCTTTAAGAGTGTAGAGGAAATTCCTTGAATTAATTAATTGTTCTCCTCTTTCCCTTCTTGTGATTCCTTGAAGATTAGTGTGACCCTTAGACCAGTTTGTTTTCCACACAGACTACTTGTACTGTAGAAAGAAATATGTCTCACAAACATTCCCAGATATGTTGCTAGCAGAATTTTCTCATAAACACTTTTATGATTTATTTTCAAACCTGGCTGCATATCTAAAATGTTCTGTTCCTTTTAGATGAAAGATTTAAATAATTAATGTTGATAACCAATAAATCTTCTTAACAATAATTAAATTTAGTATTAATTTTAAACTTTTATTTATTAGATTAAATCGCATAAATTGCCATATTTACAGTAAAATTGTTCAATATCAGTAATTTTCTTCTTTATCACTAGGGAAGCAGAGTAAGGGTCAAAAGTTTAGGTTAAGAAATCAAAAAGACAAGGCCTCAAATTATTGCCCAGTCGTTTATTAGTTGTGTAATTATGGATAATTTATTTATTCGAGTTAGGCTGCAATTTCTTCATCAAAAATTAAGATGTTAGTATTATATACTTCATTGAATTATTGTAAATATTTAAACTGATTAATACTTAGAGTAAATGTTCAAGGATGTTAGTGGAAATTATTATTAGTGTTAGTTTTTTTTTTTTTGTACCAGGGATCAAACTCAGGACCTTGTGCCTGCGAGGCAGGCATGGTGCCACTGAGCTAACTCCCCGGCCCAATTAGTATTAAATTTAATTGCTATTTCTATTATCTTTCCCATTTTTTTCCTTGAATTTCCTGACTAGTATTCTTGTTTTCCACTAGCTGCCCTTGAATTCCCAATCCACTGAAAGTTCAAATATTATTTCATATGATAATATGAATTTTATGGACTAGGAATCATTATCCTCTTCTTCCATAAAAAAGAAACAGTTTATATGATTTTTTTTTTCCCTAGGATTACTTGGCTAACAAAGGCAAAGCAAGGAAAAGGACTCATTAGCCCTCACCATTCTGGCTTTTATAAAATCATTGAAGTGAAAGTTCTAGAAAATATTCTAACATTGATGATTTTGAATAAAAATTATCACTCAGAAGGAAGCAGGCTCATTTCTTATAAATTTCCACAATGGTCAACATTTGTTTAGCAACTAAGATGTATTTTACAGTATGTAGCACAGTACATACTATGTATTTCTACTGCATACAGACCAGCTTCCTGAGATTGTCATTCATATCCCTTCTTTACAAATAAGAAAGATGCCAACTAGTAAATAGTGCAGTCAAGATTTGAAAGAAGGGTTGCATCCAGAGCCTGTGCTATTGACCACTGTACAGTAGTTCCTGTTAGAAAATTTTACTGTAAACTTTACTGCTTTTTAAACTTCCATTGCTCTTCAAGCAGTGAGCTTCAACATACCATATTTTTTCGGAAAAAAAAAAAAAAAAAGGAAAAAAAAAAAAGAAAACTTTGCCCCACAGAAATTTCATACACCGACTAGAAATTATTGCCTGGGAGGTTTGCAGTTTCACAGGCAGAACTGGCAACATACTTTGCAGAGCTCAAAGTAAGAGGAATATGAGAGGTCTCTTGTTAACTACTAAGAATTTCAATTAATAATGAGATGGTGAAGCACTAAGAAGTGTGGCCTCACTGAATGTGAGAGCCTTTGAGACCGCACCACCAGTATGTCCAGGACCCAAGCCCTGTTCATGGGGCCCCCTGCTCTGAATCTGGCCTTGTTCAGTGTAGCTGTTTTCCTGTGGACCTGCTGACAGCTTCATGGTATGAACAGAATGGAAGTGGAGGAGATCCTTACATCTGCTCCCAGAATCATGCTAGTTGTCAATGGAAAGCACCCCACCCCAAGGCAGGGGGAACCTTGGCAAAGTGAAACTCACCAGGGAAGCAAGACTATCAGACTGTAGTCCAGATTATTTGCCCAGTGAAAAAGGAGAAGTATAGACTACTTTTCAGAGAGTCAGGAAGTGGGGAGAAGAAAGAGGAAGTTTTGGGGAACTCCCCATATCTCACATAAGGAGAATCACCTGTATCCTCCAAAAGAATGGTGGCAGAAAAAATGCCTTTATTGCTTGGAGAGGCCTGTGTTAATTTATGTCCAAAGTCAACAAGACTGAAAATGGTTATTCAAATGTTGTTTGCCCTTAAATTGCAGACCAAGATAATATTTTAACTTTTCTTCCTTTCTAATTAGAAAATATGTCATTAATTTTCAGATTTTCAAAGCTTTGTATGTCAAGACCACTATCATTCAATCTTTTGGTGGGCAAGAATCAAACCAAGTACTTTCCAAATGGAAGTATATAGGATTAAACTCCAGACTCTCTGCTTACTGATTCTGTGACTTTAGGAAAGTTAATTAATCTCTCTGAGACTAGGGTTTTTAAATCTGTAAAATTAAAAAAAAAAAACTAAGGAAAACAGAGAGATACTGTAAGGATTCAATGGATAAAGGTTTTTAGTGCAGTACTTGACATATTGCAAAAATTCAAAAAATTAAAAAGTGTTTTCTATAAATAGGTACATTTACATAGATGCTTATACATATACACATTTATTTTTCATATATAATTTTAAATATCATATATAATATATTTTGAAGTTTCTGAGTTTTAGGCTGTGAGACATTAGGGGTAGGGTTAAATGTTTGGCTAGGCAGGTTACTGTAATAAATTTTCTTGTTTGGACTTCTGTTTATCATTGCTAAATTTACAATCAATTTATATGGCATTTGAATTGAATTGCTGTTGCCTGTACAGATAGGGATTTCCTCTCTACAATCCCCATGCTTCAAATCAAGCAGACAGAATGTTTACTTGAATATGAAACTAAAACAATCCTCAGAAAAGTCAGATGTGTTTCCTGTGTGAAATTGGGCTAATGTGCTTGCAGACACTGCTCAGAGAATCATTTGGGATGCATAAATTGTCATCTCCCAAGTTTATCTTACTTAGACAACACCTTTCTCCCTAATCCATAGCTACCTGATGTACTTTTTATGTGTCTCTTGAATTTAATCACAGAAAGTAAAATGGAAAAAGCTAAAGCTTTAGTAACCCTTCACTAGTACATTTACAGGGTTTATATTCAGGTTTCTCCCCAGGTTTTCAGTTTTATAATTCTCTCAGAATTTTCTGTTAACAGTTTAGTTACTGTATACTCATTTTAGATTCACCAAAATTTTGGAAGATAAAGAAAAAGCAGATGAAACAGTACACCCAACATAAAGTGTTTACTATTCCTTATTATTTAAATATGAAAATAAGGAATACTTCTCTGTTATTTTGGTAGTGGATAAAGCTATTTCAAAAGTAGTGTTCTCAAAGTCTGTTTAATGTGTCCTCTGCAAAATGAGTCATTTGTTTTATGTTTCCACTTCACAGAAGTTCTCCTATGGGAACATCCCTGAGTTGGAAATTTGACTGAATAAATTATCCCTGGTCTTCTGAATTATTAATCTTGGCTGCATGATATGCAAATCAGACTGCATTAACCATATCCAGCAGCACAGCACTGGGTTAGAAGCTGTATCCAGTTGCTGGCAGAGGTTCTGTCAAGGGAGAAGACTTCGAACATAATGGTAAGCTGGACTATAGCTCGTGTCTCTCAGTCACATAAAGTACTGCTGGGCTGCCTGCTGGGGCTGGGGGATCTTTAAAAAATGGTCTGTGACCAGTACATGTTTAAGTGTCAGTGAACTATTCTTAAGTAGATGTACAGAAGAAAAAGAAAATAAAAGAAAGTCTTAAGTTTTACCTTTACATTTATTTTTTTCAAAATTAAGTGTTTTAATTCCCAATACTAAATGTATTTTATTTTCAAAAATCTAGCATGTTTGGTAATGTCTCAGTAATACAGCTTTCACTAAAACTAATAATTTGCTTCACTTAAATAAACATAACTATTTACAGAAAAAGATCCAAAATTATATGAAACAAGCTGTTGTGTATATTTTATGTGTAGAGAATAATGTATTAGAGGATATTTAAAAGTGTCCTAAATATTAAATTTAGCATTTATACATCATAAAATGAGATGATTCAAGAATATAGTTTACTAAAGAAAGTAGAAAATTACAGAAACTGTTATTCTATTTTCTAGAGTGGCTCAAAATTTGTAAAGTTTTCTTAAAGGAAATTATTGAACATAAAATTTGATGTCATGCAATAACTTTATATTAACTTATTTTCTGGAGTGATTTATAGAGTATATAAATTTAAGATTTCAATATTAAAGTATTGTATCATTTTTAGTATGAATACATTTTTCATTTACATTGTTTAGTAATGAGAAAGATAATTTGTAAGTCTGCATTATAATAGAAGTTAAAAATTAAAATTCCACAATGTTTGATAGTTGTAAAAAATTAAATCCTGAAAAAGATCAAATATATTAATTTCAAAATCCAGTTTGCATAAAATGTACATTTTTTCCATTTAGTTTATTGGTACATTTTAGGTATACAATGCAGTTACATTCATCATTGGGATCTTGTACCTTTACATGATGTATCTTGGTTCTTATTTTTTCCCCATTCCCTTGCCCTCCCTTCACCCCCTCCTCCCTTCCCTATTTACAGACTTTGTTTCCATTTTTTTCCTTTTCTCATATTTTTTGTTTTCCCTTTTTTCTTTTCCCCACCCCTCCCACTTCCCCTAGTCCTTTAGACCTTTTCTTCCCATTTCACAATATCATTATACATTTTAGGTGAATAGATTTAAAATGAAAAAATTCTCAAATTAAAAATGAGTACTGCTGATCTGTTTATGTGAATAATTTAGATACTGCTTCTAGCTTTTTAATTCTAACAGGGTTAGATACAGTTTTGGACTGGGAACTAACAATTTCCCTAAAATCACCAATAATTTTTAACAAAACTGTTAGAAATAATTTATCTAAATCAGTTCGAATCTATTTTATCCTTACTTTCATTTCCTATAGCTAACAACTACTGGAAAGTGGAAGAGAAACTGCTAATTTTTCTGAAAAATGTTTTCCTTTAATCAGGGAAGAAACAACGTACTTCCCCAATTTGTGTAACTGCTATGGCCACACTGAAAAAACTCAATATATAATCATATTTGGAATAAAATGTCCTCACAATCGTGGCTCCTTGTGAAGTTAAATTGGCCTGCAAATATTGAATACCCTACATTTATAAAATCATAATTTATAAATATCATAGACTTAGAAAAAAATTTTAAGCATGAAAAGAATGTATCAAAGAAGTGCATTATAAAACTGAAAATTTTAATCTCATATTTATAAATATAAATTCAAATAAATATTAAAGTTTAGAAGGGTACTCAGATACTAAGAATGGTTAGTTTAAAGACTATTTTTTCATTATTTTTGCCCGTTTGCATCCTGTGGGTATTATTCAATTAATATGTATTTTGTACATAAATGTTGAAAAGTTATTTTTAAAAAGAATGAAGCAACCAAGTTATGAGAAGCAAGACAAGAGTATGAATGAGTGAAAGAAAGGAATGAATAAAATCAGTCATTCGTTTTCCTTATTTCAGCCCTGGTATTCTATGTCCTGATTTCCAGCCTCCTTAGATTACCAGAAAGTAGCTTCTCCATCCCTTCCATCTGTTCCCTAACTTGCCTGAGTAGCAAGAAGTCCTTGGTAATCTGGCTTCAAGTTGCATAAGTCTTCATGGATAAATTTCTCATTCATGGCAGCCAAACTTTCCTGCTGCATGTAAGTTGCATAAACAACTCACAAAAAATTAGCCTTTAGTGCCAGAAATATGACTGGGTTATGACAGGAAAAAAAAGAGAAATTTAAAAACTGAAATAAATGAATTTCTTGTCTTGATTCTGAGTGTATACACTAGCTTTTTGAGTACCCACAAAACAACAAAAGTCTCCAAAAGTGAGCTTTGAGGAACTTAACATTCAAAGCTTGAGCAAAGGATCAGCCACAAAAGAGTCCACAAACAGAGAAAGGATAGAGATGAGGAGACTGGTACATCATAGAAGAAAAGAAAATGAGGTCTTCCAGAAGGCCTGGAATTAAATGCTGCAGGAAATGGAGTGATGACTATTGATATAAAAATACAGTATATTAACTTTTTAAAAATTCATCTACCCTTTTGGAATATTTCTACAAAATTAAAAGAGTATTATCATATGTATACTGCTTTTTGTTTAAAAAAAAAAAAAAAAGGCAGAAAGTCCAGCTAACCCACAAGAAAAAAGGCAGAATAAAAACTATTTAGAATCTGATTGGTAGGGACAAAACTATACCACTTAGGTGCATATGTTTTTACACTTTTATATTTTTGGTAACTCCGGTTATAAATTCTTAATTAAGTGCTTCACTTTCTTAAATTGATCCTTGGCTATCTATAATATTAAATTTTACTTTGTATAAATATATTTTACATCACAGATATCACTAAATGCTTTGCCAATTTTGATCATCTATCATACAGAGTATCAGCTTTTATAGCAAAATAGAGCAGTGGGCTCAACTTGGTAGACATGCTATTTACCTGAACTTGGAGAAAATATTTATAAAACTGCTTTGTAAATGGTTAGATGTTTATAGCCATCTCTTATACACTCGTTTTCAAACCAACTATCTTCTAGCCACTGTGCCAGATGTGAAAGTTAAACAATGAGTCAAACAAAATTTTAAAAAATGCTAACAAGTTCAGTATACAATGAAAGCATGAAATGGAAGGACCTAGAATAGATGGGTGGTCCAGAGAATATATTTTGGAAAATCCTCACTTAAACGGAGACCTGAAAGAAATATAGATAATAGACACCATATGTGATAGCTCAGTAGTCACAAGAGGAAAAAACATATTCAGAGAGAAGGGACTGCACATTTGGGACTGCTTTCTGTGCATTCACAGAACAGGGAAAAAGAAAGATGAGCAGGGAAAAGTATAACCCTAAGTTAAAGTGAAGTACAAAAGTCAGATAGATAGTAAAATCGTGTCCTCATGATGGATTTGGACTGTGAAAAGTCATTGAAAAGATTTGTAAGGAGACAATAGGATCATGCAATGTAGTCCAATATGGAGATGTTGATGGTTTGGCCTAGATGAAAGATTTGGAGCAACAGTAATAGATTTGAGAAACATCCATAAATTATAGTCACAAAGTCTTGGCAATTTGTTCGTTATTGAAGATGAATTAGAGAAAAGGGTTTTGCTTAGATTTCTGTGGTGAGCACCTGGATAGACATGGAACCACCCATTTTACCTAGCTAGGTGGCTATGCTGTATAATTGGTAAGGAAGTTGGAGAGTTTATGCCTGTGAGAGATTAATAAATAGCAACAATAAACAATTGGAGCTGTTAAGATAGGTCTGGGCTGGGTTGGAAATCTGGGAATTATTGTTATAAAATGGTCATTAAATCTCAAAAGTGGATGAGATCATCATGAGAGAATATAGAAAGAAAGGAACTCAGGACCATGTTTTGAGGACCTCGACATTTAGCACTTGAGCCACAAAAGAACCTACAGAGCAGAGCCAAAAAGAAAGGAAGAAAACAAGAATGACATGGCATGGAAGACAAAGAGTGTCATGGTATTAAAAGTAGCTGAGAATTCAAGACATGTGAAAAGTAACCATGGGGTTAAGCAATGTGGAAACTGTTTTCATGGACTATTAGGTCAGAAGCCTAATGCCAATAGCTTGGCAAAAATGTGGTGTCAGGATGTCAAAACACTTAATGAGATGCCTCTTTTCAGAAATCAAGCTATGAAGAGGAAATGTGAAACAAGGAAGGTTTGTTTGAAAGTGCTCCTTTTTTTAAGACTGATAGATCAACATTTCTTAAATGCAGATGGAAAAGATGCAGTTGAGATGGAGAAGGGAGCTGAAGAGACAGAAGAAACAGACATTGATAACCTAACAACCTTAAGAACTTGAGAATGAATAGGATCTAGAGTAATCCCAGTGATTGGTCTCTAACTCAGTGAGACAGAGGGCAAAGCCATCTGCTAATGATTTGTGATGATGGGTAGGGCAGAATAAGTGGAAGAAGTTTGACAGGACTTGGGAAAAATATAAAATTGAAAAATATAATAAATTTCTGGGAACGTGAGAGGGCAGTAGAATCTGGTAACTTCAAATGTAGAGTGAAGCCTATCTGGTCAGTTCTTCAGAAGCAGTCATATATATATACCTGCTGGCTGAGGAACACCTCATAGAGTTTCATTTAGTATTGGACTTAGTGGCAGGCTTCCATGCAAAGACTTAAGAAGCTTATTCTGGAGGAATCCAGAATGTTTTATAGTAATTAAAAATAGCAAAGTATTGAAATTTTCTAGTCTCATGACATATTTTCATGAATAAAACACACTTAAAATACCAGTAATTATTTACTTAAGGAAATCACTGGAACTTCACAAAACCAGATGTGAGTTTTGAGAGTCCTTTATCATAGAAAACTTTACTGAGTGTTTGCATGCCTCTCAGTAAAAGAAGTTCAAGTGCCTTTGTTCTGATTTTGCTCCACTTAGCAAAATTCTATATAGAAAGAATCATCGATTGCACCTAATGCTCAGAAGTCTATTTGATAAGATGATTTTTAGAAAATTTTAGTTGCAATTTTGCTTTCTTTATTAGAAATAAGTAGGATTTAATGTTTAAAAATGGTGATCCAGTACATTTTTTAGATAAATCAGGTTCTTAAAATACCCTATCCAAACTACAATCTGGCCTCTTTACAAGAGGGAAAATTTAACAAAATATTTGACATCTGAATGAATCACACTGCCTAGTTTCATGTTCCTTATTCACAAAGTATTACTACTAAAGACTTTTACTAGGTATGTGACATCAAAAATACTATAGTCTAAGGCCAGGGATTTAGCTCAGTGGTTCCACTGCCTGCCCTGCAGGCACAAGGATGGGAGTTCAATCCCCCGTACCATAAAAAAAAAAAAAAAAAAAGTCTAGTCTAAATTTGAGTATCGTGTCCCAAAAAACTCCCTTATTGGAACCTAATAGGATTCAGTGGTAAAGTCTTTGGGGAGGGGATTAAGTCATAAGGGCTCTGCCTTTTGACTGGGATTAGTACTCTTAGAAAAGAGATTGAAGGGAGGTGCTTTGTCTTTTGCAATCATTGTTGTGAGAATAAAGCAAGAGGAACCATTCTGGAGCAAAGGGTGGCCCCTTACCAAAAGCTGAATCTGCTGGCACCGTGATCCCAGACTTCCCAGCCTACAGAATCATGAGAAAAAAACATTACTATTGTGTATAAATTATCCAGTGTAAGGTATATTACTTTAGCACAGAAATAAACTAAGCTAGCAAGATATTTAGTTTTCTAAGCTTTAGGGAAATCATATGTCAAATAATAATAACAACAGTCCCCACTTCATTATGCTACTTATGTATTAAATGATATTCCATGGAAAATGGTGAGCACAGAGTTGTATGCTACCAACTTTCAAAAAGTAGTAGACACTGAAGATTTTCAGCTTCATAGTTCATATTTTGAAAGATTGTATTTTAAGACTGAAATTGTATTTTCTAAATTTAATTTAAAAATCAAACTTCTCTTAATATGGAAACAAGTAGAAGCTACTAAAATAGAAATATTGGAATTCTAACAATCTCTGTGTCTTGTAGGTGATGGCTCAATTCAGTTTAACTCAGCAGAATTTGTTGAACAACTACAATATGCACGGGACTATGGTAAGTTATGGAGCACAACAGGGAATTAAGACTTTCCTCCTCACCTATTTTTCAACACTTTCCTTGGCCTTTTTGCTATTTGTTAAGCATTCTGTGTTTTTACCTGAGGGGTTTGCTTGAGTTCTTCTAATGTTTGGAACATACTTCCTCCAGATATAGATATAACTCTATCACTTCATTGAAGTTTCCATTTAATGTCATCTCATAGAAAAACATGTACCTGGCGACCATGTAAAAAACATCTCATTGCTTCCTTCTACTCAAAAACTCTGTTAACATTTTTACTCTTACACATTTCTTTCATCCATAGCATCTTTCATTATGTAGCATCATTTATTTATTTTTTTTAATTTATTTTTGTATCAGGGTTTGAACTCAGGACTTTGTGCTTTCAAGGCAAGCGCGGTGCCACTGAGCTAAATCCCCAGCCCTTTATTTTTTTAATTCTTACCAAAACAGTATCCTGTGGTACTTTGGTTCACAAACACTTTTGTTTGCAAATAATTTGGTTCACAAACTAAAGCATTTGGCGTAATTTTGTTTTTGTTTGAGAACTCTGCATCAGGTGATGAACACGACTGTGGCCATCTTTCCCACAAAAACATGGATGTAGCTATCTTTTCCAGAATCATGAAACAAATTAAGTTTGTGAACCAAGGTACCACTGTACATTTTCTCAGATTAGGAACTTTGTTTGGCCTACTGATACTAACCCAGTTCTTAGTTCCTAGTTCCTAGTTCAAACTATTCAATAAATGATTGTGGAAATATTATATTACATACGTATATATGTTTATATGTGCGTCCATACCTCCACAAAGTAACACACTCTCCATAGTTCAGCTATCAATGTTATTTTTAAGTTATTGTATTCTGCACAGTTTTGTTCTTAATCACATTCTAGTGTTTCATCTTTCTCTTTTCTTTTTTTTTTTTTAGGCATGGAATTCAACTTGTAGAAACTGGCTGACAGCACAGGTTGCTTTGCAAAAGTATTATCTTTCAATTTTCTATGGGATTGAGTTCGTTGTAGGAATTCTTGGAAATACGGTTGTTGTTTTTGGCTACCTCTTCTGTCTGAAGAACTGGAATAGCAGCAACATCTATCTCTTTAACCTCTCCATCTCTGATTTAGCTTTTTTGTGCACCCTTCCCATGCTGATGAGAAGCTATGCCAACCAAACCTGGATATATGGAGATGTGTTCTGCATCATCAACCGGTACGTGCTTCATGCCAACCTCTACACCAGCATCCTTTTCCTCACCTTTATCAGCATCGATCGATACATGCTCATGAAGCATCCTTTCCGAGAACACCTTCTGCAAAAGAAAGAGTTTGCTGTTTTAACCTCTTTGGCTATTTGGGTTTTAGTAACCTTAGAGCTACTACCTATACTTCCTCTTATAAATCCCACTACAACTGAACAAGGCACCAACTGTCTTGATTATGCAAGTTCTGGAGACCCTCGATACAACCTCATTTACAGCATGTGCCTAACCTTGTTGGGATTCCTTATTCCTCTTTCCGTGATGTGCTTCTTCTATTACAAGATTGCTGTCTTCCTAAAGCAGAGAAGCAGGCAGCTCTCTACCACCTTGCCCCTTGAAAAGCCTCTCCACTTAGTTATCATGGCAGTGGTGATTTTCTCCGTGCTCTTTACGCCCTATCACATTATGCGGAATGTGAGGATTGCTACGCGCCTGGACAGCTGGAAGCAGAACCAATGCACACAAGAAATCATCAAATCCTTATACACTGTGACTCGGCCATTGGCCTTTCTGAACAGTGCTATCAACCCTGTCTTCTACTTTCTGATGGGTGATCACTTTAGGGAAATGCTGATGAGTAAACTGAGACACCACTTTAAATCCCTTACAACCTTCAGAAAATGAACTTATACTTTATGAACTCATACTTTCATTTAGTGAAAAGTGAGCTGTTTGTGAAGCAGACTGTTTTATGCATGCAACATTAAGCCAGTTAGAGTTGGTTTTAACCCATAGACATAAATCAGAGAGGAATATAAATATAATATGACTCTGGTTTAACAATTTGCACACAAGGTGTGGGAAAAGGGGAAGAGAATGTACTGATTTGTCCACCTAAGAATGGAAAGGTGTTGGACTAACACCATCTAATGTTTGGGTGAATAAGTCAAAATTCAGTTTTATTAAGACCTTCTCAATTAGTGCAAGAGAATAAAAGATAGAGCAGCAAACTGTGTGCATTTTATCTTTGGTCAGATAGAAAAACTATTTTTCCCTCATCCTTATATTATTCACTCAGCCCTAAAACTTAATGTGAGAACTGAATAGCAGAAAACTAGATATATTTTATTTAATTTTCTTTCAGATGGTGTGTACCTGAAAAAATTTAAGTAACAACTATGAGTAAGAAAGTGATATAGTGAGTTCAAGGATGCCTATATATTTCTTTATTTTGATCATGAATTAAGATCGGCTTGCAATTGTTCAGTCCTTTTTTTGTTGTATATGATTTATTGGAAAGAATCTTAATTTAGGTTAATAGAACACAAGGAGATACATCAACAAAGGGAGGTGAAACATTTCCATTTCAGCTGTAGGAAATTTAAGTGATTTAAGAAAAATTGTTAAATTTCTTAAACAATTTCTTAAATAATTTTATAAAATTCTATAGTATTTTATCAAATACTAAAGGCATGGCAAAGATAGTTGCAAAAATTTCAGTTACAGAAGACAAAATGCTGATCAGGAAATCCAAAACAAAACAAAACACAACCAAAATAGAGTACATTATTTTAATTATTGTGATGGCTAAGCTTCTCAACTTAATTGGCTTGGGAGCTGCCCGGGGAATTAGCGAACCATACTTCTAGGTATGTCTGGATGAGTCAAGAAGACATGACATTTGGTACTGTATCTGATCTCTCACCCTTTCCTCTGTAACTCTGTTTCCCTGCTTCACTTCCGGCTCCATGATTTAAGCAGTTTTGCTTCACCATGTCAATCTGCCATGTTTCCGCCCTGCAGTCAGCTGACCATGGACTGAAACCACGAGGCACACTAAACTTCTCTTTCCTAAGTTTGGGTATCAAGTACTGTGTCTCAGCAACAAAAAATCTGTCTGAACAACAACAAAAAAATCTAATGCAATGATGATTGTTCTATCTAGAATTTTATTATAACGGCTTGAGCACCAGTTTATCAACATATATTACAATTCATTATCCCTTCTGCTCTTGATTAAATAGTGAACTTTAAAATATATTAATATTATAAAACCAGTAAATAAAAGGAAATTAAGTGATGATACCAGATTTATTGAGTTAGTTTTCCCTTTATAGAGGGAAAGTTACAGGTTTTCTCTCCCCCCTGTTTTAAATGAGGAAAAGAAAAAGAACTGGGATAATATACAATGGCAAATTGATCTCGAAGAAAGTGACTCACTTTTGGAGAAGCTTTTCTCGTAGAACATTGCATAATGTTTTCTAAGAAATGAAAGAACATAAGGAATATTTATATGCATATTAATATAAATAATCTTAGAAGAGTTAAGCATGATTCCTTGCCACAAAAGGGGGGTGGCGTATGTGTTGCATTAACTTTTTAAAGTCAACGTAACAATTCACTGATATGCAACGTAATGTGACTGTGGCTACATGTGTTACTTCCTTTCCCTAATATCACTAGCTATAAGGAATAACAGGAAAGATAAAATAAGCATGATAAATACAGAGACATAAAAATCCATTGTCCTTCATGGTTCTAAAGTACTTTGATGGTATTATATTCCAATATTCCCAAATCCCAGAATATTCTCAGGGGACACATCTAGACTCAAAGCAACTGAAATATAAAAACACTTTATTCACAAATAATTTAATGTCTTCGTCTTTGATCCCTCAGATCAAAGTAGGAGCTCATGCATGTTAGTCAAGCAGTCTACCACTGAGATACACCCTAAGCCCCTAAAACTTTATTTTCTTATGTAGCACCAGGGTTTGCAATATTTTTGTTATGGTTTGCTCTATTATTGATATTTCTAAATTTTAAATGTCATTTTATAGCTATCTAATAATATCCTGACAATAGAGCTCCTGAATTTCTTCAACAAAAATGACCACAGAAAGAACTTTAGGGAAGAGGTATTTACTTCTGCAAAACTAGAAACATATAATTTAACTTTAATTTGCATATTATATATGAGTTTGAATTTGTGAAGATAAAATTAAATTTACTCCCCTACAAACTCTGCAAGGAGTGGCAGGGTGAATTCTTTCTGATAGCACATTGAAATAATTTGTCAAATCATAAGTTTTTACATATACTTTGTAATCAAAATGTTGAGAAATTGCATAACACATTTTAAAATTGTTATTCTTTACTCAAGTCTATCGTATGGTAACTTAATTCTTGACACATTAAATTTGTCTGCACTAAAATTATAAAGGCTGTTCTATTTGCTTTTTAACTAGGCAGTTGTAGGAATTTTAAAGAATAGAGAAATCCTTTTTGGATCTATAGTTTGCAAAAGGAAATCACATTGGGATTTGGTATATTTTATTTTAATTGACTTCCTGAAGTCTTCAGAATGATGTGTGAAACACTTGGACCAACATTCTGCAATCGGAACTAACCCTGTCTTCTTTTGTTATCTCCTACCACTGTTACCACAGTCCACCCAGATAAGGATCACTACTTCATTTCATTATATTTGGAATTTTCCTCATTAAGCATGCTTTGAAGCTCTCCTTTGTCCCATCATGCTTGCACATAAAGAAATCTAAGTATCTTTTAAGGTCCATCTCAGCTATCCTTTATACCCTCTTTCCCTTTCCATTACATCTTCTTTTCCCCTACTCTGGAAGTTAAAACTTCTACCTTTGAGTCTTCAGACTATAATTTAAGGAATATTTTTATGAAATGTATTATTGTGACTACTTTAGATTTAAGTCAAGACCAGAGTCTGTGAGGTGAAAGTTGTACCTGGTTTGTGTTTCCCACTGTCTTCATAACTCCCACCTAGATACTTTTAAAATTATTATTAGGAAGGAATCCTTTGTGAAACAAACTTGAATGCAATGCTGCTTTGGGTATGTATAATCAAGGTATATTTCTGTCATCACTACTAAATAAGTAACAGTATTTTATGTGAAGAATTGAGTGAATGCACACAAACACATACATACCTGTCATTAGCCTGACCCTTGTATTTTTTGAGAATAACTTTAATGTGTGCTTGTAAACCATGTCTGCTAGATGCAAATCTGGGTCATTTTGGGATTTGATTTCATTGATTGCCTTTTTTCTCTTTATTACAAACAAAATTTCCTGTTCCTCCATATAAATTTTGCTTTTATTCTAGACTGTAAATAATATGTTGTAAAGAGTCTGAATATTTTGTATCTCACTAAGGAATATCAATATTTTGTTTCACAAATAAACTTCATCTCCAAACTCTTAAATCCCATTTCAGTTATTTTAGTCTTAAATATTCTACTTGTAATTTTTCCAACACATCCATAGTTCAGAGTTCAACATTTGAGCAGAGTTTATGTACAAGATGTGGGTTGGCCTTTCTGTAGCTCTCTCTTTTCCAGGATGTTTGTTCACTCTTTACCTTCTGCTTCTTAGTGCACCCATACCTTATCTTTTGTTTTCCCATGACAGCTATACTGAGGGTTTAATTCTTCAGGGTCCAACGAGGACCTGCACCCAGCTATTTAAACATAAAATCAAAATATCATTCAATATTTTACTTCTTTTGAGTATTTACCCTTTTCCTGTGTCTGCTTTCATTTGTTTATTCTTTAAACCCCTCACATAGTTCTTCATTTAAGATGTTGCTGTTGTTAGAGTTTAATAATGTTACTTGCAGGAAATAGGAATTACTAAGCCATTGCCAGAAGCAGAAACTCTTTCTATTACAGAAATCAATACCCTTAAGTGGATAATGTAATTTCATATCCTATAATAGTTTGAATTTCCACTAAGTGTTTTCAAAAATTCTTACAGGTTTACTTACTTAATATCATCTAGCTTCATCTCTAGCCTCTGTGTTTATTCATGCTGTTTCTCTTTTCTTTTATACCACTTTTAATTTTAAACTTGCCCTCTAGAGTGGTTTCCAACAACAACAAAAAAGGCAGCTACATTTTTTACTTGGCTCAGGATGTAGCTCAGCTGATAAGTGGATGTTTAGCATGTGTAAGGACCTGAGATTAAGGCAATTGTGAGCACAGAATGGTTCTCTTTCACTTCTTTCTAGCACCTTCTTCTATCAAATGTCATTGTCAAATCACATGCTCAGTCAATTAGGAGTAAGAGATTTAACTGATAATTTAATATGTCAGGAAATTAAACAGAATATATGTATATTTTATACATTATGCATGTATAAAATACTACATATAATCTGAAATTATAAAATACACGTATGTGCATATTTATACACATGCATATTTACAAATGTAGTACATATAAATGTGGTAGAGGCCTTAAGTTTCACAGTAGTCATATCTCTGACTAAAACTGCATGTTCAAATTAATCAAGAATCCTCACTCTTTGACTCAAGTCAACTATCAGTAACAAATGAGGCATTTTGACTTCCATTTTCTGCAGAAATCTGTAGGAAAACTACTTGCCAGAGTCCTAGAAGGAAAGAAATATGCTTGCTCGGGATTGAGGCACTAAGTCTCATCCTAAATCTTTAACACAAATGATTGTAATAGGTAGAACTTTCGGCTTAGGCGAGTCACACTCAGTTGCTTTAGTATTTTATATAGTTTATCTCATTAAATTGTCATCAAAATCTACGAAGGTTATAGATGAAGAAAAAATTATTGCATGGAACATTTGATGGCCTAGTCAAGGTCATAAGGCTAAATTTCAGAGATCATGCTCTTAATAAACACACTGTGAACCATTTTGCTGGAGTCTGATATATTTGAAGATCAGGATTTTTTTCTTATTTAAGAAGGTTTACTCCATAGTTCAGTAGATGATTCAATCTCAGTGACATGATAAAATTCTTAGGATAACAACCCCAGGAAGATGGAAGAGTGCTATGGTAAGGAATCCATGAATAATGAAGTCACAAAACACAACTGAGGAATATGTTATCCATCTGAATAGAGACTTTTCTAAATAATGACCTTGTATACATTTTCAGAAAGCTAGCCTCTTTAGTGAAATACCCTCATAAGTTTTATGACAGAAAAAGTTCTATGTTACAGTGAGATTTCCAGATAGAATGAGTTATAATAACATTTTGTCAAAATGATAATGTGGAGAATACTTAATTAGGAAATTTTGTCTTTTAAAGCTTTATACAGAATCTTAAACTGTATTAAAATACAAAATTTGCTAGGCTTATTCATTCTAGATGTCAAAATAGTGACTTGATCAGATTCCAAAGATAGCAAATTATTATACATTATGTCGCATTTAAGTCTATGGAGACCAATACTTAAAAAATAAAATGTTATGTTGATTGGTGCCAAGAATTCACAGGGAGAAAAAGAACAAAGACTGTGCTGCACAAAATTTTCAGCCTTGTTAAAATAAACTCCTTAGACTTGCCAAAAGCTTTGCTATGTTGGTTGTACTATTATCACTCATTTGCTGATAAGGAAGGAAGAGATACGATAAAGGAGTTTTCAAGGAAAGTATCAGAGTGGACTTCAAAAAAAGAAAAAAAATCAAGCTTCCTTGACAATTTCTTTTGAAAAGCTGTTCAAGTGATCACTGAAAACTTTAAACCCCAAAGATATAAACAATTGTGTTTACAAACCATTATGAAATATCACTTTCAATGGGAAAAGTCTCATATGAAGCTAAGAGGTTTTAAATTGTTTTCTTCCTGTAAGTGTGGTTTTCTTCATTTGAGATTTAATTTTTGAGAAAACAGAGAAATTGAAATTAATTTAATAAATGCTAACATCAGAATTTCCCACCCAATGTGTACTAAGCTTAAAAATATAAAATTACATGTTTTAAAAGTTTTTATTTAAATTAATTTGAGGTAATCATTAATCTTAGGGTAAGTGGATGATAGGAGGCATGCTTAAACTTAATAGCTGCTGAAATAGCTGGTATCTCAGCCCACATTGTACATGCTTCCTGTGGTTTTTAACAGATAAAAAACTGAGTAATAAATAATTTGCTCTTTAAGAAGATGGGCATATTCTATAAGACTTCTATGTATACATAAGAGATTATTACCTCAACATTAGCATTCATTGTGTCCACTGACCAAGTTTTGGGCTGGCTTTTCTATGAGGCAGAGCAGTAGATGACTTGTGTCTAAAGGGTTCTCCAAGGGGAGAACTTACCACCTTCAAAAACAGAGGCAAGCAGGCAAATTCAGCCTATCTCTTCCGGGGCCAAACCCTACAGGAAATGGGCCTTTTCTTTTGAAGTGCAACATAATGTAGACCACTTGGATTTTTATCTTGGCCCAAGCCCCCATGATTAATGTCTGAGTTCTGTGGAGAAGAATGGGTACGAGCTAATTTAAGGTGAGTTGTGTTGTCAAACACAGCGTCATAGTCTGCAAAACATGGGCGTATAAGCAGCATAGCTTTGTGGAAAAGCCCAACATGTTTTCCAGTCTTTAAATAATGACATATAAAAAAAATTTCCCCAATACTTAATCTTGTAACATTAAGCTGTTTTGAAACATGAAGGCATATATATTTAATATTGGGGAAGGTGACATCCATGAGAATCTCTGATGCCAGATCAAAGTGGAAGTAGTCATCAAAAATAAAGTGGTTCATCAAAACTTGTGTTACAAATCCCCAAAGAATGCCAAGGAAAAGAATCTGGAGCAGAAGTGGAGAAGAAAGCATGAAATTATTTATGCACATAAATGAGGTACATCTTTGTGGCCTCGCATAAAAACATACTTAGATATTATTTTACAGATGCTGGGTAGGAGATGAATAAGCAAGAAAAAGCACAAGGGTATTCAGTGGCTCCACTTTTGTTCACAAGCTGGCAGATCTAGAGAAGGTCTCCTTTTATCCATCACGATCATTTTATTTCTATCACGTTTGAACATCAGATTGTCTATATGAGACTAATGAGATATAATACATTTCTGGTAGGGTCTTGGGTTCTAAACACATTCAAAATAAAAATAAAATCATCTTGCATAAGTATGTGGCATTCTGCCACTTCCATGACAAATCTACTTATTCAACAAGTATTCTTTGAATGCCTAGTGTTTGCCAGAGATTTTGTTGTTGGTTGAGATATAAGTAATAAATCCTGCCTGCCTTCAATTTAATCAAGGTCTTTAAAGGGAATCAGACATGTAGACAAACACACAGTGTAGTGTGAACAAATACAGAGATGTGCTCAGTTTGATGAAAGTACAAGGAAGGTCTCACTATGTTAGAGAATGATTTGGAAGTGATGACAGTTCTGACAGATGGCATGAGGACAGCATAAATCAGAAGGGGAAACTTAGGTATATCAGTACTGTATATGCATGGCAGGAAGGCATCTTCAGGCAAACCCAATGGAATTGCCATTCTTGCATCAGTCTGAGTTTTCAGATGAGCTAACCAGTAGTGTTTCTCTGGTAGCAGAGAATCAGTACATGTATATACAGATGTTCAACTTACAATGCAGCGTACATGAAACCATCCAAGAGATCTCAAAGTAAGACTTTTCCTAAAGGGTTTGCTGTTGTTCTCTTTTGCTTCCATCTCTGCTTTTAACAAAGGCTTAAGCAAAGACAGAAAATAAAATCTACTGTACAGTTTAATAACTAATTTTACATACTTTGTCTTGGTCTATTTTTTTGAGTGCTCCACCAACTGCAACCATATCTTAAATATTGATATTCTCCAGCCCGTGCCCCGGCAGCAATCCACTGGACAACCCCCCCACCCCAATCCTCTGTACAGCCACCTGGTTCCACACTACAAAGACGCACAGGGCACTGGACCACCAGACCAAGGTACTGAGTCCCGCTGCTCCCGGCCCAGAGGCAGGGGCTTCTGAGCCACCATCCCACTGCTCCTGGACCAGAGGAAGGGACATCCTGGCCACCATCCTTCCTGCTGCTCCCAGCCCAGAGGAAAGGGCTTTTGGGCCACCAACTGTCCTGCCACTCCTGGCCCAGAGGAAGGGGCTCCCGGGCCACCATCCATTCCACTGCTTCTGGCCCAGAGGTAGGGGCTTCTGAGGAGCCATCCCACTGCTCCTGGCCCAGAGGAAGGGGCTTCCCAGCCACCAACCCTCCCACTGCTCCCAGCCAAGAGGAAAGGGCTTTTGGGCCAACTTCAGTCCTGCTGCTCCTGACACCGAGGAAGGGGCTTCTGGGTCACCATCCCTTCCACCACTCCTGGCCCAGAAGTAGGGGCTTTTGAGCCTCCATCCCACTGCTCCTGGTCCAGAGGAAGGGGCTTCCCAGCCACCATACATTCCACTGCTCCCAGCCCACAGGAAAGGGCTTTTGGGCCACCATACCTACCGCTGATCCCAGCCCCTGTCCCACCTTTCCCAGCTCAGAGGAGGTAATCCATGCAGGTGCCAACAGCACCCCCCCCCCCCGCAGAAGAAATGAGAAAACATGTAAATAAGTCTCAAACCCAGACTTCCAGATCACCTACAGCAACCCCAAAGGGAAATGAGATGGAACACTCTGATACTCAACCACCTGGACCCACTGAACTGGCAACAAGACAGGAACAGGAAAAAATGAAATCAGAAATAATTTCTCAGATAACAGGAGAAATTATGCCCCTAGTGCAAGATATGATTAATAAATCTAGAGAGGAGCTCAGGAACATGATGGAATCCCAACATAAGAAACAAATGGAATCCATAAAACAGACGCAAATAAATTTCCAGGAGATGAAAAACTCCATTGAAAGTCTACACAGCAGAAGGAGCCAATATGAGGACAGAATTTCAGATATAGAAGATAAGATTGCAATTAATGACCAGGAAAAGAAAAATTGCTTCAAAATTGTAAGGCAACATGAGAAATCAATCCAGCAGCTGTTAAATGATGCAAAGAAGAATAACATAAGACTGATTGGAGTCAATGAAGAAACAGGAGAGAGTGCAGATGACATAAAAAAATCTCTTCCCAGAAATAATGGCAGAAAACTTCCCAAGCAGGGCAAAAGAACTTGACATACAGATGAGTGAGGCATATAGGACTCCAAATAGCCTTGATCAAAAAAAATCTACACATAGGCATATAATTGTTAAGATTCCAGAAATCCAGCAGAAGAACAAAGTTCTCCAAGCAGTCAGAGAAAAGAAACAAATCACATACAAAGGAAAGCCCATCAGAATCACAGCAGACTTCTCAACACAAACCATCAAGGCAAGAAGAGCTTGGAGTGACATATTCCAAGCCCTAAAAGAAAACAGCCTCCAACCCAGATTGATGGACCCTGCAAAACTATCTTTCAAAATGGATGGAGAAAGAAGATACTTTCATGACAAAGAGCACCTTAGGAACTTCGTGAATACCAAACCAGCACTCCAAAGAATTTTACACAATAGCCTAGGAACAGACATTGAGGATCACAACCCCAGGAAGCAAAGCAGAATGAACTCATCTAGCATGACAAGAAATTAAATGGAAAGGGGGAGAACCCAACAAAAAGAAAAAGTCATGGCAATGACAAGTCAATACATTTCAGTTATAACCATCAACGTTAATGATCTCAATTCACCAATCAAAAGAAACAGACTGGCAGAATGGGTCAAGAAGCAAAATCCAACAATATGCTGCATACAAGAAACACACTTAATTGAAAAGGAAACTCATAGACTGAAAGTTAAAGGGTGGAAAACAATACTCCATGAGACAGGAACCGAAAAAAAAGCAGGAGTAGCTATCCTCTTGGCAGATCAAGTAGATTTCAAACCAACACTGATTAAGAGAGACAAAGGAGGACACTACATCCTTGTAAAGGGAAGAATCCAAGAGGAAGAGATGACAATCATAAATATCTATGCACCAAACACTAGTGCACCCAACTATATAAAACAAATACCAATGGACATGAAAAGTCATATATGCACTAATACAATTGTAGTGGGGGACCTTAACAGCCCACTGTCACAAACAGATAGATCAACTAGACTAAAAATAAGTAATGAAATACTAGAACTCAATTGAACTCTTGAACAAATGAACTTAACAGATGTTTACAGAGTCTTCCACCCCACAAAATCAGAATACACATTCTTCTCAGCTGCACATGGGCCATTCTCCAAAATAGACCACATACTCACACATAGAACATATTTAAGTAAGTGCAAAGGAATTGAAGTTAACCCCTGTATGTTATCAGACCACAGTGCAATGAAATTGGAGATCCACAGCAAAAGAAACTGGAAAAATTTCATAAACACTTGGAAATTGAACAACACACTTCTGAATAACCAATGGGTCACAGAGGAAATTAAAGAAGAAATCAGACAGTTCCTTCAAATAAATGACAATGACAATACAACATATCAGTATCTCTGGGACACAATGAAAGCAGTCTTACAAGGGAAATTCATAGCAATGAATACGCATATTAGGAAAACAGAAGGAGCCCAATTAAACAACCTGATGCTGAACCTCAAGCTTCTAGAAAAAGAAGAACAGGACAACCCCAGAGCTCATACAAGGGAGGAAATTGTAAAGATCAGAGGAGAAATCAATGCAATGGAGACTAAGAGAATGATACAAAAAATCAATGAAGCCAAGAGTTGGTTCTTCAAAAGAATCAACAAAATTGACAAATCCTTAGCCAACCTTATCAGAAAAAGGAAAGAAAAGGCCCAAATCCATGCAATTAGGAATGAAAAGGGTGAAATTACAACAGACTCAGCAGAAATACAGAGGATCATCAATACCTACTTCCAGAACCTATATGCCAATAAGATGGAAAACACAGAAGAAATGGACAGATTCCTAGATACACATGAATTACCAAAGTTGAATGAAGAAGACCTAAAAATTCTAAACAACCCAATATCAACCAATGAAATTGAAAAAGTAATTAAAAACTTATCAACTAAGAAAAGCCCAGGCCCTGATGGCTTCACTGCTGAATTCTACAAGACATTTAGAGAGGAACTGCTGCCACTACTGTTGAAACTCTTCAATGACATTGAAAGGGAAGCAATATTCCCAAATTCATTCCTGGAAGCAAGCATCACCTTGATCCCCAAAGCAGAGAAAGACCCAACCGAAAAGGAGAACTATAGGCCAATCTCACTAATGAACATAGATGCAAAAAATCCTTAATAAGATACTGGCAAACAGAATGCAGAAGATCATCAAGATCATAAACCCTGATCAAGTGAGATTCATCCCAGGGTTTCAGGGATGGTTCAACATATGCAAATCAATCAATGTAATACACTATATCAATAGAGCCAAGGACAAAAACCATATGATTATCTCCATAGGTGCAGAAAAAGCATTTGACAAAATCCAACATGCATTTATGATAAAAACCCTACAAAAAATTGGGATAGTCTCTACCTCAAACTGACAGAAGCCATCTATGAAAAACCAACAGCCAATATCATACTACATGGTCAAAAACTGAAATCCTTCACACTAAAATTAGGAACAAGACAAGGATGTCCACTATCACCACTCTTGTTCAATATAGTTTTGGAAACATTAGCCAGAGCAATTAGACAAGAGAGAGAAATAAAAGGAATAAAGATAGGTAATGAAGAAGTCAAATTGTCATTATTTGCAAATGACATGATACTCTATATAGAAGACCCCAAGAACTCCAGCAAAAGTCTTCTAGACTTAATAACCAAACTCAGTAGAATAGCTGGATACAAGGTCAACACACAAAAATCAATAGCTTTTCTGTACACAAAAAACAGACTCACTGAGAGAGAAATAGGGCAAATAATTCCTTTCACAATAGCATTCAAAAAACTGAAATACCTAGGAATCAACCTAATGAAAGAAATCAAAGACCTCTTCTCTGAAAACTATAGCACTCTGAAAAGAGAGATTGAAGATGATATCAGAAAATGGATAGACATCCCCTGCTCCTGGGTAGGAAGGGTTAATATAGTGAAAATGGCCATACTTCCAAAACTGCTATATAGATTCAATGCAATTCCAATTGAGATCCCAGCAGCATACTTCATGGACCTTGAGAAAACAATCCAAAACTTCATTTGGAACAAGAAGAGACCCAGAATAGCAAAAGCAATTCTAGGTAACAGAGACATGGCAGGGGGTATCACAATCCCCAAACCTGCAACTCTACTACAAAGCTACTGTGATTAAAAACAGCATGGTACTGGCAAAGAAACAGACCTGAGGACCAGTGGAAGAGATTAGAAGATGCAGAAACAATGCCAGACACACTCAGCCATCTCATCTTCGACAAAGGAACGAAACACCCTCGCTTTAGGAAAGATAGCCTCTTTAATAAACGGTGGTGGAAAAATTGGACTTTAACTTGCCAAAGATTAAAACTAGACCTATATCTCTCGCCATGCACTAAACTAAAATCAAAATGGATTAAAGATCTAAATATTAAAATAGAAACTCTGAACCAGTTGGAACAGAGGTTAGGTAGAACCCTTGAAGACATCGGTGTAGGAAAAGATTTTATGAACAAATCCTCAGTTGCCCGTGAACTAGCACAAACAATCAACAAGTGGGATCTCTTCTTATTAAAAGACTTCTGCACAGCAAGAGAAACCACCAGCAGTGTGAACAGACAACCCACAATGTGGGAAAAAAATCTTCACCTGCTCTTCCTCAGACAAAGGTCTACTATCTTGAATCTATAAAGAATTTTAAAAGATCAGACCTCCCAAATTTAAAGACCCAATCCAAAAATGGGCATCTGAAATGAACAGACATTTCTCAGACAAAGAAGTAGAAATAGCAAATAAATACATGAAAATATGTTCAACATCACTGGTCATTTGAGAGATGCAAATGAAAACAACACTGAGATTTCACTTCACTCCAGAAAGAAGGGCTGCTATCCTGAAATCAACCAATAACAAATGCTGGTGGGGCTGTGGGGAAAGAGGAACCCTGGTCCACTGCTGGTAGGAGTGTAGACTGGTGCAAACACTGTGGAAATCAGTATGGAGATACCTCAAAGAACTAGGACTGGAAGTCCCATTTGACCCCGCTATTCCACTACTGGGGATCTTCCCCAAAGAATTAAAAGAATCATACCACAGTGATATATGTGCACCCATGCTCATAGCAGCACAGTTTGTGATAGCTAAAACTTGGAAACAGCCCAAATGCCCATCAACTGGAGACTGGATAAAGAAAATGTGTTTTATTAATAAAATGGAGTACTACTCAGCCATAAAAAATGAGAAATTAGAGACATTTATAGCTAAGTGGATGCACATTGAGGTGATACTCTTAAGTGAAATAAATAGGACACACATGTGTAAATGTTGAATAGTTTCTCTAGTGTGAGAAACTGAAAGTGTAAATAAGGACTAAAATGTATAATAGGCAATGTGAAATAGGAAGAAAAGGGGAAAAGGGGAAGGAAGTGGGAGGCCTAGGGGAAAGGATAGAAGGGAATGGGATTAATATGAAAAAATGGAAAAATGAGAACAAAATCTTTGTAAGTAGGGAGGAATGGAGGGTTTGAAGGGAGGGCTGGGCAAGGGTGAAAAATAAGAACCAAGAGAGACTATGTAAAAGTGCAAATTTCCAATGATGAATGTCATTATATTGTATACCTAAAATGTACCAATGATTGGAATGAATAATCAATAATGTAAAATAGGGAGAAAAGGTCCAAGGGGTAGGGGTAGTGGGAGTGGCAGGGGAAAGGAAAGAAGGGAAAGGAAAAATGATGAGAAATTGAAAAAATGGAAATAAAGTCTTTGTAAATAGGGAAGGGTGGAAGGTGTGAAGGGAGGGCTAGGAATGGGGAAAAAATAAGAACCGAGATGCATTATATAAAGGTACAATTCCCAATGAGAAATGTAATTGTGTTGTATACCTACAATGTACCAATAAAAGAATTTAATTTAAAAAATTGATATTCTAAGCCTAATTATGTTTTTCACTCTTTCCTCCAGAAAATTTAGTTTTGATTCATTTTCTTATTTCTGAATAAAGATTAATTTCTATGATACCTACACAGGTTTTCACCTTTCTGCACATCCCTATGTAAAGATATATTATTTAGTTAAAACCTAAGCTCACTATCTTCTTCAACAAATGTTGTATCTTTTCCATATTTCCCTCCCCCACCTTCATGTTTATGTCCTGTTTTTTGTCTATTCCAGTGGATTCTACCTCTGATTTAGCACTTGAATTGTAAATTGAGTCCCTCATTACCTTTCATTTGGACCCTTCTTTTATCCAATATAAATTCCTACGCATTGATTTATTTAGCATCTGTAAATGGCTTGGGAAATATTGTATACTATGGACTGAGGGAATAGGCAATGAAACAAGTGATTTAAGAAGTTAAAACAAATAAACAGTGAAATACACAGAGCATGAACAATTCTTGGATGGGGCATAGAAAAGGCTTCAACTAACACATAGGATGTCTTTGTGAGAATCATTAGAAATGTCCCCTCTGGAGGATGCAGCCCCCCACTAGAGAGCGGTAAGGTGAATCTTTCAGAGCACTGGAACTTCTGGCCTTGGGCACCCAGTGTCCCAGGCTTGCCCCAGCTGAACTTGTTCTGCCACTGTAAGCACAGTTTATGGTGGTAGCTCAAGGAGGGGGCACATTATACAACTTCAGTATGTAGGAAAGATTGATTTTAACTTCAAATCTCATTTTGAAATTTTAGATATCAGTAAAAAAATGTAATATATTAATTATGACCTCCAATAATTAAATCAATGAAATAGGAGTGCTACACTATAGCTGTTTGTAGCAGAGCATCTTAATATGTGGAAAAGGCCTTGAGCTCAACTGCAGATCTCAAGCTTTTTTTTCTAGTTCCTGAAAATTTTCATGTCTCTTCCAGGTGAATCACTTTAAATGCCTATACATTTTCAAATGACACTTAGCATGTGGTCTTCAAATGCCAAAATATACAAATATGTACCTCACGAGGAATTGTAGTAAGAAATCTGATTTTACAACTATGGTTTCTTTCACTGAAGTCTTGAAATATTGATGAGATACTGATAATAGATAAAATATTAAATATATAGCATAAGTATTTTTTAAATTTTATTTTATTGGTACATTTTAGGTACACAATATAATGACATTCATCATTGGAAATTTGTACCTTTACATAGTCTCTCTTGGTTCTTATTTTTGCCCCTTCCCCTGCCCTCCCTTCAACCCCTCCATCCCTCCCTATTTACAAAGACTGTTTGAATTTTTTCATTTTCTCATATTCATTCCATTCCCTTCTTTATTTTCCCCTACCCCTCCCACTTCCCCTTCCCCTTTGCCCCTTTTCTTCTTATTTCCACATTATCTATTATACCTTTTAGTCCTTATTTACACTTTCAGTTTCTCACACTAGAGAAACTATTCAGTATTTTCATACATGTGTCCTATTTATTTCACTTAAGAGTATCGCCTCAATGTGCAACCATTTAGCTATAAATGTCTCTAATTTCTCTTTTTTGGGTTGAATAGTACTCCATTTTATAAAAAAAACCACATTTTCTTTATCCAGTCTCCAGTTTAAAACATACATATTTTTATCAGTACAGATACAAGTACCAGTAAAGTATGTTTTATGAGTAGTTATTAGTCTTTTTACTAATTATCTTTATAACTATTTATGAAAAAGAAAGCTATTCGTTTTGGTCTTGTAACTACCCAGAACCATAGCAACCATTACTCTGTTTCTGAATTGCATAGTTCAGATTTTTTATTTGGAAATACTATGATTTAAATTAGACAGTGTCTAAAAATTCTTAAATGCTGTTAAATCATTCTCACTCAAAAGCTCTCATGCAATCTCATACAAGGTTTGCTAGTACTTTCAAGATTATGAGTGGTCAAGTGGTACAGGCAAAGCTGGGAGAGTTCTGACCTGTCCCAGAGAAGTTTCCTAGGTCCTGCCTTCTCTCCTTAGACAGACTCTGACCCAAAATAATGCAGTATCTAAGGAAGTCTGCAAGACAATTGAGCATTTAGCTGATGACAAATTGACATTTTATGCCTCAGATAGTTTCTAGGAAGCCAGGCTTCATAAAGCAAGATTACAGCTTTATTTATCTGTCCATCAATAACAAACCATGGAAATTGTACTAAAAATATTCCACAGATAAGAATCCTTTAACAAATATCATTAATCTATTTGCCAGGCTGTCCAGTTACCATTTTTATAGAATTAGGTAAGTTCATCTTTCAACCTCCTCTTTCCTAGGTGCTCTGCATTCCCCTTAAACAGAAGAGAAATGAAAAGCAGGCAATTGTTCAAATATTTTCTTCTTAACTACTAGTAGATAAGTTGAAAAAGAATTGTGAGAGTCATGACTCATTTCCAAATTTAGTTCCAAAGTATTCCATCTTTCTCAATTACAATTTGTAAATATCACCAAAACTGTGTTCAGTTATTAATAAATCATATAAATAAATCTTTTCATGCTCAAACCATGTATGAAATCACATATGAGTCGTGTTTAATTCATTTTAAATGAACATTATTCAAATAATTTCTAATATGCAAAACATTACTGATATTAAATATTTCAATTTGTTAAAAATACTGTATTATTTTTATAACTATTTTTATTGCTCTTTAAGGAATTATCCATATTTAATGAGTTAGAACAAAATCAGTTTTATACGTCTCATAATTAAGAGAAATGCTATTTATACAAACTTTTTAGACATTTTTATCTCTGCTTTTTCACATTTTTGAATGTATACTAAATTTTTCAGAGTATGAAGATGAAGCTTATGTAATAATATCTAAGGATCGTGTGCATTTAAAGTCCATTATAACTGATAAAAAATTTATCTTAAAATTTAGATAAAATTGTATCAACACACAGAAATGTGAAATAACTCGATAATCTAGGGAATAAAATCAGAGGAGTTTGTAAACTAGGCAGCAATTTGATTATGTACAGTGTGGGAAGAAAGGGAAGAGACATTTATTTTTCATTGCAATCATTAGTTTTCATATACTGAGATAACCAAAGATTACTCATTTTGCCTCAACACTGAACAATCACTAGGTAGATGTTTATGTAATTATTGTCATTACAGAACTTAAAAAACTTTATTGAGAAAATCACTTATGTTCTAGCATGTATTACACATGACACAGTCAATATATTCACACTCTTCATCCCTAAAACAACCTGTAAAATTGCCAGTCCACACCCAGATGAAGCAGCGCCAGGGTGTCCACTCAGCTGTGAAATTAAGCACCTGGAGCTTTGATATCCACTCAATTTGATTCCAAAGGCAAGGGTCTTTCTAAGACTACATACTGCTTTTACAATAAGCAACAAATGAAAGAATAGAAATTCAAGAAAAGAACTCACTTTGACAGTTTAGAGACAAGAGGAAATGTGGATGCTATGGCTATACACTGTTTAGATCCTCCCAAAATTCATGTATTGTTCACTAATGCCCAGTTTTTACCAAATTATTCAGAGAGGATGTAGGCTGTGAGACTACTGAGAGTGATAAAAATTATGAGAGTAGAGGTCTCACAAAAGGGATTAGTGCCTTCATAAAACAGGGCCCAGAGATTTCCCTCACCCTTTTCACCATAAGAGGACACAGCAAGGAAATGGTTGTCTGTGAAAAAGGAAGCAGGCTCTCATCAGACATTGAATATGCCAGTACTTTGATTTCTCAGCCTCAAAAACTGTGAGAAATAAATTTCCATTATTTGTAAGCCACACAGTATATGGTAGTTTCTTACAGCATCTGGAATGCACTAAGATACTATTTTAAAATATTTGAATAATTTTCATTAGGAAGAGGAATTGAGTCTGTGCTGTTTTTTGGACAGAACTTATCCAATGAGTAGAAGGGAATTAAGGTCACATTAACCTCTAGAAAGCAATTAACTTTCTATATGATTGTCTGAAGCAGTGTGTTCTACAAACACGGAGGTGCTGTAAGGAGAGAGCACGTCATAAATAGTCCTAGATGATGACTGTATTCCCTTCTACATGGAGATCCTATGACTGAACAGACTTCTCCAAGTATAAGGGAGACTTGCGCAGAAATTAATCTCAATGTTCATATAACTGAGATCAATTTGGACAGCTACCAAAAAAAGAAAAAAAATTATTTCTATTCAAATTGGCAGTGATCTGTTCAGATCTTATTTATACCATTTAAAATTATATAGGTGGAATATCAGCTAACATTTATTGAGAATCTAATGGTGCTAAGAGAATTAAGTCTTGTATTAAATCACTATATCCTCATAACAAACTAGAAGGTAAGTATTACTTTCTCAATTTTATAGACTTTATAGGTGAGGGCTTTTAGCCCTTAGAGTGTAAATATCCTGCAAGGCTTGCAGGTCTAATAAATTTAGGAGCAAAATAGTAGGAAAGTGGACTTTGGTGGCCTCAAGCAAATCAGCATGTGTAGATCTGAGAGGTGACTATTACTCATAGGTTCACACCATCATTGTTTCTCTTCTAAGCATCTTTGTACCAGGTGTTTGTGGCAAATCTTCTGGGAAGAGTTATCTGCATTTATTAGAGTGCAAAACTCTTATTTGATGTACAACAGATGGTGTGAGATTTTAGGTAGAAATTAACTTCTTGCTTTATTTTCACAATTCATAAAATTCATAAAAAAATAACATTTAGACAATTTGTTATATATAAATATAGCTCTGACCGTGTAATTTCTTTACACTGCTACTTTCATAAGACTTGATCCCATTTCTTAAATCTCTTCATTCATTTTTATCATCATTACTACTATTTTTTTTTTTTTGGTACTGGGGATTGAACTCAGGTCCTTGCGCTTGCACAGCAGGCGGCAGAACCACTGAGCTAAATCCCTGGCCCGTTAGTACTATTTTTAATACTCAATGGTGAATGAATTGAATAGTTTACTGTGCATATGTTGCAATTGATGAAAAATAATAATAAAAGTGAGTTCTCAGAACTTTCTATGGGCAATTCTAGAGGTCAAGGTGTAGATAACCCTTGAAGAATGTGCTCAGTCCCATAGATAGTCTGATGGCAGGGACAACCTTTATCAATACATCAGTATGATAAATACAACATTAGGAAATAGCTTTGATAAGGCTTTGATAAGGTTTCTAATATTGATCCCTTGCCAAAAAGTGCTGTGAACAATGTTATGCTGTCAACAATATTTTTCTTCCTGAATTTCTTTGCTATATTAACTCTTTAAGGCCACAACTAATAACTTTCTCATGACCCTGAACTTCCTGGACTTGTTTAGTCAGAGCAAGTGAACAGGTCATTTCTGCACATATCTTGAAATCTCAATAATTGAAATTGTGTCACTTGACAGGATCAAAAATTAAAGATTCAATTGTTCAGGAGTATTAAAAATGTAACTATATAAATACATTTCTGCCATCTATGCTACTAGATGAAGTTATGTCATAGAGTACCAATGCTGTTCAAATGAAATGCAAATGAAGTTTGAATTATAGAATGTTTTAACAATGTATTTTTCTGTCTTGGAAGTGCCTTACTTCAACATTAACATTAATGTGACTTCTTAAAAAACAGATTATAGAAGTAGCAGCATATATGCTAGCTAGAGATGAGAAACTGACTCAAAATTTGTAATTTATCTTGAACATATATATTTATATTGAAAATAAAGAATTGCTAGATTAGTTTTTCTTAATTTATATAGCATATATCATAATTTGTGTCATTTATAAGTCCAAACAAAAGCGATTTTATATACATTAAAAACTTGAACTTTAGGCAGCACATCAAGAGAGTGGTCAACAGTGAATCACAAAAGTGAGGCTCAGTTTTGAGATGTGAAGAGCCAAGTCATGAGGCAGTATTTAAGAAGAGCTAGAAGGAGGAAGGCCTAATAAGTGGCAGAAATCAAAAGGCAGGCACTAGATTAGTCAGAGAACAGTGTGATGTCTCCTCCACAAACACTGCAGCAGTCAGGAAATAAGAGGTCAACAGTTTCCTATTACAGGGTTAGAGGATGTAAACTTTAAATCCTGTCTCTGTCAGGTACATTTACATAGCCATGAGCAAATATTAAGTCTTTCTCAGATATTAAATAGGGAAAATAATGTACCTTTGGAGGTCATTGTGAAAATTAAGTGAAAGGTAAGTCTCAGGGGCCAACATATCAGAGAAACTATAACTGCTGAACAAGTTCAAAGTAGGTTTGTAACTCATTCTAGCATTTTGGCATGGGATATTTTCCAATCTGCTAGCTTGACTGTTTGCTCGACTGAAAATGTGAATTGCTGAAAGCAACTTGTTCTTCCTAAAGTACTGTTCCAACAGTAAGAGCTGGGGGATGGTAGAGCTTGGCCCTGGGCAGGGAGTGCTTGCTTACAGAGTGGGACTGTCTATTCCACTTGCTGTTCTCTTTGGCTGAAGAAATTCTTACAAATGTGCAGTTAAGTTGATGTCAAAATTAAGGTTTCAAGAGCTAACCAACACATTTAAAGTCTGGCAGAAGGAAAAGCTGAAATTGAAATATTTGTTAAAAGTTCTCTGTTAAGATGTTGGATATCTACAAAATACGATCCAGTTTTCTATAATCACATTCACAAAGTTTTAATTCCAAAAACAACATAAATAATAACCAAAAGTAATATTGGTTTAAATTATGAATTATTACTTGAAAACTCATAAAATCAGAATAACTGAAAATTTTCAATATTTAAAAATGCCTTTAAAGAACTATTTTGTCTTTATAAATGCAAAGTAATCATTGCACCTCTGCTCTGCCAAAACTAAAGCTATAACTTCATGTTCCTTCTTCTCTTGAAAAATATTTACTTTAATATAGATACTGGAGTTTCTGAATTTAAAGGGAAGTCTGCGTTTGAAAGGGGATAGTAGTTTGTGATAAGAAGGGGTCAGTGAGAGTTCAGTGCCCTTATGAGATATCAAGTCTGTTATCTGCTCACTTGATCCAGAATGCTCACTTGAACCCAGAGGCAGAAGCCTAGGCTTCTTACAGAAGACGCTTATGGTCTCGGGCCCATCTCTAACCCAAGTCCCAGCCACAGCCCTTGCCTCAGGTCCACTCAGGCCAGGCTAGACCCAAGGCACATGCTCTACAAACTGAATCCTGAACTGAGGTCTCTTCTTGCCCTGCTGCCTAGGATGTGCATCTATGCAAAGACAAGTGAATCTTTCCAGGAGAGGAACGAAATGGTGTGGAGTAGAGGTATGGTTCACTTATACTTGTTTAATTATATTTAATTAAATATATTTAATATTTTAAAATCCAGTAAAATAGGCAAAGTTTTAGTTTTTGATAAATTTTGGCAGGGGGTACATCAGTGTTCCTTTGTTCTATGTATGCTTTTCACACATGAAAACTTCATAATTGAACTTTAATCTTTTTTTTGTTTTTTTGTTTTGTTTTGTTTTGTTTTTTGGTACCGGGGATCAAACTGGGGTCCTTGTGCTTGTGAGGCAGGCAGTGGAACCACTGAGCTAAATCCCCGGGCCTGAACTTTAATCTTGAACTTTAAAATCATTAATATTTTAGTATGCTCCCCAGACTCAGCAGTGGGTGTTTCTGTGAACCGAACTACCAAGAATATGTAGCTTATACCACTGTGGGGCTCTGATTCCTTTCTGTTATTATTGTATGGGATTGTGGGATCTGTGCAGCAGGGAGAGAGGTTGCATGCCCCAGTGCCTACCCCCCGCCACACACACAAATAACCTGTCTCCTGAGATACTTTTACCCCTAACCTCTGCTTAAACTTCTCTTTTTCACTTGTTAAGCCATCCTTAAATCATTTGTTTTCTTCCTTTTGTATTGTGAAACTCAAAGGTTTGTGGTCTTTGCATTTTAAGAATTTGGTCCTTAAATATACTGCATTTGTCCTAATGCTGGTCTTCCTCTAGGATCCCTTGTCTTTCAATATTCTGTTTGTGTCACAATGATTTCTTTAACCGTATGTCTGAAGCAATTGACTTCTTTTTACTCTACTACCTTTCTAAGGCAAACATTAGTAAGGCACCCTAGTTAGCATAAAAATATTTTGGGAAGGCAATGGGCAGCTTCAGACGTCTTCCCCAAGCTATCCTCCCACAGATGCATTCTTCAAAAGAATTTACTGTAATTCATTGACTTTTTTCTTAGAATTTGAAAATTGTTGTCTTTGTTCAAAATTCATTTCTTCAAAATATTCCTATAACTAGCCGACATCTTGTGGAATGACAGGAAGATTTTTCACTTCTCTTTACTGATGGTCACTGTATTTATGTAGAAGATTCATCTTATCCCATTACTGCACCTCAAACCCTTCCCTGTTTCACTCCAACCTCAGGATGTTTTATTCTGGGCTGGACTTCCTGAAAGAGAATGATCGTTAATCTTTTGTTTTCCTTCTTTTAAGTAAAGGGTTAGTTTGTTCTGATGACTCAACATAATGCTTTTCCTACATAGTAGATCCCCTTTATCTACAATTTTGCTTTTAATGCTTCAATTTTCTGAGGACAACTGCAAACCAAAAGTTTTAAATGATAAATTCCAGAATTAAATAACTTGTAACCTTTAAATTGATGCGTCTGAATACTATGATGAAATCTCACTCCATCTTTTCTGGGATATGAATCATCATTGTGTCTAGTGTATCCATCCTGCATACACTTGTGAATCACTTAGCATCAGTCTAGATTATCAAGTCAACTACCACATCATCATAGTGCCTGTGCTCAAATAACCCTTACATAGTATCTTAATGCTGCATCACAATTCACAATGCCTGTGTCACTCTCCTTAGTTCATCTGATCATGTCACCATTGAATCCTCTCATCATTATAAGAGTAAGTAGAGTATAATAAAATATTCTGAGACAGAGAGATCACAGTAGTGTAATTCTATTACAGTATATTGTATAATTATTCTATTTTATTATTAGTAATATCTACTGTGCCTAATTTATAAGTGAAACTATATCACAGGTATTAGACCCAGTGAGACAGAACCAACCAGAGACTGATATGAAATCCACACAGGAGTTTATTACCGACTGGGACCCGAGCTGAGCATCAGACTTGAGCCCCTACTGAGGGGAGACAAACATGTTTTATACACCTTTGAGGCCAACAGTTTCTAGGCCCCCCTATGGGATATAACTAGTAAAGCAAGCCAAAGGTACAGAAGCAGAACGTCCTGCTGTTAGAACATTTGTAAAACAATAGTTGATTGATTGTTGTTTCTAAAGAGACTTTCTAAGGAGAAGAGGTTTCTAAGCTTCCTCCTTCTGAGTTCATCTAAAGGGCAGACAGGTGGGTCAAGCAGCAATATGGAGTCTGTTTTGCTAACTAGGGTCCTTCAATAGGTATATTTGTATAGGAAATGATTTTGTGTATATATATTTTATATATATATATATATATGTATGTATATATACACAATTTATTGTACCCATAGTTTCAGGCATCCAGGGGGATCATGGAACATATCTCCCAAGTATAATGGAGGATTAATATACTTGGTTTGACTACACTTATTACTAGAGATATTATAGCCAGGATTTGTTGTCTCATATTTTTTAAAGTTTTAAACTATCAAGCATTCAGATTCCATTCTATGTATATCAAGTCAACCTCTGTCCCTCTCCTTTTCCCAAATACATATTTTATTTCCAAAAGAAAATTTCTCCTAAGCAAATTGTAAATGATGTCAAAGGTATGGATAGTATGAGGGATCTTTGATAATCTGATCAGATTGCATACATATAGTGTGTATTTTCAGAGGTGCAAAATGGAATTTTACAATTTCTCCTAAGTAGTAACTTCACTCAGTTTTCCGCCTTTTTCTTCTTGTTCTCATTTCTGCTTCAAGTTATGAATATAAATTTGACCAAATTAAACTAAAATCATTTGCTCACAAAATTCTTTGTTACTTTTGTGTAAATAGACAATTACAGATTATTTTCACTCTTTTCTTTTCCAAAAGGGAAAACAAGTTAATTTGGGAGGAGAGAATTCCATTTCCGTTGATACATATTGAAGTAAAGATCCTGCAGCTCCTCTTCTTCACTTTCTCTCCACACTGTTCTGAGTCTACTTGGTATCATCACCTTCTAGCTCACTTGTATCCAGTGCCATAGCTCCCACATTCCTCTTTTTCCCTTTCCCATGTCTAAGCAGCTAATTCTGCATCCTCCTCATCCTACCTTTAAAATTTGTCTCCCTCCTCAAGGGCCCAACCAGCTATCTTGTGTCTGTCTCAAAGACAAAGGCAATTTAATAATGATCTTCAGTTTGGAAAAGTTTGGACAAGTTGGCACAGGAATTATGTGGCCATTTCTGATTATATCTCTGATTCTACTCTTCTATTCCTAAACAGTGGTGGCTTTGGCTGAGTACATGCATATTGAGATTTACCTTCAAGGCTTGGAATCTCTCAGCTTTGTAATAAACTCACCTCCACTTGTTTCAAGACCTCTGCTAAATCTATCTAGGTTTTGAATTTTATCATTCAAAGTATGGCTGCAGGTAGGGCTGGGGATTTAGCTCAGTGGTTTTGCCGCCCGCTGCGCAAGGGCAAGGACCCGAGCTCGATCCCCGGTACCAAAAAAAAAAAAAAAAAAAAAAGTATGGCTGCAGGTGAGGGTGGGCTATAACATGCTCTCTCAGCTACAATCATTTCTAAACTCCAGCCATTTTCCTCTAATAATATTCTTCTGTCTCATTTATTAGATATTTATCTTCGTTTGTGTGGGAAAATACCCTTATCTCAACATGCATTTTTCCCCCAACATCATCCTCAAGACTCCATTTTTAGCAGTCTCCTGAGGCTTAGCCTTTTGTAACTCATAAATACTTTGTGATCTCAAAAAACTTGGCTCTTATGGCACTTGGCTTCAAAATCTGGCTCATGCGCGTTTTAACATATCTCTTCAGGAAATCAAGCGATTTCCTCTTTTACAGCTCCATTTGCCTCCCTGGTGAGGACGAAAGTTTCTTACTAGATAGGTGGAGATCAAAGTTGTTGCCTCCAAATTTTATCACATAGTAAGGAGAGGCAGGCTGAGTGTCCGTCATATTGCAGCTACAAAAGAAGCTTTAGTTTCCCCCAAATTTACTCAAATTTCTAAAGAAGACATTTGCATTATTCTTAAGCTCTCTCTTTCCTGTAGAACATTCCCTCAGAGAACCAGGAATATCTTTTCTCACTAGGTGGCCATATACTCTAATCACAATTTGTAAGATAATAACCAAACTAAAAACAATATCAATACAGGAAAAAAATCATTGTATATTCTACAACTAAAAAAATCACAATCTCTTCAAGTCCTATTACGTGCACTAGTTTGTGTGATCTGTGAGTATTCTCACTGCTACAGAGTCTGTTACATGTGTATGATGTGGTGTCTTTTTTGATGTGGTCTGCTGCTTTCTGTCTTGAAACATCCTGTACTGCTCAGTTTTTATTATTTCTGTCTCCTCATAGGCATCATCTAGAACACTCATAGGCATCATTCAGAACAGTAAAAACTGTAACTGGTTTGCATTAGTCTAGAAGCCAAACTGCATGACAAAAATTCCAAAAAATACTGCAATTGAAAGAATTTTACTTTTTTTCATGTTAAAGTCCAGCAAGAAAATAGCAGGACAATATAAGCAGGTAGCTGTGCTATATGAGGTCATATAAGACAGATTTCTTCTATCCTATTACTGCATCATCTCCTGTAATTTTATCTGAATCTACAAAGACCAACATTGTGGACACTCTCACATCCCTATTACAGCTTGCAAGAAGGAGAGAATGTAAAGTATTAAGAGATTCTTTTAAGGACACGAAGTAATCATCACTTCCATTCCTTTACATTTGCTAGAATTTAATTCCATTATCAATCCTAGCTATAAAAGAAAATGAAATATATTGTCTCAAGTTGGTAGGCAAGACAACAGCTAAAAGATGCTCTATTACCTTTTAATAATTTTCAAAGAAGGGGAGAATCATATTGGAGTAGATACTTTCTAGCACCAGTTGTTAGTATTAGTAACTAACATTCAGAAGTTTTCATCTTGGTTCAGTTAGCAAGAAAAAAAAATCTTTGAGTGCAGGAAACTCTAGCTCAGTTCCTATCAACCTTGAAACTGTTTATATGTAGGGTCAGATCATTCTTTATTGATGGTCTGAGAGATACTTTGGACACAGTAGGTATTTAGCAGCATTCTAGACTCTCCTCACTGAGAGCTAGTGACACCCTGTTCCCAAGTTGGCACAACCAAATTATATCTTCAGTCACTACCAAATACCCCTAGGGAGTATATAGGTGTGTTGGTGGAGGTAGGACTTGTCTTGATGAAGAACTGCTAATATAATGGTGAGATGCTATCTCAGAGAGTCTCTTCCTTTATGGTATGTTCCCCTTATTTTCAAGAAAGTTGTCCCTAGATGTCTGAATTCTCAATAGGAATTGGTTAATCCTACTCTCCAATGCTTTTAATTAATTCAACAAATACCTATTCATAGGTCTAAAACTTTCCCCAAAAGAATCATGTGTTCAGAATTGGGGATTCTGGAAGGTTATTGGATCATAGGGGCACTATACCCATCAGTGGAATCATGCAATGAGTTCAATACCTAAGTGTTCTGTAAGGGGTAGGGTCTGGTTGGAGCTGAGTCATTGGGGATATGACTTGGAAGGCTATATTTCTCTCTTGGCTCCTCCTCTCTCTCTCTCTGCTTCCTGGCTGCCATGACCATGTGTCTTCTGCTCAGGCCCATCCTCCCTCTCCTTTCTGCTTTAGAGACAACCAACTGAGGACTGAAACCTCTAAATACAGTGCAGCAAAATAAACCTCTCCTTCTTTAAGTTGTGGGTGTGGTTGTTGCTGTAATTATTCCTGACCATGTGGTTTAGAAGTCTTTAGAAATGATTTGAGAGAAGATTTAGAATGGTTTGTTTTCAAGATCTAGATAGAGAAGCCCTAGAATGAAAAACACAAGTTTGATGGGAAAGTCTGGTTGGAGCTCAGAGAAAGAGAATACTCATATAATTATGAACTATAAAGGCCAGGCTCAGGGGGTTTTATTTGAGAAGCAGGGCTCCATTGGCAGATAGACCATAGGCAATGTGTGTTATGGTCTGGCAGAAAATTTATCTTCATTTTGCCAATGTCCTGAGGCTTTGTGGGAAATAGCAATTAAAGATCATGGATTAATTGATCTGATGAAAGAAATTTCAAGTCCAAGTGTTCACACTGTAGCATTGGTATTCTTTGCTTCCTTTAGCCAGATTTATAGTAAAAATTAGGAACAAATAGTAGAGCCAAAAGATATAGGAAGTTTCCTGTTTTTCTAGAAAGGAATCACCTACAAAGCTGAGGCCTTGGAGAGTACGATTGCTGAAAAAATTCATACGAAAAATAATAGTAGAGCTTTGCATCAGGACAATAGGAAAGATAGCTTGAAGAAATCCCAGAATAGGTAAGATTTCACCCTCATAGGCTCAAAGGTTCAAAACTGCAAAGATTTCATTTGAAAAGACAGCCTGAGAGCTCTGCTTATTCAAGGTCACAGAAGGAAATGTTTTCCAAAGTTCAGTGATTCAGGTACTCAGAGGTCTCTGCAGTCATGATATAAGGGGGCCAGGCTACTGCTTGAGCGGGCAATAGATCTTAGCATCATCCACATGGTGCTGGTTTTATAGGCATATAGAATGAAAGAGTTATGGGATCAGAAAGGCTTCCATCCAGATTTCACAGCAAGGCCTGGGAGCCAGGCTGTGTGGCCCTGAGAGGACAGTGTGTGAAGCTGTGAGACCAAAGCTGAAAGTCCAGCAAAGAACCAAGTAAGTTGGAGATGTGAGAAACGGGATCATCTGCAGCAGAAAGCCACAGGGATAAGAAAAGCCACCCCGAGAGAATAGCAATGAAACCTGCAACTTGCTATTCCTTAAGGGCAGGCCTATTAAGCTGTTTGGAGCTGATATTCCACCACAGTTCAATCCAGGTATTGGACATGGAACTTCATGATTCAATAATTGCAATCCTCAGTTTTGGTCTTGATTTGCTTCAATAACTTTCTACCCCCCTATTTTTCTCTTTTTGGAATGGGAATGTTTACACTGTGACATTATAGCTTGAAAGTATTTAACTTTCTTTTTGAGTTTTACAGGGGCTTACAACTAAGAGTTTGCCTTGAGTCTCAGAGGAAACTTTGGGCATTTCCACAACACTGGGGCTCTTAAAACTTTGGTGACATTTAGAAATTGACTAATGAATTTTGTGTAATGAAATGCACATATTACTTTTAGATACAAGGACAGAATATTATGGTTAAGTTCTAGAATGTTTATCAAATGCCTCATAAGTTCAGAGAGGTGGGGCTTTTGAAAGGTTATTGGAACGCGGGGTAGGTAAATATGCTGTTAGGAGATGGACCTTGTTAGAGATGGGTCACTGAGGACATAACCTGGAAAGGTACATCTGCCTCCTCATTTCTCTTCTCTCTTTCTCTGCCTCTTGTCTGCCATGAAATGAGCAGAGCTGTTCTCAACTCAGGCCCTTCCACCATACTGCTTTTGACTTGGAGCCAGCCAACTAGGAATTGAAAGCTCTAAAAACTATGAGCTGAAGTAAACCGTTCCTCCATTCATTGTGGGTGTTGGATATTTTGTCCCAATGACAAGGAAAATAATTTAAGACACGTATTAAGCATATATTAAATACTAAGAACCTCATTGGGAATGATGAAAATATGGAGATGAGTTAAAAACTATTTCCTCAGAGCTTTATAATCTAATAAAGATTATGAAAGATATTCTAAGTGTAAAACATACAATCACAATGATACATGAGAGAAAGTAAAATATTCTTCTCATCTACTACTAACTTCTTTAGAATGTTTCTGAAATACAAAATAGCTGAGTTAACAGTTTTTATTTTATTTTCTATGAGCATGACCTAGTTAATAGCCAAATCTTTTGTTTTTCCTAATTACATTCTTGTGAAATTTTTTCATAATCTTCTTGAGACTGGCCCCGTTGTTTCAGGGGGTTCTCCCACCTACTTCCATTACATTTTGGCTAGAAAAAGAAAAATGATGTGGTTGTATGAAGATCTACTTAAGACTGTAGTACTAAATATTTTAGCCTTGGTTGATTTGGTTAGAAGCAAAAGAGGATCACATAAAAGTATCTTTGGCAAAATAAGAAAATTTAGCAAAAGTGCCTTGTCTATTTTTTTCAACATATCTGAAATAAAATCAACAGGATAATTTTTGTAACTGGCTATACAGATATTAAATACTGCAAGAAACTTCTGTTTTCAGTTTTAATATTGTAGAACTTTAAAAATCTCATCAGTATTTTTATAAAAGTAAAATTTTCATTAGATGAGTTATTAAAGCCAGCTAAGGACTTATAATAATCAGATTATTAAAATCCAGTCTCTTATATATATCCCAATATCTGAGGTCTTCTCTCCTACCCTTGATATCTATACCATTGAGAATTAGATTTTGGAGGTAGAAGAGTTATGAAATCATCCCTTTGCACTCTACCTCATTAATCTTAAAGCTCTATGATTAGAGACTCTGCTACAATAAAGTGAACTGGAAAGGGATGTTACCGAAGACCCCTGCAGTGGGTGTCAGTCTCCTATGAGGCACTACAACACAAGCTAATAAGAATAAAGATAGAAAATCAGACTTAGATAGAATGCTGGGTCTTGAGGTTGATCTAAGCTGCTCCGGGCAGCAAAGACAAGGGGTGCCAAGGGAACCCAGTGTTTATTAATTACAAGCATGGCAAGAAAGTAAACAGAGCATGCTTTGAAAGACTTCTAATGGTATAGCCTGAAGCAAAGATAGCTGATACACAAACAGGGCTGATATGCAAACAGGGATAGCCATTTCAAACAGGTATGTAAAGGGGGAAGGCATTGTTTATCTTGCTTGGAGAGAACAAAGGGTGCTGGGACTGGCTTGCAATTAACCAGAGTCAGCTACTACTGGGTAGAGAGGTCTGCTACACTACAAGAGAAAGTCCTAAGTGAGCCTAGGCCCTAAGCTATGGTCTGAATGTTAGTGTCCCCTCAAAATTCATTAAACTTAGTTTGCAATATGATATTAAGAGATATGGTCTTTATCAGGTAATCAGATCATTGAGACTCTTCTCCCATGAGTGGGATTAGTCTGCTCATAAAAGATGCCTGTCACTTTTGAATAACCATGCAGGAGCAAGGCATAATCAATGTAGAACAAGCCCTTCCCAAACACCAAATCTGCCAACACCTTCATTTGAGTTCCTTGGCCTCTAGAAACATGAGCAACAAATTTATGGTTTTCATAAATTTCCCAATTAAAATATTTTATAGCAGTTTAAATAAACAAAGATACCTTGTAACCCCAAGTTGTTGGCCTCAGAAGAACTAGGATTTAATACATGACTTATAATAAGCCAATTGATTTCTCTTGCAAAGAAAGTTCTTGAAGTAGAAGAGCAAATCAGACGATCAGATGACATATTTTCTATGATGTGATTGGGGGGCATAACATTGAGTTACATAAATACATACCATATTTTCCTAATGAAAATTTATACATTAGCATTATAGTAGCCAGTTGTGCACCTCAACAGCTGCACCTGGGGGATACAGGAAGCAATCTTTTTGTTTGCCCACTTGGTACAATGAACAGCGTGATACGTGCATGTGTCCAAAAGTGTCAAACTGGGATTTTTACGCACATAATGCTCCAAGTAACACTTCTGTATATGTTTCCTTGGGCATCATGGTGAGTAAAATACACCCATACCATTTTTTTGTTCTGCAAATATTTAATTTACCCTAGTGAAATTTGGGTGTGGCTCATAGTAGCTGTCCTGGGACGCCCAGAAACCCATCTGTGCATTCATCCACCTGGCAGATAAACAGCAAGGTGTGTACAGGAGCTCTAAAGTAGCAACAGGTGAGTTTCACCCATGAAATACTCATTGTTAAATTTCTGTGCATTTAGGAATTTTAAGTTTTCTTTTGAATTTTTTTTTGTAAAAGTAGCTGTTCAGAATAATGGCATATGAAAAACCATATTTGCATGTTTTGGAGGAGGTTGAAAGTGAATCATCAAGTAATTCATGCATCGATGATGATGATGACGATGACTTTAATGTTGCCATGTGAGTCAGTTCCTGTGACAGTGAAATGGATCAAGAATTGACAAATACAAAGGGAATAAAGTCCTCCCTGATCCAGATGACAAAAATCCCCAGCAATATTAGTACGTATTTGACTAGTCAAAATGGTACAAAATAGTCACACAGCCAAATGGAATGATTCAATGTTAGAACTAGGCCCAAAACAATATTGTGAGGATCTTGGCAGGGGTGAAACCTATTGGATGGAATGCAAGCACTGCCACTCGATGCTGGAAATTGTTTGTAACAGGATAAATGCTACACAATGTTGTGAAATACACAAATGATGAAATAAAAGCAAAACATTTTGCATGCACCAATAGCCATACTCAAAAATGTGTTTTCTATGACACCTCACTAGCTGAACTGAAAGCATTCATAGGCCTGCTGTACTTAGCAGGGCTTTCTCATTGAGGTTTGTAAAATAAAAATGGCACTGAGGAGATTTGGTTTTTCTTCAAAATTGCCTAAGGTTTGATGACAAAACCACCCACCAAGAAAGAAAACTGATAATCTGGCTGCTGTCTGCTCACTGTTTGAGAGTTTTGTTTCAAAATGTCAAGCAATTTACACACCATCTGAATACATGACTATTGATGAACATCTTGGAGCATTTTATGGTCACTGTAGTTTTAGGCACTATATGCCAAAAAGTCTTCAAAATATGGTATAAAATTTTTGCCCTGGTAGAATCAAAGACATATTGTACTTTCAATATAGAAATTTATTCTGGAACTCAGCCAGCCACCAGGTCTTTATCTGTAGAGTAATAAACTGAATGATGTTGTGAACAGACTCGTTGCTCCCATCTCCCAAACTAATTGAAATATGACATCCTACAATTGGTTTACCAGTTTCCAATTGATGTTATATTTGCTAACAGAGCACAAAATGATCAGAGTAGAAACTGTAAACAAGAACAAAGCAGAAATTCCCAATGAAATGTTGCAATTTCAAAACAGAGAATTGTATAGAACAATTTTTGAATTTCAGAAAGATATAACATTGACCTTGTATATGGCAAACAAAAACAAACTGGTAGCTGATGTGAACATGCCACCATGATGGAAAAATTGGCAGAGAAATTGTTACAGTTGAATGGGCCAAAATGTTGCACTGTCTCTCTTTACTGATGTCAGCAATCTGCAAGAGCTCCTCAGTTTAATTAGAGTGGTGTTTTGTTTATGGTTGAATGGAGAGAAAGGAGGTGGCTCACATAAATCCCCTGTTTTAGGATTATGGAAACATGAATAATCATTAGAGTGGTGTGGGGCTTTTACAGTTGAATGAAGGGAAGGGAGTGACTCAACTCCTTTGTTTCTAACTGTAATAAAACCTAGACAAAACTGAAGCCCGAGTTGATAACTTTTCGCAACAAAACTGAAGGCAGAATAGACATTGTTCATGAGTTATGCAGCAACTATGATGTCACTGGAAACAAAGAGTTGGCCAATGGTTGTGTTTACTCAATCCAAAACATGTATGGTATAAATAGATTGATAGCTTAAAAAGAAAATAACAAATGCAAAATATCATGGAAAAATTATCTTAGAGAATTGGAACTGGAACCCATAAGAGATCATTTACAACAGAAGAAGAAAAAAATGTTTCTGCCTGGAGAACAGTGCAAAAAAATTGCAGAGCACACTGGTGAGCTGACAGGTGAATAAGCAGGTGCAAAATCACAAAGACCTACTAGGACAACAGGAAAACCAAAAAGATGTCAATTGTGCCCTATAAAAAAATGACAGGAAAACAAATCATGTGTACTATCAGTGTGATTCTAGTGCATGGAACATGCAGTTTTCATGTGTGAAGAATGCCTTGAGTGTGACAATTGAAGCAAAGATTATTTCTGCAGTAGACTTTTGTTTGTATTTACATTGCAGTTGACATAGGTTGTTATTTCTGCTGTTATCGTTTAGGTTTTGTAAGCAAGTAAACAGCTGATGTGAAAATGTTGATGTCTATTCTAAGCACTCATTACGTATTTGATATTTTATTTTATTGATATCTTCTTTTCCTGCTAACATTGTACAATACAGTAAGAAGCTCCTGGAAAAAAAGGAAGACAAGAGAGGTGACAAGAACAGCCTGCCACACAGGAAAGCAAAACTAAGCACATGTGCTGACTGTGTAAGCAAGAAGTTGCATGGAGCATGCAGTTGTCATGTGTGAAGACTGCCTTGGGTGTGACAATTGAAGAAAAGATTATTTTTGTTGTAGAGTTCTATTGGTATTTTCACTGTACTTCATACAGGTATGTATTTCTTTTTTCATTTTTTTGCATCAGGAATTGAACTCAGGACCTTGTCCTTGTGAGGCAGGAGCCAGAACCAATTAGCTAAATCCCCGGCCCCTAGGAATGTATTTCTGATGTTATCTTTTAGGTTTTGTAAGCAAGTACAGCTGATGTGAAAATGTTGATATTTATTCTAAATGAGCAATATATATCAAGAATTTAATACTTTATTTTATGGATATTTTATGTTCCTGTTGACTACATATTGTATAATATAATAAGAACTTCCTGCAAAAACAGCAAGACCAGAGAGATGTCAAGTGTGCCCTACAAAAAAGACAGGAAAGCAAAATACATGTGCTTTCAGTGTAAGTGATATGTGTGTATGGAATGCAAATCAAAATCATGAGATTCCATTTCATCCCAGTCAGAGTGGCTATCATCAAGAATACAAATAAACAATAAATGAAGGTGGGGATCCAAGGAAAAAGGAACCCTTCTACACTGCTGATAGGTATGTAAATTAGTGCAGCCCTACAGAGGCTCCTCCAAAACTAAAAATAGAGCTGCCCTATGAACCACCTATACCACTTTTTGGTATATACCCTAAGGAATTAAGAATAGCATATTGTAGCCTGTGTTTATTGTAGCACCATTCACAATAGTTAAGATACATGAAATCATCCATTAATGGGTGAATGAATACAGATAATGTATAAATACACAAAGGAGTGTTATTCAGCTGTAAAGAAGAAAAAAATTTGTCATTTGTAGGAAAAGAGGTAAAACTGGGGATCATCGTGTTAAGCAAAATAAGCTGAACACAGAAAGGCAACTGTCATGGTTTCCCTAACATGTGGAATCTAAAACAAAATAAAAAAAGAGAGGCCATTATTAGATATGAAAAGGTAATAAAAGGAGGGTGGAGGGGGGTGTGAAGAATGAAAATAGAGAGATGGATATGATCAAAATACATTATGTGCATGTAAGAAAACAATCCATTTAAACCCAATATTTTTCAAAATTACTATGCACTAATAAAAACATTGTTTTTTAAATGTAAGAAAAAATGTTTCAGCTGACTATGAAGTCACATGCCTATAATCCCAACTACCTGGCAAGCTGAGACATGAAGATCACAAGTTCAAGGCCAATCTGGGCAAAATGGCAAAAATATGTCTCAAAATTAACAACAGCAATAACATTAAACTAAGACATCTCCAGATTATTTTTTTCTGACACTTTTAAAATATTTTTATTTTATTAGTACATATTTTCCATACGTGAACTTTACAATCATCTTGGGACATTGGTACATATACATAATACAGCTTGTTTCTTCTTTCATTCCCCTTCCCTCTTCACCCTCCCTCCTCCTCTAGTTCTCCTTTTCCCTTTTTCATTCTTGTTGACACTGTTAATTTTAGTTCATGTCTATGGTACGTAATGTTCATGTTCTTTAAGGTTATTAGGACTGACATATCTTCACTCTGTCTACTTCCTCATCCCCTCCCCCTCCACTCTCACCCTGGGCCCCCTGAACTCCTTCCCATCTGCAAGAGATTCATCCCTCTGTTTTGTTCTATCCTTGTTTTATTTTCTCTTAGTTTGTACTTTGCTTTACTCAGATGAGAGATATCATATTGTATTTATATTTTGTGTCCAATTTATTCTACTCAACATTATTTATTTTCTAGGTGTATCCTTTTTCCTACTAATGTCTCGAATTTGTCATTCTTTATAGCTGATTAGTATTCTGTTATATATAGATACCACAATTTCCTTATCCAATCATACATTCATCGGTATACAAGCTATTTTCAGGATTTAGCTATTACAAAATGTGCTGCTATAAACATTTATATGCACGTATTGCTATAGTACATTGTCTTAAACTCTTTGGGCAATAAAGATAGAAGAGGGACAGCTGAGTCATATGGAATTTCTAATTTCAGTTCTTTGAGAAATCTCCATACTGATTTCCATATGGTTGTACATTCCCACCAACAATATAGGAGGGTTCCTTTTTCACCATAGCCACACCAGCATTTGTTATTTCTTGATGATTGCCATTCTTTCTGCAATAAGATGGAATCTTAACTTCATTTACTATCTCTAATCGTCTCTCTAATGGCCAGAGATGTTGAACATTTTTTCATAGATTTGTTGGCCATTTGTATTTTGTCTTCTGTGAAGTGTCTGTTTGTTTCACTTGCCCATTTCTTGACTGAGTCTTTAATTTAAAGTGGTTGAATTTTTTTGAGTTCTTTATATATTCCAATTAGTCCTCTACCTGGTGACTAGCTGGCAAAAAATTTTTTCCATTCTGTAGGTTCTCTCTTCATTCTACTAATTGATTGTTTTACTGTACAGAAGCTTTTTAGTCTGATATAATCCCATTTGTTGGTTCTCACTGTTACAGCATTTCTTGTGCAATTGAGGTTCTGTTTAGAAAATCCTTTCCTATATCTATATCAACTGTTTTATGTATTTTATCTTTGAGTAAGTATAATGTTTCTCTTTTAGTGTTTAGATCTTTGATACATTTTTATTTTAATTTGGTACATGGTGAGAAATATGCCTTTTGCATAAAGGGATGTGCATGAGTCTTTGGGGGGGGCAGGTGCAGAATGTTATGGCTTGTGTTTAGATGTCCCCCCAGAACCTCATACTTTTCCTGAGGTGGCTGAATCTAGAGTGAGTAATTGATCCATAGGGGCTGGGTCCCAGTGCACTAAGATTAAGGACATGAGTGCTACCTGCCCTAAGTAGTCAGAATAAAATAACAGGGGCAGAAAGGACACTGTTAAGGTCCCTTGTTGCTTTTTCTGTCCTTTACTGTCATGAATTGTTGCCCCTCTGCCATGTGCCACTCTGTCTTGGAGCCAGCCGATTATGGACTGAAATCTCTACAAATCGTGAGCTAAATAAATCTTTCCTCTTTTAACTTTGACTGTCTGGTATTTTGTCTCAGCAACGAGAGAAAAGTAACTAACATAGCTGGTTTGTTGATATTTCACAAATATCTTAAAATTTCTCATAAGATTATTTTTTTATTTTTCTATTTTCCTAATGTGAGCTTTGATTGCAATGAATTTTTCTCTTAGAACTGCTGTCAGAGTGTTCCAGAGGTTTCAATGAGTTGTACAGTCATTGTCAGTAACTTCCAGAAATTTTAACATTTCTTCTTTGATTTCTTCTGTGACCCATTGGTTGTACAGTATTAGGTCGTTAATTTTCCAGAAACATTTACCTTTTCCATAATTTCTTTTGTTGTTGATTTCTATTTTCATTGCACAGTGATCTGATAGTATGTGTGGGATAATTATATGTCTTTTATATTTACTTAAGCAAGCTTTGTGGACTAGAATGTGATTTATTTTGGAAAAAAATATCATATGCTCCTGAGCAGAATGTATACTCTGTGGTAGAGGGGTAGTATAGCCTTTAAATATCTATTAAATCCATATGTTCAAGGGTGTGGTTCAGCTCTGAAATTTCTTTATTTTTTAACTTCAGTTTATCTATATTTTTATGAAAGTATAATGTTAAAATCCCCTACGAGGATCTTTTAAGTTCACAGTTTTTATTTTATGGAGATAGGTGCTGCAATATCTGGTTCATATATATTTATCAATATTATATTTTCTTGTTGGAATGTTCCCTTAACTAGTATGTAGTGACCTTCTTTGTCTCTTCTAATCAGTTTTAGCTTGAAGTTCACCATGTCTGAAATTAGAATTAGTAGCCCTGCTTCTTCTCCGGGTCCTGAAATATTATTTTCTGTCCTTTAATTTTTAGTCTATGAATATCTTTTCAGATTAGGTAAGTTTCTTGAATGCAACAGACTGTTGGATTCTGGGTTTTGGCCCAGTATGTCAATCTATGTCTTTTAGTTGATGAGTTGAATCTGTTAACATTAAGAGATATTACTGAGATCCATTAATTATTTACTATCATTGCCTTCTTTATCTGTTGGTGACTCTTTTGTTTTTCTTTTCCTGAGGTTTATTGTTGCTGTTGTTTATCCATTGACTTATTTGGAGTTTTCATTTTCTCTGTGCCTTTATCTCTGTGTTGGTTTCACTGTTTCTGTCCAGAATATTCTTAAGTATTTTCTAGAGTGCTGGTTTAGTAGTCATATATCTATTCAGCTGGTGTTTTTCATGGAAATACCTTATTTCTCCATCTATTATGAAGGATAGCTTTCCTGGATAAATTAATCTGGGTTGGAAGTTATTTGCTCTTAGAACTTGAAATACTTCACTCCAAGATTGCTTTTAGAGTTTGTGTTGAAAGTCTGCTGAGATTCTAATAGTTTTAATTTTGTGTGTGATTTGTTTTCTCTGACTTCTTTTAAATTGTGTTGTTTTGCTGGATATCTGGTAATTTAATAAGGATATGTCTTGGTGAGCTTCTTTCATCGACATATTTGTTTTGTGTTCTGTAAGCATTACTTGTATTTTACTCTTCTTATATTTGGAAATCCTTCTTTTGATTTCTGTAAATATGTTAGTAAATCCATCTGTGTTATTGTCTAGTTTTTCTCTAATTGCAATTAGCCTTACATTGATCTTAATGTCATCTGGTAGCTTCTGGATAATCTTCTGCTGTCTTATTTTCTCTGACTTTTTTTAGTACTTCTTCATGATTCTCTATTTTGTCAATTTCAGATATTCTGTCTTCACATTGGTCATTTAGGCAATTTGTTCTAGAGTTTTTTTAATTTCAGGTATTTCTGTCTGACATTTATCAAGGATTCTATATCTTTGTTGAATCTGTCATTCAAGTTTTGAACTCTTTTGCTTAACTCATTCAGTTTATTTACAGTAATACCTCGGTTCACAAATGCTTCTGTTTGTGAAAAAAAGTATTTTTGCTTCCATTTACAAATTCCACATCACACTGAGTAACAAACACAACCATAGTAACCTTCCTTGCATGAACACAAATGTGGCCATCTTCCCTAGAATTGTGGATTGAATTAAATTCATGAACCAAGATACCACTGTATTTCCCCCAAATTCATCATGGTCATATTGAATGAAATTGCTCTAAACTTTAATTCTGCTATCTGGTACATTATTTGTTTTCATCAACCTTTGTGACCCCTTGGTCTACCTTGGATGACTTGGGAAATCTCCAGTGTCTTTTGGTGCTTGCTTCCCCATGCATGCATATATATATATATATATATATATATATATATATATATATATATATATATATCCCTTTTCCTCCTCCTTTTCCTTGAGGTAGTACTGCAGGTTGAGGTCTAACAGAGTGAGGAGAATTTGTGGTTTATATGAATATATTTATTAAGATGTTGTCTCCCTATTGAGTCTTCAGCTTTATATATCCAGTGACAATGATAGTATTTACCCCTTCTGTTCTTTAAGTGATTTGGTCTCCGTTCCTATTTTTGCAGAGAGAATAACTTCTAGTTATAACAGCACCAACCATTCAGAAATGTCTTCTAGGCTTAACTAGCTAGCTATTGGCCTTTGAGTCTGTCCCAGACTCCTACCACCTTTGTTTGTTAGGAAGGAAAGGTTGTAGCTTGTTTGCCCAGTTCTTTGGTAATGGACTTTAGTAATGTTTGTGATCCCCAGACAATCTGGATATTGGCATACACAAAACGATTCACCACAATAACTATGTTCCCTAGGCTAAAGTATTACAATTAACAATAACAAGAATATCAAGCACAAAGTGGATAATTACAGACTCTAATAAGTAGCACTGTACCATCTTTTACCATAGGAATATGATCTATTGTTACAGAACAAACTTGAAGACAAACCTGGTATTTATATACAGTAAATATCTACTCAATAGAGAAATTTTACCTCCTTCCAAAATAGGACAGTATTCAACCATAGTTAACTATCTACATATTTATAAGAGTAAACGGTGTGCCTACTGGAGCATGAAGAAAAAGAAATAAGTTATGAAAACTTTAAACAATGGATGATAGAAAGAAGGTGGCAAGATTTATTAAGGAGTAAAAGGAAATTTGTAGTATTAAATAACAGTAACAGAAAAAAACTAGGATAAGGATAAATGAAAGGGAATGGAGAATAAAGTAGAGGAAAAGAAAATAAAAAATACTCAGGAAACAGTTTGAAAGAGAAATAGCAAGAAAGAAGAAAAACAGAGAAAACAGGGAAGACCTAGTCAAACAAATAAATCAAAGTTATACTTTTAAAAGTGGGAATAAGAAAATAGGTGATACAACTCCAAACTCCACCAATAGTAGTGGAAGTAGTAGTAGTAGTAGTGATAGCAATAAAGATTTTTTAAAAATACCAATAGAGGAGAAAAGAAAAAAACTGGGTTAAATGGGGGGGGGGATAAAAACAAAAGCAAAAAAAAAAAATCCCTATGTACTTTGTATTTCCAGAAGAATGTTTCCTTCCAGATTCTGCAGTCTTTAGTCTTACAAATCATGTTCCTCTCTGTCCCTCTTTATAGTCTGTGGGTTTGTGTGGAGATTCCTCAGCTCAGTGGGTGCTCTGTCTGTAAACCACTGTTTGTGGCAACTGTCCCGGTTGTCACACCTGCCCAGGAAAGATGTGGAGCACTGGATTCTGAGGTGTCTGGCATGGATTCCTGTTGGTTGGGGGCCAAGCTGGGGTATCTGAGGTATATTCCAATGTTCATGGGACCAGTTCCAGACACCAGGTGGAGGCTCATGTCACCTTGGGGCACTCAGAGGAGATGCAGGTAGTCCTGGGATTGAAGTGGAGAGATTCCAGCTGGCCCAGAGTGCAGGGCACTGGGTGGTATCTCATGGGTGTGCAGAGCACCAGGCAAAATAGCCAGACCCTTAACCCTTGCTAATGACCATGCAGAGGATTGGCCTATTATGCCAGGCAGGGACTGTGCCCAGGACTCTGGTAAGATACAAGGTAGAGATTGCACTGCACCAAGAGTGGGAGCAGTGTGCCTGGAAGAGAGCAAACACCGCCACAGTCCAAATGTACCAAACAGAGACTCATGGAATTGGAGCTCCCCATGGAGATCCAGGCTACCCAGAACTGGTGCTGAGTTTCAGACAAGGTCCACAGCAGATCTCGACTGGAGCAGGGCAGTGAGAGTTGGGTGTAGACTCAAGAGAGCCAACGATACTGGGTATGGACTCACACCAGACAAGTGTTAGCTCTGTGTTCCAGATGAATGTTCTGGGTAGCACTGGATAATCTTCAGGCTCCTGACAGTGACTCAAGCTTGCCTGGGATTTAATATTAAAAACTCCTGACAAAAGCATCAGTTACTTGTTTATCTTCTCAGAGTCTGAGATCAGACAGGTGAGGAGGGAAGCTCTCCTGCCATTGATGACTTGCCCCTGGTGTGTGCAGATGAAAAGGCAGCCTGGCTGCAGCCTTTCCCATATTTAGAGACAAGACCACGACTTAAGGGGGCTTATAAACCCCCAAGTCTATCTTGTAAACCTAGACCCTGCTATGTTGTGTGGATTCTGCCCACCACGTGGGAAGTTCTCAAAATGGTTGTTCCCATATACATGAGGGTGGAGGCCCTGAGGGGGGCTTCTCCTCTTTTCAACTCCTGCACAAATGTTTTCTTTGATCTACAAGTCTCTTCTCTCAATATTTTTTTCTATCAGGGTATACGTCTCTCTCCCCTTCTTCCAATTACCTATGCTTTTAGTTGATCTTCTCTGAGTCTCTCAGATATCTCATCCTCTAATCAGCCATGTTGGATTGCTTCCAGATTTCTTTTTTTTAAAAAGCAGTGAGTGGAATTCATCTTTCCAATTGTTGAGGGCACTGATACCTTAGTCAAATTGAGGTTATTTAAAATGCTTCTCAGATAAGAGCAGAGCCATATTTTTATAATATAAAATTCTAAATTTATAGATTAAAATTTTAAATCTCTAAGGTAAAGTAAAATTTTGTCAATAAAAATGATATGGGTGGGTGTTATACTGAGACTATTTGTCTGATTCTGTTGAGTTCTGTAAAAGACGGGACGACCAAGAAGGTGCAACTTTCAAAGTGAGGCTAAAACCCTATGTAGATCTTGAATGGGAGGAACTGAAAACTGCAGCTCCTCACTCGCCCCATGCGTATAAACAAGATGCGGCTGACGGTGTCAGGGAGTGGGTAGAGAACTCACTTGCTGTCAGTCATTTGGAGAAGAAGGGTATGAATCTTCACTCATGCCTGATGAGAGGCTTTGGGCAATGAGAGGAGAGGCTAAATGAGACAACAGAATTCTCCAAAGTCTAAGGAGAGTGGCAGTGGTGGCCTGTGACTCCACAAACACAATTTAAAGTAGCTTTATTCTCAACAAGTGCCTCCTTTTCTGGGGCACAAAAAAGCCCAGTTCTCTCTTTATTTAAAGGACCCTGCAGATAACGGATAACAAACTGACAGATAACAAACTGTCAGCATCAGGAGCATCCTGGCCAGGTAGCAGAGCTGTAGCTGAAGGAGTACAGTTGGGGTTCACTCACTGTCATTGTGAGGCCCATGGAAAATGATAAGGCAGGGCTTTTTGTTCCAAAATTATTAAAAATTTCAAGAAAGCAGCGATATTCAAAGTGTTGATGAAAAAGAAGTTAGAGTAGAGGGTTTTCAGGACTGTGATGGGAAAAAGTAAAAGCAGTTTATGAATCTGTCTAAAACCATTCTGCTTATTACCTGTAATAATTACACCTAATTTAATTTACTGACTCAAACTTCTCAGGATAAACATATGTATACACACTCAGACTGCATGCCGCATACATGAATGCATGTTGGACTATACTTCTATCACCTAAAAGATCATCTGAGGTGAAGAAATTGAGATTGTTTCAGAAATACAGCTACTGTTTCAGAATTACATCACTTATAAACTACAGCAAAAATAGCACTGCCAGAAGTAGCCAAAAGAATATGTGAGTTAACATTTTTTTCTCTATTTCATTATATCGGAAAAACTCTCAGAATACAAATCAGGGAAATGGAGGATAATAGCTGTCAACAAAGTAAAAGTACAAAAACAGGTATTCTGGGTAAATGCTTACTTTTGGTGGTTACAATAATCTGCCACACAGAGAAAACAGTGTGATTTTACTGCCCTCGTGTGGCTATAATTTGTCACTGCAACATCTCTGGCCAAAAGTGAATGCCTCCTTTATATTTTTTCTTTTTAAATAAATTTTATTTTGTTTTATTCCATTCCCTCCCCTCAAGCCCCCTCCCCTCTACAATGTCTCCTTTAAATCCTGAAGCAGATTTTTTAGTCTCTTTGACAAAGAAATATTTTCTAAATAATAAAATATATCAGTATGTTTACGTACTTTGTTGAAATATGTCCTTTCTATACTGATTGGCAATAAATAAATAAATAAATAAACTTTTTTATTTTAAATTTACCTTTAACCTCTTCATGATCTGAAGTCAACTGGTCAGTGTTTGGGCATAAAGAAGGCTTAAGGTACAGAGCAATTAAAAACAGTGCATTTCACATACATGTTCAGGGGATGCCGGGAAGCTCACTATGGCGCCATATGTATTGGAGCTTCGCTGCTAGCTGTTTGGCCCACTGTTCTTTTTTATCTCCTTTCATTTCTTTAGACTGGGAAATCCAAGCTTCAAGGGCTCATGTTTGGTGAAGGCTTCCTTATTCAACACGGAAGGGCAAGAAATCACACAGCAAAGAGAAGGGAGCCAAAGTCATCATTTATCAGGAGACCATGCCTCTACAACGACATTAGTTCATGCATAACATCTCTCATGACTGAAAGGGACCCTCTTCAATGCTGTTGCATCTGGGATTAAGTTTCCAAAACATAAACATATAGAAGTAGCCTAAGGAGACTCAGTGATGTAGTAAGAGTTTGCAAGGAAATAGAAAATATAGGACACATACTTTATGGAATATTTTATTGTATTTTTTCATATTTCCTATTTTAAATGAATTTTATTGGTACACTTTAAGTATATAATGTAATGACATTCATCATTGGAAATTTTCACCCTTTACATAATCTCTCGTGGTTCTTATTTTTCACCCTTCCCCTGCCCTCCCTTCAACCCGTCCACCCCTCCCTATTTACAAAGACTGTTTGAATTTTTTCATTTCCTCATATTAATTCCATTCGCTTCTTTCCATTCCCCTACCCCTGTCACTTCCCCTTCCCCTTGGACCTTTTCTTCCTATTTCACATTATCTATTATACCTTTTAGCCCTTATTTACACTTTCAGTTTCTCACTCTAGAGAAACTATTCGGTATTCACACATGTGTGTCCTATTTGTTTCACTTAAGAGTATCACCTCAATGTGCATCCATTTAGCTATAAATGTCTCTAATTTCTCATTTTTTATGGCTGAATACTACTCCATTTTATTTTTTTTAAAAACGCATTTTCTTTATCCGGTCTCCAGTTGATGGGCAATTGGGCTGCTTCCAAGTTTTAGCTATTACAAATTGTGCTGCTATGAACATGGATGCACATAGATCACTGTGGTATGATTCTTTTAATTCTTTGGGGAAGATACCCAGCAGGGGAATAGCGGGGTCAAATGGGACTTCCAGTCCTAGTTCTTTGAGGTATCTCCATACTGATTTCCACAGTGCTTGCACCAGTCTACACTCCCACCAGCAGTGGACCAGTGTTCCTCTTTCCCCACAGCCCCACCAGCATTTGTTATTGGTTGATTTCATGATAGCAGCCATTCTTTCTGGACGGAGGTGGAATCTCAGCGTTATTTTCATTTGCATCTCTCAAATAACCAGTGATGTTGAACATTTTTTCATGTATTTATTTGCTATTTCTACTTCTTTTTTTTTTTTTTTTTTTTGTACTGGGGATCGAACTCCAGTCCTTGCACTTGTGCAGCAAGTGGTGAAACCACTGAGCTAAATCCCCAGCCCTATTTCTACTTCTTTGGCTAAGAAATGTCTGTTCATTTCAGATGCCCATTTTTGTATTGGGTCTTTAAATGTGGGAGGTCTGATTTTTTTAAAGTTTTTTATAGATTCTAGATAGTAGACCTTTTTCTGAGAAACAGCAGGTGAAAATTTTTTCCCACATTGTGGGTTGTCTCTTCACACTGCTGGTGGATTCTCTTGCTGTGCAGAAGCATTTTAATAAGAAGAGTTCCCATTTGTTGATTGTTTGTGCTAGTTCATGGGCAACTGAGGTTTTGTTCATAAAATCTTCTGCTACACCAGTGTCTTCAAGAATTCTACCTCAACTCTGTTCCACCTGGTTCAGTGTTTCTGTTTTTATATTTAGATCTTTAATTCATGTTGATTTTAGTTTAGTGTATGGTGAGAGATATAGGTCTAGTTTTAATCCTTGACAAGTTGAAACCCAATTTTTCAGCATCATTTATTAAAGAGGCTATCTTCCCTCCAGTGAGGGTGTTTAACTCCTTTGTCAAAAATTAGGTGGCTGAGTGTGTCTGGAGTTGTTTCTGCATCTTCTAATCTGCTCCACTGATCTTCAGGTCTGTTTCTTTACCAGTACCATGCCGATTTTATCACAGTAGCTTTGTAGTGCAGTTTCAAGTTGAGGGTTGCCATGTCTTGATGCCTAGAATTACTTTTGCTATTCTAGGTCTCTTCTTGTTCCAAATGAACTTTTGGATTGTTTTCTCAAGGTCCGTGAAGTACGCTGCTGGTATTTCAATTGGGATTGCACTGAATCTATATAGCAGTTTTGGAAGTATGGCCATTTTCACTATATTGGTTCCTCCTACTCAGGAGCAAATGCCTTTCCATTTTCTGATATCATTTTCAATCTCCCTTTTCAGAGTGCTATAGTTTTCAGAGAAGAGGTATTTGATTTCTTTTGTTAGGTTGATTCCCAGGTATTTGTTTTTTTGATGCTATTGTGAAAGGAATTGTTTGACCTATTTCACTCTCAGTGAGTCTGTAATTTGTGTACAGGAAGGCTATTGATTTTTGTGTGTTGGCCTTGCATCAGACTACTTTACTGAAATTGGTTATTAAGTCTCGAAGACTTTTGGTGGAGTTCTTGGGGTTTTCTATGTAGAGTATCATGTCACCTGCAAATAATGACAATTTGACTTCTTCCTTTCCTATCTTTATTCCTTTTATTTCTTTCTCTTGTCTAATTGCTGTGGCTAATGTTTCTAGAACTATATTGAACAAGAGTCATGAAAGTGGACATCCTTGTCTTGTTCCTGATTTTAGTGTGAAGGATTTCAATTTTTGACCATTTAGTATGATAGTGGCTGTTGGTTTTTCACAGATGGCTTCTATCAGTTTGAGGTAGAGACCATCTATTCCAATTTTTTGTAGGGTTTTTATCATAAATGCATGTTGGATTTTGTCAAATGCTTTTTCTGCATCTATGGAGATAATCATATGGTTTTTGTCCTTGGCTCTATTGATACAGTGTATTACATTGATTGATTTGCATATATTGAACCATCTCTGCATCCCTGGGATGAATCCCACTTGATCAGGGTGTATGATCTTCTTGATGATCTTCTGCATTCTATTTGCCAGTATCTTATTAAGGATTTTTGCATCTATGTTCATTAGTGAGATTGGCCTATAGTTCTCTTTTTTCAGTTGGGTCTTTCTCTGCTTTGGGGATCAAGGTGATGCTTGCTTCCAGGAATGAATTTGGGAATATTGCTTCCCTTTCAATGTCATTGAAGAGTTTCAACAGTAGTGGCAGCAGTTCCTCTCTAAATGTCTTGTAGAATTCAGCAGTGAAGCCATCAGGGCCTGGGCTTTTCTTAGTTGATAAGTTTTTGATTACATTTTCAATTTCATTGGTTGATATTGGGTTGTCCAGAATTTTTACGTCTTCTTCATTCAACTTTGGTAATTCATATGTATCTAGGAATCTGTCCATTTCTTCTGTGTTTTCCATCTTATTGGCATATAGGTTCTGGAAGTAGGTATTGATGATCCTCTGGATTTCTGCTGCGTCTGTTGTAATTTCACTCTTTTCATTCCTAATTGCATGGATTTGGGCCTTTTCTTTCCTTTTTCTGACAAGGTTGGCTAAAGGTTTGTCAATTTTGTTGATTCTTTTGAAGAACCAACTCTTGGCTTCATTGATTTTTTGTATCATTCTCTTAGTCTCCATTGCATTGATTTCTCCTCTGATCTTTATAATTTCCTCCCTTGTATGAGCTCTGGGGTTGTCCTGTTCTTCTTTTTCTAGAAGCTTGAGGTTCAGCATCAGGTTGTTTAATTGGGCTCCTTCTGTTTTCCTAATATGCGTATTCATTGCTATGAATTTCCCTTGTAAGACTGCTTTCATTGTGTCCCAGAGATACTGATATGTTGTATTGTCATTGTCATTTAATTGAAGGAACTGTCTGATTTCTTCTTTAATTTCCTCTGTGACCCATTGGTTATTCAGAAGTGTGTTGTTCAATTTCCAAGTGTTTATGAAATTTTTCCAGTTTCTTTTGCTGTGGATCTCCAATTTCATTGCACTGTGGTCTGATAACATACAGGGGATAACTTCAATTCCTTTGCACTTACTTAAATATGTTCTATGTGTGAGTATGTGGTCTATTTTGGAGAATGGCCCATGTGCAGCTGAGAAGAATGTGTATTCTGATTTTGTGGGGTGGAAGACTCTGTAAACATCTGTTAAGTTCATTTGTTCAAGAGTTCAATTGAGTTCTAGTATTTCATTACTTATTTTTAGTCTAGTTGATCTATCTGTTTGTGACAGTGGGCTGTTAAGGTCCCCCACTACAATTGTATTAGTGCATATATGACTTTTCATGTCCATTGGTATTTGTTTTATATAGTTGGGTGCACTAGTGTTTGGTGCATAGATATTTATGATTGTCATCTCTTCCTCTTGGATTCTTCCCTTTACAAGGATGTAGTGTCCTCCTTTGTCTCTCTTAATCAGTGTTGGTTTGAAATCTACTTGATCTGCCAAGAGGATAGCTACTCCTGCTTTTTTTTCGGTTCCTGTCTCATGGAGTATTGTTTTCCACCCTTTAACTTTCAGTCTATGAGTTTCCTTTTCAATTAAGTGTGTTTCTTGTATGCAGCATATTGTTGGATTTTGCTTCTTGACCCATTCTGCCAGTCTGTTTCTTTTGATTGGTGAATTGAGACCATTAACGTTGATGGTTATAACTGAAATGTATTGACTTGTCATTGCCATGACTTTTTCTTTTTGTTGGGTTCTCCCCCTTTACATTTATTTTCTTGTCATGCTAGATGGGTTCATTCTGCTTTGCTTCCTGGGGTTGTGATCCTCAATGTCTGTTCCTAGGCTATTGTGTAAAATTCTTTGGAGTGCTGGTTTGGTATTCACGAAGTTCCTAAGGTGCTCTTTGTCATGAAAGTATCTTCTTTCTCCATCCATTTTGAAAGATAGTTTTGCAGGGTCCATCAATCTGGGTTGGAGGCTGTTTTCTTTTAGGGCTTGGAATATGTCACTCCAAGCTCTTCTTGCCTTGATGGTTTGCGTTGAGAAGTCTGCTGGAATTTTGATGGGCTTTCCTTTGTATGTGATTTGTTACTTTTCTCTGACTGCTTGCAGAACTTTGTTCTTCTGTTGGGTTTCTGGAATCTTAACAATTACGTGCCTATGTGTAGATTTTTTTTGATCAAGGCTATTTGGAGTCCTATATGCCTCACTTATCTGTATGTCAAGCTCTTTTCCCCTGCTTGGGAAGTTTTCTGCCATTATTTCTCTGAAGAGATTTTTTTATGTCATCTCCACTCTCTCCTGTTTCTTCATTGACTCCAATCAGTTTTATGTTATTCTTCTTTTCATCATCAAGCAGCTGCTGGATTGATTTCTCATGGTGCCTTACAATTTTGAAGCAATTTTTCTTTTCCTGGTCACTAATTGCAATCTTATCTTCTATATCTGAAATTCTGTCCTCACATTGGCTCATTATGCTGTGTAGACTTTCAATGGAGTTTTTCATGTCCTGGAAATCTATTTGCATCTGTTTTATGGATTGCATTTGTTTCTTATGTTGGGATTCCATCATATTCCTGAGCTCCTCTCTAGATTTATTAATCATGTCTTGCACTAGTGGCACAATTTCTCCTGTTATCTGAGAAATTATTTCTCATTTCTTCTTTTCCAGATCCCCTTTTGTTGCCAGTTCAGTGGGTTCAGGTGGTTGAGTGTTCCTTCTCATTTCCCTTTGAGGTTGCTGTAGGTGATCTGGAAGTCTGGTTTTGAGACTTATTTATGTGTTATCCCATTTCGACTGGGGCAGGGGGCTGTTAGCACCTGCATGGATTACCTCCTCTGAGCTGGGTGAGGTGGGACAGGGGCCGGTAGCAGTGGTAGGGATGGTGACCCAAAAGCCCTTTCCTGTGGGCTGGGAGCAGGGGGAGTGATTGTGGCCAGAAAGCCCCTTCCTCTGGACCAGAAGCAGTGGGATGGTGACTCAGAAGCCCCTTCCTCTGGGCCAGGAACAGTGGGACAGAAGTTGGACCAAAAGCCCTTTCCTCTGGGCTGGGAGCAGCGGGAGGGATGGTGACCAGGAAGCCCCTTTCTCTGGACCAGGAGCAGTGGGACGGTGGCTCAGAACCCCCTACCTCTGTGCTGTGAGTGGTGGGAGGGATGGTGGCCTGGAAGCCCCTTCCTCTGGGCCAGGAGCAGTGGGACAGAAAGTGGCCCAAAAGCCCTTTCCTCTGGGCTGGGAGCAGCTGGAGGGATGGTGACCAGGAAGCCCCTTCCCTGCACCAGGAGCAGTGGGACGAAGGCTCAGATGCCCCTACCTCTGGGCCGGGAACAGCAGGACTTAGTACCTTGGTCTAGTGGTCTGGTGTCCTCTGCATCTTTGTATTGTGGAACCAGGTGGCTGCCTGTCTGCAGCAGGGTGAGTCGGTGTCTTCTGCTCGACTCAGGGCCTCGGTAGGGAGTGCACAGTCCTTCCTGTGTGCAGCAGGCTGATTCGGCATATTCTGCATGATTGGGGACCTTGGTAGGGCTTGGGCAGACCTGCCTGTCTGCAGCAAGTTGATTCAGTGTGTTCTGTGGGACTCAGGACCTCGGTAGGGCATGGGCAGACCTGCCTGACTGCAGCGGGGTGATTCAGCATCTTCTGCATGACAAGATTTCTTAAAAATAGTAATGGACCATGAGAAATCAATCCAGCAGCTCCTAGATGCTGCAAGGAAGAATAACATAAGACTGATAGGAGTCCATGAAAAAACAGGAGAAAATACAATTGAAATTAAAAAAAAAACTGTTCACTGAAGTAATAGTGGAAAACTTCCCAGACAGAGGTGGAGAATTGGACATACAGACAAGTGAGGCATGCAGAACTCCAATTAGCCATGATCAAAAAAAAAAATACACCTAGACACATAATAATCAAGATCCCAGAAACCCAACAGAAGAACAAAATCCTACACGCAGTTAGAGAAAAGAAACAAATCACCTACAAAGGAAAGCCCATCAGAATCATGGCAGATTTTTCAACACAAACCCTCAAGTCAAGGAAAGCCTGGAGTCAAGTATTTCAAGCCCTAAAAGAAAATAATTTCCAACCTAGACTGTTTCATCCTGCAAAATTATCTTTCAAAATTGATGGGGAAATTAGATAATTCCATGACAAAGAACACCTGAGAAATTGCATAAACACCAAACCAGCACTCCAAGCAACTCTAAACAATATCCTAGAATAAAACAATGAAGGTCACAACTCCATCAGGCCCAGCAGAGGGAAGTCATGAGGAAAGGTAAGAAACTAAAGGAAAAGGGGGAAAAATAAGAAATAAAAAAGTCAAAAAACTAAAACATCATGACAAGGAGGACTGAATATCTATCAATTACAAACATCAATATTAATGGCCTCAATTCACCAATCAAAAGAAATAGACTGGCAGAATGGACTGAGAAGCAAAATCCAACAATATGCTATATATAAGAAACACACCTAACACAAAAAAAATTCATAGGTTGAAAGTAAAAGAATGGAAAACAGTTTTCCATGCCACAGGAACCCAGAAAAAAGCAGGGGTACCAATTCTATTTGCAGACAAAGTAGATTTCAAACCAAAACTAATTAAGAGAGACAAAGATGGTCACTACATCCTTGTGAAGGGAACAGTCCAAGAGGAAGAGATGACAATCATAAATATATATGCAACAAATATGAATGCTCCCAACTATATGAAACAAATATTAATGTACAGGAAAAACCAAATAAGCTCTAATACAATTGTAGTTGGAATCTCAGTACTCCTTTATCATAATTACACAGATCACCTAGACAAAAAATTAACAACAAAATTCTAGAACTGAACCAAGCTATTGAAAAAATGGACTTAATAGATGTTTACAGTGTTCCACCCCAAAAAACCAGAATACACATTCCTTTCAGGGGCACATTTTGGGGTCATTCTTCAAAATAGACCACATGCTAGCTCACAGGACATATCTAAGACAATGTAAAAGAACTGAAATTACCCCCTGTATATTATCAGACTATAGTGCAATAAAATTGGAGATCAATAACATGAGAAACCCCAAACCCCCACAAACACATGGGAACTGAATAACACCCTCCTGAAGAACCAATGAGTCACAGAGGAAATTAAAGAAGAAATTAGACAGTTTCTACAAGTAAATGATAATGCCAGTACAACACACAGGAATCTAAGGGACACAACGAAAGCAGTTCTATGCAGAAAATTCATAGCAGTCAATGCCCATATTAGGAAAACAGAGAGAACTCAAATAAATAACCTAATGCAAAACCTCAAGCTCCTAGACAAAGAAGAGCATAACAAACCCAAAGCTGGTATAAGAGAGGAAATTATAACGATCAGAGCAGAAATCAATGCAATGGAGACTAAGAGAATGATACAAAAAATTAATGAATCAAAGAGTTGGTTTTGTGAAAGAATAAGTAAAATTGATAAACCCTTAGCCAATCTTATCAAAAATAGGAAAAGAAAGGCTCAAATCCATGCAATCAAGAATGAAAAAGGTGAAGTCACAACAAATCCAGGAGAAATCCAAACCAACATCAATACCTACTTTGAGAACCTGTATTCTAATAAAATGGAAAACACAGAAGAGACAGACAGATTCCTATATACATAAAATTGCCAAAGTTAAATGAAGAAGATACAGAAATTCTAAGCACCCCAACTACAATGAGTGAAATTGAAAATGTAATAAAATATTTACCAACAAAGAAAAGCCCAGGTCTTGATGGCTTCACTGCTAAATTCTACAAGACATTTAAAGAAGAACTATCACCATTACTCTTTAAACTCATCAAGGAAATTGAAAGGGAAGCAAAGCTTCCAAATTCATTCCTCAAAACAAGCATTACTTTGATTCCAAAACCAGGGAAAGATACAACTCAAAAAAGAGAACTACAGACCAATCTCTCTAATGAATATTGACACAAAAATCCTCAACAAGATACTGGAAAACAGAATACAGAGGGTCATCAAGAAGATCATACAACCTGACCAAGTCAGATTTATCCCAGGGATGAAAGGATGGTTTAACATTGGTAAATCAATAAACGTAATACACTATATTAGCAGAGTCAAGGAAAAAACATATGATCATTTCAATAGATGCAGAAAAGGCATTCAACAAAATCCAACACCCATTCATGATAAAAACCCTGCAGAAAATTGGAATAAAATGTCTTTATCTCAAATTCATTAAGGTTATCTATTAAAAACCAATAGCAAACATCATACTAAATGGTCAAAAACTCAAAACTTTCACGCTAAAATCAGAAACAAGACAAGAATCCCCTCTATCACCACTCCTGTTTAATATTGTTCTTGAAACACTAGCCACTGTAATTAGAATAGAGAAAGAAATAAAAGAAATAAACATAGGAAAGGAAGAAGTCAGTCATTATTTGCTGATGATATGATACTTTACATAGAACACCCAAAAATTAATCTGCCAAAAGACTTCTAGACTTAATTGACACATTCAGCAGAGTAGCTGGATATAAGGTCAACACTCAAAAAACAATAGCCTTTTTATATACAAATAATAGACTCACTGAGAGATAAATTAGGAAAACAATTCCTTTCTCAGTAACATCCAAAAAATGAAATATCTAGGAGTCAATCTAACAAAGGAAGCAAAAGACCTTTACACTGAAAACTATAGCACTTTGAAAAAGGAGATTGAGCAGGATTTGAGAAAATGGAAAGACATCCCTTGTTCTTGGGTAGGAAGAACCAATATAGTGAAAATGGCCATACCTCCAAAATTATTATATAGGTTTAATGCAATGTCTACTGAAATTCCAACAGTATATTTCACAGAACTAGAGAAAACAATCCAAAAATTCTTTTGGAACCAGAAGAAATCTATAGTAGAAAAAGAAATTTTAGGCAACAGAGGTATGGCTGGGGGTTTTACAATTCCCAACTTGAAACTATACTACAAAGCTACTGTGATAAAACAGCATGGTATTGGCAAAGAAACAAAATTGAGGACCAGTGGAAGAGATTAGAAGACGCAGAAATAACTACAGATATGCTCAGCCACCTCATCTTTGACAAAGAAGCCAACTATCCTCATTGGAGGAAAGATAGCCTATTTAATAAATGATGTTGGAAAAACTGGATTTCAACCTGTCAAAAATTAAAACTAGACCCATACCTATCATCATGCACTAAATTAACATCAAAGTGGATTAAAGATTTAAATATTAGAGCAGAAATACTAAATTTGCTGGAAGATAAGTTAGGTAGCACTCTTGAAGATATTAGTATAGGAAAACACTTTATGAACAAAACTTCAGTGACAGGAGAACTTGCACAAAGAATCAACAACTGGAATCTCATCTTATTAAAAATTTTCTGCACTGCAAGAGAAACCACCAACAGAGCTAAGAGAAAACCTACAATGTGTGAAAAAATTTTCACCAACTGTACCTTAGACAAAGGACTACTACCTAGAATATATAAAGAATTGAAAAAAATCAGACCCCCCCAAATTTAAAGACCCAATTCAAATTGGGCATCTGAAATGGACAGACATTTCTCAAAGAAGTAAAAGCAGCAAACAAATATATGAAAAAATGTTGAACATCACTGGTCATTCAAGAGATGCAGATGAAAATAACATTGAGATTCCACCTCACTCTAGGAAGAATGGCTGCTATTAAGAAATCATCTAATAACAAATGTTGGCACAGGTGTGGGGAGAAAGGAACCCTTCTCTACTGTTGGTGGAAGTGCAGACTGGGGCAACCACTGTGCAAGTCAGTATGGAGATACCTCAAAGAACTGGGCTTAGAGGTGCCATTCGACCCAGCTATCTCCTTGCTGGGTGTCTTTTCAAAAGAATTAAAAGAATCTTACCACAGCGATATACATGCACCCATGTTTATAGCAGCACAGTTCGTAATAGCGAAAGCTTGGAAACAGCCCAAGTGCCTATCTGCTGGAAACTGGATGAAGAAGATGTGGATTTTTTAATAAAATAGAATACTACTCAGCCATAAAGAATGAGAAACTAGAGACATTGATAGCTAAATGGATGCATATTGAGGCCATCCTTTTAAGTGAAATAAATAAGACACACATGTAAATACCAAATAGTTTCTCTAGTGTGAGAAACTGAAAGTGTAATTAAGGATACACACGTATGAAATGGCCTAGTAACATATTTCTTGGATTGTGTTTCCATCGCATGTTATCTGACTGTATCGAAATTTAAATTAGGGAGAAGTTTGGCTTATGTGGATTCTTCTAACTAACTGGAGTTTTTTTCCAGACCATTATTTGTTCAGTGTTAGTTTTGGGGATCTTTCTGAAACAAATCACATCCTCTGGTGTATTGTTGGTGCCTGAGATGCTTTTTTAAGTTGTATGGAAAAATGTTTAAGTGCTTTTCACTTTTGTTTTGGTTGAGATCTATTGTATTTTAATATTATTGTAGTTTTTTTCCCCCTTGCATTGTTCTTCTTTGAATGGTTTTACTTTTTTGTATGTTTGTTTGATAATAAAGTTATTTTTTAAAAAAAGATGATTAAGTTAAAAGGAGTCCCTTGGGGGGGTGTCTTCATGCAATGCAACTGATGTTCTTTTAAGATGAAAAATTCAGACAAATGGAGATATCAGATATGGATGCAGACAGAAGAAAAATCATGAAGGACTCGACAAGACAATGGCCATCTGCATGTCATGGGCACAAGCCAAGCCTCAGCAGAATCAAAACCTGCAGCACCTTAATCTTGGCCATCTGTCCCTGAGAATTTTGAGGAAATCAACTTCTTTTGTTTAAATCACCTATTCTGTTATACATTGCTGTACTAACCTTAGGAAACTAACATGGAGCTGTTAATATATTTGACATGTATCTCTAACATTCCCTATTTGAAATGCAGACATCTGTGTCATACTGTATCTGATTCTTACACTGCCTTTTGTCTTCATACTAGGTATGAGTGTATGTTGGAGATGGGAGTAGTATTTGTTTTTGTTTTTGTCTTTTTCTATGCTGTATAATTTTTTTTGAAAGGCAGATATATCATGTTGAGTAATTACAACTTACATAGTCCCTGACTGTGAGGATTTATACCAATCTGGTGAGCACTGGGGGTATAGTCACTCTCTGCTGTAGGTGCTAAAGATTTCATGTTCCTCTGGCCTCCTTAAGTTTGTTCCTCTCTTGACTTGGCCTCCTCTAAGGACTCCAGCTCACACAGAGCCTGCATTCTGCAGCTCTTTCAGATGTGATCCACTGTTACTACACTGGAATCTTGTTACTGTGATCATAAGGTGGGGTGAGGGGAAGTCTTTGAAAATTTGTGACTAAGTCCCAGTCTTTTTGTCAGCCTTCATCTCTGGGGTATGACCTTCACAAGTATTTTCCAGTGGTAAAACTTTTTTTTTTTTTAGTTCTTTTATTGGTACATTTTAGGTATACAATTCGTTTACATTTATCATTGGGTGTTTGTACCTGTACATGATATATCCTGGTTCTTATTTTTTTTCCCCCATTACTTGTGCACCTTTCACCTGCTCTGCCCTTCCCTAGTTACATAGATTTCATTTCCATTTTTTTTCTTTTATCATAGTTTTTCCTTTGCCTCTTTTCCTTTCCCCTTCTCCTTCCTTCACTCCTTCATCTTTGGACCTTTTTTCCAATTTCAAATTATCAATTATTCATTTTAATCATTTTAACCCTTGTTTACACTATCAGTTTCTCACACTAGTGAAACTATTTGGTATTTACAGATGTGTGTCCTATTTATTTCACTTAAGAATATGGCCTCAATATGCATCCATTTAGCTACAAATGACTCCAGTTTTTCATTCTTTAAGGTTGAGTAGTACTCCATTTTATAAAAAAAACACATTTTCTTTATCCAACTTCCAGTTGATGGGCACTTGGGCTGCTTCCAAGCTTTAGCTATTACAAACTGTGCCACTATGAACATGGGTGCACATATATCACTGTGGTATGATTCTTTTAATTCTTTTGGGAAGATATCCAGCAGGGGAATAGCTGGGTCAAATGGGACCTTTAGTCCTAGTTCTTTGAGGTATCTTCATACTGACTTGCACAGTGGTTGCCCCAGTCTGCACTTCCACCAGCAATGGAGAAGTGTTCCTTTCTCCCCACAACCCCGCCAGCATTTGTTATCTGTTGATTTCTTGATAGCAGCCATTCTTTCTGGAGTGAGGTGGAATCTCAGTGTTGTTTTCATCTGCATCTCTCGAATGATGAGTGATGTTGAACATTTTTTTCATATATTTGTTTGCTGCTTTTACTTCCTTGTCTGAGAAATGTCCGTTCATTTCAGATGCCCAATTTTGAATTGGGTCTTTGAATTTGGGGGGTCTGATTTTTGTCAGTTCTTTATATATTCTAGATAGTAGTCCTTTGTCTGAGGTACAGCTGCTAAAATTTTTTCCCATATTGTAGGTTGTCTGTTAGCTCTGTTGGGGGTTTCTTTTGCAGTGCAGAAGCTTTTTAATAAGGTGAAATCCCAGTTGTTGATTCTTTCTGCTAGTTCCTGTGCTGCTGAGGTTTTGTTCATGAAGTCTTTTCCTATGCCAATGTCTTCAAGAGTTCTACCTAACTTATCTTCCAGCAAGTTCAGTGTTTCTGGCTTAATATTTATATCTTTAATCCACTTCAATCTTAGTTCAGTGCATGGTGATAGGTATGGGTCTAGTTTTAATCTTTGGCAGGTTGAAATCCAGTTTTTCCAACACCATTTATTAATAGGCTATCTTTCCTCCAGTGAGGGTGGTTGCCTCTTTTGTCAAAGTTGAAGTGGCTGAGTATGTCTGGAGTCATTTCCGAATCTTCTAACCTATTCCACTGATCTTCAGGTCTGTTCCTTTGCCAGTATCATGCTGATTTTATCACAGTAGTTTTGTAGTATAGTTTCAAGTTGGGGACTGTGATACCCCCAGGCATGTCTCTGTTGCTTAGAATTGCTTTAGCTATTCTAGCTCTCTTATGGTTCCAAATGAATTTTTGGATTGTTTTCTCTAGTTCTGTGAAGTATATTGTTGGAATCTCAATTGGCATTGCATTGAATCTATATAGTAGTTTTGGAAGTGTGGCCATTTTCACTATATTGGTTCTTCCTACCCAGGAGCAAGGGATGTCTTTCCATTTTCTTGTATCCTCTTCAATCTCTTTTTTCAGAGTGCTGTAGTTTTCAGTGTAGAAGTCTTTTGCTTCCTTTGTTAGATTGATTCCTAGATATTTCATTTTTTTGGATGCTATTGTAAAAGGAATTGTTTCCCTAATTTCTCTCTCAGTGAGTCTGTTATTTGTGTACAAGAAGGCTATTGTTTTTTGAGTGTTGACCTTGTATCTCGCTACTCTACAGAATCTGTCAATTAAGTCTAGAAGTGTTTTGGCAGAGTTTTTTGGGTTTTCTATGTAAAGTATCATATCGTCACCAAATAATGACAGTTTAACTTCCTCTTTTCCTATCTTTATTCCTTTTATTTCTTTCTCTTTTCTAATTGCTGTGGCTAATGTTTCCAGAACTATATTGAACAGGAGTGGTGATAGTGGGCATCCTTGTCTTGTTCCTGATTTTAGTGTGAAAGTTTTCAGTTTTTGACCATTTAGTATGATGTTGGCTGTTGGTTTTTCATAAATAGCCTTAATCAGGTTAAGATAAAGACCTTCTATTCCAATTTTCTGCAGGGTTTTTATCATGAATGGGTGCTGGATTTTGTCAAATGCCTTTTCTGCGTCTATTGAGATGATCATATGTTTTTTGTCCTTGACTCTGTTAATATGGTGTATTACATTTATTGATTTATGAATGTTGAACCATCCTTGCATCCCTGGGATAAATCTGACTTGGTCAGAGTGTATCATCTTCTTGATGACCCTCTGTATTCTGTTTGCCAGTATCTTGTTGAGGATTTTTGCATCTATGTTCATTAGGGAGATTAGCCTGTAGTTCTCTTTTTGGGTTGTGTCTTTCCCTGGTTTTGGAATCAAAGTAACACTTGCTTCCAGGAATGAATTTGGAAGTATTGCTTCCCATTCAATTTTATTGATGAGTTTAATGAGTAATGGCATTAGTTCTTCTTTAAATATCTTGTAAAATTCAGCAATGAAGCCATCTGGACCTGGGCTTTTCTTTGTTGGTAAATATTTTATTACATTTTCCATTTCACTCATTGTAATTGGGATGTTTAGAATTTCTATATCTTCTTCCTTTAACTTTGGCAATTCATATGTATCTAGGAATCTGCCCATTTCTTCTGTTTTTTTCCATTTTATTGCAGTAGAGGTTCTTAAAGTAGTATTGATGATCCTCTGGATTTCTGTTGGACCTGTTGTGACTTCACCTTTTTCATTCTTAATTGCATGGATTTGAGCCTTTTCTTTCCTTTTTTTGATAAGATTGGCTAAAGGTTTATCGATTTTATTTATTCTTTCAAAAAACCAACTCTTTGATTCATTGATTTTTTGTATTGTTCTCTTAGTCTCCATTGCATTGATTTCTGCTCTAATCTTTATAATTTCCTCTCTTGTACAAGCTTTGGATTTGTTATGCTCTTCTTCTTCTAGGAGCTTGTGGTTCGGCATTAGGTTATTTATCTGAGTTTTCTCTGTTTTCCTAATATGGGCATTCACTGCTATGAATTTCACATGTAGAACTGCTTTCATTGTGTCCCATAGATTCATGTATGTTGTACTGGCATTTTCATTTACTTGTAGAAAGTGTTTAATTTCTTCTTTAAGTACTTCTGTGACCCATTGGTTGTTCAAGAGGGTGTTATTCAGTTTCCCTGTGTTTGTAGGGGTTTTGCAGTTTCTCATGTCATTGATCTCCAATTTTACTGCACTATGCTCTGATAATAAACAGGGGGTAACTTCAATTGTTTTACATTTACTTAGGTATGTCCTATGAGCTAGCATGTGGTCTATTCTGGAAAATGACCCATGTGCAGCCAAAAAGAAAGTGTATTCCAATTTTGTGGGGTGGAACACTGTAAACATCTATTAAGTCCATTTGTTCAATAGCTTGGTTCAGTTCTAGAATTTCCTTGTTAACTTTTTGTCTAGATGATCTGTCTATTTGTGATAGTGAGGTTTTGAGGTCTCTCACTACAATTGTGTTAGTGTTTATTTGGATTTTTATGTCTATTAATATTTGTTTTGTATAGTTGGGGGCATTTGTATTTGGTGCATATATATTTAGGATTGTCATCTCTTCCTCTTGGATTGTTCCCTTCACAAGGATATAGTGACCATCTTTGTCTCTCTTAATTAGTTTTGGTTTGGGGGTTGGGGATTTAGCTCAGTGGTTCCGGCATTTGCCACGCAAGTACAAGGACCCGAGTTCGATCCCCGGTACCAAAAAAAAAATTAGCTTTGGTTTGAAATTTACTTTGCCTGCAAATAAGATTGCCACCCCTGCTTTCTTCTGGGTTCCTGTGGCATGGAGAACTTTTTTCCATCCTTTTACTTTAGTCTATGAGTTTCTTTTTGAGTTAGGTGTGTTTCTTGTATACAGCATATTGTTGCATTTTCCTTTTTAATCCATTCTGCCAGTCTATTTCTTTTGATTGGTGAATTGAGGCCATTAACATTGATAGTTGTAATTGATAGATATTGATTTATCCTTGTCATGATGTTTTACTTTTTTTGGCTCTTTTATTTCTTATTATTTCCCCCTTTCCCTTTAGTGTCTTACCTTTAGTGTCTTACCTGGTGGCTTCCCTCTGTTGGGCCTCATGGAGTTGTGACAGTCATTGTCTTTTTCTAGAATATTGTTTAGAATTCCTTGGAGTGCTGGTTTAGTGTTCATGAAATTTCTCAGGTGTTCTTTGTCATGGAAGTATCTAATTTCCCCATCGATTTTGAAAGATAATTTTGCAGGATACAACAGTCTAGGTTGGAAGTTATTTTCTTTTAGGGCTTGAAATACTTCACTCCAGGCTCTCCTTGATTTGAGGGTTTGTGTTGAGAAGTCTGCTGTGATTCTGATGGGCTTTCCTTTGTAGGTGATTTGTTTCTTTTCTCTAACTGCTTGTAGGATTTTGTTTTTCTCTTGGATTTCAGGGATCTTGACTATTATATGTCTAGATGTAGATTTTTTTTTGATCATGGCTAGTTGGAGTTCTATATGCCTCACTTATCTATATGTCCAATTCTCTACCTGTGTCTGGGAAGTTTTCTACTATTACTTCTGTGAACAGTTTTTTTATGTCAGTTGTGCTTTCTCCTGTTTTTTCATGGACTATCAGTCTTACGTTATTCTTCTTTGCATCATCTAGCAGTTGTTGGATTGATTTCTTGTGGTCCCTTACTATTTTTAAGAAATCTCTATTTTCATGGTCTCTAACCATGATCCTGTCTTCTATATCTGATATTCTATCTTCAGATTCCCTTAATCTGCTGTGGATACTTTCAATGGAGTTTTTGATCTCCTGAATATCTGTTTGAATCTGTTTCATGGATTCCATTTCTTTCTTATGCTGGGTATTCATGGCTTCCAGCATGATTCTGGGCTCATCTATTTTTTTTTATCAGTTTCTGTTCTAGAGCCTCTAATCATGTCTTTTACTCTGCTCACCATCTCTGCAGATATCTGAGAGATTATTTCTGCTTTGAATTTTTCTAGAGCCTCATTCATCTGTTTTGTTACTTCCTGTGCTCCCAGTTCAGGGTGTTCAGGTCGTTGATTATCTGACTTTTGCACCTCATTTCCCCCAGAAATTGCCTTTTGTGGGGTGGAAGTCTGGGTTTGTGACTTGCTTAAATGCCTTCTCATTTTTGTTTTTGGTACTGTCTCTGGTTTAGTTCCTGGGTTGATATTATGAAGTTGTTTATTGTAAGTATCTTTGTTGATCTATTTAAAACCCTTATGGAATGATTGCTTCTCAGAGGTGTCTACCAGATATAGCTGTTCTTTAGGTTTTGAGTCTATAATGACTCTGAGGCTATCTCATTTTCATTATACCAGGAAGGAAAACTGCTTAGATCAATCACAACACCTTAGCCCAAGTCATACAATCAGCAACACCATAGCATCAAATACCTATTAAAGAACGACAATTTGTGGTAGTTATTAATCTATCACCTTTAGCTGTGTGACTTAAATCAAGATTGAGGACCAACCCAACAAGTAGTGAATAAACTTTTCAATATAACAGCTTTACCCTTTGGGATGAGGAGTTAGAAGGGGTTGGGGAGGGAGGGATAGATGGGAAGAAGGATAGGGGAAGGTTAGCAGTGTGGTCAGAGGACACAGGTGAGAAGGAAAAAGGGAATAATAGGAAAATAAAGAAGAGCTCTGACTGAGGACCAAAACAGGGACAAAAAGGGAAGATGAACAATGTGGGAGAGCAAGAGAGTGAGTGTAAGAGAGAGAGAAAGGAAAGAGAAAAGAAAGAAGAAAAGAAAAGGAAAAAAAGGAGAGAAAAACAAATATTTGCAAAGAGTAGAGGGAAAAAAATTAAAGACAAGAGGAGCAAAAGAAAAGGAAAGAGAAAAAAAACCCAAATACTAAAACTAATTTTGGGAATAAAACATAACCATGAAGATGAAAGGCCTCTTTCAGGGTATGTCTCTGCTGTCACAATAGACAACGTGGGTTGCAGTGTGCAGATATAAGTCAATGAGTCTCAGCAAGCTAGTCGCAGACCCATGAGATTCAGGCAGATTTCTGTCTGCAAGTCCCAAGTTGAGCTCCCTGTCCTCCCGTAAGGTTGAACTCTACAGAGTTGTATTGCAGGTTCCAGCTGCCCTTCCCCTGAAGATAGTCCTGGCCCTGATGGGAGGTGAAGACGAATCCAACTTACCCAGTACAGTGGTCTGTTGGTCCAGTGTCCTCTGAGTCTTTGTAGTGTGGAACCAGGTGACTGTACAGAGGAGCGGGGCTGGGGGTGTCCAGTGGATTGCTGCCCTGCCGGGGTTTGGGCTGATTCGGCGCGTTCGGCGCGACTGGCGACGTTGCTAAGGGGTCCGCAGACCTGCCTGTCTGCAGCGGGCTGATTTGGTGCGTTCTGCGGGACTTGTGGTAAAACTTTTTTGCCCTCTTCGTTGAAATTGAAAAACAAAAGGAAGCTAGAGGGAAAGGACTAGCCTTCTCCAACTGGGATAAGGCTCTGCAGAAATCTTTTTCTCTGGAGAGTAGTCTCTTCTTCTGGAGAATCCTGTGGATGAATTTCTCATTGATTAGCCTTTCCTTCCCCTGCCAGAGCCACAGAGGATAATTCTTGGCTCTTCACTTGAAAGCCCGAAGAGGTTCATAGAAATAAAACCCATGGGCCTTCTTTAATACTGTGGCCCCTGGACTTATTCCCTCTTAACCTATCCACACTTAGCCACCAGCATTGTGGTCAAATTAACATTTTGGTGTTCTATCAGTTCATAGCCCTGGTGGCTTCTACTTCAGCTAAGCTGTTCCACTGTGGCTATCTGGATTCAGCTGTGTATTGTTTTTCTGTTGCTACATTAGGAAATTTCCGTACACTTGGTATCTTTAAACAACACAAACATTACAGTTCTGGTAATCAGAAATTTGTAATGTATCACACTGGGCTACAATTAATGAGTCAGTAGGATTGTATTCTGTCTGAATACTATAGGGTAGAATCCATTTCCTTGTTTTTTGTATTTGTTTCCGTTTTTCTCCTCTTTCTAGAGGCTACTCACCTTCTTTAAATGGTGGACTCAATCCTCTATCTTTCAAGCAGTTACTCTTAGCCTTCTCACACTGGCATCTCTATGGTTCTCTTCTGCCTCCCTCTTCTAGTTTTGAGGCCCCTTGTGATTATATTCAACATAAATGATAATGCAGAATACTCTCCCCACTTAAATATTAGTTGATTAAGGAACATAATTCCGTCTCCTACCTTAATTCCTCTAAAATCACATATTTACAGGATTTGAATCAAAGAATTAGAATCTGGACTTCTTTGGGGACTATTACTCTACCTAGCCCCAACTATCCTGTTTTCAGATGCAGTTTTCCTTACAAGCTCAGTTCTCTGATGACTTTAATAATAGATATTGATCTTCAGTTATTCAGCTTTTTTTAATCACAAGGACAGAGACTTATTGTAAATTCTGTATTTATAGGCCTAATATCAGATGTAGTGAATACTTTTCATACTAGATCTAGAGTTTCAAAACAGCAGTAACTAGATTTGCCTCCAGCATTAGACCTACAAGTTTTAAAGGAGACCACATAGAAGGAAGGTAAGCTCTCCATTCAAAACACTTTGATAATTTAGAGCTAAAGACAGAATATAATATTTTTAAAATTTAATCTTATTTTAAAAAATTTTATTAGTATATGTTTGAGATCCATTATCATTACATTTGTCTTGAGAAATTTGTACATATACATATAACATTTTGATGATTTTATTCCCTTTCTCTCTCCAGTCTTCCCTCTCCCTCTTTCCCTAAATCCTGTTCTCATTCCCACAGAGTCTATCTCCCTGTATCTTATCATTTTTCTTATATTTGCTGTTTTGATTATTTTTATTTAGGATCTCATATTAGAGAAATAATTTTACTTCTGGAAGTGTCCAAGTCAAATCTATGTCAGGAGACAATTGAAGCAAATAACAAAGAAGACTATTACTAAATTATAATCTGAAAATCATGTTTTATATCCATTAAAGTTTCTTTTAAAAAAACACTTTTTACATCAAACTAAAAGAGCCAAAACATATTTAATCCTCTATCAATTAATTAGGTCAGTCTTGCAAACTTTAAGATAAAAACATACACTGCACTCTGCTAAGAAAATTAAAATGTGTGTATACATCAGTTAAACTACTTCCTTTCCATAGTCAAAGAATGTGTCTAAACATAATTCCAAAAGCCAAGGATTTAATACTAATTTATGTGGAATTTCTGAAAAAATTTGAAAATTGCCCATATAATGTGATTTCCTAGACATTGTTGCCGAAATGTAGATGTTGGGGAAGTCAATTGCAAAATGAGATTCAAGTGTCCTAGGTATTTCAATGTGATTTCTTTCCTATGATAAATGCACTATTAATCGCCAGCATCCAGAACTTATTGGCAATCATGTTTTCTATTGAATCTTTTGGATAAATGTCAATGTTTGTTTTTCATTTCTCTCTGACAAAAAGTTTCAAAATGAAACCTCTCCCCTCTGGTCTTTTCATAGTATAACTTCAGAACTGAATGTGGATTTAGCAACTGTGATAAACTGTGAGTCACCCGGTTCTTTGCCTGAGTTCATTCTCCATGTGGTTATATCAGAGGGTACATACTGGCAACTTCAGAAACAGTTTAAATTGCAGACACATTTTCTTTGGGCCACATCTTTCTTTAATTGTTATTTTCTAACATTTAAATATCAGAAATTTTTAAATATTAATGAAATATATTTCTAAGTTTTTTAACTGAGAACATATTTCTTTATATCATTTGACAGAATTCTGATCTTAAGAGAAATTTTTGAAGAGGGATGCGGGGAGGGGCACAAGGATGGGACACATGAACAATGGGGAAGAATTCTCACTACTCTCCATTACACTATACCTAACCTGTGCATTAATTTTCCTTGTAGGTATTGGAGCTTATTCTTGCTGGCAGTTTGTTCTGCTGCTTCAGTCCTTGGTTCAGGCCACTGACATCCACCTCTTTCTTTGTAGCTGTCTAGAAGATGGAATTGCACAGGATGGCCTAACCATAGAATTTCAGTGCTTAGCTGAACATGTCAATAGGTGGTTGGAATAATTGGTATGCTCTAAAGTTTCTAAACTATATTTGAAAGGAAGTCTTGCAGCCAGATGAAATCTGACTCATCTTTTTGTAGTTTGATTAATTGTGCTATAAAAAGTACTTTTAAAACACAGTCAAGATTCTCATGTTCAAGAAACATAAAGAACAGTCAACTGCAGTTAATTAAAACTAAAAACAAAGTATGAAGACTGGACTATGGGAAACATTTTTAAAAATGAGAATCAGAACAGCAGACTTTAAAGGTAGGTAGTGAGGGGCACATTGAACCCTTTTCTTCTCTTTATTATAAAGTGTCTATTTCTTAGCACATTTCCTTATACTCTTTTCCACTTAGCCTTTTCTCAATTATTTTTTAGAAGTTAGGATCTTAATGAAGTAACCATTGGGAATAAAGCCTGTTCAAATGTTCACCTTCCTCATTTCATGTAAGGCTGGCCTTCATTCAATGTTTTCCCTGGTATTATTTAGAGGCAAAAAGGTACCTCATGTCTTCTAAAATTGCCCAAGAGTAATAAGGAAATATGTTGTCTTTTTCTAATACTCCCAAGCTTAAATTTCTTAATTACAGCTGTTTGCCAGCAGTTTTCATTAGTTCCATGTCAGCTTGCAGCAAAAGGAGGCATCATGTGGTATCATACCAGTGTGTTTAGGGAAGCGATAGACAGTTGAAAGCCTGTTTACCAGTTCTAACTGAGTGGGGCATTAAATAAGTAGGAAAAGAGTCCAAAGTAAATTTAAGTAGCTGAGAAGAGCAGTGTCTTCCTTTGTCTCATGATAAAGTTAGGGCAAATCACACCTACGAATTCCTGATAATTGAAGATCTCTTCAAGTAGATACTGCTTAGGAAAAAGTAATTGTGTTAAAAGAGAAAGCACCCATCGATGAATTTGTAAAGTATGGCCCTATTATTAGAATCTTTACATTTTATATTCTTCATAGAGTGGAGACAGAGACTTTTCTCTATAAATGATTAGGAAAGGTTTTTATGTGTGTTTGACTAAGACTAAAATGTGTCCAACTATATGCTAATAGTAACTCAGTCTCTAAAAATAAACTATGTACCTGTTACTTACAGTCTTGGCTTCATTGAGAGTTTACTAAAGGGGAGAAGGGTGGTTTTTGCTGGAAACACTTAGAAAATCTTTTTGATGATTTTGTAGGACCCATAAAATGCCGAAACATTACTCATACATTGCTGTTTTTCAGAGCAACTGAAATGATCACAGTGATTGTTTTTGAACTCTCTACAGATGTTGGAAAATTACAACCTTAATGCCTCATAAAGATATGACTCTATTTAAGCATGGCTTCTGCTTTTATTTTAATAAATGGAATTCTTTAAATAATTGAAATTGTGTATATGTGACTTTTTAATTTTTTCTTATTTTTCATTTTATATTAATATATGTTTGCAGTACATTATTATTACATTCCATGTGGGGAGTGGATACATGTACATAATACATCTTAATTCTTTTTTAATCCCCTCCCTCTCCAATCCTTTACCCCTCCTTCCACCTCTTGGTCCCCTTCCCTTTTGCAAAAGATATGTCTTCCTTTTTCTTGTAATCTTTTATGTTGTTCTTTATTTATATTTTGGGTTTCTCTTGCAAGGGAAACCATACAATATTTAAGCTTGTGTGTCCATTTTATTTCATTTAATATTATGGTCTCAAATGCATCCATTTTCCTACAAATGACTCAGGTTCATCTGTCTTTATGGCAGAGTAGTGCCCCAGTGTGGGTATTAAATGTGGCAAATACCACATTTTGATTATCTATTCACCTACTGAAGGACATACGGACTTTTTCAAGATTTAACAATTATGAATTGTGATGCTATGAAGATCTGGCTTCTTTAGGCAATGATTAAGATTAACTAATAGAAGGGCTGGGGATTTAGTTCAGTGTGCCACTGCCTGCCTTTCAAACTCAAGGTTCTAGGTTCTATCCCAGGTACCAAACAACAACAACAACAAAAGATTAACTAATAGATTGTGCACAGCTGTAGAAAACTGAAACTGAGATGCTATAGTGCATGAACTATCAAAAAAAGAGCTTGGATTTTTCTGCTTTTATTGCCCTTTTATCCTTGTATTTTATTGAAAAATAGATAATCACTCTTATTATCACTGGTTGGGGAGCAAAGAATGGCAGATGTTGCCATTTTCTTTCCTTACTTCATATACATGGAAAACATATCCCCAGAATGATAAAGTGATTTGCAAAAGTGACAAATTCAGTGAGAAAAGAACCAGCACTCAGATCTATGTTCTCCACAATTCTGATCCATTGTTTCTGAACAATAAACTTCTGATCTAGTGCTTTTGGCAGGAGAGAGAATATGAAAAGAATTAAATCTCAGTAAATTTTAAAACCTTTATTTGCTGCATAAAGTTCTATACTAAAGCCTTGGGAAGCTTATACACAGGAGGAACTGAGTTCACCATCTGAAACAAGAAAAGAAAAATAAAAGACAGAGAAATAGAAGTACATTGTGCTCATGCATTTTGCTGATTATATAAGGAAAACTCTGAAGAAGCCAGAATGAGAAACCAGAACTATTCACAGTTGATGAATTATGCTAGCCCTAGATACATTTCTCCAATAGAGAAATCTGCATCAAAGTAACTGTATTCACAGAGCCAGAAAGGTAAGACTGATTTCTCTATTCCATGTAACTACTATGAAATTTCTTTCATTTGAAGCAACTAAAATTACTTCAAAAAGTTTTAAATACAAAGGAAATCTGAAAAAAAATTTCAGGTATGTATAATTTCCTGAAAAGCTGGAATGTGAGGATCAGAAAATTGGTAGAAACTAAGAAATGCTGAGTACTAGGAACATAGTCAGAATTATTCCTCAGGAAACATTGAAATGAACTGAACAGTTACAGCTGCAGGCTGCCACATACAGCTTCTGCCAAGCCAGGGCACTTCCTGCCATTGGCACTATTGCCAGTGCTGACACGAACTGCTGTCTTCTACCTGCAACAGAAAAATATCCTTTGTTTCTGCATCTCTTCATCATTGCTTCAGTATGACACTGGCAATGTCAAGGTTATACATCTTTATCCAAGCTGATAAAAAAGCTGTAAAACCAAATGTCTGTTATTTCTTATCTTTCTGGACATTTTTTACCCAATTCCTAACCCCAGGAAAGAAGCAAGTGCACATGAAAAGCAGCCAAAATGATCAGTAACATCAGTCTCCCAAATCTGAAATTATTCAATTAAGAGTGGAGAAAGGGCAACTTTTAAATAATATCTGCATAACAGTTAAATAATAAAGAGCAGAATCTTGATAACTCAGTGAATATATAACAAAGATTCTGTTCTCTCCAGTTTAAACCAACCCTATAAATACATAATTGTGTTACTTTGAACAACTCCACTTACCTCTCAGCTTCCCTTTGATCATCTTACAAATAAGGAAGTTGGACATATTGATATTAAGGTCCCTTCTTGCTGCAATACTCTAATCAAACATGAGTATACCAAGGCAAGTCCTGGCTTAGTCTTGTGGCCTTGTCAATTAGCTCACAATTTAAAAAGACAATCATGAGGTTGAAAGCAAGCTTTGCAGAGAGATAAGAAAGAAAAAGCATTTTTATTGTATCATTCATGCTTTGATCTAGAAAGGGTAAAGATTGAAAATCGACCTCAAGAATTAAAATATTTCTGTTGTCAACTAGAAAGCAGGAAATCGCATGCTGGAAATGCAATTGGTGTGGCCAACCTGGATTCAAGAGTGAAAATATGTTCTGGTAAAGGAAAATGGATACAAGAATCCTTGTAAACCAGAAATGTATTTGTTTCTGCATCAAGAACATTACTATTGTCACAGTCATTGACACTGCCCTTGTCTGACTTTGATTTCTAATGCATACCTTGCTAGCTACTTCCTATAATCTGACACTTTTTTAAAGAAAATATTTTGTCTCATCTTTAACTAACAGAGTACCTGGTTACCATATAATATTGAAAGGATTACTTCTACTTTTCTCAGATCTAATCTCTATTTTTTCTTATTGTTTACTACATGAATCCTGTGGCATGTAAAAGTATAGGTTGTAGAATCCTGTGACTATACATTTTCATAGAAGCAAAGTAATTTCAAAGGCTGGACTCAATTTTATCTCTGCCTCAAATCCTAAGTAGCATTTGCTTTAAAAAACAATGTACTATGGATTAAACAAATTGAGAAAAATTAAGTTAGCCTTTAGTGACAATACTTGCCACTTAATTCTTTAGAAAGATAAACCTTACAGCTACTGAGGGATTCTTCATCTTTAGGGAATAAAAGGAATAACTTTCATATAGCTATAATATTTATAAAGTTAACTTCTGGTCAATAAGGTATGGTATACCATCTTTGAGCACATGTTTTACTGAGAAAATATTTTTGTTATTATTCTATTTTTGTTATATATGAGATTTACAAATTGAAGCAGTTAATACATGCTAGATCTTCATTATGTGTCCAAATGTAGCAGACTGCCCTATTGATTATGCCCAAAGCAAGCTGTAAGCAGTGCAGGCTGTAAAGAGTTAAGCCCACAATTGTGTCATTTTAAGAAGCAAATTTGACTGAAGCTTATGTGACTCATAGTTGCATCTCTTAAACACTTTCATAGCACACAGGTTAGCATGACTTTCCCACTAACAGCCACAGCCAAGACCAGCGAAATGGCCTGTGAAGCTGTGGAGCTCAATATGAAATAACACAGTAACTCAGGTCAGAGTAACTCACATCCAAATTCCATTCCCACAACTGCAATCTTCTTAACTATAAGGAGAAGTTTCTAATTAGAGCCCTATATTTTGCCTATGCTGTTCCTAATTCAAGAAGGCTTTGTCTTTTCCTTTACAAGCCTTGCCTGCATTAGTATCCATAGCAACTGCTTGACTACACATCCTTGCACATAGCTCCACTTTAGCATGTAGTTCCCCTTTAACTCGATTTGATTACCAATTAAAAGTAATGTCTTGGACTGACCAGGGCCTTTGCCGGTTGAGCAGCACTGGCCACCCTGGCTCCCCACTTCTTTCTTTAATTCTGTCTTTGAGTCTTTCTTCAGCCCTGTGTTGTACACTAGGCAGGAGACTGAAACCTACTGTAGGGGGTCTCCAATATCCAAGATAATATATTGACTTATAAATAACCAATTTTATAATATTGCATATACAAATCAACTTCATAAGAGAAAATCCTGGAATATAATGATATAAACTAATAAATATATAGCAGATTATTTAGTTTTTCATATTAATACCAAAACATTTGAAAAGAAAGAGATCAACTTGAAATATGAACACTACAGGTCACCTTATAGCTCATCTTGTTCCTTCTCGTGTTAAATGTTCTTAATGAAAGAGAATAAGAAAGGTGTGTGAATGGTCAGCAATATTTATGCTATTCCTTGAAGTAAAAGTGCTAAATAGCTTCAAATAATATTTTATTGAAAATGACTGTGAATTTTCAATCATTAGTCATAGAGAATGGAACAAGAATACTAGGAAGAATTATTTGAACAGTACTTTATATTTCAAATATTTTAATTAAAAATCTATATTTAAAACAAAGGAGGTAAAGCATTTGGCAATCTAAGCTTGAGGCAACCAACATTTGATCATAGTACCATATTTTATATACCTGTCAAATTGTAGATGTAAGCTGTAGTTTTGTCATCTGATTTTTTATATTCATCTTTGACATTCAGATTAAAATAGCTAATTATTGGGTATAGACATCTATGGATTGAGCTTTTCTCTTGAAAATGAATGTTTTTAAATCAACCTTTTCTTACAGATAAAATTATCATCTGTTTTTTTAGGGTGGCCTGGGTACTTTTAAGTTATAAAATAAAATCAGCTGAGATGTGAGAAATTCACATGGATTAAGATTAATCAGGAAAATTTTGGTTCTTTTATAGTTGAAATCAGGGATAGTCAGAGCCTCCATTAATCTTTTATTTTTTTCCCAAAATCATAGGGCCACTTTTTTTTGGAATTGGAACACTATTGAATCTGTGACTTACTTTAAAGAAGGTCTTAATATGAGTCTTTTATTCTTTCTAATAAATCTCAAAGTATGTCATTGGTTCTCCAACTTCCATTCCACACACAATATTATCTACTCAAAACAAGATTAAGAAGGTGAACACTGACAAAATGAATCTCTTACCCTTTGAAAAATCAAGACAATTCATCCTGAGCCGAGATGCAGAATTTATTATTGTGTTCTGATGTGTTATGCCAGCTTTTAAAAATTATTTTTTTAAATACCCAGTTAATTTGAAAAGCATAAAATTCAACTTTGAAACACTTTGTTTAAACAACCAATTCATCTTCAGAAAAGTCTAAAAGAACATAAATAAAGATTATCATCTTTTATTTTACAGGGGAAAGTGATAATAATCATTCAGCAGTCCATCAACACTACAAAATAAAGCCCTGAAGAAAAGGTTAGCATTTAGACAGTCTTGGCATCTGGGGGAAGTTTAGAAAAATAGAAAAGCCACATTAAAACAAAATGAAAGAAAAAATTTAAAACTAAAAACAGACCAGATGTTGATGGCTGGATGTCAATGGCAACAAGAGAAAACAACACATGTGGATTTAATGTTCTTTCCACAGACAATCAGGGAAACATATTCTCTGGGAGATCAGACCAATTATGCCTTATGGTAAACCACTGCCTCACACACCCTACCACATTCCTATGCCTGGAGAAATAGGGATGCAGAAGATACAGAAAACAAACCCTAAAGGATAGGTGCAAACTTCAAGAGCTCAAAATATAACAATGAATGTGATATGGCATTCTTCCTAGTATCTGAGGGGATCCAACAGCCCCAGTGACTTCATGAATCCACAGATAGTAACTAGCCTTATATATACTGCTTATTCCAATTCACACATAACTATACAAAGTAAATATATAAACTAGGAGTGGTAAGAAATTAAAATCAATAAGTAATAATAAAATAGAACAAATGTTACAATACACTATAATAAATGTTATTTAAATTGAATAAACTGTTTATTTCTGGAAATTTCAATGTAATATTTTCAGTCTTTTGCTGAACATGAATAACTGAAACCATGGAAAGCAAAATCACAAGACTACTAAGAGGGGAACTACTTGAAATGAGAGTTCAAACTTCATGTGTATAACTCACCATTATCATTTTAATCTGCCTGGAGCAAAACCAATGAGTTCATGACCCAAATATCTACTATCGTGTTAATGATAACAAATTAGTGCTGTGTTTACCTAACATATTTAAAATGGTTTGATACTATTTCCCAACAGACCTATTCCCTTTTACATCACCCCTGCCTCAATTAAAATCATACTCTGAAATCCTTTCAGGAAAAGATCAAAATTGACTTCTGAGCTTGAGTTTCTCCTTTATTCATCTATTTATTTATTTATTTATTTTTGTATTTGCTACCTCATAACTTGTGCTGAATTTAAATTCTCTGGACTCCTTTTCTTAACTGTTCCAGTTACTGAGAATTGTGTCAGGGGGTCATGGTATAGTACAATAGACAAGAGTGGAAACATAAAGTTCCTTCATGGAAGTGTTTCACAGTTTAATGCATGAAAACAATAAAGTAGTTAACTCTAAAAATAAAGTATACATATGTGCTGAGAGACAGGAATTCTCAGGAAACTCTGAAAGCAGAAAAATGCACTAAATCCATCCTTGGGAGTGGAAAAGAATGACAAGGGGTAAAAAGGGAGGAGTAGATACCTCAGAAGTCTTCAAGAAGTAACCATATTGTTGAATCTGTGGAACTAGTACAAATCAAGTAAAGAAATGTGGGAAGCTCCATTCTGGACAGAATGCATACCCCAGGAAGAAAGAGCCTGAGAAATTACAGAATCTGCAGAATGCTACTTCATAAATGGACCTGATTTTGTGCTCTGATATAGTTATTGTGCCTTGAACAGGGTAAGTGCAATACCCTAAGTGACTGGATAGTGAATTCAATCACTGATTAACAAACTTTGTTGAATATTGATGCAAAGGCAATTTTAAAAATGCAAAAGTAGGAAGGAGGTTTTTCGGGAGGATTTTGCTTTAGTACCAGTAAAATATCCCAGACAATTAGACAAGAGCAGACTCGTCTGAAGTAGAGGAACCTGAGAGAATATGAGGCATATTTTGGAAGTATAATAGAAAGCACTTTGTGTTTAGGAGAAGGAATGGATGAAAAGAGGACTCCTATGTGTTTAATGGTATCCAGAGAGTTGTGTTCCCTGCAAATCTAATGATGGAAATAGGGATGATGACAAATTCAAATAAGCAGTAGTTATGGAGCTTTAATACTTAACATTGAAGTACTTAACTGATGCCAATATTTCTTCTAATCTTGCTATCATTTGTATCAAAAGGCAAAGAAATACAAGTCAATATTTTGCTTATTTTAGCAAGCTCTACAAAAAATTTAAGGACAATAATTATATTTCTTAGTGACGTAGTCAAGATTTTCATTTTCAACTTTATGCTTAGATTGTTTGAATATTTCATATAATTACAAGGTGGTAGCATTTTACACAATAGATATATTTCTGAAACTCTTGCTTAACACTTGCAAAATCCAAGAGCACAGCTAGTATTTCTGTTTCACACCCATAGTGGTAATCCTTTCAGGCAATAGCACAAACACAACATCAACACCATAATTTTCAAAAAATAATGTTTTAAAATTGAGAAACACAGACTTTTAAAGTATCTTGTACTAAAAATTCATAAATTTCAAAGAACATAAAGTGTAACCACAGTGTACCTTTTCAGAAAAAATTTGTTTTTGATTTTTGTTCAACTGTGTGTCTGACTAGGACACAAACTTTTGTTTTTGGTTTGTGAGGTTTTTTTCCCATTAAATTTATTGGTACATTTTAGGTATACAATACAGTTTCATTCATCATCGGGATCTTGTACCTTTACATGATGTATCTTGGTTCTTATTTTTCCCCATTCCCCTGCCCTCCCTTCACCCCCTCCACCCTTTCCTATTTACAAAGACTTCTTTTCCATTTTTTCCTTGTCTCATATTTTTTCTTTTTCTTTCTTTCCTTTCCCCTACATCTCCCACTTCCCCTGCTCCTTTAGACCTTTTCTTGCTATTACACAATATCAATTATACATTTTGATCCTTATTTACACTTTTTCTTTTTCACACCACAGAAACTATTTGGTATTTACACATGTCCTATTTATTTCACTTAAGAGTATCTTCTCCATTCACATAAGGCGTTTTTGCTGAAAGTATGGAGTACATGTCTTTGATCTGTTCAGAAGGTTCTGTTCTACTTCTAGTCTCCTGATAGCTTTTACCATGAACAGCTGTGGAATTTAGTCCAACATTTTTTCTCCAACTACTGACAGGATCATATGGCTTTTTCCTTTCCTGTGTTAAAATGATGACTTCTGGGGGTGGATCTTCCAATGCTGAACCAACACTGCCATCCCTATAAAAAAAAACACTTTCTACATACTGCTAGATCAGACTTCTAATAGTTTGCTTTGTTAAACAAATTTCTATCTATGTTCATACTTTTTTCTTCTATGATCTTTATCCAGTTTTAGGATTAGCACAATGTTAATTTCCTAAAATGAGGGGAGAAGTGTTCCTTTTTTTTTCTGCTTTAAATGTTTGATATAATTTATCAGTTAAAATGTATACCAGCCTGTTGTTGTCATATAGGTAGGTTTTCAAGCTAGGAATATGCTTTCTTTAATAGGTGCTATTCCAATTTTATATTTCCTCCAGAGTTAGTTTCATTAATTTGTCTTCCAAGGTACTTCTTAGAAGTTGTCAAATTTATTTCAAAACAGATTTTGGTAATATGCTTTCTATATCCTTTTAAATTCTGTAAAATCTGTGGTAATGTCTTCTAGATCTTGATATTGTAATTTTAAAAATGTATAATTGATATTGTGAAAGAGGAAGAAAAGGTCTAAAGGAGCAGGGGAAGTGGGAAGGGTAGGGGAAAAGAAAGAAGGGAAAAGAAAAAATACGAGAAAAGGAAAAAAATGGAAACAAAGTCTTTGTAAATAGGAAAGGGTGGAGGGTGTGAAGGGAGGGCAGGGGAAGGGGAAAAAATAAAAACCAAGATACTCATGTAATGGTACAAGATCCCAATGATGTATGTAACTATATTTTATACCTAAAATGTACCAATAAGCTTAATGGGGGAAAAAAAGAGTATGGCCTCAATGTGCATCCAATTAGCTATACATGTTTCTAGTTTCTCATTCTTTATACCTGAGTAGTACTTCATTATATATATGTATGTATATATATATATATATATATATATATATATATATTGCTGCTTTTCTTTCTTTGAGAAATGTCTTTTCACTTCAGATGCCCATTTTTTTTTTTGACTGGGTCTTTAAATTGGGGAGGTCTGATGTTTTTAAGTTCTTTATAGATTCTAGATAGTAGACCTTTGTCTGAGGAACTGCAGGTGAAAATTTTTTCCCACATTGTGGGTTGTCTCTTCACACTGTTGGTGGTTTCTCTTGCAGTGCAGAAGCTTTGTAATAAGATGAAATCCCAGTTATTGATTGTGCTAGTTCCTGTGCTACTGAGGATTTGTTCATAAAGTCTTCTCCTATGCCAAAGTCTTCAAAAGTTCTACCTAACTTATCTTCCAGCAAGTTTAGTGTTTCTGTTTTAATATTTAGATCTTTAAACCGCTTGGATTTTAGTTCAGTGCATGGTGAAATATAGGGGTCTAGTTTTAATCTTTGACATATTGTAATCCAGTTTCTCCAGAACCATTTATTAAAAAGGCTATCTTTCCTCCAGTGAGGATAGTTGGCTTCTTTGTCAATGATGAGGTAGCTGAGTATGTCTCGATTTGTTTCTGTATCTTCTAATCTGTTCCACTGATCCTCAGGTGTTTCTTTGCCAGAACTATGCTGTTTTTATCACAGTGGCTTTGTAGTATAATTTCAAGTTGGGGATTGTGATACCCCCTGTCATGTCTCTGAGGTTTAGAATTGCTTTTGCTATTCTAGATCTCTTCTGGTTCCAAATGAATTTTTGGATTGTTTTCTCTAGTTCTGTGAAATATACTGTTGGGATTTCAAATGGGATTGCATTGAATCTGTATAGCAGTTTTGGAAGTATGGCCATTCTTACTATATTGGTTCTTCATATCCAGGAACAAGGTATGTCTTTCTATTTTCTTAGTGAAATTGAAAATGTAATTAAAAATTTACCAACAAAGAAAAGCCCAGGTCTTGATGGCTTCACTGCTGAATTTACATGACATTTAGAGAAGAACTACTGCCACTACTCTTTAAACTTTTCAATGAAATTGGAAGGGAAGCAATACTCCCAAATTCATTCCTGGAAGCAAGTGTTTCTTTGATTCCAGAAGCAGAGAAAGACCCAACCAAAAAAGAGAACTATAGGCCAATCTCCCTAATGAACATAGATGCAAAAATCCTCAATAACATACTGGCAAAAAGATTACAGAGGGTTGTCAAGAAGATCATACACCCTGACCAAGTCAGATTTATCCCAGGGATGCAAGTTTTGTTCAACATATGTAAATCAATAAATGTAATACACTATATTAACAGAGCCAAGGACAAAAACCATATGATCATCTCAATAGATTCAGAAAAACATTCTACAAAATCCAAGACCCATTCATGATAAAAACCCTGCAGAAAATTGGAATGGAAGGTCTTTATCTCAACCTGATAAAGGCTACCTATGAAAAACAACATCCAAAATCATACTAAATGGTCAAAAACTGAAAACTTTCATGCTAAAATCAGGAACAAGACAAGGATATCCACTATCACCACTCCTGTTCAACATAGTTCTGGAAACATTAACCATAGGAATTAGACAAATGAAAGAAATAAATGAATAAAGATAGGAAAGGAAGAAATTAAAGTCTTATTATTTGCTGACAATATGATACTGTACATAGAAGACCCAAAAAATTCTGCCAAAAGACTTCTAGATTTAATTGACAGATTCAGTAGAGTAGCTGAATACAAGGTCAGCACTCAAAAACCAATAGCCTTCTTGTACACAAATAACAGACTCACTGAGAGAAAAACTAGGGAAACAATTCCTTTCACAATAGCATCCAAAAAATGAAATATCCAGGAATCAATCTAACAAAGGAAGCAAAAGACCTTACATTGATTTGTGAGTTTTTAATTTCCATAATCTATATTCTATTCAAGCAAGGATGCCTTATCCAGGCACCATGAATAAGCCACTTATTGACTGATATCTAGCTGAAGCAGATTACTTAAGAGAACAGTGAAGCCCAAAATATGTTTGGTATATCAAAACTCAAAGTGAGTGTAAATGTTATACATGTATATGTATACAGACATACATATGAATTTCTAGATATTAAGTGCTGTGTAAATTATCAATAGTGTTGTATAATTTTCTTGATATAAATATTTTTCTGATTATGTCTGTATTTTCAATATTATTCCATTTCTGGAAATCTCAGAAGCTAAAAATCTATAATAGTATTATGCCAGGGTCACCTTGGTGACAATCTGTAAACACACTGTATCCTCTGAGTCTAAGAAAGGAACCCTGAGAGATCTCTTTGTTCACCTGAGATGTGTGTAAGGTGAGCATGGGGTGGTTTCACAATTTTAATTCTGTTGCAGTGGGCCTGACTGAAAGAATAAAAAAATGAGATGCTAAATGTGACAAGAGGGATTGGTTCTCAGAGGTCAGATACTCATGGCTGATCACCTCCCTCCTTGGCACATCACTCACCTCATACAACAACTTGTTTCCACTTCTTTGCTCCTGTTAATCATAGCAGTCCTCTTGTTCATTTTAGTTCAAAACAAAGTCTTCTCGGGATCTTTCCACTGTCAAGAAATATCTATTATCTTTCTGATGAACTAAGAGCACTATTCTTACTTTTTCATTGAGAATGTTATTGATGTATGGAGTATCTTAAAAAAAAATCCATACTTTACTTCCTTATGTTCCCTGTGGGTAGTCTCAAGACAGAAACACAACTAGATTCCTTTTATAAAGAGCCACCCTCCTCCACAGACACACTGCTTCATAAAACGTGGGAAGCAAAGTCAGGATCCTGCTTCAGAAACCTTTTTGTGAGATGGTTTATGGAATGGAGCATAAGTACACATAAACCTAGACAGACTAACAAATCCATACTTGTTTATCCAGGTAGAAATTCTGAACCTTCTAAGTCTGTCATGAAAAGCTATTTCTTTATTCATAGACTGGTTATAAAGTATGTACTTATTTTCCAGGAAATGTAAGTAGAGAAAGACATGCCCATGGGGTTACATAAAACCCTATCTGTGTAGAAGACATTTGATTCATTGTTCAAAACAAATTTATGCCTCCACAAATATGACTCCAGTTTAAGTGCCAAAGCTTGTGAAGGCTGGCTTCCCCACTACATAAGTCCTTTTCTTCTACACCCTGCCTAAATAGAGCCTGGTCATGGCACTGTGTGTCCACAGGTCCTTGGAATATTATAATTCATTATTTGGGAAATATATGTATTTTTATATGTTTATTTTTATTAAAGGTTTAATTTTGCTGTTAATCTCCCTAAATTAAATAAAATGTTGTTTTCATGTAGTGAAAATGTACATAAAAAGATCAGTGTGAAATTCTTAGTATTTTTCCTCCATTTACAATCAGTAGTTTATAAGTAGAACAAATACTCATAATTTGCAGTTTTCGGGCTTTTCTGGGAAATATTTATTACCATCCTTTTAATGCCACAATGTGATTTTTAGTTTGTGAATGAGGTCCATTAAAGCAGTCTAGACTAATCAAAAGCAAATTTGAATATCTAGAGATTATTTTCAGGTTCACAAATGACATAATTTTTCTTTTAACCTCTGAAAGGCTTGATTTTCTTGCTATAAAATGTAAAACAAAAAAAAATTCATTAATTGAGGACTTAACTGGATAACACAAGTGCTTCTCCAAGGAAGCAAAACAAGAATTTTAACATTCCTTTTTCTTGTTATTCTTCAGCTTCTCTACTAAAATAATGGCAGCAATAAAATTTGAGGATTGCTTTTCTGATGGCATTGTTTAAATAAACTCAATATAGCATTTGGTCTCAGCACAAACTTAAGAAATATAAATTGTTACTAGTAAGATATTCTGTTTCATGTATGACTCCAAATGCTCATGTAATATCCACTGAGATACTTCCATCTACTTTGAAAGTATGAGAGTTGCTTTAATTCAAAAGAAAATTCAGCCTAAATTCAAATTTATTAGCCATAAAAAACCAGTATGTGAGAGATAAAGAAATGTTTGACACAAATAATTATTACCTATAAATAAAAGAGTAATCAGAGAAAAGAACCTTCTGTTACTATCAGTGTAATAATCATGCTTGATGTCCCCTGACCCTTAAAGATATCTTCCAGAAGCTTTGTTAACACCTACCACTAGAATTGTCCTGTCATTGGCATGACCATAAGTAGAAAAGTACTCCATTTAATATTTTCTCAAATTGTACTACAATACCAAGAAATTCAGAGTATTCTTTAAAGAAACCAAACATCTGGAAGAATTGTTATTGATTTTCAAGATATCAATGCAAATATAGCATAGTTGCAAGCAAGATTGAAGTGTATGTTTCTGTCTTAATTAGGTAGATGATCTGTTCATCAGATATGCTTTTTAGCTACACTAAGAGAAAACTCCAAGTTTGATATTAAATCACAACAAAGTTTCTACTTCTACTGAATGATGAGTCTAAAAGTTGGATTAGCATCACAATGAAATAATCAAAGTTTCTGATTATCATGATATGTGGGTTTGACCACTGTAATGTGCTACCATTATTTTCATACTCATTTTTTCATAGTCTCAAAGGGATTGCCAAAGCTCTACCAATTACATTAGAAACAAGATAAGATGAGATAAGCATAAATGCAGAGGAGATTCGTGACTCTACACTTACGTTTATCTCTTTAGGGAGAGACAGAAATCCAAGTGCTAAGTTAGTAAATGCCAATATCTTCATAACAAAAGCTGACTATTTGAACTGAGAATAAAAGTTAGTTTTTTTTCTTTTTCCATATAGGATGAAAGAGTTTAAAAAAAAACTGCTGTTACTAACATTCCTTTGGTTTCTTTGACCAGTTTAATGCCCTTCTGGGCCACTAGGTTTGAGCCAATGGACCTCAAATTAGTATTTTAAATAGTGTTTAGCATGATGCGTAGTCATTACAGATCATATCTTTAAACCATCCTCGTATACAAAACAGCAATGTATATAAGCAAAATATTGGTAATATGAATTTTTAAAATAGCATAAATAAATCTCACAAAATAATGTTGAATGGGAAAAAGTTGCAGGGGTGTGATTTATGATTTAATTTAAATAAAGTTCAAAAGCATGCTAAATTAATATGTGGTATTAAAATTTATATGGTCATAGTTCTTTTTGAGACAGAGTAGTGAATGGAAGGAGAAATGGAGGAAACTTCTAGGATATGATATTATTCTGTCTCTGAATACAGGTACTGGTTGGACAAGTATGTTTATTTCATGAAAATTTATTAAACTATACATTAATTACCCATCTCCTTATATGCGTGTGCATGTTAATATATATGCATTATACAGTATATACAACTACCCAAAATATTATTTAATTTGTTTAAAACAAACATAAAGGAAAAAAATAAAATAACTTGATTTGAAATATCATGACCAAGTACTGCTACAATAAGGCATGAAATTTTATTAGGCAGAGCATTCCAAGACCTAGATTCATAGGTCAATTTTATTTTTGGTTTTTTTTTTCTGGGAATCAGATTGATTTCATCTCAATTATTCTAGGTGAATTTGAGAAAAAGTATAATAAATCAATAAAAACATATGCACGTACTTTCACAGGTTTGTGGGTATCTATGCAAAAATCATTACCGTTCTGCTCTAAATATTTTTAATTTCAACATACTATTTACAGAAAAGTTGGTCCAGTTTAGATTGCATGTTTTATACTCTAGTTCCAAGAAGTCTGCAAACATACTTCTGTAAGTTTTTATACACATTGAGAGTATCCTCTATAGAAGGAGTGAAATTGTTGGCCAAGCTAAGTTAAATGCACAGAGTATAATTTTTCAATAAACACTATAATTATTGTATTCCATGGTGAAAACACTGCTGCTTATATTCACTGCAAAATAGTCTTAAAATATTTTCATGACTTACAGAGAATGGAGCTAGAATTTAGTAGCCCTAGCCAGTGTCAAAATAAAAGTCCATTTGCTACTATTATATTATACAAATTATTAATATAAAACTTCAGATAAATATGTCTATCATAAGCCAGCAAGGAAAATATGTTTTACAAGATATTACAGAAGAAACGAATTTCTAAAAAGTGTGTTTGATTATATAATTTGTACCTAATCTTGTATAAATTAGCTTTCTGGGGAGAAAACTCAAAGTTATATTTCTGGTTTTAATAAATAGAAGAAAGACTGAGGGATCAGAGAAAGAAAAAAATATGATATAGGAAGTATATTAAGCTAAAGTTTTCTGTTAAAGGCAATGAAGTAAAAATAAGTAGAATTATAATCTGTTCCTAGGAACTTTCTCTACTTACAAAAACACATGTTCTAATCAGCTAGAAAGGGATCCCTTTCTTCTTGGAATATCTCAAATACATCTTTAACATCTGCAAAACCATACAAAAATAACAACAATGTAGTGGCAATTCCAGCTTCAAAAACTGACTATGCCTGAGTAGCGTTTTCTGAAGTGAAGGGCCAGCTTTTGGGAATCAGTCTTTTGACTTATATCCTAAACTCTAATTTACGTTGAACATGTAAACACAGAGAGAGAGTTTGATGCAATGAACATTATATAAATTATGACATTATATAAATCTACAAAATAGTCTTCCATAGGAGCAAATACACACTATAAAATTATATTCTCCATGTCTAGCAATTGGAAAACATTACACGCTACCACAACTCAATGGTACCCTTTTATTGCACATGCTTAAATAAAATACCACATTATAATTATATTTGGTATTTTGAAGAGTCAAGAGTTCAAAACTGGAATGTGTTTAAGTGAGAGAAATTATAACCAAATACTTCCTATCTGTATGCAGCTTTTTGGACAAACCCAGTATTCAGCTTTGGAATTTCATGAGTGATTTGTTTCAAAATGGAACTTCTATTTGTTTTATTAAAAATCATATATATATATAGAAGAATGTATAAAAATATATGGTGGCTTAAAGTATTTTAGTGAAATATACACCCATGTGTCTACTATTGAGGTTAAAAAATTAGACCAGCTAGTTTTTCCAAAGTCCCCTGTAGCCCTCCCCAATTACATAACATTCTCACCCTTCACCCAGAGGTTTACATCATTCTTCTCATAAAATGTTATAATATCCCCTTTCTCTTTTGTTTTTAAATAATTTTATTACATTTGGATATATTTCCCCTATTTTTGAACTATTGTGTAATTTTGTGTATTTTGAGCCTAGTGTGTAACACCATTTTTTGCATTTTTTAAAATTGAATATGAGATCTAGTAGGCTCATTAGGTGTAGCTTGCATGTGGCTTCCCTTTACCTAGTTTCTCTGCTGAATAGTGTACCACTTTAAGATTACTTTACAATGTAATTCTCATTTGGCCACTAGTGCATGTTTTGGTTATTTCTGCAATTTGTGTTTTAATATGCTTATACATTTACTCCAGGAAAGAAATCCCTGCAGCTAATGTTATATGTACATCCAGCTTTGCCTTGGAATGGCAATCTAATTCTAAAAGTGTTAGGGTAGTTTTGTATCATGCCACAAATGCACAGAAGTTCCTATTGCTTCACATATGTTTTTTTGTTTGTTTGGTACGAGGGATCGAACTCAGGATGTTGCGCTTGTGAGGCAGGCAGTGGCACCACTGAGCTAAATCCTGGCCGTGCTTCACATATATTAAAATGTTCAAGTGTGAGATTTTAAAATATTTTGCCTACAAGTTGAAAGGGGGCATGGTAATCACTGTATTTTGATCTCTTTTTTTGGTACTGGGGGTCGAACCCGGGACCTTGTACTTGTGAGGCAGGCAGTGGAACCACTGAGCTAAATCCCTCGCTATCATTTTAATTGCTTTCTCTATTGCTAGTAAAGTTGAACATCTTTTTCATGTTTTTTTGGCTAATTTGCATTTGAAGATATGCAATTGAAGGCTTTTGTTCCATTTTCTATGCATTGCTTGTGATCATCTTACTAATTTCTGTAAGAAGTTCATATAATATGTTGATTACTTTTTTATTGATTTTAAAGACTAAAAATCACCTTATCTGATTATTTTTTTACTTTCTTTATGGTGCTTTGATAAACATAACTTTTAAATTTCAATGGAGGTGAATATTTCAATTTCTTCTTTAGGATTTATACATTTTAAAAATCTTTCAAATTTTGTATAAAATACTCTTAACTCAAATTCTTTAAGATAATTTCAAAAATGTTCTTCTAAAAATATTATTTTGGCGTTGCACAGTTTTTATTTTAAAATACAAGTTCTCGTATCATGGTCAATTATACCTTCATTTTTTCATTTGCCCTCTCCTGGGTGTGTATCTCACAGCAGTGGGTCTAGGGTGTAGACTATCTTTTTCCATGATCAAAATCTTTGCTGTGCTAATTAGGATCAAATCTGCATATTCATAGGTTAAGATTAAAGCCTATAGTTCCTAACTTTCTTGAGTGACTTTTCCCAAGGCCTCTTTCTCCATGGTCTCCTCAATATTTTGACTTCCTGAACTTCTGCTTTTTGTTGGCTCTCTGTTAAAGCATTCTGCCCTACTCTGAAATGTGCTTGTCTTACTGCAGCAAGGGAAGAAAATCTAAAAAACTACTGACATTTGCTGGGCAATTTTGAAACTGCAACTACATACAGAACTAAGGAAGGCATCCCTCCCCGAGAATTTTGGATTTTGAGTTTTCCCATAGCTGCTCTCTCTATTTTAGTAAAAGATTTTCCTGGGTGCTGGAACACAATAAAACCCAGAAAAGAGAAAAAAGAAGAGGTTCTTGTATTTTCTCTCAGGACTTCCTCTTTCCAGTCTTCTAGGGGAGCCTCTGTAACTCCCTTGCTCTGCACTATGGGTGCTCACTTATCAGTCTCCACTGAATTGCATCCAGGAGGCCTTCTAAAGGAGAGGAATGATAAGCTCACTGTCTATTCAGTTTTATTTTTAATTTTCCAACCTGGCTACTGCAGAAAATGTTCTGTCTATGAGTAGCCAATCCGTGTTCAGTCCCAGCTTCATAGTTATGTGCAGTGGGAAAAGTTAAATACTGCTCATTCTATCTCACCCAGAATCAGAATGTTATTTAAGTCTTCATAATTTCTTATGCCTTGAATAATGTTTCAAGATTATGTTTTCATAAATGCTTTTATCATAAACACTTTTGTATTGTATTCTGTAACTAATTCCAATAAATTCTTTCCACGTGTGTTGTCACTTGTTGCTACTGCTTGGCTTCTATTGTGATTTGCTTCTTAGTTTTTCAGTTTCTTTGGAATCCCATTTTGGGAAATATTCTGAAGCCTGAGATAAAGGTAGATTCTTCCTCTGAGGGTTTCTCATTGTTTCTGGTAGTTCTCTAAGTGTAGTAACAATTTGAGGCCCCTTAAATTCTTGACTTTATAATTTGTTAAGGTAATGTAAGTAAAGAGAATTCTAATTCCAAATTGATGGAAGGTTAGGCTTGTTGGTAAGGTGTTAAAGAAATTATTCTAGCAATTATGAAAACAGTAAGAAAAATTTCCTAAGAACTATTGCAGTACATCATAGAGATTAGGTTCAGTGCTGAATACAACAAAAATAGCTCAGGGTCTATAAGCAGAATGAAGGAGTCATGGACACAAAAATGCCAAGAGGAGGCATCGAAGGTAAGTGATTCTAGCTAAACTACATAATAGATGGTAAATGTAAGCACTGCTGTGAGCAATATCAAGGGTGGAGTATTTTAAAAATTTCATGTTCCAGTCCCTTTTCAATAATAAATGGGACTTAAAATGTATCAATAAAATAACTTTTACTCATGTACCAAAAATTTACATCATATTAATAACTGAAATTCTGAAAAATGATTATTAGAATATGGAATAATTAATAGGGTTATTCTAATCTCATTAATGGCAATTACTTATAATTTTGAGTAACTTTCTGGAAGCAGTAGATTGATGCTATGATAATTTCAGAATTGCTGTGACTTACTAATATATAATTTCTTATCATTTTCTAAATTTTCCCTCATCTAAAATAATAAAATTTCATCTATTAATATGTCTATGGTCATATATTTAATTTTAATGAGAAAAATCAGAAAGCAGAGTTTGTAGTTACACCTAATTTAAATTGAAGTTTGATAGCAAAGAAACAAGGTGTATCTGGTTTGAGAATACAGAGCATTATTTCAGATGCTTGAAGGCTTTTCTTCTTATAGAAAAAGTGTTATTCAGTTTTAGTATGTTCCTCCATTTTCAGTTATTTGATATTTTTAAAATGTCTTATATTCAGTTGAAGTACAAATTGAAGCAAGGCTTCATTTTAATAGATTTTTAATCTTTTGATTTTTTTAAACATTAAAATGAGAAAATAATTTTTGGTAATATTTGCAAAGGTATTTCCTTGACATGTGAAACACTTTGGTTAGTAAATAAATCCTAACTGCCTATCACACAAAATATTTTGCAAATATTATCTGCATTTGATGGATATGTATAAGCAATTATTCTCACCTGAAATCAAGAACTTCCTTCTACTCACAGAAACACTTATGCATTTTTTTCATAGAATATGTTGTGTGTAAACATGAAGAGCTGTTTTAACTCCACACTCAGGGAATTACAATATCATAAATTATATACATTATTTTTCAGTTTATCTAGATGTGTTTTTAATTTTTTGAATTTACTTTTTACTGATATATAAAAGCATAAAGGTTATGAATATTAATAGGTGCCATGTAACAATTCAGTATATGAATACATTTCAAAATGTTTGAATCAGGTTAAGTATAATGATCTCAAATATTTATTATATCTTTATGGGAAAAACTTTTAAATTTTTTTTTTAGTTTTTTGAAATGTACGATACATTCTTATTATCTTTTCTCATCTTATTCTTCAACAGCACACTGGAATTTCCTGTACATGTTCAACTTCCCTCCATCCCTGTCCCACCTCAACTCTTCCCATTCTTTGGCAACCACAATCCTGGGTTCAACTTTTATGAGGTCAGCCTTGATGCCGATGGAATATTTGACAGATGCATTTATTTCCCTAAAAACAGCAAACCAAACCAGTGGCTACTCCAGGAAACAATGATAGAGAAACATGGGTTTTGTTTGAGTCTTTGTAACTGAAACAATCTTGATTTCAGAGTTGGATACATTTCTCAAGCTCTAAGATATTTTAGGCCATTTTTCATAGTTTTCATGTCATTATTTTGGGTCCTGCACATTTTTTTCCTCTCACTCTCTTAAATTTTTGATAGGCTTTATTTTTCAGAGAAGTTTTAGGTTTACAGAAAAATTGAGCAGCAAGTGTAGACAGGTTCCATACTTTCCCTCATTCCTCTACAAAGTTTCCCCTATTATAAATATCTTGCAGTCCTGTGAAATACTCATTACAAATGAGGTAATATTGATAGACTTATTTACTAAAGGGCACAGTTTGCCTTAACATAATGTAGATTCTATATATGAGTTAAACATACAGAATTTATTTTGGTTCCAGACTTATTTCATTTGACCTAATTATATCCAGTTTTATCTGTGTTATCACAAATGACAGAATTTCATTCTTTTTCTGGTTGAATAGTGTTTAATTGTGTACATGTACTACAATTCTTTATTCATTAATCACTGATGGACACTTACTTTGTTTTCATTCCTTAGCCATTGTGAATACTCTTACATTGAAGACAGGAGTGTAAATGTTTCTTTGACATGATGATTTCATTTCTTTTGGATATAACCCCATAATGGGAGTGCTGTATCACACTGTAGTTCTCTTTTTAAATTTTTTAGGAACCTTCATAATGGCTGTAGAAATTTTTATTACCACCAACAAAATGCAAGGAATCTCTTTTCTCCATATTTTTGCTAGTACTTGTTATCTTTAGTCTTTTTGATAATAGCCATTGTTGTTGGGCTGGAGTGGTATCTCAATTCTCTTTCAGTTCTGGGGATCAAATCCAGAATTTTAGCAGGCAAACACTCCAGCAGTAAGTTATACTCCCAAATACTCATTGTGGTTTTCATTTGTAGTTCTCTGATGATTAGTAATTCTGAATATTTTTTCCACATATTTGTTAGCTATTTGTGTGTTTTCTTTATTATTATTATTATTATAATTTTTTTTGTACTGGGGATCGAACTCAGGTCCTTCCTCTTGCGCAGCAGGCAGCGAAACCACTGAGCTAAATCCCCGGCCCTATTTGTGTGTTTTCTTTTGAGAAAATCTTCATTTGGGTCTATTGCATTTTATTTAAATGTATTTGTATTTTTGTTCTGAAATCGTTTTTGGAATCCCTTATATATTCTGGATATCAATCCTTTGCTGGATAGTTTACAAATATTTTCCTCCATTTTGTATATTCTAGATATAAATCCTTTGCTAGATATTTAGTTGACAAATATTTTCTTCCATTCTGTAGATTATCTCTGCACTCTACTGTTTATTTTGCAGTGCAGAGCTTTTTAGTTTGATCGACCCCCATTAATTTGTATTCATTTTTGTTTCCCTATTGGGGTCTTCTCTAAAACAGCCTTGCTCATTCCAATGCAAGTGTAGACAGTTCCCATACATTCCTGCATTCCTCTACACAGTCCTAAGCACTACTTCTTTGTTTTTTATCCAATAATTCCATGGTTTGAGGTCTTATATTTTATTATTTGATTCATTTTTAGTCAATGTGTGTGTTTGTGTGTGTGACTCATAAGAGGTAGGGATCTAATTTCATTCTTCTGCATGTAAATATCCATTTTTTAAACACCATTTATGAAAAGACTGTGATTTCTTCAGCCCATCAGTAAACCTTTGTAGAAAATGAGTTGGCTGGAGATGCAGCTGTAGGCTATTTTGTGCCATTGGTCTATGGAACAGTTTTTATGTCAATACCATGCTGTTTCAAACACTATAGCTTTGTGGTATATCTAATTTCCCATAATGTGTTACCTCTTTTTTGTCCTTTTTGCTTAAATGACTTTGGAAATTTAAAGGGTTATTCTAGTCCCATATAAATTCTAGAGTTTTTTCTAGTTCTGTGAAGGACTGTCTTTGGTATTTTGGTTGTGGTACACTGAATCTGTAGATCATTTTCCATAGTATGACCATTTTCACAATATTGATTCCTCCAATCCATGACACAGGATGTCTTTCCAATGTTTGGGTCCTCTTCAATTTCTTTCACCAGTGTTTTATATTTTTCATTATACAGCTCTTTTGCCTCTTTATTTAAATTTATTTTAAGATTTACATTTTTATAACTATTATGAAGTTGTAAGATTATAAAGTTATAAGATTGCTCTCTTGACTTCTATTGCAGAAAACTTATTATTTTAATAAAGCAATGTTAATGATTTTTGTGTGTCAGTTTTGTATCCTGAAACTTTGCTGATTTTATTTATTAATTGTAACAGGTTTTGGAAGAGTTTGGGGATTTTCCTTATTAAGATCTTGTCATCTTCAAACAAACAGTGACAATTTGACTTCTTTTCCAATTTATATGGCCTTTATTTGTCTTGTCTTATTACTCTAGCTAGGATTTCCAGAATTATGTTGAATAAAAATGGGGAAGGTAGGCATCTTCGCCTTTCTTATTTCAGATCTGAGAGAGAAGATTGTTCATTTTCCTCCCTTCAGTATAATGGCAACTATCAGCTTCAGATAAATAGCTTTTATACTTGGAGGTATGTTCCATATACCTAATTTGTTTAGCCTTTTTACATGAAATGATCTGGCATGTTATCAAAACATTTTTTTGCGTCTCTTGAACTATCATGTAGTGTTTGTCCTCATTCTGTTGATTAGGTGTATCACATTTATTCATTTGCTCATGTTGAATCAGCCTTGTCTCCTTGAAATAAATCCCACTTGCTCATGGTGAATTATTGTTTTAATATGTTGTTGGATTTTGTTTGTGAGGATTTTGTGGAGTACTTGTGTATCTGTGTCCATCAAGGACATTTGACTGCAGTTTTCCTTCTTTGCTGTGCCCTTATCTGATTTGACTATCAGGATATATTGGCTCAAAGAATATATTTGGAAGAATTTCTTTATCTTCTATTTTTTGGAATGACTTAAAGATAATTGTTATTACTTTTTTTAGATGTTTGGTATAATTTAGCAATGAAGCTATCTTGTCCTTGGCTTTTATTTGGTGGAAGATTTTTATTACTAATTTATTCTTATTATTTGTTATTAGACTATTAAGATTTTGTGCTTCATCATGATTTTGGTAAGATATATTTGCCTAGAAATTTGTCTGTTTCTTCTAGGTTATCAAATTTCTTTGCATATAGTTGCTCTTAATATTTTTTAATTGTTCTTCATATTTTTGTGATCAGTTGTAATGTTTCCCTTTTCATCTCTGATTTTTGAATCATCTCTCTCCTTTTCTAAGTTAGCTAAAGGCTTGTCTATTTTGCTTATCTTTTCAAATAACGAGCTCTCTATTTAGTTGATCATTTTTATTGTTTTAGTCTCTTTATGTTTACTTTCATCTTTATGAATGTTTTCCTTCTACTAATTTTGGATTTAGATCCTTGTTATTTTGCAACAATCTGTTTATGTGAGATCTTTCTACTTTATTGTCCTAGGCGTTGGTTGTTATAAACTCCTTCTTAGTGCTGCTCTTGCTGTTTCCCATAGGTTTTAGTGCCATGTGTCCATTTTCATTTGTTTTAAGTTTTTTTTTTAATTTTCTTCATTATTTCTTCCTTGATCCATTGGTTGTTCAAAAATAAGTTATTTAACTTCCATGTAGTTACATAGTTTCCAAAGTTTTTCTTGTTACTGATTTATACATTTATTGCATTGGTTCAAGAAGATTATTGATATGATTTCAATTTTTAATATGTTTGAAGAATTGTTTTGTGTTCTAGCATATTATCTATTCCAGAGAAGATTCATGTTGGATGGGATATTCTGGAAATATCTTTCAGTTCCATTTGGCCTAGGGTGCAATCTAACTCTGTATTTTCTTTGTTGATAGTCTGTCTGATTTGTCCGTTGCTAATGTGAAATGTTAGAGTCCCCTACTACTACTGTTTTGGGGACTACCACTCCTTCTAGGTTTATTACTATTTGCTTTATAAATTTTAGTGCCCAGATGTATTTATATTTAGAAATATTCTCTTTTGCTGCTTTGACCCCTTAATCATTATGTAATCACCTCACTTGTCTCTTTACTGCTTTTGACTTAGTCCATTTTATCTGATATCAATACATTTACTCCTTCCTTTGTTTGGATTCCATTTACGTAGAATATTTTACTCCTTCCTTCACTTTTATTCTATTTGTGTCTTTAGTGGTAAAGTGAGGTTCTTGTAAGTAACATAATTGCTTTGGTTTTATTTTATATACTCAGTCACTCTATGTCCTTCATTCAAGAATTTAATCCATTTACAATCAAAGTAATTATTGACAGGTAGGGTCTTATTACAGCTATTTTAAACTTTGTTTTCTAATTATCAATTATTTGTTTTAATCATTTGATAATTTGAAATAGGAAGAAAAGGTCCAAAGTTAGGGGAAGTGGGAGGGGAAGAGGAAAGGAAAAAAGGGAAAGGAAAAATTATGAGAAAAGGAAAAAATGGAAACAAAATCTTTGTAAATGGGGAATGGTTGGAGGTGATGAAGGGAGCACAGGGAATGAGGAAAGATAAGAACCAAGATACATCATGTACAGGTACAAGCACCCAATGATAAATGTAAACGTATTGTATACCTAAAATGCACCAATAAAAGAATTTAAGGAAAAAAATAATTGTTTTCTAAATTGTTGCAGTTTCTTTCTCTCTCTTACACTCAACCTTTGGGTTAAGTGTTCTATTCTTGTATAGCAGTGTGTTTTGATTCCTTGCTTGTTATTTGTGGTTCATTTATTATAGGTTTTTGCTTTGTGACTACTCTGAATAACAAGCTATTTTGTTAAATAACAAGCTATTTTTAAATTATTCCAGACAATGTAATCATGCAAACCTTGACAAGAGTGGTCGGGATTTGCTATTTGCCTAGTTTTAGGTTTCTCAGGCCAGCATTAAGTTACAGGGAAAGGTCTTATACTTAGTACCCTATATTCCTAGTGAATGGGATCTTGCATCACATTATGTTTCCTGTGTTTGGGATACTCTTGATGAAAGCAGACCCTTGCCCTCCTAGTCAAATATTAAACTATGTCTCACCTGAGTCTCACAACCCTAAAGACTTACAAGTCTCAGGGGTGCACTGAGATCCTGTGTAGCTAGTGTGGCTGGTAGAGATTCAGGCTAAAACACAAGTCCATCCCACTGAAGCACTGAAGCATGGGGTTTTCCTTGGTGATATGGATATTCAGGATCCCTGCCTATGAGTACAGGTGTGGCTCACAGCTATACTGCCTGAGGTTGGAGGACCAGCACTGGGGATAGAGACAGTCATTTGGTCACTGAGGTTAATTCTAAGCTGAGTCATACCTGAGTCATAACTGCTAAGACCTGTATAGTCTTGAGAGGAGGCCAGTGTGCTGAAGCTCACTCCATGGAGGGAAATAATACAGTATGATCAGATCTCTGCCTGGTATGGAAGTATGTCTAGAGGCTCTGACTGTGAACTTCTAACCATGTACAATGCCTTCAGTTTCTCAGAGCACTTGGTCTCACCGAGACAGACCTGGTATTGAGCTCTAAGGCAAAGTCCTGTGTTAGTGTTCATATCCTAAATAGTCTTACTTTCCACTAGGCAGCTCACGTTTGGAAGAAAGGTCATAGAGGCCGATAGCCAACTGGCCTAACACAGTTTACTTGGCCACTTTGTAGGTGTTGTTCTAATAGTAGGGGTTGTGAGGCTTTGCCCAGCATTGAGCTCCTCTGTAGCAGGCCTGTTCTGGGTTTCAAGTCTAAAGCTTGCTCTTGGCTTTCCCTTTCTGAGCAGGAGGCATCTCTGTCCACACTAGGCTGCTTGAAGTTGGGGGAGAAGTGATGTTAGCAGCTCTTTTTGTCTCTGTAATACATCTCTCACTTAGTTATATGAAACCAAGATGTTATGGTCTCTTACCTTATTTCTTATCATACTAGTTTGATGAATGAATAGCATTCATTTGGCGTGCCTGTATGAAAACAATCACCAGTGAGTCTTAGTTGCCATCTTGTGAATGGATCTTAAAATCAATAAGATAAAAAATACAGAATTCCAAAGTCAACTTCAAAAACTTATTCAAAGTCATAAACATTTATATTTGTCATTGACTATTCTCATCTTTATTTTCTACTTAAGTTATCACATATATTTACAATATGCTGCCCAAGTTACTGAAAAACTCTCTTATTCATTTTAATCTGGTTTCATTTCTCTTTATAAAAAATTTAATTCCATTAAAGGGTTGTAAATTATCGCTTTATTGTCCAAGATGTTAATTCATTGCATCATTTCATAATCCAAACTTTTCCAAAGATTCAGACATGTGGATCTTTATCGATTTTCTTTCAAGAGAAATTTTTTTCAATATGATTAAGTATTTACATCCTGAAAGTTAGTCGTTCGTTCTCATCTTATTTTACATAAACTTATAAAACAACCTCTTTCCTCCCTATAGCTATTATCACCTTATTAATTATATTCTCAAAGATGCAGTGACAGAACTAAATGTCTTTTATCTGCCCTTTCGAGAGGTTCCTCTAGGTCCTAAGAGAGGTCTCCAGGCCAATTAAGAAAACAACTTCAGTTTCTAACACATCTCTTCTGGGGCAGTATTTTTTTTTCCTGCATAATTCTTCCTGAATCCCTTACAAAATTGCTTTCCAAATGTCTTCAATCAACTTTTGTTTCTTTTCTACATTCTGGAATTTAATTCCAAGCATTGAATTGTAACAGATGCAAAATATGAGGAGAAGGTAAGGTGAACCAACAGATCTTCTGCATAACAGATCACATTCCTAAATAGTGCACTATGTATCACTTTAAAGATTGTTGCATCATTCTAAAGATTCACATCCTTAAATTATAATCTCCATAACTCTTGATATTTTCTTCTTTCCAGTGAAAAAAGTAGGGATTTCCAACTCCTCTTCCCCAAGCCTTTCAGAGGCTTTATTTCCAAATCAGCATCATCCTGGTCAATTTTCCTTTTATTCAGGGGTCCTGGTGCACAATCCTGATCGGTTATGAAATGCATCAGTTAGATTTAGTTGACTAAACTCTTCAAAACTAGGTTTAAATCCCAGTATTTAAAATTAGCCTCTTGACCACAAACAAAATGACCTTGGCTTATAGAGTAGCATATCAGTAGAATTCACATCTGATTTTTCTTTCACTGAAGGCTCTATTAAGCATGAAATATGACTTCCTGTTTGAGCACGGTTTGGAATCACTTGCATAACTAAAAGCCTTCTTTCTTTATTTCTCTTTGGTAAGGACTTTCTTTCTGATGGCAGGAATTTAAAAATTCTTTGTTATTTTCTGCTCTCTTTTTTAGCCTTGATCTTCCTTCCCACTGGACTCCTACAAGATAATAGACTATAAATAAGCAAGGGCATCCACATCAATATCTACTTCTTTATAAATTGCAAACTTTTTTTTACATGAACATATCTCAAATGCAGCAAAGTGCAAATTGACATGATAATTAGAAATTATTTCATATTAATAATAGTGGTAAAAAGCTGTCTTGAAATACCAAAGATCACAAAGGATGCAAACAAATGGCAATTCACATTACTGGTTGTAGAAATATATACAGTCTAAGAAATCTACATAGGAGTGCAAGTCAATGAAATCTAGTAAAGCCAGACATATAAATATATCTCTAGTAGCCCCAAATTTCACTATTTGTCCTATACCTCAAGGCACTTTCTATGTATATGGCAAGGAGATTTTTTTTTTAAAAAAACCTTGGCAAAAAACCCTAAATGTTCAACATGAAAACTGGTTTACTATTAGTCAATGACAATTTAAAAACACTTACATAGGGACAGGCATAAAAGCACATGCCTGTAATTTTAGCACTTTGAGAGGCTGAGGCAGAAGGTGAAGTTCAAGTTCAGCTTGTGCAACTTAGTGACTTAGCAAGACCCTGCTTCAAAATAAAGCATAAAAAAAGAGCTGGGGATAGAGCTCAGTGTGAAGATCCTGGATTCAGTCCCCAAAAGTGAAAAAAATCCACATACATAAATCTTAGAATTAAATACTCAGCCTCATTCAGATGAAATTTAAAGATATAAAAATTATAAACATATTGTTCAGGGATATATGCATAGAAGACCATAGAAATAGATGGGGTTGAAGGAGCCCATGGGGAGAATGGTTGCTTTGGTAAGAGTTACAGGGAGTATGCAACCAGGGCAAAGTCTGTTAAAAGGTTTTGGTTCCATTCATCATATTTAATATTCTTGCCTGGAAGGTGAAAAACAAATGTATCTTCATTCTTTCTTTTAACTTTTTCTCTCTTACAATTATAACTGGATTTTTCCTTTATCTAGACTGATAATCTCTGACTTTTAACTGGTAAATTTCTTGGTTTTTGAAAAATCTTTTTTCAGTAATTAGGGTTTCCTTGGAATGACAAACTTTTATAAATGGAGCATCATTTTATTTTCTTTTGCTCATTTCCTTTTAAAGTCTTAACATGTAATAACTATATATTTTTTCTAACTCAGTCTTTGCTATTCATTATTTTGGTCTTCTTCCTGAACATAAGTAGAATATCATTATACTCTAATTATCAGTTAATAAACAGTTTTGATTATTTAAAGTAATTCAATTATTCATATATTTATTCATTTGTTACAAACAAAAAAATAATAGTTTTTCATAAAAAATTAAGTTTATCAGTACAATTTATCAATGCCATTATTCACAGTTGCTATTTATATCTGAAAACTTTATTTTGGGCTTGTTTTTGTTTTGGTTAAATGGGGCAAATTTTCTTTTTTATAAGCCATTTCTCCTTTTCATTTTTTATATTTTTGTTGCTTTTTGTTTTTGTATTTCTTTGTTTTTACTTTTACTAGTACATCTTTACAGTGCATAATGATTATATTCACTGTAAGAAATTGGTACATGTACACACACATTTTGTCCTTTTTTTCTTCCTCCCTCCACCCCCTTTTATTTTTTCTAGCATCAGATTCATTTATTTATAAGACCTTATAAATTTAATTATCATATATGCAGATAGAAAACCAGACTAGTAGGCCAAAAAACATCAAACATTTAAGAAAATTGTACTAAATTAATGTACACGTTTACTATATGTGTTGCCAAAGAGAGCACCAAGGTACACTTTTAAATATATTGTCTGCCCTGGATTAAAATACCTTATTTTTTCTTTTTCCTATTATCTTCCTTTTATTTTGTTATATATTGAATTTTTTATATAAGAGAAATCATGCAATATTTAAGCTTGCTTGTTTGAATTACTTCCCTTAAAGTTATGATCTGAAGGTGCATCCATTTTCCTACAAATGACTCAAATTTATCCCTTTTTATGCCAGAGTAATACTCCATTGTGTATAAATACCACATTTTAACCTGTTCATCTATTGATAGACATATAGACTGTTTCCAAGATTTAGTTGGTATGAATTGTCCTGCTAAACACAGGTATGCATACAACACTGTAGTATGATATCTTTACCTCTTTTGAGAAGATACTTAGAAGGAGAATAACTGGGTCAAATGTAACATCTAATTTTTTTTGAGGAATCTCCATACTGCTTTCCATAGTGATTGTATCAATTTACAGTCACACCAACAATGGAAAAAGGTTTCTTTCTCCTCTCAGCTTCCCCAGCATTTGTTATTGGTTGATTTCTTGATGGTGGCCATTCTTTCTGGAGTGCAATGGAATCTTAGTGTTGTTCTAATTTGTGTTTCTCCAATGACCAGTGATGTTGAACATTTTTTCATGTATTTATTGGCTGTTTGTATTTCTTCATCTAAGAAGTGTCTATTCATTTCAGATATCCATTTTTAATTGGGTCCTTAAATTTGGGGGATCTGATTTTTTTGAGGTCTTCATATATTCTAGATAATAGTCCTTTGTCTGAGGAGTAGATGGGGAAAATTTTTCCCATTCTGTAGGTTGTCCCTTCACCTACAACCTTTTCTTGGTTTCCTTCCCTATGTAAAAGCTTTTTAATTTGATTTGATCCCATTTGTTGATTCTTGGTATTATTTCTTGTGCAGTCGAGGTTTTGTTCAACAAGTCTGCTTATACCTATGTCTTCAAGAGTTTTACCTATTTTGTCTTCCAGGAGATTATGTGTTTCTGTTCTAATGTTGAGATCTTTGATCCATTTTGATTTTAGTTTAGTGCATGGTGAGAAATATGAGTCTAAGTTCAATCTTCAGCATGTGGACAGCCAGTTTTCCCAGAACCATTTGTTAAAGAGGCTGTCTTTCCTCTAGCAAAGAGATTTTGCCCCTTTGTCAAAGGTAGCATAGCTGAGCATGCTTGGAGCTACTTCTGTATCTTTTATTCCATTCCATAGATCCATGCATCTGGGTTTTGCTGTGTAGTTCAGGATGGCCTTGAACTCACTATGTAAGCTGGTCTCTAAATTGCAGTCATCCTCCTACATCAGCCTTCAGGCATGCACCACCACACCTGGGTCATTTGTCTTTTTTAAAAATACTAATGTAACTTTTATTGTCCAGAAAGTAGAGGGAAAGGAATGAATAAAACTAGATATCTCTCCATCTCCATATGACAAAACATGACTGATATAAGCCAGTTGATATAACTTCATTTTTTGGCGGATGATTAGTCTAAAATTGGACACTTGTATTGGTAATGGAGAGAGGAGAATATCAGTATATCATCTAAGAATTCTTTCTTTACCTGATTAAATTGGAAAACCTCATCAAGAGAGTGTTTCCGCTGCCTGTTTTCTTCTTGCTTTTAATGTAAAAATGATTCTAGAAATGTGGTGGCTCTTTGTGGCCATGAAATGTTATACAGGACAGGAAACTAGTAAGATCTTGGGTCCTACTAACATTCTTCAGTATCCAAATACATTTCTATATAATATTTATGACAATATTCTTATACTTTTTTCAACTTTATAAGACACTTCCGTACTAGTTTATTTGGATGGGATAACCTATTATCATATTTAATATCATACGCTATTTTTCTTTATTTAATGACAAAATATATGTAAACCATATTTACTGTATTAAGAATTGTTAAGTATACTGTTCAGTGGTATTAAGTCCATTCACATTGTTGTGCAACCATCATTGGCATCCATGATTTTCAAACTTTTTTCTTCTCAAACTGAAACTCTGCATACACTGAACACTGACTCCCTATTCTCTCCTTTCAGTTCTAAAAACTATAACTCTACTTTCCATCTCTATAAATTTGAGAGCTCCAGTGACCCAATGATTCACGAATGTCGTCCTTTTGTGACTAGCTTAGTATAGTGTCTTCAAGGTTCATTTATGTCATAACGTGTCAGAATTTCCTTCCTTTTTAAAATGAATAATAATCTACAGTATATAAAATATTATAATATTCTATGTATGTATGTCACATTCTATTTATTTATTCATTAATGGACACCTGGGTTGCTTCACAACTTGGGCTATTGTGAAGAATGCTACAACAAATATAGGTTTACAAATATCCGTTTGAGTCCTACTTTGGATATACACATTCAGAAATGGAATTCCTGGCTTATGTGGTAACTATATGTAGATCTTTCTTTCTCTTCCTTTCTTTCTTTTTTTTCTTTCTTTTTTTGTTCTTTCTTTCTTTCCTTTTCTCTTTCTTTTTTTATTAAGGAACTGCCATGCCATTTTCTATAGCAGTTACACCTACCAGAAAGGTTCTAATTTCCTACCAGCCATACAGAAGGGTTCCAACTTCTCTACACTTTGCTAGCACATATTATTTCTGTCTTATTTTTAATGATTATCATACTTACCATAGATTTCTAATTGTATTTTATAATGTTTATTCTGTAGTTTGAGGAATGTGCAGGAATTTATTTGGATATTTAGATTTTATTTTTAGTTTTATATTCTACTCTCACCCTTCTTCACATTTGCCACCATCTAGCAGATTTGTAGAGGCTCAAATCAAGGATTCTCAATCCAAAACCAGGTCTTAAAAGGTCAATGCTCAGGGCATTGACCCTGGGTGACTTGTAGCTGTCACTCACTCTTGGCTTGGTCACTGGTCATGAGGATGGATCAGCATTGTCTTACCTCCCTAATCTCTTAGCTCTCTATATGCCAGAGTTACAACCATACCTTCTTTTCCTTCCCCTTGTATTGGTAAAAGAGTTCCTTCCTTTATTTCATTGTTCTCAAGGGGCCTTGGTTTCAGATTCCTATTTCTCACAGTGCCTTTGTTACCACCATCCTAGAAGATTCTCATTCAGCTGCTATTACCTGATTAAGGTTCCTAATTTAAGCAAATACTTTATTCTACCCTACCTAGTTTTTAGCTTTATGATTTTTTTATATGTTTATTTTTCCTATAACTTAGTTGTGATATTTTTGCTATGTTTATATGCCTAATTTTTACTATGTGTTTGATGTAGCTTAACATATTTGAGTATAACAATTTGAGAATAATAAAATGTGAATTTTCTGTGAACTTTCTTTAGACTGGGAGGTCTAAAGATTTTAGAAAGGAAGTGAGTTCTTTTCTCTTATTAAGTCTACCTTAGGCCCATTTTAATAAATTTGTGTTTCTTTTCAGTGTACCCACTCAACTATATTTTCAGTTACCTCTGACTTAGACTATCTTAAAAACTAGGCCTCATGAGTTTTGAAGCCTTGAATATATAGTCTTCTCCACTTTATTCTCCTCTTTTTGTTCCTATAATTATTCAATTCTTGAATATCTGTTAGGGCTCCATTCAAATTCTTTACTTTGTTTTACTTCCTTTTTTTGAAAGTGTCTTTAAGATGTATTTCTGGTTTCTAAATCACTGCATGCTCTAAGCATTAGTTTTCATGTGAGCACTGACATTTCTTTATGTTCTTGATTGAATTATGATAAGCTCTTCATACTTTTTCACTGTAGCATTTCAACTTTATTTTTATTTAGAATTCAGGTTTTTCATCTGCTGAAGAATATTGTACTACCATCCCTCTCAACTCTCCCACTTTCTTTCATGAAGATGATCCAAAGAGAAGGATCAATGACAGGAAGTTAAGCTTTAGGAATAGTCAGAACAAAGAAGTACTTGATTTAAATGATTTTGCAAAATACATATTCAGTCATTTTATATTTTTCAACTTTTTCCCCTTTATATATTTCCTTGCCTCTACAGTAGTAATTATTTCTCTAGCATTTGTGCAAATAATGAGTTTTGTCCCTCATACAATTTAAACTTAACTAGAAAATAACACTTCTGCAAAATGGATTATAAAAATGCATGTGAGAATCATGGGGGATTCATTCACTCATTTGTATAGATGTAAGGATCAGCCATTAGTCATGATTTGGAAATATAAATATGAATAAATAGGGTCTCAGGCTTCAAGGAGCCCACAGTCTAGCACAACAGACATACAAAAAGAATTTCCATATGTAGTGTAATAAATGCTTAATATTCATGAAGAGTTCCACTAAATTAGTGCAAAAAGACCTGTCAAACCTTTACAAAATATACTTTATTCTGCTGCAGCTTTTAAGATGAGTTGAGCTTATCACAAATACAATGGAAGGAAAGGTGTTCTAGGAAGAATTGTTCAACATATGTAGACTATTTAAGGTTTATTTTCTATTCAGAGGATGACTATAGGAAAGACAGTAGCATTAAGAAGTTAAACAAGAAATGAATGTTTGAGTGAGATTGTTAAAAGCCCTGTGTATAATACTAAAGGGCCCAAATATCTACATGAAACCTTGGGAGAATTTGGATAAGCATTATAAAATTTTTATATGAGGGAAGTATTGTTCTCTATGTAAGGCTGTTGCAAATATTTGTGTGACCCTCAATTAAAATATAGTATAAAATCCAAGGGCCCTTTGGGTGTGTACACTGATTTATCAATGAAGAAGTAGAATTAAGAGCAGAGAAGAGCTGCTTACAGTTTTAGGTCATGTCCAGCTCTGATCCCTAACAGCATGCTGGCACCATCTTCTCCTGTTCAGGTCTGAAGACTTGATTGTCAAATTCAGTCATGAATATCAAAAGTGCCACTCAGAGCCAGTTTTATGTCTCCCATCATGAAAAGAAAAGTAATACTGTTCTTACTCATAACATTATGTTCTTCTGAATCTTTCTGTATTAAAATAACAGACATATCTTACTTCTGTTCCTCAATACCATTTTTAAAATGCCAGTTACATCTTTATGTATAGTGCTGCATCGGTCATTGTGTCACCTGAGAATATTGGTGTCTATTGATTATTATGCTTCTTCAATGATAACCTAAAATGTAGCTATATCAGATCATACTGAAGTCTGAATAATAATTTGTTTTCTGACCATGTTCAGTTCATCATTCAGAAGATTATAGTATAAATATTGAACAACACATCTTACAATCATGTCTTCTTTTTAGCCCTTTAGGCTGTAATCTCTGCATTTCTGGAGTGTCTTATCTTTCATGAATGACTTGATCCCTGCCTTTCGCATACCACCAACAGCTGAACTGAGGGACCATGAGTGAAGTGAAAAGAGCAGACCTTTTGTACATGGTATGTTCATCTTTCACAAAATGCACCTTAAAAGTAATCCTGAAGAGCATAGTGTTAACCTGTGAATCAGAGACAAGTGGGGACATCAACCAGAAGAGTCAATTGGCACTGCAAGGGGACCAATATCTTGGAGGAGAAGATGCAGCTAGCTACCTCCGTAGTTTTGTGTGTCGTGGATCACACAGAACCTTTGGAAGGATAGATGGTCATCCTGAGTGTATGCACATAGTAAAGGAGTCTGGTCACTTCCCTTGAGGTCTGTAGACCAGAGTAGCACTTCAGCAGAAACAGAGATGAGTGAGAAACAACTGCCCAACCCACACACATGCCTCAAGCCTAAAGGTCTAAAATGGATTCCATTGTCATGTACAATTTTTGTTTTATATATAAATTAAAAAATAAAAAATAAAATGGACTATCAATAATCAAGTCTAAACTGATCCTGTTTCTAGGATAAATGCGAGTCACCCCAAATGTCAGCACAGTTCTGGAATATCAACTTTGCATGATCCCATGGTGGGGCAACCGCACCAGCCAGTAGGAGGAATTTGGCATCAGGACACCCTCTTAAACAGTAGACATGACTTTCACAGTTTACTAGGGTATTTGGGCAACCTCATAAAGGAAGTATTTCAAAGGGGAAAAATCAAAATACTAGTTCAGTTCTGAAGCATCTCATTTTGGCAAGCCTGAGCCAGTGGAGAGGGACTTAGAAAATACAGTGTTTGGTACATCCAACAACCAGACCGATCCACAACCAGGTCTGGGACAAGAGGGTCCCATGTAAATGATATGATAAATCCAGCTCCTCCCAAGAATGAGAGAAGAAACTTCAAAAATCGAAGAAGGCACTCAAAGTTTTGGGCAATTGAGGCACATGAAGCAATCTATTTCTTCAAGTCTAATAGTGGTTCTAACTAGTGGTACTAATTTAGGGTATACATGAGGAGTGTCTTTAGAATTTCTTATATTGTCATTAAAAGCTGAAACCTTCATAAAATCAACAGATATTGAGCATTTCAAATGTGTCAAGCATTTTGTTAACAACCTCTAGTGTATTCTGTCTTTCAATTCACTAACAGGCCCAAGTGGCAATTATTATTAATTCTATCATGAATAGAAGGTGAGTGACTTCACAAGTTGAGCAAAACTTTAGAAGACTCCAAAAATAGGGGTCAAAAAAGCAAACAGTGACAAATAAGATTATGTCAAACTGAAAAGTTTCTGCCCTTCAATGGAAACAATCATCAGAGGAAAGAAACAACATATATATGAGGAGAAAATACTTGCAGACAACAAACAACAATGGGTTAATATAAGAATATATAAGGAACTAAGAATCTCAACAGCAAAAAAAAAATTTAAATGGGCAAAATATCTAAATTGATATTTCTAAAAGAAATTATAGAAATGTCCAAAGTGAAAAATGTTCCACATCACTAATCATCTGAGAAATTCAAGGCAAAATCATAATGACCTATCACCTCAAGAATAATATAAAAAAGGCAAGATATAACAAAGAATGGAGTGGCTATGCCAAAAAGGAAACACTTGTACACAGTTCGTGGGAACATAAAGTAGGGCAGCCATTATGTAAAATGGTACAGCAATTAAAACAAAAAAGTTACACTATTTAGTAATCCCACAATTGGGTATAGAGTTATGTGGTTGAAAATTATAGAGAGATATGTTTAAGTAAACACAAAAAATTAAAAATCATCCCATTGCATATCATCAGATCATAGGGAAATGAAACTGAAAGTTAATAGCAGAAGAAACAACAGAAACTATATACTCATGAATGATCAATGGGTCATGAAAGAAATCAAGCAAAAAATTAGACCATTCCTAGAATCAAACCATAATCTCAATAGAATATATCAGAACCTATGGAACACCATGAAAGCAGTCAGGAGAGAAGTTTATTGCTGTCAATACTTACATTAGAAAGGCAGCCTTGCTCAAATAAATGACTTAATGATGCACTTCAACATAATAGAAAAAAAAGAACAGTCCAAACCCAAATCATTTCAGGAAGAAAATCATAAAGATTAGGGTGCAAATTAATGAAATTGAGACCAACATGTAATACAAAGCAACAATGTATTGAAGGGCTATTTCTTCGAAAGAATAGACACTTAGCCAACCTTAACAAAAAAGAGAAAGAAAAAACCCAAATAATACAGTTAGAAATGAAAACACAAAATCACAATGAAAATTGCCAAAATCCAAAAAATTATTAGTAACTATTTCAAAAACCTGTACTCCAATAGATTGAAGAATCCAGAAGAAACAGATTCCTAGATAACATATGAATTACCAAAACTGAACAAAGAAGATATGAAAACCTTGAAAAATCCAGATAAGCAATAAAATTGAAACAGTAATAAAAAAAGTTACCAATTAAGAAAAGAACAGAACTCAATGGATTTACCACTGAATTCTACAAGAATTTCAGAGAACATGTCACACAAATACTCTTTCCTCAAGAGAAGAATGCTTATTATCACCACTCCAATAGAGTACTCAAAACACTAGCTAGAGCAATTATGCAAGACAAAGAAATAAAAGTAATATGTATAGGAAAGGAAGAAGTCAAAGCATCATTCATTGCAGATGACATTACCCTTTATACAGAAGATCCAAGAGCCTCCACCAAAAGATTTCTAGAATTAATAACCAAATTCAATAGCATTAGCAGGATACAAAAATCAATGCACAAAAGTCAATAACATTACTGTACTTCAATAATAAACTCATTCAGGGGCCGGGGATTTGGCTCAGTGGTTCCACCGCCTGCCTTGCAAGCACAAGGACCTGACTTCGATCCCCAGTCCCAAAAAAACAAAACAAAACCAAAAAAACAAACAATAAACTCATTCAGATTGAAATTAGTAAAGCAATATAATTTACAATAGCATCAAGAAAATACTTAGGAATTAACATAACCAAGGAAGTGAAATACTCTACAATGAAAACTACAGTACTTTGAAAAAGGAGATCTAAGAGGACATCAGAAAATGTATAGATATCCCCTGTTCCTGGATAGCCATAAACAAGATTGTCAAAGTGACCATACTTTCAAAGATGATATACAATTTAAGGCAATTCCAATCAAAATACCAACAGTACTTTTTGCATAACTAGAGAAAACATTCCTAAATTTCATCTGAAACCACAAGAGACCCAGAATAGTAAAAGCAATTCTGGGCAACAAAAGCAATGCAAGAGGCATCACAATCCCAGATTTTAAGTTATATTGCAAGGTTATCATGATTTTATTAAAAAAAAAAACAAACAGCATGGCACTGACACAAAAACTGACATATATCAGTGGAACATAATAGAGAATGTAGAAACAACTCCAGCCACATTGCAGCTATCTGAATGTGGACAAAAACAGATACTAAGTAGACAAAAACGGACACTGGGGTAAGACAGACTCTGTGGCAAAAGGTGCTGGGAATATTGTCTATACATATACAGAAGATTGAACCTAGACCTGTATCTCTTACTATGTACTAAACTAAAACCAAAATGGATCAAAGATCTAAATATCACCATGGAAATATTTAACCTGCTAGAAGATAAAATAGGTAAAACTCTTAAAGACATAGGTATATCCAAGAACTTACTGAAAACAGGGCCCAATTGCACAAGAAATAGCATCAAGACACAATGAATGGGATCATATCAAATTAAAAAGCTTCTGCAGAGCAAAAATAACAACCAACAATGAAAAGGTAAACCTACAGACTGGAAAAATGATTTTTCCTGCTATTCTTCAGAGTACTGATATTAAGAATATATCAAGAACTCAAAAACTTAGACACCCCAAAATTAAAGATCCAATCAAAAACTAGCAACTGAAATGAATAGACACTTCTCAGAAGAAGTATAAATATTCCATAAAAACATGAAAAAAAATGTTTCAAATCTCTGGCTGTTGGAAAAGTTCAAATTAAAACAGCTCAGAGATTTCATCTTATTCAAGAGAGAATGGCAATGTTCAAGAAATCAAATAATAACAAATGCTGGTGAAGCTGTGGGGAAAAAGAACCTTTCTACATTATTGTTGGAATCTGAACTAGTACAATTACTATGGAAATCAGCATGTAGAGTCATCAAAAAATGAAAACTAAAAATTCCATTCAACTCAGCTATTCTCCTTCTAGGTATCTTCCTGGGAGTTAAAAACACAATATTACAGAATATGTATATCCATATTTACACCAGCACCATTCATAATAATCAAATATTGGGAGCAGACAGTATGTCCCTCACCAGATGAATGGACAAATGTGATATTTATATAGAATGGAGTAGTACACTGGTCTAAAGAAGGATAAATATGAGTCATTTGTGGGAAAATGGATGTACCTCGAAACAATAAAAAGTGAAATAAATCAGACACACAAGCTTAAATATTACATCATTTCTCCTATATGAGAAACCCAAAGTATAAATAAATTAAAGAGTAAAATAAAAGATAAAGGAAACAGGGAGGTAGATCTTTTGAAAAACGGAAATGGATCATGAGATGGTGAAAGGAAGGAAGGTGAAAGGAAGAATATGAAAAAGTAATTAAGGTATGTAATGTACGTGTACCAACTCCCCATGATGAATGTAATCATTATGTACTATAATCATATACTAATAAAAATAAAAATTTTAAAAAGGAAAACTATACTGGATGTTTAAATATTTTAAAATGTATTACATTGAAATACACATTTCTACTATTCTGTACAAAATATTCACCATTTTTCAAACACACCCCATCATTCTTGACACTTTCTGAAATAATTCTTACAGTCTTCTTTCATGAAGATCTTTAGTTATTCTGTCATGCATGCCTTGATGTCCTGAACTGATTCAAAACTTTTACCTTTTATGGTCATTTTGAGTTTGGGGAAGAGCCAGATATAGTACAATGCCAGATATGGTGAATAAGGCATATCAGGATAAATTGTAATATTTTTACTGGCCTGCCTTTCTGATGTATGACAAGTGGCATTCATGGTATTTTTTTATCACACCTCATAAAGACACTCATAAAAGATTTCCAGAATTGCTTCAGAAAGTGGCAAGAACAATTGAATAAATGTGTCTGAAGCAAGGCATAGTATCTTGAAGGAGTTTAAGGACAATGTGTCTTTCATTGCAATATATTTCTAAAATTTAAATATTCACTATGTATTTTGATCTCAAAGTAAATGAAATCAGTATGATAAAGAGATATCTGAATCCCTATATTTATTTCAGCACTAGTCACAACAGCCAAGAAATTGAAACAATTTAAATGTCCATCAACCAATGTGTGGATAAAAAAATATGGCACATATACACCATGGAATGTTATTCAGTATAAAAAAAGAAGAAATTATGTCATTCAAAACAACATGATGGAACTGAAGACCATTATGCTAAGAGAAATAAGCTAGGCACAGAAGTACAGGTACCTGTTGGGAGCAATTCTGCATAATTTTGGGGAAAAATAATTTCACAATTAAATTATGATTAGGTCTAGTTCTCCTGCCTACAGGCCAGCTATGGCATGTCAAGACATAACCCCATTTTTGCCTCCAGTCACCGGTAAAACCTCAATGGTCTGATAATGTGATGCTTCAGGGCAGGATTATACTAATTGAAGACATCCTGGGGAGGAATAAAATCTTCATCTAAGTAAGTTCCTTATTGTTCTAGGATTATCACTGATGCCCTCTGAGTGATCTATTATTCCCAATGTACCTAATAAAGATGTGGCAAGCTCAGGGTTTTTCATCTTTGCTGCCCAGAGCAGCACTGATCAGGCCTAAAGCTCAACTTCTTCTCTAAGTCTCATTTTTCTGTCTTAATTAATTGATTTTCCATGTGCTGTCCTGGCTCACAGGAGACTAGGACTCACTGCAGGAGTTCTAGTAAAGTCCCCTTTCCCTGGTCCCCTACAGGTACTCCATGAATTTCTTCATGAGGTTAATCTAAAAATGTTGGTAACTGAATCTGATAATATATTGGAGGTTACCAGAGGTGAGAAAAGTAAGGGTTAAGATTGGAACGGGGAAAGGTTCAATGGGTCCAAAGCTGCTCTTAGATAGGAGATAGAAGTTCTAGTGTGCTGTTGCACAGTACGGTGACCACAGATAATGACTATGTAATGTATATCTCCAAAGACTACACAAAAGGATTTTGAATGTTTTTACCATATGGAAGTGATAAATATTTAAAGAGACAGATCTTAATCTTATTTCATTATATATATATGATGTTCCATTAATATGTATAATCTGCATGTTTATAAGTTAAAAAATATATAATTTAAAAAAGAAAAATTTACTTATCAAAAGTCACACAAATAATAAATGTCAGAACAAGGAATCAAACTTGAGTCTATATAATATCACAGCTTATTCTTAAAGATGATTTTAAACTATTCTCTGAAATGGGAGGTAAAATTGATGTGTAATATATAATAAGTGTGGTGAGAAAGGAAATCAAACAAATTGACCTCTCTTTGGTTTTAAAATGAAAATTGGGTCATCTGCGGAGAATAAGGAGACAGATAGTATAGAATATTTGGAGATTTACTGCTGTAGAATTAACTAGAGCTAGGGTACAAAGGGAGGAAGGTTTTCCCAGCAGCAATGAGGAGCTAGATCAGGGGGGAAATAATAAACAAATATTGGCACTACCTAGATAACTCTGTGGCTTACTCCATCAAACATTCACAGCTACTGACAGACACTAGGATAAACACATATCTTGCTTGATCTAAGAAAAGCAGGATGAACTTAGAATAAACACATATAGGAACCCATGGTCAACCTCCTCTTCTGATACACTCAGTTTATACTCCATCTGGTACTGAGGGGTCTTACACACACAGAGACAACCCAGCCTCCACCTCCCACCTCCCTCCACATCCTTTAAAAAATGTCCCTCAGCAGACTTATCTTTCTCATAACTTGGGGGTAATACATAGCAGTGATGCTATCAGGACAGACCTAGGGAAGAGGCCTATGAAAGGTGAACTTGAGGATGTTCAGGTAAGAAATTGCAGGGCTCTTAATCCTGAAAAACAATCTAGAAAGTAACCCCTACATATTCTTTACCCTCATGTGCTCATGAGTCAGGATGGTTGACAATGTTTAATGACAATACTCCAAAGGTTAGTGTACATTTAGACATGAACACCGGAACTTATAAGAAACAGAAAACACCATCTAGAGGTTTAACAAAAAATTAACAAGAAAGTAACTTCAAGGGCATGAGCAATTATAAATGGATTTAGATGAGGCTTTATCCACAGTTCAAGTTGGCTATACATTTTTCAGCTTTGCCATCTTAGTACTAGTTCCATTCTCAGGTGAGGCATTCACTGAGCCTACGTTTCATCTTTCAAAAACTTTGGAAATTAGAAGCCCATTTCTTCAACCTCCCAGCCAAAGAATAAAATTGCATTGACAATTCTAACTGACCTGACTATTTTTATTTATCTTTTTGAATTAAGGTCTTACTGGAATTAAACAGAGGTTTTTGACATGATCGGACCAACTTCTGGGAAAGTAATAACATTCAATCCTCTAAAAATCACTTAAACTTAAACTCAGGGTTCTTTTTAGAAATGTAAAAGGTAAATATATAATGAGAGACAGAAATTTTATACATAATGAAATAATAGTGGTGTGAGAAGTACCTTATTTTATTTCCTCCTCAGTAGCGGCAGGGCACAAGAATTTAAAATAGTATAAAAGAGCAACTTGCACAAAACTTGATATATTTTTAAATCCAAAAGACCAAAGGGGGGGGGGGAAAGACCGCAGAGCTTCATTTTGGAAATACATCTTTATTCCATGCTTTTAGAACAAGATGTCATGTGAATAAAAGGTCCAAAGGGATAGGGGAAGTGGGAGGGGAAGGGGGAAGGAAAGAAGGGGAAGGAAAGATTATGAGAAAAGGAAAAAATGGAAACAAAGTCTATGAAAATAGGAAAGGGTGGAGAGGGTGAAGATACATCATGTACAGGTACAAGCACCCAATGATAAATGTAAACGTATTGCATACCTAAAATGTACCAATAAAAAAAAAAGAGTCCAAGGCTCTTCCTTTCCCCCCTAGTCTCTTGGTCTGGATTTGTGACTTTTGTGGGTTCAATTTTTTTTCAGGTGCTAGGTAGTATTCATCCACCAGCTATAATATGCTCTTAAGCAATCTTATCAATTATTTAAATTTCCTTTCTAGGCTTCTCTACCCTGATCCCTAAAGTGACTGAACCTACTGTCTCTGTAGCCTTTGCAAGGAAGCATTGCTTAACATGTCTATTAATGCTGAAAACTGAGAAATAGAGTACCAAGAAGTACCCAGGTGTGTCATGCAGGTTTCCCTGCACCTGGTGATCAGGATTATTTACCCCTGGCTGTTATCTCCTCTTTTTCCTGCTTAGTGCAAGGAGCTGAGCTGACCCACTGTTACGCTGGAAGTAGAACTCCCACCACCAACCATTAACCATATTCTTAAACTCTTGCAAGTCAGACTCCTTTCGCTGCTAATTAATGTTGCTCTTCACTGTGATAATTCCACTTACCTGTATGTGGAAAGCTGCACCCAGCTTCTTGGCCTCTATTTTTCCCCCAATTTGTGAGCCTAATACTGTGAAATATTTTCCTACTGTCATCCTTGACCTAGAAAGGAGCACATCTCCTGAACTCCTTGAAACTGGGTCTACTCGTGGGCATGTCCCTCTAGATTACTCTGTGGAATAGACTTCTCTGGGAGGTTTTTATAGTTAAAGGACATCTATGATAAAGTGCTTACTTCTTTGGAACTTTTAACCCCTTCTTTCATCATCAGTCATGGCAATCCTGCCATTTTCACCTTATGTACTATGAGCCATCACTTTTTTCATGCTTCTAAAAGTCACCTGAATATGTGTACATCTCCCAGGATTCTAAGGGGTAGGGAAGTTAATCATGATAGGTCAATTTAAATAGGTTAAAACATGTAGCAGATTAGAGCACAGTTCTCCATGTATCTTTGGATGACTGACATGTAGGCAAGCAAAGTGAGGAGGGAATACCTACCCAGGTTGTGGATAGCACTGACAAATAGGCTTGCACCCCAGATAAAATAAAAATGGAAAGAAGGAAGTGTCTCCATTTTGAAGAACTCCAGTGTTCCTGTGCAAGTCTATCATTTGCTGCCATTGTCCTTGGACATTGGTCTACAAGTCTCTAGTTCATCAGTCTTCCAACACATATTCACAACAGCAATCCTCCAGTGAGCTTCCAGGCCTTTGACCTTGGAGTCATGCTGTACCTTTAATCTCTCTTGTTCTGTGATTTCCATCTTCTTGGCTGAGCTACTGCTGGATTCTCAAATTCTCTAATGCACAGATGGCCATTGTAAACTCTCCCCACCTCTAATCTATAACATTGCCTAATAAATCCCCTTCCATTATTATACATATATTTTCTACTGGTTCTGTTCCTCTAGAGAAGTCTAGCTAATACAAGGGGATGCTGAGCAAGACATAAGGAGGGAGAGGAAGAAAAGAAAGAGAGGGAGTGAAAGGGAAGAGAGAGAGGGAGGAAGGGACAGAAGAAGAGAGAGATTGTGCTCTTTGTTCTAATGTATTTTCTGCTTCAACTTAGTCCAGCAGCCCAGGAATTCAGACTCATTACAAAGTCCCTGGTCCAGTCAGTATATAAAGTTAGATACTAAAATTCTTTCAAGATCTTTCAACATCCCATTTCTTCCTTAGCAAACATTGATTGTCCTGGTTATCCTGTGACATAATTATAGACACTTGCCTAGAAGCCAGGAGGAAAGGCTGGGGAAGATCTTTGACCTATGATCTTGTAGGATAGTGAAATGTTTTTCCAGGCAGAGGTCCTTGAAGCATATCAAGTAATGGGGAGTGGTAGGCTTTCTACATGGTCAAAATTTTCAGCAGAATCCAAAGCATTCAAGATATTCATATGATACTCACACAGGACTTCCTGCCCGCATCCCATGTAACAGGAATCTTTTCACATCTAAACAGTATACTACACATGGCTTTACTCAACAGACTTTCTTGGAAACTTAAACCTTTCTTGGAACTGGGCTATACTTGGGATTAAGAATTGACCCTATACTTCAGCATTTTTCACTTTCTTAATATATAGGATATACACTCTGGCTTTCACACTAAAATTAGATTGCTGATTAATGGGTCAACTTTTTTTTTTTTCTTTTCCAAGAACTTCAACAGAGTTTAACAATAGCAATCTAACTCTATTGTCTTCACAGATAACTACTTTTCCATATGTTTTAAATGCCTGATGTATCACACCAGCTCATATATTCTTCATTAATGGAAAATCCCAGTTCATCAATGGTGAATGATTGCACTGTGACCTTAGTTCAGAGACTATCTATACTCCCTGTTTGAACAAATATGGAGTCCTTATTCCTGGCAAGGCTGTTCTTAAATTGCATATCAGCACTTTCTTTCTTGTACTACCTTACCATGGACTATTATTTTTTTTCCAGCATAGGACATTTCCAAGGAGGATAGATCATTAGGTGACATCTTCTAGTAGCACTCTAAGCAGTTAGAGAAGTGCTTCATTTCTGAACAACAACTTTGATGGCACATCACTCTGTACACCAAAAATATCCAAATAAAATGTAACTCTACATTGAATTAGGTGCAACAAACTTCCAGTTATGTTTTGGATTATTAACATTTGAGAATAGACAATATAGCCATACTGATCCTGCCAAGAAGAAATTGTATAATTTCAAAAAATTTCAGCAGGACACTTTGTCTTTTATTTTCTGTAATACATATTGCACCGAACCTTTGATTTTACAGACATTAGAAATAAGAGACATTAAGACAATAAAAGATATAATGATTTTTGCTTTTGAAACAATAATAATGGGAACATACTGAAACAGTGATTTTTTTCCTCCAAAAAGAAAAGATCCATTAACATGAGGGAAATTTAAGAAAAATGTCACTCCAAATAAGTTATATAATAATGTTGTTTTGTCTATGCTAACAAATTTTAATATTGATATGAAGAAAGTCAAATACACTCATACCACAATTTGAAACTTATGATTATAATTAAAGCAAAAGTACAAAAAATTAAAATAACGTATAAGTTCATTTGATTTTTCATATTGATGCCATGTAACTTCATGACTTCATGTAAATTCTAAAAGAGAAGTAAAAATTTTAAATACTTTGTAAAGATTCATATTTGATCATACTTAATTACTGATTTCATGGACTTTGTTCACAAAAAACACAACACAATTTTAAAAGAAAGACTCAGATTTATTCAAAATGAGTAATTTTTCTTCTACTTCATTTTTTCCTTTTTAATAACATATAAGGAAAACACTTAGGAGGCATCTAAGAAGACAACTTTCAAGTTATCCTTACGGTCACATTTGAGGGGAAAAAACATAACTCTATCATAATTCTCACTAAATTCTTTAGTGAGAAATCTTTTAAGAGAAAAGAATGTTTCTACATCAGGAACATAATTAATAAGCAAGGTCCAAACTTTCCATACATATGTTTGACAAAAAATCACCGCGTAACATTCACAGTGGGGCTGATGATTCAGAAACAAGCATTGCTTAATTATTCAAAGGCTGTAAAATTCTGTGTTGACTTATAGTACAAAGAGCAAAGAAAATATCCAGGTTAATAAACTACCCAGTAATCCCTACAAACGAATATGTTGCCCCTGTTTTAATATTTAATCTCCTGAGTACACAGAAGCACTAGGAAATATTCTGGGACTCTACTGTGATTGGTAACTCTCAATGTCTCTCTCTCTCTCTCTCGATTTTGCTCACTTTCTTAAGTCTGACCAATTCCTTGGGTCTGACTTTCATATGACCCTACCTATTGTTGAGTTACTGTACTTAAATTTGATGCCTTATCACTTCTCAGTTCTTATTCAACCTTCTTCAATTTTCTCAGCATATCCCTAATATTAATTTAGTCTCAAATATTCCATAAATTACTTAAATTAGTGACTATGCCCTAGGCCTTTTTGACCCCCTGTGACATCTCTAACTTTTGCCTCATTTTCCTCCTATGAGGGAATACTAAAATTTCCTTTTCAATGACAATCTTGGTTACAGCTAATAGAAAGAAAATAAGGTCAGGGAACATGGTTTCAGGAGTGACTAATTCCCTGGCCATCAAGAAAATAAGAACTTATGGGGAAAATACCCAGTATTTTTAAAATTTTATAAAGAGAAATATTGAGGGAAATAAAGTTATTCTGGCAAAGCATCTATTTGTTTCCTATTATATTGGGATTTTATTTCACTTCTATTTCATTCGCCTTCAAATCATAAAACTCTGTGGTTTTCTTTCTACTGGTGTAATTTTCTCTCATCATTTACACAGGATGATTGAATGTTTACTCTACAAGAGAAAGAAAATATATTTTGAAAGACTTTTGTCATTGAAATAACTGTGAAGCTTAAATCTATTAATAGACTTTTAGTGCCCTGAATGCTTTTTATCTTTGTGTGAATTACTGTTTGGCTTGCCTAGAGCAGACATAAAAAGGGCCTCAAAGTTCCCCAAGAGTTAAGTGGCCAAGCCTCTTTGGGGTTTATGGGAACTAGTTGATAAAATTCTGCTCAAAGCCAGTAGTCCTGAGAGTCCCAATGACAGGAAACACCTCACAGGTAGGATACTTTTCCAGAAGATCTCTGCAGCAGTTCCCCTCTGAAGTCAGAGATGGATAGAGTGCATGCTACATACACTTGAACACCACAGTTTCAAACGCTCACCAACATCTCACTTGTTCTTTGTTTGCTTGATTGCTTTCTTATTTCTTTAGTTAAGGTTTGTTCTTCCTAGCAAAGTTCTCCCAATTCTGGTTAACAATGTATGCTGAAATATTAGAGAAGAGTGTGATTTTTGAAGTGCATCACAAAATTAGATGTGTTAGATTAATGAATTTTAGCATGATAAATAGATAGATATGAAATAAATAAAATGTTAATAGCAAACAACTTAAATTATATGAATGTTTGCTGTAAAATTCTTTCAACTTTGGGGTATGTTTGAAAGATTCCATAAAATAATGACAGGTAAAGGGGTACACTAGCTAACTGTTCTAATTGGTTTATACTTAGCTTTAGTAAATGTCTTAGAATTTGGGTCCACATAATATTCTTTGGCATATAGAAAGCTTATAACCAAAAATCTCATTTTACCTCTCAGAAAACAAAGATAGTAGGTATAAGAAAATAGGAATGGTAATTTTCTTATATGAACTTTCTCTTACTACTATTTAGAATTACTTCATTATGTCTTGAATGAAAACCTCAAATGACTATTAAATATACCACAATTAAGTAACCTATGAATTAAACCTAATTTTCTTTAAGGGTTAGAATTTACTAAATAAAATGGACTAGGTAATTTCCAAAATCTTTTTTTGATTATTGTTAACTCTAATACTGAAGTTCCTAATACTATGTGTACTAAGGACTAATGGCAGACATTTCTCCTAAGGGGTAGAACTAACATACTGATCATAATCTCTTTACCTATAATCTCCCTTAACCTTTTATAATCTCACTAAAACTTCCCAAAAACTTTGTAACAGACCTATTACAAAATTTATTTAGTGTGTCTTTTTGTAATTCATTTTCTGAAATGGGAAACTGAAAATTTTTTTAAAAATTGAAAATATAGAAAAGAATGTGACAGAAGAAAAGGAAATTAATTTGTATTTAACCAAAACATTTTATCTGTTTCTTAAAAACAAAACCAAACCAAACCAAACCAAACAAAACAAAACAAAAAAACCCTCTAGTTTTACTTAAGGTCAACTCTGGATTTTTTTTTCATGTAATTTTGCATCAATATTTGACTTTTCCCCTAAATATAATGATATGAACATTTTCAACATTATACTCATCATTATTGTTTTTATAACTACATAGTAATTCTTCAAATCAATGTATTATCACTATCACTACCATTCATTTATTGTATCATTCAATAAAAAGTATTTATTAGGGTCAGGGATTTAGCTCAGTGGTGCCACCACCTGCCTCACAAGCTGAAGTTCCAGAGATCGATTCCCCGTAACCACCTCCCCCCGAAAAAAGTATTTATTCATGCTTTCATGTGCTGGATACTCTTCTAGGTGCTGAGAAAATATAGTCCAACAAAATAATGATGACTCTTTATGAAACTGATGGCCTCATAGGGGTGCTAGATATTTAAAAGAAAATTACTCAAGAAAATAAGCAAGTACACATTGTGTTGAGTACCATAAAAGTTAAAATTTTATAAACTGGTTGAGAAAACATTTTCAATGTCCAAATATTCATTCAAAGTTTACATTTACATTTTAATCTACATATTTACTTAAATTTCAACAGAATTATAAATCGAGAAAATATAAATTTTAGTGTATCATATTTATATTCCCATGCAGCAGTAAATATACCACAATGAACACAAAACATTCAATGAGTATGTATTCAGTGAAGGAGTGATTTTTTTTTTTATGTGTATTGAGTTACTTTTGGGGTTTTCTTGTTTTTGAGTGATTGGTTCTGTTATTTGCTCTCCTTTATCTCTTTCATCACATAACATTCTTTATGAACCCAAACTCTGAGTGTAATATTTAAAGATAAATATAAAGAAAATAAAATTAGAAGCCCAAAATATATTGCTAAAGCCCTATTCTTAAACATCTTGACTTAGATGTTTGATTTTTCTCCATTTAATGTTTTGTCAAAGTTACAACAAAATGTATCATTCACTGATGAGTCTGTGGTCTCATTATTCCCACTCAGTATATTAGTAAATGATGTTTACTCTACTTTTTAATAAAAATTCTTCTTCAAACTATTTTAAAATAATTGAAATGAGAAGTAAAACTTGGTAAAAGAAATAAGTATTTTTAACCTTATAAATATTTTGTATTTTCCTTTACTTTAGTGTACTATAGATGTAATCCTCATTAGTAATAAGGTTTCCAAGGGAATTTTAAAGAAATATACTTGTAATAAACAGAAGACAAACATGACTGTCTTTACAATGAAGTGTCACTGTGATCTACACATGGTCTACAGGGCTTTATTAAAGATAGGATCCTCTTAGAGAATAAAATTGGAGTCACATTTATAATGAGACCTACTTGAGTCTCTCTTTCTCCAAAACACATTATTTCAATTTGAATAGTTTCATGGCCTTAAAAGTAATTCACAGTCCAAAATAGTCTTGGATTAGTGAGAAATATTAGAAGCATATTTCAATAATGCCAATTCATACAGATATTCTAGGTTTCATTTCTTTACTAATGTTCTGAAATATAAAGTAGTATGATTTGTAGACATAATTTTAAAGCACATTAAAAGTTCTAAAGAAAAGTATATGTCTGAGTTTATTTTTCATAATAGTGTGATAATGAAAATTCAATCTTATGTTGAATAATATCAGAAAAAATATTTTCAATGGCTTAGTGAAAGATTAAAATATTGATTTATTTTAACATAAGAGAATAAATTTTATTACCTATAAAGTCTGGAGACAAGGCCTTGCTTCAAATAGATTTGAATGAATACTAGATGTCTTATAAACAGAAGGTGTCTGGTAATCAATGAATGAGTGAATGAGTGCATGAATGAATGAACGAACAAAGTAGTACAAAACGAATCTCTCCCTCTTCAAGTTGAATGTTCTGAGACGCCATCTCATGTAGTCTCCCCAGTGCTAGATTTTTTTTTTTTTTTTTGGTACCGGGGATCGAACCCTTGTCCTTGCACTTGCGCAGCAGGCAGCGAAACCACTGAGCTAAATCCCCGGCCCCCCAGTGCTAGATTTTTGTTTTGTTTTGTTTAATGACATTCCTAGACATTGAGTGGAAGACTATAAAGATCATAACTTTAAGGGCTGGAGATTTAGCTCAGTGGTTCTGCCACCTGCCTCGCAAGCGCAAGGTCCCGAGTTTGATCCCTGGTAGCAAAAAAAAAAAAGATAATAACTTTAATATGAAACCAAAATTGGCCTTTGATTTCTATTTTAAGCTTATTGTAAACACTAAAATTTAGACTACAAATCATTTCTAGATCAAGTTTTTTTTCTTTAGTTTTCTCTTCATCCTGCTTCTGAGATGTTTTCCTTGTTTTAGTGAAGGTAGCCCACAGGAAAAAAAAAATATTTACAAATTTGAATGAATTGTAGTTTAAGCTTCCTCAGCTTCCTGGATGAGGAAGGTCGCTAATAAAATAATAATCCAAGGAGACGGGAAAATCCCCAGTGGAGAGTTGACTATACAGGAAAGCAAGCATATGCACTGCCAGAAGAGGGAATGCTGAAATGAATTCCAGTGAAGCCAGAGATGTCATTATAGTTTAGCTGGAAGCCAGTCGTGATGAGCATCCGTGACTCATGAAAACCACAATTCAGTTAACTTTTAGCCACTGCTGCTATTTCAGATGACTAAAGTTGGGGAAGTCACAGGTTCCACATGGCTAAAGATAAGGTTGGCCTATTTCAATTGCCTTTCATTTCCGTGATACGATTATTGCAAGAGGCAATTCTACTTCCTTGAGTTTGAGTTTCTTCCTCTGAAAAGTGAAAACAATAGATTTGTGATAGACAGATTTCAATGTAGGATATGATTGCTGTAAAAATAAGCTTTCTTAAAGAGGAGATATTTTAGTAACACTCAAGTACCTTCAAATGACAACCAGGAAAGGCTTGCTGTGCTAGTTAGAAAAAAATTATCGTATTTTTTTTTACACATAACAAGGGTTACTGTTGCCACAACTGCACTGGTGGCTCCCAAAGACCTCTTGCCTTTCTGCGTGATAGAAGCAAAAGAAAAAGGTCTTTCTTAGCAAGGGAAACCAGAACTGTTTGAAAGTCAGTTGACTTCCATTCTCACAATGGTTTCCATGGAGACTATGGACCCATCTCAGCATTAAAGATGTGATTACATTTTTTATTTTCCTTATAGAAATCAAGTGTGCAAAATTCAATTAATTATTAACAATACATAAGTGATTCATAAACAGTCAATTTATTTGTTAGGAAAAAATGAAATCTATAGTACCCAACCCAAGGAGTACATCATTACAAAATCTTGTATTCATCCTATACAAATTATTTCTTGAAAATCTGTTTTTTATTCTTGCTTTAAGTATATGACATATATGTGTATGTTTAAAGACTATATTATGAATTTTATGTATGCCATCTTAGTGTTCTGAAAATGCTTTTTATAAATTCAAATTTAGCATACAAAGATTTCTATCTTAGTATGAATTTAGATGTAGTTCACTAATTTTCATTGCTTCATAATATTCCACTGTGACAATATATCACAACTTACTCACACTTTCAACAAAAGCATTTGAGATGTTTTCAAATTAGTTGTTTTCATGTAGCGCAAGGTCCTGCTATCAACATTCTTGTATAGATACCTAAATGTCTAGGATTAAACTATATATAGAATGGCTTAGTTATATAATATAAAAATGTTAAACTTGATAGACAATGCCCAGTGGTTTTCTTAACAAGTCGTGCCTATGTGCACTTCCACCATATTTCAGAGGAGATTATATTGATCTTCCTGTCTGCCTCTTAGGAATGCAAGACTTCTTTTTTTATATATATACCTATTCTTGAATTAAATTTTCTTGGGGCTATTGAATATGTTACAAATATTTTTGCTGATCTCCACATTGACTTTGCATTTTCTTTGAGGTATCTTTTGATGAATAAAACCTGATATTAACGTACAACAATTTACCAGAATCTTTTTCTTTCCTAGTTAATAATTTTTATCTTCTCTGAGAAAAGCCTGTCCTCTTCAGTCAGAATTATTTTAGACTCTAATTTCTTCCTAAGGATTTTAGATTTTTTTATCATAATACACATGGAATAGGTTTTTGTGTTACATGTCATGCATTATAGCCATTTTCACTTCCCTATGGCTAATGAAATTTTTTCAGCTGTTAAATTATAGTTCCTCTTTTTCCAACTAATCTACTATATCTGTAATCATCATTTTCATATATCAAAGTTCCATTTATGCTTGGATTCTTTTCTAAATTCTATGGATTGATTTGTCTATCCTTGCATCAGTGCTATGATTTTAATTACTAAAACTTCATTACAAATATTTACTTCTGGTAAAACAAGTATTCCTTTCCTATTTTTCTTCTTTAAAAGCATGTCGGTAATTTTTGGCCTTTTTATCTTCTATCTACATTTTAGAATCATATTGTTGAGGTTCAAAAATATCCCTGAAGTGATTTTACCAGGAGTTGCACAGGATCTTCATGTTCATTTTGGAAAATTGTTATCTTTGCAATACTGTGCTTTATACACTAGAACATAGAAGATTTGAACAGTAATTTAGGTTTCTTTAAAGTTGTTCATTAAAGCTTTATATTTTTTCATGAATAATTCTTGCATACATCTTGTTTGATTAGCCTTACTTATTTTAAATGTTGTTAGTATTAAAAATAATAATTTTAGGTTATACCCTCCAACTACTTTAACCACATCTTCCTGTCTCTCCTTGATTCCCCAGTCCTTGGTAGCTCTGTTTTCTCACTGCCCTATTATTCTCCTTGAAGGCAAAGACTTTGAAGCTCAGCAGGAACTTGTTAAATGCTAGTCAGCACCTCAACATGTTAATATTCTCAAATTTTTCCTAGGGAAAATCCCAGAACAATAAGATTTTTATTAAATAAGTAAAAATCAACATACGCCTTTCTCACTTCTTTTGGGGAAATACTAACAGAGATTTTTCTGGTTTCTTCATGGGCAGAATGCTCCACCCTTATCCACTCCAGTTCCACATTGTGCTGTGTTCCAAAGGGTGTTTAACAATCCTCTGATGATTCCATTTTTTAAAATAAATGTTTCAGGATAATCAATTAAATTTGAGAATTTTTATTTTTGCCTCATCTGCTTGAAGAGAAAAAGTACAAATTATTGCATAAGGTGTTCTAAATAAATGCTTAACATGGTTTGTCCAATACTCCCCAAACTTATTTAACAATACAGTGATTATGTATCCACATACTTCAAGACATTCTTCAAGAAATGCAAGAGTAAAGAATGATGAGCTTCTGTCTGCCCAGATATGCATCTAATATGCAATGCACAATAATTTCTAAAGAAAATTTATATATTAACTCTAGCATATGATATAAAGAATATTAAATATATTTTACATTAAAATAACAAGAAGTATTAGAAAAAATTCTTACTCTGGGGGGAGAAAAAGCCTGTTTCCATTTTTTTTACCTCAAGAATATTAATGACAGTGTATCCAAGCAACAAGATGGGAACACTTATTATCTTATCATACTTGGATGTTTAAATTTACTGTAATATAAAAAAGATGAATGAATACAGAAACAGCTTTCTCATACTTAAATAGGAAAAAAATATCAAATGGACTCAAACCAACTTCTCAGGTAGGACACACAATGAAGAAATGAGGGGCTGGGGATATAGCTCAGTGGTAGAAAGCACGGTTAACATATTTGAAGCCCTGGGTTTGATACTATTTTAAAATATACAATTGAGAAGCAGTAAGTATATTTATATTGCCGTATTACTATCACCAACATTCAACCATGAAACATTTTCACCTTACAAAGCTGAAAACTGTGCCTATTAAATAATTATTACACATTTAATTTTTTCTCAAACACTGACAGTCACCATTCTTTCCCTATGAATTTGATAAATTTGTTTTCTCATATAAATGGAATCCTGCAATTTTGTCCTTTTGTGATTAGCTTATTTTAGTTAGGACAATGTCCTCAAGGTTTAGCCATGCTGTAGAAAATTTCAAGCTTTCCTTTTCAAGGCTGAGTAACATTCCATTTTTATATATATGATATTTTATTTCTTGATTTATCCATTAATGAACATCTAGGTTGCTTCCACAGTTTGACTATTATGAATCATGCTGCTATTAATGTTATTGTGTTAATATCTTTCTGAGTCACTGCTTTTTAATACTTTAGGGTGTATTTACCAAGAAATTGAATTTCTTGATCGTATTATAATTCTACATTTAATCTTTTGAAAATGATTTTTCCTGATTTCACAGTGTCGGTAGCCTTTTGCATTGTCACTAACAGGGCACAAGTTTCCAATTTATGCACATCTTCATCTACACTTTTCATTTCCTGTATTTTTTTAATCCTAATGGGAAGGAGGGGTTATCTGTGATTTTTACTTGCTCTTCTTTAATGATTAGTGATGTTAATATTTTTTCATGTCCTTATTGGTCATTTGTATGTTTTCTTTGAAGAAATGTCTATTTAAGTTTTTCTACCAATCTTAAATCAGATTTTTGGTTGTTAAAAATTTGTTGTAAAATTATAGGAACTCTATATATTTCAGCTATTAACCCCTTATAAGATTCGTGATATGGATCTCCAATCCAGAGTTACTTTTATTACTCTGTTTTCTGATGCACAGAAGTCTTCAATTTTGATAATATCCACATTGTGCTTTTTGCTTTGTTGCCTGTATTTTTGGTGTTCTTTCCAAGAAATCATTGGCAAATCCAGTGCCATGAATCTTTTCCAGATCTGTTATGGGCTGAACTGTATCTCTCTAAAATCCATAGGTTGAAACTTTAACTCTTAGTCCCTCAGAATATAAATGTATTTGGATATAAAGTATTTAAAAAAGGTATAGTTAAAATGAAATCTTTAGGTTAGGCCCTAATCTAGAATGCCTAACGTCTTTATAAGAAGAGAAATTTGGACACAAGCACGTACATGTACAGAAGGAGGACGATGAGAATCCAGGAAGAAGGCAGCTATCTGCAACCCAAGAAAGGTCTCACCAGACACCAAACATACTATCTAACCCTGAACTTCTAGGTTTCTGAGCTATGAGGAAATAATTTTCTGTTGTTTAAGCCATTTAGTCCATGGTATTCATTATGGCAGCCCTAGTAAACTAATAGATGAGGAACAGAGTTTGTCTGTAATAAAACGTTTTATTTAGAGATAATGCCGATTTACATACATTTGTGTATCCTTTACCATGTTTCCCCAATAGTAAAATCTTACAGAGTGTGCATGTAGTATCCCAAGCAGAATGCTGATCTCAACACAATTCAGATTTCTTCAGTTTTACCTTCACTTTGTATGTCTATGTGCTTAGTTCTAAACAATTTTATCACATATGTAGCAGTTTATGTATCAAACACCATAATCAAGATACTAAATAGTTCCATCATAAAGACTTCCCTGAAGCCTTTTTATAAGTACAAATACTTCCTCCAACCATGAATTTTCTTTCAATTTTAATAATTTTGTCATTTCAAGAATGTTATATAAGTGGAATTATACATTATATATCCATTAGCAACAGCTTTTTTGCTCAGCATAATTGCTTTGAGGCCCCTCCAAATTGTTTTTGTGTTAGTAGCTCATTACTTTAGTGCTGAGTAGTTTTGCATGGTGTACACACAGAAGGATTTATTGGATCACCACTCACTGTTGAAGGACACATGGGCTGCTGCAAGTTCAGGGCTGTTATGCTTAAGTCTGTTGTTTTATTATTTGTTTGGTTTCTTACCCTGTAGTTCTTTTCTTGCCTTCCTGTGCATGAATTGAACATTTTTTTGAATTTTATTTTAATTCATGTATGCTGATTTTTGAGGCACATCTTTTTGTAGATTTTTCTGAGTAGTATTGTTTATGGAGTTTCTAAAATTGATTTTCTTGATTGAACTTTAAGGTAATAATTGCTATTAGCATAACACAGCTTAGAAACTGGGGGTGAAAGTACTATACAGTATTTCCAAGGTCACATAAGTAATAACTGCAGAGCTTGAATCTGAGCCTGTCACCTGGCTGCAGAGGTTATGGTTGCCCTCCCACTATACATTGGCCACAGGGCAAATTGCAAAAGCCTCACCCATATGAGTCAGCTTACTCAGAGGAAATCCTCAAGATCAGACAGCCCTAAGGAAGGATCTAAAATATTATATTTTAAGGTTTTCCTTGTTCTTATTCCCTGCATCTATGATACCTCTTCTTCAGCCCATATCTACCTATTGTAACCTGATTTACTAAAATTTAGTAACCTTCTGTACCCTTCTCCTATTGCCCTACGTCTTCAGCAGAAAATATACTGGCCCCATGTTATCCAAGCTTTTATTTCCTGCAATTTCAGTTACTCATTTTCAACTGTGATCTGAAAATATTAAGTGGAAAATTCCATCAACAATTTATAAATTTTTAAATGTGCAGCATCCTCAGCACCAAGATAAAATAATAAGCTATCCCTCTTCATCCCACCAAAGACATGAATCATTTTTTTTCCCCAACATATTCATACTGTATTTGTATCCAGCCACTAGTCACCTAGTAGCCATCCCTATCAGATCAGCTGTGGTAGGATTACAGTGCTTGGATCAAGCAACCCTTATTTACTCAATAATTGCTACAAAGTGCAAGAGTAACATTGCTTGAAATTCTGGCATGGCAAAGAATAGCCATTTAGTGCTTCCTTTAAGGAAAAGATCTGGACTTTGTAAGGAAATGGAAGAAGGTATATATGGTGTTGGTCAAGATCTATAGTATGAGAACATAATGGAGGGCACTTGTTCTTTTTGTTAATCTCTTACTCTAATTACAAATTAAGTTTTATCACATGTATGTATGTATGAATTAAAGAAAAATATAATATATAATGTCACATGTAAGACTTGGTACCATCTACAGTTTCAGACATCCCCTGAGGGGCTTGGAACCTCTTCCCAATAGATAAGAGGGCTGATGTGCATTTTCTTGTGGCTTCTCTACAGCAGTCTGTTTAGACCTTTTTTTCTGGCCTGGATTCTGGCTAGTCATTTATCTATATCTTTATTCCTGTTTTGATTGAAATTCTTTGAGGAAATAAAAAGACATAACTCATCATTGTCATCTCTCCAGTTAGAGCAACATGTAATAGTTAATCTAGAAAATACTTGTTGAGGTCAGTGAAACTGAATTAATACTCAGAAGTTTTGAGTAAATCTGCTGAGCAGTTTGAAAAAGAACTTAATAAGAACCATCCTAGATTGTAATCATTAAGTTACCTACTTGGTAGATGATATCTTTTAAATGTGTTATAAAGGATTTCTAGTAGCAGACAAATCAACATAGATCAATTGAATTCATTAACAGGTATACAATTCCTCACTGCTACTTGGAAAATTCCTCAGGTCCTGAAGCATTCGTTTTTACAATTATGTGAAGCTCAAAATGCTGGTGTCAAAGGAAAAAGAAAAGTGTGGTTAATTTTTATTTTAATTATTATTGATCAAATGATAAAACATTTCTTCCAGAATTGTCTCTCTAAACTCAGTATAAGGAAAGCTAGGAAGTGTTTACCAAGCTCAGATACTTAAAACCTACTCTAGGGGAAGAAAAGTCATTTAGTTGACATAATGACCACTTTGCACATTTAAGCTATGCTTAGCTTTATGAAGCCATAAAAATATATGTACAGTTATATACTCATCTCTTGTTCTAAAACAACCACTATCAACTATGATTTGTAAGAGCTTTAAACATAAATGCTTTTCTAGGAGGACATATATACGATTTATATTGCTGAACTATCCCTCCCTAAGTGCTTCTTGAAGTCCATTTCCCCCATGACTTATGGCTTCTCAAATAGAATGGAAGCGCTATCGAACACTGTTAATGTAATTCTATTTTTAAAATATAAATTGAATTTTATTATTTGAATATGACCTGTCAAGAAACAAATGATTGCATAAACTTTTATTTTTAACTAGGAATAAATATATTTACAATGATTATTCAACTTTAAGCATAAAAATCATCAATCTTTTAAATTAGAAGAGACCTTGACCATAGCTCAATGCTCCTCAGTAGAAACTCTCTGAGTGTACACTGCAAAGTATTGTAAAGTGACATAAGATTCCTCAATAAAGCATGCACATAATTTATAGTTTACAAAATGAATTTAAATAGTCATGATAGGAAAGCCCAGATTTGGAGATTAAATTTAGGGAGGTTGTTCTATCTCTGGGCAATTTTATATCTTCCTTTCTAATATTTAACTAGGTATTAACATACAGTTTTCCAAAAGTTTCTCTCCTTTTTCTCCAACCTGAAGCACCAGTATCTGCCCTCCCCAATACATCGTGGAATTCCCTGCCTGTTTTTCAGCTCACACTATTTCAACACAACCTCACTTTGCTTCTTTCCATCAAACTAAGGCTACTTAATCCTAAGTGACAGCCAGAATCCCATGTCTTTTATAAAAGCCGTGTGGAGTATATCAGCATTCCATATGATCTGTGTATTATATGTCCCACCTATTCACTCAATAAGCCTTTGAACTCCTCACACTTTGCTACCTATGGTAAATTACATTCTCTGATCACAGCATTTTCAGCAGTGATTTTTTTCATCTGTGTTCCAGTGGCGTGCTGGAAGGTCACCTAAAGATCATTTTTCAGTTGGACAGGGTGATTGTGACACAGGGCTCTTCCTTTTCAATTCAAACTGTGTCACTTTTATCTGTTCGTTGTGAAGAACTTCTATGAACAAATATACAGGTTTCCACTGATTTGCTTTGCTTTGCTTTGTTTTGTTTTGAATGTGAAAGCGATCTTGCTGCAACATATGACACCCCATTGATCTCCAGGATTGGTCTGGCTGATCTGGTGGGCTAATTTGGTGTCCCTTCCTCCCTCATCGCTTCATGTGCATCCCTCTAAGCTGCATGCTTGGTCGCAGAGGTCAACTTTCCCCAATAGAGGAGGACTGTTCTTCCATCCAAGTTATAGAAGTAGTTCTGTTTCCCTGCTAGAACCTGCAAAGAAGCTGTCAAGGTCCACTGATATTCTTTAAAGCCTGAAAATTAAGGTTTCAATGAAAGAAATGACTAATAAACAGATAATTACAATTGGTTGTCATTATAACCCTATATACAATAAGGAAGGAAATGAGAGAGGTGAGATTTTTTAGATTGTCTCTGGGTAATTATTTCCTTCTCAGTTTTCTTGAAAGGTCCTCATTAACAGGCAACTTATATCCCCCAGTGTGATGTAAACCCATAAGCTCAGGGACTCTGTCCTTTTTGCTTACATTGCCAACCCCCTATATAGCAAAATCAGTACTTGGTACAATGTAAACATTGAATTATATTGGTTGAATACAGAAATGTTATAGATTATTTGCTACATTTTGACCACCATGGGCAATATACCTGCAATATTCATGACATATTGACAGATGAATAAATGAATTCTACAAAGAGAAATGTCTTGTGTTAGACTTATTTCCACCTTGACTATTCTTTGTCCCTTCACATGAGAAATAGGCTTTAAAATGTCTAGAGGAAAAATATAGCATAAAGACAAAAACACAAGTCTTGGGTGGTTATGTTCTTTTTAAATATCTTATCTGAAAAGAATTTTTATATAAGGATGAAAATTGAATTTCCCTTTAATTAGTATTTTTCTTCATGCATTCATTAGGTTAAATTGTTTATCTTAGTTTTGAGTTTCACTTTTAAAGATACTGTTGATAAAAAGAAATGAAAGCCAGACATTTTTTTCAGAGATGATTTTTTATAGTATTATGAGAATTAGGAACTTATCCTTGCTTGAATGAGGTCAATGATACAGTTTTTAAATGTGTCAGGCAGAGCATGAATGACAAGGGACATCAGCAATGGGAGTACAAGTAGGAAGGAGTTTGACTGCATCCTTATCAGGAGACTGGGATAGCTATAGTTAGGAGAAAATTTCAGAAAGTTAAGCAGACACTAACAAGGAATGAGATGATCAATGTTTAGCCAAGGTGAAGAGAAATTGGTGATCACAATTAACCACTTACCAGTCAAATTATTTAAATACAGGATGACAAAAAATTGCATTTTTCATTAATTCTTATGATAATATAACAGGAAATATAAACATGACAATTTTATCAATACAATTTTATTTAATACAAGAATGGACTGGTTGAAATGGTACTTGTCAGAGCCCCTCTCAGGATAGTCAGTAGGTTCTCAACATGCTGCCTGAGTGACAGGACTTTAACAATACCTTAACAGGGCTGGGGATTTAGCTCAGTGGTTTTGCTGTCTGCTGCGTGAGCGCAGGGACCTGAGTTCGATCCCTGGTACCAAAAAAAAAAAAAAAAACCAAAAAAACCCAATACCTTAACAACTACCTATTTCTAAAATGAATAAAATATTACTAATATATCATAACTACATCTAAAAAAGCAGGTGTGATCAGAGATTTTTGAAGCATATTTTAGCTTTTTGGAAACAAATTTCCATGGCCTAAACACACGAAACATATTCAAGTTTGCTACAGAGCTTCAGAAATACACTATATTTGAAGGAAGGTAGCCTAAACTATAAATCACACAGGTAGAAAAAGTTCATACCTGAAAGACTTCAACATCTACTTACTGGGTAAAAAACTGTTATCCTTGTAAAAGACTTTTTCACCTTGGTGTTTGTTTATTTGTTTGTCTATTTGTTTGTTTTGACAGTTTCTGGAACTGCAGACATTAATATGCAGGGCTTTTTCAGGCTCGACACCATCAACATTTGGGGTACGATGATTCTTTATGATGAGAGTTTCTCCAGAGCTTTGTAATATTTTGAGAAGCATCCCTGGTGTGATAGATGGCAACTAACTTCAAAGTAATACTAGGATTATTTCAGATAGCTCCTAGACTATTGAAACCAAAACAGGAACATTAATTAATTAAAGTAACTGTCTTTAAGCAATTTAAACTTTTTTGTTATACTTTAGGTTTTCTTTCCCAAACATTATTACTAAGTGCACAAATTGAGCTAATGTTGTTATTTTAATATAGTAAACTTTATAAATTTATGAGACATCATTCTATTCTGTGCTCCACATTGGTGTTTTATGACCTATAAAAATAAGATTGAGGTGAAAAATTAATATTTCATCTGAATATTCTTTTTTTTTTTTTTTGGTACCAGGGATCAAACTTGGGACCTTACACTTGCAAAGCAGGTGGTGGAACCACTGAGCTAAATCCCCAGCCCCACATCTGAATATTCTTTATAAGCAAAATAAATCCTATACATTTTAACTTCTTGAATTTCACTGGAATTTTAAATAAGAACTGTTAATAATTTTTAAAACTTTCTTAATCAATTTTTAATAAAGTTCCAACTATGCCAAATTAGGAATTATAGTAGCTTAATTTTCATTCTATGAATAATTTACAATGCAAGAGGATCTAGTTGAAAACTCTTAGGCTCTTCTCAATAAACATTAAGTAAGTACTTACCAATGCAAAGCACAGGAGTAAATCAAAGCATGCAAATACAATGTCTTCTTTCTAAGGCCTCCCCATCTGAAATTTAACTGATTGCCAAATTTTCCAACTATTTCTTTTTTGTAAATTTTATGAATTCTGTGATCTGTTCTTACATATCTAGAGCTCAGTGATCAGTTCTTTCTTGCTGCAATTTCTTGGAGATAAAACTTATTTTTGTAGGTTTAAGAACTAAATTCCTTAACTGAAAAAGATTATTTTGCATTCAAGAACTTCATCTCTAACACTTCATTAGATGATTCACTTCAATTTTCACATAGTACCTGAAATGCAATAAATCAAAATTACCTTTAGCCCACTCTGTATTCCTTGAGTTTCTATAAAATAAGTATAACAGAATTTCTAGTATACCATGTTATGGGAAACAGAAATATTTTTATTACCCCACAGACTTGGTCTAATATGATTTATTGCAATAATTATGTCTTGTCTCCCCAAATAAATTGTACTTTGCCTGTCATTCAAGGTACTTCTTAAAGTACACTAAATTTACCTTAATACTCTGTTTGATATAAACTCAATCTAACATTCCACCTTTAGATAGTAAAACATTAAGAGCAAGTTAAACTGAAACTATGAGAAGGAAGAAAAAAAGGTGAGAAAATTAATAAAATAGAAAAAATAGAAGAAAATCAATAAAACCAAAAGATGTATTTTTTAAATGAAAAATAAAATTGATAAACATCTGTCTATGTTGATGAAGGAAAGAAGAAAGAATATGTAAATTCCAACATCAGGAAGGAAAGAAGAAATAAACATGACAAAGGCTAAAGACACTAAAATGATAACAAAGAAATATGAAGAACTTTATGTCAATAAATTTGACAACTGAGATGAAAGAAAAAAATTAATAATATAAATAATATATGAAAATTTCAAAATACCAAAACCAACATGAGAAGTGAAAACTTAGGATAGGTCCTCATATAAAAAATAAATAAAATCATATCTATGATTATCTTGTAAACAAAAATCTATGCTTGGATGATTTTATTGAATAAGTTTACTAAACACATCAGGATGATATAATCTCATTCCTAAAAAATGTTAACATTAAACAAAATATTGAGACACTGCATCTTACTATATATGCAATGAATCATGACAAGATTGCTTATCACAAAATTGAAGGCTGATATACAGTATATCTCAATGCATGTAATTCAACATAATAAAAAACTTTAAAAACCCACACATATGTATGGTATGTAAATGCTATGTAAGTAGTTGTTGCACTGTATAGTTCAGGGAATGATGACAAGGAAAAATAGACAATACATTTCTGCAGCACATAGAAGCTGGAATTGCCCCATCCAGGAATCCAAGCAGCAACTTTGCTCAGCCTCAAAGACTACTCCAAAGCTTTAACTGACTCATTTTTAAAGAGGATATCTATTAATCACTTTCCTACCCCTAGGACAAAATATCAGACACCTGCAATTTAAAGGAGGAGAGGTTTATTTTGACTCACAGTTTTAGAAGTTTTAGACCAAGGTTGGCTGTATCCAAAGTAGAACTAGTCTAACACTTTATGATGTAATCATATCTGAAAATCCCACCTCTGAACACCTTATCAGAGAATGAGCAGTACAAAAATGGGGAACTGTTGGTCAAAGTCTACTATGTTTTAGTTAGACAAGACAAATAATTTTTTAATTAATTTTATTGGTACATTTTAGGTATACAATACAATGACATTCATCATTGGAAATTTTTACCTTTAAGTAATCGATCTTGGTTCTTATTTTTTCCCCATGCCCCTCCCCTCCCTTCAACCCCTCCACCCCTCCCTATTTACAAAGACTTTGTTTTCATTTTTTCATTTTCTCATATTAATACCATTTCCTTCTTTCCTTTCCCCTAACCCTTCCACTTTCCCTTCCCCTTTGCCCCTTTTCTTCCTATTTCACATTATCTATTATACCTTTTAATCCTTGTTTACACTTTCAGTTTCTCACACCAGAGAAACTATTTGGTATTTATTCATGTGTGTCCTATTTATTTCACTTAAGAGTATCACCTCAATGTGCATCCATTTAGCTATAAATGTCTCTAAATTCTCATCTTTTATGGCTGAGTAGTACTCCATTTTATATTTTTTGAAAAAACACTTTTTCTTTATCCAGTCTCCAGTTAATGGGCAATTGGGTTGTTTCCAAGTTTTGGTTATTACAAACTGTGCTGCTATGAACATGGGTACATATATATCGCTGTGGTACGAGTCTTTTAATTCTTTTGGGAAGATCCCCAGCAGGAGAATAGCTGAGTTAAATGGGACTTGCAATCCTAGTTCTTTGAGGAATCGCCATACTGATTTCCACAGGGGTTGCACCAGTTTACACTCCCACCAGCAGTGGAGCAGTGTTCCTTTTTCTCCACAGCCGCACCAGCATTTGTTATTGGTTAATTTTATGATAGCAGCCATTCTTTCTGGGGTGAGGTGGAATCTCAGCATTGTTTTCATTTGCATCTCTCAGATGATCAATGCCGCTAAACTGGCTGGAAGGGAGGTTAGGTAGAACTCTTGAAGACATTGGCCTAGGGAAAGATTTTATGAACAAAAACCTTAATTGCACATGAACTAGCACAAACAACAAGTGGGATCTTTTATTAAAAAGCTTCTGTACAGCAAGAGAAACCACCAACAGTGTGAAGAAACAAACCACAAAGTGAGAAAAAATTTTCACCAGCTGTTCCTCAGAAAAAGGGTCTACTATCTAGAATATATAAAGAACTTAAAAAAATCAGACCTCTCAAATTTAAAGATCCAATCCAAAAATGGGCATCTGAAATGAACAGACATTTCTCAAACAAAGAAGTAGAAATATCAAATAAACATGAGACAAATAATTTTTGAGGGATATTGCATGAAATAGTGACTATAGTTCCTAATAAGGTGTTGTATTTAAAACTTTCTAAGACAATAGGCTTCAAATATTTTTGCCAGATAAGAAGGCAATCGTTTGAGGAAATAACTACATTAACTAAATTGATTTACTCCTTGAGTATTGTAAATTATATCAAAGCATCACTTTCTACATATATATAGTCTATATATATTTACAGTCTTCAATATTTTATGACTTTTTCCAAGAATAAAATTAACACAAATTATGGTCAATAACTAATCATTTTAAATCCAAAATGGAGGCCTCAAATCTCACTGAAATTTTCCCATTATACTTTTAATTGTGAGCTGGAAGAGACATTAATGTTTTAATAATAATTGTCCTTGATACCTGATATTCTGAAATAAAAATTTCAATGATGGCCTAGAGGGGTGATGTAAAAAAAATACCACTGGGTAGAAAATTTAGAATTTGATTTATTTCTCTTCTTTTTCCTGTCCTTGCCTCTTCACTAGGAAGTATGTTTTATAGACAAATTTCTAGTTTTTTTTTTTATTTGGTTTTTGCAGTAACATAAAACATTGTAAGATACATGCTTGAGATTTTTTACAAAATAAAAGTATGACAAAAATAGAAATTAATTGTGGAAAGAGAATGTCAAGTAGAGGGAGGAATATTATATGTGATCATCATGTAGAGTATGGTATAATTACAAAACTATTAAAAAGCCAGAATGATTGAAAGACACTGAGAAGAACAATCAAAGATGAACCTGGAAGATTAGATGAAGGCCAGGACAAGAAAAGCCTCAGGCAGTCTTATGAATAAGAGTATTCCAGAAACAACAGTAAGGTACCAAGGAGTTAACTGAGTGAAGAATGACATAGTCCGGCTAGTGTTTGCCAGTATGAAACATGGAGAGACTAGTTAGGCGGCCACTGTAGCAATTCAAGAAGGAGCATTCAGAATATGATAATGGAGATTAAAGTAAATTTAGATAGATTAAGATATAGGGGTTAGATAGAGAAAGGCATGCTTGTTGGGCTCAAGAGTACCCAGGACTACTTTGCATGTTTTCCTCCTCTGTGGGTTGCTTTTTAAGAACTAGATCCATTTTGAAAGTTGCTAAGACTACTCAGGGCCAAGACCCAATCCTAGGCCTAATAACAATTGGGTTCCTTTTTCAGCCCTTGTTTCTTCTTCATAGGGCTGATCTCTGCAGGCTGCATTTACTCAGCTCCTACTCTGGCTGACTTTGATAGGGTTCTGTGGACAGGAGGCCTTGATGGGACGGAAGGATGAAAGAAGTCATGGTAATTTTTCCCTTTCTCTACTTCTAGTGATGGCCATGCTTCCTATGACTCTAGTCCACATTGGATGGATCTCACAGTGTTTCTATCTTTCCTGCAGGGATTTTTGCTCTAAAAATCCATGAAGCTTCTCCCATCAACCTCCCAACCTTGAGTTGATAGTAGCTTTCTTCCCCTGCTAACTCCCAGGCTTCTGCAATATATACAGTTTGACACTGCAGCTCTCTCATCACTGTGTAACCAAATCCCCTATGTTTTAAATGCTTAGATTTCTATTTCTGTCATGTATGCTGCGTGATATAAGTTTTAAGTCCTGAATCTAGAACTAATAATTATAAAGGTTGAAGATCTACATTGCAGGTTTAGCTCCTTTTGCCCTTCCAGGTCAATTTAGAGGTACTCTTTATGGATTAAGGGAAAGAGTGTCATAAATTAAGCATTTAAGCTCTTTTTGTTCAACAAGCAGCTCTTTACTTCATAGTTCTTTCTTAATACTATGGAAATCCTTTAAAGAATAAAAGAGTCATTTTTTTTACACTCAAACAATAGAGAAGCCAATTTTTATGTTTTTTAAAATATTGTAGACTTATGATAGAGATTTCCCCCAATTGTGCAAGTAAGTATTCAGAATCAAATAGGCACTTCTTTAAAATTTTGGTGTCTGCCAAACTTACTATTAAAAATTGTAAATAAATATATAAAATAATAATTTTATCAAAATGTATGTTACTTTAAAAATCAACCTTTAACAAGTACCTACTGAATGAGAGGCACAACTGCACAATTTATATAGTATTTTATTTCATTTCCCTTGCTGTCAAAGTAAAAAATTTAGAAACTGATACTCAGAGACTGATCAGATTGCAGAAAGTCATCACAATATTCCTAATGTCTCCCTTATGACCTGATGCTACCAATCTATTTTATTTTGGGTAGGCTTCAGATGAAATATTGTGTGTGTGTGTGTGTGTGTGTTTGGTCCAGTTAGCCAGCTATTAACTGAACATCAAAAGGAAATGACATATTAGATCATGGAACTTGAAGGAAAACAGTAATATTATAGTTGAAATATTTCAACATATGGAGGCAAAATGGAATTGCATAGGAGAATTAATATCACATTGAAAGGCAAAGATTTCCTCTATAACAAAGTCCAGCACATTGAGCAGATTGAAAGCATTTCTGAATCAGCCAGCTTTCTAAGTTTCATGAAAGAGAAAGCAATTCTGGCTAAAGTATTAAAATAAAATTTTCAAAGAAAATTGGTCTCATAAATCCACAGTAAGTCTAGTTTTTAAAACCGGTTTATTTAGATGAAGATAAACCTGATCAAATGCTCTATTAAGGAAGTATCACTTCCATGGGGGGGAAGAGCATGACAGGTCTATTGTTTTGCCTTAGCAACACATTCCAGTTAAAGGGAGGTTAATAGTTTAGGGTCTATGAGCCAGGGAACATCAGGGTTATGTCTCAAGTTAACCACCCTCTTTAGAAACCACTATGGCATGGTCAAAACCTGTTATTAAACAGGTGTTTAATAACAAAATCTCAGATTCTCTAGGTGTCAACAAGTCTGACTCTTCACACACAAGAGCACACAGGAAGTTCTTGGTCCTCTGGGGGAGGACATTACTAAGGCAAGAAATGAAAGGAATCTCTACCAATCTGGACAGGTGGTCACTGAAACAACTAACAGTAACAAAATTAATCAATAGTAATGGCTAGTGCTCAGTCCTGTGAGACAGTTTTCTGTACTACTCTTTACACCAAACTATTGTACTTAGGCAGGTACATTTCCATTTGATAGAAAGGGGAATGAAAGTACACAGGGTTTCAAAATTTTTTCAATGTTATTTGAGAAATGCAGTCCTAGCCATTGTGCTACACTGCCTCAAATAAACCATTCTGATCCTCCAATAATAATAATAATAATAATAATAATAATAATAATAATAATAATAGCAGCTAGTATATATAGAGTCCTTACCGGCTCTAAGCACTTTATACACCTTCATACATTAATGTCCATTCGTTATTCTTATAAGAAAAGGCCTATTTCATTTTCAGTTTACAAGAGCAGAAACTGAAACAGAAGGAATCAAACAACTTGCTAAAGCTTAGAGCAACAAATGCAGGAATTTGAGCTCAACTCTCCAAGATCACAGTCTTAACCACTGGGTTGTACTATTTGAGGAAATATTTTTTGTATTCCATCCTGTAAAGCAGGGTGAATTTAGTTTATTTTGTTAAAAGGTCAAATTTATCTGCTCTATAAATAAGTCTTGACATTATTAAGACAAACTGAAACAATAATTCAGAAACTGGAGAAAGCTAAAAGTCCTAGGATCTATATTCATGCTATTCAGTGTTCTGCAATGCTGAGGTAACATTAACAAGAACTACAATGGAGTGTCAACTGGCAAGGATTCTAGTATCTTGCAGATTTAGTGTTGAGTTAATGATTTACTACAAAACAGTTGTATCAGTATGACTTAGGACAAGTTGTTTTGCCTCTGTCAAACTTTTATTTGTAAACTTAGAATAATAATAATAATACTTATAGATTTATTGTGAGGACTAAATAAGAAAATGCAGTTTAGGTATTTATCACAGTAAACTTCAGAATGAACATTAGAAATATTAAGGATACTTTTAATTGTTATTATTAGTTATATTAGATAATTTTCAGTAATCAGTCAGGTTGGGCATAAATTTAATATTGTGTACACTTTTTATATATGAGCCTGGAACTGTATGAGAAATTGGAAGTGAATATGCAAGTGAAAATTATTCATATTTTTAATGAGCTCAGATTCAAAGAACTTCTTTAAAAACATGTATAAACATCACAATACCAAGCTTCAGCAAGGGCACACAGTAGAAATTGACAAAACAACTGTTAATTTAAGAGTATCTAGTATTTTCATCTTTTCTAAACAATTTCATACATTTATTCAACAAATATTTGCATTCTCTGCATAGACAAGGAACTGTGATTAAAAAAAATGAGTGGTGTTTACCACCATTTGCTGTCAGAGGTAAAAGATCAATTGGGAGATTTTGATATTCCTGTGGGAGAGATATTTATGAAAAGAAGAATTTATGAGAGGGAGAAGGAAAATTAGCTTTGCTTTTGCATTGCAAATGCTCAATTTGGAAAGTAGACAAGTTGGGCTTGTGATAGGCCCATAAGTCTAAGCCTGGAGGTTTACTTCGTGTGAGGAGGTGATGTAGCCCCATGGTTGCACTGCAAGTTGAGGACTCAATAGCACAGTCTGGAGGAAGACGCACTGCCTATGCCCTGCTCTAGCTGCTGGACTGAGACGAGAACTTCATGGCACCTCTCTCAGCCTTCTACAAAAGAGAAATGACTTGAATCCAATGGCTGACATTTAAACACACTTCACTCTGTTATGTCTTCTGGCAAAAAGTACTCATGCTTTATTGCATATTTATAATTTTTTAAGACTCTAGAGTTCAATATGGGAAAGTACAACTGTCACTACCCTCCCTTCCTCCTTCATGGGGCAGGAAGACCCAGAACCCTTTTAGACATGATTATTTCCTCCCCATTAGGCTTCATTTCTGAGAAGAAATCATAAGACTCATAGACTCCTACCTAAAAAGCAAGACTGTTTCGTGGGCCCCCCCATCATGTGTGATTATTTATAAGGTAACCTTTTCTGTTTCCTAACAACTTTAACAACAATAATGCCTAATAATTATGGACTATTTGCTATCTATCTGAAAGTGTTATCAGCCATATTTTAAATAATCTATTAGCTCATTTACTCCTCAAGATAGTTTCATGATTTGGGTGCTACTATTTATGCTTCATTTTCAGGTAGAAAAATTGTCACAGAAAGTTTAACTTGTCAGTTATCACATGCCTGTAACTGCCAGATGTAGGATTTTAACATAATGGTCTATCTAAATACTCTGTATTCCTCCCCATCTATGATATATTTTTGTTAAAGTTTTATATTGTGTTCAAATAAAATTTAGTCTTTATTATTCTAATTCTTTACACAGATCAATTGTAATCTCTATTTTTTAAAATTATAAAATATTAGACATAGATGAGTACCGAGAAATCAGCTGAATTATTAAACAAGCCCAATTTATAGACAGAAAGACTCCTAATCCAACACCCACATACCAATCCTTTCAATATTAAATATTTTAATTCACTGAATCAACCATTATTATAAGTTCTAAATGTTCTCATTTGAAGATGAAATAGTATTGAATCTATTCCCCATTTCTCCTATAAAATAATTCCCAAATTTTCATTACTCAGTTTACTCTTCTACACATATACCAGTCTTGGTCTTTTGAAATCACAGTGCTCAGATGTTAGCATTGCCTTCCAGGTGTGATACTGCCCAAAGCAAAGAAGGATAACTAGACAACACCTCTGTAGTTCTATGACAAACTTCCAGTGGCTTTTGTGGGGGTGCTGATACCAATGAGGCAGCCATGTTCATATTGTAGGGGTCGTATTGGTTCAGAGTGATCTGAAAGTCAATTTCACCAACTGTATTTCTCCTGTTCTTCTGTCTTTTCTTTAGAATTGTTGTAAGTCATACACAAACACCACCTACAGGCACATGTACACACTCGGGATATTTTTATTCTCTTTCTCTTTTGAATTCTGTTTTTACATGAAATATTAAAAAGCCTTTTGATGCAATCTAAGTTTTCAGAGGCCATGCCAGCATGACATATCATAGGTTTACAATTATAATAAGAATATAGTGATTTTTCTCTCAATATCTCCATCTGTAGATTCCTCAAATTTCAGCTTCTTGAATATTACTTGAATATCTCTCCTTTGAGGATTAAGGTGGTTGATGAATTCTCTCATAAATCTCATAAAGGAAATATCTATCAGTTTATTACCCTGAGTTATTTTACTCTCTTCTAGATCTAACTCATCAATTAACCCCAATTCATTGTATTGAATTCCTAGAGAATTTTTTTTCTACAACCCTTTGTAGCACTTCTTAATATGTTTATGTGTATACTGGGTATATTTTGATTTAATTTGTGAATTGGGACTATACAAGAAAATTATTTCAAAAATATTGTCAATAATTTTGTTGAATTTAGGCACTGAAATCATCTGACATCAGCTTTTGTAATTTTCTTTTGGGAAAACAGGCCATAATTTATAATCACAAGTATTCCAAAAACGTCTCATATTTAATTATATTACAAAGAGTATTAGCAGTGCTGATAACACATCTGTGAATTATTGTAATGTCTTGAGTTAAAGTTTGCCTGGATCTGGAATTAACTAACAAAACTTGAGTAGGAGTCAATAACTTATATACCCTGTGAAAGTACAGGTCATTACAGAGAAGGTAAAACTTCACCTCTACTCAAAGGATTTCTGGATAGGCCTGAGAATTAAATTAACATTTAATAATCAATTACTAGGATAAAAGTATATACATGGGAACACCAAGGAGAAAATGATGACTCAAAGTGCTTGTATACTTGGTTAAACAAAGACATCCTTTTGGAAAAATATTAAAATCTATGGGGAGAATAAGGGGAGATAAGTTATTTTAATAAAATCCATTTGCATGGAATTATCTGGACCTCTGCTCCTCATCTCTGGCAGACATCTTTTCCACAGTTGTTTAATCTCCTGCTCTCAGGAAGAAAGAAGGGAGATCAAGATCAGTGTGTCTTTCTTGCACTTACTATTTTTCAAAAGCTCAAAATAAATCCTTATGTTAAAGTGGCATATTTTGAGTTAGCACATTCTACCCCTTTTCACCAAGTTAATAAGAACCTAGAAGATCACATTTTTCTTGACAAATTCATCATCATTCAGGATCTGAACTTTAATTTTGGATACTGAGAAACATGATTAGTCAGCAAATCAAGAATAACTCCAAGAGGACCAGCTAATCATTAACCAATTACAGAAGATGACCTGTTAAATCACACTTTCTGCCTCAGAGGAGATCAAACGTGCACAGAGGAGAAATAATTTCCAGATCATTGAATGGGGCCAATAAGTGAGTCAAAAATGAGGGTTCTATGAGAAAACTAAGAATTCAATTAAAAAGACACCTGTCCAACAGTTTAAAAGAGATCCGAAAAATTTTATCAAAGAGCAAAAATGGCTTATAGGATAACAATTTCTGACTCTCTCACACCATTTAAAACATTAATACAATACGGTTGAGTTGATTTATTAAGAAGTCTTCTTGGGCCACTGTTACTCTGTATTGGACTAAATTGTGTTTTCCCTCAGTCAATATACGTATTAAAGCCCTAATCACCAATATGGCTGTATTTGGAGATAGGACTTTTAGGAAGATAATTAACGTTAAATGAAGGCATATTGCTGATTTCCCCGTCCAATTAGATGCACGTCTTTTAAAAAGAGAAAGATGTGAAAAGATGTGAGAGTTCTCTTTCCCTCTCTCTCTCTCCCTTTTTCCTCTCCCTCTCTCTCTCTCTTATCCTTTCCTCCCCCCTCTATCCTTTCACTCTCTTCACTCTTCCCTCTTTCTCTCCTTTTGTGCTCAAAAAAGAAACTGTATAAAGACATAGCTAGAACAACCTGTGTGAACATAGCTTGAACAACATAGCTTGAATAACAAGCCCAAATGAGAAGCCTCACTGGAATCCAACCTGATGACTCCATCATTTTGCATTTCGAGCCTTTACAACTGTTAGAAAATCATTTCTGTCATTCAAGTCACAGAGTCTGTGGTACTGTATTATAGTAACCTGGACATACAAATACACATAGATTTTTTTTTAATAATCTTACTATTTGAGGTCCAGAAGTAATTGCAGTTTCCAACTGTATAAAGACATTGTTTTATAAAATCTGTTTTAATTCTTTCAAACTCTATTCAAAAATCTGTCAGTCATTTTTTTCATTAGTAGGAAATAAGCCCCAGGCCTTCACCCTGAGCTACATCACCAGTCCTTTAATTTTTTTTTTTAATTTTGAGACAGTCTCACTAAGTCACTCTGTTCCTCAGCCTGAGTTCAAACTTGGAATCCTGCTGGCTCAACCTCCTGGAGTTCAGGGTTTACAGTTGTGCACCATCACACTCTGCAAATCCTGGCAATCATTGCCTAAATTCACATCTTCCCTTTAATATACACTATGAGCCACTATGGCCCTTTACACTAGTCAGCTAATACCTCAGTGGACACATGACCAATCACTAGAAAATTGGAAATGACAGTTTTAACAAATGTGTCAGTTTTGCACAACTTTTTGCACATTTTTGTTTCTTTCTGGAGCCACACAGCTAGACTATTTTCACATTTTTCATTGCAGTTAAGAATGACACGTGACTAAGGTCCACCCAAAGGAACATAAGGAAAAATAATAAATATAATTTCTTTTTTTTCATTAAGTTTATTGGTACATTTTAGGTATGCAGTATGATGACATTCATCATTGGGTATTTGTACCTTTACATAATACATCTTGGTTTTTATTTTTTTCCCACTCCCCTGTCTTCCCTTCCGCCCCTCCACCCCTCCCTCTTTACAAAGACTTTATTTCCATTTTTTCCTTTTCTCATATTTTTTCCTTTCCCTTCTGTCTTCTATCGTTTCTTCCTTCCTCAAAAGAAATGGAGACAAATTCCAGAACAACCTAGGAAAGTGCTTAAGATTGGGGCCATAAAATAGAGTAAGATTTTATCTGCAAACCATCATTTGGAGAATTCCTGGCTAACTAGAACATACACATTGAATTGATATGTGTGCCAGAAGTAAAATTTTTGTTTTAAGCCACTGCCTTTAAGAAGTTTCTCTGGGGCAGGAACCAGTGTTTTATAATGCAGAAAGTGGTACTGGAAATGGATGCTTCTGAATTGAAATCCTAAAATATTTGGCACTGATTCAGGAGTCAAACTACGGATGATGAGAAAACAGATACTCCAGCTGGATTCTCTACCCAGTACCATCCCCCTCAGCAACTGGTGTTAGAAGTGTGCTGTGTGGAAGGAAAAAAATCAGCTGCAAAAATTTTAACATTTTTGTTTCAAAGCATAACCTAGCCACTTTTATTTATATGAATATATAATTATAAATTTTAAGAAGAAAATATAAGGTATACTACAAAAGAATAAAATTAACAAAATATGCAAGGCTCACAGTTTTTAAATACCATTGAGCATCATATAAAATGCATTAATAAACAGTAACAACTAATTCTTACAGAAAGATAATATTTTGAATATGTATATTCTTTCTAAATCAATATATTTTATGCAGTTTGAGCCAAATGAAATTATCAACATGTTATTTTAAATTTTTCTTGACAGCTTTATATTCAGTAAAACTAGCTAACAACCAAAAAATCTAATGAGAAAATATTCAAGAGATAGTTCTACCATTTATTAAAATGTATATTTAAAATTATAGTGGTTAAAATTATCTAATATGAACAAACATTCAGATTATCAAAAACTGAAAAGTTTGAAATTTTATTCTGGTTACAAACTAATAATATAATCTATTCTATTTCATGAATGCTAGTAGCAGGTACAATACTCCTAAGTTGCAGGAAAAAAACTCATTATGAGAAAAAGAGAAAGGAAGCTCAACACTTCCTTTTTGCCTCTGACATCCAGAAGTGGGGAGTGACTCCACTGGTAGTTGTCCCTCACGCACCTTTTGTTTGCCTTTGGCCTCCTCCAAAATAGGCAGGGGCAAAAAGCCCCAGGGTCTTTCTGACATCTCTGGAGTTGCCTTTTTGGCTGTACTAACGGCACTCAGACAGCCACAACACTCCTTCCCCAGTTTGGGCTGCTCCAAGTGCTGTTGCTGTTGCTGCTGCTGCTTTGAGGGGTAGCTGGAAAACCTCATCTGCCAGGACAGAGATGGGGAGGGATCAGGCTTATTGCTTATATCTCCAAAAGGCCCAAACTCTTGCCTTCCTAGGCACTCCTTAAACCAGCAGCAGTCTTAACTCCAGGCTGTCATTTTCAAGAAAATGAAGGAGCTGTAAATTAAGCGGTTACTTGCACCCACAGAGTTCCACTCAGCTACCTCTATGACAACTGAAGGTGTCCTAACTACCCCATGGTTGCTCCAGGGCTGGTCTGCCCTAGCCACAGCAGGCTTGAAACACAGTCCTATCCCAAATGATTCTGCCATTCAGGCACTTCTAATGACTACATAGTGAATCTGCCCCGTCTGTCATTATTCTAAAAGTCCTCAAGTAGGTCTGCAAAAAACAGTAAAATGTGCATACATGGGCTATTCCTGCTCTATTTAAGCAGCATTTCCTCACACTGCTCTAATTGGTTCACAAGAGCTCTCTCCTGTCCTCTAACACCTTGTGCTGAACCATAGGTCCTAATAAGGGCCTCATTCAGGTGGTTCTATTGCCTATTCATAATTTTTATCTTGAGTCATGTGGGCTCAGTGGTTTCTAGTAAAAGGAACTGGTAAACTGGTAGTGCTAGGAATTACTAGGTAAGCCTGAAGTGTTCCAGAGACTGGCAGCAGAGACCAGTGAAGACCAGCAGCAGAGACCAGTGAAGACCAGCAGCAGAAACTGGCATCAACCAGTATTGACTGGCAGTGACTCATGATGACTATTGACAGTTGGAGACTGACATAGACCTGTGATGGCATGCAGAATCATACCTGAGGCAACAGAAGCTGCTAGAAGAGCCACAGATAACTGCAAAGGGGCCACAAGCCTCTGGTGTTGTGGAGTTCATGGGAGTGGCTAGGATCTGTCAAGAGCCATAATACTATGAGCTGTACTACTAAGGTCCTATTGGCACTGATGCTCAAATTTTGGTTGCTGATGTCAAAGGAACTACACTTTGCAAATTTCTAATTTCTGCCTAAATTGTGCAAAATTACCCTCACCCCATTGCTGACAATTAGGTGACAGCAAGCAACATGAACATAAGCCTATGTGCAGTGGTTACACTTACCCCAAAATTCTACCTGGGTTGTGAAACTGGAAGCCCTATTCCTGGGTAGAAAGAATTAATATAATGAAAATGGTTATACTTTGAAAATTGATATATAGATTTAATTCAATCCCAATCAAAATACTAGCAGCTTTCCTCACAGATCTAGAGAAAATGATCCTAAAATTCATTTGGAACCAGAAGAGACCCAAAATAGCAAAAGCAATCCTGAGTAACAAAACCAAAGCAGAAGGCATCATATCCCAGATTTGAAGTTATATAGTACTATGAAGCTACTGTGATTAAAATAGCACTGTACTGGAACAAAAGGAGGCATGTAGATCAGTGGAAAAGATTTGAGGAAGTAGAAACAACCCCAGGCACATTCAGCTATTTTGTCTTTGACAAAGGAGCCAAAAACATGCAATGGAAGAAAGATATCCTCTTTAATAAGTGGTTCTGGGAAAATCAGATACCCACATGAAGAAGCTTGAGTCTAGGCCTATATATCAAATAAACTTTTCTTCCTTTTAGTATTAGGTATTGTGTCCCAGAAATGAGAAAGTAAGACAGATTTTGATACCAGGAGTGGGATCACTACAGTAGTGCTATCTGACCATTTCAGAAGCCTCTGCAACTGGCCCACAGAAAAGTTTGAAAATGTGGGCTGGAGAAGCAGCCCTGGAATGCTGCAAGCTGAGTCCAATGGGAGATTTTAGTCAGAGCATAGAAGACTAGAATGCTGATAAAAATACAGCTGGTAAATATCAGGCCCAGGAGGTTTCAATTAGGAACAAGGACTTCATTGACAGTTGGACTCCAGGCCATGTATTAGTCTCTAGCATAAAATTTGTCTAGAGTTTTCTCCCATCCTGAGATATTGTGGGACACTGAGATTAAAGTTGGTGGACTAATTAAACTAGTGAAAGAAATTTCAAGGCAGTCTAATGTGAGGCAGTGGCATGGCTATTGTTTGGGGCTTTTACCCAGCTCTTGAAAATCCAGAACAAATGATCAAGCAGAATGACTTTTAAAGTTTTAAGTTTTGCCAGAAAGGAAGCTCAAACAAATTTGGGACCTGAAAAGAGGTGCCCAGGAGAACTTTATGATTGAAAAGATTAATGTGAAAAAGCCAACTATTTTGGAACAAGACAATAGAAAAGATGCCCTGAGGATATCACAAGTACCAGCAGAACTCCACCCTTCGCTGGCTGGCTCAAAATTACAAAGATAAAAGACTCTGCTTTGAGAAGAGAGCACTAGGGCACCATGATTTAGAATGACACAGTCTAGGTAATGGGAATTGATTCTCTTGAATTTAGTTCACTATGCTCAGCCATCCAGATACTTAGAGGCCTCTGCAACCACCAGCAAGATGCAAAGGACTCACCTACTGCTCCTGCTTGCAGAATATCTTGGTGTCATCTATACAGAGCTGGTTTTCGGTGTATGCAATATGCAGGAGTTATGGGCTCAGGAAGGCTTCCAGCTAGATTTCAGAAGGGCTGGAGGCCAGGCAGTGTGACCCTGAGAGAGGAGTTTGTGAAGCTGTGAGGATGAAGCCAGTGTAATGGAGATACCAGGAGGTTTGAAAAGCCAGAAATGTGAAATGCCTAAGGAAAGCCACAAGGAGCGAGCAAAGCCAGCCTAAGAGAGAGACTATGAGGGCTACAAGGAATGGAAGTGCTCTAGGGGTGGGGCCACCTAAGCCCTTTGATATTCATATCTTGCCACAGATTTCTCTGTGTGATGTACATGAAACTACAGGATTTAGTGTTTCCCCCGCTGGATTTTAGTCTTTCTTTTCATTTTTACAGAGGCTTGCAGCTAGGAGTTTGCCTTAGATCTCAGAGGAAACTCTGGACTTGGACTTTTCAGCAATGCTGAAACTGTTGGGAGTTTGGCACCTCTTAGACTAAATGAATTTTGCATAGAGATGCACATGAGTCTTTTGGGGCCAGGGGTAGAATGTTATGGTTTATATCTAGATGCCCCTCTCAAATCCTCATGCACTTAAAGGTGGGGTTTGGGGGAGGTGATTGGAAGGAGAGGGGTGATACTTATCAGTGGATTAGTCCACTGATGAGCTTACCACTAAATGTGAGTTGGGATGTGAAGCTATGTCAGAGAAGTTGGGTCACTGGGTTCAGCACCTGGAAGAGTGTAACTCCTTACCTTTTCCCGTGATCTTGCTGCTTTGTTGTTATGCTACAAGCAAGCCTCCTCTGGGATATCCTCTGCCATGCTGCCCTGCCTTGAGACAGCAGACTGGACTGAAACTGCTAACTGTAGGCCAAACTAAATCTTTCCTCATTTAATTTGTGGGTGTCCAGTAATATGTCCCGGACACAAGAAAGTAACTAAGACAAATATTATAATAGAAACACTTAATCTGCTGGAGTATATAATAGGTCAAACTAGAAGACATAGACATTCACAGGGACTCTCTAAACAAAACCCAGGGTGCTCAGGAAATAGTTCCAAGAATCAATAAATGGGATCTTGTCAAACTAAAATTCTTCTGTGCTCAGAGGGAACAACTAACAGAGTGAAGAAACAACCTACAGAAAAAGAAAAATATTTTCACCACTTGGACAGAAGACTAATATCTAGAATATATAAAGAACTGAAAAGTACTGGACTCCCCCCAAAATAAAGATTCAATCAAAAAAAGGGGGAATCAAAAAAAACAGACAACTTGCAGAATAAAAAATACAAATGACCAATAATTACATGAAAAAATGTTGAGCATTTTGGCCATTAGAGAACTACAAATTAAAACAACATTGATATATCATCTTACTCCAGAAAGAATGGCTATTGTGAAGAAATTAAATAAAGATAAGATGTGAAGAAACACTGTTGGTGGGAATGTAATCTAGTGCAAACACTATGGAAATAAATGGAGATTCCACAAACTAACTAACAATAGAAATTCCATTTGACACAGGTATTCCCCTTCTAGCTATCTTCTCAAGTTAAAGACATCATATTACAAAGGTACATGTATACCCATGTTTATAGCAGCAAAATTTATAATAGCCAAGTCTTGGAAATAGCCTATACACCTATCAACATGTGAATGGGTAAAGAAAGTGTGATATATACACAATGGAGTACTACTGTGCCATAAAGAAAGATAAACTTGAGCCATTCATAGGTAAATAGATGCAATTTGAGACCACAGTACTGGGTCAAATAAGTCAGACACACAGGCTCAAATATTTCATGGTTTCTCTTATATGAGAAAAAATATAGAGGGGGCAAAATAGAAGTCAGATAAATAGGAAGTAGGGAGATCTTTTTCAAATAGACAGGGAACAAGAGATGGGTGCAAGAGGAGTAAAGGAAGGGAATGGACAGGGGAAAAAGAATTGAAGGGAAAAATGATAAAAATAGGGCTTCTATAAATGGAAAGTGGCCCAAAAGTTGGAAGGAGTAGGGAGAGAGGGGAAAGGCACGGTCTGGGAAAAAAAAAAAGAGCAAAAAGAATTAAAATGTATTTTTTACATGTATCAACCCCTTAGCATAATTGTAATCATTATGTACTGAAAACATATACTAATAATTTTTTTAAAAAACATTATCTTTGAAAGCATAACTTAATTTCACAATTAATTTACTAAAATTGAGGATATAAGAGCAAAGAAGTCAAATGTTACTCAGGATTCAGTTACAAGGAAGGCAGAATAGAGTACAGGTAGATGTCAGTGTGACCTATTTTTGGAGACACTAAGAAAATCACATTGACTTTGATAGAAGGGTGGGAGAAAATATTGGGAGAAAATTAGGGTATGTTTTAGTTGAACAGGATAAGCTTGAGAAGTATAGAGTTTTCTTTAAGCTACATGTTCTACTTTGGGGTATGTAGTTGTTCAAGAGTTGTGTAGACCTCCCAAAATTGTTTATGATTGAGAAACCATGTAGATATGTAGACTAAAAATGCCTGTCTCATTCAAAAATTCTTTGAAAGTGATTATGACTCCTTCATGTCAATGAGAAAACAATAACAAGTTAAGAAATAACAAATTTAACAATAACAAGTTTAGATACAGATGCTGTTTAAGGAGTGTAACTAGGCTTTAATTGAAAACTTTGGAACTACTAGCATAAACTGTTCACTTTTGATCATCACCATGAGTAAAATATCACTAAAGTATAAAGTTATTTTAAGAAACAGCTTGAAAATCTTGACACAATGGGGAGCAGTGAAAGCCCATATTTTTAGTCATTTTATGTTATATCAAAAGCAACAATCTCAAAACTTTGGTAGATAGAATTTCTCACACCCACCCTAACCCTTTCCCCACTCAGTGTATTCTCCTAATCAGTTATTTTAAGACTGGTTAAAGTCAGTCCCTGATTAGGGATTGTGATTACAGCAGAATGTCATCCTTCAGCTCAAATTTTTATTATAATTTTTATCACAAAGTGAGATCACTGCAACATAATTTGAAGATTACCAATACCTTCTCTCACTAGAATTTAATTTTTCTGTTAGAAATTCTGATGACCAAAAGAGAGATGATAAGGCAACTTTTAAAAGTATGGAGAAGTGGATTATAGCAATAAACTCCATAGTAGGCAAACCTAAAAAAATAAAATGAACTAAAATTGCTTTAGTATTCAAAAAGTTTAGTTCCTTTCAAACCAAAATCTCTAGGCATATAAAATCTCATATAAATCAAAACTAATTTACTCCACCAACTGTGTTTGTTTACTTTGGGATGTTTTACAACACCCTTTTCATGTTGCCAATTACCAAAAAAAAAGCTAATTATCTTTAAATTAAGGCTTATCTGACAGCTGATTTTGCAGTAAATTAATGAAAACAAATTTGTGTTTTCCCCTAGCAATTCTATAGGATATGAAAACATCATAATATTATGGTTAGATATGACTATATGTTATTGTAAGATGTTAAATTTTGTCCTTTTTGACTATATAGAACTGTATAAGTTATAATCCATAAAACCTAGAACTTGGGGGAATGCATTGTATATTCTCAATGAAGACTATTGGCTCATTTGAAACTTACAGGGTTGCTCTGTTTCCAGAGGAAGCTTGTAAAAAACTGATAACTGGATGTGTCTATGAGATCCTCAGCCATCTGTACACCCTCAAAGCCAGTGAAAGGGCTTCAGGACAGAAGGTTGTGTTCGGAACTATAACTGAGTTCCACATCCCTTGTCTGTAGGTCCTGGTACTGTCAGTAGTACATCAGCCAGGTGATTTTTAAAGTGGTTCTATTCTCTCTTAATGAAATCTCTTATATAACTATTCCATTTTGCTTAAATGAAACCATTATCTAAAGGCATATGTCAAGTTCAGTGGGTCTCATTACTGGTCCATACCTATGATATCTAGCCTCTAACAAAAGATCTATTTCATCTTAACAAAAGATCTTCCATCTATGCACTACCTCATTTATTCAGCCATATTCCCTTTTAGCCTCTTCACTTTCTTAGACCTATAGAAATGTGTAAGTATCTATCTATCTATCTATCTATCTATCATATTATCTAACCCTCCAGAATGTTAACAAGAAACATATTATTACACAGCATATTCATTTATTAGATCTTATTGATTTTTCACTATCCATATATCTTTAAAATTTTGTATATCTCTTGTTAGTTTGTTTTTATACTAATAAAATTCTGGGGAAAGAGGGAAGGAGAATTATTACACCATGGGTATAGAATTTCAGTTTTGCAAGATAAAAAGTTACACCAATGGGTAGTGTTTATAGTTTCACAGCAATGTGAATATACTTAATGCCCCTGACCTGTACACTTGAAAATGGTTAAGATGGACCTGATCGTCTAGCTCAATGCAAGAGTGCTTGCCTTGCATGCATAAGGTGCTGGGCTCACTCCCCAGGAATACACACAAAAAGTTAATAGTCCATTTTATATTATGTATGTTTTATCACAAATTTTAAAAAAATATCACTTTGCTAATGTACCATAGTTATTTATTCTTTTATAGAAAATGTTTCAAATTTAAGTATTTGGTAATATATTTTCAAAACAAAAACAACTTATGGTTTTCTTTGACAAAATAACAGCAGTATACCTTAGTTAGCACTGCTTTCGTGGCCCTCAGTGGTATGATCTCATCTTATTTCTCTGAGATTGTACAGTGAGCTATTTAAACTTGGGCTTTTTGAGCTCATTTTCCAAATATGTCATTTACTTCCATTTTACCAGTCTTAGCCAGTTCATGCTTTTCACTCTTTTTGAAAGTCACTATTCTACTTCTTATAAGAACTTCTCTCATGTTCCAAGATTCACATAAAATGTTCCTTCTGCCTGGAATTCTTCTGGGGTTGACAGAAGTCCAAATAAGTCAGATTTCTCTATAAACTTCAGATTTTGCATACAGACTGCCACAAGGAATGTAACATTATTTTTTCCTGTCTTTCATCAACTGTCACAATACGTCTGAGGCCTCCTCTACACACAGACAAATTTATTGAAAGTATAGTCTTTATATATACTTTTTCCACCTGTGTCTTTTTAACTTCTGTAAATTGTTTTGAAGATAGTACACACACAAACATTTATTAACTTGAATAATGTATCAGAGTACAGCAACTTTAGCCCATATATTATTTAGAACACTATTTTAGAAATTTTAAGTTTATCACTCTTATATTGGCACAAATGACCAAAAAAAGAGGAAAAATTGGCTCTGTACTACCTAAAAGTATTTTTATACCACTAGTTAAAAGTTATAAAATAGCCATTTTATTATTTATTAACTTTGCCACATTGAGACAACTGAAAATTATATTTAGTAAAATGCAGTACCATTGTTAATGAGGGAAAATTCCAGATACCTAGAAAGTGTTATAAAATATGGACCTCGAAAATTTATCCAGACCACATCATAAATAAATAGATTTAATTTGGCTCACAACATTAATTTTTTCCTGCTGCTACTCTGTGTTGCTCAACCTGGGTTTTTGTAGGGATGTAATAAGCTAGTCTTTGTGAGAAATTCAGATTTTAAAATAAATAACTATAGGAAATTTTGTAGGTCTCTGTGAACAATATATGTGAACGGCATTTGTGTTGTTAATGAGCTACTTTGAAAATTTGACATTTTCTGTGATTTTCTGGCTTGACGTGAACTGAATTCTGCCCCATCCTACTGTATCATGCTTATCATTTAAAATCTCTAAAAATAGAGTCACTCAGAACACGCCGAATCAGCCCGCTGCAGACAGGCAGGTCTGTGCACGCCCTACCTAGGTCAGGAGTCAGGCGGAACACTCAGAATCAGCCCATGCCCTGGCAACAATCCACTGGACACCGCTCCCCCCCGCCCCCCCGCCGCCCCCCCACACTCCTCTGTACAGCTACCGAGTTCCACACTACAAAGACGCAGAGGACACCGGACCACCAGACCACGGTACTGAGTCCCCCCGCTCCCGGCCCAGAGGTAGGGGCTTCTGAGCCACCGTCCCACTGCTCCTGGTCCAGAGGAAGGGGTTTCCTGGCCACCATCCCTCCCGCTGCTCCCAGCCCACAGGAAAGGGCTTTTGGGCCACCATCCCCACCTCTGCTCCCGGCCCCTATCCCACCACTCCCAGCTCAGAGGAGGTACTCCATGCAGGCACCAACAGCCTACCCCCCAGTCAAAATGAGAAAACACGTAAATAAGTCTCAAAACCAGACTTCCAGATCACCTACAGCAACCTCAAAGGGAAATGAGATGGAACACTCTGATACTCAACCATGTGAACCCACTGAATTGGCAACAAAAGGGGATCTGGAAAAAATGAAATGAGAAATAATTTCTCAGATAACAGGAGAAATTGTGCTCCTAGTGCAAGACATGATTAATAAATCTAGAGAGGAGCTCAGGAACATGATGGAATCCCAAAATAGGAAACAAATGGAATCCATAAAACAGATGCAAAAAGAATTCCAGGAGATGAAAAACTCCATTGAAAGTCTACACAGCAAAAGGAGCCAATGTGAGGACAGAATTTCAGATATAGAAGATAAGATTGCAATTAATGACCAGGAAAAGAAAAACTGCTTCAAAGTTATAAGGGAATATGAGCAATGAATCCAGCAGCTGTTAGATGATGCAAAGAAGAATAACGTAAGACTGATTGGAGTCAATGAAGAAACAGGAGAGAGTGGAGATGACATAAAAAAACTCTTCACAGAAATAATGGCAGAAAACTTCCCAAGCAGGGCAAAAGAACTTGACATACAGATAAGTGAGGCATATAGGACTCCAAATAGCCTTGATCAAAAAAAATCTACACATAGGCATATAATTGTTAAGATTCCAGAAACTCAACAGAAGAATAAAGTTCTACAAGCAGTCAGAGAAAAGAAACAAATCACATACAAAGGAAAGCCCATCAGAATCACAGCAGACTTCTCAACACAAACCATCAAGGCAAGAAGAGCTTGGAGTGACATATTCCAAGCCCTAAAAGAAAACAGCCTCCAACCCAGATTGATGGACCCTGCAAAACTATCTTTCAAAATGGATGGAGAAATAAGATACTTTCATGACAAAGAGCACCTTAGGAACTTCATGAATACCAAACCAGCACTCCAAAGAATTTTACACAATTTCCTAGGAACAGACATTGAAGATCACAACCCCAGGAAGCAAAGCAGAATGAACCCATCTGGCATGACAAGAAATTAAATGTAAAGGGGGAGAACCCAACAAAAAGAAAAAGTCATGGCAATGACAAGTCAATACATTTCAGTTATAACCATCAATGTTAATGGTCTCAATTCACCAATCAAAAGAAATAGACTGGCAGAATGGGTCAAGAAGCAACATCCAACAATATGCTGCATACAAGAAACACACTTAATTCAAAAGGAAACTCATAGACTGAAAGTTAAAGGGTGGAAAACAATACTCCATGCAACAGGAACCCGAAAAAAAGCAGGACTAGCTATCCTCTTGGCAGATCAAGTAGATTTCAAACCAACACTGTTTCAGAGAGATGAAGAAGGGCACTACATCCTTGTAAAGGGAAGAATCCAAGAGGAAGAGATGACAATCATAAATATCTATGCACCAACCACTAGTGCACCCAACTATATAAAACAAATAGTAATGGACATGAAAAGTCATATATGCACTAATACAATTGTAGTGGGGGACCTCAACACCCCACTGTCACAAATAGATAGATCAACTAGACTAAAAATAAGTAAAGAAATACTAGAACTCAATTGAACTCTTGAACAAATGAACTTAACAGATGTTTACAGAGTCTTCCACCCCACAAAATCAGAATACACATTCTTCTGAGCTGCACATGGGTCATTCTCCAAAATATTCCACATACTCAGGCACAGAACATGTTTAAGTAAGTGCAAAGGAACTGATGTTATCCCCTGTATATTATCAGACCATAGTACAATGAAATTGGAGATCCACAGCAAAAGAAACTGGAAAAATTTCATAAACACTTGGAAATTGAACAACACACTTCTGAATAACCAATGGGTCACAGAGGAAATTAAAGAAGAAATCAGACAGTTCCTTCAATTAAATGACAATGACAATACAACATATTGGAATCTATGGGACACAATGAAAGCAGTCTTACAAGGGAAATTCATAGCAATGAATATGCATATTAGGAAAACAGAATGAACCCAATTAAACAACCTGATGCTGAACCTCAAGCTTCTAGAAAAAGAAGAACAGGACAACCCCAGAGCTCATACAAGGGAGGAAATTATAAAGATCAGAGGAGAAATCAATGCAATGGAGACTAAGAGAATGATACAAAAAATCAATGAAGCCAAGAGTTGGTTCTTCGAAAGAATCAACAAAATTGACAAACCCTTAGCCAACCTTATGAGAAAAGGGAAAGAAAAGGCCCAAATCCATGCAAGTAGGAATGAAAAGGGTGAAATTACAACAGTCCCAGCAGAAATCCATAGGATCATCAATACCTACTTCCAGAACCTATACACCAATAAGATGAACAACACAGAAGAAATGGACAGATTCCTAGATACATATGAATTACCAAAGTTGAACGAAGAACACCTAAAAATTCTGAAAAATCCAGTATCAACCAATGAATTTGAAAATGTAATTAAAAACTTATCAACTAAGAAAAGCCCAGGCCCTGATGGCTTCACTGCTGAATTCTACAAGACATTTAGAGAGGAACTGCTGCCACTACTGTTTAAACTCTTCAATGAAATTGAAAGAGAAGCAATACTCCCAAATTCATTCCTGGAAGCAAGCATCACCTGGATCCCCAAAGCAGAGAAAGACCCAACTGAAAAAGAGAACTATAGGCCAATCTCACTAATGAACATAGATGCAAAAATCCTTAATAAGATAATGGCAAACAGAATGCAGAAGATCATCAAGAAGATCATACACCCTGATCAAGTGGGATTCATCCCAGGGATGCAGGGATGGTTCAATATACAAAAATCAATCAATGTAATACACTATATCAATAGAGCCAAGGACAAAAACCATATGATTATCTCCATAGATGCAGAAAAAGCATTTGACAAAATCCAACATGCATTTATGATAAAAACCCTACAAAAAATTGGAATAGATGGTCTCGACCTCAACCTGATAGAAGCCATCTATGAAAAACCAACAGCCAATATCATACTAAATGGTCAAAATCTGAAATCCCTCACACTAAAATCAGGAACAAGACAAGGATGTCCACTATCACCACTCTTGTTCAATATAGTTCTGGAAACATTAGCCCTGGCAATTAGACAAGAGAAAGAAATAAAAGGAATAAAGATAGGAAATGAAGAAGTCAAATTGTCATTATTTGCAGATGACATGATACTCTATATAGAAGACCCCAAGAACTTCACCAAAAGTCTTCTAGACTTAATAACCAAATTCAGTCAAGTAGCTGGTTACAAGGTCAACACACAAAAATCAATAGCTTTCCTCTACACCAATGACAGACTCACTGAGAGAGAAATAGGGCAAATAATTCCTTTCACAATAGCATCCAAACAACTGAAATACCTAGGAATCATCCTAACGAAAGAAATCAAAGACCTCTTCTCTGAAAACTATAGCACTCTGAAAACAGAGATTGAAGATGATATCAGAAAATGGACAAACATCCTCTGCTCCTGGGTAGGAAGGGTTAATATAGCGAAAATGGCCATACTTCCAAAACTGCTATATAGATTCAATGCAATTCCACTCGAGATCCCAGCAGCATACTTCATGGACCTTCAGGAAACAATCCAAAAATTCATTTGGAACAAGAATGGATCCAGAATAACAAAAGCAACTCTAGGTAACAGAGACATGGCAGGGGGTATCACAATCCCCAACCTGCAACTCTACTACAAAGCTACTGTGATAAAAACACCATGGTACTGGCAAAGAAACAGACTTGAGGACCAGTAGAACAGATTAGAAGATGCAGAAACAGTGCCAGACACACTCACCTATCTCATCTTCGATAAAGGAGCCAATCACCCTCACTGGAGGAAAGATAGCCTCTTTAATAAATGGTGCTGGAAAAATTGGGCTTCAACTTGCCAAAGATTAAAACTAGACCTATATCTCTTGCCATGCACTAAACTAAAAGCAAAATGTATTAAAGATCTAAATATTAAAATAGAAACTCTGAACCAGTTGGAACAGAGGTTAGGTAGAACCCTTGAAGACATTGGTGTAGGAAAAGATTTTATGAAGAAAACCTCAGTTGCCCATGAACTAGCACAATCAATCAACAAGTGGGATCTCTTCTTATTAAAAGGCTTCTGCACAGCAAGAGAAACCACCAGCAGTGTGAAGAGACAACCCACAATGTGGGAAAAAAATCTTTACCTGCTCTTCCTCAGACAAAGGTCTATTATCTTGAATCAATAAAGAACTTAAAAAGATTAGACCTCCCAAATTTAACGACCCAATCCAAAAATGGGCATCTGAAATGAACAGACATTTCTCAGACAAAGAAGTAGGAATAGCAAATAAATACATGAAAAAATGTTCAACATCACTGGTCATTCGAGAGATGCAAATGAAAACAACACTGAGATTCCACCCACTCCAGAAAGAATGGCTGCTATCATGAAATCAACCAATAACAAATGCTGACGGGGCTGTGGGGAAAGAGGAACCCTGCTCCACTGCTGGTGGGAGTGTAGACTGGTGCAACCACTGTGGAAATCAGTATGGAGGTACCTCAAAGAACTAGGACTGCAAGTCCCATTTGACCCCACTATTCCACTGCTGGAGATCTTCCCCAAAGAATTAAAAGAATCATACCACAATGATATATGTGTGCCCATGTTCATAACAGTACAGTTTGTGATAGCTAAAACTTGGAAACAGCCCAAATGCCCATCAACTGGAGTCTGGATAAAGAAAATGTGGTTTTTTAGTAAAATGGAGTACTACTCAGCCATAAACAATGAGAACTTAGAGACATTTATAGCTAAGTGGATGCACATTGAGGCAATACTCTTAAGTGAAATAAATAGGACACACATGTATAAATAAATACCGAATAGTTTCTCTGGTGTGAGAAACTGAAAGTGTAAATAAGGACTAAAATGTATAATAGGTAATGTGAAATAAGAAGAAAAGGGACAAAGGGGGAAGGAAGTGGGAGGGCTAGGGGAAAGGATAGAAGGGAATGGGATTAATATGAGAAAATGGAAAAATAGGAACAAAATCCTTGTAAATAGGGAGGACTGGAGGGGTTGAAGGGAGGGCCGGGCAAGGGTGAAAAATAAGAACCGAGAGAGATTATGTAAAGGTGCAAATTTCCAATGATGAATGTCATTATATTGTATACCTAAAATGTACCAATGATTAGAATGAATAATCGATAATGCAAAATAGGAAGAATAGGTCCAAAGGGGTAGGGGTAGTGGGAGGGGCAGGGGAAAGGAAAGAAGGGAAAGGAAAAGTGCTGAGAAATGGAATAAGTGGACATAAAGTCTTTGTAAATAGGGAAGGGTGGAGGGCATAAAGGGAGGGCTAGGAATGGGGAAAAAGTAAGAACCAACATTCATTATGTAAAGGTACAATTCCCAATGAGAAATGTAATTATATTGTATACCTAAAATGTTCCAATAAAAGAATTTAACAAAAAAAATTTAAAAAATAAAATCTCTAATACTAATAACCTCAGAATTCCTTTTCTTATTTACCTCCCTTTGTAAAACAAGGGGGATTTACCCATTCCATGAACTGGGCCTTCCAGCTGAGAAGGCCAGGAACAGAATGCCCTTGTCCTGTGGTAAAATATATTGGATTCACTTTATTTCTTATCAATTTTGATAAATCATGGGATTCAGATTAGTTAGAAAATTTGGATAGAATGTTATCATTTATTTTAAAATTTCAATTGTAACTATTATAATTGTTATATGTATTTGCTCAGTATAAGAATCAAAAGCTACAGAGAGACATTCAATGAAAATTCTTCCTCTCACACATGCATCATTCAAACATTCCAAGTTCCTCTGAGTGGCTCTCAATCAGCAAGTTCCTGTGTAAAGATGTACAATGCTAATGAGCAAAATAGATGTCAATTCTTATGTTGCTCTTTTATTTATACTGAAAATAGGATCACATGCACATTTCCTGTGTCTTTCCTTTTTTCCAGTAATTTATCTTGAATGTTATTCCTTTTTAATATATATAATGGACACCATTCTTAACTTTCTTCTTTCCTATTAGTTTTTCTTAAACTAAGATTGTATTCTGAATATATGTCATGGTTACTTGAAGATAGATAAAGCATATGCATATATATATATATATCATAAAAAGATATAAAATAATAATAATAATATGACCACTCTACTTCATGGATTGAAAAAGAATATTACCAACACATTTGAAGCTCATTTTGTATTTCCCTTCATATTTTCTTTTATTCAGCATCCAGGTGTTTTAAGCAATTTAGATTTATATTTAATACTGTTTTGTTTCTTTTTAATGTTTTATGACACACATATATACGATTACTTAATTTTATGTTACATGTTTGGACAATAATAAATAGCAACAGTACTACATGCACTTTTCCACAGCATACTTTTTATGTGTGTGATTCATCCACATTAATGCACTTACTTAATGGTAGTTCATTAATTTTCCTCTCTGCACAGGAGTCCCAGTAGGATTATCCATTCTCCTGTTGCAGGACAGCTGAAATTATTTCCAATTTTTTTATCATGAATTACAGAGCTATTAACTTTTTTGTATATGCTTTATGCATATATTCTAGAATTTCTCTACAACCTGTACCACATAGTGTAATTGTGAAGGCATAGGGTATGAACACCAGCAACTTTACTTGCTCATACTACATTGCTGTCCAAAGTGCATAATGTGGACTTACTTTGCCATCACCATTGCTATATATTCTTTCAACAGTTTTGGTTGTTGCTAATCTTGTGAATGTAAAATTGCATCTCATTTTACTTCCTCTCTGTTATTCTGTATTAAATTTGAAATATTTCATATGTTTATTGATCACTGATTTTTTTTCTCTTCCTGAATGTATATATTCATGAGATACATTCACAAATAAAGACTATACACATATATGCACAATTTAAAGAATTGTTATAAATCAGAGTTGTATAATCACAATTCAAGTAAAACTCAAAATATCTCAATATTCCAAAATTCCCTCAACTCCACTCCCAATCTCTCTTCATTCCTCTGAACATAACCATAGTCCTTACTCACATCTTTTACATTTTACATTAACAGTTTCCTTGTTACTGTTTTTCTCTCCCATTCTCTCTCTCATTCATAATATAGATTAGTTTTATCCATCCTTCCATGCATTTTAATAAATTTTTTAAAAAATGGAATAATATTTAAGTCTTTTCAATCTTGTGTTTCACTTCTCATGCATCCAAGACATACATATTCTTGCACAGAGCTTTAGTTAATTCCTATTCGAGGCTAACAGGATTTCACAGCACTTTCTTTGGTCTCATTTTTAAATATTTTTATTGAAGACATTGTATTTCCACTTATAATACAGTGCTTATAAAGTGCATTGTTATAGTTTCCCTGTGCACATATTTCATGTTGAAGCCTTGAGAATGCCCAGTACTTTACTATAGCAGTTAACCTTTAACAACTGCCACAGAATTTGCTAGAAATTTAGGTCCTTCAATGTTTTATTGTGTGGAAAAATGATAAATCTATACTTGGGGTTGGCTTAATCAACCTCCTCCATGGTGGGCCCTGAGGAAGCACCACCAGAAGGAGGAGCTCCCCAACCGGGGAAACCCCCAGGCATTCCTCCAGGCATGCCACCTGCACTCTGGTACAGCTTGGTAATGATGGGATTGCAGACTTTCTCCAGTTCCTTCTGCTGATGTTCAAATTCTTCTTTCTCTGCAGTCTGATTCTTATCCAACCAGTTGATGATTTCATTACACTTATCAAGAATCTTCTGTTTATCTTCATCATTGATCTTGCCCTGAAGTTCCTCATCTTCAACAGTTGCTTTCATATTGAAAGGATAGGACTCCAGTGAATTCTTGGAAGACACTTTATCCTTCTGTTTCTCATCTTCAGCTTTGTACTTCTGTGCTCCCTGGACCATACGCTCTATGTCCTCCTTGCTCAAACAGCCCTTGTCATTAGTGATGGTAATCTTGTTCTCTTTCCATGTACTCTTGTCAATATCAGAGATATTGAGAATGCCATCAGTATCAATATCAAAGGTGACCTCAATCTGAGCAACACCACGGGGTGCAGGAGGTATGCCTGTGAGTTCAAACTTGCCAAGCAGGTTGCTGTCCTTAGTCATGGCATACGCACCTTCATATACCTGAATAAGCACACCAGGCTGGTTGTCATAGTAGGTAGTGAAGGTCTGTGTCTGCTTGGTAGGAATGGTAGTATTGCATTTGATGAGGACTGTCATGACTCCACCAGCAGTTTCAATACCAAGGGAAAGAGGAGTGACATCCAAGAGCAGCAAATCTTGACCATTTTCAGACTTGTCTCCAGACAGAATGGCTGCCTGAACAGCTGCACCATAAGCAACAGCCTCATCAGGGTTGATGCTCTTATTCAATTCTTTTCCATTGAAGAAATCTTGTAGAAGATTCTAGATCTTAGGGATATAGGTAAAACCACCCACTAGGACAATGTCATGGATTTATGACTTGTCTAGTTTGGCATCTCAAAGAGCCTCCTCCACAGGGTCCAGAGTGCCACAGAACAGGTCAGCATTCAACTCTTCAAATCGAGCATGAGTAATGGAGATACAGACATAGATTCCTTCATAGAAGGAATCAATCTCAGTACTGGCTTGGGAGCTGGAAGAGAGGGTTCTCCTGGCTTGTTCACATGCAGTACTGAGACAGCAGAGTCTTGTTCTCACTGATGTCTTTCTTATGCTTGCATTTGAACTCGGCAATAAAATGGTTGACCATTTGGTTGTCGAAGTCTTCTCCACCTAAGTGGCTGTTTCCAGCTGTAGATTTCACCTCAAAAGTTCCATCTTTAATAATGAGTATTGACACATCAAAAATGCCACCCCCTAAATAAAAAATCAGCACATTTCTTTCAGCTCCATCCTTTTTTGTCTAAGCCATAAGCAATAGCAGCAGCTCTTGGCTCACTGATAATTCCAAGTACATTAAGGCCAGCAATGGTTCCAGCTTTCATAGCACTTTTAATGTCTCCATTACATTGTTTTTTTCATTTTATTAGAACATGTGTGAGGTATATAATATTTACCTTTCTTGTGGGGAATTGGTACATGAACATAATATATCTTAAATCTATTTTTCATTCCCTTTCCCTTCCCTCACTCTCCCCCATCTAGATTCCCTTCCTTTTTTGTGCATATCTGCAGTATGTTTACGTTTCTTCTGTGTAGTTGATATTTGTACATTACACTCTTTCCATGTTTTGTATCAACTCTGTATCGACTTTCTCCTATGCATTTCCTGCGGCACAGAAAAGAGAAATTAAGGGATGCATAAAGAGTAGAATTACTGGTCTCAGGATATGCCTCTGTTTAGTTTATTTAGATAATGTCAAATTGCTTTTGAAAGTGGTTGTAGCAAAATTACATGTCTGCTTGTAGTCTGTGACAGTTCCTGTTTGTCCAAATTTTATGACCACTTCTTGGCCAGACAGCTTTATTTATTTTTTTAACCTGTCTAGTACTTGTTGATATATCACTTTTTTTTTTTTTTGCAGTTTCCATTTTTAGGTGTTTTTCATCACTACCTCATATTTTTGTTTTCCATCTGTATTTCCTGTTTTGTGACATATCTCTCATATGTTATATTTTTTAAGGAACTTGAATTAGTTTTGATAGTCTAGATACGATTTTTTTCTCAGTACCTGTGTTATAAGTATCTTCTTCCACTCGGTAGCTTGTCTTTTCATTTTCATTATGATATCATTTGATAAATAGAAGTTTTTATTTTACATAGTAGAACTTGTCAATCATTTTCTTTATATTTAATTTTTTGTTTTACATTTCACTTTTTAAACCTTTCCTTATCTTGAGATTATATACTATTGTCCCAGAATATCATACAGAATTCCTATTCACCTTTCATTTGGAATTGAATAGATTCATTTGGAATTGATTAATTTTATAGTTTGATGTTGAGATAAAATTTAATTCTTTTCCTCTTTGATACCCAATAAGTGGTTTATTTTGTCCCAAAGATTTGACATGTGACTTCTATGTACATATGGTATGCATCCAATGTTCATAATTTTGCAAGTTTTGAGGGGACCTTTGTTTCTTACTTCAGGGGTTTTAATTTTTGTCCCTTGCTTGTCTTGGTTTTTATTGCTTAGTAAAAACCTCATGATACCTATCTAGTATGTTCTCTCATTTATTCTTCTTACTGTGTATCATGGCTCTCTTTTTTTTACTTTCACAAATTGTTAGTTTTATAAAATTAAGCCATTGACAGATGAGTAAAATGTATCTACTTATTCATTTAAACTTAGTTTCCTTTAGTGATTTTTAATAAAAATCATTAATAAATTTCATTGTAAATTTTCTCATATTTTTGTTCTATTTATTCTAGATTATTTTTTCTATTCTAAATTTTATTCTTTTTAAAAGTAAGCATTTGTTAATGTTCAAAAAAGCAAGTGACATTTTTATATATTGTTAATGACTAACGTAACTTTTTACCTTATTTCATTAAATCATTTATTGGTAGATTATATTAATTTTCTTTGTTGACTATCATTATTTGCAAATAATTTTTATCGATCTAAAGGGAATTCTTTTTTCATTGAATTTGAAGTTGCTATAAATTTTAATAGGTACATAAAATATTTTAAATGTTTTTAATCACTGTTTTCTACATGTTTTGAGCATGAATTAATGTCAAGTGTGGATTGAATATTCTTCATTGAGAAGTTCAATGAGATGATCATATTTTTACATTCATATGTTAATGGAGTGATGTTAAATCAATTTTCTGTTCCTAGAATATACCCAACTTACTCAAATCTGACTCTATAGAAGTGATTTTCCCTTGCCCTTTCTTTTTCTTTCCAATGCTGAGGTGCAAAATAAACCCAGCACTACACTACAGTAAAATATTGCCTTAAAGTATTTCATATCTCACCAGTGTAGTTCAAATTTGGGTGAAACATTTGTGTGAGCTGACTTACGATTCCATTTTCCAAGAGGAAATATTTCATTCTTTGGTCTACAACTGTGATCAGTATAGATATGGTCCCAATATTTGCAAGGTCACTCTACCCCTCACCCAACCTATTAAAAATTGTATTAACATTGTAGCCTTTTTTGATACAATTTTTAAAGGGAGTTTTGAACTTAATGCCCCACAATGCATGAGTCTGACCTTTTCCCCTTTCTTACATGGTTCGTAACACTGTTGATCCAGGTCACTAAGGAATAGAAAGTTCTTCAAGCAATTACAAGTTCTAGCACTTGCTTCCCTCTAGATTTGTGCTTTAGCTTAATTTCCAGTTTCTAAGGAAGTCTCTTTATCACAAGTTTAGCCCTATATGTTAAATATTTTAATATTGATTCTTTATTCCATTTGCTCCATCATTAAAGTTTTTCTCAATATCTGGTATTGAGCAAAATGAAAATTACTTTTTATATGGACACTGAAATATAGCATTCAGTTGTATGCATGTAACATAATATATGTAGCTATATGTTTTGTTTTTAATGTCAACAAAACTACTTTGAAAATAATTTCACAGAATAGGAGTATATAAGTGAAAAGTAGTATAAATATATGGACAAATTCTATGCACATTTGTCACTGTGACAGATAACTGCCAAGTTAGTCTTTCAGAAATTGTATTACATTATTTCCAGCACCAATATATGAAACTACTTGTTTCTCTTCACCTTTATGGCATATCTGTTATCAATCCTTGATTTTCATCAATCTTTTTGGAATAAAAAAGTGACATGTCCGTTTTGGCTTAATTGCAATTCTCATTCTCTAGACGAAGTCTTAAACATGGTTAACAACAACTTGGAGCTCTTTTTCTGTAAATTTTCTGTTCATATTTGTGTATATACCCTTTGCTTGGTTTCTGATGAATTTATGGTCATTTTATATTGATTTGCAATTTACTTAATTTCTTTTGATGAGTTACCAACATTATTTTCTGTGTTTAGTATTATAATTTTGCATATTTTGGTTATGAAGAACTATCTTAAATAAATCTCTTGCTTCTGTGTGGTAAGCCAGTATTGCTATAGCCCTCTAAATTGAGGTATTATAAATTGGCACCTTTGTCATTACTTACTTTTTTATCAACTTCAGTGTTCCATTCCTAGAAAATACAAGTACCCATATTCAGAATATCTCTAAGTGTTTTCCTCAATTAAAAATGACTAGGTTAGGCAACTGACCAGTTAATAAAAAATGAAAGAAGAATATCATTTAAAACATATATGATTTGTATTTCTATGGACAATTTTTAAATACATATGAATGGATACTCATGAAGCAACACTGTTGATTCTTTGCCCACAACACTCATTTGTTTTTTTAACAGCTCTCTTTTGAACATATATCTTGTTCGACAAGAGTTCAGTCATCCTATTTCAGATATCACTTTTCCATAAGGCAATATTGCTATTTACCTAGTCAATTTTAAAGTTTTCTTGGTAGGGGGGAGTATTCTAGATGCCAAACTCTTCTAGAATTTGAACTTCATTCTAGTCATTCATTGCTCCCTGTTCAAGAGCATTTATTTAATGCATATTTTAGGAAGTAATCCACTAGCTTTAATCACAGGATTATGATCATCTGTCAACATGTGATACAGCAAAAATGAAGAATGAAAATTAATGCAGTGACTTGGTTAATTTGAATTAAATTAAGTACACTTCAATCTCCCATGGAAAGTGATGGTTAATTCAATGAGTTGATTAAGTGGAGGTAGATTAAGACAGTTTAAATTGTGCCTGCCATTTTTACTTTTCTTACAAGTGACAGATACATTTTTAAGTCATTTAGTCTTCTGATTTTTAGCTCTTTTTTAAAAAGGCAGATTAAAATAATGTATAGATGTAATTATGTTCTTGAGAGTGGATTTAAAACAATGTTGGCTATTCAAAAAATCTGAAAAAAATGACAAAAATACTTTTCCCTTTATACAATTGGCACCATTTGATTTGAAATGTATTTTCTAAAACTTCTTCATGTACTGATCTTTAGATATCAATAGTTTGCAGAAGTTGGCATAATAGTTCAGGTTCTTAAATTGGAAGCATTACTTTTTATTTGGTTTTGTTTTCATCTGGAAATCTGAAAAAATACTGTGGTAGAGCAACTAAAACCATATATCAAAAACTAACAACCATTGAAATGTCTAAAAGCATTGTAATCATCATCTCATCACCATATTTAGAACTATCATTTACTAAATATATACTACATCTGTCATCCTATTCAGTTTACTGATTAAAAACTACAAAGACAATGAAAGGATGAGTTATTCACATTTTCCTGATAGGGAAAATTTTAGTAAAATATATTTTTTAAAGGATGATACAACACATGGGAGAACAGGTTTAATAATTGTCTTATCTTTTTCCCCTTCAGTAGATATTTTTCACATACATACCTGTATTCATTAAAAATTCACTTTAATATACCAAAAATCAGCATGAGTTACCTTAATCAAAAGGGGACTTAAAGGGTATGAGTTCATTTCATCAATATGACTAACTCTTCAGTGTTTGGAAGGGGTCTGGGATCAGAAATTGGAAAATCAACAGACACCCAGACCTTTTGGTATTCTTTTGGGTTATTTTCTTCTCACCCCTGGCCCCTCTGTCCTGGAACCTCACTAATTAAATGGGTGTAATACCAGTCACAAAGATTGCCTTGGAATTTCACTTTCTAATTCCTGGAATCCAAATCTAATTTTCCTAGCATATGATATGTCAGTTATTCATCACTTATCAATGAAGGTGGGGAGAATTTATGCATTACAAATAAAGGGCATCTCATCCCTGGAAATACAAGGGAAATTTTGTAAATGAAATAGTTAAAATTTACCCAACAACTTACCCAACTCTCCATTTTCTTCTACATATACAGTTGAATTAAATGCTCCAACTATTTTACAGTCAAATATAGCAAGGTGATATTTTCCACCACAGAATGTGACTACAAATGATGTGTGTCTATTCTAGGCTCAGATTCTATCAGACTCGTTCATACTTCCTCCTGTCAGAGCTGACCAAAATAGAGAAATCTTAGAGTAGCCTAGAAACTTATTTTATGAAGTTGTCAGAACTCTGCAACCTAAATCTCTAAAGGACCTGGTAGAATATTATTGCTTGGCCAAACTTTCAACCTGCTCATTTCTCTTACTTACAAGTTTCAGTACATTTGAGTAATACATTTTGAGAAGTTTTTTTTTCAGTACTGAGGTCAAATCCAAGGCATTCACACTGTTATATCCCAGCCCTTTTTTATTTTTTTATTTTGAGACAGTGTCTCACTAAGTGGGTAAATTGCCCAGACTAAACTCAGACTTGTGATCCTCCTGTGGGAGGATTAAGTTTTACAACAGTAAATACATTTCTCTTAGTTTATACCTAAGAAAAGTCTCATGGGCTGAAAAACATTTTGGAAGATATTTTCTAAGTACTTCAAAACCATAAAGAGTAAAGTAAAAATCACTGGAGAACTATAAGTCACAGTGACATTTCTTTGTTTGTTTGTTTATTTTATTTTGTTTTGTGGTACTGGGATCCAAACTCAGGATCTTGCGCTTGCGAGGCAGGTGCCACACCACTGAACTAAATCCCTGGCCCTACGATGACAATTCTCTGAATTCACCTGTTTAATCTCCAACAGTTATTTTATAATGTCTACATGAATTTGTCACACAACATCACTTTCTGTAATCATGGTTAGAGTGGAAATCTTTGTTTTTCCCCTGTGTGGTACTTTGAAATAGGATCTCCTTAATAATCTATTTTGCTAAATTGTTCAGTCTGGGCTCAAACTTGACGTCTTCCTTCTTCAGACTCCCACAGTTCTGGGATTAGAGGAGTGGGCCACCCAGCTACAGTGGAAATCTTCATTTTGGCTGCTTGGACTCATTTTGCTTTGTTAACTCTCACTCATATATTAAGGGGACAGATTCTAGTTGTTTCCTTTTTCTCCTTCAGGACATAGTTTCCAACAGCAGCTAATTATCAAAAGGTAATTAGATTTTTCCAAAATAGTCAGCATAAATTTTTAACATACTTCTGTGCTTATCCACAGAAATTCAAAATTATTTTGGCTCAGCCATTGTCCTGAAGGAGATTGCTATCTAATTAAGTTAAACATTATACACCTATAACATCTGACTACACACCTGTAATTCCAGCACTCAGGAGGTTGAGGCAGGAGGATCATCTCTGAGTTCAAGGCCACCCTGATCTACATAGTGAGACCTCCCTGCAAAAAGACATATAACTCTACAATGATTAAACAGAAAATAAAATATTTTCAATGCCAAACATGAATGTTTTAATGTATACAATTAAAAAAATGATTCCAAAGGCATACATTCTATCTCCCACAACATTAGAAAATAAAATGAAAATCTTAGGATTCCTATGTTAAAATTCTAAATATATATAACCCTTGTATAGATAGATACAGATATAGCTAGGTATGTAGGATTAATATGCAAACAATATTTGAAAGACTGTCCTTCCAAATATGCATAGCAATTATATCATTATAGTGGGATTATAATAATTTTAATGAATTGTTTATTTTTATCTCTAGTTTTCTTGTTTAATAGATTCATATTGAATACAACATAGAAAAACTTAAAGAAAAGTATGTGAACAAAAAGGGGGATTCTGTTCATTGCCTGTGAGTTACATCTAAAATATTTTTAAAAGAGAGGTCAGGGAAAATGTCAAGTGCCAAGCTGTGTTTATTTTGCAATAAAGCAAAAGAGGTTAAAAGAAGATAAGAAAAAAAATAATAGAACAATCACACCTAAGAACTCCTCAAATATTTGAGAAAGGACTACATTCTGTGAGGAGTTAGCATGCTTATGAATATATATTAAGATTTTGATACCAGGTTAGCTTATAAAATCCTTTAGTCTTTCAGAGTTGAATTTCTTTTCACAAGCCAAACATATCTTTTGTATATATGACTGGCCCAGGAGAGGGCAGACCACCACACAAAGAAATTTAACTTGAACTTCTAGAGAAATAACGCCTATAACATGACTAAATCCCTACAAAAGGAAATGGCAACTCGCTCTCAGTATAAGGGATGTTCTTTTCTCTCAGTATTTTCATTACAACATGTGACCAACTTCAAACACAAATGCTCCTTTCTGAATAAATGTTTACCGTGGTGACTCTGGTGCTATGAGTGCCTTATTAAAAGAAGTCTACACTTATTCTCAGATTAGAAATTTTCCACATAGTAGTGAATCCCTTTTTAAATCAAAGTTTGCTGACACTTATAAAGGAAATAGACAAAAACACTATGGAAGTGAACCATACATAATTAAGTGAGCAAACAAATGTCAAACTAATTTTTTTGGAAAGAGAAGAAAATATGATAGTAAATGAATAATCTATAGTTCCCTAAAATTAAACTTCTTATAGAGCAAAGTTATTTACAAGCTCTGCAAATTTATATTGTTAAGTATTTGTTTTAAGATTTCAAAGACCATTTATTTCTTTCAAACATTTAAAATTCAAACTATTACCATGTAAATTTTTTATTACTTGCACAAAAGAAAAGAATCTAAAGACATGATATACTGGTAAAATAACTATATCTTATTATATTTTGGGTGTTCCAGTAAGATTCACCAAGAATTCATCACAATCTATTGTGTCCTTTTGCCATCTGGTTTAAATCATCTTTCAGGCCAAATCCTAAAGTACAAAATGTCAGGTTGATATTTACAATAAATTCAAGATTTTAAAAGCTATCCAAAGCTTATTTGCTTTTACTGTTCCCATTCTTTGTTTAATGAGCTGATATTAAAATGACCTGTCATTATTAAAGTAAGGGTTTAAAAATTACAAACATGTGCAAATTAGCATATAACTAAACTCTGAAATTAATGGGTATATAAGAAAGATTGGTTGCCAGAATATTTATTTTTCTGAAGTTTTCTTTCTTACACATCTTCCAATGGGCATTTCATAGTAACTGAGTGCATTAAAGATTTCAGGTTAAATTATGATAAATTATTTCCAAAACCAAAAGAAAAATTTATAAGACCAAAATTAAATTCTCCTAAACTCCAAATTAAAATGTGTTTACATTTAGTCATGTCAATGCAAAGTTTTATTTACTTTGACTAAAGCTATTTTTTTCAAAGTTTAGATAAAAATTAGTCTAACCAATTATATGTCTAAAATCATTATTCATAGCTTTATCATTTTATGTTCTAATAAGCAAATTTTAAAATACCTGTCCACATGATTGTGCTCTTGGATAACAAACATTTCTAATTCTGGGATGGGAATTTTTTAAATAAACAGGATTAACATTTGAACTTCAAATAGGAAAATAACTCAGTTCAGCTCTTCTCTACCTCTGGGTGTGGTCAGAAGTCACAAGTAAAGCACACAGAATCTTTGATTTTATGAATTGTTTGATTAACTTTTTGAGATTTTATTTAAAGGCAAAAATGCTTTCATTATCTTTTTGAGTACTTTGATAACTTTACCAATGAAACGGGGATATTCTGTACTGCCAAAGTTCTCTGAACAAAGAAAGCTTAATGTCTGTTAACTAAAGGTTTACAGCTTGTCAACTTAACCAACAGAAAATGTTTGCCTCATATGTTTATTTATACATTTTGGAACTAGATGGTGTTCTCCCTATGCTGCCACCAAGGAAATAAAGCATGTCACTCTAGCAATTAATTTTCCTGTGTTTATTAGTCAGCAAACAATTGTCTGATTTTAAATCATGAAGGAAACAAAGTCAATCTAGTCCTCTCTCTCAAATTGTAGACAGAAAATAATGCCCTGGAAGAATGCACAATCCCTTCCACAGTTTGAATCAAGACATTTTTATACTAAAATCAGGCACACTACCTTATAGTCACTGGTTCAGTAATAAAGAACTCAAGGACACTCACTGGGAGCTTTGTCTGAAGGATGAATGTTCAGGCTTGGGAAAGCAGACGTGGTCAGCCACTTTGTTAGACATCGGGTTACCACAAGCCCCACCCATACTCAGCCACATTCTCTGAGCCTTAGACATGTCTTATTTCACAGAGAAAATTGGGCTTTTTGTGTACCACTTAGCAAATTGTGGAGACTCTGCTCATCTACCTGTGTTAGAAGCTTTACACAAATGTTGTCCAATGGAAATTGGAGTTTCAAATAGAATTTTAAATTACCAACTAGCCTCATAAAAAAACCTGTTGAAAACATGTTTTAAAATGTTGTATTTATTCCTATACATCCAAAACATTAGTTTTTATGTCAACACGAAACTATCATAAAAATTATGAACTAAATAGTTCACTTTTTATCATGCTGTGTATTTTACACTTACAGAGCACTGAACTCATCTCATTTCAGACAGTCACATGTTTTCAGTAGCCTCCAGTGAGTAGTGCTTAGCAGGTTATACAGTACAGTTCAACACCACCTCTAATCTACAAACCTTTACAGGCTCTAAATACAAAGAAATACTTAAACAATTATGAAATTCAAGAATAGTTTAATATAATTAGTACAAATAAACTAGTGGCAAATGTTTATATTATATCTCTAGAGTGCCGTAGTGAAATGTACAGTGCTTGGGCATATTATTTCACTTCATCACACTTCACTTGCCCCATCTAAAACAGAAGAAACACAATATTACCTACCTTAAAGGGTTGTTGGAAGATTAAGTCAGTTTGTCTAGAGCACACAGAATACTGCTGGGAAATCAAGTGTTCTTCAAGTAACACCAGGAATTATTGTTGTCCTTGTTGCTTCAGTTCCTAATATTACTTACATAGAAAAGTTATTCTCAAAGTATGTTCCTTGTACCATTACCATCATCTGCAAACTTCTTATAAACACAAAGCTACAGAATGAGAATAGTTACAGCTTATATCTAGATGTCCCCCCAAAGACTCATGCCCTCATAGGTGGGGCTTTATGGAGCTGGCTGGATCTAGGGTGTATTATACTGGGATTAAGGGTGTGTGGTACTACATTAGCCCATTAATTGGTTTAGCATAGGTGAGGGGGAAAGCCCACCCAGGTGTGGGTAGCACCAATCAGTAGGCTTATAGCCTGGATGGAAAATAAAAGAAGAGAGGGAAGGCAGGCTTTTCGCTACTGTTTTGCTACTTGCTGCTCATTGCCTTCTGCTTGCCATGCCATAGACTGTTTCTCCTCTGGATGCCCCTCTGCCCTGCCACCCTGCCTTGGAACCACCTGACTATGGACTGAAACCTTTACGAACTGTGAGATGAAATAAACCTTTCCTCTTTTAACTTTGGGTATCAGATATTTTGTCTTCTGCAATGAGAAAAATAAACAAAACAAGAACCATCATTTTAACATTTTAACAAGATTTCTAGATAAATCTATGCACATTAAGATGTGTAAAACAATGGTGTATAAATTAAGAAGAGACATAAAAATTCCCAAATATGGATCAGGAAATTACAATTGATGCTTAATTTGCAAGAAGAAACACTGAAGGAAATAAATTAAATACAAAGCTATAGAAATGAAAAAACTTAAAAAGAATGTAACACACAGTAAAAAGCCCAAGGAACTCTAACTATTGGAATGAATTTCAATTTTAATAATTCAGAACCAGTAAGGCCTGAATAAATCATGGCTTTGCTACATTACAGAGAATTAAATGGTAAGGCTAAAATTGGCATGACTAAAGTGGACAATAAAATAGCAGAACCAAAATTTATTCAGTCTTACCACATAAGAGTATATAGAATAGGATAATAATAGTAGTAATACTGGTAATAGTAATGAACTGAACAATGCTAAATGCTAGTTACTGAAGCTTTGGATTTGGGATATTTAACTTAAGCATCAGAGCAGCCCTATGAGGCAGGTATTAATATTATTTCTATTTTATAAGTATAAGTTTTACACAAATGGTATTAGTTACTTGTACGAATTCACCAAACTAGGAAGTTGCTGAGTTCCTCTGTGCTCAGGATGTCTGGCTCCCAAAACAATATTCTTAATCACTGTACTATATATATCCTGCCTAATTGACTTAGCACTTGGGGCAAGAGGGTATTTGATGGACAACAGAAGACCTAATTGCCCAATAAGGAATTGAGTAATAAGTGCATAAATAGTTAGTAACTCTATAAATACTGTATTCCAGAGTTTTGAAATCCAAACATATTTTCATGCACAGCACTTTCAGAAAATATCTAATATATAAAATAATACTGGCTATTCTAGTTAATTACAGCTATGCTAAAGTTTGAATATAAAAAGAATAAATATTGGAAAAGTATTACGGGTTTGATTAAAGAATCTCATGTCTATCTTAGATAAGTAATAATGCTATTTTTGTCCTTCTATGGCTTAGATCTAGAATGTCCCCCCCAAAATTTCAAAATTTCATGTGTTTAAAGATGGGTCTTTAAGGATGGGAGGTGATAGGATCATGAGGGCACTGTACACATTAGTTGCATTGAAGAGCTCATAGTTAAGATGCATTAATAATTCCATAACTAAGATGCATTGATGAATTCATAGCTAAGACAAGTTCAATAAAATGCATGGAAAGTTCATAGTTAAGAGTGATTTTAGGAGGTGGAGCTTGGTTGGGAGAAGTATGCCACTGGGACATTCTTTTGGAGGGTGTATCTCCCTCCCCAGCTCCTCCTTCCTCTGTTTCCTGGCTGCCATATGTTGAGCAACTTTCCTCTACCGTGCCCTTTGTCAGGCCCTTTCTGCCTCAGAGAGAAACAATTATGGAATAATTGTCTGAAAACCATGACCCAAAATAAACATCTTTTCCTTCAACTTGTGAGTGTAAGGTATTTTTTCCCAGTGATGGGAAACTGACTAATACGTATCCTCTATCCCCAAGGTCTAGTGAATAGGGGAATAAGAAAAATTAATATTGCCAACCAGTGGGTTTTCAGACCTTTTGATACTTTCAGTCCATTTTTAGGACTTAAAGTTTGAAAAGATTATTGAAACCTAAATCTCTTTTTATATAATTAATCGATCACATTAAATCTTATTACTCTGTCTTGGCACCTAAGCTAGTGATGAAGCAGAGGTGAGGAGAACAGAGATTAAGTGCAAAACATTCCTGTTAATAGTAGGCATTTACAGCCTCCCCTTTTTTATCACAACTCATCTTGGAGTTCATAGTATAACCAAAGCTCAAATTCTGGACCATTTATGAGCTTTACTAATTTTCTGCCATTTTAACAGCTCCAAAAGTTCTTCTCCAGATGCACATAATACTGTAAGTATCTTCACCTCACTCTCCAGTGGACAGTCCATCCCATAGAACCTTGCCACTGGGTTATTCTCACTTTCTATGGAAAGATTTCTTGGAGTGTCTAAAAGGTCCCTGAAGCCCAAAGTGCTTTGAACACACTTCATCCACAGAATCTCATGGTTTCATGGCAATTCCAACTGGTATCCCTGTTACACTTTCCCCACCCCACATTGCAGTCACATTGGCACTAACTTTTGTTTTGGGACTAAGTGACTTAGTAATAAGACAGCATCATTCATCCCATATCTAGGATAAAACGTGCAGCATTATGTGGGAGTTTGTTAGAAATGTATACTCAGATTCCTGCACCATAATTAAGCAGGAAAAGGCCATTACCATTGCCCAATGCAAAAAAAAGTAAAAAGAGAGCAATGATTATGCCTTCCTGAGCACTTCTCATACCCAAATTACTCTCCTTCTGGCACTTGTCCTGCTTATTGCAGTTCCTTATTTTAACTAACTAAATGATTCTTCAATCAAAGACTTTTTGTTGTCAGCATTAAGCTGTCTTCAGAGAGAATCCACAATTGAGTCATGGACTCCAGGAATCAAGAATGAGTCTCAATAATCTTTACTTTCTTTCTATATTAGTCACTTTTTGTCTCTAGACAAAATATGCAACACCCACACTTTAAAAGAAGAGAGATTGAATTTGCTCATGTTTGCAATCTATAAAAGGATAGTTCAAAGGCAAATATATTATGGAGGAAGGATAAAGAAGAACAAAACTGCTCAGTTCACAACAACCAGTAAGCAGAGCTGAGAAGCAGTATCAGATAGGAATGGATAAGGGACTGTATGTTGTACCCACCAATCTCAGTAACCCTTAAGTTAAATGACACATCCACAAGTATGCTTTACTACTCTGGTAGGCTTCTTTCAATCCAATGAAGTTAATGTAACAGGATTAGTGGTCACAATCCACTTGTTAACTTCTCACCCGAACACATCTCCTTATACCATAATTAATCTTCAAAGTAAATTCATAATTCCGCTAGCACAGTGCAACTATCTTATTTACTTTTGGACTCAATCACAGAATCCCTTGCCCTAAAGTCTCAACAGTTTCAGCATTTTTCAAATTCCAAGTCAGAGTCTCTTCCAAGACTCAAGGCAAACTCTTAGCTATGAACCTCTGTAAATGTCAAAAAAGTTACATAATCTCAAGAAACAATAGCACAAGATAAATAGTCCTATTCCAAAATGGAGAAAAAGGAGCAGGATAGAAAAGAATCAGACCAAAGCAAGATCAATCAAGACCCCACACGGCAAACATTAAATACTACGGATAAATGTCCGAAATCCAGGGCAAGTGGTGGGGAGATGTGTGTTCTAGGGAGTGTAAGTGGCCTCATCCTATGACATTGTCAGTTGCAGCCCACATGGTTTTTTTATTGAGCCGGCTCCATTCACTGACTGCAGTTTTTTCTTCAGAAGTTCCATGTCTCTGGCTTCTCAGACTTCCTAGGTTCCCAAATTCATCTTTGGCTTCTTTCCCACAGATTCTCAGATTGCCCTGAAAGGGGCTTCCTGCCTGGCTTCTCAGGTCTTTCTTTGAAATATGGGTAGAAGCCTCTCTGACCCCACAGCCTGTCATTCTACATGTTGGTAAAGTCAGCATCACATGGATGATGCCAAGGTCTGCTTTCATTGGAAGCAATAGCCAGACCTTCCTGTAGCTGTCTCTGAATGCCTAGATGTCTGAACAGTATGAAATAAATGCCAGGGAACAAATATTCTGGAAAGACTTTCTTGAGAAAGGGACACAGGGACTTTCTTAGATTTTTGCAAACTCGAGCTTGTGATGGTTGAGATCATCTTGATTTCCAAGATCCCTCAAACTCTCTGGTTTCAGTTCAGATAGCATAAATCTTTTGCCTTTTACCAAGATGCCCTCATGACATCTTTCTTCTTGTTCCTGTATAGAGGTTGATTTCTTTTTAATATCTCTCTTTAACAACCACAACTTGTTGACCCTAACTTTACATGTGGTTCCTTCTGGGCCAATTTAAGTTTTCCAAATGTTTCTTCTCCTCTTTTTCCTCCAATTCTCACCAGACATGTGACTAAAAACAACCAGCAGTACCCATGTCATAGCCTGAATGTTTCGCTGTTCTAAAATTTCCTACACTAGATTAATAAATCTACCACACTTAATCTCAGTCTTCTATAAAGTCTCTGAACATAGGCAAAATGTAGCTAAATTTCCTGCCATAATGTAGCACACAAGTCCTCTAGTCCAACTGCCAATGGAGTCCTTGTTCCCAACTGAAACCTGAGCATGGCCTCTACTGTCTGTTCCTATCCACATTTTGGTCTTCTGAGCTCTGACCAGAATCATCCAGCAGGCTCTGCTTGCTGCATTCTAGAGTTTTTCTTGCTTGCATCTCTAAACCTTTCCAAACTCCTCCAGCAAACCAGTTTCAAAGGCTTCTAAACTACCTGGTCAACAACAGTTAGTACAATGAACCCCACGCTCAGTACTAATTTTCTGTATTAGCCATTTTTTTTCTGTCACTAGATACAATATCCAGTACCTACAACTTTAAAAAGGAGTTTAATGTACTCATGTTTTCAGTCTATGATCAGGCAGAAACGTCAGCGGTGAGAAAGAAATAGAGGAACAAAGCTGCTCAGTCCATGGAGGCTTGAAAACAGAGAAGGGGAATAATACCAGAGAGGAATGAGAAAGCAACAAGAAATAGTAGCCAAGGCCACGCCTCCATGACACACCCACACACTCCCAAGAAAATGCTTAACTGATCCAGAGTCGCGCTGAAAACACCGAATCAGCCCGCTGCAGACAGGCAGGTCTGTGGACACGGTCCGAGGTAGCCAGTCGCGCTGAAAACACCACATCAGCCCACGCCCCGGCAGCAATCCACTGCCGCCCCCCCCCCCCCCCCCCCCGCGCGCTCCTTTGGCCTCTTTGTACAACCTGGTTCCACACTACAAAGACGCAGAGGACTTCGGACAACCAGACCACTGTACTGGAGCTAATCAAGTTCTCAGCATTTAAAGAATTCCTGCCCAGAGGTAGGGGCTTCCGAGCCGCTGTCCCACTGCTCCTGGTCCAGAGGAAGGGGCTGCCCGCCCACCATCCCTACCGCTGCTCCTTGCCCCTGGCCCACCTCTCCCAGCTCAGAGGAGGTGAGCCGCGCGGAAGGCAACAGCACCCCTCCCAGAAGGAAGGGTGGAGGGGGTGAAGGGGGGGCTAGGAATGGGGAAAAAATAAGAACCAAGATGCATCATGTAAAGGTACAAGTTCCCAATGAGAAATGTGTTGTATACCTAAAATGTACCAATAAAAGAATTAAAAAAAAAAAAAAAAGAATATGCTTTACTAATCCGCTAATGTGTTTCTTTTTTTTCTTTTTTGGTACCAGGGATGGAATTGAACTCAGGACTTTGCACTTACAAGGCAGGCACGGTGCCACTGAGCTAAATCCCTGGCTTTGCTAAGGTGTTTCTTAGCCCAACTAAATTAACATATTAGAATTAATGATCACACTTCCATTATCATATCAGATTTCCAAATTACAAAGTGTTAAAAATGTAGAATTTAAATATAAAGGCAAATATTTTGCTTTTTAGTAAGGTCTGAATCAATAGACATAAATGTGATATGTGAAGATAAACACTATGCCAAGTGTGAAATGCTTTATTTAGTTGAATAAGAATATTCATAATAAATTTAAGAAGTGAAACTGATATTTTAGCAGTTCTGATTTCCTGTTTCACTAATATTTGGAATATGAGGATAGAAGTATTTCCAAAGCTAACTGTCATCATAAACTTTAGAGATAATGGTTACTATTATCCCCACTTCATGGACGAAAAATATGAAGCTTAAAAGTCATTTTCTCAGGCTTTGGTGAAAGAGAGAATCTCTCAAATAATTGAAAGCATCTTGACATTGGCCCATATTAGAGGTATCTGTGGTGTTTATACAATCTTAATTCAATGTAACAAGATATGAGCTTTCAGCACATTTACCAAAATTCACTGATAATTGTTTTGGAGTGGTAATAGATCCAACTAATGATATGTATCCAAGGTCATATGTTGTCAAAGGTCAATCTCACAGAAGATTGATTCCAAATTAATAAGTGAAAGTAAAGTTATATAAGCTCCTTAAAATAGATTTGCTGGGAGCACTTTATTTGGCAGACTTCTCAGACATTATTACTTCTCCTTCCAATTTCTCTCACTTTAGCTGATAACATGTACACTGATAAACACCAGTACATGTTCCTTTGCCCAGGTGCACCATAGTTTTTCGAAATGCAACTGGCACAGTTCAGTAAACTCTGAGATCTTGGCAAGATGTATGCTACTGGTGCGTGACTTTGGTTCAAATGTACTGAAAACTTTTAAATATGTATTCTGGAAGTAATAATTTCTCATTCCTTATATTCTTAGAATGAGCATATGCCAAATAGATACTATAACATAGCTGTATATGATTTGTCCCAAATTGAGAATGCTGATTTACTGAATGTAGAGAGAAGTGTTAGTTATAAAAGCACCACAAAATAATATTCCCACCTGAGTAATATACATTCTGTGTAAGTAGTGTCATTTTTGTGCACAGATCCTTGCTACTCAAAGTACCAATCATCAGAACCAGCATTGCCTATAGAGCTTGCTAACTATGCAAGCTCTTGGGCCCCAGTCCACAGCTATTAAACAAGAATCTGTATGTTAATACCTCCATGAGATTCAAAGACATATTAGTTTAAAAAGCACTTATCTACATAACAACACTGTACACATCATTCAGCTTCTTCCTTTAATCATAATATGTTGTCAGGAATTGTATCATCTAAAAATAGCCATTCCTATCAGCAATCATTTAAAAATATTTCTAAGTGAAATTAAAATATAAATCGCTATGTTTTAGACCTAAAATGTCCCCCAAAGTTCCATGTGTTCAGAGGTGGGAATTTTGGAAAGTGACTGGAGCATGAGTGCGGTACATTAATCACTGGATTAATTCACTGATGAGGTCAGTAGTTAAATATACTACACGGAGGTAGGGCCCAGACGGAGGACTGGTCTCCGGAAGCAGGGCCTGAAAGGGAATATTCTTCTTCCCATCTTCTCCCTTCCTTCACTCTTCTTCCTAGCTGCCATGGACTGAGAAACTTTCTTCCACTCTGCTTCTCTATCATGCCCTTTCTCCCTGAGTTAACCATCCGTGGACTGAACCTCTGAAAGTGAAATCTAAAATAAATCTTTTCCCTTTTAAATTGCAGGTGTTATGTATCATGTTGCTGAAGAAAACTGACTGATACATAAATATTTCTGAAATTCATATTTCTAAAGTTTTTAAAAAGTTCAGTAGATGTTTTTAAATTGCAAAATTTTTGTTGTAAAGAATGAGAAAATTTTAAAATTTTTTCAACCATCTAAATGCATACATATGATATATATGATAAATGAAAACTTATATAATATCACAAGTTTGAGAAACATAATACAAAAATAAGATACTGTAAGTATTCTTTGGACTAGAAACAAGGTATTAGGAGGGACAAAAGGGAAGATCCACTCTATATCTTGGAAAAACTATGGCCCTCTGGTTTTTAAATTATACAGTAGTTCATTAGGTTTAAACTGAGATTATTCAAATGGCAGAACTTCAAAGACCTGGCTGTATACTATACAGCAAATCCTCCAGAATAAGTGTTGTTTAGGCTCAGAAGTAGAAAAGAGAGAAAATGGAGGAATAGAGAAGGAGAAAGAGAAGGAGAACGAGGAGAAATACTGGTATTACTATCTAAACATGGCCTAAAAACAGCTGTAACTTCCAGTCAAACTGGACTCTTGTCCATCTGACAGAAATATCTCCTGTGAAAAGTACTTGTTTTTGTTTTTGTTTTTGTTTTAAAGTAGTAAGGCTTTTTATTGCCAAAAAAGAAAAAGAAGACACAAATAAATTAATTGTGACAATTTTAGACTCCAGGGCTTCTCTATGGAAGGTGAGTTCCTTATGTAAACAAAATGCTGCTTAAAAAAGAACAGCAATATTTGAGACAGTGTTCATGACTATGAACTGTACACAGTGAGGAGAAATAAAAAGGCAATTTTTCTTTCCTTCCTTCAGTAAGATATGTGTTGCATAAAGGTATGAGCCTCATTTTAGTGAAAAATTCTTCCACTCAGAAAAATTTTGAATTCTCCCACCCCACAAAATTTCAGGCCCTGATCCGGACAAAAACCAAAACAAGATCACACATCAATTTTATATGAACCTAAAGTCTACACTTGTACTTGTTCTTTACGCTAAAAACAATTTAATATCTAGGGGTTAGAGGTATAGTTCAGCGGTATAGTGCCTGCTTAGCATGTGTGAGGCCCCAGGTTCATTCCTAGCACCACCCCCAGGAAAAAAGCTTGAATGAAATCAAGTACGAAATCAGGAGACTGAATTTTCTCACTTAGTTTTCAACCAAATTGGTTTTAAACTAATCTCGTTCTAAAGTGAGAGAGAAGATAAGCAACACTGTTTGTTCTATGATGAGAGGGAAGTATCTCTCCTGTGGCAGTGGTCCAGGAGGTACCAAGACATGAAGGAATGGCTGCAGGACAAAATGATCCATTAGGTTCACTAAAAAGCAAGGTGACTCCAAGTGAGATCCCTCCCTGGCCTAGCTACTAACTGTACCCAGATCTCAAATGTACCTTAGGGCCCAAACAATGAGCTGGAGCACAGCACCAGCATGGTCAAAAGGCCCAAAGTTGCCCAAACGAGTTAGTGGGCACCTCTACACCATGATTTATCAATGTTCTTGTTGATTGTGATAAAACAATCAAATCTCAGTTTTGGACTAGCATAAACATTATTTACTTAGTAAGCAATGATTGAAGTTCTTGTCTAGGGTACATGATACAAAAATAGGTTGCAAGTGCCCCCTAAATTACTGCTCAGATTTTTTAGTCTAAAGCAGTACAAAATGGCTTCTTCCACACAAGTACAAGTTTTACACTGTTTCTCAAAAATTAATTGTGTCTCCAGTGGAAGCCTCCGTCTAAGAGGTTTAAAAATATATCATTCCTATGTGAGAGCCAAGGGAAGTAGGACACAAGAAACCCTCTACTCTGGAATAGAAAACACTCTAAAACCCAGTGGGTGTGACCACATTCAGGCCACGTGGTTTGAGATTATGGGTCCGCAGTGGTGGTTTCTTCGTTTCTATCACTGGGATGTCCGTCTTGGGTGGCTTGAAGGTTGTTGGATCTTCAGCCATTTGGGTGGCCTGGGGATGGATCATCTCCATGGGAGAGGGCTTCTGGGCTTCTCTGTAGGCCTGGACAGCAAAACCTCCAGAATCTGGCTTCTAGAGGGGTCTTGGTCCATTTTTCTAATGAGGGTCTATCCTTATCCTCACTTCCAGGATCCATGGTGCTAGGATTTGGGCCAGTTAAGGCTGTGGAAGAACCAGATGTGAACCAGCCTCTGGAATCCTGCTTCAAAGAAGAATGAAGTGTGCTGCTTGGGCTGGACTGGGCTGATGCAGGCTGTTTCTCTTCTTTTGTTGTCTTTCCACTCTAGAGCTTGAGTTTATGGAGTGCTTCTGCCACTCCAAGGTACTTGGTCCCCTCGGTGGTAAGGCCCTTGTGTGGTGTATAGCCAGCATCTCTCAGCCCTGCCTGTTGCTTGAAATGCTGAATGCTCACCAGGACCTTGTTGGTACTGTCAGTGGTCATTGCCAGGGTTATGGCAGTGGGGGATACACTGGTCTCTCCTTTCTCTGCTTTAGAGAGGTGCTGGTGCTTTCACCCTGGAATCACTGGCTTCCAGAGGATGCTGCCCCTGGAGGAGGAGTCATGGGTGCAGGGTCCCCCAGAGCATCACCATAGCTGAATACCTGGCGGCAGACCCTGATGGGCATAGACATCTTGCCTAGAGGCGCACCAGGCCCAGGAGCAGGAACTTCTGGTTGTCTTGAAGCCATTGAAAAACTAGGATCCAGATGCTTTTTCTATAAAGAATTTGGAGATGAGTCCCTGTCACCACAGTGAAATGATGTCATGACTATGCTGACAGATAGATGTTAATGAGAAACATTGTCCAGCTGCTGCAAATTAGTAAAGCTTTTCAGGAAGAGTCCATCCAGAGGTTCCATTCTCCTGCTGCTACCAAGATGCCTGTGGCCCAAACTCCAACACTAAAGAGGTTCTCACAACCCACATCTTCCAAGAGGTTGTGGCACAGTCCAGACCTAAGCCATCGTGAAGGCAGAGGCAACACTTGCAGCCTGAACCATGATCCAGGCAGCACTAGCTGAAAAGCACTTTCTTAGTCACAAAAATAATCAGTAACCTTTTTTTTCTGTATTTTTTTTTTAACAGAGAGAATAAGCAACTAGGACTGTGATCTTTCCTGAAATTATCCTGTTTACCTAATAAATATAGCCATGTTTAATTAATTATATTCTAGTGAAGACACATTTAGATTCTTGTCAATTAACTAGTGAATAATCCATTCTTCTGACTTTGCTAAATCTGTAACAGTAATAAGAATCTATATCATAGCCGGTGAGTATGGGATCTAGAATCTGGGCCATTATTTGGCTCTGCTTTCATCTCAAGCTCATGCTGCTCCTACAGTAGAGGTTCCTAGGTTTATCATTTTTTAAAACTCAAGGACCACTTTGAAAATAAGATGAACTCTAAAGATGAGATGCACATTAATGTAGGCAGCTCCCCAAAAGGATAATATTTCAGGAAATTTACAGAGCTTGAAACTTAGATGCAGTCTTTCACTTAAAAGCCTCTCATCCTCAAAAGGCTTGCAAATTCAGTAAAATATATTCACAGAATTTTAATAGTATAATTTACCAAAAAAATTATTTTACTTATCCAGAGACATGTGTCTACACATACAGAAAGGAAAGGAAATCACATTTTAAGAAGGCTCTGTCAATGAACTGGAGATACTTTTGTTTAAATAAGAATAATGATGGTTTAGAGTGTGCAAGTTCGTTAGTGTAGCACTGGAGTAGAGGAAGATCTCAAGCAAAGAAGTGTCCTTAGGCAGGATAAACAAGCTAGGCTGGGAACCCCACAATGCTCCCAGCTCAGTGCCTTATCTGTCTTAATTTCATGACAGGTTCTTTTCTCACAAATTATCCTATAGTGGTCACTCAGCAATCCAGGATACTTCTATCTTTTGTCTCTACTCTAAAAACCTAAAACCGTCTCATGATTGCTGTAGCTCAGAAAGAAAGTAGGTTTTATTTGTCCAATAAAATGCTTCAGCTTTGAAGTAACACATCTTACTTCTGTCCCAGCCCCTTTACTGAAACTAGTAAGTCATATAATAGAACCCAGTTCAAATGAGCTGAGAATTAAACATTCTTATATTACCCAGAATGAGAACATATTCTGATATCACTGAGTTCTAAAAATATCCATGGCAAGGCATTTCTAATAAAAGACTATCAATTTGTTTGCCTGGGGTGTCCAAAGTTAAAATTCTCTATTTGTTGCCCTGTGAAATTCTCAATAAAATATATGCGCTTTCTTCATACAGACTTGAAAAGATGCTAAGCTGCATATCTATGGCAAAAAGAAGTAGAGAAATCCCCTCTCATTAGAGGGTAGAGTCAGACAACAGTGAGCAGTAAGAATGCTATAAATGAAGCAGCTTGTCAAGGTGGAAAAGAACTGTCAGAGATATTCCTTCAAATCCTGGCTACAGGCTGACTCTAGGAAGGCAAATAACTTTCTTATCCATATAATGAATGAATTTGATTCATTAACTAGTGTTAAGTTTTGTTGCGCTGCTAAAAGACACAAAAATAGTTAAAGAAGAGGGAAATCATTGTTTTAAAAGTAACATTATTTTTGTAAGGTAACCTCATTTTTAGAATATCTGACCAATATATACTTCTGATGATCACTTCTATAAATGAGAATTTATTAGGTAAGATATATGAAAACTGTAATTGTTTTGTTCCTTGCATTCTAACACTGAGTATAAAAAATAGTCTTCATTCAAATTAAATAAGATATTGACTTTGAGTTCATGTTATTTTCAAAAATTCATTAAGATAAAATTTGGTACAATATGTTTCTCTCACCATTTGGTTGATGCATTTAGGAGTCTGCATATTTAAAGATGATCATTTGTCCAGATTTGCCTAATTCTGAGAAAAATTATTAATAGCAATCCATTTTATTCTCAAGTGTCACAATTTGTACAATAAGTTACATGTCACCTAATGTATATGCCCTATGATTTTCAGCAAATGATTTTTGTATACATCAACCCTATGGCTTTTATTTGCTTCTGTTATAATCAATCTCCACATTAATTTAAATCTAATACTCAGAACACTTAGAATTCAGGCAAATATTAATTTATCTTTTATCTCCCTTCATTCAAGACAGAAGATTTTCAATGTTCACATCACCAACTACAGAAATCAGAATGAGGGATCGTTCCCTCTTGGGTCATTTATAAGAGGAAATCCTCTGTTTGAAGTGAATAATCACTCCTAATTTCTCCAAGGTAAGTAGAAGTCAGCAATAACAAGCTTTATCCTGTTGTTATGTTTTGATATTGGTCTGAAAAAAAAACCCAAAGCATGGAAAACAGAGAAACACAAACACATCCTGTGCACTTTGGTCTGCACTCATGGAGAACCTCATACTATTCCCTGTGATAACTCTTTTCTAATAACAAAAGAAGTTACAACATCCTCAATTTAATCCTGACATGGATTTCCCAAATGATCTTGTCATAATTGGTATAAAAAGAATAGATGATAAATTTGCTTTAGAAGAAATAACACCCCTAGTTTTGCTGAGAAATTCAGTACCTTTTAAATATTTCTTTTATGTTGACTACTTTTTGCAGCACTGTTTAAATTGTGCCCCTTTAATTTAATACATTATACAATGTTCAACAATTAAGTCAAGACCACTCAATGTTAGTAATAGCAATTCAAAAATGATGCCAAACTATAGTTACCCAAGATCAAAGTTTGCATCACCACTGTGTTTTGCTCTGTTCACTCTAGTTTACTCTTTGGAGGATTCTACAGAGATAGAGATGTTACTTCTCATTCACAGTCTTGATTGGTCTATTTTGAGGACATAAGTTGGCTGCTGTTATAGCATGAGCCTAATACAATATCAGTAAAAGCAATGATGTCTTGATTATACCCTTGAATCACATTAATTTAATTTTTTTAAAAAATCAGAAGTGGAAACCATCAGCCTCTCAAGAAACTTCACAAATGTTTGAATAGAAAAGTTGCCCTCTATGGTTTATTTTGATATTTATACATTGCTCATAGTTTTCTGGACAGAAAAGCTTCACCTCAGATTTTTGAGTAAGAGTTTGATATGCTTCTTTTAATATTGAGTTTATTTCTAACTGTAATTAAAAAGTTTCTAAGCACTTCTTACTGAATTTAAGAGAAGGCAGCAATGAATCCAGGAGGGAAACCATGACTAGTTTTATATGGTTATGAAAAGGCTAGTGTTTTTTTTTTCACTTCTTCCATAGTCAGTGAATAGGAAAGAAACCAGAAATGAGACTAAGATATTTGTAGATAATTGAGTAGTTAGTAGGGAGTTGTATTACGTCTAAGAGAATCCCAGAAAAGATTGTATCTCTAAAGGAATAGGAACTTTCAAACCTCACCACAATTTTATAATTATACATTAAAAATTACAATGATTTGTTAATTCTGGAAAACTTCCTAAATGACTCATTAAAACTTAATTTTTAGGGCCAGGGATTTAGCTCAGTGGTTCCAGCACCTGCCTCTCAAGCACAAGGTCCTAAGTTCGATCCCCGGTACAAAAAAAACCCCCCAAAAACCCTTAATTTTTAGTTTGTTTCTTTAGACCTAAATAAGGACCATATTTTGCAATTAGCTAATATGTCAAGTATCTCCTTTGAACTTTCTCTCTCTTTCCATCCTTCTCCTCTACTCTTTGTGAATTATTTGTTGATGTAAAGCAAAATTTTCACATTGTACAGTCTGAATTTTGTTGATTACATCCTATGATGTCTCATGATATACTCATCTACTTCTAACCTTTAATGTTCATTAGCTCTTTAAGTAAATTTGGGTAAAATGTATACAAGAAAAATATGTAAAGGATTCTTTCTGTCCTTTTATTTATTTATTTGTGATCACACATTAGAAATTGGGAATTGATTTCAAAATCCTTTATTCTCAAATTCTTTATTCTTGAAATTTCTTTGCAACATACCTTCAGGCATCCAGTAACTTGTGCATATTTTCTTATTCATTGTTTGGATTTCAAATAGGGTGACTCTGGTTGGTATCTGGAGGAATATAGTTTAAGAGAGAAGGTAAAATCGATAAAACCATTCTTGGTGACTACATCAGTGTGTTTTCATCATCTTACAATAACATGCTGAGACCACACCTAATAGCAGTCCAAATAACAATCCTGAAACAAGTATGTTGTTCAAAGTAATACTGCCTATGCAACTTCAGTGGATTTTTTTCCCAGACATTACTTCATAAAACGTGACCTCCTCATATAATGAGTTTTTCGTTATTTTCTAAAAATAACTTTCTAATATATACCTGCAAAAAAATGGAACCAGCACTTTCAGGCCCCAGGATTTGGAAATACCAAGTTTTACATGTGAATATCTATGATTAAAGTCTATATAGTCTAGATGTTAATTCTATTATTTAAAGTCTAATCTTTTTTATATCCTAGCTTACACAAGTAGGAGAAAGACAAGTCTTACCTTGCTTTCCTACTTTGTTTTAAATTTTTGGTTTATTAATATTTGGAAAAAAAGGCTTGGAATGTATACAATAATATTATACATTAATATTATGATGCTCTGTGGGAGGCTGAGGAAAGACGATGCAAGTTTAAATCCAGCTTGGACAACTTAGCAACTTAGCAAGACCCTCTCTTAGATTTCTTTCTTTTTTTTTTTTTTTCAAAAAAAGGGCTTAGTCCAAAGGATTCAAGTTAATTCCCAGTAATACAAAAAATTTATAACATTTATTACAGGATGTGGATAACCACAGTGGTATTAGGGCTTTAAAAACATTTTCTTTTAGAAAGGCCTTACTTGACCCTAGCAGTGTTAATCGATAAAATTGAATTAATACCATGTTATTCTTTTACTGTTTCAGTTTTATACAAAAGAATGACTGGATCGTGTGCCAAATGACCTGAAGTCTGCTCATGATATTAACTAACCCTTGGGAATGCAAGGCCACTTTAATTCTTGGTGTATGGTGAGACAGTTCTCATGAGTCTTCTGAGTTTCTGCGCATCTGAGCAGAGGGATCTATGGTCTTTGTTACAATTACAAAATCATCTTTTAACGGACATTTGTAGAGTAAGCAGCCCTGGAAGTGAAATGTAGAATATCCCTCAGCCCACCTCAACCCGGCTGCCAGGAGAGGGCATGTTTGTTTACTCTGTAGTATAATAAAGATAAATTTTAGTCTGGGAAAAATGAGTGGATTGCTTTTGTGTTGTGCTATGCTTTACATCTGATGTGTTCCTCACAGATTCATGAATTGAGGATTTGAACCCAATGCATGGGAGCCTTATGGGGCCTGGAGAGGTGATAGTGAAGGCCCATTTCTGTAGCTGAATGGGATATTAGGAAACAGAGTCTATTAGAGGAAGTAGTTCACTGATGGCATGCCTGTGAAAGACATTTCTTGTCTCAGGCCCCTCTGTCTCTCTCATTCTCCTTCCCAACTCCCATGAGATGAGCAGCTTTTGCTCTACCACCCTTTGCTTCCTTGATGTTCCTGCTTCACTTCAGGCCCCTAGCTGTGGAAACAGACAACCATGGATGGAAAACTCTTAAACTGTGAGCCAAAATATCTCTTTCCTCTGTACATTGAGTTATGTCAGGGATTTTGTCACCATGATAGAAAATTGGCAAATACAATCACATTACAAAATCTTTAAGTTTCTAAGTTTCAGGCTTCTCAGCTATGATGCAACATGTTGTGCCAGAACGTCAAAAGGATTTGATGTAAACATCTAGCTCGTGTTTCTTGCTTTAAGAAACAAAGTGTTTTGTTTCTGATCCAGGAATCTCCTAACTTTTGCCAGTCTTCATACTAGTGCTAGCTTGCTAGCCATGCAAAACTTTCATATTTCAGAACAGATACTAGTTTTTGCTTATTTTTAGCATTAAGGAATTGGTCTATGAGTTAGTTTAAATTTATATTTTTATTATTGATTCAAGGAAGATAAAGGGTTTTGGCTTATATCTGCAAGGTCTTATAAACTTCTGAGGCTGAAAATACGTAAAATGTTAAGACTACTGTGCCTTCACCTAAGTGGCTGTTGGCCATCTCTGACCATGTGGATCTGGAATGTCCCCAGGCAGATGTGTTATGGCTCAACCTCAACTTGGAGCTATTGGGAGACAGCATAAACTTCAACAGGTGGAGCCTAATGGTGATCTTCCAGAAATTGAGGATGTACCCCTAAAAAGGATGGTGGAACCTCAGTTCCCTCTTTTCTTCTCTCTCACTTTTCTTCCTGGCAACAAAATGAGCAATTTTCCTCTGCCACGTGTTCCTGCCATGATATGCTGATCACCACAGGCCCAAAGGCAATGCGCCAAACTGAAATCTTCAAAACTGTGAACCAAAATAAATCTGTCATTTTTTAAAGGTGATTGTCTAACATATTTGCTACAGTAAAAAAAACTAACTAATAGGCCATGCCTATTACTTCATTAAAGAGCTTTACGGGTTTGGAAGTGCCTAAAGAGAAGCAATGTAGAAGGGCACACAAGTCTGCCTTTTCTTTGGGCTGAAAGGGGGAAGATTGTACACTGTTTTCTGCCATAACTGTAAAGACAAGAGAATGAAGAAAAACCCCATGTAGAGAGAGAAACTCCCAGTAGAGAGAGAAATCAGCTATAGTTATTTTTATGGGAAAAAATAATCTGCTTTATAGGTGCACCAGAAATGTTATTTGTTATAACTTTATAATTTTATAATAAATATTTCCAAATAAGCTTTTAGAAATACTTTTATTATTTTATTAAAAACAGCATAGGCCAGTGTAACCCTAGGAGTTACTTCCACAAGTGGAATTGCTGAGTCAGAAAGCATGCCACTTTAAAAAAATAGTTCCAAATGGGCTTTTACAAAATGTTGCTCATGTTCCCTGTGGTAAAGAAGAAAATAAGATGTAGGATGTAAGATTTCTTCCTCCTTCAGAACACCACATTCCTCTCCTTAGTACCATAAAAATTCAGTCTAGAACATCTCATTATTTTATGGATTAGCCATGCCAGAGCAGCAGCAGAGAGCATGGTGCTCAACAAGAGATGCTTATACAGCAGTGCCTGTGTCAGCCTTGTGGAAGCTCCACTGTGTCAGCTCCACTGTGGAGTTGGCTTGTCCTTACACAAGGAGCAACACTATGCACTGCTAGGAATATCTGACATGCACTTCCAGGGCTCTCAGTTACTACTTAAGGAGGTTAAGACAAAACTAAAGCAATTTTGGTCATTATTATTTATGTGATCTCATTTGTATGCACAGCAAGTGAGACATGAACAAACACAAGCTACACAGTAGGTACAGTGAAATATGATGAGTATCGTAACAAACAGTGTCAAAAAGACCCCAGATGGAAAGTACTTGAGCTAGATCTTAAGCAATAAATATAATTTTTGCTAAGGAGCTAATGTAGAGAATTCTTTGTATATTAAAAAACTATTTTTGCTAAGGAGCTAATATAGAGAATTATTTGTATATTACAAAACTATTACAAAGGAGTAAACTCTGGATTCCATGTTTCATACTTGAGTTTTAAACTTCAAAAGTCAAATTATCAATAATTTCACTATTGAATTATATACAGAAGTATTCAATTAATTGAGACAACTAACAGAAAATATGTTTGAAACAGTTCATACATGAAAACCTAGATGTATCATCTCCAAAAATAGTGATAGAGTTTCACATTTTTCAAACTCAAATTTTGTTAATAAAATAATTCTTCAATTATGTTTTTTTGCCAAAATGTGTATACACACACACACATATATATGTAAGTCTACATTCATTCTGTGTATGTTTGTCAATGAATTTAATCTATTTTCCCCACAAACCTTATATATCTCTATCACTTTATTTTTCAGTTAATGTTTAACCAATTTTCTAAATTAAACTAAATGTACACATAATTAGCAATGCTACTCTTTATGTATAAAATTCACATCTATTTTTACCTTCTACTCATCAAATAAGTATAGTTAGAATAGTTTAAGAGATTTAATAGTTTAACTTTCTCATGTTTAGAAATATGTTTGAAAACAACAAGAGAAACTTCTTTAAATGTTAAGCATTATATTTGTGAATATGGTGTGGATTGACAATTCTTTGGCTGATCACTGAGGCATAAGGCCTTCATATTTTTGTCTCATCATGATTTTTAAAAAAATTAAAGTAGGAATAGCTTAGAGAAGGGAGGGATTGCCAAGTTTGGCAAGTTCTGAATAGTTTGATTTTTTTAATCCTTTGATCCTATTTCCCATCTGTTTAATCTTTAGGCAGTGATTTGCAATCTTTTATTTGTTGGCCATAAGGTGTCACAAACGTCACGTAACATGATGAATTATGCCCTAAATTACATTACTGAAAGTTACCTTTGCCGTATTATATTATGTTGAAATTAAGAAATTTCTTTTTTTAAAAAATTGTTATAACATAAAAACTATTGGACACAAAATATCCAACAAACGCAAATATCTGTCTCCCAAGTGAGGCCAGTGACACATTTTGTCCTTGTCATTGATACCTGTGGTTTTCCTGCAGCCAGCTGCTCTGTTGTTTTCTGTGATATTACAATTCAAGGTAAGAAATGTGTGGAAAATGTTGATAATAATATATTTCTTACTTTCTATTCTTAAAATGTGGCTTTGACTCTTTTCCATCAATAGTGAGGTTTACATTTAATTCATTTGAACCTGCATAGTCTTGTGACTAGTATAATGTGGACAAAGCAGTGACTTCAATGGCTACATTTTAAAAAGTCTATGTACATTATAACTCTTATCAGTGTGTTTGCTTTGCTGTTTTCATTAGGAAATAAAAACAATTGACAAAGATATTTGATTACACCTAACCCCAAATTCCTTCTTTTGTTATTACTTTCCTTCAGTTTGGTTACTTCCCTCCTATTCACTCAAGACTTCAGGTCATTCTGCACACAGTAATAGTCTTATACAAATGAATCACAGCACCTGAAATCCTGCATCAAATCTCTCTCTCTCTCTTTCTTTTCTTTTTTCTTTTCTTTTCAGTACTGGAAATTCTGAACAAACTCAGAACCCAGAGCCTTTGTACAAAGCTACATGTTCAGCCTTTTTTATTTTTTATTTTGGTACCAGGTCTCACTAAATTGCATGATCCAAGTTCGAACTTCAGATCCTCCTGACTCAGACTCCAAGAGTTTTTGGATTATAGGTATACACCATGGCACCTGGCTGCCTGTTTCTTTTAGAATGCTCTTAGAATGTGGTTGCCATACTGTGAGGAAGCCTAAGCAGCCACAGTGACAGGTTCAGATTACTTTCCAGCTGAGTGCTAGCATTAATATATTCATCATATCATTAAATGAGCCTTGAGGTAAATCCAATCTTGCCATTCTCAAATCATTTGCACAACTAGAGACTTCTAGCTGAGCACCTTGGCACAGAACAAAGTCCATGGATGTCCACTGAACCTTTTTAAAATTCCTGATCCACATAAATTATGAGCATAATAAAATAATTACTGTTTTATGTCACTTTATTCACAAGTGTTTATCATGCTGCTATATGAATTGGAACCATATATACTCTCTAACAATCTTCAATTTTCTGAGAATATACTAATTTATTTTTATTTTTTGTTACAGGAAAATTTGAAGATATATAAAAGTAGAAAACTAGCCTCTACAATTATTTTAATCTATTTATGTTTATTTTATTTTTAAATTTTTACTAGTATTTGTTTGCAGCATATAATGATTACTTTCATTGTAGGGAACTGAAGCATGTACATAATACATCTCAATTCCTTTTGTTCCCCTTCCCTCAAATCCTCCCTCCTTTTATTTTGCCAGCATCAGATTCATTTATTTATAACTCCTCATAAAGTTAATTGTCATATGTACAGGTTAACAACCAGACTAATAAACAAAAAAGCATATAAAACACATAAGACAATTATACTAAGTAAAGGTACGCTTTTGGATACATTCTCCATGCTGGATTACAATAAGTCTTCTCTCTCTCTCTCTTTCTCTCCCCTCCTATTATCTGTCTTTTATTTTGCACTTTGTTTATGTATAGTTTTGCATATAAGAGAAACGATGTGATATTTAAGCTTCCATGTCTCATTTACTTCACTTAACACTGACTTATATGACATTTAATAGAAGATATTTTTCTTTAACGTGACCTGTGTTATCTTTCATTAACTTCATCAAACTGTGGAAAACTCATAAGTCAGAATATTCTGAGCAGAGTGAACTGCAAGTATAAAAATCCTGAGAGAGAACCAAGGCTGAAGAGACTGAGGAACTGGGGCCGGAGTGTAGGAGAGAAAGAGACCATGGAAACAGGATCAGAACCCTTTCATCCTATCACCTACAGTGCATAGTAGACAGGGTAAAGAAATGTTTTTTGTTTCCTTTTTCTTTCTTTTTGTTTTTGTTTTGCAGTGCAAGGGGTCGAAGCCAGTATCTTACACAAGTATGGCAAGTGCTTTACCACTGAGCAATACCACCACCCACATAAGCTTTAATTTTATAAGTTCTCATAAAGGTTTGATACAGGGTGTCATGTGCTCTTATTCACTGATATACAACCGTTACCATGTGCAGAATGAGCTAAAGTGCCAGCCTTATAACCAGCTAAAGAGCAGGATTGAAGGCAACAACCGGGGGGCTTGAAAAAAGGGTAAAGTGGCAGAAGTGGAGCAAAATAGATATATTGGGGATATATTTTGTATATAAGGATCACAGAAATATGATATATATTATAAGAGAACTTGAGAAAAGGAAATGAATTTCAGACTATACTGAGATTTGTGACTGGAAAACTGAATGGGAAGGCAGTAGCCAAATAGAAGGAAAGTAATAGCAAAAGAAAGAATTTGGGGTTAAGTGTAATCATGGCTTAAATTTGAAATATCTTTGGCAATTTAGCTTTTATTTCCTAACGAACACAACAAAACAAACACACTAGTAATCACTATGGTAGATGGTAGTGGGTTGATCTAGTCAGGGAGCATTCCATGCAAAAAAGAAGAAATAACCTTTTCATATCATAATCATTACAGAACCTATTGGAATTTTCCACAGCAAGACCTACTTTGTTTTCTCTGTTCCACAATGACTCCTAGTGCTCTATCACAGAAAGATATGGCCCCTATCTATCCATGCTGGACATAGGGAAAGGATCCATTGTACATATGACAGTTGATTCAAAATCATGTGAAGACCAAAGGAACATGTTTCAAGAACAGGGCCAATCTCTTTTCTTCTTGTTTCACTCACAAATATATATTGACCTGAAAAGCAGACCAAATCAATTCGAGGTGATAGCATTACAGTATGTTTAGCTCAGTTTTTACCAATTCAAATTTTTTCTTCTTACCACACAGTGATAGAATGAAGAATATGATGTTTATAGTGCACAATAATCTTTGAAAAAATTATAAATAAAAATATGTCAAGGTTGATTAACCATTGCAAATTTTGGACAGATTTGGGACACTATTGAGAGGGTACTATTTGAAACTGCTAAAGTTAGAAACCCTGGCTAGATAACAAAATTGCAGATAGAGGTGAGTGTTTTTTAACATCTGTGAATACAATATGGGTAACTCATAAACAGGAGCCTCCTCTTTTAAGAATTTTATTCTTGGCATCCTTTTGTTGGAAAAAGTAGACACTCAAGGGTGTGTCCTTAAAAATACTAAAATCTCCGGTTTGTGAAAAGTTTAGTGTTGTTTGGAAATAATGACTCTTAAATGAAAAAAAAATTGTGTGAGTGTATGTGTGCATATGTAGATAAAAACCATTTAAAATTTTTAAAAAACTTAATCATACTGATGTAATTTAGCAGAAGGTTACTTGCCTTCTCTTCTTGTAAACACAATAACTACCCTTTTTCTGAAAAGGGGATATTTAAAGCTATCCTTTCCTTACATCGTTCAATTGTCATGTAAGTGAAAGAATTAACTCTTAAACTACAGAGAAGTCAACAATATTCCCAGATAGACTGTTGTTGTGGGTTAAAATTTTGCTGTGTGTTAATTTATACATCTAGACAAGTAATTGTGAACAGATTAATTTGCTTTTAAGTTATAATATACGGTTTCAACATGGACAATGTATATTTTGTGTGAGTGTGTGTGTGTATATGCGTGTATATGTGAACTTATACACAAATGCATTCATGTTAATTAGCAGGCATTCAAAATTGACGTGTTTTAGACACCAAATATAACATGACCATGTAACTGTTGAAGAGCTGAAGTATTTTTTATCTTGTTCTGTCTCTCTCACCACCTTGGTTTATGAGCTTCTCCTACTAGACTGTAAATTGTTACAGGCAGCAACTGTATCTACCCTAGCATTTGGCTCTGTGTAGTACCAGGCACACACTAGAAGCTAAAAATTTGTCAAATTAAATGTAATTATTTCTTCTAATTATGATCTCTTTCTTTTTCATTCCTTCACCCCTTTTGCAAGAGCAATCTTCTGTTATTCATTACTTATCCCTGTTTTTAGGCAACATTCTTGTCATTTGGAGGAAATAGTTTACACCTAACAAAAGTGAACTATAAGCATTTGTTTGTCTAATTCAATAGCTTTTTATCAGCCATCACCCTGTGTGACCTTATTACAATATTTAGCAGTGTTATCCACACCTCATATTTGAAATTCCTTTTTCCCTCTTGGCTCTTGTCAGCCTATTCCACCCTTTTCCTCCTCCTATGTAAAAACATCTCTCCCTCCTTGTGTTTGTTATTTTGTTAATTACTGACTTTTTACCCTCAAGCTTATTCTTTTTTCACTTTACATGCTCTTTCTGGACATATTCATTCAATTCAGAGTTTCATTTCCCAATTCTATGCTGATGAATATTTTCCCAACATTTATCTTTGCATAGTAAACATCTTCATTCAGCTGTAGTTCAAGCTCACTTTCCTTTAAAACAAAAAACAACAAACAAGGATTTTAGCTAGTTTAGGTAAAATTTAAGGGAGAGAAGTAGGTTTATTGGAGAAATTACTGGAAAATGCCAGGGAGCCTAAAGGACAGAATGGATGGATAGAACAGGAAGCCAGAGTCCTGAGAGGAATTCAGAAAACGATCCTTCTACATCTTTAACTTGACTCTCTCTGAGAATCTGTTTATGCCATCTCTCGCATTAAGACCAGTCTTGTATTCTTTAGCTCATAAGTGACAACCAATGGTCTCTGAGTTCTTATATCCTCAATTTCAGACATTCAGGGAGAGACCTACTTTGCTTTCTCTGTTCTACTTTAATAATCTGAGGCAATGACTAATGGCCCATCCTAGAAAGATATGACTCAAATATGTCCATTCTAGATACAGGAAAGAATCTATTGTACAAATAATGACTGTTTTGAAACCATATGAAATGAGAGGAGATATGTTTCAAGAGCAGAAAGTGGTAAATCAAATTTACTTGGCTGGATTAAATAATAGGCTTCCATTACAATGTCCCTATTCCCCATGGAACTCATATGCCAAAATTAACTGTTGTCCTCCAACCCAGGCCCACATTCTGAAAGAGAGAAATTTAAAAATTTAAATCTCTTCAACTAAGGGACAAATTTTCAGAGGTGCTTAAGGTGGAAATTACTGGATTTTCTGAATCCATCGAGCCACCAATATCCACCATTTTCCTGCCTATTAGTATTAATGCTAAATTGTCTCAGAGCTCCATCTTTTCCAACCTATTGTCACTGTCCCATCTCTTACAATAACCTCCTGACTGATCTTATCAACCTCAGCATTTGTTTGTCCAACCTTTGTTCAATACTAGTTCTTCATTATTTAGTCCAACCTATAGAATATAAAATATATGCCTCACCTTTGTGTCTAGCATCTCCTCACCCTAAGGATACCGCCACTATCCATAGGCATGCCTTATTCAAGCTTAGGAACTGTATCATTTGTTTAGTGCCCTGGGCTCTTATATGTCTTTTTCTAACCTGGAGATCCCTTATTCCCTTGTTTATTTAACAAAAATTTTCCTTACCTCTGGGCTTACATCCTTGACTCAATTCAAAAATCCTCTCTGTGAAGCCTGCCCAAGAGAAAGTAATCTTATCTTAACCTAGAGTAATGCTGTCAGCATGTCTCAGTTTTCCTACACTTTATGTTTTATCCATTAACCTCAGAGCACTCTTATTCATTTTGTCTCCCACCCTTTACAATCTCTCTCAGGATCTGGTACAGAGAAAGGATATGTGAATATTCATGAATGAAAACATGAAGTTTTTATCATCAGCCATAGATTTTAAAAGCACTTCTTTGGATATGTGTATTTTCAAATTCTGAGGAATCTATTTCCAGTGGTTTGTCTTATTAAAAAAAAAAGTTCAATTTAAAAATCCCTAAGCTCTTCCCTGTAATATATGGCACTGCCAAAGTAGTGCCAACTTGAAGCAGCTCACCCTGTAGGGCTGAGAATGACATGCAAGCAAATAGTGGCATTACAACTCATATCACAAATACTAGGAGCTTAAGAAAATGTTAATATGAGAAAAGGAAAAGGAAGTATTAACTTTGATTGTTACATAGTCCTACAAGTAGAGCCACATAAAGCAAAGGGGACATAGTCCTAAGTGGCACCCTAAGAATGGCATATTGGATATTTTTCTCCTGTTTCTGAACAAATGTGATACATAGTATACAAATTCTATGCTCTACTAAATTATTTTTCTTAATTTACAACTGTGGTCATGATTGATACAGCCTGTAAAATCCAAACTGTAACATTCTGAAACACACAAACACACACTCATGTAGAACTGCCACAGTTGATATTTTCAACTTTGCCTGGGCTTTTACTGTGGCACTTGAGTTAAAGATGAAGATTAACATGTGCTAAAGCGAGGGTTTGCTGAGACTCAACTGTGGGTATCAGATTTCCTGTATAAAACTGTGAGTCAAGTACCAAGCCTAGACATAAGTGTTTATTCTTCATTTAGGCTTCCAACCTCAGAAAGTACATCAGGTACTTAAGAGCAAGTTTAAAGGCAAGCTTTCAGAAAGTAGAGCACAATGTTGCATGCAACTCATTGCCAATTAAACTAAGTAATTCTGGAGAACAAAACCAAAACAGTCAAAAAATTAGAGCGAATAAAGCCTAATATATGATAATATCTTGCTTTTTCTCATTCCTTTGCTTTCTTCTGTATCTCATTGTCAAGAATTGGCATTAAATGCTCTATTGGATCTGATCAGAAATGCATGGGAAGAGTACGTGCCTCGCAGCCTCCTTGGGTTTGGCAGCAGCTGTTTGAATGAGCAATCTCTGTGATTCTAAGGAAACACTCCTGAGACCTTGCTGCACCCAAACCCCAAATCATTTGTGGAAATTCTCGCCCCAGAGGTAACAATCTCAGGAGAGGAGACTTTGGGGAGGTGATCAGCCCTCTCGTTTATGAATGGGATTAGTGCTCTTATAAACAGGCTGAATGGAAGTTCATCTGTTTCTTATAACATGTGAGGAAACAGCAAAACGACACCACATATGATGCAGAAAACAGATTGTCACCAGACACCAAATCTACTGGCTTTTCAATCATGGACTTCGCTGCTTCCAAACCTGAGAGAAAGAGATTTCTGAATTTCCCACCATCAAAGAAGATCTAACCTCCAGTAAGCTGTAGGGAAGATGATATTAGATGGTATTTTTAATCATTTTATTCATATAAACAGTGCTTTGGAGAACAGAGAGAATGACACCTTCAGATTTGTCCCATTAAAGACAAGTTAGGTGGTTAGATTTAGGACACTTTTAGATTTTACTATAAAAGAAAAAAATCTACATCTTTTCAGGCTACCAAAATTAGTTCTAAAAACATATAATTCCACTAGATACCTTCTGCCGTCAAACATTTGGTAAATGATATTTCAATTTCTTATACAAATTCACCATAATTGGGATCTATTATTTTCAGTCGTGTTGTTTGGAAAATGCACTTTAAGTTCATACATAATAAATGAGTGACTAATGATATACAGATATATTCCTAAGTGCTTTCATTGTTGGTTATTCATGACATCTATTTCTTACTCATATGGCAGGGTAAAGTTCTCCTGGAGAACAAGATGACTTTTTCATACCTGACCAGTAAAAGATGGAAATGCTTTTTCTGTGAGTTATCTCTCTGTTGATAAGAATACTACCAAGGATTGTTTCCAGTGTAGAATTGTTATTCAGCCAGTACCCACCAAAGTAGCATGGTAGTCTACATCATTTTTCATGAGTGCTTTGATGAACAGTTATAATGATCTGCATGGTTATACATGACAGCTGTTTATTGTACCTTTTCACTTTTAAAAATAAGCTCCTTTTCAGAGAAAATGTGAAAATAATTTCATATTACTATGGACACGGGAATGTGTTTCTGTTCTTGTTTCTCTCCCAACAACCCCCTCCACTGTTGCTTATTCTGTTAGTCTGACATCATTGTGCTCTTTCTCTGTCAATTTGCTGGTGCAGATTTCACATGCAATTTATAATTTTGCTTAATTAGTTAAAAATCCCACATATTTTGCCATATGTCATAACACTATTAAAACTCTACATTTGCTACTGTCACAGAAGACTGAAGTACCAGGAAGCTGCAGGGAAGGTGGTGTGTTTTGTTACATAATCAGTCGACATATGTTCAGCATCTACTCTGTGGCAGGAACAACTTGGAGTGTGATAGTAGCTTGGAAGAAACATAGTATATGTGCTGCCTAAGTGAGCACTTGGAATAAACAGAAGACGCCATCAGTTGATTTATGGTAGAACACTGGCTTATTGAATCAACTCTTTTACTCTGATGAGTAAAAGACTTTACTAGGATTGACCTATTTTGGAAACCAGGCAACACTGAATATAAACTTGCCATCATGATTTTCAAGATTAGCATATCTTTTTATTATTTTTCCTTCTTTATACCTATTCATAGGATGGTAAATCTGACAATAGCCTGTTGCATCATTTCTCAGGGGAAACGTTTTCCTCATATTGACTCTTAGGTCTATAGAATTCTGCAACTCATCAATAAAATGCACTTAAATGTGAATTGTCACAACAGAAATATTAATATCTCTACAGATAAAAAGTTATAATGCAGTTTGTTAACCTTCCCAGCATCACACACCCATTAGCAGTAGACCTGATATTCTTGCCCTGATTTCAACAGGGCCTTGACTAGAATGAGCCCAGAATAGCCACAGGATCATTTTTTGTATATATAGTTTATATTTGTTAAGCTAATATTAATTAATTGATTAATATTAATAAATTTGTCATAATAAACAGAAGCTTTAATTAATTTGTTTTAATTTACTCCATTCTTAATATTAAATGGCTGCCTAGCTCTAATTTTCAAAGGAATGATATTTACTTTCTATGTGCACTCTGTGATCATAAAACTTCTTATCTAGATATGGAAAGTCAGTGTTCTATCAAAGAGCTTACAGAAACCATGATGGAATGAAAATTTGCTATTTAAAAACTCTGTATCCTATTCAAACACAATAGTTTGCATTTTAAATGACAAGAAGCAAAATGACTAATGTCAAATATTTTACATTCCTCTAGAACTGGTATTTCAAAAACTGGAGGCTATTTCATAATGAACACTCATTTCAGTTGCTTTTCTTACTGACCAGTTTTGTTTTATTAATTACATGTCATCCTTTTGCCAGAAAACATAGTACTTTCTGTTAGAATAACAGAAAAACTGGCTTCAACAACCATTTATTATTGCTCAAAACATTACAATTAACCCTGCTCCATCTGTTCTCATATACAAACACAATAGAAAGGAGGAGCAATGATGTCTCAAAAATAAAATATAATTCAAACATGCACTTAATAATTTATTGATGTGCATTACTTAACTAAATGGAAAACTACATACAGAACTTGCTTAAGAATAGACTCTGGATCATATGAAAGAGCACTCAAGTAGAGGTTAACCATGAGCAAATAACATTGTAGGACTCCAATGGGAGGGAGAGATAAAGATAATTTAGGGAGAATTTACTGTTCTTATAAAATTTCTTTTAAAAAAAGTGTGTCTCATCTCCCAAGCCATCTTCCTGAACATCATATGTATTCTTTGCAGCTGATTTTTATTTTCCAGGGTTTTAATAGCTTCCATTTTTCTATATATCCCTGTACACAGCAGGCTTTTCTTATTGCCCAAATCAGTACTTACAAGATGAAACTCCCTCATGACTCTACTTATTAAGTACTATATTCTGAATTTCTGTTTCCATACAGCTTATGGTTCAATGAGACCAAAATAATTTTGAGAGAAATATATGCCATTACAATCACAGGACTATTAGTTATTTAGATAACAATAAAATTATTCTCCAATAATATTTCTCAAATATCAATAAAACTATTCTCCAAAACTATTGTCATTATTTTAAATCACTAAAGGAATTATTTTAATATGTTTTTAAAATAGATTGACAAAATTTTCCCAAACCAAAAACTAATTTCTATGTGTTTTATCAGAAATAATGAATAATCAAATGTATAAAAGTATATGAATTGTTTATTTATGAAGTATGACTTTTATGAATAGATTTGAACATGGTTGATCAAATGATTAATAGGAAATAAAACAGGAGTTTTAAGAATCATTTCTATAGTGTAATAGATGATGATGTTTACTCTTTTTAATTTCAAACTATAATATAGGTATGAATTGGAGAATAAATTAAGAAAGGAAGGTTTTATGTAGTAAAAACTGTATAGCAGAGTAAATGTTTATGAAATTGCTTAAAATGTATTGTAATATACCTATAAGGTAGGGGATACGTATAAATACAAATTCCAAGACTGATGTTTTTATAAGTTAAGATGTTAATCTGTATTAAAACTATGTGGTTATGAAACTTTGGTACACATACTAAATTCATGAAAATTTTTGTACCTGTAATTATTCAGTAGAAGTCTCCCTCAGAATACCATAAACTTCATGGATACACAAACCATAATCATTGTACCCACCATTGTGCAGGTAGCAATTAGCACAATGCTAGACATGTATGACATATAGTCAAACATTAAGTATTAAATGTTTGACCTAATAGCATTGAATACCCTAACAATGATTGGAAATTAAAATTAATCCATAATTTTTTATTCTTTGTGACCAATTTCTAAATTGAGATGTGCAAATATGATAAGGTGGTTTTTTTTTAAAAAAAAAAAAAGATTAAAAGACCTAAGGTACAGAAATTGAGTAAAAACTGTATAGCAAAGAATATTTTTATGAAATTGCTGAAAACTGCCAAGAGGAAAAAAAAATAGAAGAAGTATTAGAGAAACAAGTTAAATTGAAGGGGGAAGGAGTACTGATTTTAACAGTTGTACTTACAAATCTTTGCATTTTTAATGATAATTTTTAAATACATTGAATTTTTCTGGAAAACAGACTGTCTCCCTTGCCAAAACATCACATAGAAAATAGGTTCTGTTGAATCCTACTACACTACCAGTCAGGTATTTGGATAGCTCAGTTCTGAGATGCCTGAGCTCTCCTCTGGGCACTGAGCTAAGAATAGAATAAAAGAACTTTCTACCTACGTGAACTCATGTACTGCTCAGTTCTTAATCTATTTTACATTGGCAATAAAAAGCAAACTTTTAATATTTGTGGAATTTTGAGAATCAACCCCTTTTCTTATCCTGTTTCTTATCATATAAAAGTGTACTAAAAATCTTAAATTGAAAAATCAATGTTAAATTATGATATTTTTACTGGAACAAGAAGTGAATGAGAGGCAGGTAAAGGGAAGAAAGGCCAACATCTCATATTACAAGTGGTCTACTCAAAGAAAATTCCAACTAGAAAGAAAAGGAGAAGGTTTGATTAAAGGCAACCTCAAAGATTTTATCATTATATAGGACTGGAGGTTTCACCAATTTGCAACTTAAAGAAGTGGTTCAAAAGTAATGGTACTTGTGCCATGTTATCACATAAGGGCACGGAAAGGTTGTGATGGTTAATCATGATTGTGTCAACTTGACTGGCTTCGATATTGCTATATTAGAGATACACTTTACCCATGTTACCTATAGAGTCTCTGTGCAGTACTATGCTCTGGGTATGTCTGGGTGGGTCCACTGGTCTTGGGAGTCTATGTCTGGTCCCTCACCCCTTTTTCTCCGACATTGTTTTCCTTCTTTGCTTCCCAGCCACCATAAACTAAGCATCTCTGTTCCCCCACATCCTTCCCCTATGATGTCCTTGTGTCAGAGCCTGGCAACCATGTACTGAATCTCCTGCAACCATGAGCTAACCTCCCATCATTTAGGTTCTGAATGTCAGATATTGTGTGCACACATGGGAAAACTGATTAATACAGAAAATTGGTACAAGGAATTGGTTCTTTGCTGTGACTATACCTGATCCTACTGTTTACAAACATTTGGAACTCCTTTACAGGATGAATTTGGAAAGGTTTGGCATTGTGGGCTAAAGATTTACAATGCTGTAAGTACAGTTGGAAGGATGATTCTAATGGGACCTCAGAAGACCAGAATGCTTATAGAAAATACAGAAATTAAAAGCCAGGCTGGGTGGGGATTTAGCTCAGTGGTTCTGCCACCTGCCCTGTAAGTGCAAGGTCCTGAGTTCAATCCCTGATACCAAAAAAAAAGCAGGGTCAGGAGGGTTCAGTTGAGAATAAGATTTACATTGATTTAAACTAGAGGCTATGTGTATTATACTCTGGTTGAAATTTTTTTACACATTGTCCCATGTCCTGCAACTTTGCAGGAGACTGAGATTAATGACTTTGGAATAATTGATCTGTTGGAGGAAATTCCAAACAGCCCAACATTCAGGCTGTGGCCTGTATACTGCTGGTTACTTTTAGCCAGATGTGTAGTAAGAATCAGAGGCAAAAGGCAGAGCAGAACAATTTGAAAATCTTAAATATTGACCCAGAAGGAACCATGTGTAATTTTGGCCTAATGAGCTGTTGTTGCTGAAGAGATTACTACCATAAAGAAGAAAGCAAGTACTTTGTACAGAGATAAGATGAAAGATGACTTGAGACCATTTTAAAATTCAGTAAGATCTCACCCATCACCAACTAAAGAGTGAAAAAGTGTCAACCTTTCATTTGAGAAGAGAATCTCTGGGACCTATACTCAAGAAGGGCCTCGTAGGAGGTTGATTGTATGAATATGTTGCATTGTGCTTAGCTATGTAGGCAATCAGCAGCTGGTGCAAGCAATCATGATCCAAGGGGGACTGGCTACTCCTCCCAATGACAACAGATATTGGTGCCATCTATATTATGGGTTGTATCTGCATACAAAATGCAGGGATTATAGATTCAAGGAGGCTTTCACCCAGATTTCAAAGGAAGACCTACAGGGCCGTGCCAGGAGCTTCCAAGAAGTTATGGGAATGAAACCAAAGACACAGTAGATTACCAAGGAAGCCAGAGGTGCCAATAACATGGACAATCTGCCAAAGAAAGCTGTAGGCTATGAGTACATCCAGTACTAGAGTGAGGTTATGTGGGTTGCAACCAGAAATGCTGTATTATGGGGCTGCCCAAGCCCTTTTGAACTCACAATTTACCACCTTGTGCTCTGAATGTGGATATGGAGCTACAGAATTTAATGTAGCCTTGCTCGATTTTAGTCTGGCTTTGGCCCAAGTATTTTAATTCCCCAATCCCTCCTTTTTGAAATTGTTTAGCCTGCACCATTGTGCCTTGAAATTATGTAACTTTAAAAAAAATTTACAGAGATCCATAGATAAGAATTTGCCTTGAGTCTCAGAAGAGGCAGACTTTTGAAAAATGCTGAAAGTGTTGAGAGTTTGAGTTTTAACTTATATGCAAAATTATATGTTTTATATATAATGCAAATATATATGTATATATTTTTATACATACAAATTACATGCTTTAAATTATATGCAAGATAGTCGTATCAAGTTAGCAGAGTTATAATCTTGTGTTTATTTGGAAATTAAGTATGATTTAAGGCAGAGGTCCCCAATCCCCATGTCACAGACTGGAAAAAACATCTCAACTGGCAGCACATTTGAGTGACTCAGAATGGGTCACAAAACTTGCTAACTCATGACATATTCAATCTGCCTAACAAATTCAATCTGTCACTTAAAGGAAGAATTAAAACTGTATTAAAGTGAGTCAATAAAGTGGATGAATTCAAAGCCAAACTGCAACTATGGCTGTGATGGGTGAACATTGGGATTTTTTTTACATGTTTCAAACATTAGCAGTGATTTTGAAACAAACGGAGTTGGAGCCTTCTCTTTCTCAGCTGATTCATGGTCACCTATTGTAACTTTCAAAAAAGTTTCATCATTGCTTCCCAAACACAAAAGATTTCTGAAATGGGAATGAATGGACCTGGGACCTGTTTGTGACTAAGCCAGTTGAATTATCTTTGTCCATGCTAAAAGAGGATCAAATCCTTGATATTACAAATGATGGTGGCTTTAAAAGTATGCTTAAGACCACTTCAGATCTCCATGCATTCTGAATTAAAAGTCAAGGCAGAATATCCTCAGATTTCTACAAAAGCATTTCTGAAAAGCCTGCTTCCATTTCCAATACCCTGGTTTTTTTTGTGAAGCAGGGTTTTCATTTAACACCAAATAAAACAAGAATACAGAGTAGACTGGACATAAGCAGCACGCTTAACATGTCATTGTCTCCCAGCACCTCCAGATGGGACTAAATAGCTACAGGAAAACAAGATCGGGGTTCCCACTGAGTCTGAATTATGGTGAGTTGTATAATTATTTCATTATGTGTTACAGTGTGATAATAATAGAAATAAAGTGCACATAAAAGTAATGTTCTTGAATCATCCCATAGCCATTTCTCCTTCCCATAGTGGAAAAATTGTCTTGCACAAAGCTGCTCTCTGCTGCCAAAAATGATGGATGGCAACTGCTGGTTTAACATGTGTCAGGTTGTCAAGTTGACCGGGAGTGGGTTGTGACAGTTAGGATGGAGTTTCAGCTTGATTATCTTTGGGATCTTCCCTGGTAAAGCCCACTTCTCGGTGTGTCTAGGTGTATCATAGGGGGAAGACCTTGGGGTCCATGTTTGGTCTCTTACCCCTTTCACTCTAGTACTCTTCACCTGTTCCACTTCTGGCTACCATGAACTAGGCAGCTTTGCTCCTCCATATCCTTCCAAGGTGATGTTTCTGCCAGGAAGCCTGCAGAACACGTACTGAATTCACTGAAACCTTGAGCTATTATAATAGGAGAACTCAATAACCCACTACCACAAATAGATCAATTAAATTTTAAAAATCAACAAAAAAATCAGCATTGACCCAAACAAATGGACTTAATAGATATATACAGAGCGTTCCACCCAACAAAAGAGCACCATTCTGTTTGGCAGCAGGTAGGACTTTATCCAAAACATAAGTAAAAGAAAAAGAATTGAGATTTTACCACGCATATTATCAGATCATGGCTCAATTAAACTACAAATCAATAGCCAAAAAACCCCACAGAAACTATGCAAATGTATGGAAATTAAACAACACATTCTTTAATAATCAATGAGTCACAGAGGAAATTATGGAAGAAATAACAGTTCCTAGAATTAAATGATAATGCCAGTTCAACGTACCACAACCTATGAGTCACAATGAAAGCAGTTCTACAAGGGAAGTTTATAGTTACGAATGCTCACATCAGAAAAACAGAATGAGCCCAAATAGATAAGCTAATGATGCACCACAAAGTCCTAGAAAAACAAGAACAATCTAAATCCAAAGTTTGCATAAGAAAAGAAGTTAAAAAGATCAGCACAAAAATTAATGAAGACTAAAAAAATTACAAAGAATCAATGAATCAAAGAGTTGATTTTTGAAAGAATAAACAAAATAGAGAAACCTTAGACATATTGCAAAAACGAGAAAGAAAAGACACAAATCAATGCAATAAGAAATGAAAAATGTGAAATCACATGGACACCAACAAAGTCCAGAAAATTATTAGCCACTACTTCACAAATACATATGCCAAACAATTGGAGATTTCAGAAATGGAGAGATTCCTAGATATGTATGAATTGCAAAAACTGAACCAAGAAGACTTCAAATGTTTGAACAAGCTAATAAGAGGCAATGAGATTAAACAGTAATTTTAAAAAAAAACCTACTGACTAAAAAACAAAATAGGGACCTGATGGATTTACAGGCAAATTCTATAAAAAGTTCAGGGAAGATCTAACACCAATCCATCTCAAAATTAATAAAATCAAGAGGAAAGGAGTACTTCCAAAATCATTCTTGGAACTTAACATTATTCTGATCCCTAAACTGGACTAGGATCCAAACAAAAAAGGGAATTACAGACCAATCTCTCAAATAAACACAGATGCAAAAATCCTTGACAAGATACTAGCAAACAGAATGCAACAAATCAAGCTGGCTTCATCCCAGGGATGCAAGGCTTGTTCAATATACACAAATCAGTAAATATAATTCATTACATAAACAGAAGCAGGAACAAAACTCATATGATCATCTCAATAGATGCATAAAAAACCTTTGACAAAATCCAACATCCATTCTTAATTTCAAAAAAAACCCTGAAGAAAACAGGATAGAAGGGGATAGAAGGGCCTTATCTCTGTCAGATAAAATCTACTTATCACCAACCTACTGCCAACATCATATAAAATGGGGGAAAACTGAAAGTTTTACCTCTAAAATCAAGTACAAGACAAAGATGTCCATTATCACCACTCCTCTTCAACACAGTCCGCAAAACATTAGCCAGAGCAATCAGGTAAGAGAAAGAAATGAAAGCGATACATATAGGAAAGGAAGAAGTCAAAGCACTGTTATTTCTAGATGACATGATCTTTTACTTACAAGACCCGAAAATCTCCACCAAAAGACTCTTAGAGTTAATAATCAAATTCTACAAGGTAGCAGGCTAAAAAATAAACATGCAAAAATTAATAGAATATCTATATACTAACAATGAACGCACTGAAAAAAATAGAAAAAGATACCATTCACAATAGCATCAAAAAACGAAATACTTAGGAAGTAATCTAACCAAGGAAGTGAAAGACCTGTCCAATGAGAATTACACCACTCTGAAAAAGGAAATTGAGGAGGACATCAGCAAATGGAAAGATATTCCCTGTTCTTTGATAAATGGAACCAATATAATAAAAATGGCTATATTTCTAAAACTAATATGTAGATTTAATGCAATTCCAATCAAAATATCAACAGCCTTTCTTACAGATAACAATATAGCAAGCAATCTTAAAATTCATAAGGAAAAAGAAGAGATATAGAATAGCAAGAGCAATCCTGGGTAAAAAAAATAAATAAATAAAATAAAAAGCAAGGAAGGTGATATCACATCCTCTAAAATAAAGACCTAATTAAAAACTAGGCAACCAAAGTGAACAAATATTTCTTAGCAATACAAATGACCAATAAATTCATGAAAAATTTTCAATATCATTAGAGAAATGGAAATTAAAATTATAGAGAGATACCCTCTTACCCAAGAAAGAATGGCTATCATCAAAAATCTAATAATAACAAATGTTACCAGGGATAAGGGGAAAAAGAAACTCTTCTAAATTGTTGGTGGGAATGTAAACTAGTACAACCACTGTGGAAATCAGTGTGGAGATACTTCAAAAACCTAAAAATATAAATTTCATTTGATCTAGCTATTCTTTTTCAAGATATCTTCACAAAAAAGTTAAAATCATCATATTACAGGGATACATGCATACCCATGTTTATAGCAGCACAGTTTATAAGTGTTAGGACTTGGAAATAGCATATGTGTCTGTCAGTGGATGAACAGAAAAGAAATACATGGTATTTATACACAATGGAGTACTATGATACTATATATAAAGAAAAAACTTGAGGCATCTGTAGGTAAATGCATGCAATTTGAGAACACAATGTTAAGTGAAATAAGTCATATAGACAAAATTAAATATTACATGGTTTCTCTTACATGAGAAACTCAAATATCACTCACTCGTAGTTCATTGAAATGAAAGTTCTGTGCTATTACATTTTTTTTTTTTCTGGTAAGAATAATTTTTGTCTATGTCTTGTACTCAGAAATACTTTGAAGATGATGACACACAGTACATTGACTATTGTTATTCTCCTATTTTGTTATGAAATTTTGTTTTATTTTTTCATAAAATAAAAAACACACTTCTAGAAAATATTTGGAAACTTTGCAAATTTCTTGGAGCTTTAAAATCATTTTGAAGGATATTTAAACTACTGAGGTTGTTATAGGAGCTAATCGGTTAAGTTTATTTTCTCCTTTGAGGTCACTCTTGGTGTGAACTAGTTTTTAAGAGTCAACTAAATTATAAATTCTGTTTACCTTTTTAGGTTCTCTGTCTTCTTGACCCTTTTTCTAATAACTTTATTATCACTCACCTTCCAATATCACAGAAAAGCCTTGATAACAAGCAAATTTAAGCTTATACCTACAATATCAAGAGAGAAATTTTAACTTGAAAAAGTCTCAAAAGGAAAATACAAAGGGAAGTAAAGAATTTTAGATCTCAGGTATATGATAAAATAGCTCTGAACAAGTCAGTACACAAATCGAGGTTTAGAAAAGATATTTTAAGCAAGCATTGATAAGTAAACAAAATGTGACTTGATCAAAAAGCTAGAAAACATTCATACATATCAGGACTGTTTTTTTTCTGAAGCAAGTAGCCAAGTAGACTTCTCTTTTTCTCTAAAGTTTAAAATATGACTAGCCAAGTATTCACAGAATTTTACAATGGGTACAGAAAATGCAGTTAGTTCCAGTATTGTAGAATACTAGACACAGGGAAAATGACCATTCCAGTTATCAAATTCACTTCCACAGATTCAGCTCTTGGAAAGCAGTTCTCTTGGAGTCGTTAGAAGTAGCTACATACCCTAAGTTATTAAGCATCATTGAAAAAGAACATTTATAATGATGTAGCCTGCAGATTCACAAAGTTCTCAAAATTCTGAGATTCATAAATGTTAATAGCTAAAGACAATACCCTAAGACTAAGAAAGACTACTTTTCCTTTTGTTTGGATTTTATCTTCATACAAAAGAGAATTTGAATTAGTTGTTTCCATGGCATCCAGGAAGGACCTCTATTTAGCAAAATTTTTTCCTATCTTCTCTGGAACTGTTGTCTTCTCTTTCCTGCCTGGCCCACACATAGTACAAGAATAAGATGGTGGGGAAAAGTTTAGAGTAATAGTCAAGATAATCTGTCCAAAATATGTGAAATCCTCTCATTTAATTATGAACTCTAAGTCACTATTCCATGTGTTCTGAAAAAGAAAATCACAAACTTTTTATCAATAATGAAACAAAGCTAACTCTACTAGGCCTATCATACAAATTGTCACTTTTAATATTTTGGTCCTAGTGTGCCTATGGAGAATTCCTCTGCCTCTAATCCAAACACATTTTTAAAGCAACTTATACAGCTATTATAGAAAGCAAAATCTGCCATTCAGGAAATTGTCATGATATCCAATGTTCTTTTGGCCACAAAAGTCTCATGAAGAGATACACAATTTATCTGAAACTCAGATGTCAAATTCTGCTCAAAACTGTGAATTAACAATGCTGAATTGTTATGCTATATTCATAAAATAAAATTATTCAAAGTCCATTAACCTATCATTACTTATGAATTTATTTAAAGCAATTTAATGGGATAACTTTTAATATTTGTTTAATTTAATATTTGTTTCAAGAAATTTTTATCTTTCCCTTGATTATATTAACTTGAATCGTACACTGTGTGTTTGTCTAGCACAGGATTTCTGATGTTTTGGGGCTGGATAATTACCTGTTTATAGGTTTTATCTTGTGATTTAGGATGGTTAGCAGTTCATCAGATGCCAGCAGCAAATGTTCCCTCCATTGTTACCACTAGTTGTAATAGCTAAAAGTTTTTTTGGGTATTGCCAAATACACTGGGGTAGAAATTGGAGGGTGAGGAAGGAAACATTTCCACTTGAGAGCACTGGGTTAGATAAAATTAAGGCTTCTCAGTTTCCACATCTTACCATCGCAATCCTAGGGTCCTGATTGATTATCATTGATTATGTACAAACTAATTGATCCTTACTTTACTTCCAATATCTTCCATCTCAAACTTGCATGACATGAACAAAACAAGAAAATGAGATGCATCTAAGAGCATCTTTGTATTTGATTCTTCAATTAGGTGTTATTTTCCTGCCAAAGGACAACTTGATACTTTCTTCCTCCCATTAGAATCAATTATGGACTCTGCATTATAGTTCCACACTAGCTCCCAATAACAGAATCCAACCAAATAAGTCTTAACTGTTTGCATAAAATGCTTTTTCAGTGACACATTTCATCAGTTTAATAAACTGTGCCTTAAGCAAAACAAACCACTTTGAACAGAATGCTTTTAGCATTGCTTTTGAATTGAAATTTACCTTGGTTTCGTGACTGGTTGTTATTGGAAAATCATGACTGCAGTTCACTCCAGACTGAACTATTAGCCAGGAAGAGTCACGAATTTCTCATTTCCCATTGTTCTCAGAGTTCTTCCCTCACTCCCTGGGGGTGAGTTATTCAGTAGCAGAGCCAGGCTGATTTTCCTCCTACTTCATTTTCAAATTGCAGCATGAATAATGTTATCTGATCTCAGTGTCAGTTCAGGAAAATTGTACTTAGTTTCTTATTGCAGGAATATCTTTCATTGAAATGTTTGCTTTTCAAACAAATCTTTGCAGAACTTCATATATTCAGCTTATTTACTGGTGTTTGCATAAGGAAGGAGAGGGGAAATCAGTGGGGGAAGAATAGTGGCAACCAATTATACAGCCCTTCAATGAGCTGGCTGCTTCTTTGTCTACTGCCAAAAGTAAAGTCTGCTTTTTCATTCTTTTGAGACATATTTCACATAAATAAGCATAATATGATGGAAGAAGAGTAATTGTGATAGAGCTGTGAAAAAATCTTTTTTTTCTGTTTATATTTTAAGAAAAAATAAAACAAAATTTCATAAGAAAATAGAGTAACAATAGTTAATACGCTGTATATCATTTTCAAAGTAGTTTCTCAGAGTACAAAACATTGGCAAAAAGATTCTCTCCTACAAACAAGAAACAAACAGATATAAGCACCAAACATTGTTTTTAATGAACTAGTAGTATAAATAAAACAAATTAGCATACATGTTAAAGTATTTTTGACACAAGAGAATAGGTAATTTGGGGAACCATCTGAACTTCTTTCCACTTCCTCTTTAGCTTCCCTTTTTTGCACCTCATTTGCATATATATTCTTGGAATTTCTTACATAAGAAAAACCATGTGATATTTAAATTTGTGTGTCTGACTTATTTCATTTAATATTATGTTCTCCAATTGTATCCATTTACTTATGAATTCCTAAAATTTGTCTTTCTTTATGGTACAATAGTATTCCATCATATATAAATATCACATTTTGCTTACCCATTCATCTGTCAATAGACATATACATTGTTTCTGACTTCTTTTTTAATATATGTAATATCTCCTTGGACTTTTTAAATTCATAAATGTAAAATTTTTTCATTGATTTATCCAACAGGAATTTATTGAGGACTGTGTTTAGTCCATTGTGTTTGGTCTTGAGAACACAATGTAAATGTAAATGACTTCATCATGACTTATTGTCCTCAGGGAACTTATTTTCATATTTATATATTAATATTTACAATAAGTTATCTGATAAAATATCATGTAAACAAAGTGTAAAATGACAGATATAAATTTAACATGAGATTAACAACTAATGACAATAACTTGTGAATGTGCAATGTATAATATTTTATAAATTTATGTGCAAGTGCTCCATAGATAAAATTTCCCAAAAGCACATGAAAGAAAAACTGGATGAGTAACGGAATATATTGTGTCTTCAGAAAGAAAGACTTAAGATTATATATTCCAATATCAATTTATAATTAAAATGAAAAAATTTTAATTTTGTAAGGAGCAGGGAGGGAGTGTTTAAATTGTTTTGGTTATATTCAGTGAAATATTATTTCAAGAATATTTTGGAAGTATTCATTGAATCTAAAATTATCATATTTTTCAGATATGGTAAAGCATTTCTATCTATCCTCCAAAAACAAAATTTAAAGAAAAGTAACATAGACTTACAAGAACATTGATTTCTGCTTTGTTTTAATAGGTAGAATTCAAGTTTACCTCATTAGGGAAAAACAATAATAGACCCATTTAATCAACTAGCCATTAAAAATAAAGAGATAAAGCTAAATGTAGTACCATAAAAATGGTCAAGATACATTTGCTAAATTTAAAAAAAAAATCCAGTAGTCCTATAAAAGTAGAATAGCAAACAGTATTAGTGCATATATCAAAAGCAAGCAAAAGACTATATAGCTAGCAACTGTTCAGGGTGAATATGGAGCACTCTAACTTCCTAAATTATTTCATTTCTATAACATTTAGATTTTTACCTTTTCACTTTTATTAATTAAAAAAATAAACACAATAAGAAAATTTCTGTCAATATCATTGGCTTTATGACAATTTGACAAAAACTATACAAAAACTTAGCTACTTCCGTTTATATCTAATTAGAACTGGTACATGCAAAATCACTAGCTCTGTCAAATGTTGAGATCCCAAGTAGTTCCTTAAGTAGTTTCTCTCTAATCTTTCCTTGGAGAAAACATGAACATCTTTAGAGTAAATTTATCTAAATAAAAGTGATTTAAGAACAAACATTGTAAGGCTTACAGTTGTAGAGTAGCTGACACCTTTCTTAGCAAGTTAACCAGGAATAGCATATTTCAGTTTCTCTTTGTAATGACTCTGTGTACAATTGCATTGTAAATGACTCAGATAGGTTACTAGAACAGTTTCTTTTGGTTCTTCTATGTATTCTTCCTTTTGCATTTTGATAATTTTTAATTAGACTGAAAAAAGAAATCCAAGTTAGTAGCTGTGCTTAACACACAGTTATTCTAACTGGGGAGTTGCTACATCAATTATAATCAGAAAAGTGCAGGCAACAATCACTTCATCTCAGAATGTTCTAAAAATTAGAGAGCGATTGTGATTCTACTTGTAGGCTCAAACTACTGGTTCTGAGATCTCACTTTCTTCACTGTACATTCAACTACATGTTTAAAAATAGTTGTCTATATCAAGCACTATTGAGAAAATGCTTACGTTATCTCAACCTATTTAGTCTGAATAAAAAAATTCGTTCAAACTTTAAGTCACATAAGTTAAAAATCTGTAAATGGAAGAAGTATATGGCCCATTTTGGTTTGAACAGTGAATCTTGTCTCAATTACATAACATGGTGATCTCTTGTTCTTTAGGGTATACATTGTACATCAAGAATATCATGGGCCGGGGATTTAGCTCAGTGGTTCTGCCGCCTGCCTCTCAAGTGCAAGGTCTGGAGTTCAATCTCCGGTACCAAAAAAAAAAAAAGAATATCTTAATGATTTTATTCACAGTTCCATGCTATTAAGAAACTCTCTATAAATGTGTCAAGACAAGGCCGGGGATTTAGCTCAGTGGTTTCGCCACCTGCTGCGCAAACACAAGGACCCGAGTTTGATCCCTGGTACCAAAAAAAGAAAAAGTGTCAAGACAAGGATGAGGAGGATGGAGGCAAATAGAGCTAAACATAATGAAAGATATCTGTTGGTGTTTCTACTCAATAGAACATAACAAAAGGAAAAGCTAACATTTCAAAATATCGTATAGGAAAGAATTATTTCATAAACTCACTCTCTAAAGATATACTTAATGACCATAATTTGATATTGATGGATTATAAATAGTATGATTTGACTCAGTCCAAAAAATAAGAGAAATATTTGATGGATAGTTTTCTCAATGTTAAAGAAAAAATTGAAAATTTAAATTTATATGGTTTTATAATATGTACCTTGGAGCTAAAAAAAAGACTAGCTTTAACTTTGTTCTTTTTACAGATCATTTACTAAAGGATTGAGTGTATGTGTTGCTTGATAGTGTCTCTACATTGCCATTTTTCCATCACCAACAGGGTTCATCAAAGAGGATACATAAATAAATGTGGGAAACACAGTTCAAAATGTAATAATAGTAAACTTTTCTAAATGGAAGGAACCAGATTCCTAAAGTTATTTTAAAAACTGGACCAAGAAAATCCCAATCTAGTTTTCCAAATCATTATAAAAATATGTTTGTCAAGAGAGAAGGAGAGTATGGATTAATGTAACATTTTGCTAGGTTGAATTGTTAATAGTTAGACACACAAAATAATAGTCTGCTCTTGGTGGTTTTCAGTATGGGGTTTGTTTGTTTGTTTGTTGCCAGGTCTCTACAAATATATGAAGGCAGGTCATTAAAAATCTCCTGTAGGTAAGGCAGACGCAATAACAATATTTCAAAGACCCTAAAAGATCTGAATTTTCAGAAGATTTAGATGACGAAAATTCAGAGGTATATAGTAGACTTATCTAGGTGGAGATTCAGGCAGTGTGGGGGCAGTAGAAGACAGGAAATTATCTTAGCTTGCCTGTCCTCTAACCTCAAAGCTGAATTTGAGACTAAAGCTTTTATGGAACTGGATTATTTTAGAAAGTGATCCCAGAAAGTAAAGAAGTTGAAAAAAAAATGAAACAGGGAAGGAAGCAAAAACTATATAAATCTACTTTGGTAAATTGGCCTCTTGCAATACACTGGGGTTCCATCTGGCTGGAGACCTGCTGGCTCCTATGTAGAAAGTGCCTTAGAATTGTCTGTCCAGGCAACATTATAAAGGAGATTTATCCAGACCTACAGCATTTCATTGAGGGTTTAATATTTTTGCTCCTTTGGTTTTGTACATGTATCAGTATGTCTTAGCAGTCTCAGCAGACTACAAAAGTCACGTTTCCAGAAAGCATAGAAGGCAAAGGGGAAAAAGGAATAGATATGCGCTGTAGTTGAGGTGAGATCCTATCAAGTTGCACCTGTGGGTAGCTGGTTGCCATGGAAATGGCTAGAGTAAAATAGTAGGCTCAGAGGATGTGACGTAGGCACAAGGGTAGTGCAAAAAAGGGGAGAAGGGACTCAGGAAACATAGTGAATACACTCAGACTCCGGCAGAGAATGAATAAATGTCAATAGTCAGAGTTGGAGGATATATTCATTTCCTAAAGTACTATAACAAAGTACCAAAAACAGGGTAGTTCAAAACAACAGAAGTTTATTCTTTCTCATTTGTGTAGTCTAGAAGTCCAAAATTAAAGTGTTAATATAGTTGGTTTCTTCTGAGGCCTCTGAGGGAGCCTCTGTTCCATGCTTCTCCTCACTTTTGAAGCTGGCTGACAATTCTCTCTGATCCACTCTAGTCTCTACCTCTATCTTCAAGTGGCATTTTGCATGTGTGTTTGTCTCTTCATATGTTTCATTATAAACTCAGAGGTCAGACTGAGTTAGGTCAGACTGAGTTAAGGACCCACTCTATACCAGTATGACATCCTTTTTTTTTCTTTTTTGGTACTGGGGATCAAACTCGGACCTTGCGCTTGTGAGGCAGGTGGTAACACCACTGAGCTAAATCCCTGGCCCCGGTATGACCTCTTTTTGACTAATTATATTTACAATTATCCTGTTTTCAAATGAGGTCACATTCTAGGATACTGGAACTTATGACTTCAATATATCTATTTTGGGGGACCGAATTCAACCTGAAAGAGTGCTTAATCACTGCAGACTGAGGGAATTCACCAAAAATTGTTCAGATGCTTAAAACTATTTCAAAAATTGTCATAAAATGTTATGACTGCCATATCAGTTGAGAAAGTAGAAATGGCGAATTAAGACATAGGTTAGACTACAAGGATTTGAAGTGCAGTGACGAAAAGAATGGGCTTGGTCCTACAGGGAACTACCAAAATCCCATTTCCGAAGGAAAATGTGGTTTGTTTATTTTGGCAGCCTCACAAATATCAGAAGATAGGAATTGGAGAATATTTAATTAATGATATATGAATTCATTTTTCACATTTATTTAAAATTAAGGACTGTCCACAATCTTCTTTATAACTTTTTAAGTTCTACAATATCTTTCCAATAGTATTAATGTTTAATGAACTCCTCCTGAGCACTCCTGATTCAGAATCCTAGATCCCCTGTTATAAAAGAATAACACAAAATATTAGTGCTTCTTCCACATTTCTGTTTCTTAAATATCAGTAACATGAAAGAAAAAAACAGGGCCAGGGATTTAGCTCAGTGGTTCTGCTGCCCACCTTGCAGGCACAAGGTCCTGAGTTCATCCCCCGGTACCAAAAAAAAAAAAAAGAAAGAAAGAAAGAAAAAAAAACATTAAACCTTCTTGGTATACCTTTTAGTATCTTTGCTCAAATATACCTAGTAATGTATAATGCACACTTGTTGCTTAAAAAATAGTTTAAATATATAAACAAATTTAAATCATAATGCAATATAACATGTATTAGTAGTATCATTATATTAATAATACAGCTACATTCACTTTTAAAATGCGTTCCTTATAATCTTGGAGAAAAGTCACTTAACAAAACTAAGAAATATCCATAAAACATATTGCCACTCCAAATTAACTCTACTGAATAAACATGGAGTGACTGATTCCAAGTGCCTTGAGCATTCATACAATGATAATTTGTGGTCAGAAACGTGCTAAAATCTGAAGCCTGTTGGTTATAAAGCAGGAACACATGATCAAACAGCTTGATTGACATCATGAAGGGGATTTAACTTTCAGGCACTTTGATGTCTTTCCTCTTAGCCTCTCCTTAGTAGGTCTTCTCGGTTGGAAACAGGAGTGTCTGCTCCATGTAGGATCTGGCTTACAAGCATTAACAATAACAGGAAAGAAATAGACTAGATGTTCAAAGGACTAATCCACATGTGATCTGGGCTTGCACAGTAAGAAGAGGGCCATTTCCATATTATCACAGGCCCAGGAACACTCAGGCTTTGACAAGGCATTGAAAATATGGGGCCTCTTGCTGGTCCCCATTTTACTCTTGTCACAGACTTTGAAGCAAGTGGTCTTGGATAAATACAAAACCTGTTCTCACACTGTGCAGTTCCATTACACACATGTCAATATGTGGAGTTTTTGCCTGAGAGGAAACCCTGAAAAATGGAAATGCAACATATGGCCAATGAGGGGCTGCAAAAATCATGGAGAGGAATAGTTTCACTCAAGATTTTCAGAGGCACTCTTAAGTAAGCACTTAATTGAAATTTTATTCCTGTCATGGAACCTCACTGTAGGAGTGAATCGTTAATTACAAAGCTGGTTTTGATATTTCTTTCTTGCTCTTTATATCACTTGGTGAAGAATAGGTATTAATTAATGGATAGCTACAAAACAAACTGCTTTGGAGAGAAGGGAAAGGAAGGGACGTGAGAGGGTTTGAATGTAAATAAAAGGGAGGAGCTAAGAAGCAAGATAGAATTTTCTTGTTCCTTTATGTTGTTAACAGCAGACAAGAAAATAATTTTTAACTGAAAAATAATTTATTCTTTATGACTTGGTAAGAAGAACAACAATTATAGTAAAATTTCTTCATAGTCCAAATTGTTTTTGTAGTCCAAGTCCTTGAGCAATTTACTCTACCTCCTCATACCCTCCATTACTTAGACTAATGGATAATTGTGGAGATTGATTGAGAGAATAAATTGAGATGCTCCATGAAAATGGTGTTGAAAATGGTAAAGCTTGTACACTAGGCAACTGAATGATTCGTTCAGAGCAGTCAACTATTAATTTAATTTCAAATTGTGTGGGAAAGGAAAGGAAGAGATAGAAAAAAATCAATGTATTTTTTTATTCACACTATAACAAACTAACTTTGCAAAACTAATAAGTAAAAGAGAACTCAATCCTTGTGCTAGCGGCAATTAACCACCAGAAAGAATAATTTTGGGGTTCAATCTTTAAGGTGCTTCAGGAATTTACTCAGATATGTTCCTAATATAAGGAACTGGAAATGGGTTCCAGGTGATGGTTTGTCGTATTAATTCCCTGCATCTGAGACGATTGAGAACATACATTTTTGCAGGGGATTTAGCTCGGTGCTTCTGCCGCCTGCCTCGCAAGTGCAAGGTCCGAATTCAATCCCCGGTACCAAAAAATTTAAAAAAAGAACATACATTTAAAAAAAATTTTTTTGCAAATAATCTTATAAAATTATTGTGCATCCCTTTAGTCTTATTTTTCTAAAGGAACACCTTCAAATGAATCTACAAATAAGTCCAAATAAAGGTTTAAATCATTTTCTCATTCTTGTTAAAAACAGAAAAAGTGTGCTCATAGCAAATGGAATGAGAAGTGAACTTAGATAAGTGATCAGTGACAGGGTCAACGAGGGGAAACAGCCTAAAAGTCAACCTGTAGATCTTTAATTTTTATGACATTATAAATATATCCACAGATTGAAGAACATAAGAAGCAAATAATTATAAAATAATAAATTCTATACTGGGATAACTAGAAGTCCACTAGCATGTAGTGTTCAGAAATATTTAAATAACCATGTTCACAGGTTTCTATTCAAGACAGAGCAACTGGAGCCTTATATTCAATATCCATTCTCATTCGCCTTTAGGTAGAGTCCAGCATTATTGGGAGCAGTAATATGCTTGACAGATAGACTTGATTTCCCGACCTTCCTTGCAGTTACAGGTTTCCATGTGGAAACTTCTGACCAATGAGTTGTCAAAAGACAAAATTACAATGAATATAAAGATCTGAATTGGCTTTTTTGCCATTCTAAAATCAAACACCTCATTTTATAATTAGAAGTAATATTCCAATAAGGTGAGTAGAAATCTTGGCTTGGTAAACAGCAAAAGGCTAAGGAAGCAAAGATAAAAAACAAAAGCAGATTGGTTGTTTCAAAGTTACTTTCCTTGTAGAAGTTGGAGCTCACGAACCTTAAAATGCTGGCTAAAACTGGCTTGTTTAGGGATTAGGCTACTAGTTCTCACTTTACTCATTTCGAGTCAGTTGAAATAAATAACTTAGTTGTTGCATGATGTAAAACTTTAGCAGAAGTGATTACATCTTAATTTATTCTGTTGGATTTAGTAAAGGAGCTCCATCCAAACCAATTTTCTACTATAAATTTTACTTAGAATTGTAAGTGGAAGTTTTAGGAAAGAACTAATAGGAGAAGATAACCTTTCTTAGAAGATAATAGTTTCTTTCTCATTTTAATATTTTCCTCTTCTAGCTATCTTCTGGTGAATGTGAAGGCTAATGCCCCAGCAGCTATTTTGAAACTGCCTGAAAGATAGGAGCCATTTACTATGTAATGGCAGAAAAAAAATGGAAGTGGAAGATGAATGTGGTCATTATAGGTTTGCCATACCAGTGGAACTATATTTGGTTTTATTTTCTTTAATAGAAAATCATTTTTATGCTAAAATACTTTAAATGTACTAATCTAATGATAATTGATACACTATAACTAGAATTTATGTTCCTTGGAGGCAAATGCCTTTTCCATTTTAGTTAAAGTCTAATTCAGAGGTAGCTTCATAGTAGAGACTCAAAGATATTTATTGAATCAGAATGCATATCTCTCACCTTTTCTCTGTGCTATAGAATGCTTTCCTAATGTTGTCAACTCCTCCTTTTACCTTTCTACCTTTGTAGACATAATTTAATAAATTAGTTCCTCTATTACTTTGCCATTTGTCTTCCACCAAACCTTGGATTGCAGTTCCTCAAGTTGACCTTTGTAGTTGTCTTGCCCCTCGTTACTTAGGTGAAATTGTTCCCCACTGAAAAATGCATGAAATGTAAATACAAAAAGAGAGTGAAAAGTATCCTTTTTTTGTTTTCTTTTAAATTTGATTTTAAAAGGGACCAGATTGATGGGCCATGTTATCATTCTCTAGCGATAGTCTCATTTAAAAATTATACCTCTATTTTTCAAACATGAAATAATTATTCCCTCTATCACTATGAATATGTTATAATGGAGCTGCCAACTAAGTTCCATAGTCAGTGTGAATTTGAGAATATTAAGATTTGTACAGTAAGTGAGTTAGTGGAGCAGAGATTTTCAGGAAGAGGGTAGGAAGAGGTTATAAGAGCCCAACAAAACCAGCTGGAGTACAGCCCTGGCCAAACAATTAAAAATTGAGGTCAATCTGGAACATAGTGTAAGAGTTCACGCTGAAGAACAAGAAAGAAATTGGATGCCTTTAAGTTATTTTTAAAAGAAATATAATCCTCTATCATTCATATTATCCAAATCTAGGCATTTTTTGTTTTAATTGTTGCTATTCTTTTACAAGATAAAGGGTAGAGAGCTGAACTAAATGTCAAATAATATGTATTTTGTTTTTTAAAAGTCTACAAATTCTGTTAAGATTTTCTTATTTTTATTTTCATCAGTTTCAGTAAAGTATACTATGTGCTAATTCAGTATTCATAATTTGGAGGAGTAGTCTTAATATATATTGATCTCTTTCTTTAGCTTTTGAAAATGTGTCTTCGCTTAATGCTCCAGCCCTTGCTCACTCTTCCCTTCTATTCTTGAAGTTATAACAGTTTCTTTTCTTTTTCTTTTTGGACAGAAAGAATTTAATATAATCATTTTGAGCTAGGTATACACTTATAGACAAGGTAACCAAAAGAATAGAAAGAGGGGGAGCACAGATACAAAGAGTCAGTTGCTGGCCTCTGCAGCCAGCTCAGAGCTCAGTTGAGTAGACTCCAGGCAGTCATGGGGAGTGGAATCAAGCAGTTCAACAAAATTATCTTCTGTTTGGGGGTTTAGACCCTTCACTGCTCACTGCTGTGATCTAAATAAAGTTGAACTCTGGTGCTTTCTCTTGCAATGCTGGCTGATGGCAGAAACACCCAGAGACTTGATGTCTGTCAAGTCTGAAGGAACTGCCATGCTGAAAAGGAGATGTTCCTGCAAGCTGGGAGATGAGGAAGATGAGGCTTACAAAATTGAAGCCCCTTCATTGTCTCACTGCTCCTGGTCCAGAGGAAGGGACATCCTGGTCACCATCCCTCCTGCTGCTCCCAGCCCAGAGGAAAGGGCTTTTGGGCCAACTTCTGTCCCGCTGCTCCTGGCCCAGAGGAAGGGGCTTCCAGGCCACCATCTCTCCCGCTGCTAACAGCCCACAGGAAAAGGCTTTTGGGTCACCATCCCTACTGCTCCTGGCCCCTGTCCCACCTCACCCAGCTCAGAGGAGGTAATCTGTGCAGGCGCTAACAGCCCCCCACCCCAGTCGAAATGAGAAAACACAAAAATAAGTCTCAAAACCAGACTTCCAGATCACCTACAGCAACCCCAAAGGAAAATGAGATGGAATATTCTGATACTCAACCACCTGGACCCACTGAACTGGCAACAAAAGGAGATCTGGAAAAAATGAAATCAGAAATAATTTCTTAGATAACAGGAGAAATTGTGCCCCTAGTGCAAGACATGATTAATAAATCTAGAGAGGAGCTCAGGAACATGATGGAATCCCAACATAAGAAACAAATGGAATCCATAAAACAGATGCAAATAGATTTCCAGGACATGAAAAACTCCATTGAAAATCTACACAGCAGAAGGAGCCAATGTGAGGAAAGAATTCCAGATATAGAAGATAAGATTGCAATTAGTGACCAGGAAAAGAAAAATTGCTTCAAAATTATAAGGGAACATGAGAAATCAAACCAGCAGCTGCTAGATGATGCAAAAAAGAATAACATAAGACTGATTGGGCTCAATGAAGAAACAGGAGAGAGTTGAGATGACATAAAAAAATCTCTTCACAGAAATAATGGCAGAAAACTTCCCAAGCAGGGGAAAAGAACTTGACATACAGATAAGTGAGGCATATAGGACTCCAAATAGCCTTGATCAAAAAAAATCTACATATGGGCATATAATTGTTAAGATTTCAGAAACACAACAGAAGAACAAAGTTCTCCAAGCAGTCAGAGAAAAGAAACAAATCACATACAAAGGAAAGCCCATCAGAATCACAGCAGACTTCTCAACACAAACCATCAAGGCAAGAAGAGCTTGGAGTGACATATTCCAAGCCCTAAAAGAAAACAGCCTCCAACCCAGATTGATGGACCCTGCAAAACTATCTTTCAAAATGGATGGAGAAATAAGATACTTTCATGACAAAGAGCACCTTAGGAACTTCGTGAATACCAAACCAGCACTCCAAAGAATTTTACACAATACCTTAGGACCAGACATTGAGGATCACAACCCCAGGAAGCAAAGCAGAATGAACCCATCTGGCATGACAAGAAATTAAATGTAAAGGGGGAGAACTCAACAAAAAGAAAAAGTCATGGCAATGACAAGTCAATACATTTCAGTTATAACCATCAATGTTAATGGTCTCAATTCACCAATCAAAAGAAATAGACTGGCAGAATGGGTCAAGAAGCAAAATCCAACAATATGCTGCATACAAGAAACACACTGAATTCAAAAGGAAACTCATAGACTGAAAGTTAAAGGGTGGAAAACAATACTGCATGCGACAGGAACCCGAAAAGAAGCAGGAGTAGCTATCCTCTTGGCAGATCAAGTAGATTTCAAACCAACACTGATTAAGAGAGATGAAGAAGGGCACTACATCCTTGTAAAGGGAAGAATCCAAGAGAAAGAGATGACAATCATAAATATCTATGCACCAAACACTAGTGCACCGAACTATATAAAACAAATACTAATGGACATGAAAAGTCATATATGCACTAATACAGTTGTAGTGGGGGACCTCAACACCCCACTGTCACAAATAGATAGATCAACTAGACTAAAAATAAGTAAAGAAATACCAGAACTCAATTGAACTCTTGAACAAATGAACTTAACAGATATTTACAGAGTCTTCCACCCCACAAAATCAGAATACACATTCTTCTGAGCTGCACATGGGTCATTCTCCAAAATAGACCACATACTCAAACATAGAACATGTTTAAGTAAGTGCAAAGGAATTGAAGTCATCCCCTGTATATTATCAGACCACAGTGTGATGAAATTGGAGATCCATAGCAAAAGAAACTCAAACAATTTCATAAACACGTGGAAATTGAACAACACACTTCTGAAAAACCAATGGGTCACAGAGGAAATTAAAGAAGAAATCAGACAGTTCCTTCAATTAAATGACAATGACAATACAACATATCGGAATATATGGGAAACAGTGAAAGCAGTCTTACAAGGGAAATTCATATCAGTGAATATGCATATTAGGAAAACAGAACGAGCTCAATTAAACAACCTGGTACTGAACCTCAAGCTTCTAGAAAAAGAAGAACAGGACAACCTCAAAGCTCACACAAGGGAGGAAATTATAAAGATCAGAGGAGAAATCAATGCAATGGAGACTAAGAGAATGATACAAAAATCAATGAAGCCAAGAGTTGTTTCTTTGAAAGAATCAACAAAATTGACAAACACTTAGCCAACCTTTTCAGAAAAAGGAAAGAAAAGGCCCAAATCCATGCAATTAGGAATGAAAAGAGTGAAATTACAACAGACCCAGCAGAAATCCAGAGGATCATCAATACCTACTTCCAGAACCTATATGCCAATAAGATGGACAACACAGAAGAAATGGACAGATTCTTAGATACATATGAATTACCAAAGTTGAACGAAGAACACCTAAAAATTCTGAACAACCCAATATCAACCAATGAAATTGAAAAAGTAATTAAAAACTTATCAACTAAGAAAAGCCCAGGCCCTGATGGCTTCACTGCTGAATTCTACAAGACATTTAGAGAGGAACTGGTGCCACTACTGTTTAAACTCTTCAATGAAATTGAAAGGGAAGCAATACTCCCAAATTCATTACTGGAAGTAAGCATCACCTTGATCCCCAAAGCAGAGAAAGACCCAACTGAAAAAGAGAACTGTAGGCCAATCTCACTAATGAACATAGATGCAAAAATCCTTAATAAGATACTGGCAAACAGAATGCAGAAGATCATCAAGAAGATCATACACCCTGATCAAGTGGGATTCATCCCAGGGATGCAGGCATGGTTCAATGTATGCAAATCCATCAATGTAATACACTGTATCAATAGACCCAAGGATAAAAACCATATAATTATTTTCATAGATGCAGAAAAAGCATTTGACAAAATCCAACATGCATTTATGATAAAAACCCTACAAAAATTGGAATAGATGGTCTCTACCTCAAACTGGTAAAAGCCATCTATGAAAAACCAACAGCCACTATCATACTAAATGGTCAAAAATTGAAATCCTTCACACTAAAATCAGGAACAAGACAAGGATGTCCACTATCACCACCCTTGTTCAATATAGTTCTGGAAACATTAGCCATGGCAATTAGACAAGAGAAAGAAATAAAAGGAATAAAGATAGGAAATGAAGAAGTCAAATTGTCATTATTTGCAGATGACATGATACTCTATATAGAAGACCCCAAGAACTCCACCAAAAGTCTTCTAGACTTAATAACCAAATTCAGTCAAGTAGCTGGTTACAAGGTCAACACACAAAAATCAATAGCTTTCCTCTACACCAATGACAGACTCACTGAGAGAGAAATAGGGCAAATAATTCCTTTCACAATAGAATCCAAACAACTGAAATACCTAGGAATCAACCTAATGAAAGAAATCAAAGACCTCTTGTATGAAAACTATGGCACTCTGAAAAGAGAGATTGAAGATGATATCAGAAAATGGACAGACATCCCCTGCTCCTGGGTAGGAAGGATTAATAGAGTGAAAATGGCCATACTTCCAAAACTGCTATATAGATTCAATGCAATTCCAATTGAGATTCCAGCAGCATACTTCATAGACCTTGAGAAAACAATCCAAAAATTCACTTGGAACAAGAAGAGAGCCAGAATAGCAAAAGCAATTCTAGGTAACAGAGACATGGCAGGGGGTATCACAATCCCCAACCTGCAACTCTACTACAAAGCTACTGTGATAAAAACACCATGGTACTGGCAAAGAAACAGACCTGAGGACCAGTGGAACAGATTAGAAGATGCAGAAACAGCTCCAGACACACTCACCTGTCTCATCTTCGATAAAGGAGCCAAACACCCTCACTGGAGGAAAGATAGCCTCTTTAATAAATGGTGCCGGAAAAATTGGGCTTCAACTTGCCAAAGATTAAAACTAGACCTGTATCTCTCACCATGCACTAAACTAAAATCCAAATGGATTAAAGATCTAAATATTAAAATAGAAACTCTGAACCTCTTGGAACAGAGGTTAGGTAGAACCTTTGAAGACATTGGTGTAGGAAAAGATTTTATGAACAAAACCTCAGTTGCCCATGAACTATCACAAACAATCAACAAATGGGATCTCTTCTTATTAAAAGGCTTCTGCACAGCAAGAGAAACCACTAGCAGTGTGAAGAGACAATCCACAAGGTGGGAAAAAATCCTCACCTGCTCTTCCTCAGACAAAGGTCTACTATCTTGAATCTATAAAGAACTTAAAAAGATCAGACCTCCCAAATTTAAAGGCCCAATCCAAAAATGGGCATCTAAAATGAGCAGACATTTCTCAGACAAAGAAGTAGAAATAGCAAATAAATACATGAAAAAATGTTCAACATCACTGGTCATTCGAGAGATGCAAATGAAAACAACACTGAGATTCAACTTCATTCCAGAAAGAATGGCTGCTATCATGAAATCAACCAATAACAAATGCTGATGGGCCTGTGGGGAAAGAGGAACCCTGCTCCCCTGCTGGTGGGAGTGTAGACTGGTGCAACCACTGTGGAAACCAGCATGGAAATACCTCAAAGAACTAGGACTGAAAGTCCCATTTGACCCCACTATTCCACTGCTGGGGATCTTCCCCAAAGAATTAAAAGAATCATACCACAGTGATATATGTGCACCCATGCTCATAGCAGCACAGTTTGTCATAGCTAAAACTTGGAAACAGCCCAAATGCCCATCAACTGGAGACTGGATAAAGAAAATGTGGGTTTTTTAATAAAATGGAGTACTATTCAGCCATAAAAAATGAGAAATTAGAGACATTTATAGCTAAGTGGATGCACATTGAGGCAATACTCTTAAGTGAAATAAATAGGACACACTTGTATAAATACTGAATAGTTTCCCTGGTGCGAGAAACTGAAAGTGTAAATAAGGACTAAATGTATAATAGGTAATGTGAAATAGGAAGAAAAGGAGCAAAGGGGAAGGAAGTGGGAGGGATAGGGGAAAGGATAGAAGGGAAGGGGATTAATATGAGAAAATGGAAAAATAGGATCAAAATCTTTGTAAATGGGAGGAATGGAGGGGTTGAAGGGAGGGCTGGGTAAGGGTGAAAAATAAGAACCAAGAGAGACTATGTAAAGGTGCAAATTTCCAATGATGAATGTCATTATATTTATACCTAAAATGTACCAATGATTAGAATGAATAATCGATAATGTAAAATAGGAAGAAAAGGTCCAAAGGGGTAGGGGTAGTGGGAGGGGCAGGAGAAAGGAAAGAAGGGAAAGGAAAAATGAAGAGAAATGGAAAAAATGGAAATAAAGTCTTTGTAAATAGGGAAGGGTGAAGGGCGTGAAGGGAGGGCTAGGAATGGGGAAAAAATAAGAACCAAGATGCATTATGTAAAGGTACAATTCCCAATGAGAAATGTAATTGTGTTGTATACCTGCAATGTACCAATAAAAGAATTTCATACAAAAAAAAAAGAAGAAGAATAGAAAGAGCATCCCCCAATATCAGAGAAGCAGGAATTACATGGCTCGGGGACAAAGAGCGAAGACTAGAATGATGTATAGTACGTGGTCGGCATTAGAAGAGGAGTCATGGAGCCTACTTGGGGTGAGAGCTGCCTAGCTGATGCTCATGTGTCTGCCAGCCCCTGAAAAATCTGGTTCCTTGTTACACTATCTTCAACGTCGTTTGAATCCTTCTGTTTTTTCTGTCCTTTTTCCTTTATGTATTTTAGACTGATTATTTTTTACAAACCTACCTTCCATTTCACTAAACTTCAGTTTTCTCATGTCCATGAAGCTCTTAAATATACCGAGTAATGAATTTCAATTATTTTATCCTTTAGTTCTAAAACTTCCCTTTAATCATTTTATATTTCTCATACTTTTGTAAAATTCTTCATCATGTCATCTGTTTTACTGAATTGTTTTTTTTAAAATCTCTGCTTTACTAGTCAAATACTTTAACAATATGAAAATCTCTTTCCAGTAATTATTTCTTCTAATTTTTTGGTTATTTGACACTTTTATGGACTTGGCAAGTATTTTAATAAATATTAGACATTGTTTTTTTTTTAACTTCCAGGGTAAAATGCCCTAGATAGTATTATCATCCTCAAACAATATTTAAACATCCTAATCAGTAGTTTGAATCAGAGCAGAATTCCTTGCTGTAATCAGGTATGAATATAGTATGAGATTAGGTTTCTGGCATTGTAGGGAACTGTAATTTTTCCCTTAATCTTGAAAATGTGTAGTGTCTAATCAGTACCAAAGCATAGTTATGTATAAGAAGTATAAGTTCTAGTATTCTACAGCACAGTAAGGTGACCAGTCTCCAGTGAGGAACTCAGTCTTCAAAGTAATTCTAAGTAGACAGGAACATTAATTACCCTAGTATCAAATTATTGCACTCTATCCAATGAATTTGTACATTTGTTAATAATACCAATTATTAAAAATGCTTTTTTAAAAGAAAAATAAAAAGGGAGAAGAGGGTAGAGTATCACCATAGCCACCCTTCCTAAGAACATTCCTTCTAGGAGTGCATCTCAGTTTATAAGACTATTAGAAGTTTTCTTTCGTCCTTTTCCCTGCTTTCTTCTTAGTTTCTCAGTGTTTTATATCCTGGCAGTTTCACACATGACAAATGCATTCAGACAAGAACTTTGTCCTCCTCTCTCTACAAATCCATTTTCTCTATCATCCTGGTGCTTTGGGTCTGTACTTTCAGGTAGCAATTACATTTTTATTTCCTCATTACAAGTACTTGAAAAAAATGTAAGCAGGATAACTTTTAGTTAGACTCTGTGGCACAAACTTCAAATGGCTAAAAATGGCAAATGTTTCAATGGGAAATGGCTGTGCAAAAAAACCAAAAAACAATTTCTGTATGTTTTTCTTCTCTTTGAGATCTATGGTCCCTGATTTGGCTCAACATTTTTAACAGAGATTGTATAGTAGTTTTGGCCAGAGAATTGTGTGGTAGAGTTTTTAATCAGTTTCTTGACCTTTGGGTTTTCCCTGTAGGCCTGGCTTTCTATTATGCAGACTAAATTTTACCAAGCTGGAATTTTTGTCAATACCAGAGAAAAATTTCTTCTGTAAAATGTTAGAAATATTGACAAGTTTTTATGAAAAATGTGCTACTTAATGCTTTGTTGCGAATCAAAGAAGAAATTGGAAAGCGGGACATGAATTCATCCCTGTAGGTTAGTTTTTATTATTTATGTGCCCAGGGAGGAATATAAAAAAGAAACCCTAAAATCTGAGTATTTTTGTTTTGTTTTCCTTAAATAGTAATCTCAAAGGAATTAAAATATATTTTGGCTACTCTCTTACATTTATTTGCCAATGGACAAGTCCAAACATGGAGTTTTCTTTTTATTTTGACTAGTATATTTGGTGCATCTAGGAAAAGATTATTTATATTTATATATTTTCACTAATGACTTGTCTCATGTTCATGTAACACTCATCTATAGGAGATAAATGCACTTGCAAAACAATGTGTGCAGAGGGTTCCAGGGAAGAGACAATAAAAAAAGAAGAAAAATTTGTGTCTGCTAACTTAATGTGCATACCATACCAGGAAAAATGGCAAGGTAGATTCAGGAATGGAATGTATCTATATACATTCCAATCTCAAAACTGATGTGCACTACAAAATAAATAATCATGAAAATGAAAGAAAATCCATTCAAAGGTATGAGAACTATAGGAGAAGAATATTAAATAAGACAGGAAGCTATTACAGGAATTTTAGGAGTAAGAGTTTATGGATGTTTCTGGCATAACTTTAACTTTGATATAAAAATTTAGTTTCATAACTATAGTTCATAAAAATGTAATTACCTGCTGTATTTAATGCTGTACTTTTATACAGCTTGACTGAAATGCCATATCTGGCATTTCGTTGCTTAATTTGAGAACATAATGACCATTATAGTTTTTGCTGCAAAATCCTTTAATATTTTATAGTGTACTGACAATGCTAAGACACTTGTCTCAAAAAAAAAAGCTCTGTAATTTGCTGTGTGTGTTGGCTCTTCTCAATAATTCTAAATGGAATGAAGATTCATTATTTTCATGTGATAAGTTTTAAGGTAAGAAACTAACAGTCTATTCAAACAAATGATTTTAGTCACACATGAAGATAATGATGCCCATATTCAAATTATAATAAATATAGATTCATTTATATAATACCACCATGTAGTAGCCTAGAATAAACCATTATATCTCAGCTTGCATATCAATTTTCCATTATTACAAAAATATTTTTTAAAGTTATTACTTTTGATTTTAAGAAAATTCTAAAGAATTATTGTTTCCTCATAATCCATTTGACAATAACTAAGAGTTAACTTGTTCACAGTCATACCCTAAGTCAGGAATGTAACTCAATTCTAATTTATATTCCTCTGTCTTCTTTTAAATTCCACAGGGTATGTGAATTAGCAATAGAAAATAATTAACTAAGACAGATATTATTTTCAATATGCCAAGTAGCATAGGCAAAATTTTGAAATAGCAAGATTGATAAAAATATTGAAAATTTCATCTCTATCCATCTTCTGTTAATGAGCATAGTTTCTGATTGATAGAAATAGTTATCCTCCTTTTGCTTTTATTTGCTGTCAGTGCTAAAGTGACTACCTACTATAATGCAATTTTTAATTTAATACAATATATACGTATACATATATATATATATATATTCTGTCTGTCCAAAATGTGTGTACCGATTATTAAGAGAGATTATGAGAAATTATAAAATGCAAGATGAAGAGATACAACTGCGATGAAATTGAAAAAATACAGCAGAAGGGAATTTTCTAGTTCATGTTCAGCCAATCAGAAGGGCTACATAGAATGGATGACATTTCATGTAGAATAGAAATAAGTTTTTTAGTCTCTAGCAAAGAGAAGCCATTTTAAAGGCCATTTTTATTCATTAGTAGACTTACTCTAACTTGTTTCCCTTTGTATTCCTTAATTTGCTGATAAAGCGTAAAAGGAACTACATTTTCTTTGTTTTTAAAGAACTTAGCCTCTAATCTTCATTTTAACAGTACTCTTCTTACAATATCATTTCCTTTTGTAGTCATCACAATTTTTAAAATAATTTTTCTCTTTTCATAGGATTAAAAATAAAAATATTGTCATAACTAACAATTCAATAGCAGCAAAGAAGCACGCAGTCATAAATAGTTAAATATGCATGGAAAGAAGGTTATACACTGCTCTTGAGTATACATAAATTATAGCTACAAATATATAAATGTTTTGGTGTTATCTTTTGTTCAACCAGTTGCTTAGTGCTATAAAAATATGAAAAAATATAGTACTTTCCGTTTTGCAGTGGAGCTATCACATGTTCCTATGAAAATCGTGACCGAGAAATAATTTGACATCTTAAGCAGGAAATTAAATAGAAACAAGAAATAAGTAGAAATTCAAGTCTCTGTCAGGAACATATGAAAATGACTTCCACAAGTGTAAGATTTTCCGAGAACATGAAATTAGAATTTTAAGGACATGTTTATTTCAGTGAATATGACGCAAAAGATTAAAAAAAAACATGCCTTTTGAGAATAATGCATATTGTCATCCTGAATAGGCAAGTCGTGTTCATGAAATGTCCTAATGAACAAAGAATAGAACAGAGGAAAATGGTATAATTTACTTTTCTTACAAAATCTTCCCAGAATTTAATTTGAAATTAAAATAACTTCATAATAACTTCAGTTTTACAGTCATCACTAAATATTTTCTTCATGTTTTCCAAGCACTGAACACTGATTTCTAGCACAAAGAGATGGTAGAATCGCTACCTGCAGTACACACCATTTGGCTGGAAAACAGAAAATTAGTTTCAATTGACAGATGTTCCTATATCTTTATTGTTCTTTGACCTCTTTGGAAACACATACCTCATAACTCTTTGGGATTTGGTTTAATTTTTTTAATTCTTTTCTTGGTACCAGGCAAGACAATGGAAATGATGGGAAATTCTACCTCACTTCTCAAGTTATCAAGCCTTACTGTGCAGGAACTTTGAGTATCAGTACCAAACGATTGGAGAATTTAATAATCCATTTGTTTTGATTTAAGTTTGTGTCCCAGTGTTGGAATTTCTCATTTTAACATAATTAAAGAAAATGTGAAAATATTTTAAATGAAATAACTTCTACTTTTCTACCTCTTGTACAACTATATCAGTTGTAGAATATGAATAACATTCTGTAGTTACATAGCGAGTGTTTATTTCTTCTGAAATTTTTACCTAAGGAAGAAATTTTTCTAGACTAAATTCTATTCCAAATATACCACATTTAATTAATTATCACACAGATGTCCCAGTGGGAACCATAATAATTTAAACTAGAATAAGTAGGTGACAGATTTGCTTACAACAGGGACTAAGGCACAAGATAGGTACTTTTATTGATTGATTGATTGGCTGATTGATTGTACTGGAGATTGAACCCAGTGCTTTGAGACAGGGCCTCTAACTCAATAAATTACTCGGGTAGAATTTGTCATCTTCCTGCCTCAGCCTCCCCAAATTCTGAGATTACAGGCATGAGTCAGCCAACCTAGCTCCAGCTAGATGCTTTATAACAACTGGTTCATCCCCACTAAACTGACACATTGTATTATGGCACATGTTCAGAATTTGAAGATTAATGGGGAAAGTTATCGATTAAAATTCCTCCTGGTAGGAAACTAAACTAGAGAAAAGCTTAATGTATCTTTTACCTTAATGGGTTTCCCTCTGATACAGCACTCCTCGTCTTTTATTGTATTGGTCTATTTATGTCTTTCTCCCCAACTAAATTGTAGGCTCATAAAGTGAACAAAGCCTAGTTTATCAGGAAGTAGACTAAATCCTAAGATCATAGTAAATTATAAAACTGTTTAAAAGAACAACCAAGGATATGAGATAGTGTGATATCTATCAGAGAGGTAATGAACAAAAAACAAATAATGTTACAGGACCTTGAGGTCCATGAATTTTATATGCTTTGGTATAATTAAAGAACAAGAAGTATACAGCCTTGATATTAGTCTAGATGGAAAATCACTGGCTATAGTCTTGCGATTTGTTGAAAAAATATTTTGTGAATGCTGAACTATAGAATGAACAATCCCAAGCAACCTTGACATTCACAACCTAGACTTACTTGAACTATTGCTCTGTCACAAATTTGAATCATATGTACTCTCAGTGAGCTGGTGAGTCAGCTAGTTGGTGAGGGAGCCTGGTTTTAAACTTTTTTGCTAATGTCTTTCATGACTGCGATCCCTGACATTTTGGCCATTTCAGCTCTCGGGCCATAATACTTTATATTTACCAAGGCGTAAGAAAAAAAGAAAAGCACCAAGTAAGCCAACTGCTTACTGTCTACCTTTCAGCACAACTGTAATTTTTCTCTTTTTGATTATGATCAAAAAGGTTTACATAATAATAACTCTTATGAGAAATGTGTTCCCTTGCCTAGGCCCAAAGAATGAACTAAAAGGAAAGAAGACCGGGAGCGAAGGCAAAGCTTGTATCAGTCTTGCAAGGCTGTGTGTTCCCTGAGCACAGACACCCAGAGCAGTTACACTGAGCAGTTTATCCCCTAGCACACAGGCCCATCCTCTAGTTCCTCTTTGGCTGAGTACTATGGGGGGTGGGGTACAGTCTTCTCAGATGCTACCTACTTTTCCCTTAATAAGGCAGCTCTCCAGTCCTCCTCCCAATTTGAGATTGGACTTCTTCATAATATTGTCTGTTCTTTACTCTGGGACTTTCCGAGACGCAGATGGTCCTGGTTAGAGATTTTACATGACTTTGCATTACTGTGTTTCTACTTTGCCTTAGCAATCTTACCATGAAAATGGACCATTCTCTCCCTTTCTTCTCCCTTACTCCTACCTACATTTTTCAACAAAGGCTCTCTTAGTAGTTTATTTCTACCCTAAGGTTCCGTTTGCTTAGGGACCTTCTACCTGCTTCAATTTTGTCAGGCCATTAGGTGATCTTACCTACTAGTAATTTTCCACTCAGAAATAACTATTTTGTTTTAAAAAGGGACCACTTTTAAGTTTCTTCATCTTACACCCTCAAAAAGGTACTAAAACTACCCTTCAGTGGGAAATTTGCAGTGCTAGAGCACTTTTAACAAAAGTTGAAAATGTTGTGAAATGAATGATGGAGAAATATACTATTTTCTCTGGAAATGTTATGTATATAAAGTCCAGTGTTTTCCTGTGCAAACATTGTGGTACGAATAAATTTCAAGTTTCAAGAAAATTTTGAGCTTTATCATTCATAGGTGTCACAATCTTATGATGCATGAAGGAATAAAGAAAAATAGATTTGGGAAACAGAGGGAATGCATTTATTGAACACTCACTTCAAGGTCTCAGATGAAGTGCTTGTCTTGCAAAGGAAGTACTACTTTAATGAAGTTCAGAGAATCTGACTCATTCTCAAAGGTATGATAATAAATTAAACAAGAAGTCTATTTCAGTTTAAATAAAATCAGACAGAGGAAAGGTAAACTTGTTAATATAGAATAGACTGACACCACAATTTTTTAAAATAAAGTAACAAAAATGGAAATTAAAATAAATTTTAGAAGAAGGCATAAATTCAGAAATAAAATTTAAAAAGAGTGAACTCTTAAATAGGACAGAGTATCACACTCTTTAGAATCGTCTTATAAACATTATGTCAGAAATGATTACTGAAGCTAGATGCAAATACCTATATCCATTTAAGTAATATATATGTACATTTTCTTCAAAACTATAAATGTTATGCTTGTGCTTGTCATCAATAATATTTACTAATGAGATGAAAATGTTAATTGTCTTGACTTGATCAAAACACATTATATGCAGGAATTGAATTAACACACTTTATCTCATAAAAACATACAATTACTACATGTTAATAAAATTTTTTAATGTTTAAAGAGATAGAAATAAAAACTGCCTCATTTTTATTCCTATATATTGCATATAAGTATTAAGCTATCATGCCATACCCCATAAATATGTGCAATTAAAATAATAATGACTAGACAGTTGGCCCTCCCAGACCCTCTTTGGCTATGGTGAGGGAGGGTGGGCACCTTTGTTCTGCCACTGACTAACATCGTTTGCTGCTTGTGTGCAGGGTACAGTGCACAGGGCGAGTGTCTCCTTCCCACCTTCAAAGCCGCTTGCCTGCTCCTGTCTCCAGTCTCACAACAGAAGGGATGCCACTGGTCTCAATACCCCTAGGTGGTCCTGGGATCAGAGTTTGGCTGCTTCCATTGTCTACTTCTCAACCTAAATTACCCCAATCTGCTGACCAGCTGCGAGCAGTCTACTGGATCGAACTCGGGACCTTGTGCTTGCGAGGCAGGTGGTGACACCACTGAGCCAAATCCCCAACCCGATTATGTGATTTTTATTCTTCTGTTTACATGTTATTTTGACAAAGGAGCCAACCACCCTCATTGGAGGAAAGATAGCCTGTTTAATAAATGCTGTTGGTAAAACTGGATTTCAACCTGCCAAAGATTAAAACTAGACCCATACCTAACACCACGCACTAAACTAAGATCGAAGTGGATTAAAGATATAAATATTAAGACAGAAACACTAAACTTGCTGGAAGATAATTTAGGTAGAACTCTTGAAGACATTGGCATAGGAAAAGACTTTATGAACAAATCCTCAGTAGGGCGGGAGACAGCACAAAAAATCAACAACTGGGATCTCATCTTATTAAAAAGCTTCTGCACTGCAAGAGAAACCACCAACAGAGCTAAAAGACAACCTACAATGTGGGAAAAAATTTTTTAGCAGCTGTACCTCAGACAAAGGACTACTATTGAGAATATATAAAGAATTGAAAAAAGATCAGACCACCCCCCCAAATTCAAAGACCCAATTCAAAATTGGGCATCCGAAATGAATAGACATTTCTAAGACAAAGAAGGAAAAGCAGAAAATAAATATATGAAAAAATGTTCAACATCACTCATCATTTGAGAGATGCAAATGAAAACAACACTGAGATTCCACCTTACCCCAGAAAGAATGGCTGCTATCATGAAATCAATCAATAGCAAATGCTGGTGGGGGTGTGGAGAGAAAGGAACCCTTCTCCATTGTTGGTGGGAGTGCAGACTGGTACAACCACTGTGGAAATCAGTATGGAGATACCTCAAAGAACTAGGACTAAAGGTCCCATTTGACCCAGCTATTCCCCTGCTGGGTATCTTCCCCAAAGAATTAAAAGAATCATACCACAGAAATACATGTGCACCCATGTTTATAGTGCCACAGTTTGTAATAGCTAAAGCTTAGAAACAGCCCAAGTGTCCATCAACTGGAAACTGGATAAAGAAGATGTGGGGTTTTTTTATAAAATGGAGTACTACTCAGCCATAAAGAATGAAAAACTAGAGCCATTTATAGCTAAACGGATGCATATTGAGGCCATACTCTTAAGTGAAATAAATAGGACACACATGTGTAAATACCGAATAGTTTCTCTAGTGTGAGAAACTAAAAGTGTAAATAAGGATGAAAATGATTTAAATGAATAATTAATAATTTGAAATAGGAAAAGTTCCAAAGGTGTAGAGGTGGCGAGAGGGGAAGGGGAAAGGGAAGAAGGGAAAGGAAAAATTATGAGAAAAGAATAAAATGGAAATGATGTCTATGCAAGTAGGGAAGGGCGCACAGGTAATGGTGAAAAAATAAGAATCAAGATACATCATGTACAGGTACAAACACTCAATGATAATTGTAAATGTATTGTATACCTAAAATGTACCAATAAAAGAATTAAAAATTAAAAAAATAATAATAATGACTAAAAATAAGATCAATGGCTCTTTTATGTACTTGACACAATGGTACTTTTTAATTTAAATGACTATGTGCATTATGGCAATGTCTCAAAAGGACAGAAAGCTCCCAGAGGTAAAGGTCATGCCTGACTTGCTCATTATTGAATTCTCACAACATTAAAAGATTATAGGGCTGGGGATTTAGCTCAGTGGTTTCGCCGCCTGCTGCACAAGCACAAGGACCCAAGTTCAATCCCTGGTACCAAAAAAAAAAAAGATTATAGATCATATATACATACATTATTCTAAATCTAATAATCTATATTGTTTTTAAATGAATTTTACTATACCAGTTCTTTTTAAAACTCCCTATGAAGCTTTTTCCTCCAGGTTCCTTTGTCTATGCAGCATATACTATACTGAAAATACTTAAAATAAAAAATTCGATGAGTCACCATCACAATCAATACAGCAAAATTTTCTATGATCCTTAAAGTGTTCTTATAATAAATCCCAACCAATCTTTCCTATCCCGTTCCCATCTCCAGGCAACTACCAATATGTTTTCTGTTACTATAGAATAGTTTAAATGTTCAAAAGCTTTTCTAAATGGAATTATCATGTATATGTCCTTTCTTATCTGGATTCCTTCACTCAAGATAATTATTTTGACATCCCTTCATTTTGTAGCATTTATCAATACTTTATTCATTTTGATTCCCGAGAAGTATTAAATTAGGTGGACATATTGTCTTAATTACTTTTTTTTGTTGTTGTTGTTGTTGTTGCTGAGACAAAATACCTGACACCCAGAGTTAAAGGAAGAAATGTTTATTTTAGCTGACAATTTGTAGAAGTTTCAGTCCACAGTTAGGTAGCACTGAGGCAGGGCAGCATAGCAGAAGAGCATCACAGCGGAGAAACATTTCATGGCATGGCAGGCAGGAACCAACAAGCAACAAGCAACAGTAGTGAGCCTGCCTTCTTTCTATCCTTTAATATTCCAACCAGGCTATTGACTGGTGCCACCATGGAGCTTCCATTATCCACACCCTTCATCCCAGTATCACACTCATAATCCACATTCTCATGACCTAATCCAGCCATTTTAAAAACTCCTCACTTATGACCACATGTGGCTTTGGGAGGACATCTAGATACAAGGCATAACATTCTTCCCCTGGCCCAAAAAGACTCAAGCACATCCCTTTAGGTAAAAGGAATTTAGTCCATCTCTAGGAGTTTCCAAAGTCCTAACAGTTTCAGCATTGCTGAAAAGTCCAAGCCCAAAGTTTCCTCTGAGATTATTAAGGCAACCTCTTAGCCATGAGCCTCTGCACAAATGAAAAGAAAGTTAAACACTTCCAACCTAGAATGGTACAAGATAAATATTCCCATCCCAAAAGGTACAAATAGGGGGATAGAAAGGAATGGAACCAAAGCAAGCCCAAAATCCAGCAGGGCAAATATTAAATCCCTTAGTTCTATGTCCAGCATCTGATGCAATCTGTGACAAGATGTGAACTCCAAAGGGTTTGGGTGGCTCCACCCTTATGGCACTGCTGGTGATTGTAGCTCCCTTGGCTTCTCTCTTGGGCAAGCTCTGCCCTCTCCTTGTAATTTTCATTAGACAATCCACACTTCTGGTTTCTCCAACATCCAGGATCTCCACTGTACCTTCAGCTTCACACTCACAGGTTCACGCACTGCCTTCTCAGCAGCACACTGCCAGACCTTTGAAGCCTTCTTCTGAAATCTGGGTGGAATCCTTCCTAACTCCACAATTCTTGCATTCTGCATGCATCTAAAACCAGCACTACTTGGGTGACACCAAAATCTGCTACCAGTTGGAGCAAGAACAAGGCTTCCTCCTCTTTTTGCTATAGGGGTCAAGTGCCTGGATTGTTGTGCACTGTGAACTCAATCCTGAGGATAAATTCTCTAGCCATGTGCTATTCTGGAACATGGTGCTCTAGGGCTCTCTTATCAAAGCAAAATCTTTCAGTTTTACAATTTTGAGGCTACAAAGGCTGGAGCTCTGCTGGTACTTGAGATGACTTTTCTACTGTCCTGTTTCTTTTCAGCAACCAAGTTCCCTTCTGCTCCATCTGGACAGTCATAACTTTACTGGAGCTTTTTAATCTGTCTAAACTCAAAATTTTTAGATCATTCTGCTGGGCTCTTTGCTCTTGATTCTCAGCATAGATCTGGCTAAAAGTCCCCAACAGTAGCCATGCTACAACCTCAATATTAGACTGTTTTGAAATTTCTTGTGCCAGATAAATTAGTCCACTGCCCTTAATCTCAGGCTCCTGCAAAGTCTTCAGACATGAGCAAAATGCAGAAGAATTTTCTGCCAAAGTATAACATGCATGGTCTGGAGTCCAAGAGCCAATGCAGTCCTTGTTTCTAACTGAAACCTCATGATCCGGGTCTTTATCAGCTGCATTTCTATCAGTATTCTGGTCTTCTGAGCTCTGACCAGAACCTCCCAACAAATTCAGTTTACAGCATTCTAGGGCTGCTTCTTCAGCTGGTATCTCCAAATCCTTCCAAACCCTTCCAACAAACCAGTTCCAAAGGCTCCTGGACCACAGGGTCAGGTACAGTGACAGTAAGAACCCCACTTCTCTAGTACCAAAATCTGTCTTACTTTTTTTTTGTTGCTGAGACAAAATACCTAACACTCAAAGTTAAAGGAAGAAATGTTTATTTCAGCTCACAGTTTGTAGAAGTTTCAGTCCACAGTTAGCTGGCTCTGAGGCAGTGCGGCATAGCAGAGAGGCATTACAGAGGAGAACTATTTCATGGCATGGCAGGCAGGAACCAACAAGCAGCAAGCAACAGTAGCAAGCCTACCTTCTTTCTATCCCTTTATATTCCATCCTAGCTACAAGCCTATTGTTTGGTGCCACCTACACCCAGAGTGGGGCATTCATTATTCATATCCTTAGTCTCAATGTCACACCCATAATCCACATTCACACACCTTAATCCAGCCACCTTCAAACCTCACTTATGACCACATCTAGACACAACCCATAACACATACCATAGTGTGTTATTTCCTATTGATGAACATTTGTGTTATTGCCAGTTTAGGGATATTCAACTACTGCAAGCATTTGTGAACAAGTCAATTCATGGACCTATGCTTCCGTTCATCTTGGAAAAATGCTAAGGAATATAGTGAAAGGGCTATTCACACAAATATGTTAAATAGCTTCAAAAGCTGTCAAATTTTTTAAAGTAGTTGTATCATTTTACATTTCCATGAGTTTGAGATTTCCAGTTCTATTTCATTACCAACATTTGATACTGTCAATCTTTTTTTAAAATTTTAGACATTCTATTAAGTATCTCACTATAATTTTAATTTAATTTTTTTACTTATTAATGATGTAGAGCATCTTTCATGGCTTCCATTTTGACTATGTGAAAGAGTTGGGTAATGCAAACCAGAAATGTGGGTAAGCTCCTGCTCCCTGGGGTGAACTTTAACCAGTGATAAATAGTTGAAAGGTCAAATAAATTACTTTGCTTCTACCCCACGCACATCAGCTAAGACCTCACACATATTGTGATTTCTTGAGGCTTATCCAGAGATACCACATATGACTAAATAACTGATTGTATTTTCATGGGAATTCACAGACAGCTAGATTCATGTCCATCCGCTGCGATCCCTTCACTTCCTCTTTACCTTCATCTCTCATTGCCCTTGCACATAGCCACTGCACCCCACCCAAAAATGTTAGTGCATAAGTTTTGGTTAAAACTCTGTTTTCTTGGAATTCCTGCCAAGAAAGTAGGGAAATAAAATAATATGAGAAAAATAATAACCATGTAACTATCCCACTAGTTGATATCGGTGTGTTCTATTTTTTTTTTACAATAGGTTTAAAACCTGCTGCAGGGAATTTTAATGTTTTGATTAAATATTTTTAAAATATTTTAATGTAATATGTTGGAAACATAAATCACATTTACAGAGCTCAGAAAGATAGTATTAATAACTTTTAGTCTTGCTGAAGGAAAATAACAAAATAGGAATTCTCAGTTCTAGACTAGCCGCTAAATTGGGGCAGGAAGAAATCCATAGGCAGGTACAATGTCAGTGTGAAGGCTGGAATTTCAAACTTGGAATATGGTTTGGAATCTTTGCAGGAGCATGATGACCTAACAGTTGAAGCAACCTGTAGTTTGCCTGAATCTGAAAATACCAGAATGACTTTAAATGAGAGAAGCTAAAAATGTTTTTGCCTGTGTTCTGTCCTGTATCACAAACATTTTGATTTGTTTAAATAGGTTTCTTTTACACAACAGAGTGATAATAAGCATGTAATACCTAACCCAAGTTAAAGACTGTCCAGTGGTGGTAAAAAAAAAAAATCAGTGGGTAAGTACAAATCAAAAAATCAGTAAATAAATATTCCATGGGGCCGAGGATTTAGTTCAGTGGTTCTGCCACCTGCCTTGCAAGCGCAAGGATCCGAGTTCGATCCCCGGTACCAAAAAAAAAAATTCCAGTTTATGGACATGGCACATTTCTAATAAGAAATATTTGATAATGTGAACTTTATTAATAAAATGCTGGATTAGTCCAATGAAAGTCAAAATCCAATTATGATTTTTATAACTTAGTTTTATTTATTCATGGAAACCAATAAAATGAAATGCTAGGAGATGGAAGAAAACTCTTCACGTTTTTAACATCTTTTTTTTTTAAAGAATCATAAGGCCTAGTATTGTGGGTTGAATCGTGTTCTCCAGTAAGCTATGTTGAAAAAACCCAGTACGTAAGAAGGTGATCTTATTTGGGAAATAGGTTTTTCCACATATAATCAAGATAAAATGAGTTCAAACTGGAATAGGGTGGGCCCTAACCTAATGACTAGGGTCCTCATAAGAAGAGAGGACATACAGAGACACTAGCAGGGAAGGAGGCCATGTGATAACAGTCAAAAATTGGAGAAGAGCAGATACAAGCCAAGAAAGCACCAAGGATTGGCCCAATGACTAGAAGAAAGGAAAAGTGTATATTACAAATTCTCTCTCACTGTCTGTAGAAATAATAACCCTATCCAAATTTTTACTTTAGATTTCTGGCCTTTCTGACCTGTAAGAAAATAAATTGTGTTGTCTTAAAGCATCCTGTTTTGTGATAGTATTTTACTGAATATGACATGATTTTATGTACAATAGAAAAATATTCATATAAACCATCAAAACCAATGATTGAGCTATAATTTTTGAAACCAAAATTTAAAATATATATTCTGCATAGTACAAAAAATGGTGAAAATATACAGAGGCATCTGTTTAATTGTGTATAGTAGTGTACTTTAACTGTCATAACAAAATACCACAGGCTGGGTATCTCAAACAACAGAAATTTTGTTTTTGCACTCTGGAGGTTAAAACTCCAAGATAGGGTGTTGGCAATTTCAGTTCCTGGTATGGCCTCTCTTCCCAGCTCGCACACAGTTGCCTTCTTACTGTGTCCTTGTACGGCCTTTCTTCTATGTATACACTTATAGGGAGGAGGGGAAGAAAGAAAGAGAGAGAGAGGAGAAAGAGAGGAGAGAGGGAGGGAGAGAGAAACTTTGATATCGCACCTTTAGTGCTATGGCTTCCACATAGCCTTACTTATCTCCATAAAAGGCCCTGTCTCCAATTACATTCTAGTCTGGTTACATAGTTACATTGAGGATTGGATTTCATGTATGAATTTGGAAAGTACACAATTAAGTCCGTGACCTTGTGGTTATTTTTCTTTGTTTTTTATTTTGTTGTTGTACTTGTTACTGTGGGGCTTTTTTTTTGTCTCTCTATAATATGATCCCTTCTTCCCATAATCTTTTCCTCCCTACAACACTTGGTTCACATGATTCATGTGAAGTAACCACACCTCTACAACAGGAATAGCACAAGAAAAGGAGAAACTGAATCCTACTAATATTCACTCAATGTAGTCTGTCAAAAGCTAAACCCTTTACATGGGCTTTGGAAATATCTGAGTTAGTAAATTTCCTGTTTTTGTTTCACCTATATGAGGTTGGCATTCTGTTGGTTGATACTAGTGTCCTTCCTGACTATAACAATTCTGGAGTTATAGGAAAGTAACCAGTATATACCACAGTCCTCAAATTCTAAAAAAGTAATGTTAAATCATGCTGTAGGCCATTTCTAGAATTTCACCCTGATGATGCTCACCTTTTGATATTCATCTCCCTGTGCAATTTCCACCTCTCAAGTATCATGTGGAATTATCAATGTATTTGTTTATTTATTTATTTATTTATTTATTTATTTATTTATTTTTGGTACCGGGGATCAAACTCAGGTCCTTGCGCTTGCGCAGCCGATGGTGAAACCACTGAGGTACATCCCAGGCCCCTCAATTTATTTTTAATAAATAGAATCTATTAGATGAGATAGGGTTGTCACTTCTCAGATTAAGTTATGAAAGACTGCCTCTTCTGTCTTGAATATTCTCTCATGTTTTCTCTTGGATTATTTACCCTAGTTAAAGCCATTGACCATGACCTGAGATTCAGTTGGTGAATTTAAATAATCACCATGTATTTTATCATGCCTTGTAAATTTCGGGGTTTTTTTCAAAATGGAGGTTTTTATTGGTAATATTCAATCAAGTGTCTCTGGCCCCTTTAATATGACCTTTCCTGGAAAAGTGCTAAAACACTTGACAGTTTTATCTGTTTATTCTATATCTGATATTTTTCTTATTCTAAATTATACTAAGCTGTTGCATATTTCCAGGGGCTGGTTACATAGGCCATAGGTTTATGAATCATCAAGTTGCAAATGTAAAAATCAGTACACAGAGAGGTTAGAGACTTTTTATTATGAAAAAACCAGTCTATTGTTGATTTAGAAAACCCCTAGAGAATCCTCTCTTCTATATACCTTAGGAATTTGTGAAATCAGAATTATGTATTACATCAACAGGATCATTGATAGTACTAAATTAGGTTACTTTTCACTATATTCAATCTTAGACAGATCTTTATTAAAACAGTAGTGCCACATTTGGGAAATCTATAACCAAAGAGGATCCTTCAAAAAATAATGAATAATAAAAGAAAAAATACTATTAGAATGTTGATATGAAGCATAGCCTTTGAGTTTTTATGAAAGTGAGATCTAAGTACATTAATTGTGAGATGTATAGAGGATTTGTTGTGTATATAAGAGGTTTTTTATGTTTGTTTTAACAGACTAAATAGGACCAATCAAATTATACTCATCATTTTAAAATTTCAACACCCTGTGTGTTCTTTCTAGGAAAAAAAACAATGAAAATGCCTAGAAAAATTTATTTCAATAACTTATAAATCCAACTCCTAGAAGTAATTTATTACTATTTCTCACATATCTTTATAAACTTTCTAAATGAATACTACATACAGATCTTTAACATATAATTGGATTATGCAAAAAGTATGGATTTTTTCTTAATAGTAATGTAATGTCAAATTTGTCTTAGTGCTAACTATGCATTAAAGCAAGATATTGTATATACAAATGTAGAGAGATAAGTCATGATTCTAAAGGACATCGTGCAATAGACAATGACACATCTTAGTGCTGTGTGATGTGACAAACTGTATTAAATATTCTTGGACAACATTTCAAAGGGCCACACTGTTGCTCATTACATGACTACGTCCATTCTCTTCTGTTAGCCTACTCTTGGATATTTAACTTGTTTCCATTTTTCTTTCAAATAGTGCTCTGTAGGCCGGGGATTTAGCTCAGTGGTTCCGCCACCTGTCTCACAAGTGCAAGGTTCCAGGTTTGATCCCCCATACAAAATAAATAAATAAATAAATAAATAGTGCTCTGTAAAATAATCAACTATGCATATTTTCTGTTCATTCATTTAAGTAATTATCTTTCATAGTAGAATATATAAGTCAAAGAACATGCACATTCTGCAAATCTTCTATAGATGCTGAAATGAAAAATAAATACTTTTGACTAACTTCTGTGGCTATTTTTCTTTCACTTAAATTTCCATATAAGTCAGTTCCTTTGGTTTCAAGTAAAAGAAATACATGTTGAACTAGACAAAAAGGTTGCATCTGTATCTGTAGATTTATGTCTTTGAAGTGTACAGGTAATTAACAGAGCTCCCAAGGTACTCAAGACTCATGAAAAAATGAAACGAGAGACTTAAACATCATTAGAAAATTAAACTGTCCTAGAATCTCACTTCTTTCTGCATTTGCAAATGATGCCCTTCCTTCCCTTTTCACCTCCCTCCTTCCTTCTCACCCTCCATCCAGGTTTTGTAATTTATCATGACACAGCATTTCTCATTTTATATCTCCAATCAATTGACCAGCAGAGACCAAGGAGTATCTTTGATCCATGTTCCAAAGAAGTCATGAAATTGAACTTTTTTTCCCCAGTACTGTAGATTGAACACAGGGGCACTGTATCAAAAAACTGTATCCCTACCCCTTTTTAAAATTTTTATTTTATTTATTTTAGGGTCTCACTAAGTTACCTAGACTTGTCTCAAACTTGCAATCCTCCTGTCTCAGGCTCCCCTGTAGCTGAGATTACAGGGATGTGTTGTTGCAATGACCAGATTGGCCTTTTAAAAATCCTTTGTTTCTTCTTACTTAGATGGTAACAATGAAGAACCTCAGATGCTAACATGGGGAGACTATAAGTAGGGAATGCATCTAGGATCCATGTTATAACCAGCACTGTCTGCTTATATTTTATGTAATAACTTCCTTGTAAGGCGTTCAGCAAAGAGAGAGAAGAAAAAAGTTAAGTAAAACAGACAAGATAAGGGGAGCAAAAGTTTTTAAAAAGGAAGAGAAGTTGTAGCAGTGAAAAAGAAATTAAAGGGAAAACAATTCTGTGTCTAGAAATCATTCAGAATCACATGTATTATATTATCTTTGCTTTATGCTCAAGAATAAAATACGATCTTTAGTTAAAAATGAAAGTGGATCTAGAATATAGATCTATAAATATCCAGTGTTGCCTTTGTTTCATTTTAGGATATTATATCTGATAGTTATTTAAATTTCACTTAACCTTACATTAAGGTCCATTTCTAAATTTCCTATGCAGAACATCTTTATTCTTCCCCAAAATCAATATCATCCTATGGATAATAGCAAAAGAATAGTATTAAAGGTACCCAGTTATTGTAAACAGAAGTAAACTTGCTATGTCATCCAATATAGGAGATACAGTACTTTTTGGGGGGGGGGTACCAGGATAGAACTTAGGACCTTGAGCTTGCAGAGAAGGCAGTGGAACCACTGAGCTAAATCCCTGCCCCAGAGATATAGTACTTTTTTAAAAATTAGCAAGACTAAGATTTTCTTAAATTATGGTAAATGGTAATTCTCTTTACCATTAGAGAAACCTGTCAGGAGCTTAAAAACATCCTAGATGGCATCATGTCCCCTGAGTCTCAGGCATGGCCAGGATAAGAATGAAAGTGAAGAGCAATAAATTAGACCTAAGTTAGTTGGATACATGAATACTTCATTTTTCTTATTAATATATGATTGTAGTACATAATGGTCACATTCTCCGTGGGGAGTTCGTACATGAACATAGCACATCTGAATCCTTTTCTATCCCATTATCTCCCCCCCCCACTCCATCTCTTAGTTCATTTTCACAAGATCTAGCTCTATCTCACTGTTTTCCATTATCTATCTTTTATTTTGTTTTCTTCATATTTTAGATATCTCATATAAGAGAAACCATATGATTTTTGAGCTACTGTGTCTGATTTATTTCACTTAACATTACAGTCTGCAGTTGCATCAACTTTCCTACAAATGACTCAAATTTATCCCTCTTTGTGGCAGAGTAATATGTACTACACTGTGTATAAATACCATATTTTCTTTATCGATTCATCTGTTGGTGCACACATAGGCTGATCCAGGGCCGGGGATTTAGCTCCGTGGTTCCGGCGCCTGCCTCACAAGCTCAAGGTCCCGAGTTCGATCCCCGGTACCAAAAAAAAAAAACAACACATAGAGACTGATCCAAGATTTAGCTATTGTCATTTGTGCCGCTATAAAGATGGATATGCATGAATCTCTGTAATATGACGTCTTAAACCTTTTCAGAAAGATATATAGAATTGGAATAGCTGGGATGAATAGAATTTGTAATTTTAGTTTTTTGAGGATTATATATAACTGATTTCCAGTATGATGATGGTTACACTAGTTTGCATTCTCACTAACAATAGAGAAGGGTTTCTTTTTCCCATAGCCTCACCAGAATTCAATGTTACCTGATTTCTTAATTTCTCATCGCCTGTTACTGAATTATTCAGGGTTTTTATATCTTTTTCTTTTGGCTTTGGTAGATCATATGTATCTAGAAATCTATCCATTTCTTTCTTCTGAATTCACTATTTTATTAGAGTAAAAGTTTTCATAGTTACTAATAATCTTTTTATTTCAGCAGAGTCCACTGTCATTTTACCTTTTGTCCAATTAAGTGCATTGATTTATGTCTTTTCTTTCCTTTTTAGGGGGAGAGGTAAGATTGGCTAGGAGTTTGTCTGTTTTATTTTTTTTATTTTCTCAAAGACCCAGCTCTCAATTCATTAATTCTTTGTGTGTGTTTGTGTGTTTTTGGTTTTTTTTAGTGTCAATTTCATTCATTTCTGGTTTGATTTTTATATTTTCTTTCCTTGTACTAGATTTGAATTTGGATTATTTTTGTTTTTCTGGGAATTTAAAATGCATCATTAGGTTATTTATTTGGACTTGCTCTGTTTTTCTGATATGGGCATTCACAACTATGAACATTTCTCTTTAGAATGCCTTCATAGTGTCCCCTAGGTTCTGGTATGTTGTAATGGCATTATCATTTTGTTCTAGGAATTCTTTAATTTCTCCCTTGATTTCCTCTTTGATCCACTGATTATTGAAGAGGGTATTGTTTAATTTCCATGTGTTTGTATAATTTCTGTGGTTTCTCTTGTCGTTGATTTCTGGTTTCATTGTACTATAATTTGATAATATGCATAGAATAATTTAATTCTTTTGCATTTATTTAAGCATGCTTTATGGGCTAATATGTGATCTATTTTAGAGAAAGTACCATGTGCTTCTCAGAAGAATGTGTATTTTGTTGTTATTGGGTGGGACACTCTGTAGGTATCTTTTAAGTGCCTTTGTTTGAAGGTTTAGTTCAACTCATATTTCTTTGTTGATTTTTATGTAGTTAATCTATTTGTGAAAGTGGGTTATTGAAGTCCCTCTTATAACTGTGTGGGTTATCTGATTTTTTTTATGTCCAATAGTGTTTGTTTTATTAAATTGGACATGCCGGTATATGTTGCATGCATATTTACAATTGTTTTCTCTACCTGTTGAATTGTTCCCTTAACCAATATGTAGTGACCTTCTTTGCCTCTTCTGATCAGTTTTGGGTTCAAATGTACTTTATCTGAAATTAGGATAACTATTCATGCTTTTTTCTGGGTTCCTGTTGCATGGAATATTGTTTTCCTTCCTCTGACTTTTAATCTATGTACTTCTTGGATTTAATGTGTTTCTTATATGCTGAATTTTGTTGAGTTTTGTTTCTTAATCCATCCAGCCAATATGTATCTTTTGTTTGGGGAATTGAGACCATTCATAATGATAGTATTAAAAAGTATTGACTTAAAAAAATAAAAATAAAATAAAAAGTATTGACTTGTTCCTGTAATTGCATTATTTTCCTGTTGCAGATTTCCTTTTTTCCCCTTTTCTGCTTACCTGTTCACCTTGCCTGGTGCAGTCATTCTTAGCATTTTGGTATTGTTGGTTTCATTATCTCTCTCTAGGTAGCCTTGAGAATTTTGGTAATGTTGGTTTTGTGGTATTGAATTTTTCAAGGTGTTCTTTGTCTTGAAAATATGTTATTTCTTCATCAATTTGGAAAGAAAGTTTTGCAGGATATATAAGTGTGGGTTGGAAGTTGTTACATTTTAGGGCTTGAAACTCCTCACTCCAAATTCTATTGAACTTTAAGGCTTGTGTTGATAAGTTTCTTATAATTCTAATCACTTTTCTCCAACAGCCTTTAAGATTCTGACCCTATGTTGGTCTTCTAGGATTTTGACTGTGATGAGATATGGAGAGGTTCTTTTTTTATCATGGCTATTTGACATTCTGTACACCTCACTTATCTGTATGTTAAATTCTTTTGCAATATCTAGAAATTTTTCTGCTATTATATGTGTCAACAGGTTTTTATGCCATTGTTCTGTTTTTTGGCTTTTTCATTTACTCCAGGTAACCTTGTATTAATCTTCTTTGTGTCATCTAGCAGCTGTTGTATCCATATTTCATATTCTTTTTAAGGTTTCTTTGAGTAATTGGTCTTTGAAAGTTTTCACATATTCTAATTCTGATATTTCTCCTTACTTTCAATACAATTTTTACTTTCCTGGATTTCTGTTTGGAGTCTTTTAATGGACCCTAATTCTTTGCTAAACTGGTCATTCATGTTTTGTATTGTTTTGTTTAGCTCAGCTAGATTCATTAATGTCTTCAGTAATCCCCCTGATTGTTTGGTTTATTGCCTTTGTTATCTGGTTAGTAAATTTGTAAGCCTGTTGAGCACTTTATTGATCTGTTTTTTAATCTTCTCTGTTCTCCTTTCAGATAATTTGACTGTGTGGCATCTGCTTGACACTTCCTCCATGCCCTGTGTATTGGCTTTGTAGGAGTTGGGTGTTCAGGAAGGTGTTTTGTTGCCTTGTATTCTCACATTTCTGCTGTTTTTTGTTTGTTTTGTTTTGTGTTTAGGTTTATAGTTATGTATAGTTGAAAGACTTTGTTGCTAGTTTGGAGATTTCTTTAGTCTGCTTTTTACTGATGCACTCAGGGCATGGCTAACTACAGTTATTTGCCTCTATCCCAAGTTCAGGCCACCTCTGTTAATTTGAGAGAAAGAATCCAATGTAACTGGCCCGCACTCAGTCCTCTGGGAATGGACCACAATATTGGTGTCACAAAGGAAATCCAGGTATTGACATAGAGACAAAACCAATTAATAGCAATGATGTGATCTTGGCAACATCAATAAACAGCGACAGTAACAGTAATATTGTCAGCAGCAGTAATATTGTCCAAGAAAAACTGGATACTGACTTACCATAGGAACAAATAATGTACCACACTTAACCTTAGAAAAGAAACCTATAATTACAGTATAAACACTGAGAGAAACCAAATATTGACATACGGCAAGCATCTACTAAATGTTATAACTATACCTCTACTGACAGAAAAGAATTTAAAACTAGTAACATAGAGTTAAGTAACTATATAAAAGAAAATACAACTTAATGGTTATTCTATTAAAAATATAAAGGGTTGTGAATGGGAGAATGTAAGAAGAAAAAAATGAAAAAGAAAATTTGTCTAAAAACAGGAAAAACATTTTATGTCTTTTTGAATGAGTCGTTTTCCTCCCAGGACCCACTATTTTGGAATCAGCAAGACATGGTATTCTCTGGATGTGAGTTTGTGGGTTATGCCATGTGAGTTTATGAGGTGCCCCCACTATTCCAGAGACCCTTCTGTTTACCCCAAGCTGTGGCAAGTCCTCACTTATGTGCCCTAGCTCACACTGGTAGGGAAGGAAAAATCGGACCCTAGATCTGTGCTGGATATAGGTAGCAGGCCAAGGATTCAAACACTTAATGTTGGCACATTCAAACCCACCTTTTCTGTGTGCAACTCAAGCCAGTAATAGCTGGGTTTGAAAGTGCTAGGGATCTCTTTCTAGACTGTTCCCTGACTGTGGCTGTCTCTCATGGCTGTTTCTCACCCAGTCACTGTGTCAGGGCGACTCTGGGAGCCCTGAATTGTAGTTGTTGTTTTGTTGCTCTGAGCCCTAGCTTCAAATAATCAATCCCTTCCTGAAATGGCACTTGATTAAGCAGTCTCTGACAATTGTGGCCCATGCTGGAATCCATCTCCAGCAATTAACTGCTGTGTGGAAGGAGTTTCCTTGGAGCAAACCCATACTGCTTTTGCAGTCCACAACAGCCGTGTGCTCTACTGCCATTTCTCCCTGAATCTCCTAGCCCAGGGTGCTTACCTTGCTTCTGGGGTGCCAAGTTCCTCTCCTCATGAGCCAAGAACTAGGGAGGGTACAAATGGTTTCATTTTATTTTATTTTATTTTTTGTCTGTATTTTGGATAATCACTTCAACTTCCCTGTAGCTTCAAATTTTCCTGACAGTTCTTTCCTGATTCCTGGCAGTCTATTTTTCTTTTTGTCTTCACCAAGTTATTATTTTCCAGTGTCTGGATTCCTGATCTCAGAGAGGCTGAATTTTGCTGCCAATCACCATTTTGCCATTTTCTTCCTCATGAATTCTTCATATTTCATTTTTAAAGTTAGTTGTCGTCAAAGCTTTATGACAAAACTTTTTATTGTTGTTTTTGTTTTTAAACAAGATCTTACTGTGTGCTTCAGCCTGGCCTTGTACTCACACGTTGTAGAACGAACTGACCTGGAGCTTGTGATCTCCTTGCCTCAGCCTCTCAGGAGCTGAGATTATAACATGCCTGGCCATCATAAAACTTTTGAGTGTGATAGATTCTATTGTAGTTCCTTCATATAAATCAAAATGTTAGTGATGGTTGGGAATATGACATTGTTCTTTCCATCTGACCAGAAGTTCTTCAGACCCCTGGGATGAGAGCGTTCTCCCTTGTATATCTATACGTGTAAAAGACAGCTCCTCTTGCTCCCTTTTTCCTCTTCTTCTTTTGCCCCATCTCCATTCTTCTTCCTCTGCTCACAGATTTCATCTCTAATTACTGTTGGGGAAAGGTAATGAGAGCATTCTACCTTGCACTTTTCCCTCCATAAGTAAAGGACTTCCCACCTGGTCATGAGATACGAGGTGCAGCTGCACTCTTCCATTACTAGGGTAGAGGAAAGACCACTCACTCTATCCACTCTGTGTCTATCTCAGTATTAGGTACTCAGAGCACCTTTATACTTAGCCAGGAAGATTTACAAGAAACCAAGTATGCATTGCGGGTGCCTGAGTGATTGTGCCCAAGCCATAAAGAGCTGGGTACTAGTAATAGGAAAAGAGTCAGTGAGTGAGTTTTGAGCCCTTACCTTGTCCCCATGGATTGCACAAGAGACCCTCATTTCCCAGGCCTTGATAGGGGTGTTATGCCCAGATATACCTGTTGAGAGGGTTGAGATGATATACCTGAGAGTGTTGCAATATGCCCAGATATGCCTATTGAGAGTATACTGTGGACAGCTCGTGTATTAAATGATTCTTCCACTTCTCTTTGAATTACCACAGTCCCTTCTTCTTAGTAACTTCCCTTCTCATGACCTCATCCCCTTTTTGACTCTCTTCCTAAAGCAACACCTTTGTAACCAATCACTACCAGTCCCTTCTGATGTTCTGCACATTTTACAGCTGAGGCATTGACTAGCATAGACTCACCTCCTCCACCCAGCACAAGGATGGAACTTTGTTTTGTAGTTCAGTATTTTTTCTCTGAAAATAGTGGAATAGCTATTAGTTGATTGAAGGATGAAAAAAGTATAGAAAAAGACTGGGGCTTTCCATTCTGGGTTTTATTTAGTACCTGTTTATATTATCTAAAATCAAATACAAAATTTGCTTGGAATTCATCCTTCCCCAAGAGAAATTCATATTTCCCATTATCATAATGTTGACTATTTCGTGTAAAACAATACTCTGAGCTTATTTTGTTAAAGCCTATTTAGCTTGCTATCCCTGAGTTTCTTATGAGTATATATTCCATTAACTTGTCAAAGAAAACCATTATTAAATAAATTATTTCTTACTGATCTGGGAAGCCAAATATTATTTTCATTCCTCATTGGGGGATAATTAAAATGTTTAATATAGGAAGAAAAGGCAGTAAAATGAATCAACATTAAATTGAGGCCACAATTTTATTTTTAAAAATAGAGAAAAACATTTTGATTAGAACTTTATCTAAAAATGAAAATAAAATTATAAAATGTAATAAAATATAATTAATATTTAAGGGCCAGGGATTTAGCTCAGTAGTTCCACCACCTGCCTCATAAGCACAAGGACCCGAATTCCATCCCCAGCACCAAAAAAACAAAAAATGAAAACAATATTTAACTAATTTAGTTTACAGTTGCAAATACTTGGAATATAAGTAGGGTTTTTTTCTTGGTTTAATTTACTGAAAAATAAATATTTTTGCACAAATACTACATTCAACACTAAACATTTTATTTTCTTAATATAATTTTTATTATCTTTGCATATAGTCAACCAATTTTTGCAGACTTCTCTTAAGCAATGTCAAGTCTTTGAATTTTAAGTTGTTCTCTTTTAAAACATTTGTCCATTTTTTGACAATTATGGGGATTTTTCTCCATGTTAACTGCTTCTTTCCAGGGTCCTTGAATGTAATCTAAGAATTTGTCCAACTCTATCATGCAGATTTTACCTTTTGCAAAACTTAAAGACTTATTTGGCACTAAGTCTGCAGTATATTCACCTCATGAATATCCAAAAATACAGATGGGGCAAACAGAAAGAGATGGAAAGTTCGGGACAGAGCTCCCTAGATTCTGCTGTTAAAGCAAAGTAAATTTTTAAAGAGTATTTGGGGAGGAACTAAATTTGTATGTGGTTGATTATTCATGATTTTTTTATTCTCTAAGTAGACTTATAATGCAAATCCTTGGAAAACAAACACACAGATGAAAAAGGACCCTGTCTATAAGTAAAACAAGTACAATTCAATTTACTTCTAAGAGAATTAAGAGAAAAAGAAAAATCACTCTACACTTCTGAATTCAATCTTGTTTTTCCAACCTTGATAGATTGATATATTATATGCAGTCAAAATTTCTATGCAATGATTTGTAGACTAGTCCAAGCAGTTGAATATTGTATTCTTGATGCTAGAGGGTTGGTTTTGAGCAAAGTTGTCATGTGAAAGGAGGAGATAGTTGTGTTTACTTTCCTCCAAGTCTCTATTAGGTAAATTTTCTTAAGCGTGTTAGTGTTCTATTTCTTTTTTTTCTTTCCTATGCTTCTAATCCTATTCTTCTGGTTATCTATAGTCACACAACAAGCCACACCACAGTTCAGCAGTTTAAAGCAATACTGTTCTGTTATCTCTCATAGTTCTGTGTACCATGTTCAACTGTGTGGTTCTAACTTACAGTCTCACGTCACTACAGGCATATGTTGGCTGGAGCTAGTTATCTGATGTCACCCAAAACAATTCACTCACATGGTTGCTAATTAATGTCACTGTCAACTAGAGGTTTGGTTAAAACTGTAAATAGAGTACCTGCTCTTGGCCTCCTTGGGTGGTGTGGGCTTCAAACAGGATAGCAGTTGGACTTCAAGGGGGCACTCAAGTGCTAGCACTCCAAGAGACTCAGGCAGAATCTATGAGACTCATTGTGACATTAGTAGAAGCCACAGAATGTCACTTTTGCTACATTTTATTGGCTGAGAAAGTCACCAAGTTCAGCTGAGGTTCAAGTGGTCAGGGTGGAAATTAGTCTACTCCTTTTTAAGCCGGATAATTGCATTAGAAAAGGAAATGTGGAATGGGAGATGCCTTTGTGGTCATCTTTGGAAAATATTATTTTCTATGCCCTCCAGGTTCCCTTCAGAAACTGGGGTTCTCCAGTGTTTGACCCTTGCTCCAGATCTGCTTCCTTGAAACATCCCCATTGTGAAAGCAACCTTTTATCATGACCCCACTCAAGACTAGGTTTTCATGTTTATGGCCTACAGCCATACGTTATCCTGGGAAACTAAAAAACAATGTAAATTAACTTTTTAATGATTGAACTGATGCCTAAAATTGGCAATTTATTTGTCATCAAACCATAGTTTCTCATGAAGAATGAGTTAACTCGAGATAATTAAATGAAGAGATAAATGTGGGACACCCTCAAAATGTACCACAAATAGCAATAGCTTCTTTTCGGTCATGTAGTAAATTCAGTGATATAAATGTAGTGACTCATTTAATCTTCATAGCAATCCTATGAGTTAAGTGTCATTTCTATGACTATTTTCCAGGTGAGGTAATGCTTGGAGCAAGTAAAGGGCTTGGAAGTTACTTGGTTTTATCACCAGTAAAGGACAGAGCCTGGATTTCCCCCTATTGTATAAGACCCAATATCTGCTCTAAACTAATAAAATTATTGCCTCTCAGGCTCATACATTCTGTCTCTATTCCTGAGAATATAAAACCTTTCTGAACTTCACTTCTAGTATTTTATAAACCACTTAATTTTAATCTTTTTATGAGATTATCAAATATGATACAAAATATAGTTAATTATCTTTAATTCATCTTGTCCTTTATCATAGAAACAGTGGGAAACCTAGCAGTTGGTTGAGAAAAATAGTGAAATAGTTGATTCTGTTTATTATTTGGTCAAAGTACACATGCATGCTTTTAAAAAGTGGTGTCTTTAACTTCGGATGGGTTGCCAAAACATCTTGCTTCAGTCGGAGCTGCAATATCTCTACTCTATTCAAAAACTACCTAGTGAGTACTGATACAAGGACTCAGAATTTGGTTCAAGTTGAAATGTAAAGTATTCTTTTCATGATTTTCCATATTAGGAAGTATAAAAGACAAAAGAAATGCACACTAGAAAATGTCTGCCCCAAATTTCTATGTTCACTTTTAAGAACTTCTCAGTTCTATTGCTATTCATCTATTTATTATTGTGTGGCAGCCTCTCTGAGAGCTTGCTTTCCTCTCATTCTTAATTAATATGGTCTGTAAAGCTGACCCACCTTTCAGTTCGAGGTGTGAAGCATGACCTAGCACTCTCCAGAAGAGCAAAGATTTTCATGGCTACAATAATCTATTTAGAGATAGGGATGTGACAAAGCCCCAACAATCAGAGTCTTCACAACTTTTTCATAAACTCTTAGGTAAAAGGGGCTCACTCTTTGTTCTGATAAACCCATTTATGAGAATGATGTAAACCCAGGATTATACTAGGTTATCTTCGGTGTTAACGCCCCCGTCTCTGTAAGCATGCCTTTACAATCTGACTTAGCTACTTTTTCCAACAGGACATCAAGTCTTTAAAAACTATCTAGGAAGAGTCTTCTTGTGAATAAAAGCAAAAAGAGATAAAGGAAAGTGATAGAGACTTAAAGTTTTCATTTAAGATCCTGGATCCAGCCGCACATGAAGTCCACTCCTGAACATTATTGATAAGTGCTTGAGTAGATAAAAATCAATTTTCTCTTAAGCAGTTTGAAATGGGGTTACTGTCACCTGTGTACAAATTGATCTTGAATTGCTTTCCAAATTGTGCACTTATCAATTGCAACTTAAAATTGCAGAATTCATTTAAGACAGGAAAATAATGAAATAATTAAGTAATGAAATATTTGAGTTAAGTTTCGTGAAGAAATTACTATATAATCACAAAAGTTAATATCTGCATGTAATACATGGGTAAGATTTAAATGTTTTTTCAGGTATACATGAATCTTTAATGGTTTTTCCTGATATCAGCAGCATGTGTCTCAAATACCAAATTCATATTATTTGCAACTATTAAAATAAAATTTAAATTATGAAAATCCATACTTCATCTATTTCATATATATTAAATATAGCCTGTTTTAGTTTTTTGCTTTCTCAATGTCATGAAACATTTTTAATCTTTCCATAAATATTGATTATTTTAAAATTTATTAAGTGTATATCATGTGTTAAACAGAATGTAAGAAATTTAAAACTTATTAATATTAAGACATATAATTCTTATTTTCAAAAAAGAGCTTATAACTTACTGAGGATGAGAAGAATTAAGTAAATAATAAAATAATATAATTTTATAAATTTTGGTAGGTGTTAGGAAGGACAAGAGAATGCATTGCCAGATAGAAAGGTTATATTTTGCGTGGCCAAAAAAATCCTCTCTGAAGAGTTGACACTTTAGCAACATAGATTGAATAGTCTGGTTAATGTTTTAGGAAAAGGAACAGCAAGTCATCATTTAAATTAAAACAGAATTTGTACAAAGATAGGTAAGTCCTGTTTATGAAATATACAGATTTTCATCACTTCGCTCTTTTTTTATGTTTTTAAAATATACATTGTACCATATGATATGATTATATATCACTCCATGACACTACAATTAAGCTTATCTTTAATAAAAATATATAGGAGGCTCTAAGACCTTCCAATCAGCGTATCCCCAAGGATATTCATGGCATCCTGATGAGGATATTGAAGCCTGATTAAGGTTAGCAGAGTGCATATTTTTATGAGGAATGAGCCAGTAACAACCAGACCCCTGCACAGCTTGTAGAGCCCAATGTAAGTGAGGAGTGCATGTAGGTGGGATGCAGTAGTGTCGGCAGTAACAGACACACAAAAAGGAATTGAGCAAATAAAATACAATAAGTATAATGAGAGACTACTTTCTCAATTAAATGTTACAAATAGAGAAAGAGAGGAAACTAGAAAGAATTTGGTGGTGTTCTATTTGAAATACAGATATTAGTATGAATGATTTATTTGTGCAGATGTAATATATGGGGGTTTGCACACATGTGGGCACACGTGCGTGTGTGTGTGTGCGTGTGTGCTCCTTAGCTTGCTCCACTGAGAAGCTTAGGATCACCTCAAAAATTAATTAACATACCTAGGACTCAGGTCTTGATTTCTAAATAGCATTGGTCCACGTAAGGGAAGAAGAGCTACTTGGAGAAATGATTCAATTCAGAGTTGGGGCAGGAAAATTACAAGATAAGCCTAGAATATTTTATCAAAAAGAAAGAATTTGGAAGGGGAGGGGGAAAAGAAGGAAGAGAAAAGAAAACAACAAGAAAAGCAAAAATGGAAACAAAGCTGTTGTAAATGAGGATGGGGAGTAGAAGGGAGGGAGAGGAATGGGAGAAAAAGAAGAATCAAGTTATACCATGTACAGGTATAAATTCCCTATGATGAATGTGATTGCTATGTATATTTACATTGTACCAATAAAAGTAATTTTTTAAAAATTTTAAAAAGAAAGAATTCTAAGAAAATAATGGAAAAATATCAAAAGGACACCATAGAAAGTATGTTGAAAGGCAACCTACTAATCAAATTTGGAAGAATTTCAACATCAAAGTAAGTAATGAGAGTATAGGATTGCAGCTTATTCTGTAAAATAAGAAATAATTTATGCCAATATAAATGAATAAATTAAAATTTTGGCAAGAAATAGAATATTTACATTGCTTCAAAATACCTCCTCCACAAAATATTTATTAATCATAGAGAAAAAATAAAGTAACTTTATAGTGAGAAGCCTTGTGGGTACCACCTGTCAGACAATCAAATCTAACATCAGCAATGGTGAAATAAATTACATGATTGGACAAAAGCCAAATGTAATGCCTTGGTGATACTTGTGGCCAAGTTGCACAACTTCAATCTACCCATGATGGAATATGAGACAAACACATAAAAAGGGACATTCTACCAGAAAAACAGTCCTGTAATCTTAAAAATGTAACGACTGTCAAAGTCAAAGAAAGACCAAAGAACAGTTGCAGACAGTTCTTAAACAGTAAAGAACATGATGAGAATGGAACTAAGTTAGTTGTAATGTATCAGTATCAATTTTCTGGGTGCTTGGATTGTGATTATGGTGGAGAAGTTCTGTGCTCTATACTAAAATGTTCAGTGATGCTGAGGCATTTTGTTGGTCCCTCACTCTCAAATGTCTCAGAAAAACATTATTTGAAGTATTATTTCAATTTTTGTAAGTTTGAAATTGTTTCTAAATAAAAATAATTTGTAAATAATTGACTATTACAGAATCATTCGATATCACACAACAATAACAAAATGGGAGTATGATAGTTATTAGTAATTTGAGGTGTGGAATGTCAAGAAACCATCTCAATAAAAACCGCAGAGGTATAACAAAAAGAAAACAAGAGACCTAAAGAACAGGAGTTCAAGGATTTAGCTCAGTGGTTCCGCCACCTGCCTTGCAAGCACAAGGTCTGGAGTTCGATCCCTGGTACCAGAAAACAAACAAACAAAACAAAACAGGAGTTCATTCTGCTAGTATCTTTACTTGTAAATTGTCAATACTAGTTTTAAGTCATGCCCAAACAGGTCCATAATTCTTAATGTAGAAAAGCTGAAAATAAATATCAGGTCTACCATACAGATTTTGAAACTATATATATTTTTTCATATAAATTTCTGGACCAGAGTGTAATACCAAAGTCCCAAGTGGGCAGTCAGATATTTTCCCATTCAGAATTCTGTCTTAAGAACTCTCAGTTCTCTCTTGATATGTTATTTATGGTAATATACTGAAAATATCAAGCTAAACTGAATGTGTCACAAATATCTCCATAACAAAATCTCCAAACTATGCTTACAAAATTTAATTATAAGTGAAGATTAAATATTATCAATTCTTTGAATTTTAGTGCTATAGTAGTTCATTGTTGTGTACTTAAGGATAAAAGGAAAGTAATTAATAATAAATGACTCCACCTTTGAGAGTCATAAAATTATTTGCACTTTTAAAATCTTCTTTGTTATACAGGGATTATAATCTTATTATTTCTTTGGAAAGTGATGAAATTTACATAAAATAAATGTACTGTTTCCTGACTCACTTAAATTTTCTCAAAAAAGAGAGGTATCAGTTTTAATTGTTGAACAGACTAATTGAGGGATTAATTCTTGTTGGTTCAGTCCTTTGAAAATACAGTGTTACCAGAATACAATATTATTAACATTTATTCAGTATTTTCAAAGTAAATGCTATCATAAATATAAATTCCCTGAAATAAATATCTCATTATAAATGGGATCAGATTAATTCTATTAACAATATTGAAATAAAATGTAAGATTCCACTAAGTACTTTCAAAAGATAACAGCAGAATTTTGAAACATAATTGTGACAAATATACATAAAAATAATTTATTCCTTAGTAAATTGTTTTAGCTATAGTTATATTATAAAGCTTACATAATATCAGATTTTGAGTCTCCTCATTTTACACTTACATAACATTGTGTCATATCAGTAATTCTTTCATAAATACATATTGATATGAATATAAGCTTTCAAGGCTTATGTTAACTAATAGAACTTTTTAAAATTTAATTTCATATTACTCTAATTGCATAGAATTGATCTAGCAATATTGGAGGGAATATTTATATAAGCTGGAACTTTGAGAAATAAACTCTAAGTATTGCTTCTGGATAGCATTTTTCTTGGTGTACCATGACAATGAGTAAAATTGCAAACTGAGTCATAGATCATGTTGTACCTTTAGAAGATGTCAGCAAATTTACCAAAAAAATAAAATACCAATACTATTTAAAGAAGCCATGTGGTAAGAATTTTTTACTTTAAAAGTTGATAAGCCTATACAAATTAAAAGACAATATTTACTCTAAACCACACTGAATTTTTGACTCCACATAGAATTTCATACGACATTTGTATATATTTGCTGTTTCCCAAACCAATCATATAAATATTTATTGAGTATCATTCATAACCTCATCTCATAGCTGAATGTTGTACAGGACATAGGACTCACCTCACAGGGCATAAACTGTTGAATCTGCATGCTACAAACTTTCTTTTGGCTATAACTGATTGACTAATACATGATGAACTTGGACAGTTAAATTGGGATCAGACTACAAAGAATCCTGGATTTCAAGCAGAGGATTAGAGTCTTGATGCAGTTGGCCACAGGGAGAACTTATAGGATCTTAATAAAAAAAAACAACACTAGAAGAATAGGATTTTAAGAAGATTTATACCCAAATGGTGTATTGATTAGATTAACACAGAAATTCCAGGGACAAGAAAACAAGAGAAACTGCAGAATTGAACTTGTACAGCTAAATTGTATAAAGGTCCTAGATCTATTATATTTTGGTGCTACTTTTTACTTCATTTGACAACAAATACAAGACATTCTATTCAGGATATTTGTTTTCTGAGCTACTTCTAACTTTTAAAAAGTCACTATCTTAAATATGACAATATATTTTATCAGGAACATTATTTCTCCCATACATGAAACAATAATGTTTTCTTAAATTCTTATTCCAAATAGTCAATAAATAATTTTTGAACAAGCAGCATTGGTAATTATTTTTAATTGAAACAGATTCAAACTGGACACATAATAACTATTCTGTATATAATGATATTTAATTTATAATGCTTCAGTTACATTATTTTATTTAATTATATCAACAACTTCTTTGTATTATATCAACCCCACTTTGTGGGGAAAAAAACCCCTGGTAAATGGTGAATTAAGGAAGGGAAACTAATGCATCTGACAAAGTCCGTTTGCCTTCTGAAGACATCTTTAAGTAAGGCAAAGCATACACATTGACATAGTCACATTAGAATCTAAGAGAGTAGGTACCCAAGGTCTCAATGCCCATCATAGGAATAAATTTTCATGGGGACATTGAACATGAAAATATGGAGACATAATCTGACCACTGAAATCATAGCTCATTCAGACAACATTCTAAGAGAAGTGAATGGTCCAAATGAAAATATGGAAGTAAGAATCATCTTGTCATGTGTCTGGAAAAGTCATATAAATGGCAACATAAGAGAAAAGATTGTGTGTTTAATCACAGAGAAAATTGACATGGGACAGTAAGATGTCATGAGAAAGAAAACTGGGACATCCAGAATGTCGCTAAAATGTGTGATCAGCAAGCCAAGTGCTGGACATAGTGGTACACATCTGTAATCCTAGCACTCTGGGAGGCTGAGGCAGGAAAACTGAGAGGGGCAAGTTTGAGTACAGCCTAGACAACTTAGAAACTACCTAGATCCTGTCTCAAAACAAAAATAAAAAAGGTCTGGGGATGTAGCTCAATGCAAAGTTCCTAGTTCACTCTCCGATACTGGGTTGGGCGGGGGTGGAGAAAAGGAAAGGAAAAGTAGAAAAGAAAAAAGAAAAGCAAAGAAACAAGTATATGGCAGTCATCCCCCAGGAAGAGGAATATGAAAGGAGGGGCACAGAGTAAAAGGGATGATAGGAAAAAGGAATGTAATTTTAGTTTGAATATGTTGTATCCACAAGCGGTTATTTTTCTTATGAAGTTTTCTGGTAGCTAAGTGGGGATGATAAAACTTAGTGGCATTATAAGCAGTGAAGCCTACTACCGAAGGCTCGGCCATGCTGGTTTCTGTCAGGAAAACCTGGAAAAATATGGTCACATCTTCAGAATCAAGACATTTAGAGGAGGAAAAAAATAAAAAGGATTATAGAGGACACTGATAGTCAAGTAAAATTTTCATCAAGAAAAAATTTTAAGCTGGTTAAAATAAGGATAAAGTACAGAAATATGATTTCCAGATATTATTCCCTACTCATTTTGCACAGAAGAAACAGAAGGGTGAGGTATTAAATTTTTGCTTGTAATCATCTTTACCAATAGATAATGACAATCCATATCACAAGTTCTCTGTAGGAATGGGGATGGCCTATATTGTGCCAGAGAGCAAAGAAACAGGGCTTTTCTATGTGCCACTGAGTTTTATCCTCAAAAACTCATGAACTAGTGAGTGCTATTATTTTCAAGTTGGAGAGGCACCAATGGAGTTCATACTAATTGATCACTAGATTGGCAAGCCAGTATTCAATCTCAAATTTTCCTATCTAAAACATGTACTTACCTCTAATATTCCACTAAATTCACTAAAATTAATGGGTTTGGGGAAAGTAGTGATGCTAGATTACAAAATAGTAACTGAATTTCTTCAAAATTATAGGTCATACTTCACTCGATGCAGTTGAGTTCCTCATTAATTGTAATTACCATTGCTCAATATAAATAATTAAAGATATTTAACATGTATTAAAATAATTTTTTTAAAGTTAACCTTTTAACACTGCTCTGTTCTCTTCTAGACTTTTTAAAAGTACAATCACACACCATAGAGTGACATTTCAACCAGCATTGAACGGCATACACAACAGCGGTCCCATAAGATCATAATGGAGCTGACATTTTCCAGTTGCCTAGTGACATCGTAGCCATGGTAGCATTGCAGCACAAGGCTGTATTTGAATGTGTGTGGGGATGCTGGTGTACATAAACCTACTGTGCTGCCAGTCATGAAATAGTACAACAAATATAACTGCAGTGTAGGAATAGTTCCTAATAAAATTAATAATTTTCGTTATCTCTCTAGTAAACACTGGAGCCTGGGAAATGAAAAAGAAACTCTAGGACAACAAAAAAATGTTGATGCAAACTTCCCTATGTAAAGCACATTAAAAATTCTTTTCCCTTCAAAGATTTTGGTAGAAAAATTGAGTATTATATTTTCTCTTGCAACAAAAAAAATAAGGAAAGAATGCATTTATATTAGAAAGGCACAGAATAATAATAATAATACATATATTGATTTTCAATGTCTATCTTATAATTGGATCTATATTAATTATTAAGACCTATTAGTAACAATGTTCTTATATCCTCTAACTTGGCTGTACAGATATAAAGAGTTTTTGTGGCTTTCTTTTTGTGTACTTTACATGCAATTCCACGTTTTCCTAATACAGATATTAAGAAATAGTATTATTAACCCTAATCGCCAAACAAAAGCTGAGATTTAGAGGATTGTCATTTGTTCAAGTTTACTCAGCTTGTCAGGGCCGTGGGTGAAAATTTAAACCTGAGTATATAAACATTAATTATTTGGCAAAATTTCTAAGTTTAATATAGTCTTTCTATTTTTCAGTCAACTTTATTGAAGTATCATGAATTATACTTGTTTTAGATTTCCATTTAAAGAATTTTGACAATGGACCTTCTCATCTAATCACCATTACGAGGCAACCACGGAATATGACCACCACTCTTCAGAGGTCTCTACTGCCTGTTTAGTGTGAACAGCTCATCCCTTCTTCCTCTCTGGCAACTACACTACTGCCTGTGTTCTTAAATTTTATTTCATGCATGTTTTGTTTAATAAAAGACATTTGTACAGAAAATATTAAATGCAAATTTAAATGCATTTTGCCATTTCTATTAATATTTGTTAATATTAAGGAGTCTAACTGTGAAGTTGATGCAAGGCAATTAGTTTAGGGTTTAAATCCTCAAGGGCAATAAAGAAGGAAAAGAGCATTCAAGTTTGTTTTACAAAATTGGCTTAATTAGAAATAAATAAAAAATAGTAAATAACTCTAATTAAAATAGACAAGAATATAGTATCATATTATGTGCCCCAAAGTGGTAGTATCCAGTTTTGAAAAGCAATCACTATGTCCACATCCCCTGAGACTTCAGAGTTGTGGAGTCACCAGTCTTCTTTCTGCCAGGCATGGAACTTTCAACTCCTTTAGTCTGACTCTCCCTAAGCTTCGCTGCTGCCTTTGTCCGGGTAATCCAAGACTCTCCAGGAGCTTTCCTTCCTGGGCCTTCTTTCTTGTTCTCCCTGTGGCCCAGGCAAAAAGTGAGAGAACCAAGCTACTGCAAGGCTTGACTAACCAGCATGAAGCCTTTGGGCATTTTAGATAAAACTATCTTTTTAAAAAAGATACATGCAACAAAATTTTAAAATATATAACTAGTAATACAGATCAGTGTTTGCCAGAAAAGAAGACAGGGCATAGTATCAACATTCTAAGTAAAAGAAAGAATGAGTCTTTATAAACTGGTAAACCACTTTGAATGGTAAAGAGAGAAACTGCCTGCAAGATTCAGATATGCAAAACAGAGGTAGTTTTATTTTCTCTCAGCTGCTTTGCCTTTAAAAATCTCCATGTCTTTGATTAATAGAAGGAAAAAATATTTTTTTAAACTGTGAACTAGTCTCTCATCTCTTCCCCATTAAACTGTCTATTCTTGTTGATTCCATCTTTCTTTGGTAGATCTTTCAGACACCTTCTCTTCCATTTTGGGGGGAAGATGACATCACTTCACAGGAGACATTCTTTCATCTTCCCCTCAGGTTCACCTTCTTTTCCCAATCTAATGGGGCACATCAATACTACCTCTTCTTTTTTGCATTATATATTTCTGCTTTTGAGTGGGACTAACTCCTAAAACAAAATGCATTCAACACTAGAGGAGGAGTGCTATGATATAGTCAGACCACTGGCTCAAGGTATCTCCATAGAAACTACAGAAATTTAGAAAACCCTCTCATTACAACAGTAGATATTAAGGCTATTGTCTTGCTAAGACCACAAAGATACAATTTTATAATTCAAAATTTGTATTTATATTCTCTCTTCCTCCTCCTCCTTCTCCTTTTTTTTCTTTCTCTCCCTGTCATTTTTTCCTTGAAGTACAGTGATACAGTGTGAAAGTTGGTACCTCAGAAAAGTAAAAAGAGAAAACTGTATTAATAGATATATTTGAATATATTACCATTCTTTCAACTATAAATGCCATGGAGAAAAGAAAAAGAAAAAAAAGAAAGAAAGCATAATCTATTACATTTTAAAACCCTACAAAAAATACATCCTTGTTTAATATCATACCATAATGTTCTTTCTCATACAGCCAAAACTTCTTAAAATTATCTCTTTCATTTGCAGTATTTTCCTGTAAAGCACATGTTCTAAACAGAATATATTGCTTGCCTAAAAATGTCTGCTCTTTAGTTTCCATGTCTTTACTTAATCTATGTCCACTAAACCTCTTTGACTGATCATGTCTTTCAAAACCTTCTTCATTCAGTTAGGCCCAATTTGAATCTTATCTCTGCCTGAAGCCAGCCATGTTGTTAACTCTCTTTTCTTTTTTTTTCTTTTTTTTTGGTAACAGGGATTGAACTCGGGTCCTTGCGCTTGCACAACAGGTGGCAAAACCACTGAGCTAAATCCCTGGCCCCCATGTTGTTAACTCTCTATCATGTGCTACTTGATATTTCTATTATACATTGGATATCCATTATAACAATTTCCCTTTTTCTGGTATATATGAAAGACACATTTTTACCTATCTATCACACAGAACAAAGCAAACAGCTACAGGGCAGGAGCTGTGAACTCCAAAAAAACCCCTAAAACTGAAAAACTAAATTTTTCTTACAAAACTCAAAATAACTGCACCTTGCCTTTTGCAATTAAAACATACCTTATATATAAAGTCCACACAAAGACAATATAATATAAAGGACTTTACCAAAGACATAAATTCCTTTTTTGTAAAAAGAAAATCTACATTTTTTGAGTAGTGAACAGATACTAAACTCTCTGTTAAGAAATTTTGCTTTAAAATTGCTACACTTTTTAGAAATAACAATGATTTTCCTACACTATTTGAAAAATTGCATAAAATTAAATGTCCATATATTGATATCTAAATTTTGAATGAATATAAATTATTGTAATTTCAGAAGAGCTACTACAGTGATTACAGATACAGATAGTAATTCAAATAAAAATAAAAGATTAATGTAGACTAATTTATATCTAAAAATACAGTTTAAAGTATCTTAACACATTTGAAGTGTAGGCAAGGCAAGAAATATATTTTTTTTTTACAAAAACACAATTAGGGATAGTTTAAATAAGCAAAACTGCCATGACATATTATTTAGGTAGAAAATAATAGGAAAAAAGTTTTACAAGCCTCGCAGCCTTTATTATTTTTAAGGCACAAGATTTAGAATTATGTCTATATTATGCACATATATGTGCATTAAAATGGTGTTTTTCAAGCGTCTAGAAATAGCACTGCTCATTATAATTCTTGGCCTATTTCTGAATTTATTAACTAAATTATTTAACTAAGTTTATTAGTATGTTTTAATGTTTTACGCACTTCTACCACATGACACCTTAGCTTTAATTACTTAGGGTTTTAAATATCATAGTTTCCTCCTTTTTTGCTCCAAAGGTCCTTCTAATTCCTGGTTGTACTCCAATCTTTCTGTCTTCAACTTCTCCTTATCTATCTATCCTTTATAACTTGCTCTTTTTCTTTATTAAATTATTTTATTGGTACATTGTAGGTATACAACACAATTACATTTCTCATTGGGAATTGTACCTTTACATAATGCATCTTGGTTCTTATTTTTCCCCCATTCCTAGCCCTCCCTTCACGCCCTCCACCCTTCCCTATTTACAAAGACTTTATTTCCATTTTTTCCATTTCTCAACATTTTTCTTTCCCTTCTTTCCTTTCCTCTGCCCCTCCCACTACCCCTACCCCTTTGGACCTTTGCTTCCTATTTTGCATTATCAATTATTCATTCTAATTATTGGTACATTTTAGGTATACAATACAGTGACATTCATCATTGGAAATTTGCACCTTTACATAGTCTCTCTTGGTTATTTTTCACCCTTGCCCAGCCCTCCCTTCAACCCCTCCAGTCCTCCCTATTAACAAAGATTTTGTTCCTATTTTTCCATCTTCTCATATTAATCCCATTCCCTTCTATCCTTTCCTCTAGCCCTCCTACTTCCTTCCCCTTTGCCCCTTTTCTTCCTATTTCTCATTACCTATTATACATTTAGTCCTTATTTACACTTTCAGTTTCTCACACCAGAGAAACTATTTGGAATTTATTCATGTGTGTCCTATTTATTTCACTTAAGAGTATTGCCTCAATGTGCATCCACTTAGCTATAAATGTCTCTAATTTCTCATTTTTTATGGCTGAGTAGTACTCCATTTTATTTTTAAAAAACCACATTTTCTTGATCCAGTCTCCAGTTGATGGGCATTTGGGCTGTTTCCAAGTTTTAGCTATGACAAACTGTGCTGCAATGAACATGGGCACACATATATCACTGTGGTATGATTCTTTTAATTCTTTGGGGAAGATCCCCCGCAGAGGAATAGCAGGGTCAAATGGGACTTCCAGTCCTAGTTCTTTGAGGTATCTCGATACTGATTTGCACAGTGGTTGCATCAGTCTACACTCCCACCAGCAGGGGAGCAGGGTTCCTCTTTCCCCACAGCCCTGCCAGCATTTGTTATTGGTTGATTTCATGACAGCAGCCATTCTTTCTGGAGTGAAGTGGAATCTCACCATTGTTTTCATTTGCATCTCTCAAATGACCAGTGATGCTGAACATTTTTTCATGTATTTATTTGCTATTTCTACTTCTTTGCCTGAGAAATGTCTGTTCATTTCAGATGCCCAATTTTGGATTGGGTCTTTAAATTTGGGAGGTCTGATCTTTTTAAGTTCTTTATAGATTCCAGATAGTAGACCTTTGTCTGAGGAAGAGCAGGTGAGGATTTTTTCCGACCTTGTGGGTTGTCTCTTCACACTGCCCGTGGTTTCTCTTGCTGTGCAGAAGCTTTTTAATAAGAAGCGATCCCACTTGTTGATTGTTTGTGCTAGTTCATGGGCAACTGACGTTTTGTTCATAAAATCTTTTCCTACACCGATGTCTTCAAGGGTTCTACCTAACCTCTGTTCCAACTGGTTCAGAGTTTCTATTTTAATATTTAGATCTTTAATCCATTTCAATTTTAGTTTAGTGCATGGTGAGAGATACAGGTCTAGTTTTAATCTTTGGCAAGTTGAAGCCCAATTTTTCCGGCACCATTTATTAAAGAGGCTATCTTTCCTCCAGTGAGGGTGTTTGGCTCCTTTATTGAAAATGAGATGGCTGAGTGTGTCTGGCGTTGTTTCTGCATCTTCCAATCTGTTCTACTGGTCCTCAGGTCTGTTTCTTTGCCAGTACCATGCTGTTTTTAGTAGCTTTGTAGTAGAGTTGCAGGTTGGGGATTGTGATACCCCCTGCCATGTCTCTGTTACCTAGAATTGCTTTTGCTATTCTGGCTCTCTTCTTGTTCCAAATGAATTTTTGCATTATTTTCTCAAGGTCCATGAAGTATGCTGCTGGGATCTCAATTGGAATTGCATTAAATCTATATAGCAGTTTTGGAAGTATGGCCATTTTCACTCTATTAATCCTTCCTACCCAGGAGCAGGGGATGTCTGTCCATTTTCTGATATCATCTTCAATCTCTCTTTTCAGAGTGCCATAGTTTTCATACAAGAGGTCTTTGATTTCTTTCGTTAGGTTGATTCCTAGGTATTTCAGTTGTTTGGATGCTATTGTGAAAGGACTTATTTGCCCTATTTCTCTCTCAGTGAGTCTGTCATTGGTGTAGAGGAAAGCTATTGATTTCTGTGTGTTGACCTTGCAACCAGCTACTTGACTAAATTTGGTTATTAAGTCTAGAAGACTTTTGGTGGAGTTCTTGGGGTCTTCTATATACAGTATCATGGCATCTGCAAATAATGACAATTTGACTTCTTCATTACCTATCTTTATTCCTTTTATTTCTTTCTCTTGTCTAATTGCCAGGGCTAATGTTTCCAGAACTATATTGAACAAGAGTGGTGATAGTGGACATCCTTGTCTTGTTCCTGATTTTAGTGTGAAGGATTTCAGTTTTTGACCATTTAGTATGATATTGGCTGTTGGTTTTTCATAGATGGCTTCTATCAGTTTGAGGTAGAGACCATCTATTCCAATTTTTTGTAGGGTTTTTATCATAAATGCATGTTGGATTTTGTCAAATGCTTTTTCTGCATCTATGAAGATAATCATATGGTTTTTGTCCTTGGCGCTATTGATATAGTGTATTACATTGATTGATTTTCTTATATTGAATCATCCCTGCATCCCTGGGATGCATCCCACTTGATCAGGGTGTATGATCTTCTTGATGATCTTCTGCATTCTGTTTGCCAGCATCTTAGTAAGGATTTTTGCATCTATGTTCATTAGTGAGATTGCCCTGTAGTTCTCCTTTCCGTTGGGTCTTTCTCTGCTTTGGGGATCCAGGTGATGCTTGCTTCCAGGAATGAATTTGGGAGTATTGCTTCTCTTTCAATTTCATTGAAGAGTTTAAACAGTAGTGGCAGCAATTCCTCTCTAAATGTCTTGTAGAATTCAGCAGTGAAGCCATCAAGGCCAGGGTTTTTCTTAGTTGATAAGTTTTTAATTACATTTTCAATTTCATTGGTTGATATTGGGTTGTTCAGAGTTTTTAGGTGTTCTTCGTTCAACTTTGGTAATTCATATGTATCTAGGAATCTGTCTATTTCTTCTGTGTTGTCCATATTATTGGCTTATAGGTTCTGGAAGTAGGTATTGACGATCCTCTGGATTTCTGCTGGGTCTGTTGTAATTTCACTCTTTTCATTCCTAATTGCATGGATTTGGGCCTTTTCTTTCCTTTTTCTGATAAGGTTGGCTAAGTGTTTGTCAATTTTGTTGATTCTTTTGAAGAACCAACTCTTGGCTTCATTGATTTTTTTGTACCATTCTCTTAGTCTCCATTGCATTGATTTCTCCTCTGATCTTTATTATTTCCTCCCTTGTATGAGCTTTGGGGTTGTCCTGCTCTTCTTTTTCTAGAAGCTTGAGGTTCAGTATCAGGTTGTTTAATTGAGCTCGTTCTGTTTTCCTAATATGCGTATTCACTGCTATGAATTTCCCTCATAAGACTGCTTTCATTGTGTCCCATATATTCCGATATGTTGTATTGTCATTGTCATTTAATTGAAGGAACTGTCTGATTTCTTCTTTAATTTCCTCTGTGACCCATTGGTTATTCAAAAGTGTGTTGTTCAATTTCCACGTGTTTATGAAATTTTTTGAGTTTCTTTTGCTATGGATCTCCAATTTCATCACACTATGGTCTGATAATATACAGGCGATGACTTCAATTCCTTTGCACTTACTTAAAAATGTTCCATGTGTGAATATGTGGTCTATTTTGGAGAATGACCCATGTGCAGCTGAGAAGAATGTGTATTCTGATTTTGTGGGGTGGAAGACTCTGCAAATATCTGTTAAGTTCATTTGTTCAAGAGTTCAATTGAGTTCTAGAATTTCCTTACTTATTTTTTGTCTAGTTGATCTATCTGTTTGTGACAGTGGGGTGTTGAGGTCCCCCACTACAATTGTACTAGTGCATATATGACTTTTCATGTCCATTACTATTTGTTTTATATAGTTGGGTGCATTAGTGTTTGGTGCATAGATATTTATGATTGTCATCTCTTCCTCTTGGATTCTTCCCTTTACAAGGATGTAGTTCCCTTCTTCATCTCTCTTAATCAGTGTTGGTTTGAAATCTACTTGATCTGCCAAGAGGATAGCTACTCCTGCTTCTTTTCGGGTTCCTGTCGCATGCAGTATTGTTTTCCACCCTTTAACTTTCAGTCTATGAGTTTCCTTTTGAATTAAGTGTGTTTCTTGTATGCAGCATATTGTTGGATTTTGCTTCTTGACCCATTCTGCCAGTCTATTTCTTTTGATTGGTGAATTGAGGCCATTAGCATTGATGGTTTTAACTGAAATGTATTGACTTGTCATTGCCATGACTTTTTCTTTAGTTGGGTTCTCCCCATTTACATTTAATTTCTTGTCATGCCAGATGGGTTCATTCTGCTTTGCTTCCTGGGTTTGTGATCCTCAATGTCTGGTCTTAGGGTATTGTGTAAAATTCTTTGGAGTGCTGGTTTGGTATTCACGATGTTCCTAAGGTGCTCTTTGTCATGAAAGTATCTTATTTCTCCATCCATTTTGAAAGATAGTTTTGCAGGGTACATCAATCTGGGTTGGAGGCTGTTTTCTTTTAGGGCTTGGAATATGTCACTCCAAGCTCTTCTTGCCTTGATGGTTTGTGTTGAGAAGTCTGCTGGGATTCTGATAGGCTTTCCTTTGTATGTGATTTGTTTCTTTTCTCTGACTGCTTGGAGAACTTTGTTCTTCTGTTGTGTTTCTGAAATCTTAACAATTATATGTCCATATGTAGATTTTTTTTGATCAAGGCTATTTGGAGTCCTATATGCCTCACTTATCTGTATGTCAAGTTCTTTTCCCCTGCTTGGGAAGTTTTCTGCCATTATTTCTCTGAAGAGATTTTTTATGTCATCTCAACTCTCTCCTGTTTCTTCATTGAGCCCAATCAGTCTTATGTTATTCTTTTTTGCATCATCTAGCAGCTGCTGGATTGATTTCTCATGTTCCCTTATAATTTTGAAGCAATTTTTCTTTTCCTGGTCACTAATTGCAATCTTATCTTCTATATCTGGAATTCTGTCCTCACATTGGCTCATTCTGCTGTGTAGATTTTCAATGGAGTTTTTCATGTCCTGGAAATCTATTTGCATCTGTTTTATGGATTCCATTTGTTTCTTATGTTGGGATTCCATCATGTTCCTGAGCTCCTCTCTAGATTTATTAATCATGTCTTTCACTAGGAGCACAATTTCTCCTGTTATCTGAGAAATTATTTCTGATTTCTCTAGATTTATTAGTCATGTCAGGGGGGGTGCTGTTAGTGCCTGCACGAATTACCTCCTCTGAGCTGGGAGAGGTGATACAGGGGCCGGGAGCAGTGGTAGGGATGGTGACCCAAAAGCCCTTTCCTATGTGCTGGGAGCAGCGGAAGGGATGGTGACTGGGAAGCCCCTTCCTCTGGACCAGGAGCAGCGGGACGGTGGCTCAGAAGCCCCTACCTCTGGGTCAGGAGCAGTGGGACTCAGTACCTTGGTCTGATGGTCTGGTGTCCTCTGTATCTTTGTAGTGTGGAACCAGGTGGCTGCCTGTCTGGGGAGGGGTGATTCAACGTTTTCCGTGCGACTCAGGACCTCGGTAGGGTGTGGGCAGACCTGCCTCTCTACAGAGGGGAGATTCAGCATCTTCTGCAAGACTCAGGACCTCGGCAGGGCATGCCTATAATTTGCTCTTCATCAGTTGTTGTCCTTAACTTCTTTTCTGCTCACTGTGCATTTCTTCACGAATATATCCAGTCTCAAAGACATGCCAGTCTTGAGCTATTTCCACATCCTAATTCCACAGCTTAGATATGTCTGCTAAGCTGAGATTCATACACCCAAGTTTATTCTATAAGCTGCACCTGAATGACATGGCACACGGGCATCCCTAGTTGAACAAAGCATATAGATTCTTTCACATGTATTTCTAGATTCCACAGCCTACACATTCAATTAGTTGAATTCTTTCATATGTCTCAGAAGGATTAATTCAACCTCACTTCTCTGACTGTGCTATCTTCTACTTGTTTTCCCACCAACATACCAAGATATTTTCTCCACACTACTGACAGGTTAATGTTTAAAAAACTAATTTCATTTTATTATTTCTCCAATGGAAATTGTTTAGTAATACATCATAGAAGATAATTACCATGGCAAATGCTCACATTTATGACCTGTTCAATAACCAACTTTCTCCTTTTACCTTTGACCACTCTTCTTACTCTATAAACTACTAATGAACTTATTATATCCCAAAATGTCCTTTCACGGTCCCATGGCATTAGAAATGTGTCTTACTCTGTCTTTTCTCTCTCTTTCATCTGGTTAATGTCTACCCATTCTTTACATGTTTCTCCTACAAAATTTATTTCATAAATCCCTCCTTAACAATTAAAATTGTCTATATATTGCACTAAACATAAAAGATAGACTGTATCCTTTAATTTATGTGTGTTTCTCTAAGATCAGTTTGAGGCTTTCAAGACTTTTCATCCCTACTGGAAATTATGAGTGAAAAGATGATGCAGATTATGGTTGTGTTTGTTAATGGCTAAGAGTTACTGATCTAAAGCTGTATGTTTGAATCCCAGTTCTATTAATTACTAATTTGATCACCACTGACAATCTTTCAGTTTTGTATCCTCTAAAACAGATATAGTGAACTGCTTCATGGAGGTTTCAGAATATTAAATAATATACTAAATGTGAAGCACTCACTTGGAAGTAAATAATTACACTAGAAAGGTCCTCCAAATTATCTACTAAGTACATTATATACAATCCTTTATATTTTAAGAAAGACATAACTCAAAATAATCCACTGAAGAAGATAATTGGGATATGGTGGTTGGTGATGGTTATGAAGGAGGTTTGTTACCTTGTCCTCTCTCTGTGGTTAGTGCTTGAAGTTTTTCAGAAGAGAAATTCTTTTTTAAAAGGATACTATTACTACAGTATGTAAAGATGTATATTTATTAGGACTAAATGAAGTGTTGCCTTGCATGAAGGGATCTTGCACATATCCTTGATTAGAATCACCTTCTATACAGTGTAAAGCTTGCATTCAGCGGTATGAGGGAACCACGATGATAGGGCAAACAGTAGATTCATGACTCAAGTCACATCCTTACTTCAAGGGTGCACACCAAAATGATGTGTTCGCTGGAAGATGTATTCTGAGTACTTGAGTACTTAAATATTCTGTCCTCTCCCCTCTCTTCCCCTCCCCTCCCCTCTCCTCCTCTCTCTCTCTCTCTCTCTCCCTTTAATATAAACACATGACACTAACATATAACTTTAGATGCCAGAATTCTGTTGCTTTCTTATTGGACTTGAAATTGCCCTAAATTTTATACATTGTGAAACCTAAAACAATTAATAGAATTTATATTTATTTTATAAAACAAAGCATGTATTTTATTTATAATAAATTTATAGGTAGTGTTACCTAAAGGAAGAAAGTTTTCACATAGTATCAGGAAACTGTAGTTTTAAGCTTGGTCTCAAGTTCTCCTACATGCATAACCATGACTATGTCATTTAAGCTTTCCAAGCCTTAGTTTATTTAGCTGCCAGATGAATGCTCTGAAATTTTTTTTATCAATATTGCAATGAGTAATAACTGAAAAAGGGAAAGAAGTTCTATTCTGAATACAGAACCTGTACTGGACACTGTGCTAAGTTGTTTTTTTTCCTTAAATTCTTTTATTGGTACATTTTAGGTATAAAATATGTTTATGTTTATCATTGGGTGCTTGTACCTGTACACGATATATCTTGGTTCCTATTTTTTCCCCATTACCTGTGTACCCTTCACCCTCTCCACCCTTCCCTATTTACATAGATTTCATTTCCATTTTTTTTTCTTTTCTCATAATTTTTCCTTTCCCTTCTTTCCTTTCTACTTCCCCTCCCACCACCCCTATCCTTTTGGACCTTTTCTTCCTATTTGAAATTATCAATTATTCATTTTAATCATTTTAACCCTTATTTACACTATCCGTTTCTCTCACTAGAAAAATTATTTGGTATTTACACGTGTGTCCTATTTATTTCACTTAAGAGTATGGCCTCGATATGCATCCATTTAGCTATAAATGACTCTGGTTTCTCATTCTTTATGGCTGAGTAGTACTCCATTTTACAAAAAAAAAACAAACCACAACTTCTTTATCCAGTTTCCAGCTGATGGGCACTTGGGCTGTTTTCAAGCTTTAGCTATTACAAACTGTGCCACTATAATCATGGGGCCACATATATCGCTGTGGTATGATTCTTTTAATTCTTTTGGAAAGATACCCAGCAGGGGAATAGCTGGGTCAAATGGGGCCTCTAGCTCTAGTATTTGAGGTATCTCCATATGGATTTCCACAGTAATTGCACCAGTCTGCACTCCCACCAACAATGGAGAAGGTTTTCTTTCTCCTCACCGCCCCCCCACCATTTGTTATTGGTTGATTTCTTGATAGCGGCCATTCTTTCTGGGGTGAGGTGGAATCTTAGTGTTGTTTTCATCTGCATCTCTCGAATGACCAATGATGTTGAACATTTTTTCATATATTTATTTGCTGCTTTTACTTCTTTGTCTAAGAAATGTCTGTTCATTTCACAAGGATGTACTGACCATCTTTGTCTCTATTAATTAGTTTTAGTTTGAAATCTACTTTGTCTCCAAATAAGATTACTACCCCTGCTTTTTTCTGGGTTTCTGTGACCTGGAGAACTGTTTTCCATCCTTTTACTTTCAGTCTATGAATTGCTTTTTGAGTTAGGTTTGTTTCTTGTATACAGCATATTGTTGAATTTTTGCTTCCTAATCCATTCTGCCAGTCTATTTCTTTTGATTGGTGAACTGAGGCCATTAACATTGATGGTTAAAATTGATAGATATTTATTCATCCTTGTCATGATGTTTTGGGTTTTTTTTTACTTTTGTTGGCTCTTTTATTTCTCATTTTTTTCACCCTTTCCCTTTAGTTTCTTACCTTGCCTGGTGGCTTCCCTCTGTTGGGCCTCATGGAGTTGTGACCTTCATTGTCTTTTTCTAGGATATTGTTTAGAATTGCTTGGAGTGCTGGTTTGGAGTTCATGAAATTTCTCAAGCGTTCTTTGTCATGGAAGTATCTAATTTCCCCATTGATTTTGAAAGATAATTTTGCAGGATACAACAGTCTAGGTTGGAAGTTATTTTCTTTTAGGGCTTGAAATACTTCACTCCAGGCTCTCCTTGGCTTGAGGGTTTGTGTTGAGAAGTCTGCTGTGATTCTGATGGGCTTTCCTTTGTAGGCGATTTGTTTTTTTTCTCAAACTGCTTGTAGGATTTTGTTCTTCTATTGGGTTTTTGGGATCTTGACTATTATATTCTAGGTGTAGATTTTTTTGATTGTGGCTAGTTGGAGTTCTATAAGCCTCATCTGTATGTCCAGTTCTCTACCTCTGTCTGGGAAGTTTTCAACTATTACTTCTGTGAACAGTTTTTTTTTTATGTCAATTGTACTTTCTCCTGGTTTTTCGTGGACTCCTATCATCCTATGTTATTCTTCTTTGCATCATCTAGCAGCTGCTGGATTGATTTCTCATGGTCCTCTCCTATTTTTAAAAAAATCTCTGTTTTCATGGGTCCTTAACCACAATCCTGTCTTCTGTATCTGATATTCTATCTTCAGATTCCCTTAATCTGCTGTGCATACTTTCAGTGGAGTTTATAATCTCCTGAATATCTGTTCGAATCTGTTTCATGGATTACATTTCTTCCTTATGCTGGGCATTCATGGCTTCCAGCATGTTTCTGAGCTCATTGATTTTTTTTATCTGTTTCTCTTCTAGAGCCTCTAATCATGTCTTTCACTCTGCTCACCATCTCTGTAGTTATCTGGGAGATTATTTCTGTTTTGAATTTTTCTAGAGCCTCATTCACCTGTTTTGTTACTTTCTGTGCTATCAGTTCAGGGTGTCCAGGTCATTGATTATCAGACTTTTCCACCTTGTTTTCCCCAGAATTTGCCTTTTGTGGAGTGGAAGTCTGAGTCTGTGCCTTCCTTAAATGTCTTCTAATTTTTGTTTTTGGTACTGTCCTTGGTTTAATTCCTGGGTTGATACTTTGAGATTGCTTATTGTAAGTATCTTTGTTGCTTGTAATTAGAACCCTTATGGAATGATTGCTTCTCAGAGGTGTCTCCCAGATATAGCTGGTCTTTAGGTTTTGAGTCTCTAATGACTCTGAGGCTATCTCAGTTTCATTATACCAGGAAGGACCACTGACTAGATCAATCACAACACCTTAGCCTGAGTGATACAATCAGCAACACTATAGCATCAAGTACATCTTAAAAAATGACAATTTGTGGTAGATATTAATCTATCACCTTTAACTCTGTGAATTAAATCAAAATCGAGGACCAACCCAACATATATGTATTGTGAATAAACTTTTCAATATAGCAACTTTACCTTTCAGGATAGGGAATTAGAAGGAGTTGAGGAGGGAGGGATAGATAGGTAGAAGGATAGGGGAAGGTTAGCAGTGAGGCCAGAGGACACAGGTGAGAGAAGGAAAAAGAGAATAAAAGAAAAATAAAGAATAAATCCGAATTAGGGCCAGAACAGGAACAAAAAGGGAGATGAATAACAATGTGGAGAGTGAGTGTGAGACAGAGAGAAAGGAAAGAGAAAAGAAAGAAGAAAAAAAAAGAAGAGAAAACCAAAAATTTGCGAAGAGTAGGAAAAAAATTAAAAATAAGAAGAAAAAAAGCCCAACCAATAATTATAATTTTGGAAATAAAAAATAAAAATGAAAATGAAGGGTCTCCTTCAGGGTATGTCTCTGCTGTCACAATAGACAACGTGGGCAGCAGTGTGCAGATGTAAGTCAATGAGTCTCAGCAAGCCAGTCACAGACCCGTGAGATTCAGGCAGATTTCTGGCTGCAAGTCCCAAGTTCAGCTCCTTGTCCTCCTGTAGGGTTGAACTCTGCAAGGTTGTATTGCAGGTTCCAGCTGCCCTTCCCCTAAAGATAGTCCAGGGTCCCATGGGAGGTGATGATCCCTCCAACTTACCCAGTACGGTGGCCTGGTGGTCTGGTGTCCCCTGTGTCTTTGTAGTGTGGAACCAGGTAGTGGTACAGACAAGAGGCCAGAGGGACTGGGGGGGAGGGGGGGATAGCCGCCATGGGTGTGGCCAGTGATGAGGGGTCCTCACCTTATGGCTGATCGCTGCAGGTGTGCTTGGCGCAGGCTGGATGGGCCAGGACTCCCTGCGACCTGGGACCTCTCTCTCACGCCCTGCCTGTGTGCTTCTGTGCTAAGTTATTTAACATAAAAAATAAGAATGAAGTCGGAGATTTAGCTCAGTGGTGCCACTGCCTGTCTTGCAAGCGCAAGGACTTGAGTTCGATCCCCGGTACCAAAAAAAAAAAATTAGGAATGAAAAACTTTGGTATATATTACCTCTTTTAAAATTAAGAAAAATGTGATTCAGGGAGCTTCAACCATGAAACAATAGTGGTAGTGGTATGAGGACTAAATAGTGCATATAAAGTGCCTAAGAAAATTTACTCATATGTCATATTGCCCCAGTCCTTGGTTAGTAAAACATATTAAAAAAAAATCTTTAGAATGAATATATTTTATTTATTTATTTTTTAATTAATTTTATTGGTACATTTTATTAGTACATTTTAGGTATACAATTCATTTACATTTATCATTGAGTGTTTGTACCTGTACATGATTTATCTTGGTTCTTTTTTTTCCCCCATTACTTTTGGGCCCTTCACCCCCTCCACCCTTACCTATTTACATAGATTTCATTTCCATTCTTTTTTTCTTTTCTCATAGTTTTTCCTTTCTCTCTTTTCCTTTTCCCTCCCCTCCCTTCACTCCTTCATCTTTGGACCTTTTTTCCAATTTCAAATTATCAATTATTCATTTTAATCATTTTAACCCTTGTTTACTCTATCAGTTTCTCACACTAGTGAAACTATTAGGTATTTACACGTGTGTCCTATTTATTTCATTTAAGAGTATGGCCTCGATATGCATCCATTTAGCTATAAATGACCCTAGTTTTTCATTCTTTATGGCTGAGTAGTACTCAATTTTATAAAAACACCACATTTTCCTTATCCAGTTTCCAGTTGATGGGCACTTGGGCTGCTTCCAAGCTTAACTATTACAAACTGTGCCACTATGAACATGGGTGCACATATATCACTGTGGTATGATTCTTTTCATTCTTTTGGGAAGATATCCAGCAGGGGAATAGCTGGGTCATATAGGACCTCTAGTCCTAGTTCTTTGAGGTATCTGCATACTGACTTCCACAGTGTTTGCACCAGTCTGCACTCCCACCAGGAATGGAGAAGGGTTTCTTTCTCCCCACAACCCCGCCAGCATTTGTTATTGGTTGATTTCTTGATAGCAGCCATTCTTTCTGGGGTGAGGTGGAATCTCAGGGTTGTTTTCATTTGCATCTCTCAAATGACGAGTGATGTTGAACATTTTTTCATATATTTGTTTGCTGTTTTTACTTCTTTGTCTGAGAAATGTCTGTTCATTTCAGATGCCCATTTTTGAATTGGGTCTTTGAATTTGGGGGGTCTGATTTTTGTCAATTCTTTATATATTCTAATAGTAGTCCTTTGTCTGAGGTACAGCTGCTAAAATTTTTTTCCCATATTGTAGGTTGCCTGTTAGCTCTGTTGGTGATTTCTTTTGCAGTGCAGCTGCTTTTTAATAAGATGAGATCCCAGTTACTGATTCTTTCTGTTAGTTCCCATGCTGCTGAGGTTTTGTTCATGAAGTCTTTTCCTATGCCAATGTCTTCAAGAGTTCTACCTAACTTATCTTCCAGCAAGTTTAGTGTTTCTGTCTTAATATTTATATCTTTAATCCACTTCAATCTTAGTTTAGTGCATGGTGATAGGTATGGGTCTAGTTTTAATCTTTGGCAGGTTGAAATCCAGTTTTTCCAACACCATTTATTAAATAGGCTATCTTTCCACCGATGAGGGTGGTTGGCTCCTTTGTCAAAGATGAAGTGGCTGAGCATGTCTGGAGTTGTTTCTGCATCTTCTAATCTATTCCACTGATGCTTAGGTCTGTTCTTTTGCCAGTACCATGCTGATTTTATCACAGTAGTTTTGTAGTATAGTTTCAAGTTGGGGATTGTGATACTCCCAGCCATGTCTCTGTTGCTTAGAATTACTTTAGCTATTCTAGCTCTCTTATGGTTCCAAATGAATTTTTGGATTGTTTTCTCTAGTTCTGTGAAGTATATTGTTGGAATTTCAATTGGCATTGCATTGAATCTATATAGTAGTTTTGGAAGTATGGCCATTTTCACTGTATTGGTTCTTCCTACCCAGGAGCAAGGGATGTCTTTCCATTTTCTTGTATCCTCTTCGATCCCTTTTTTCAGAGTGCTGTTGTTTTCAGTGTAGTGGTCTTCTGCTTCCTTTGTTAGACTGATTCCTAGATATTTCATTTTTTTGGATGCTATTGTAAACGGAATTGTTTCCCCAATTTCTCTCTCAGTGAGTCTGTTATCTGTGTACAAGAAGGCTATTGTTTTTTGAGTGTTGACCTAGTATCCAGCTCCTCTACTGAATCTGTCAATTAAGTCTAGAAGTCCTCTGGTGGAGATTTTGGGCCTAGAATGAATATATTTTAATAGCCAACCTAGAGAATCTGACGACAAGTCTTCTATAAGAAAATATTATTCTGATGCTTGCTATTCATGGTACATTTTCTTCTCTCTGTGCTATTAGTTTATTTATTTATTTATTTATTTTTGTGGTGTTCTTTCTGTGTTTTTTAATATTACTTTGTGATAAAACCATGAACTAATCACATTTAAATTCTAAGAGGAAAACTTAAATATAGATTGTGTATCTATCTATAATAAAATTTATTTGAAAATTGGAGATGAATAGGAGAGTTAATATATTATTTGTGAATAAATAAGTGAATGAATAAAAAAAACCTATAATCTTGACTATATACACCTTTGTTATTAAATAAATAGCTTATTTTCTGTAGTCAAAATTATTTTTAAAGAAATTGTTTATATAGCATGTAGTCTGCCTTTGTAAAATTTAGGATATCTGCATGCTTGGTAATTTTAGCTGAAATAAATTCAAGTATTTAACTATCCATTGAATGTAGCAATTCAAATTTAATATCTATTTATTTGCACTTAAAGTCTCAATTTACATGCACATTAGTCTTCATTGGAAGTTCTATAGCTTTTGGTTTTAGAAATGTATGACTTTGTTTCCAAACTGAATGTCATATTCCAGAAGCCAAAATAAATGAAATTACTCCCCAGGATTTTTGGATATTGTCAAGATAATTTAATAGTGATTTTGACTGTGTGTCTAAAATCATGAACAGGAAATAATAAAAAAGTGAAATTTTGCATAATGTAAATTTTCAAAAAGTTTTCCTGTTCTAGTCCTATCCTGGAACTTAAATCCTTTTTAGAATATATATATCATAATAAGGAATAACGTTTACCTTGAGTAGAGCTTCATGCTGACATTGACATTTTTGAACACCTCTGACCTAAGATAATTTTTCTACTGACTCTCATATGAGTTCATCTGTGTACGAATTTCTGCTATTTGTTCAGTCACCAATCTTCTCTCCCCAGCATAGCCTCACTGTCAGCTTTCTATGTCCCTTGACTCAAGTCAAGCTACTTTATGGATCAAAACACTTCAAAAAGCTGAAATTTGCTAAAGATTTGGAGGGGAGACAACATTAAAACAGAATAGCAAAAATTGCTTTTCATTCATTTCCTTTTTTCTCAGCCATGACTATAGCTTTGGAATCTGAAATATAATGAAATAATAAACCAAACAGGAATAAATTTTAAAATGATACATGAAATGACAACCTAAGGCTCTTTGACTTCCTTAAAAGAAAACTGGAAATTAACTTTAACATGTGATATAAAATATTAAAAATTGAGCACACTATTTATATATAATCTACACAGGGGTCATCAGAGACTCCCATGCCCTGGGGCTTCTTTCTTCTATAAGGCAATACTAGGATTTTACTATTACTAACATAATATTTAGGATAAAGACAAAATATAATTATTTTTTGTTTTAAACCACTCTTCCCCTTCCTTTTTTCCTTCTTCTTCTTTTTTTCTCTTCCTTTTCTTTTTAGATCAGTCCTAAAGCCATTCTTAAAGCTGATAAAGGGAGGTGTCTGCAGTGGGGCAGGGGTTGTCCTTGCAATGGAATGTCCTGAGGTGCCTGAGTCCTACCTAGCAGGGGAAGAGGGATGTCTTTCCCTGAGAAGAGCCAAACATAAGAAGCCATAACTCAAGAATGTGAAAGAGGGTTTCATACCAAGGACAGTCCAGAACAGGAGGCCTAGCAGGGAGAAAAACATGCATGGAAAGAGGTGGCAGCTATGATGGCAGATTGGTTATGCAAAGGAAGACTGATCAAATAAGAAAATACATTTGAGATGGCAGAAGCCAGTTTTCTAGGTAAAACAGAAGAGAGTGCAAATACAGAGAGAGAGAAAAAAAACAGAACTAACCTTGGATTGGAATTGGTGGTATCAATGTGAAATAATAACATTTATGTAACAGATACAGAAATAAAATATAAATGTGTGTATAATAGATGTATGTGCCCACAAGTATGCATGTGTGCACATTCATACACATGCCCTAGCTGTGTTCACTGAGAGGTCTGAGAGTAGTGATATACTAATGTTTCATGCATGCCTACATCTTAGCTTCTAAATACACTTGTGGCTGACAGAAAATGGAGCTCTATGAAGAAACTGACATTAGGTTTGAGGAAGGACAATACACAATGAATCTAGATCTTTTTTGCCCACAGATAAGGAAGTGGTTAAACAATGATAGAAACAGCCAAAGAACAAAATAGTAATCCTGAAGGGTATCTATTCGACAAAGAGAAAACTTGTGCTATTTACATAAAATAAATACATAGATAAATGGAAAAGAGAGCCCAAAAAGAGATGCACACATACATGGTCAATTGGTTATGTAACCAGATAATTCAGATGTAGAAATGATAACTTTTTCAACAAATGATACTGAAAAATTTTGCCATAAGTGAAAGGGCAAAATGGACCTAGCCTTTATTGCATTGCATATTTTAAAAAAATAAATGCAAAATCTATCATAGGTGTAAATCTAGTAGCAAGTCCTAAGAAACTGCCACAAGAAAATGCAGAGCAAAGCTTAGTGCATTAAAATTTATTCAAGATTTGTTTTAAGGATAAAGCATGATAATTATTTAAAGCGCTTTAAAAAATTGGACTTCATAAAAAATATTCTTCAAAACTTTGAAGAAAACTTGAATCAAGAATATAGAAAACACCTTTCACAACTTAATAAAAACAAATTGAAGAAAGAAAGAGGGAGAGAGATGCTCAAGATGATTCTCATTAAAAAATGCAAATTAAACCAAGTGAGATACCACTCTAAGGAATGGATTAAAACACAAAGATTGATGATATTCAGGTATCAATGAGGAATTGGAACACTCAGATAACTTGTATATTTTTGATGAAATCATAAAATAATGCAAATACTTTGAAAATGAGTTTGAGAAATTTTTTAAGTTGAAGGGACTAAATAATTTCACTTCTATGTATTTAGCCTAAAGAAATGAAAGGACATGTCCAAACAAAGATGTGTACACATATGTCCATAACAGTTTTATTTATAATATCCTAAAACTAGAAATGACTCAAATACTCATTAGCAGGTGGATCACATACAAAGTCCAATATAGTCAGACAATGGGGTACTGTTGCACAATCTGAATGCAATCATGAAAAACTATCAGACAAACCAATTTTAGCAGAAATTAAATAAGATAATGATCTATAATATGCAAAAGTGCCACAAGAGGTCAAGGAACTGTCCAGAAATGTTTAAAAACTGAAAACCAGAGAATTATTTTTTTAACTATAAAAACATTATTGTGAAAATTGAAAAATTTGAATGTGATGCAAGAATAAGATCAGACTGAAAGACCTTTTTGGAACTAATGACAATGCTTGAATAAAGCTTGTTTAGATGATAGTAACATATCAAAATCCATTTTCTGATCTTGTTTATGTCATAGGTATGTTGACACATATCTTGGTTTTAAGGAAATTCTGAAAAATTAGTGATGGGATATCAGACTGACAACTTAGTCTGACATGCTCTAGGAATAATGAAATTATTCTTAGTACCATACTTGTAAATTTGAATAGTTATATAGACAGACAGATATTGCAATTGCTTCATATTTTAGCTCATTCTGATAATTTTAATACTACACAGTGATTCAGAGTATCTTTTGAACTAGGGGTGTAGTTTGATGGTAAGAGTGCTTGCCCAGTCTACACAAAGCCTTGAGATTGATCTTCAGAACTGAAAAAAAAAATGTGTCTTTATATAATGATTCTCAGATCCCTTTAGTAAAAACTTGTCAGATTTCTACCCTTCTGCTCCTACTTGCTCTCCTCCAATATTGTATGTAGGTATATAAAAGTAAGAAGGTATAAGAAAGGTAACCTTGTGTCTTGTGCAAATGAAAACAACAATGCTGAGATTCTACCTCACTCCAGAAAGAATGGCTGCTGCTATCAAGAAATCAACCAATAACATGCTGGCAAGGTTCTGGGGGAAAAGGAACCCTTCTCCACTGTTGGTGGGAGTGTAACCTGTTGCAACCACTGTGGAAATCAGTATGGCAATAACTAAAAAAACTAGGATTAGAGATCCCATTTGACCCAGCTATTCCCCTGCTGGGGATCTTCCCCAAAGAATTAAAAGAATCATACCACAGTGATGTATGTGCACCCACGTTTATAGCGGCACAGTTTGTAATAGCTAAAACTTGGAAACAGCCCAAATACCCATCAACTGGAGACTGGAAAAAGAAAATGTGTTTTTTTAATATAAAATGGAGTACTACTCAGCCATAAAGAATGAGAAATTAGAGACATTTATAGGTAAATAGCTTAAGAGCCCATACTCTTAAGTGAAATAAATAGGTAAATACTGAATAGTTTCTCTGGTGTGAGAAACTGAAAGTATAAATAAGGATCGAAATGTATAATAGATAATGTGACATAGGAAGAAAAGGGGCAAAGGGGAAGGGGAAGGGGTAGTGGAATGGGTAGGGGAAAGGAAAGAAAGGAAAGGAATAAATATAAGAAAAGGAAAAAACAGAAACAAAGTTTTTGTAAATGGAGGGATGGAGGGGTTGATGGGAGGGCAGGAAAATGGGTAAAAAAATAAGAACCAAGATACATTATGTAAAGGTATAAATTCCCAGTGATGAATGTCATCATATTGTATACCTAAAATGTACCAATAAAATTAATGAATTTAAAAAAATGTGCCTGGATAATAGATATAACCTAGAATTATTCTGGGAAAGCCAGGAGAGGGAGTAAGTTTGGGTTTGTGATGTTGCAGATTGCAAATGTTTAGTTATATTCCACATCTTCTCAATCTTTTGCTTTCAAAGTCAAGGACAGTCTTCTGCTCTTTGCCCTGCTAGTAGGAACAAAAGTGATCCATGAGCTAATCTCTTGGAGTCCTGCCAGATACATGGTCTCTTCTCTGCTTGGCTCCTGCCCTACTTGACTTTAACAGGCACTAAAGAAACCTCTGAGATCTGCTTGGCTGCAGGTCTTATATGGACTAGACTCCTGCTCATGCCACAAAGAAACATGGTGTGTTTTCACAATTCAGGCCTTTCAAGCTTATTTCTTCTTCTAACATCTCTGGTATTCATTGTTACAGCACCTGACTCATATTTCTTTTTTAATATTCTAACCTTATGGTTAATCCTTGATATCATCTTCTCAAGACTGTGAGAAAATAATCTAACTTTTGACTATTAGATATTGTTTTTTATATTAAATATTAAGCAATGAAATTTGAAAATAGCTTCCTGTTTTCTAAAAAAATGTCTCTTAAGACTTCAGTGATGCTGAAACATCTCATTTTAAAGGATTATGAGTAATAATCCTTGCTTTCTTACAGTTCTTGATTGACTCTGGGCAGGCCAAAATGGGATTGTTATTAAAAGCAATTTCTTCCTCTTTTTCCTCTCAAAATCTCCCAGTTAGACTAGCTCTTGGCATTCCATTACTTAACAAAATTTCTCTTTAAAGTCTCCACCCATACTACAAAGTGTAAATCCCTCCCTAAAGGACTCTGCCATCTTCTTTAAGGAGAGTTCTACACTGAGCAGCCCAGGGTGGTACTTGAGGCAGCCTACAGACATATTTTTTAGTCTTCAGAATTTGTTCATTTCTCTCTATGGCTGGATTAAAATTATCACTTTGAAGCCATTTATTTTCTAGCTGTAGAAGTCTATAGATGAAGATAAATTTTGTTCCCAGATGGATCATATCAAAAGTGTCCCTAATATCTGATTTAGTTTGAGGATATTTAGGGTTTTTGAGCTGATGGGGTTTATTTAGACTTGGATGAGCACTGTAATAATTTGAGAATTTTAGACTCAAATTGGTATGGGGTGAATGTACTTTCCACGTGGAATGGATGTTAGTCTTTGGAGCCAGAGGGTAGGCTATGGTACACTAAAAAAATCACCCTTATCAAAACAAACAAACATAAAAAATATTCGTGTAAAATCTCTGGAAATGATAAAAATTATCATATTTGGGAAAGGTCTCTTTTCAGCTATGATGTTAGGGATATTGAAATAATACTGTATTCTCTTGGTAGACCGTAAAGTCAGTGGCAAGTGTCCTTATGAAAAAAAGACTGAGGGGTGTTGAGAAGCATAGAGAAGAAGATACAGACACAGAGAGAAGAATGTGATGATTTTCTCTTAGTGTCTCTGAGGAACTACAGCCGAGGAGAATGCAGGCTTCTAACTTCCAGAACTGTGACAAATAAATTTCTGTGGTTTCTAAGTCACAAAGTTAGTAGAAATTTGTTACAATAGCTTCAGAAAATAAATATAAGGTTTGGTTTTCTTTGGACGCTATGCCCACTCAATTATCAGTAGCAACAATATAGCTATCTAAAGGAACAGAAATTACCAGATTGTTCTTGCTTGAAGATTGAAATATTATAAACTGTAAGTATTTATTCATATAAAAGACTGCCATAAAGGCTAAATATAGCATTATATTACCCTTTGAGGAGAAAAAAAACAATTATTTGTAAATAAATTCCCCTTAAAATCATTATATTTTATACAAGACAAAAAATTCTCATATAGAACATCTTCTAAAATACAAAATTGGCTGAATTTATTGAGATTGCCCAATCATATTGCCATAATCTTGTGTATTCTAAAGTATTATCAGAAATGGAGGTGTTTGAGAAAGATAACAGACCATTCACTCTTCATTCCACTTTTCTTAGTGTTTTCTGCCCAGGATTTATAATGTTGAGCAAAACTAACATAATCTCTATTTCCAAGGCATTTATATTCTAATGAACAAAGCTGGTGCATAAAAGATATCAAAATAATAATGACATAAGGAGGGCTGGGGAAGTGGCTTAGTGGTAGAGCACTTGCCTACTACATGCAAGGTCCTGGGTTAAATCCCCAGCAATTAAAAAAACACATAAATGGAAAACCGTGATGTATGTAATGATACAAAATAAAGCAAGGTGAAGGGATAGTATTTTTGGTCAAGATTTCTGATATCCTCAATATCCATTTTCCTGAGTGTTAGCAGGAACATGATGACCTACATAGAAATTGCATTTCTCAGCCTCCTCTGCAGCTAGACTTAGTGGATAGAATGTGAAGAGACATTTCAAAAAAGCTGTCCTTCCTTTTGTTCGGTTGACCAAAAGAGAACCAGCATGAACACCAAATATGTGGAATGCTCGAAACTCCAAACACAAGGGATCTGTAGCGTTGAACATTTTGAAGATGGTGACTCCCTATCCTGAACCGTCACCCATTTCTGGAATGCTATACAAAAATTTATATTGAAACTTTCAATATCGGTTTGCTTTTTCTTATAACAGCTAAGCCTGCTGCTAATTAATGTCTGAGTAGTGACCAAATAGACTCAAGAAACAAAGACTATGGTGAGGCAGTACAGTATGTAAAGAGCAGGGTATCTACCCCAGTTTGAATTGTTTAAAAAACAAATCCTTATATAAGGCTAGGTATTTTTTTGACAGGCAATCCTTAGAAGAACTGATGAAAGCTGGAGGAAAAAAAAGAGTGATAAAAAGGTACCAGTGAATGAGTTAACTCTGAAAGCTACAAGAATGCCATCTCATTTGGGGTTCCTGGAGGAACTTTGTAGAGCATGTTTCAGAATTTCTTTCTGACACAGAAGGCATCAGGGTAGTCATCGACCAACTATCCCTAATCTCCCACAGAGAATTTCCTCCTAAGGCATTGAAGATCTCTTTTCTCAACTTTTCTGTCTGAAAGCTGAGCAAGCCACATATGTGGCCAGAGAAAGCTTCTAGGTTGACCACATAGATACACAAACTTATGGTGGTCAGCACTCTGGAAACTTAATACCTCTTCTACAGATGAAATCAGAAGTAAGCTAAAGGATGATGTGATCATGTATTAAAAGCATTATACAAAATCTGAAGCCAGACTGTAAAGGTTTATATCCTGGCTCTGTCACATATTATCTGTGTGATCTAAGACAAATGGTTTAGCATTGCCATGTCTTAGATTCTTCATCTGTAAAATGGAGATAATTATAATACTTATCCATATCATGGGTATTATATATTAAAAGAGTTATTCTGTATAACTATTAGAAAAGTGCTAATAGCATAATTTAAATAGTAGCTTATTATTTGAGATTACAGCAACTAGGCTCAATAAATTCATTAAATCTAAAGCTATAATCTATGTATTGTTGAATCCTCAGTGCTTGTCATAGAGAATTGGATGGGCCACTTCTATCCAAGATCCTCAAAACACTATCCAGAATAATTTTTTTAAGATTGTCCTAAAATGGAGCTTATTGTAGGGCCAATTTTGAGCTTGCCTCACAAAGGGTCTTAAGTATAATTTTAAAATGCTTTATGAACCTATTTTCTTGGATAATACCCACATTATTTTAGGTGATTTTTCCAATTGCTAGAAAGCTTATCTATAAATCAAACTAGTAGAATCCTTGGCAAATAGGATAAAATCAAGGAATAGATAGCTGGTTTTCAAAAAAACTTTAAATTCCAAAGATCACTATTCTAATTAAAAATGGTGCCACTTGAAATTAAGAATTAAGGCTTACTTTATCTTCATAATCAGAATATTCTCCAAGAAAACAGAGGGAATTTTTGTTATCTCTATGGGAAGTAGACTGCAAGATCCTAAAGGAAAAAATAATTGGAACTCCATACCAAACAATTACAGCCATCAGTGGATCAAGAAAGAGTACACTGAGGAAAAGCCAGAAAAAATGTGATATGAGGCTCAAAACATTGCACTTAAGGTGTACAGAAACATTTTTATTTAATCTTCCCAATAATGTTTTGAACAACTGTGATTATCCATGAAGTGATGCAAATCCACCTCTTTGCAAATCCCTATTCTTATCAGACAATTTAAAGAGAAGATGTTATAAAATCTCTAACCAGGAACTATAAATTACCCCCAAGAATATTAAGACAAATGCCTGAAGGATTCATGAAATAGCATCAAGTTGAGAAGGCCTTATAATCCTCAGCTACTGGCTCTAGTTATTCCAATTATTTAAAGCAAATAAGGAAGTATCAATGTCTTAATCTTGTACAAATATATGCATAGTATAATAAGCTGAATAATGTGCCAAAAGTTAGGGAAAATAACAATGTCTACAAGATAGAGAAAGCACCAAATGAAAAAGTAGATCACAGGTTCCAGATACTTAGTTTGAGTGGCCCTGCCAAGTGGCAATATTAGAATTCTGGTTCTCAAAGAAATGTGAAGTGGTGACAATGTTGAAGCCTTTAGCAATTTCAAAGAAAACAGTGAGGAAAATGTGCTACGCTTTGGTTTGGTCTCTTTTAAATTGAGTCTACTTCAACAAAAAATTTGGTGTGAACCAGGAAAGAAGCCTTCATTTTTTTAATATAGGTAGATTGCATAACATAGAAAAACACTTTGGTTTTTGTCTTTATTTCATTTTTCTTTTTCTTTGTGATTAGAATATTCGGCTAACCTTTGCATACATATAGGTTTTTACTGAAATGTGTCTGATAATCTAGTGATTCAAGTGTGATTGTTTATTATTTTACTGTTGTTGATTTCTTATTTTTATTTTTATTATTTCTATTAGTGATAAATACATACAGGTAGATGAGTGGGATAATAGTCTAAACAGGCCCTGGTAAAATTACTTCGAAGATAAAATAATTACAGCAATAATGAAGTCTCTATGGATGCAGTATTTTCAATGGCTTGTTCTATTTCAAAATACAGACACACACACACAAGCATATATACATTCTCTAAAATTAGCACAGAGACAACTGAGTTTGTTTAAGGCTTCTAACATCAACTACAACTCCTGAGGGGTCCCCAAACCACTTTCAGTTTTGCTAATTCACTAAAAAGACTTACAGGACTCACTGGAAGCTAATATGCACATAGCTATGGTTTATTGCAAGGAATGGTATATTAAAATCATCCAGTGGAGGGAATGTGTAAGACAGAGTCTGGATGGGTTTTACATATGAAGAGAGTTCAGTTATCCTTAGGACCCCACATGCTCCCAGAAAAACATAAGTGACAATATGCACTGTTGTCAATCCTGGAAGTTCACCCACAGCACAGTCTGAACCTTCGTTATATGGGCATGATTGATCAACTGCTGATATTATTATTTAGTCTTTAGCTTTCCATCTCTTAGGGAATCCGGCTGATATCATGTGGCCCAAATGGATGTTATGAATCACTTATTAGCACAAAGTATCAAATGTGGTCTAGGAGACCCATCATGAATAACAAGGATGCTCCTATCATTCAAAAATTTTAAAGATTTTAAAACTTATTTCCCAGGAGCCAGGGACAAACTGAAGACCATTCCTAAGCAGAATTATTTGCTACAGAAGGTAGCCTTTGGTCATGGCTTCCTTACAGGACAATAATGGCATTTATCTGAGCCTCTATATTTAGTGTACCATTCATATGATACAATAATATCATTATAAATCTGCCTCACATTTGAAACAGCAAGTACTGAAAGAAACAAGTGGTCTTTCCCAAAAAGTCACTATGTAACATTTTCAGTTTTTCTCCCTTGACTTACCATTATTTGTACCTTGTAGTAAACTTGTTCAGGATTATGGAACATAGACATTAGTTGATGACAGGCTACATCTAGTTCTTCCTCAGGCTGCTCATTTTCTATTAGCACTGTATTATATCCTGAGGAGGCTTTAATGCAATTTCCCATCAGTATCAGTATTATGACTGCAAAATACAGTGTTATATCATATTAAAATATGGCAGTAGATGAAACCTGAAAAATAAGAGTCAAAAAATACTGGCTTATTACGAGAGTACACTCAATCTTGAAAAATTAGGCCAGTTTGCCATGATGCAATATAACAATAATGATTCCCACTGGGATGCCACTCAGCTCTGCACATTCTCATTCTAATGTGTTTGGTTCCAAAAGCAGGCATGATCTTCACCCTTGCCATCATCTGACATAACTGAGCTAAAGACATTATCACCCCTTTTTCTGAGACACTCTTGCAGTAATAATGCAATATTTTATTTCTCTCATTACATTCACTCATTTCCTTACTCAGCTATTACTAGGTTTCTAGCTCCATTAGCTTTTTAGTTTTACCCAAACTTTTCCACTTTTGGAAAAGACAAGAGATTGGCTACTATGTAGCTCCAGATTGTCAGCAGCAATAGTACTGTAGCATGTATTTCCCCCTGAAGTCATTTCCATTTATACAGAGTAGGATTACATAAATATATATCTAGTGGGTTACCTCAAACACTGAGATATACTACATTTTCTACTAATTCCACTTTAATCATATGAGGTGAAAGTAGAAGTCGCTCCGTTAGGCCTTTGGAAATTCTGACATAAAAGTTTCAAGGTATAGTTTCAACTTTGTATTTAGAGACCACCCCTGCTTAAAGCAGTCACAATCACAGACCTCATTCTAGAACTACAGCATTGGGTAGGAAAAAGGAAAGCTGAAGTAAAATGGGGAAAAAGGAAACAATGTAGTGATACCAGCATCTTCCCCCAGCTCATCCTCCCCAGATTACCCCCGAAAGTAGAAGGATCTAGTGAAGAATCTGCCTTGGGCCCTTTCATGTTGAGTATGAGAGCACATTCATAAAAATGTGAATTTCATCCCTTTAGTTTTATCTACCCCATTTCAGACAACAAATATTTCAGCTACTCATTTTAATTCTCTATCTTACCATGTCTCTGAGGATTATATTATTTTCCTTGTTCTTGGACTATGAGCTATGAAATGTGTTCTTTGGTTTGAAGAAATGTGACTTGGTGAGCTCGCACGGCTCCCCCTCAGGCCATGCTGGGCCCGATAGGCTCAGCTCGTCGTGTATTTACTCATATCCGGGTTAGAGAGGAAAAGAGAAAAAAGTTTCATTTAAACCTGAACCAAAAACTTTCACCATGAAAACACACAGCGGGAGCAGGCCCAGACCGGCAGTCCAATGGACCCAATGGTGATGAAAAGACCTCAACTGTATGGGATGGGCAGTAACCCCCATTCTCAGCCACAACAGAGCAGTCCCTACCCAGGAGGCTCCTATGGCCCCCTAGGTGCACAGCGGTACCCCCTCAGCATACAGGGCCAGGCTCCAGGGGCCCTGGGAGGCATGCAGTACCCGTAGCAGCAGATACCACCTCAGTATGGACAACAAGGTGTGAGTGGTGACTGTCAACAAGGCCAACAGCCATATTACAACCAGCAGCCACAGCCCCCGCACCTGCAGCCCCAGGCACAGTGTCTGCCATCCCAGTACCAGCAGACGTACCAGCCACAGCAGGACCTGTTTCAGGAAGGCTGTGACACTAGATCTCAACCTCCTCTGGCACCCGGAAAACCCAACCATGAAGACGTGAATTTAATACAGCAAGAAAGACCATCAAGTTTACCAGAAAAGAGTACAGTTCTATCACGGTCCTTCATCTTCAAGTCCAAAGAGAATGTTTACAACAACTTCAGTCTACATTCAACCAGGGTAGCTTAACAAAAATAACTATGATGATGATGATATGTATGGGAAAGGAAAGAAGTATGCTTAATTAAAATGAATATCAAGCAGCATTTGTTTATGTTTACTGAAATTTACTTCTCCAAGTCCCTATATATCCCATAATATCTGTCATGTTCAAAGTCTTGAGGGAAATACAAATCAGAAAGTCCAGATTAATAAAAACTTGAAGAAAAATGTAAGAGAGAAATAGAAAATGCTTTCAAATACAGTACTAAAGACTATAAAGCAAAATTGCCTTCTTTTTTTAGTTAGAACTATTTGGCTCTGGGTATTGTTGGTTCTGTACTTTAATTCAGATATACCATTTCATATGTATATACCTGTGTGTGTTAGTGTAAGTGATGATGATAGTGTGGTTTATACTTTTATTTAAACGCAAAAGTCATCTTTAATTGTTTGAAAGGTATCTTTCTGGTACAATTATATTCCAGTAAACAAAAAAAAAAGAAAGAAAAAGAAATGTGACTTGGCAGTTGAAATTGGTGCAATATCTTCTGTTCCAGGCCTTTTATAGCATTTCATCTACTGCTGTGTATTGCCAAGCCTGGTCCTGAGTGTCTATTCCTGTCTGAACTCATTTGTAGTCTCCAGGGGCTACCAGCATCCTACTTGCCAGCTACCTGCAAGGCATTCCCCAGGGACTCATCAGCAGTCTTCATCTTTCTCATTAGCAGACAGAATATTCTTATTGGCATTTTGTGCTTCATAAGGTGTATGTCTGTGATTCAGCCTATCTCAACATTGTTACAGTCCTCTACCTCCTCATTGCATGAAGTCATTTCAAGAAGGTACAGCAGGATATATACTTACCATTTCCAATCACCTTGTGGTCGTGAAAGGGTCTTCTAATTGGCATTGACGTACCCTTCTGTAATACACCTCTCAAATTCTCATAATGATTTTCATGGGCTCTACACCATTTTCACACCTATTTAATAGATCAATTTTCCAATACTTTTATCTTTAAAGCATATAGCCAGAATACTATCATCTATTAGTCATTAAAAACATGAATATAGGGCCGGGAGTATGGCTTAGTGATTCCACCACCTGCCTCGAAAGCACAGGGTCCTCAGTTCAGTCTCTGGTACCAAAAAACAGCAACAACAACACCAAAAAAATCCCCATGAATATAGGGACAAATATGCAATTTAGCCCACTAAGATGATTTGATTTACCTCTTTCAACTTGAGTGCCAGGCTTCCAAACAGGATCCTCCATTCACCTTGAAACTGCCATCTATGAACTAGGGAGCTTTTTTATAGATCATCCAAGAGCTGTTAGAAGATACCACCCCATTGACAACAGGAGTTGGAGAGTCCTAATGTACATTCAGGGTCAGCCCTAGGGAAGTAATATTCCCTGCTCATAAGTATGTTTGTGCACTCCTCCAATAGCATGTTCTTGAAACTATTTTCATCTAGTGAAACCCTTCCTTATCAGGATGTTTCTTTGACATCATCCAAGATATTCTGCATATTTCAGATTTCAGTATTATACTCTGCAGCCATAGAAGCAATCTTAATTGGACAGAATTCCAAGATAGTTTTCTTTCATATGGAGAGTCACAGGTCCAAAATCCCCATGGTTTTTGCCACATGGCACTCACAAGCTTTTGCAACACAGGGCTATTGTATTAAGATTTTGTTCAAATCACCACTCTAGCTTCTGTTCAATATGATTTCAAAGTAATAACTTGCTTCAGTTTAAGCAATCTGTTTGGTTCCCATTTGGAATGTCCTATCACTGTGGAAAGATGAGGAAATGGGGGAGGGGGGTACTAGAGATTGAACCCAGGGCCTTAATACTGAGCTACATCTCCAGCCTATTTTAAGACAGGATCTCCCTAAGCTTACTAAATGGCCCAGGCTGGGCTCAAACCTTCACTATACCTGCCTCAGTCTCCCAGAGTGCTGGGATTATAGGCAGGTGCCCCCACACCCAGTTTAGATACCCTCTTCTTAAACTATACTATGCAGAAGTGTCCCTTGGTCAGACAGAATATCCAACCCTATGATACATTCTGATGAAGGAGATACAGTCACTTCACATGAAGTCTGTTCATACATTCCAATTTTCTTCCAACATTTCACTCTAATCCCATTATCCATGAATTTCTATATCTTCCTAATCTAGCTGTAGGCCCAATTAGCACTTCAACAATAGGTTTTGATCTGTATTGCATAAGGCTTCCTTGAAAAGGAGTCACAGATATGTCTCCTTTTCCTCTCTCTCCAGTGCATATGGCCCTGGGTCCTCAACTGTGTTGGGCCGAGGGGCCTGAGCCCTCTTGGCAACCTATTTTGCTTAGATTGTGGAACTATGATTCCAGGAATTGCAGGTAAAGTTCTCATTTAACATTATTTTCTTGTGGCCTTTAAGATTACTTTTAAGCAGAGTGACTAAATCTAGTTTATTAAGGGCTGTCATAATAGGGGAGCAACAAAGTCTCCCACAGTTCCACAGTACAACCAAGAATGACTCCTGTCTTAGGGGCTGGGGATTTAGCTCAGTGGTTCTGTCACCTGACTTGCAAGTGCAAGGTTCCGAGTTTGATCCCCAGTACCAAAAAAATGACCCCTGTATTACACATATGAATTGCCAAAGTTAAATGAAGAAGATAAAGAAATTCTAAATACCCAAATTACAATGAATGAAATTGAAAATGTAGTTAAAAAATTACCAACAAAGAAAAGCCCAGGTCCTGATGGCTTCACTGCTGAAATCTACAAGACATTTAAAGAAGAACTATTGCCATTACTCTTTAAACTCATCAATAAAATTGAATGGGAAGCAATTCTTCCAAATTCATCCCTGGAAGCAAGTGTTACTTTGATTCCAAAACCAGGGAAAGACCCAATCGAAAAAGAGAACTACAGGCCAATCTCCCTAATGAACATAGATGCAAAAATCCTCAACAAGATACTGGCAAACAGAATACAGAAGGTCATCAAGAAGATGATACACCCTGACCAAGTCAGATTTATCCCAGGGATGCAAGGATGGTTCAACATTCGTAAATCAATAAATGCAATACACCATACTAACAGAGTCAAGGACAAAAACCATATGATCATCTCAATAGATGCAGAAAAAGCATTTGACAAAATCCAACACCCATTCATGATAAAAACCCTACAGAAAATTGAAAGAAGGTCTTTATCTCAACCTAATTAATGCTGTCTGTGAAAAAACAACAGCCAACATCATACTAAATGGTCAAAAAACTGAAAACTTTCACACTAAAATCAGGAACATGACAAGGATGCCCATTATCACCACTCCTGTTCAATATAGTTTTGGAAACATTAGCCACAGCAATTAGACAAGAGAAAGAAATAAAAGGAATAAAGATAGGAAAGGAAGAAGGTAAACTGTCATTATTTGCTGATGATATGATATTCTACATAGAAGACCCAAAAACCTCTGCCAAAAGACTTCTAGTCTTAATTGACAGATTCAGTAGAGTAGCTGGATACAAGGTCAACACTCAAAAAACAATAGCCTTCTTGTACACAAATAACAGACTCACTGAGAGAGAAATTAGGGAAACAATTCCTTTTAAAACAGCATCCAAAAAAATGAAATATCTAGGAATCAATCTAACAAAGGAAGCAAAAGAACTCTATAAAGAAAATTACAGCACTCTGAAAAAAGAGATCAAAGAGGATAGAAGAAAATGGAAAGACATCAACTGTTGCTGGGTAGGAAGAACAAATATAGTGAAAATGTCCATACTTCCAAATCTACTGTACAGATTTAATGCAATCCCAATAAGTTCCAACAATATATTTCATAGAACTAGAGAAAACAATTCAAAACTTCATTTGGAGCCAGAAGAGATCTAGAATAGCAAAGGCAATTCTAGGCATCAGAGACACTGCAGGGGGTATCACAATTCCCAACTTGAAACTATACTACAAAGCTACTATGATAAAAACTGCATGGTGCTGGCAAAGAAACAGACCCTCGGATCAGTGGAATAGATTAGAAGATGCGGGAACAACTCCGGACATACTCAGCTGCCTCATCTTTGACAAAGGAGTCAACCACCATCATTGGAGGAAAGATAGCCTATTTAATAAATGGTGTTGGAAAAACTGGATTTCAACTTGCTAAACATTAAAAATAGACCCATACCTATCACCATGATTGAAGATGGATTAAAGATCTAAATATTAAAACAGAAATACTAAACTTACTGGAAGATAAGTTAGGTAGAACTCTTGAAGACATTGTCATAGGAAAAGATTTTATGAACAAAACCTCAGTAGCACAGGAACTAGAACAAAGAATCAACAACTGGGATCTCATCTTATTAAAAAGCTTCTGCACTGCAAGAGAAACCATCAACAGAGCTAAGAGACAATCTACAATGTGGGAAAAAAATTTTAGCAGCTGTACCTCAGACAAAGGACTACTATCTAGAATATATAAAGAACTGAAAAAATTCAGACCCCCCCCAAGTTCAAAGACTCAACTCAAAAATGGGCATCTGGGAGCCGGGGATTTAGCTCAGGGGTTTCACTTGCCTGCCTTGCAAGCACAAGGACCAGAGTTCAGTCCCAGATACCAAAAAAAAAAAAAATGGTTATCTGAAATGAACAGACATTTCTCAGACAAAGAAGAAGAAATAGCAAATAAACATATGAAAAATTTTTCAACATCACTGGTCATTCAGGAGATGCACATGAAAACAACACTGAGCTTCTACATCACTCCAGAAAGAATGGCTGCTGTCAAGAAATCAACCAATAACAAATGCTGGTGGGGCTGTGGGGAGAAAGGAACCCTTCTCCATTGTTGGTGGGAGAGCAGACTGGTGCGGCCACTGTGGTAATCAGCATGCAGATACCTCAAAGAACTAGGGCTAGAGGTCCCATTTGACCCAGCTATCCCCCTGCTGGGTATCTTCCCAAAAGAATTAAAAGTATCATACCACAGTAATATATGTGCACCCATGTTTATAGTGACACAGTTTGTAATAGCTAAAGCTTGAAAACAGCCCTAGTGCCCATCAACTGGAAACTAGATAAAGAAGATGTGTTTTTTTAAAATAAAATTGAGTACTACTCAGCCATAAAAAATGAGAAACTGGAGACTTTTATAGCTAAATGGATGCATATTGAGGTGATACTCTTAAGTGAAATAAATAGGGTACATGTGTAAATACCGAATAGTTTCTCTAGTGTGAGAAGCTGAAAGTGGAAATAAGAATTAAAAGGATTACAATGAATAATTGATAATTTGAAATAGGAAGAAAAGGTCCAAAGGGGTAGGGGAAGAGGGAGGGGAAGGGGAAAGGTAAGAAGGGAAAGGGAAAATTACAAGAAAAGGAAAAAATGGAAACAAAGTCTTTGTAAATAGGGAAGGGTGGAGGGGAGAAAGGGCACACAGGTAATTGGGAAAAATTAAGAACCAAGATACATCATGTACCAGTACAAGCACCCAGTGATAAATGTAAACATGTTGTACACCTAAAATGTACCAATAAAAGAATTTACACAAAAAGGACTCCTGTCTTCATCCCCTCAGTTTGTTTTATTAGTCCAATTCTTAAATAACTACTTAAAATTTTCTACCCTGCTGGGATGGGTCTCTTGAATCTTTCCTGTCTCTTATCCCTCTGTTTTGTCCAATCTCTTATAAATCATAACCTTCTTTGTAATCTGTTGTCTTGGCATAATTTCTATTGCTTTGAAAGCATCTCTGAGACTAGTGACTGTAGATTAGATGCACAAAATATCCAACTGAAGTGTACCCCAGTATCTGATGCCCTCACAGTTTCCTTCAGTTGTATTTTTAACTTTTCTCTCATGTATGAACTCTAAGGCTAGAGATTATGGTTTGAGCCAGTCAGAATCCAAGCTTGGTTCAGGATCAGGACTAAGCCTAACACTCTCCTCTATTGTCATTTTAGAAGTTACAGACAACAATAATCAAGGGATTGTATAGTTTGCTTTTTTCTTATTTCTTTGAATTCCATTAGGTGTCCCAGCTCCCCAGGAGTTGGAAGCATCAGTTCTGAGTTCCATGGAACACTTTCAGTTCCAGTAACTGACCAAAGCACAGCAGTAATTCCACATCATGCTGACCCTGTGGTCATTTAGGAATCAGTGTTTCATTATCCTTTACCCTTTCATTCTTTCTCATGTTTCAAGGAATTTGTACTATTCTCATGAATCTCACATTTCCTGACATCAAATATCCAGAGTTATCCAAACAGCCAGGCACGGAACACAATTTCTCAGACCTCTAGTTATGTCTAAGGTTCTGAGACCAACTGTGAGACCTCAAATTTCCCAATATAATCATATGTTTGGATAATTTGTTAAAAAGATTAATCAGACCCTCCAAAAACTATCGTACTCATTACAGTTTAAAGCAGGGAAAAAATATATGCAAATCAAACAAGAAATAGAATGTGGAAAGGTGCAAACATAAGACTTTCATTGTCTTTAGAAATACTGCCCTCCTAGTATCTGTGTGGGCTAATGCTGAGAATGCAAAAAGCTGCTCTTAGCATCAATATCCAGACATTATATTCAGGCCTCATTACTTGGATATGATTGGCTGATTCCTTTCCCTTAGGGCTGCCCTCAGTCTCCAACCTCCTACTCCCAATCTCACATGTCCCAAGAGACACACAGTGGATCACTCTGTTAGCATAAACTATCAGGTGTGGTTAGAGGGACTCACCAAAAGTCACCTACTTAGCATAAACTAGCAGATGTGATTCACAAGGCCCCCATGAAAAACAGACACTCCAATAATTGGAGATATTCCATGAAGTTTAGAGGATGGCTTCAAGGAGCCAAGTAAAATCTTTTTGGGGGCAAAGAGAAATTCATTTCTAGGAAATATTCAGGTTTGGTGGATACATCTCTAATCCCACTTCTCTGAGAGGATGAGGCAAGAGGTTCCTGAGTTTAAGCCTAGCCTGGGCAAATTAGGGACTCAGTGAGACCCAGCCTTAAAATTTTAAAAAAGATGGGAGATATAGCTCAGTAGGAAAGCTCTGGATTCAATCCCTAGTAAAATACGAAAAAATTATAAATTTTAATTAAAAATGCATATAGTGTCATTATTGAAAATGTGCTTTATGAAATTTTAACTTTTCTTGAGCCCTGTACAGAGCATACAGTTTCCCAGTAGGTATGAGATGTGCTACTAGTTACCATGCAATAGCTCTTCTACCCTTCATCTTTACTACAGAATAGGAAATCATGAAAATGAAATAGAGAACAAGTATGCACTAAAAATAATCAACACAGCCAAAAATAATTACTATATCTTCGAGGCAACTTACAAGGTTGATGACAAAGAAGGACAGCAGAGTGTATTAATTAGGGTTTGGCAGAGGAACCGAATCAATAGAAAATATATGTAAGGAGATTTATTATGTAGGCTCACAAGATCAGAGGCAGGAGAGTCAACAACAGCCATCTACACACTGGAAAACCAGAGGATCCAGAAGCTGATAAGTCACAAAAGATAGAAGTTGCAGAAGAAAAAGAGTCAAGGATGCAGCACCGATCCAAGGTGGAAGGCCTAGAAGCTCACTGGAGAGTCACTAGTATGGAAGGCTGAAGAAACTGGAGACTGATTCCAAAGGCAATGGCAGTGAGAGATGTACCCATTCAAGTGCTTGAGCTCTTAGAGAACATGCCAGTTTTCTTCTTCCTTTTCTTTTATTTCATCTGTGCTACCAGCTTATTGGTCATCCACCTCACTTTGCTGACCCACATGCCAGTCATTTCTGGAAACTCTCACAGACACATCCAGCTGGTGCTTTACTAATCTCCGAGGCATCATGGAACCTAGGCAAGTTCATATATCAAGATTAGCAATCACAGAGAGGGTGGTGAAGAAGGTAGTAAGGAAAGAGAGGCAAGGGGAGCATAAAGAATTGACCCTAATGATATAAGGGAGATGTAATGAATGCAGAAATTTTATAAGGTAATATGAAGATAGTATGAACAACTTTGTGAAAAAAATTTGAAAACTTACACAAATTGGCTGAATTCCTAGGAATTGGATCAAAAAAGAAAGAGAATACACCGTAATCCCATAACCATGAAAGTGTTAGAATACCTTTAAAAAACACACACACACACAAACCAAAAGAAGTCCAGACATAGCTCTTCTAGCAAGATCTACTTAACTTTAGAAAAAAAAGAAAGAAGAAATATTCCAATCTTATGTGCTCTGTCCAAAGTTTATAGAAAAAGAGGAAACATTTCAAAAGGGCCAGAATGATTCAAGAGAAGGAAAATTAGACTCCTTTTGCAGAATGAATAGCACAGAATTTGTAGCTCCTTTTTAATCCCTCACAAATAATTTGCTAAAAGGCTGTGAACAAAAAGAAGAGTCACTGAATTCCTTCAGTTCTTTCTAGGAAAATAGCAAAGTTGAGATGTGTTTATAGGCAGTAATCATCATTTAAGTTAACTTTATTGTAGAATTTATTTTATGATAATATTATCAAATTAAATTTTTGAACAAGTTAAGTGACTACTAGATCATGAAAGGTTAGGGGCCAAACTACATTAATAGTAGAGTCTTAGCTGTATCATTCTACATGTCTTTATTTTTATTCTCATCCACAACTCTCTCTGTGGTCTGCAATCTTTTCATGATAATGTATGCTTTTCCACTTGAGTATGCATTTTATGCATATCTGCCATACATTTACATATATTTGGACATCATTCTCTATATATTTGTTGAAATTAATGAAAGATCAGAAAATAAAAGGATAAAAATAAGATAATAACCTCTATAATTTATGAGTAGTTACATTAATTATGATAACAATGAAGAGTAATATCTCTAAGACTTCCATGCTTACAACACAAAGAGTTAATTACTGCCTTTGTTTGTCCTCCTAAACAAATGGGCACATTTGGTTTTTAGCTATTTCTTTTTTTTTTTTTTTTTTTTTTGGTAGCAGGGATCAAACTCGGGACCTTGCACTTGCGAGGCAGATGCTGGAACCACTGAACTAAATCTCCGGCCCTGTTTTTAGCTATTTCTGCACTGGCTTGATTTTTATCATAGTATTTGAATAAACTAGTTGTGTTCCTTGACTACATTCCTCTTTCACCAAAGGGAAAAGTGTTGCTAGCTGAGAAACAGAAATATAGAGGATAGCAGGACAGGTGGAGGACCAGAAAGATAATGGGTAGATGATTAGATAGATTATAGATAATAGGTGAAAGATGATAGATAGGTAGATGATACATAGATACATAGATAGGATATAGAGTATATTGCTGATGTCTTAATATAGTCCTCAGTCTAGTATTCAATCCACTTGATCTCTCCACCTGACTCTGATTTCTATAGCTTCAGTCATTCCTCCTAGTTTTTTTCTTTTTAATGAAATACATTAGAATAAAAATATTGGGAAGGGACATGAGAACATGTCTAATTTCATTATAATAAAAATATTAGGGAGAGTAAAGCTGAATATTGATTTAATTGCTTTTGTACTTCTTGTGATTTACACTTGGGTGTGTGAGTGTGTGTGTGTATATACACACAATTATATTTTCCATTCCAAAATTATATTTATATATGTTTATTCATATGTTGCTATGCATCCACCTAACATGTTAAGTAACCTTGAAATATATTTTTAAAATGGTCTCTTTTGGAATATCTTCTTTTAATAGAAATGTTCTTTTTTTGGGGGGGTACTGGGGATTCAACTCGGGACCTCGGAACCACTGAGCTAAATCCCCAGCCCATAAGAGAAATATTCTTTTAAGAGAAATTGATATGTACACAAACAATTGTATGTCATATCTAAATTCTGAAGTGCAGAGTACAGATAATTCTCTAGGAAGATAGAAGTAATAGCAATGCCTTAAGAGTTTTTTGTTCCATACAATCATTTTCCTGGTCAGAAATCAGCATGTTAAATTATAATTAACGTATTTTATGGTGTTAGTCTCATGCCCATTTTCTTCCCCACGTCCATTGTTTATTGGTACATTTTAGGTATAAAATACATTTACATACATCATTGGGATCTTGTACCATTACATGAGTACCTTGGTTCTTATTTTTTTCCCCTTCCCCTGCCCTCCCTTCACCCCCTCAAACCCTTCTCTATTTGCAAAGATTTTGTTTCCATTTTTTTCTTTTCTCATATTTTTTCTTTTCCCTTCTTTCCATTCCCCTATCCCTCCCACTTCCCCTGCTCCTTTAGACCTTTACTTCCTATTCCACAATATCAATTATACATTTTTAAAATTAAAATATCAAGACCTAGGAGACATTGCCACAGATTTTACAGAATTTCAAAGGATATAGAAAGCATATTAAAAAATTCTGTTTTTAAACAGAAACTTCTGTTTTGAAGTAAATTTGACAACTTCTAAGAAGTACCTTGGAAGACAAATAAATGAAACTAACTCTGGAGGAAATATAAAATTTGAATAGCATCTATTAAAGAAAGTATATTCCTAGCTTGAAAACCTACCTATATGACAACAACAGGTTGGTATACATTTTAACTGATAAATAATATCAAACATTTAAAGCAGAAAGAAAAGGAACAGTTCTCCCCTCATTTTAGGAAATCAACATTGTGGTAATTCTAAAACTGGATAAAGATAATAGAAGAAAATAGATAGAAATTTTTTCAACAAAACCAACTATTAGAAGTCAGATCTGGCAGTATGTAGAAAGTGATTTTATTATAGGGATGGCAGTGTTGGTTCAGCATTGGAAGATCCACCCCCAAAAGTCATCATTTTAACAGAGGAAAGGAAAAAGCCATACGATCCCATCAGTAGTTGGAGAAAAAGTATCGGACTAAATTCTACAACTGTTCATGGTAAAAGCTATCAGGAGACTAGAAGTAGAACAGAACCTTCTCAACAGACTAAAGACATGAACTCCATACTTCCAGCAAAAATGCTTTATATGAATGGAAAAGATACAACGCTTTCTCCTTAAGGTGGGGAACAAGGGCAGATAGGCTTACTCTTCATCTGTCCATTAAACTTTGAAACATAGGCCCAAACCAAAATAGTCTGGCAATAAAATGACACAATTAGGAAAGGATTGGCAAGGTAGAAGCAAAATCTTTGTATGTAGATGAAATGATCATCTACAGAGAAAATACTAAGAAATCTCTAGGAGCCCCTAGAATTTGTATTTCAATTTAGTACGATTAGAAAACACAAAGCATTATAAAAATTCAGGTCTACGTATAGTTGCTATAAATGAAGAATTGGATATTGAAATTTAAAAGTTATGTAGGAGTACAAAGGACCTAGAAAAGTTAAAAACAAAAACAGTGTTGGAAGACATTTAGTACCTACCTTTAAGACTTCTTCTAAAGCTATAGTAATCAAGGCAGTGTTGGTGAAAGGAAAGACATATAGATCATTGGAATAAAACAGAGAATCTAGAAATAGAACCACACATATATGGTCCACTGAGTTTAGAAAGATTATTTAACATTAACATTTTATAGAATATAAACTCAATTCAAGAGCCGAGGAAAAGAGAGTGTTTTCAGCAAATGGCACTAGAATACCTGGTATCTGTATATAAAAAATTAACCTCAACCCTTTATTTCCATACATAAAAATAACTTGAAAGGATCTATGAACCTAAATATGAAAGCCTAAGAATATAAAACTTTAAGAAGAAATTATAAGGGAAAATGTTTATTAATTTAGGGTAGGCAAGAACTACCTAGGATACAAAAAAACATGATGTATACAAGAAAAAAATTGACAAATGAGATTCCACCAAAATTTAGAACTTTAAATGAAATCATTAAAATGAAAAGTAGCCCTTAAACAGACCATGTTTACAATGCATATAACCTATGACCAGAATATACAAAGAACTCTTACAGCTCATTAATAGATAACCCAATTCAAATGTAGACATAAGAAGATGATAAATAGCCAGTACAGCACAAGGAAATATGTGCAACTCTAGAATTAGAATAATACAAATGAGTACAATAACAAGATTGAATTATATACTCATTAGGGAGATGAAGTTAAAAGTTTTAAAAGACTTGTCATGACATTTTCTTTTTGGTGGATTCTCCTCCTTTGCCTTTAATTTGTCACGCCCAATGGATTCATTCTGCTGGGTTCCCTGGGGTTGTGATCCTCATTGTCTTTTCCTAGGATTTTGTCTAAAATTTTTGGAGTACTGGTTTGGTATTCATGAAGTTTCTGAGGTGCTCTATATCATGAAAGTATCTTATTTCTCCATCAATTTTGAAAGATAGTTTTGCACGGTACATCAATCTGGGTTGGAGGCTGTTTTCCTTTAGGGCTTGAAATTCATCACTTCATGCTCTTCTTGCCTTGAGGGTTTGCATTGAGAAGTCCGCTGTGATTCTGATGGGCTTTCCTTTGTATGTGATTTGTTTCATGTCTCTCACTGCTTGTAGAATTTTGTTCTTCTGTTGGTTTTCTGGAATCCAAACTATTATATGCCTATGTGTAGATGATTTTGGATCAAGACTAGTTGGAGTCCTATATGCCTCACTTATCTGTGTGTCAAGTTCTTTTCCCCTGTTTGGGAAGTTTTCTGCCATCACTTCAGTGAACAGTTTTTTTTTTATGTCATCTGCACTCTCTCCTCTTTCTTCGTTGACTCCCATCGGTCTTATGTTATTCTTTTTTGCATCTTCTAGCAGCTGATGGATTGTTTTTTTCTTTTTTAAAAAAATTCTTTTCTTGGTACATTTTAGGTATACTACACAAATACATTTCTCATTGGGAATTTGTACCTTTACATGATGCATCTTGGTTCTTATTTTTTCCCCATTCCTAGACCTCCCTTCACCCCCTCCACTCTTCCCTATTTACAAAGACTTTATTTCCATTTCTCATCATTTTTTCTTTCCCTTCTTTCCTTTCCCTGTCCCTCCCACTACCCCTACCCCTTTGGCCATTTTCCTCCTATATTGCATTATCGACTATTCATTCTAATCATCGGTACATTTTAGGTATACAATATAATGACTCTCATCATTGGAAATTTGCACCTTTACATAATCTCTCTTGGTTCTTATTTTTCATCCTTGCCCAGCCCACCCTTCATCCTCTCCATTTCTCCCTATTTACAAAGATTTTGTTCCTCTTTTTCCATTTTGGCATATTAATTTCATACCCTTCTTTCCTTTCCCCTAGCCCTCCTACTTCCTTCCTTTTTTCCCCTTTTCTTCCTATTTTACATTATCTATTATACATTTTAGTCCTTATGTACACTTTCAGTTTCTCACACCAGAAAAACTATTTGGTATTTATGCATGTGTGTCCTATTTATTTCACTTAAGAGTATCGCCTCAATGTGCATCCACTTATCTATAAATGTCTCTAATTTCTCATTTTTTATGGCTGAGTAGTACTCCATTTTATTTTTTAAAAACCACATTTTCTTTATCCAGTCCCCAGTTGACTGGCATTTGGGCTGTTTCCAAGTTTTAACTATCACAAACTGTGCTGCTATGAACATGGGTGCACATATATCACTGTGGTATAATTCTTTTAATTCTTTGGGGAAGATCCCCAGCAGTGGAATAGTGGGGTCAAATGGGACTTCTACTCCTAGTTCTTTGAGATATCTCCATACTGCTTTCCACAGTGGTTGCACCAGTCTACTCTCACACCAGCAGGGGAGCAGGGTTCCTCTTTCCCCACAGCCCTGCCAGCATTTGTTATTGGTTGATTTCATGATAGCAGCCATTCTTTCTGGTGTGAGGATGGAATCTCAGCATTGTTTTCATTTGCATCTCTCAAATGACCAGTGATGCTGAACATTTTTTCATGTATTTGCTACTTCTACTTCCTTGTCTGAGAAATGTCTGTTCATTTCAGATGCCCACTTTTGGATTGGGTCTTTAAATTTGGGAGGTCTGATCTTTTTAAGTTCTTTATAGATTCGAGATAGTAGACCTTTGTTTGAAGAAAAGCAGGTTAAGATTTTTTCCCACATTGTGGGTTGTCTCTTCACACTGCTGGTGGTTTCTCTTGCTGTGCAGAAGCTTTTTAATAAGAAGAGATGCCACTTGTTGATTGTTTTTGCTAGTTCACAGACAACTGAGGTTTTGTTCATAAAATCCTTTCCTACACTGAATTCTTCAAGAGTTCTACCTAATCTCTGTTCCAAGAGGTTCAGAGTTTCTATTTTAATATTTAGATCTTTAATCCATTTCAATTTTAGTTTAGTGCATGGCGAGAGATATAGGTCTAGTTTTAATCTTTGGCAAGTTGAAGCCCAATTTTTCCAGCACCATTTATTAAAGAGGCTATCTTTCCTCCAGTGAGGGTGTTTGGCTCCTTTATTGAAAATGAGATGGCTGAGTGTGTCTGGCATTGTTTCTGCATCTTCCAATCTGTTCTACTGGTCCTCAGGTCTGTTTCTTTGCCAGTACCATGCTGTTTTTATCACAGTAGCTTTGTAGTAGAGTTGCAGGTTGGGGATTGTGATACCCCCTGCCATGTCTCTGTTACCTAGAATTGCTTTTGCTATTCTGGCTCTCTTCTTGTTCCAAATGAATTTTTGCATTATTTTCTCAAGGTCCATGAAGTATGCTGCTGGGATCTCAATTGGAATTGCATTAAATCTATATAGCAGTTTTGGAAGTATGGCCATTTTCACTCTATTAATCCTTCCTACCCAGGAGCAGGGGATGTCTGTCCATTTTCTGATATCATCTTCAATCTCTCTTTTCAGAGTGCCATAGTTTTCATACAAGAGGTCTTTGATTTCTTTCGTTAGGTTGATTCCTAGGTATTTCAGTTGTTTGGATGCTATTGTGAAAGGACTTATTTGCCCTATTTCTCTCTCAGTGAGTCTGTCATTGGTGTAGAGGAAAGCTATTGATTTTTGTGTGTTGACCTTGTAACCAGCTACTCTACTGAATTTGGTTAAGTCTAGAAGACTTTTGGTGGAGTTCTTGGGGTCTTCTATATAGAGTATCATGTCATCTGCAAATAATGACAATTTGACTTCTTCATTTCCTATCTTTATTCCTTTTGTTTCTTTCTCTTGTCTAATTGCCATGGCTAATGTTTCCAGAACTATATTGAACAAGAGTGGTGATAGTGGACATCCTTGTCTTGTTCCTGATTTTAGTGTGAAGGATTTCAGTTTTTGACCATTTAGTATGATAGTGGCTGTTGGTTTTTCATAGATGGCTTTTATCAGTTTGAGGTAGAGACCATCTATTCCAATTTTTTGTAGGGTTTTTATCATAAATGCATGTTGGATTTTGTCAAATGCTTTTTCTTCATCTATGGAGATAAATCGTATGGTTTTTGTCCTTGGGTGTACTGATATAGTATATTACATTGATTGATTTTCATATATTGAACCATCCCTGCATCCCTGGGATGAATCCCACTTGATCAGGGTGTATGATCTTCTTGATGATCTTCTGCATTCTATTTGCCAGTATCTTATTAAGGATTTTTGCATCTATGTTCATTAGTGAGATTGGCCTATAGTTCTCCTTTTCAGTTGGGTCTTTCTCTGCTTTTTGGATCAAGGTGATGCTTGCTTCCAGGAATGAATTTGGGAGTATTGCTTCCCTTTCAATTTCATTGAAGAGTTTCAACAGCAGTGGCAGCAGTTCCTCTCTAAACATCTTGTAGCATTCAGCAGTGAAGCCATCAGGGCCCGGGCTTTTCTTTGTTGTTAAGTTTTTAATTACATTGTCAATTTCATTGGTTGATATTGGGTTGTTCAGAGTTTTTAGGTGTTCTTCGTTCAACTTTGGTAATTAATCTGTCCATTTCTTCTGTGTTGTCCATCTTATTGGTGTATAGGTTCTGGAAGTAGGTATTGATGATCCTCTGTATTTCCACTGAGCCTGTTGTAATTTCACCCTTTTCATTCCTAATTGCATGGATTTGGACCTTTTCTTTCCTTTTTCTGATAAAGTTCGCTAAAGATTTGTCAATTTTGTTGATTCTTTCAAAGAAATAACTCTGGGCTTCATTGATTTTTTTGTATCGTTCTCTTAGTCTCCATTGCATTGATTTCTGCTCTGATCATTATAATTTCCTCCCTTGTATGAGCTTTGGGTTTGTCCTGCTATTCTTTTTCTAGAAGCTTGACATTCAGCATCAGGTTGTTTAATTGGGCTTGTTCTGCTTTCCTAATATGAGTATTCACTGCTATGAATTTCCCTCATAAGACTGCTTTCATTGTGCCCCATGGATTCCGATATGTTGTATTGTCATTGTCATTTAATTGAAGGAACTATTTGATTTCTTCTTTAATTTCCTCTATGACCCATTGGTTATTCAGAAGTGTGTTGTTCAATTTCCAAGTGTTTATGATGTTTTTCCAGTTTCTTTTGCTATGGATCTCCAATTTCATTGCACTATGGTTTGATAATATACAGGGGATAACTTCAATTCCTTTGCATTTACTTAAACATATTCTATGTGTGAATATGTGGTCTCTTTTGGAGAATAACCCATGAGCAGCTGAGAAGAATGTGTATTCTGATTTTGTGGGGTGGAATACTCTGTAAATATCTGTTAAGTTCATTTGTTCAAGAGTTCAATTGAGTTCTAGTATTTCATTACTTATTTTTTGTCTGGTTGATCTATCTATTTGTGAGAGTGGGATGTTGAGGTCTCCCAGTACAATTGCATTAGTGCATATATGACTTTTTATGTCCGTTAGTATTTGTTTTATATAGTTGGGTGCACTAGTGTTTGTTGCATAGATATTTATGATTGTCATCTCTTCCTCTTGGATTCTTCCCTTACAAGGATGTAGTGTCCTTCTTTGCCTCTCTTAATCAGTGTTGGTTTGAAATCTACTTGATCTGCAAAGAGGATAGCTACTCCTGCTTCTTTTCGGGTTCCTGTTGCATGGAGTATTGTTTTCCACCCTTTAACTTTCAGTCTATGAGTTTCCTTTTGAATTAAGTGTGTTTCTTGTATGCAGCATATTGTTGGAATTTGCTTCTTGACCCATTCTGCCAGTCTGTTTCTTTGGATTGGTGAATTGAGACCATTAACGTTGATGGTTAAAACTGAAAAGTATTGACTTATCATTGCCATGAATTTTTCTTTTTGTTGGGTTCTCCCTCTTTACATTTAATTTCTTGTCATACCAGATGGGTTCATTCTGCTTTTCTGATTTGCTTTCTGGGGTTGTGATCCTCAATGTCTGTTCCTAGGATATTGTGTATAATTCTTTGGCATGCTGGTTTGGTATTCATGAAGTTCCTAAGGTCCTCTTTATCATTAAAATATCTTATTTCTCCATCCATTTTGAAAGATAGTTTTGCAGGGTACATCAATCTGGGTTGGAGGCTGTTTTTTTTTTAGGGCTTGGAATATGTCACTCCAAGCTCTTCTTGCCTTGATGGTTTGCGTTGAGAAGTCTGTTGTGATTCTGATGGGCTTTTCTTTGTATGTGATTTGTTTCTTTTCTCTAACTGCTTGTAGAACTTTGTTTTTCTATTGTGTTTCTGGAATCTTAACAATTATATGCCTATGTGTAGATTTTTTTTGATCAAGGCTATTTGGAGTCCTATATGCCTCACTTATCTGTATGTCAAGTTCTTTTGCCCTGCTTGGGAAGTTTTCTGGCATTACTTCTGCAAAGAGTTTTTTTATGTCACCTGTACTCTCTCCTGTTTTTTCATTGACCCCAATCAGTCTTATGTTATTCTTCTTTGCATTGTCTAGCAGCTGCGGGATTGATTTCTTGAGTTCCCTTATAATTTTGAAACAATTTTTCTTTTCCTGCTCATTAATTGCAATCTTATCTTCTATATCTGAAATTCTGTCCTCACATTGGCTCATTCTGCTGTGTAGACTTTCAACGGAGTTTTTCATGTCCTGGAAATCTATTTGCATCTGTTTTATGGATTCCATTTGTTTCCTATGTTTGAATTCCATCATGTTCCTCAGCTCCTCTCTAGATTTATTAATCATGTCTTGCACTAGGGGCACAATTTCTCCTGTTATCTGAGAAATTATTTCTGATTTCATTTTTTCCATATCCCCTTTTGTTGCCAGTTCAGTGGGTCCAGGTGGTTGAGTATCAGAGTATTCCATCTCATTTCATTGGGGTTGCTGTAGGTGATCTGGAAGTCTGGTTTTGAGACTTATTTACCTGTTTTCTCGTTTTAACTTGGGGGGCAGTGGGGGTGCTGTTGCCACCTGCACAGCTCACCTCCTCTGAGCTGGGAGAGTTGGGCCAGGGGCTGGGAGCGGTGGTAGGGATGGTGGCCCAAAAGCCCCTTCCTCTGGACCAGGAGCAGTGGGACAGCGGCTCAGAAGCCCCTACCTTTGGGCAGGAATTCTTTAAATGCTGAGAACTTGATTAGCTCCAGTACAGTGGTCTGGTAGTCCGGTGTCCTCTGCGTCTTTGTAGTGTGGAACCAGGTGGCTGTACAGAGAAGAGACCAAAGGGGGGGGGCAGTGGATTGCTGCTGGGGCACAGGCTGATTCGGTGTTTTCCGCATGACTGGCGACCTCAGGACCGCGTCCACAGACCCCCCCTGTCTTCAGCAGTCTGATTCAGTGTTTTCCGCATGACTTGCTGCTGGATTGATTTCTCGTGTTTCCTTACAATTTTACAGCAATTTTTCTTTTCCTGGTCACTAATTCCAATCTTATCTTCTATATCTGAAATTCTATCCTCACATTGGTTGATTCTTCTGCACAGGCTTTCCATGGAGTTTTTAATCTCCTGGAACCTGTTTGCATCTGTTTTATGGATTTCATTTGTTTCCTATGTTGGGATTCCATTTTGTTCCTCAAATCCTCTATTTTTTTGTCTGTGTCCTCTCTAGATTTATTAGTCATGTCTTGCACTATGAGCAAAATCTTTGCTGTTATCTGAATAATTATTTCTGTTTTCATTTTTCCTAGATTCTCTTTTGTTGCCAGTTCAGAGAGTACAGGTGGGTTGAGTATCAGATTGTTCCATCTCGTTTCCCTTTGGGGTTGCTGTCAGTGATCTGGAAGTCTGTTTTTGAGGCTTGTTTACGTGTCTTCTCATTTCCATGAGGGGGAGGGTTGCTTATGGTGCCCACGCTGCTCACCTTCTCTGCCCTAGGAGTGTGGAATGGCAGTGGTGGAGCCTCCTTCCGGGTGCTGGCACTGGCTCATCTTCTCTCTCATGCCCATTTTCTCCTCATCTTTTTTAGTGAATATGGCTATTGGCAAATAATAGGGCTATAATATAAAATTCTGTTTGGTGAAGCTCTAAATAATAAACATTGTTTAACAGCTGGAAAAAAATGAATGATATAAGGGCTCTACTTCAGAAAAACTGAATCAGTTTGAAGGAAAAAGTTTCTTAGGGAAAATACTTCACCTTTATTAAGTTTTCCCTTGTGTGAAATATGAAAACTTAGACATAGCTAACCACCTGTCTTATTCTTCCCTCATAATATTAATGTGCAAACATATTGCAACACATTATACTTTTTTTTTGGTTTTTGTTTTGTTTTGTTTTTTTTACCATACCACACAATTTTATTGGTACATTTTAGGTATACAGTAAATTTACATTTATCATTAGGTGCTTGTATCTGTACATGATGTTTTTATTGGTTCTTATTTTTTTCCCATTACCTGTGTGCCGTTCACCCCCTGCACCTATCCCTATTTACATATACTTCATTTCCTTTTTTTTCTTTTCTCAAAATTTTTGCTTTCCCTTCTTTCCTTTCCCTTTCCCTCCCACCATCCCTACCCCTTTGGAACTTTTCCTATTTCAAATTATCAATTATTCATTATTAATCCTTTTAATCCTTATTTACACTTTCAGTTTCACACACTAGAGAAACTATTAGATATTTACACATGTGTGTCCTATTTATTTCACTTATGTGTATGGCCTCAATATCCATCCATTTAGCTATAAATGACTCTAGTTTCTCGTTCTTTATGGCTGAGTTGTACTCCATTTTATGAAAAAACCACATCTTCTTTATCCAGTCTCCAGTTGATAGGCACTGGGGCTGTTTCCAAGCTTTAGCTATTACAAACTGTGCTGCTATGAACATGGGTGCACATACATTGCTGTGGCATGATTCTTTTAATTCTTTTGGGAAGATACCCAGCAGGGGGATAGCTGGCTCAAATGGTACCTCTAGCCCTAGTTCTTTGAGGTATCTCCATACTGATTTCCACAGTGGTTCCACCAGTCTGCACTCCCACCAACCATGGAGAAGGGTTTCTTTCTCCCCACACCCCAGCCAGCATTTGTTATTGGTTGATTTCTTGATAGCAACCATTCTTTCTGTAGTGAGGTGGAATCTCAGCATTGTTTTCATGTGCATCTCCTGAATGACCAGTGATGTTGAACATCTTTTCATATATTTATTTGCTGCTTTTACTTCTTTGTCTAAAAAATGTCTGTTCATTTCAGATGCCCATTTTTGAATTGGGTCTTTGAATTTGGGGGGGTCTGATTTTTTTCAGTTCTTTATATATTATAGATAGTAGTCTTTTGTCTATGGTACAGCTGCTAAAAAAATTTTCCCACATTGTAGGTTGTAGTTTTTATCTTTATTGGTATATATTTGCAGGACATATGATTACATTTCCTTGTGAGGAATTGGTACATATACAGAACATATCTTAATTTTCTTTACCTCTTTTCCCCCCTCCCTCCATCTCTTGGTTCCCTTCCCTTTTGCAAAGATATGTCTATATATGTGACATTGAAAGTTGATACATATTGATGCCTAAAAATCACATGAATAAGCCAAGAATATTTGAAATATATAACATATTTTAAATAATACAGATAGGTATTAGTTTTAATTTTTTCCCTTCTTGAAATACAGTTTTACTTTGATTTGAAAGTGGCTTCACTAATAGCCAAATAAAGAAACATTTCATAAGAGGTGTTCAAAATACTTGAGTCCCTTTGGCATAGCAAAATTTAGAATTCCAGTCAGATTTAAAAAGAAAACAGTGGAGTGTCCTTCTGCAAATGTAACCAAAGCATGCTACTGATTTTTAAACAGAGTGCCTTCTTGGAACCTCATTAAACATCTGCTGAATATGTAACTTCTCTGTTCCTCTGGATCCTTGGTACATGCTTTTTGAATAAGTGGTATTTTGTTTTTCCCCAACCCTAATTAATTTCTATCATTATTCATCATTTGGAGTGCATTAGAAGTTTTTATATGTACTGGCTTCAATGAATAATTTTAAAGAACTTTCCTGGAGAGTTAAATTGCATCTCCATACTGCATTTCTCCATTCTGTTGCCTTAACTAGAGCTGTTTCCTATAGTGTGCAGCATGAAGTTTCTGAAGCAACACATTTCCAGTGGCCAAATCACTCTATAAAGTCATGAGGAACTGTTTGCTTTATTTTTGCGGGGAACACAATGCAGAGTCCAACTCTCTGAAGTTTATGCCCTTATTAGGAGGTTGGTTGAATGCTTGAAAAAAAAAAACTTATGTTTTAACAATCTGAAACAGCTTGAAACTTTATTAAAATTTCAGTACCTTGTATTTAAGTTACTGTCAAGTATAAACCAACAGCAATAAAATGCAAATTTACTAGTTTTTCTCTGAAAAACAATGTAGTTTTATTTTCTGAAAAATCTTGAGCTTCACACAATGTATACCGTGTGTGTGTGTGTGTGTGTGTGTGTGTGTGCATGTCAGAAAACTATAAGGTATTTTCATATGATCTATATAAACTGGTTTGCACATTAAAAATACCAGTATTCCTCTTGAGAAAATTTTCCTTGGAGATTGTGCACCACTATTAAATATAATGTCTGTCCATGTAGATCAGTGGAACAGACTACAGGATGCAGAAACATCCCATACACATTCAGCTATTTGATCTTCTACAAAGAGGCCAAAAACATACATTGGAGGAAAGGTAGCCCATTAAATAAATGATGAAAAAAGAATTGAGATTGTGAATAGTGGCCATCTGTAACATTGAAGCCCAACCCAAATCTTTCACCATCTACTAAACTAAAATCAAAATATTAAAACAGAAACAATGAATGCACTAGAAGATAAAATAGGTAAAACAATTGAAGTCATAGGTTTAGGCATGGACTTTCTGAATAGAATTCTAATTGTACAAGAAATATGAGCAGGAATCAATAAATGGGATTATGTTAAATTTTAAAATTTGCACAGCAAAGTAAATAATCAGTAAGGTGAAGAGACAACCTACAGAATGAGAAAAAAAATTGCCAGCTATTCCTCAGAGGGTTACTATCTAAAATATATAAAGAAGACAAAAAATTAGAGCACCCAAAATAAAGATTCAATGTAAAATGGACACCTGAAATGAATAGTCACTTCTCAGAAGAATTACAAATGGCCAATAAACATAAGAAAAAAATGTTCAACATCTCTGGACATTAGGGAAATGCAAAGTAAAACAGCACTAAGATTTCATCTTATACCAGAAAGAATGGCAATCATCAAGAAATCAAAGAATAAATGCTGGCGTGGCTATGGTGAAAAAGAAACTCCCCTAAATTGTTGGTGGGAATGTAAACTTGTACAACCATTTTGAAAATCAGTATGGAGATTTCCTTAAGAACTAACATTAGAAATTCCATTTCAAGAAATCTTCCCCAAAGAGCTAAAAACATCATATTACACTGATAAGTGCATACCAATGTTTATAGCAGCACAATTCATAATAGCTAAATCTGGAAAACAGACTGTATATTTATCAACAGATGAATGAATAAGGAAAATGTGATATCTATACATAATGGAATACTATCAAGCTATATAGAAGGATAAATTTTATGAATTTGTAAGAAAATGGACACACCTGGAAAATATAATGTTAAGTGAAATAAATCATACATAGAATCTCTTATTTGAGGAAGCCAAAGTAAAAATTAAGAGCAAAGTGAAGAACTGAGAGAAGGAAACAGGGAGATAGATCTTTTGCTAATGGGAAAGGGTTCAGAAGACCAAGGATGAAGGGTGTTTGGGAGGGGAAGCAGAAGTAAAATGATTTAAGGTGTGGGGCCAGGGATTTAGCTCAGTGGTTCTGCTGCCTCCCTCACAAGTGCGAGGTCCTGAGTTCAATCCCCAGTACCAAAAAAATAAAAACTATTTAAAACGTATCATGTACATGTTCCAAATACCCACAATGAAGGTAAACATTATATGTTGTAAACATGAACTAAAAATAATAATAAGAAGAAGAATGAAAATGGGGAAAAGGGGATTTAGGGAGGAAGAAGAGGGGGGTATGGAGGGAAAAGAGGTTTAAATAAGAATCCAAATGTGCTGTGCATATATACCTACTCCCTAAGATGAATGTAAAATTTATGTGTTGCAAACATGTACTATGAAAACAAAATTGAAAAAATAAAACCAATATAATGTCTGTTTTAATTCTTGAACCTCCTCTGATACATATATTTAATTCATTTAGAGTGAGACATAATAGATAACTATTATATAAGGCTTTACACTTGCAAAGACATATCATATATTAATATATTTCATCCCCCCTAATAAGCATATGAAGCTAACAAAGTGTAGAATACTTTTGCTATCAATTTACAGATAAGAAAACTGAGGTCCAATAAAGACATTTGCTTGTGAGGTATTTAGTAAGAGATAGATATGGGGCATAAATGTTTGTTTTCTGACACCAAATTCTATTCTGCACATAACCTGAATATATAAAATAGTCAACTCTCAAGATTCTTAGAATTATTCGTGATTGCTGCCAATATATTGAAATCCTTTTGCAAATTCTTCATGAAGCCCTATTCCTGCCCAGGTAGCTAAGCCTTCTTCCTCCTGCCTCTGCTGTCCACCCCTCTTCAGGCTGTCTGCTGCATTGCTGCTCACCCCTAAGAAAGCAGAGCCTGGGAGCTCATCATAGTGAAAAACTGCAGCCTTCTGTGTCCATCTGCAGCCCAGGGTGAAAAATCTTGCCTGGGAATATTTTTTTTAATATTTAAAATTTGAGAGCCCTCTACTTGCTGGGAACTGTGTCGGTGTTTTCCATCTGATAATCATCTTACTACATATAACAATCTATGAAAGGTATTTGCAGCCAGCCTCACTTTAAGATGAGCTGAGATACAGAAAAGTTAAATTACTTGCCAAAATACCACAGATACATAGGACCCTGGGATCCAGCCCAAGCTCTGTGTAGCTAAAAGCATAATATCTTTCCACTGTATCATTCTCTGGGAGGATGCTTGCAGGAATGCTTATATGAAAAGTGTGATTTCTGGAGATAATTTCACTCTTTGTTAACTTGTTATTTTACTGACTTTTGTTTGAAAGTATAAAATTATCCAGCTCTTTTTTTAAGCAAGAGGTTTACATCAGTCCTTTACACTTGCATAAGTAGAAGACTTGCCGAGAAACCTAGAACTTTCTCATTCAGCTCTTAGGAAATGATTTTCCCTGACAAGTCATGAAAGCTGTGGTTATCAAAGTAATGTTTATGACAATGATTAAAAAAAGTCAATATTAAGCTGCATTACAGGGTGTCAGTTTACAGATTAGCTACACTCTATAGATGATATATTTAATACATGACAGGTTTTGCAACAATCATAATAAAAGAAAGTTTGCGAAAAAAATTTTACTGGATGAACATAATTAAGAAAATAAAAAACACATATTGGGAAATGCTTGTTAAAAATTAAATAGCTTTCTGTCCATTGAAGAAAGTTGTTCAGAATTTCTCACAATTAAACCATCTAAGTAGTATCTCTAATTCCTACAGTTCATAATTCATTTTCTTTAAAAATTCCATTTGACTGAGTTATTCTGTTCTAGGCATCTTCCCGAAAGAGTTAAAGAAATCATACCACAGTGATGTATGAATACCCACATTTATAGAGGCACATTCATAATAACTAAATCTTTTCTTTTCCATTTAGTTTATTGGTACATTTTAGGTATACAATACAGTTACATCCATCATTGGGATCTTGCACCTTTACATGATATATCTTGGTTCTTATTTTTTCCCCTTGCCCTGTCCTCCCTTCACCCCCCCTCACCCTTCCCTATTTACAAAGACTTTCTTTCCATGTTTTTCCTTTTCTCATATTTTTTCTTTTCCCTTTTTTCCTTTCCCCTTCCCCTCCCACATCCCCTACCCCTTTGGAACTTTTCTTCCTATTTCAAATTATCAATTATTCATTTTAACCCTTATTTACACTTTCAGTTTCTCACACTAGATAAACTGTTCAGTATTTACACATGTGGTCCTATTTATTTCACTTAACAGTATGGCCTCCATGTTCATCCACTTAGCTATAAATGTCTCTAGTTTCTCATTCTTCATGGCTGAGTAGTACTCCATTTTATTAAAAAAAATACACACACACACATCTTCTTTATCCGGTCTCCAGTTTTGGGGCAATTGGGCTGTTTCCAACTTTTAGTTATTACTAACTGTACCGTTATAAAGATGGGTACACTTATATTACTGTGGTATTATTCTTTTAATTCTTTTGGGAAAATACCCAGTAGAGGAATAGCTGGGTCAAATGGGACTTCTAATCCGAGTTGTTTGAGGTATCTCCATATTGATTTCCACAGTGGTTGCACCAGCCTGCACTCCCACCAACAATGAAGAAGGGTTCCTTTCTCCCCACAACCCCACCAGCATTTTTTATTGGTTGATTTCATGATAGCAGCCATTCTTTCTGAGGTGAGGTGGAATCTCAGCATTGTTTTCATCAGCATCACTTGAATAACCAGTGATGTTGAACATTTTTTCATATATTTATTTGCTGCTTGTACTTCTTTTTTTCTTTAACTGCACATCCTTTTATTGGTACATTTTAGGTATACAATATAATGACATTCATCATTGGAAATTTCCACCTTTACATACTCTCTTGGTTCCTATTTTTGCCCCCTTCTGCTGCCCTCCCTTTAACTCCTCCATCCCTCCCTATTTACAAAGACTTTGTTTACATTTTTTCATTTTCTCATATTAATTCCATTCCCTTCTTTATTTTCCCCTACCCCTCCCACTTCCCCTTCCACTTTGCCCTATTTCTTCCTATTTCACATTATCTATTATACCTTTTAGTCCTTATTTACACTTTCAGTTTCTCACACTAGAGAAACTATTTGGTATTTACACATGTGTGTCCTATTTATTTCATTTAACAGTATCACCTCAATGTGCATCCATTTAGCAATAAATATCGCTAATTTCTCAAGGTTTTTTGTTTGGTTTTTTTGTTTTGTTTTGTTTTTTGTTTGGGGTATTGGGGATCGAACTTGAGTCCTTGCACTTGCACAGCAGGCAGCGAAACCACTGAGCTAAATCCCTGGCCCTAATTTCTCATTTTTTATGGCTGAGTAGTACTCCATTTTATTTTTTAAAAAATACATTTTCTTTATCCAGTCTCCAGTTGATAGCCATTTGGGATGTTTCCAAGTTTTAGCTATTACAAACTGTGCTGCTATGAACATGGGTGCACATATATCACTCTGGTATGATTCTTTTAATTCTTTGGGGAAGATACCCAGCAGGGGAATAGCTGGGTCAAATGGGACTTCCAGTCCTAGTTCTTTGAGATATCTCCATATTGATTTCCACAGTGGTTGCACCAGTTTACACTCCCACCAGCAGTGGAGTAGTGTTCCTCTTTCCCCACAGCCTTGCCAGCATTTGTTATTGGTGGATTTCTTGATAACAGCCATTCTTTCTGGGGTGAGGTGGAATCTCAGGGTTGTTTTCAATTACATCTCTCCAATGACCAGTGATGTTGAACATTTTTTCTTATGTTTATTTGCCATTTATACTTCTTTGTGTGAGAAATGTCTGTTCATTTCAGATGCCCATTTTTGGATTGGGTCTTTAAATTTGGGAGGTCTGAGTTTTTAAAAGTTCTTTATAGATTTGAGGTAGTAGATCTTTGTCTGAGGGACCACTGGTGAAACATTTTCCCCACATTGTTGGTTGCCTCCTCACACTGCTGGTGATTTCTCTTGTTGTGCAGAAGCTTTTTAGTAAGAAGAGATCCCACTTGTTGATTGTTTGTGTTAGTTTCATGGGCAACTGAGATTTTGTTCATTAAAATATTTTCCTACAAGAGTTGAGTTTGCCTTGAAGAGTTCTACCTAACCTCTGTTCCAGCCAGTTCAGCATTTCTGTTTTAATATTTAGATCTTCAATACATTTTGATTTTAGATGAGTTCATGGTGAGAGATATATGTCTAGTTTTAGTCTTTGGCAAGTTGAAACACAATTTCTCCAGCACCATTTATTAAAGAGGCTATCTTTCCTCCAGTGAGTTGGCTGAGTGTGTCTAGAGTTGGTTCTGCATCTTCTAATCTGTTCCACTGGTCCTCAGGTCTGTTTCTTTGCCAGTACCATGCTTTTATTAATCACAGTGCCTTTGTAGCAGAGTTTCAAGTTGGGGGTTGTAATAACCCCTGCCATGTCTTTGTTGCTTAGAATTGTTTTTGGTATTCTGGGTCTCTTCTTGATCCAAATGAATTTTTGGATTGTTTTCTTGAGGTCCATGAAGTATGTTCCTGGGATTTCAATTGGGATTGCATTGAATCTACATAGCACTTTTGGAAGTAAGGGCATTTTCACTATGTTGATCCTTCCTACCGAGGAGCAAGGGATGTCTTTCCATTTTCTGATATCATCTTCAATCTCTCTTTTCAAAGAGCTAAAATTTTCAGAGAAGAAGTCTTTGATTTCTTTTGTTAGGTTGATTCCTAGGTATTTCAGGTTTTTGGATGCTATTGTGAAAGGAATTATTTGCCCTACTTCTCTCCCAATGAGTCTGTTGTTCGTGCAGAGGAAAGTTGTTGATTTTTGTGGGTTGCCCTTGTATCCAGCTACTCTACTGAATTTGGTTAAGTCTAGAAGACTTTTGGTGGAGTTCTTGGGGTCTTCTATATAGAGTATCATGTCATCTGCAAATAATGACAATTTGACTTCTTCATTTCCTATTTTTATTCCTTTTATTTCTTTCTCTTGTCTAATTGCTATGGCTAATGTTTCCAAAATTATATTGAACAGGAGTAGTGATAGTGGACATCCTTGTCTTGTTCCTGATTTTAGTGTGATGGATTTCAGTTTTTGACCATTTAGTATGATATTGGCTGTTGGTTTTTCATAGATGGCTTCTATCAGATTAAGGTAGAGACCATCCATTCCAAGTTTTTGTAGGGTTTTTTTAATCATACATGCATGTTGGATTTTGTCAAATGCTTTTTCTGCATCTATGGAGATGATCATGTGGTTTTTGTCCTTGGCTCTATTGATATAGTGTTTTACATTGATTGATTTGTGTATGTTGAACCATCCCTGCATTTCTGGAATGAATCCCACTTGGTGAGGGTGTATGATCTTCTTGATGATCTTCTGCATTCTATTTGCCAGTATCTTATTAAGGTTTTTTGCATCTATGTTCATTAGTGAGATTGGCCTATAGTTCTCTTTTTCAGTTGGGTCTTTCTCTACTTTTGGGATAAAGGTGATTCTTGCTTCCAGGAATGAATTCAGGAGTATTGCTTCCCTTTCAATTTCACTGAAGAGTTTAAACAGTAGTGGCAGTAGTTCTTCTCTAAATGTCATAGAATTTAGCAGTGAAGCCATCAGGGCCCAGGCTTTTCTTAGTTGATAAGTTTTTAATTATGTTTTCAATTTCATTGGTTGATATTGGGTTGTTCAGAATTTTTAGGTCTTCTTCATTCAACTTGGGTAATTCATATGTATCTAGGAATCTGTCCAATTCTTTTGTGTTGTCCATCTTATTGGCATATAGGTTCTGGAAGTAGGTATTGATGATCATCTGGATTTCTGCTGGGTCCATTGTAATTTCATACTTTCCATTCCTAATTGCATAGATTTGGGCCTTTTCTTTTCTTTTTCTGATAAGTTTGGCTAAGGGTTTATCAATTTTGTTTATTTGTATGAAGAACCAACTCTTGGCTTCATTGATTTTTTTTGTATCATTCTCTTAGACTCCATTGCATTGATTTCTGTCCTGATCTTTATAATTTCTTCCTTTCTATGGGCTTTGGGTTTGACCTGCTCTTCTTTTTCTAGAAGCTTAAGATTCAGCATCAGGTTGTTTAATTGGGCTCACTGTGTTTTCCTTTGATGACTATTCACACTCGTAAGACTGCTTTCATTGTGTCCCATAGATTCCAATATGTTGTATTGTCATTGTCATTTAATTGAAGGAACTGCCTGATTTCTTCTTTAATTTCCTCTGTGACCCATTGGTTGGTTATTCAGAAGTATGTTGTTCAATTTCCATGTGTTTATGAAATTTTTGTGGTTTCTTTTACTATTGACCTCCAATTTCATCGCACTATGGTCTGATAATATACAGGGATAACTTCAATTCCTTTGCACTTACCTAAATATGTTCTACGAGTGAGTATGTGGTCTATTTTGGAGAATGACCCATGTGTGGCTGAAAAGAATGTGTATTCTAATTTTGTGGGGTGGAACGCTGTAAATATCTGTTAAGTTCATTTGTTCAAGAGTTCAACTGAGTTCTAGTATTTCATTTCTTGTTTTTTGTCTAGTTGATCTATTTGTGACTATGGGGTATTGAGGTCCCCCACTACTATTGTATTAGTGCTTATATGATTTTTCATGTCCGTTAGTATTTGTTTTATATCATTGGGCACACTAGTGTTTGGTGCATAGCTATTTATGATTGTCATCTCTTCCTCTTGGATTGTTCCCTTTACACCTTTACAAGTACATAGTATCCTTCTTTGTCTCTCATAATCAGTATGGGTTTGAAATCTACTTGATCTGCAAAGAGGATAGCTACTCCTGCTTTTTTTCAAGTTCCTCTCGCATGGAGTATTATATTCCACCTTTTAACTATCAGTCTATGAGTTTCTTTTTCAATTAAGTGTGTTTCTTGTGTGCAGCATATTGTTGGATCTTGCTTCTTGACCCATTCTGCCAGTCTATTTCTTTTGATTGGTGAATTGAGACCATTAACATTGATGGTTAAAACTAATACATATTGAGTTATTTTTGTCATGACTTTTTGTTTTTCTTGGATTCTCCCCCTTTGCTTTTAATTTCTTTTTGTGCCTGGTGGATTCATTCTGCTGGGCTTCTTGGGGTTCTGATCCTCATTGTCTTTTCCTAGGATTTTGTCTAAAATTTTTTGGAGTGCTGGTTTGGTATTCACGAAGTTCCTAAGGTGCTCTTTGTCATGAAGGTATCTTATTTTTCCATCCATTTTGAAAGATAGTTTTGCAGGGTACATCAGTCTGGGTTGGAGGCAGCTTTCCTTTAGTGCTTGAAATACATCACTCCAACCTCTTCTTGCCTTGAGCATTTGTGTTGAGAAGTCTGATGTGATTCTGATGGGCTTTCCTTTTTATGTGATTTGTCTCTTTTCTCTAGCTGCTTGCAGAACTTTGTTCTTCTGTTGGGTTTCTGGAATCCTAACAATTATATGCCTATGCATAGATTTTTTTTGATCAAGGCTAGTTGGAGTCCTATATGACTCACTTATCTGTATGTCAAGTTCTTTTCCCCTACTTGGGAAGTTTTCTGCCATCACTTCTGTGAACAGTTTTTTTATGTCATCTGCAATCTCTCCTTTTTCTTCATTGACCCCAATCAGTCTTATGTTATTTTTCTTTGCATCATCTAGCAGCTGCTGGATTGATTTCTCATGGTCCCTTACTATTTTAAAGAATTGTTTCTTTTCCTGGTCACTAATTGCAATCTTATCTTCTGTATGTGAAATTTTATCTTCAGATTGACTCATTCTGCCGCATAGACTTTCAGTGGAGTTTTTAATCTCCTGGAAATCAGTTTGCACCTGTTTTATGGATTCCATTTGTTTCTCATGTTGGGATTCCATCATGTTCCTCGGCTCCTCTATTTTTTTAAGTTTTCTCTCTACATTTGTTAATCATGTCTTGCATTATGGGCACAATCTCTGCTGTTATGTGAGAAATTTTTTCTGAGTTCATTTTTTCCAGATCCTCTTGCATTGCTAGTTCAGGGAGTCCAGGTGATTGAGTATAAGATTCTTCTCATTTTGACGGGGGTAGGGTGCTGTTGGCACCCACGAGGCTCACATCCCCTTTGCTGGGAGTGGCGGTAGGCTGGCTTGGAAGCCTCCTGCTCTGCACTGGGAGCTGTGGCACATTGACCTAGAAGACTCCTCTGCACTGGGAGCTGTGGCACGCTGACCCAGAAGCTGCCTCTGTGCTGGGAGCTGTACTTTTACTTCTTTGTCTGAGAAATGTCTGTTCATTTCAGATGCCTATTTTTGAATTGGGTCTTTATATTTGGAGGGGGGGGGGTCTGACTTTTTTTGAGTTCTTTATATATTCTAGATAGTAGACCTTTGTCTGTAGAACAGCTGATAAAAAATTTTTCCCACATTGTAGGCTGTCTCTTAGCTCTGTTGGTGGTTTCTCTTGCAGTGTAGCTTTTTAATAAGATGAGATTCCAGTTGTTGATTCTTTGTGGTAGCTCCCGTGCTACTGGGGATTTATTCATAAAGTCCTTTCCTATGCCAGTGTCTTAGAGAGTTGTACCTAACTTGTCTCCCAGCAAGTTTAGTGTTTCTGTTTTAATATTTAGATCTTTAATCCACTTTAATTTTAGTTTAGTGCATGGTGAAAGATGGGGGTCTAGTTTTAACCTTTGAAAAGTTGAAATCCAGTTTTTCCAGCACCATTTATTAAATAGGCTATCTTTCCTCCAATGAGGGTGGTTGGCTCCTTTGTCAAATAGCTGAGTATGTCTGGAGTTGTTTCTGTATTTTCTAATCTATTCCACTGATCCTAGGGTCTGTTTCTTTGCCAGTTCCTTGCTGTTTTTATCACAGTGGCATTGTAGTAAATACAGTTTCAAGTTGGGAGTTGTGATAGCCCCTGCCATGACCCTGTTGTCTAGAATTTCTTTTGCTATTCTAGGTCTCTCCTGGTTCCAGATGAACTTTTGGATTGTTTTCTCTAGTTCTGTGAAATATGCTGCTGGGATTTCAATCAGGATTGCATTGAATGTGTATAGCAGTTGTGGATGTATGTCCATTTTCACTGTATTGTTTCTTCCTACCCAGGAACAGGGGATGTCTTCCCATTTTCCTATATACTCCTTGATCTCCTTTTTCAGAATGGTGTAGTTTTCATTGTAGAGATCTTTTGCTTCCTTTGTTAGATTGATTCCTAAATATTTTATTTTTGGATGCTATTGTGAAAGGGATTGTTTCCCTAATTTCTCTTTCAATGAGTCTGTTATTTGTGTCCAAGAAGACTATTGATTTTTGAGTGTTGACCTTGTATCCAGCTACTCTACTGAATCTGTCAATTAAGACTAGAAGTCTTTTGGCAGAGGTTTTTGGGTCTTCTATGTAGAATATCATATCATCAGCAAATAATGACAGTTTACCTTCTTCCTTTCCTATCTTTATTCCTTTTATTTGTTTCTATTGTCTAATTGCTGTGGCTAATGTTTCCAAAGCTGTATTGAACAAGAGTGATGATAGTGGACATCCTTGCCTTGTTCCTGATTTTAGCATGAAGGTTTTCATGTTTTGACCATTTAGTATGATGTTTGCTGTTGGTTTTTCATAAATAGCTTTTATCAAGTTGAGATAAAGACCTTCCATTCCAATTTTCTGCAGAGTTTTTATCATGAATGGGTGTTGAATTTTATCAAATGCTTTTTCTGTGTCCATAATACCTAAAACTTAAAAACAACTTATATGTCCAGCAATAGATGAATGAATTTTTAAAACATGTTATTAATTCACAATGAAGTACTATTCTGCCATAAAAAGGATAAACTTGAGTCATTTGTAGGAAAAGAGATGCACCTTGATACCATAATTTTACATGAAGTAACTCAGAAACAGAAGTTAAATAACATATGAGATATATATATATATATATATATATATATATATATATATAAAGACAGATACACAGGACCCTTTACTTATGAACTCAATTCTTTTTTGAGGACTTGTTGTAACTCAAGTTGATTGATTGAAGGCTCAGGCTCCTCTACACAGCCTTCAAAATCTCTCTCCTGTATACAGGCAGATCTCAGTGCCCTTAGAGAGGCATTGGCCCAGGATTTCTCAATTAACCCCACACAGGAAAGGATGTTGCAACATTCATTCCAGAACTCTTTAAGGCTTAAATCTGTATCTGAGTCATAAGCAGCTGGCTGGCACTCGGGTCATAACTCAAGACTTTGGTTGTAAGTTAAAAACTAAAATTCCAAGGGTCGACTGTAATAGAAAAAAAAAAAAAAAAGAAAAAAAACTATTCTAATCCAGTGCAGACAATATATCTAAATGTGTACCTTGACTTAGTATAATTGTGTTACATGTTTTATACAATCTTTGGTTTATTAAACTGGTTTTTAATCTGCATATATGATAATTAAATTTATGAAGTCTTACAAGATAAATGAATCTGATGTTGGAAAAATAAAAAAGGGGTTGATGAAGAGGGAAAAAAGAAGTGAATTGCAGTGTGTTATGTGTATGTACCAATCCCCTACGGTGAATGCATTCACTATGTAGTGCAAAGATGTGCTAAAGTCAAAAATAAATTAGCTCTCCAATTTAGTTATACTCATTTATGTTTGCTTTTGTGCCATGATTCTGTCAGATATTCAACTCAGAGTATTTTAGAAACAGAATGTTAGTGAAGTAGGGAGATAAACTGGTGTGTATCCAGGAATATTCACATCAATAAATCAACATTCTTAAGCTTACAAAGAAATATATATAAGTAAATTTTACATTAAGAAAATCAAATACATCAATGTCCAATTTACAAAATAGATAAATCATGTTCTATTCTCAGTGAAGAAGGATCCGTTACCCATTCATCTGATGCAGCTAAATTAGAATTTAGCTATTAAGACAGCAGAAATATTTACAATCAAATTTCCTACATTCTACTGAGTATTTAATTTTAAAAACATATATACTTGATTGGTGTTTGAAAGCAAAGAATCCCATTCCATCTCATTACCCCCAAGTCATTCTTCTGCATAAAATTTTAAGTAAACTTGAAAGATATATTTGAATTGATATCTTTAAAGATATCTTTAAAATATAATCAATTCATTAAACTTAGACGTACCCCTGAAAATGTTCTTTTCCACAAAACGACTGACTCAAAGAACAGACGACATTGGGCACCAATCTTGAGAATGTTTGGCACTCAGAGGACCCAGAGGAATTTTCCTGAGTCAGGCGGCTCCTCCCACGTCTCTATTAACAAGCTGTGATCTGCCTTTTCTCGGCAGCGTAGAAATATTAAACTTTCTAGCAGCATGCTCACAAGACAATTAATAAAACTATTTTGACTTTTTGTGTTTTGTGATTAACTTTCATTTTTCTCAAATGACTAAAATAAATATTTGAGATAAAGTACTTTCCATCAAACATCTTAATCCACACTGACTCATAGACACTAAAAATAACTCTGGCGTACAAGTTTAACTGAAAAGCCAAATAAAGAGTCATGTTCACGATAAATTCCCCCTCAAAAGACAAATACATCTCCCAAAATAGGACCCAACCAGAATGCTAAAATTGCTGGCAAAAAAATAATTTTGCCGTAACTGAGGAAAGAGCTTAACTATTTTAATGATAAAATTACCAAAGCATATTTTCTAACTTCACATTTATCTATAAATAAAAGATGATTATAATGGTTCGTAGGTAAAACTACTATAGTAAGAGATCATGGAAAGTGATACATAATAAATAGATAAAACTAGACTATTATATTTTTGTTTTAAAAAATGGGATCAACAGTTTCCAAATTAATGTTGGGAAAATCATGAAAAGTTTGTAAAAATATAAAGTTAGATTCCTGCCTCACATAAAATATATTTTTTAAAATGTCTAAGTGGATAAAAGAGCTAAATGTTAAAACAAATGGGAACCATACTAACACCTAAAAAATATTAAATGAAGTATAGATACACATACATGTAACTATGATTGAGAAAGGGCATCCCTAAGGAAAACATAAATGGGAGAATTCGCCATAAATACTCATCATAAATTCATCATAAAATATTAAATGTTTTCTTTTAAAAAAACACTTTTTAAGAAAAACTATAAATTGAGCAACAGTAAATAAAAAATAAAGAAGGATTAATACTAAGATATAGAGAGAGGCCTTATAATTTGATAATTTTAGAAAATGGAAAATCACCAAACAGCGGAGGATGCCTATAATCTCAACATTGAGGGAGACTGAGACAGGATAAAAGTTGGAGTCCAGCCTGGGCAATTTAACCTGACCCTGTGTCAAAATTTTAAAAAAATTCAAAGCACTGGGATGAAACACAGTGATAGAGAATGCCCCTGAGTTTAATCATCAATACGAAACAAACAAGGAGAATGAGCCATAGAAGAAAAACTTTTTGAAAAGCTGATAAATTTATGAAAGATTTCTAATTTCCTTGACAATAATGAGGATAAAAACATTAAAGTGATGCCATATCTTTTTTTGACCTATTAGCTTAGCAAAATATTTATGAGATTGATATTGGCAACAACAGACAGTAAATGAGCACTCATAAACTGTTCTTGGGAGTTTTGTTTTCTAATGCTTTTTCAGACAGTAATTGGATAGAACATTAAATTTAGGATCTAAAACTATGCAACTCTTCAAAGAAAACATTAGGGAACATCTAGTTTAATAGTTTCAGCAATGGGTTCTTAAATATTACAATAGATTTGATAAGGACACCAAAAACTCAGAATCATAGGCAGCAAAAAAAAAAAAATGAATTGGAATTGATAAGCCATAAACTTTGTTCATCCAAGAACACATCAAGAGTGAAATGGCGGGTGGGGGATGTAGTTCAGTGGCGCTGCGCCTGCCTGGCACGTGCAAGGTCCTAAGTTTGATCCCAGTACGACAAAAAAAAAAAAAAAAAAAAAAAAAAAAGGATTGTGGCCCGGGGATTTAGCTCAGTGCTTCCAGTTCCTGCCTCGCAAGTGCAAGGTCCCGAGTTCGATCCCCAGTACCAAAAAAAAAAAAAGAGTGAAATGGCAATCAACAGAATGGGAAAATTATATTTTCCCATTTCTATTTCTAAATTACATGTGATACAGGACTAATATCTAGAATATATGAAGAACCTTTACTACTCAACATATTTTCCAAAGAAGATATACAAAGATGTACACATGGCCAATAAGCACTTGAAAAATATGTTCAATATCATTAGTCCTTAAGGAAATGATAAAACCACAGTAAGAATGCCATCTCATTCCTACTAGGATGACTAGACTCAAGAAAAGAAAAATATCTAGAGTTTAGCAAGGATTTGGAGAAACTGAAAAATCTGTGCATTTGCTAATGGGAATGAACATTGAAGAGTGCAGCCACTGTAGAAAAGTTTGGTGCTACCTCACATATTAAACTTAGCACTACCATATGACCTAGCAATCACACGACTAGGAAAGTAGCCAAAATCATAGAAAACTAAAATTCAATCAGATGCTTATATGCCATTGTTCATAGCAACATTATACACAATAGTCTCAATATGAAAAGAATCCAATATCTCTCAAAAAATGAATTAACAAAATGCGGGACATAGGTAAAATGGAGTATATCTCCACAGTAAAAAGGCTGATACATCAACAAAATATGTGAACCTTGAAAAAACATTAGAATAAGCGAAATAAACCAAACATGAAAGAACAAGTATTACATGAGTCCACTTATATGGACTATCCAAAATGAACAAATTCACAGCCAGCAAGTTGTAAGTGCTCAGAGATAAGAGAGAAAACCAGATCATGGAGCTATTATTTAATTGGTATAGAGTTTCTGTTTGCAGTGCTAAAAAAATTTTAGTCTGTACTATAGTTGATAAAGCTGTTTTCTACAGAGACACATATTAATAATCATGTAATATATCATATATATTCTGAAATTGAACAGCTAGGCAAATTGATGGCAAACTATTGCTATCAGATTTCTTATTGGCATAAAAGGTTCAAATAGGAAAGAGGAGGCTATAATGATCCATTTGGGAATGGATTAGAGTTGGACACATCAAAATGAAATGTTTAGCTTGTCATAGATACTAGTGCTTGCTTATTTAAGTATTTATGGGTAGAAATGTACATACATGCATGTACAAATTTACATACATATACATATCTCCTTGCTTCTCAATGGAGAGAGGCTGGAAGGCATGGCACTATGATTTCAAAAAGCACACCTGCTGCTCTGTTCTTGATTTCTATACTATTATCAAGGTACAAAAAAGAACCAGCGTTCCTTGGAGAATTGGCTGAGTCTAAAACTGCAGCATGAAATATACAAGAAGAGTCAATAATAATAAAAATAAGTAAGTATGGAAGAAAAAACAAATCTTTCATGGGAAAGATTTTTGCAGAATTTCAAGTACTTTTTACCCTAAGAAGTCAAAACATAACTCCCTACTGCTTTACTGTGAATTGTACTTTGTGACTTTCTTCTAAGAAGAATAGCTAAGAAAGGAAGAGAAGAAAGGAGTAATGTTATAGTGGAAACGTGTGGCAGACCTCAAGCCCAGTGATCAAGGTTAAATCAAGAATGATAAGTCATAGTAATAATACATACACTTAAAATATATGAGAATACTATTTTACCTTGGTTGGGTTCCTCCTGAAAATAATTTTCACAGTATAATAAAGAGAAAACACATTAGATAAATTCCAATTAGGGTCAATCTGAAAAATATCTAACCAATAATTTACAACATTGTCAAGGTCATCTGATGCATGAAGTCTGAGAAAGTGTTACTTACCGGTATCATAGGTGGGTCCTGGAACATAAAAGTAGTATTAGGACACCATTTTCAAAACAAGAAAAGATGGACTAAAAATTAGGGAGGAAATATTTACAAAATATAAGCCTGAAGAAAGATTTGTGTCTAAAATATAAAAATAACTTTTAAACTGAATAGAAACACAACAAAAAAACCTGAATTTAAAACTGGATCTTGGGTACAATAGAATTCTCTTTACTATCTTTGCAATAATTCAAACTCTCCTTTAAAATGTATATTTTTAAAAATACTTTTAAAATTGTACACTCTTAAAAACAATCTAAATGTAAAATTTCATCTGATTTTAGAATAGACTAGTTGACAGCAGAGAAGCTGAGACAAGAGGATCACCATGAGTTTGAGGCCACCCTGGGCTACATAGTGAGTTCAAGGCCCAACCTGAACTATATAATATAATCCTCTCTAAAGAAAAATAAACAAGTTGGAACAAATAGTGAAGTTCATTTATGCTGCATTACTCCTGAAGAATAAATGATAGAATCTTGCTTCTTTTATATTTTGCCTAATGCCAAGGTATGGGTGTATTTGGCGGGATGTGAAGGTCAATCTTGATTAACAACCTGATTGGATCAAGAGATGATTGGATTAAGAGGTGATTTGATTGACGGGATCATAATCTGATGAGTGGCATCATTCTGAAGTGATGGGAAAGGATGTTGTGCCTGATTGAAGTGAGTGGATCATGGGTTGTGACCTTGGGAACTGTATCTGGTCTCCAACTTCTTCCTCTAGCTCTTCCACTGTTCTCTGCTTCCTCTGCCACGAGAAGGAGAGCTTTACTCTCCCATGTACTCTGCCTGATGTTTCTGCCCTGGTGTCAGCCAACTATGGGCTGAAACCTCTGAAATCATGGCCAGATAATTCTTTTCTCCTCTAAATTGATATTTTTCATGATTTTGGTCACATAGTTAAGAAAGTGACTAACACAAAGGATGGGTGGGGTCAGCAGAGATGATAATATAAAATATTTAATTCTATGATGCAGTTTTACCATGTTTAAAATTTAGACAGTCGAGATATATTCTGTAATTGATGGGAATATTTAATATGGTAGAGATTTTGTTTAGTTTACTTTGGTTTTTTTACTGAAAAGTTATGAAATCAGTTGTGCATTTTACAATCTATGGTTTTTTTCTAATTGAAAAAAGATCTTAAGTGAATATAGCTGCACAGAGAACAATAATGTCTGTCCCAAAAGAATCTTCGAGTTCCTGTTTCAGTTCATGTAACAAGCTAACTCTTCTCCAAGGAAGAAGTTCCATGTGTTTATTTTTATGTTCATTATTGTACTTTGTGAATGCATAGGTCAAGGCTTACTGATGACAGTTATGGACATTTCTTTTAAATACCTTTTTATAAACATATGCTCAGTGTCTTCTAATACCAAGTTGAAAAGTACCTGAGGCTGGGGAAAATCAGTAGCTGTACTGTTTTGTTTTGTTTGTTTTGCTTCATATCTAGCCTCAAGAGAAGTAGAGATATAGTTGGACAGTATTAATTTGGAAATATGTAATTATCACATCAATTTTGGACACTTCAGTGAAGCTGCAAAATAGTTGAAATTTGCATTTGCTGGTAGGAAGACACTTTGTTTGGGCTATTAGGACAAATTAGCATAGACAAGGTGGCTAAAACAACAAACATTTTCACAGTCCTGAAGGCTGAAGGCAAAGATCAAGGTGCCAGCAGATCAAGGGTCCCCTGAAGGCCCTTTTACTCTTTTCCAGATGGTTATATTCCCATTGTATCCTCAGGTAGTGGAGAGACAAGAGTGAAAGCAAGCAACCCTGTGACTTTTTGTAAGGGCACTAAACCTATCCACCAGGGTTCCCAATACAATCTAATCAGCTACCAGCAGCCCTACCTTATAATACCATCACATTTGGAAATTAGGGTTTGAACTTAGGGATTTTGGATACTCAGTTCACAGCACTCTCTTGCACCATGTTATTGCCCATTTTCTCTTCTATACACCCCCACCCCACCCCGCCGTGGTCCAGGGGGACTCCATTTAGTCTCCTCAGGAAAAGGTGTTAATTTTTAAATTCTCCCCCTCAGTTTTCCTATGTCTATCTCCAATTATTTTAGAGAACTCCCCACAGTTACAGATGTTATAAATAGAGAACTGACAATGTGTTAGTGTTAATATATTAATACCAGGGCCAGCAAACTACTGCGTGGGCTGAATAGAGACTGTTGCTTGTTTTTGTAAATAATGTTTACTTGGAATGCAGCCATACCCATTTGTCTGCTTTTGCTCTATACTCTCAGAATGGAGTAGTTCGGACAGAGAACATAGAGCTCAGAGAATCTAAAGTATTTACTATTTAGTTTTTTGTATAAAAGTTTGCTGGCTCATGTTTTAAAATATCAATTGTGTGGAAGCATTAGAATAATTCAGAATGTAATTGATTTGAAGGAGTCCTGCTGTATACCAGAAGGTGGCCACTATACTGTCTCTCATTTTTACTTGACATGAGCATTGTAGAAACAACTCAGTAAGCAAAAGTTCTGATAAATAATGAAGACATAGAGCTCAGGAAATGGTAAAGACTGAAAGTGCAGGCATCCAATATATCATCAAGATAATTTGACAAATATGGTACAATATTCTTATGATTGTGATTGAGAAATAGCTAATTGCAGCAAAGGAAGCTGAATTTCATAATTAGTATTTTCTAAATAGGTTGTGGGTATCTACATAATAATTATCTGAGAGTGTACTCCAGAGTCCTGCCTTATTCAAAGGTTTTATTGGAAACTATTTGTTACATGCTGAGCAAAAGTGTGCATGAAAGATTTGGGAGCAATAGAGTATACATTGATGAGAAGAATAGTGATCTCAACAGATGGAAACAAGAGGGTAATAATGCCCAGATGTCATGTAACAGAAATCTATGGAAATCCTAAACATGGTACACAAAACCATTTGCACAAAGGATTGTATCTGAGTTTAGTAACCTAGTTGGAAATGCTGCATATTAGGGTTTAGTTGAAGTAAACTTAATACGATTTGACTTTGTATGGCATTTACCAAGAAAATGTAATGACATTATTACATATCAGTCAGCCTATACGTTCAGAAGAGCCATGGATCATTTGATAAATATCTATATGGTATGTTGTTTATGTTGTGTTAAGCTTTCAGAGAAACTTTGGCAAATTGGAACTTGTCTAAAAGAGACCAGCCAGAATACAGGACGTAAGTTACAAGAATAAAAACCCTAAGGAATTGATTATTTATGATCAAATGGCTGAAGGCACAACCTAAAGTTTTTAACTTGTCATAGCACAATCTTTGTATCAACATTAAGCAAACAAGAGTTGACTCAAAAGAGAATAGCAAGAGGAAAAACACTGCATGATATCACTCATGTGTAATGCAAAAGAATAGATCTGTTAGAAGTTTAGAGCAGAATTATGGTTATCAGAGGCTTCAGAGAATAGAGGAAAAGGAGGAATGGGGAAGGGTTGATTGATGGGTACAATTTAGGAGTAAGAAGTTCTGGAGTTCTATAACACAGTAGGGTGACTATAGATAATGGTGATGTAGTATGTATTTTAGAAACCTTTCAAAAGAATTTTTAATGTTTCACCATAAAGAAATGATAAACATTTAAGGAGATAGATATGATTAATGTGATTTAAACATTACACATACATATATATGTGTATTAAAGCATCACATGGTACTCCATAAATATGTACAATATTTATCATTTCATGTATACATTTAAATATTTAACTTTGAATTTTAAAAAATAAAAGGCAAGATTTGTTGTAGTTGTATGTTCATTCACTATCACTGCAGCAATAAAAGCAGATGATGAAGGATCATCTTGGTTTCAGAGGTTAAACTAAGGTTTTCCTAAGGTCCTTACTTAGAACATTCTAAGATTAATAATTTTTTTAGATTTCAGGTACTATGTTGATGGTAAGGTTCAAAGATAAAGCCTTCAAGTACTTCTCCCTAACATTCCCGATTTTATCATAATCTGGTACCTGTACATATATCCACCTTTATCTTCCACTATTCCTATCTTGAGCCTTGTGAAATTGATAATTCTTGACCATTTCTTACATACAAAAAATAGTGATTTCACATGCTCACATCTAATGATCTAAGTTTTCTGAAAATATGTTTTAAACACTCCAATGACTAGCCATATATGATTCAATTTTCTAACATATGATAATGATGATGCAAATTTTTCTCTCTCTCTACCTCTGTTTATTCAAAGACTTCATTTCTTTTAAGTTTCAATTTATCCAGTCATCCATAACTTCTTTAGTTATTCAAGCAATCCTTTTGTGTTCATCTCAGCAAATCCATAAAATTTCTCAGCCAGGACAATGATATAGCTTTATGTGGTTGTGTTTTTCTAAGTAAGGCCAGGCTCTCGTGACTGCCATACGTAGCTTGCACTTGCCTACAGTGAGCCTTTCCAAACAGTAGGGGCTCAACAAACAACTACTGATAATAAGGGCAGAAAGTTTAAAAGTGACCAACCACTCTGCCTCTGAGTGGAACTGATCTTGAGTGAAAGAAAATAATGAGATCATTTCACACAGATTCTCTAACCCATGATTCAATTTAAAATGTGATTATTATACAATTCTCATTCTTTGCAGTTAGCAGAGACAACCCTGAACATTTGTAGGTACATGCATATTAGGAAGGATTTGGGCAGTGTGTTTACCAGCTTTATTTGTGCAGAATTATGAATTAAGCGGTTCTGCCAAGACAGATCTAAAATTCCTCTCTGCACAATGAGGTAAATCTTCAATTTCTACATTTACTCCCATTTTCATCCTATTCTGTCCTTGAAATTTGTTTTGCAAGAGCATTTTAATGCATTTATCTCTTTCCCTCAGCTTGTGAAATTACTCATCCCTAGGATGCATAATTGAGAGGTGTCTTATTACACCTATGAGAATCAAGACTTTATGAATCATCCCAACATGAGAAAAATATTTGTGTAAGAATCACAGGATTTATATGAAAAAGGTATAAAGCATTTTTAATAACCCTGGTCTTGATTCAGGCAGGCTTACAAAGGAGAATTTCCATAGGCTGCAAATTCATATCATGGGCAACATTTCAATGTAAAAACGCCTCCAGACAGGCAGGTGCTTTTTAACTGGAAATTTACAGTGTGAATCTTCATTGGCTTCTCCTCATGAGAAATATAAGATTTAGATACATTGGAAAGGAATGCTTTCAAACCTCAGATTAGGACACGATAGACCTTTAAAATTGGAATTACAATTTTCCTAGGCATAGGGACACGTGTGGAAAGGGAACGGTATAATTATCTTTAAAGAAAAGCTACTGAGTTCCCTGAGGGTGGATATGAAATCCTCTGCCCATTCTTCAGAATACCAAAGCATTTTTTGACATATGATAGTTAGCTACTTCCTTGAAATCAAGGATTTGTTTTTATTAAGAAAATGTTCTGGAATTCTAGGTTCATAATGGGCAAGATACTGTGTGTGTGTGTGTGTGTGTGTGTGTGTGATCTTTTATAATTTCATTTATATTTATTAAAATTAGCATCAGGCTTTCAAGAATGTTTTAGAATACCAATGGTTCCTTGTCACATCAACAATCACCTGAAATCATTTAGTAAATGATATTTAATCTAGTGAAGCCTTTCTGAATGACTAGTAGTGAAGCCATTATTCAATGGCTAGTAGTGATATCCTTGCTGGACCCAGGAAAATGTGATTAGAAAATATAAAGTCTGATTTCTACCTCACTTAAAGTTCTTCCTTGTTGATGCTACTTTTCTCTAGATCTTCTTTTATGTATTCTAACATATTTACTTTTTATAAATTATCTTCATAAAAATATCTGAAGTTCATCAGGGTAAATGGAAATGAATCACTGGAGCTAGGAATGGTAGTGTGTGAATCTAATCCTAGCACTCTAGGAGGCTGAAGCAGGAAGATCTCAAGTTTGAGTCCAACCTGGGAAATTTAGTGACTTAACAATACCCTGTCTCAAAATTTTTAAAAAATCAAAAATCAAAAAAAGAACTGGAGAGAAAAAAAAAGAAGATAGAGAAATAGGAAGCAAGAAGAGGTTCGAATAACTCCCCAAATTATATATTCCATGGTTTCAAAAATATTTTTTTTTGAGAGTGGGTATGAGAGCCTCTGCTGTGGGCTGTGAGCCTGTGGGGTCTGGAGTGCGGAGGTCCCCTGTGGCCTCCAGGATGTCATCATGCCTAAAGCACCAAAGGGAAAAAGCACAGAAAAAAAAAAAAATCATCCACCCATATAGTAGAAAAGCTGCTCAAATTATAAGAGAGGCCCACAAACAAGAAAAGAAGGAAAAATTGAAGAATGAAAAGGCTTATTGGTGAAGAACTGCAGTGGTTTCCAAATGAGCTGGATCCCCAAAACATGAGATATTCAAAAAAATACACTTATGAATTAATTGAAAGGTATTTAAATCGATTCAGCAGTGAGCTGGAGGAGATTAAGTTACAGAACAGCGTCAAGGACATGCAGGGAAGGAGCCACCAAGCCCCAGGGACGGTCATCAAGCAGAGGATGGAGTGTGAAAGACAGCAGAAGGAAGGCTACGGCCTTGAGATTCCAGACATTCTATATGCAAGTAGTCTGAAAACCTTTAGGGAATGGGATTTGGATCTGCAGAAATTGCCAAACATTAAAATGAGAAAACTTTGTGCAAATGATGCAGTTGCTAAGAAGCACAAGAAGAAAACTCAGAATTTAACTATAGACAAAGACTTAGGGCAATTCGAACTAAAAGGCTAATCAAGTGACTCGGATGAAGAAATGACTCCTGTGGCCTAATTGTCCTTACTTGAGTTGAAAATAAGTAATATGAGAATTTAAGTCACACTCATTACTCATGAGAAATAAGTACCTAGTATTTGCTGTTTAACTCATTCTCTCTCATAATGTGAATCACATTTGCAGTTTCAAATACGGTATTGTAATTTTATTTAAAAATGAAAGTTGTGTTTCATTTATATTAAGTTGCTAAAATAGAAGATATATTCTGTTTTTCCTTACTATAACAAAATGCCAGAGGCTGGATAACTTATAAAGAAAAGAAGTTTATTTAGCTCATGGTTTTAGATGCTGAATGTCTAGACAGCACAGTGCTGGCTCTGGTGAGGCCTCTTCTTGCTGCTACACGTCATGGTGCATGGTTATCACAGTGGTGGGAGGGCACAAGAGAGGGAAAGATCACATGGCAAGACAGGAAGCCAGAAAATGGAAGGCTCCCATAATGACATCCCACCAGGCCTTAACTCTTAAAGGCCTGAGAGAATTAAATGATTTCAGGTGAGCTCCATTTGATTATTATATTATTTTCTGCTTTCTCACTGTGAAAAGTGATAGGTTTTATTCAGACCTAAAGGTTAGAGAACTAATGATTATAATTGTTACTTCTGAGATACATTACTTAAATTAATATATTAAACATATTTCAAGTACCATGACAAACATGGATATTCTAGAATTTTGCTCTTCAAATAATTTACTAAATGCTAATGTATGTTAGTCTGTCTTTTAAAGGATGCAAGTATAAGTTTTCAAGAAAAGGGAAAAATAATGCTGTGTGAGATTAGGTATCAACTAAATTGTTAACAATTTATACAAAGTGTTACAACTTTTATACTTCTGAAAATTAAAAATAAAAGTTTATTTCTATAACTTCCTAAAGTTCCAATTACTTAATGTTCAATAACTATGCTTCAATAATATTTGTTGAAATGTGATTCGTTATTAAACTCCTATATTTTTAGTTTTAAAAATATATATATTTTTTTCTCTTCTTTAGTTTTATTAGTACATGTGTGAAGTACATAATAATTACATTCGTGACAAGCCGGTTCGTGTACAGAACCCTTCATCCTTTTTAGGTCCCCTTCCTCTCACCTCGCTCCCTCTCCCTCCCGCTCTTGGACCCCTTCTCGTTTTTGAAAGACCTCTTGTATCCTATCATCTATCTTTCATTTTGCTCTTTATTTATACTTTGGGTTTTTCATATAAGACAAACCATTTAATATTTAAGCTTGTGTGTCTGATACATTTCTTTTCTTTTTCTTTCTTTCTTTTTTTTTTTTTTAGACAAGGGAGTCCAGACTGGTCTTGATCTCACTATCTAGTCAAGGCTGACCTGGATCTTACAGTGATCCTCTTGCCTCAGCCTCCCATGTGCTGGGATCATAGGTGTGTGTCACATGCCCAGCTGATTTAACATTATGGTCTTACAGTGCATCCATTTTCCTACAAATGACTCAAGTTTATCCTTCTTTGTGACAGAGTAGTACTCCATTATGTATGAATACCACATTTTCTTTAGCCATTCATCGGCTGATGGACATATAGGCCACTTCCTAGATTTAGTTATTATGAGTTGTGCTGCTAGGTATCCATAGATCACTGTAATACGGTGCCTTTAACTCTTGGGAAGATACCTAGAAGGGAAATACCTGGGTCAAATGGAATTTCTAGTTTAGTTTTTTGAAGAATCTCCATACTGATTTCCATAGTGATTGTACCAGATTACACACTCACCAACAATGTAAGAGGGTTCCTTTTTCCCCACAGCCTTACTAGCATTTGTTATTATTTGATTTCTTGATGATAGCCATTCTTTCCAGAGTGAGATGGAATCTCAGTGTTGTTTAAATTTGCATCTCTCTAATGGCCAGTGATGTTGAATATTTCTTCATGTGTTTATTGGCCATTTGTACTTCTTCTGAGAAGTATCTATTAATTTCCATTGTTCATTTTTGATTGGGTCTTTTATATTGGGGGTGTAATTTTTTTGAGTTCTCTAGATATTAGATATTAGTTCTCTGTCCAACATGTAGCTGGCAATTTTTTCCCTATTCTGTAGGTTATCTCTTCAGGGGCCTTCAAGGTTGCCTGGGCAGGGTGGAAGAATGTGGAGGCCCCAAAACATCTGGAGGGTTCCCCTTCTAGCGCTCATATGCAATGCTGGGGATGGATCACAGGCTCTCATGCACGCTAAGCAAATGCTCTACTACTGAACTGCAACCCCAGCTCTCAGATTGATAGATTAATGAATCAACTGTAGTGCTGGACATCCAGAGAATTGAGTCTAGACCCGTATCCCTCACTAGGTACAAAGGACAAAACAGATCAAAAACCCAAGGTTAAAACAGAAACAACCTGCTGCAAGAGAAAATAACAAAAACTCTTGAAGACATAGGTGTAGGCAAGGACTTTCTGAACAGAACAAAAGTTGCACAAGAAATAATATTGAGACTCAATAGATGAGATCATTTTAAATTAAAAAGCTTCGGCACAACAAAGGAAACAACGAAGTGAGTGAACCAAATATTTCAATATATATGCTAACTTGTTTCATTTATACTGCTAGGTCCTCTTAGTTCACTGAAAAGAAAGTTTTGTGCCATTATACATTTGTTGGTTTTTTTGTAAGAGTCTTTTTTGTCTATAACTTTTACTCTAAAATTTGGGCATTCTTTTAAGATTATGGTACACAGTTTTGTTTTATTTTTTCATAGAAGTAAGAAGACTGTTTTTTAAAATATTTTCTTTATTAATATCTACTTTCATGACACTGAAATAAAAGTTTTTCCAAACAAAATAAAAACAAAAATAAAAAGAACTGGAGAGACAGATCATTGAATGTAGCACAAAGTATGTGACCTGAAAAAGGACACTTGGATTCCATCCAACTCATTCATGCTTCCATAGAGAAGAAGCTAAGTATACAACTGAGTTAGTGAAAAGCGAGATTCCCAAGAAAGTGTATCCATTCCTTCTCAACATAGTTTTTTTTTTTAGTCTGTTTTGTCAAATTCTTCTTCCCTGCCCTGGAATTAAATCATAGGCTAAAAGTGGTGCTTTTCCAGCTACTATTAGGTATTGATGAATAGTGTGAATGGTCTAACTTTCTAAGTGTAAAAACCTTAATATCTGTATTAGTTAACTTGGACTTTCATAACAAAATACCCTGAAGCAGGTGATTTAAGCAACAGAAATTCATTTCTCACAGTTCCAGAGGTTGGGAATTCCAAGAAGAGGGTAGCTGAAGATTTGGGCCCTGATGGAAACCTACTTCCTGAGTTGAAGACAGCCTGCTTCTGATTGTACCTTCCTGAAGTGGTAGTGGTTATTTTTCTTTTCTTATAATGACATCAGTTCAATCAGATTAGGGTCCTGACCCAAAGACCCCATTTAGCTTTAATTACCTCTTTTTCTATTTTTAAAATTTTTATCAGTACATATTTGCAATACAAAATGATTGCATTAGTCATCGGGAATTGGTACATGTACATAACCCATCTTAATTCTTTTTACTTCCCCTCCCATCTCTGGGTCTCCTTCCAACTTGCAAAACAAAGCCCTATCTCCAAATACAGTCATACTGGGGGTTGGGGTTTAACACAGGAATTGGGGGTGGGGGAAGCACAATTCAGGCTATAGCAATATCAAATTTTCTGTTGTATCTAATTCATAATTGAAGTCTGACTAAACCAGTTTAGGAAAGGTATCAGCTTTGCCCAGGTTTGTTTCATTATTCTTGGCTTTTGTACTGCTCCCCCAGTCACAGTCCTGTGCTCCTTTATGATGTGGCAGAAGAAAGCAAGAACCTGGTATTATTAGTTATCTTAGCTGTCCATGCACTTGTGCATCTCTCACAAAATAATTAATTTTAGGGTATGCCTGAGGTCCTTTGATAATACCTACTGTTTCCTGAGATTTCTCCTCCTGTAGACCCTTTATGATGTCTCCCAAGTTGACTATAGATGACATCCTCCTAGTTCCTGGATCTAGATGTACAGCAGACTCTCCTGACATGTCACCATGACCCCTTACGTTTCCCCTTGCAGATAACTCAGATCCAGCTTCCTTCTGGGAACCATAGAAATGTCTACCCCACCTCTTGAAGATGAAATAATCAGCAAAATTAGCACTTACTAAGGGCCAACCCCTGCTGCAAGCACTTAACATATTTCAATTCATTTCATTCTCACAGCACTCATTTGAATTACTTCCAAACACTAGTAGCACAACCAGGAACACTCAGTTAACAAATGGTGGAGATGAGATAAAAACTCCAACAGTTAAGACTTAGAAGCTACATTCTGAACCACAATACCATACTTACCCAACAACCAAGATGTTTCTCTCCCTCTAAGCTTGCGTCTATACTCAGTCATCAGAGGCAGCTCCAGACTTATTTACCTTTCCAAGGAGAAGTCAGGGCCAACTCTATGTTTCCCCCAATTCGAGGAGGGCATACTAAGTGCTGCAAGGATTTTATAGACACACTCCTCTTTGTGTGGAAACATCACCTCCCCTTGCCCACGCAAAGGAGGAGAATAACCAGACCTTAATTCTCTGAGTAAATTCTTTTCGAAGAACTGCTATGAAGTTGATGTGGTGTTGTTGGGTAAAAGATGAATGAACCAATTTCAGGACCCTTCATTTGTAATCCTACTTAGATGGCCTAGAACTTTCTATTAGAACAGGTGGGTACCTTGGCACCTGATGCTTTCAGCTTGGAGACCTCAGCAGAAATCGCCAAGAGAGGAAGTGTCCCACATTAACATTCTATTTAGTGAATTATTCAATATTACACAATTAATTCATTTCTAAGCCAGAAAGGTGCTATCTGGCAAGCAATAACAAAAATCAATAAATCTCTAGGGATCAAAGGTACAGGATAAAATGGCAATGTATAGAAGTACGGCATCTCTTTGGGTGTGTATATGTGTGTTTAGTCTGATATCCACTTTTCCTTTCTCTCATAACAGAAACCTGTTAGCTTCTGTTTTTCTTATAATAGCAAAAGCAGGTTTTCTACTCTGCCTAAGTCACAGGCTATGTGATTCAGGTAAGGTTTTTCCCAACTCCCTTGGTTGTGGGAAAAGGTATATGGTCTCAGTCCAATCACCAAATTCCATTCTATAGACACAATAATTGATTGAGGGATATATATGTGTCTTGATTTAGTTTAGTTGTCAGAGTTTCCTTAGACTTATTCTGAAACTATTAAAAAATAGAAGCTTTGCTTTTCCTGGGCTTGTTAAACTGGTTAGATCCAGTTGGTAGTCTATTTTCTCAATGAATTACCCAAGTATGAAGCCAAAACATACAAAAACAGTCCAAAAATACAAAGGAAAATCACAGTGGCCTGTCAGAAACTCTGGATCTATCAAATATGAAGTCAAAGATCTTAAACGTTCAAATATTATTGATTAGTTAGCCATTCATCAATCAATTCATAACCCGAAGAGCTCTTTAATAAAAGTATTGTTTGCAGCATTAAAGAAAGGTAAAGAGTTTTCATAGGGGCTATGGTAGGGTGTGGACTGATCATCTTGACACTCTAAAATTATATTTCATATGCATTAATTTCTCTTCACCTATTCCCCAGACACAGTACAGTAGATACCACATCACATCCTTTTGGCGAACACATTTCTGTAGAATGATAGGCTTCCACCTTCAAACACCTAAGACTCTTTGCTTGAGACCTTCTGGCCATGAGAGACTTTTCTGCTCTTTCGCTGATAGGCTAAAATTTCTGGGCAGTTCTTGCCACCTGTAAGCAATCTTCAACTAATGACTGTCAGAAGTTTGTAGATTAATACCCCACTTCCCTATTGCCTCATTTGCCATGACACACAGCCTACCAGAAGTCTCTAGCAGGATTGAGTGGCTATGTCTGCAGAGGTTAGTTGGTGAATAATGAACCCTTAATTACCCTCTTTCCCTTCTCTAACTCACCACTTTTCACTTTCTTAATGGCTTCTGAAGAACATGTTCCAAGTAAAGTACTTGCACTCAGGATCTGCTTTGGGGAAAAGCAATCCTAAAACAACTTGCATTGGCCACATGGCCTCCAACATACTTACAGGTGCACTGTTCATGACTAACACTATCATTGGACATGAACCCTGTCCATCAGACGTCAGTATTTATGGGCTTTGGGAAACACTTCAAGAACCCCAGGAAGTATCTCGGGGTCAGGTGAAAGGCAGAAAGGATCTCTGTAGTTACATGCACTTTCAATTCTGAGGCTATCAATTAGTTCATAAAAGGGCCATATTCCAACACAGCATGTTGGCTCATCTTGCAACCACACCAAATTTTGAGAGGTGCCAAGACAGAGGAACAAGATAGGTCCTTGAGAAAGGAGACTGAGCATCTGAATCTCTTCTCTCTCTTATCTAAAGGAAGAATGATGAAACAAGGATAATTTTCCACAAAATTTATCATTAATTCTGGTATAGTTTTAAGAGTACATTACTCCAAGAAAATTGGTATAAACTGGAACTGCCACATGCAACCAAAAACTAGACAAGTCCTGAGGTAAAAAACAAACAAACAAAAAAAAATCAGAGGTCTGTTAAGTGAAAAGGTTTTGAAATTCACCCTCATCGAGTCTTATGCTAAGCAACACTTTAATGGTTCCAAAGTGACCTACCCTCCTTTGTCAAGTCTTATATTCTAAAAGTTACCTTTCCACTTGCCAACATACTACTAATGCTATCATTTATTTTCACTTTTCTCAAGCAAAACTTATGCTCCCTCCAGGAGCATTTGTATTCTAAAAAGAAATATTTGTTAAATTATAGAAAGTACTATTCAGAATATATTAGTGTGGCACATATGTTTTGTTTTCTTTCGGAATATGAAAACTATATTTGGGGACAGAAAGACCTTCATTTATTCTGCTAAAAGAGAAAATGAGCTTACAGCTCTACATTTCTAGCACAGAGATTTCAGAGGTAGTTCCCTGCCTTTGTATATTTCTGATTCTGTATCCCAATATGTGAAGTGCACCTTCTAAAGTTTCATAGGGAAAAGGCTCTGCCCTGGGATATATTTCCAGGATTTGGAGGGCAGGTTTTGGTGGAATCTGTCTTCACAAATAGTTTATGTGTTAGGATTTGAGTATCTATCCCTCCGCAAACATTAATTAATGTACATTCTAATATGGACAAGTTTTAGAGAGACATGGAGTTCTTCTTTTACCCCTTTATCAAAATGCCTCAGCACTTTTCATAAACTACATTTGAACTCATCATATGGCCATAATCTTACATGTTGTTGCTATTTCTTTTCATTTTGTTGAACAAAGAAAAAAGAAGCGTGCATCTATTTGCACTTACTCATACGTACACATCCACACAAATACTCATTTCCTTTCCATGCCATTTAGATATAGGTTTTTAGGGGGAAAAGAGTACAATTTGACTTTAAGTCATGCACAATTACTCTGATAATATTTTGAAATTTTCTAATGTGTTCTTTTGTATCTCTGAAAAAATAACCTTTGCCTTGAGTACATAATGTGTCTAAGGGGAACTTAAGAAATTCAAAGAAAAAACAAGCTAATTGCATCACTTAGGAATTGACTGCAGTTACTAACAACAGAGAATTAACTATAGTGACTTAAAATTTGGAGATTTTGATCTTTCATTAAAAGAAGTCCAGAAGTAGGCCCTCCAGGATAGGTCTGGTGGCTCCATAGAGTCATCAAGGACCCAGGCTCCTATTCTTGCTTTGTTTAAAGTATGGCTTAAATTTTCAGAGTCAAAGGATGACTCATGGAGTGTCACCATCAATATGACAGTTAGGAAGAAAGGAAAAGATAGAGATTATTTCCAGCTTGGTGTTTCTCTGCTAAGCAGAACAAGACAGGATAAGTAAATGACCAATCTTTTATGCCCTTGTATAATATGGCTATTTGATAAACACTTACTTTAGTTAATACTCAGTCATCTCTTAGGTAAATGCCATTTTTTAATAGTTTATCTTTCCATCTGCTTCTCTGTAAAGTGATAATCTCTGGAGGAAAAAGTATGTGCTTGTGAGATTCAGTGTCTTTGGCAGAGGAATGCAATTGCATAGCTTCCTGAAAGATCCTCACTGACATGCTTGGGTCTTTCATGACTAGTGCTCTTACTTCCTACAGGTTAAATATCTTGCTGGCTTCCAGGGTCAATGTCTGGAGCTGTTTTGCTGACGCTACATTCTTTGGTTGATATGAAGCATACTATATATTTATCTTATTATTCAGTTTCCTCTCAGTTATTACTGAATATAAACCTACATACTATTTCCACATCTTAAATATAGGCTCCTCAGAAATCCTCTCATCACCTGTGATCTCAACATAGTGTTCATACTACACCAAAAATGCAAGTGGCTCTGGAGTAACCCTAGAAATTGTGTGTCTGATCATGCTACTCTACCAGCATCTCTGCACTGGGCCACTCACATATTCTTCTGTAATATCCTATTGATCAGGATCAGTCTCCTTCTTAGGTACCAGAAAGAGACACAGGACAAGGGTACATTGTCTTTGGTATACCATCATTTATCAAACATGCTGCTTCTCTCTGGGTCAAAGCTAGCACAAGGAAATGTGGATATAGCACCTGACCTCCTGGGAGCATTAACATGTTTTCCACTTTTGTCTTTCTAAATACATGAACTCATAAGTTTGGCACTAATAGAACTAAAGTAACCATCTGCTGAAGAAAGATTAGAATTTATTACAAAAGGAAACCATTTATTACAGTGGGAATGAAAAACAGAAGAAGATATGCTGCTTCTGATATGCAAATAGGGTAATGCAGTAAGAAAACTGCCTCCCAAGCCAGGATACTGTGTTGAAAATGATCTCCTAAACTTTTTTCATCTATTTTCCCCTTTTGCATTTCAATAAGCAAGTCTGGCAGATCCATATCATTTCTCCCAGTGTGGAGAACATTTCATTTCCCCATATCCATTAAGATTTGCAAAGAGGTCAGAGTCATAAAGGAGAGCAGGACAGAGGGAAGCTCCCAGGAGTTAATGGAAAGATGAGGAGATAGTAAGATAAATGGAAAGGAGATAATAGAGATATTAATTAACTACAGAACAAGACTATTAGAAATATTTCTTAATCTGGAGACCTAATCATCCATACTAACCCTTGATCTTTTCAGACAGAGGAAACTCTAAAATTTAGCTTTCCTAGTCATCTTCAGTCTCTGTATAAGAGAAGTAGAACATTAAAATGTTTGAGAATCTGGCATAGACTTTGAAAGGTGGATTGGTTTTTGGTAGGAAAAAGGTGGCTCTATAAAAAGAGCTACAAGATATACTTCCAAATGGAGCCTAAATGAGCATCACAACATGGTGCAAGAGGTCGATAGTGCTATCAGGAATTGAGATGAGACTGTTACAGTTTAGATCTGGAATGCACCTTACCCCCAGAGCCCATGTGTTCAGAGATAGGACTTTTGGAAGGCAGTTGGATTATGGGACCACTATTGCTGATTTGCTGTTAGAAGGTGGGATCTAGTCAGAAGAGGCAGGTCCCTGCAGGCATGACCAAGATTATATTTCCTCCCTGGCTCCTCCCTTCAGACTCTACTTGTTGAACACCATGATGTCAGCAGCTTTCTTCTTTAGCAGACCCTTTTAACATGCCAGTTTCTTTCTTGGAACCAGGCAGTTATGGACTGAAACCTCTAAAAACTGTGAGTCCAAATAAGCCTCTTCTTTAAATTGTGGGTATAGGGTACCACGACTCAGGAACAAGAAAATAACAAAGACACTGAATGATTCATTGTTTATCTCAACTGTGGGCTCTTACCATGCTGTGAATGTACACCACCCCTTCTCACCACAAATCGACACAGAACACCAAATTAAAAAGCAGCAACAAGGTAGAAAGAAGATATTGCTACAGACCCTTAGGGTTGGTAGGAATGGGGAATGTGAGCTCAAGAATAATGCTTCTCACCCTTAACCCCAGATACTAAGTCACTACTTAAGAAGAAAAACAGAGGAGAAAATCTTACTACTAAACTTTCACAGAGAAACTTGGTATTAGTTATCTAAAGCAATTATATGAATTATCTCTTTGGGTTAAATTTTAAATTAGATTGGGTATTTAGTAATTTATTCTTCCAAACCTTGGTAGGTAGTGGTTGTTTTTGCCCATGTGAAGTTACAATAAGAATTTTTTTACTCCTATATAGTAGAATTTCCTTTCTTATGATTAAAATCCAACCCATTCACTTTCCTCCTCATTTCAACATCCTGGACATACTCTACAGTAAAGCTACTTTGTATTCAGGAACCACCGAATCTCCTTTTAAATTTTCATTAGCTGTGTTGAAAAGCTGAACCAAATCAATGAAGAAAGCTTCACATACATAAATACTCAGCTGGGGACTCACTGAAAAAAAATATTTCTTGCTTTTCTTATCCTTACAGCATTCTCTCCTGTATAACCTCTTATATGGTAGACTTTATGAGACCCATATAGAACAATCCAACCCCTGTTTTACAGAAAAGTGAAGAGATGTCCACATACATGTCTAATTAGATCTCCTTTAGTCTTTCTACTTAAGACTCAATTTATTTTGACCCATAAATCCTTAAAGTAATATGAGAGTATTATTCTACATCTACATACCAATGGCCCTACTACTTTCTTCCTTACTTCCACTATTTTTATTCAGATGTATCCAAGACCCCTTCTTGAAGATTTTGGTTGTTGGAGCAGAGTAACTCTGTATCAACTACCTAAGAACATTTGCAGGAAAATTGCCTAAATGGTGGGTTCCACATATGAATTTACTTTACAGTCATGAAAGACTTTCCATGAAGTCAACTTTGTCTTCATTCTTTTCTATACTTTTAAATTGGGATATGAGTACTCACATATATGGAAGTGGGCTAGCAAATGTAAGGAATCACCAAGTGAAATTTTCCCAAAGAATCAGTTAACTTAAGTCATGAATAAAAATCATTATTAAATTCATATGAATTTAGTCTTCAACAAGACTTCAAAGAAATTTAATACTTGAAACAGGGAATTTCAAACTATGTTCCCAAACCATCCCATACCCTCCCCTGAACCCAAGGGAGATGTGCTGGCAAATGTCCTTATTAACTAGAGGTAAGAAGCTTTGGGGTTTTTGCCCAAGCCCATCTAAAACTCAAAAGTGATCATACTTTAGAGGAGAGTGTTTCAGGGCAATTTTCTGTTGCCAAAGTTCAGTAGAGAACTAAGTCAAAATTTGGGGCAGTATATGACTATACTACATATTCAAGGTTCTTAATGTGAATTTTTGGAGGTAACTGGAGTGTTGAATGTTTATATAGGAATTACCAATCTTAAATAAGCTAAGAAATACCAATTTGATTCTGAAAGAAATAAGGTTAAGAGATTGTATTTATATAAATCACCCCATTTAGGGGCCTGATAACCTGCATGTGTGTGTTTGTTTTCTACTCCAAAGTGCAGTTTGTTCTGCAAGTTACTGGCTTGGTTAAAAACTTTGGAAACGTGAATGCAGTTCCAGTCATAACATTTAGACTTTCGTTTCAATCCCATAATAGTTAGCTTAAGTAATGTCTAAATATTTCTTTAAGCCACAATATCCTATTTTCAGCAACAGGCTCTAAATCATAGCACACTGTACCTGCTACTTTCTGACTCAGAGTCAGTTCCTGTGTGGAGCAGTCCTGAACTCCTCTGAGCCTTATTAACTCCACTAAGGTTTTAAAGTAAGACTGGCCAAGGAAAGACATTTAAACCTCTGCCCTGATGGAAGAACTCAGGAAAAACATCTCTCTGTATACTTTGCTTCTGATTTACATCAGTGTTGGCCCTTTTTTCTCATTGAGCAGAATCACCTCTGTGACTATTAAAAGGCCAAGAGCTTTCTTTAAAATTAAAATGATGTGTGATTAAGGAGAAGTCATTTTGGCTATCAGCACATAGTAACTCAATTGGCAGGAGTTAAGAATGTGTATAAATTCCAAAGATATTCAAAACATCTGGCTTTGGATGCTTCTTTCTTTCCATAATTGATGTGTTAGCTTCCCATGGATGAAGGCACATATAGAACTTTCTAGTGACATTGTTTCAAGTTCGGGTTAATTGTTTTCACTCTCTCTCTCTCTCTCTCTCTCTCAAAATATATCACAAATCAGGGGGAGAAGAGAAATGCATTTATAGACAGGACTATGTGTTTAAATGCTGCAATAAGAAAGACATATTCAATTAATATAAAAATTTCTGAAACCCTTCACTATCCAATGACCAGTTGTAATAATTGCCCCTGATATCATAACAAAGATATTGATAATTAGTATGGCCTAGCCATTGTGTTTAGGCATTAGTAATCACAGCATTTTTCTTATCAGTCGTAATTATTTTTTGGTACTAGGAATTGAACTCAGGTCCTTGCACTTGCAAGGCAGGTGGCAGAACCACTGAGCTAAATTCCTGGCCCAGTCATTATATTTATTAATCACAGTAATGACAACTCTGTGGGATCGGCCTTGTCATTTACATGATTTTCCACATGAAACATAGACACCCAGTTGTAAAATAACTCACCCAAAGACACAATTCTAGCAAAAACAACAGCTGAGATTCTCACCTAAGTGACCTGATAGCAAAGTCCACATTATAGAACTGCACTATTGGGCTAGAAATTGTCAAAGTGTGTAATGACCAAGCTGTCACATGACAATTGATGGTGCCTGTGTACAAAGCCTACATGAAGTGCCTTCAGAATTAGAAATAAATTTTGCATAACTGGTTTTTGTAGTCAAGAACATTTAGCAAGGGGTTGGGGCTGATTTTAATTCCAGTGCTTTATATGATTTTTTTTTTACAAGTCCCTAAACTTCTCTGATTCTGGATTTCCTAAGGTAAGTTGGTTATAGTTGCCTGATGTATTGGGTAGGATTTTTATGAAGATCCAGCGAGTTAATCAGCATTGAAATGTTTTGCATACACTAAAGAATAATTGCCCAAAGTGTTAAGTTAAAAACTTACTTCTCCAGAAATAATAACAGATGTTCTAGTGGAAAGAGTTCCCAGTCAGAGTGCTCAGGGCAATTCTGTGTACTGTTGTAGCTCACCCCACACAGAGGACACTAGAAGCTTTGTTTATAATCTCTATCATTCTTTCTTGGCCATGGGACCTGTGTTGTTGGAGCCTGCTCCTCCTCTCATTCCATATGCTGCTAGTGAAGCTGTTGTTCACTTGGGGACAACAGTGGGGTATGTGACCTTCTGCCCTGGAACATTTCAAGTGCCAGCAAGGATTGTGGCACAGCAGGGTCAAATGATATGAGTTCAGAATTGCTGAGACATGCCCCAGCACACTGGAATCAACCAGCAGTAGAGAGAGGAATATCTAACTCACTTTTTGGCTGACGTTGCTTGGTCTTTGGAGGTCTGTTTAATATACACTTCATAGATATTCACTAGAAGAACTAGAAGATAATATCAGATTTCAATGTAGCATTATTTGAAAAAAATCAGTTGTATGAGGTGGATTTTTCTATTATCAATTCACGCCATAGTTAATAAAGAAAACAAAGATACCACTTTACTATCAGTAAACTGTGATGTTATACAGGAAAACCACTGGCCTAGATCTACTTGTAAGGATTCTAATGAAAGGTATAAAACATTAATAAGGAAATTGACAAAATACTATATAATATTCTTTCTAATTTTTATTATTCCCAATTTTTTCCAAGATGTCAGTGGCATTTTGTTGCTTTTGTTGATTCTCACAGCAATATTCTCAGCCAAATCATTGATACATGACTACGCCCTCCGTTTTCTCAATATACAAGGTCCAATTAAAAGCTCAAGATTGTGTAAAAACCCCTAACTTTTCAGCCATCACATCATGATGGTTTTCTTGAACGAATATGACAATAGATCAAAACATTTCATATATTCTTTATAATCACCTATTGGGCAAAAATAAGCGAAAAAGAGAGAGAGAGAACAGACACAGAATTTTCACAGTATAAATGATCTTCTAAATGTAAGAGTACAGAAGCTTAAATTTATGACCATGTAATCATAAATATTAAAGTTTTTCCAAAAATAAAGATATTTAGAGTGGTAGTTTCACTTAGTCTATGTTGGTCTTCATCTAAGTAATAAAATTTATTTGTTTTGTTTTGTTTTGGTACCAGGGATCAAACTTGGGACCTTGCACTTGCGCAGCAGGCGGCGAAACAACTGAGCTAAATCCCAGGCCCCTAAGTAATAAAATTTAATTAGCAAATTATAAAGTTTAACTAGCAGAATCTGTACATTTATTAAGAAGTTTTGAAGAGAATGGGATCTTCTGGTAGTAATTTATAGCTGCCCTGTCTGTTGAAGCCATTAGTTTCCAGGTTTAACATGATTTCAGTGAAAGCAGCAGAGGATGCTACTCAAAATAGCTTAAAACATAAGACAACTTTTATATCCAAAAACGATTTTACCATTCACCCAGGAACTATTTACTTTTTCTTTCTGATTTTATAGCTTTGTCTTCAGGCTTATCTCATTGCATCTAATTGCAAGATGACTACAGTATCTCCAAATAATGCATCTTTATTCCAGAGAGACACACAGAGAGAGACAGAGAGAGAGAGACAGAGAGAGAGAGAGAGAGAGAGAACAAACAGCTATTGTTCCTCTTAAAAACAATTATCCCAGGTGTCTCCCAGCAAATTTTCCTTTCTATTTCCTTGGCTGGAATTATACATGTGACCATTTCCATTTCTATTGCTGGAAAGATGAATACTTGTCTTTAATAAATATTCACCCTTTTTTGGTGAAGGAGGCCAGATTCTCATAAAGTAAATGGTTTCCTAATATTTCAACAAAAATCACAATCTTTTAGATACAAAAAAAAAGCAGAGGTGTGAAAAAGCAGTGTCTATCACAAAAATTTTTAACAAACTTTTCTGGTGAGGAATTGCAAAAAAGAAAACAATTAGAAAAAAGAAAGTATAAATTTGAAATAATCTCAGAAGAAAATAGAAGTTAAATATAAATTATGTTAACTGTCAATAAATACATAATATTTCATTTTATATTGTCATTGGAAATTATATTGAGAGAAAATTGGTGCAGCTAAAAAGTAAAAAAAAAAAACAGATTGAAAAATCTTATACTAGCTAAATTGGGGAAAATAAAGTTATATAAATTATTATATTTTGTTAATATTCTTCTGTCTCTACCCTATGAATTGGCCTCCAATTGGCATCTAGACAATGTCTTTAAGTGGATTCACAGATTAAAATTTTCTACTGCAATTAATTTAACTATATAATTCAATATGTGTGTATCTTTCATTAAAAACTAATACTGGCCCTATAGAAGGAAGGAAGCAGAGTTTCATCTTAATTGATTTTATTTATAAAAATATTCTTTACAAGGTGTCTTTTATATGTACCTGTAAAAGATTATATTTCCCTGTAAGAGAATGTTTTGGCACTCTGCCCCAAATAATTTTATAAATTTAAAATCTAAGTTTAAAAATTCTCTTTAATCCCTTTCATTAAATCAGATGTTTCTATGACAAAGAAACAGTCTAGTGGTGCTTCTCCATCTGCCCTGTACAGCCTGTATTTTGGGGCCAGAAGTTTAAAAATGAGTACTTCCCTTTAGATGTTAAAGCAAAAGCCAGACGCTTTTAGAAAGTTATTCATCACAAGGGTGAGGATGTGGTTTACTGTAAGCTCAGGGCATCAAAGCAGGCCTTGTGCTGTTTGCTCCCTGCTCTAACTCTCATTTCTCTGCATTTCAAGCAAGGTGTCCTTGCCTCCAGAACTGAAGACTCAGCTTTCCAGAACTCTCTCCATCAGTGCACATGGGCACACTCCCATGTTTGAAACTTTTGAGTTTGGTCTAATAAATTTCTTAGCAGTTCAGACTACCTTTGATAGGCTTGACAGCTACCTATGTGTCAGAGCTAAGAAGCTATAAATAACCGTGGTATAATGCTTGAAAGAGTAACCCACATATTCTTTCATTATTCATTTACTAAGCATTTATTATCTCCCAAAAGCTATGGATAAAATTATTAAGATTGACTGATCTCTACACTTGAGGACCTTGTGGCTAAAGAGGAGACAAAATAGTAAAAACTATTAAGTATAGGAAAATTAAGAAGTGCCATGAAAGATGTACATAAAAGTGAAAATTTCCAGGATGATATTTTGTTCATGAATAATATAGGTTCACTATATATCACCACTACAGAATGAATATACTCTCAGCAAGGGGATAACTCTGTATCTCTAAATAATCACCAAGTAGACTTAGCACTAGATTTACTTTGTCTTGCTTAGTTGTGTATTTTTACCCACTGATTTTATAGTCTATTTGTATTTCTTCAAACATTATTAATAAGAGTTTGCTGTTCACAATTTGTTTCACAGAGAGTGACAAACTTAGTACTTGCATGAAACTACCCACTGAAATACATAAGAGGCCTTCATGAAATACACTTGGAAAGTGCACAACGTACCAACAGACAATGAATTGAAAAGTAAATTGTTTAATATCCCAGTTCCACTAAAGACAACTTTTTTGCTCACTGCTACAAGTAACTGCAAAACAATTCTTGAGATAAGGTAGCTCAAGTTGTCGTGAAGCCATGAGACACGGATCATGGACTGAACAGGTAGTGACAACTTTTCATCTGTCCCACTAAAGCTTTGTAAAAGAATTTTGATTGTACTTTGATGAACTAGTGAATTAGCTAAAAATCCTTCTGAATTTCCAAAGGGGCTTCTTACCTCTGGAAAGACAATTCAGTCAATAACCCGATATTTATCCCAGATTTTCACAAATATTTCCCAGCATTATCCTTGCCTAGTCTAAGAACTAAACTAGTTCTTTCAGGCCTCCAAGGCACAAAGCCTTAGATCTGGAAGATCCAACTCATTCATTCATTGCCAAGCTCACATAGAGTGTATTTAATCTTTCCTCACAAAAGGTCTTTGCTGCTTCTGTTTTTTGTTTGTTTTGTTTTTGTTTTTGTTTTTGACAAGTCTCATTAGATTCATCAGCAAGGTCTTGAATGATATGTACTTCTCTACACTGATATCTTTCATTCACTTTTAAGATATGCAGCAGATGACAATTCACAAAATGCGAAGAGAGGAATGTCAGTAAAAATGCCAGGGCTTTGACTTACCCATTTCCTAATTGAGGATGTAGATTAAAATAATAGAAATCACAAAGAATATACTTCAGTTGAGATTGATCCAAGAAAACCAAATAAGTCACACATGGCCAAGTCAATATAGAATGCAAAAGTTATTTAAGAAAAAGTGGACTTGAGAATTGAGGACTTTTCTAGAAGGAGAACTATCCCCATTTTTAATCATCTGCCACATAACTGAGACTGATATGGTGTACATGGAATAAGGTAAACACCAAAAGAAAAACATCCTGCAGAACTGATCCAATTAGATCTCTTTGGCCTACAAATTGTTCATTCATATTTTAAAGCAAGAGTGTGCCCCTCTGCTTGCACAGCCCTTGTAATTGATAAACAAGCCCTACACTCGGGAAGCTGTTGATGACCTACTATGCATTTGTTGGCATAATGCAAAAGACAAACATGTGAATAGGAAGTAGTTCTTACCTTCAAGAAGTTTATCAGCTAGAAGGGGAATTAAGTCCTACTTAAAATCTATTAAATTAAGGATTACTAATTACATTAAAAATTGTTCAATATTAGGGTAGGAAGAAGGAATGAAAGGCTGGCTGCCTAGGCAGCATGTTTTATATGGTAGAAAATTCTTTCTCACACTATGCAAAAATCACATTTGTCATCTTTTTCATAAAGGTTTTTCATTGCATTTGAAAAAGCTGCTCCTTCAGACCAATCTGGTTTCCATCTAATCATTGCATAGTTAATCCTGGCTATGCTTCAGGTTTCAGTTTTATTAATTAAAAGAGCTCCAGATGTAATTTAGGTCCCCTGTTTTGTTCTTATGGCTCTCCAGATCTTGTCTTCCAAGTGTTTATAATAAATTTTTATTTCTATATTTAATTTAGTGATTTTGTTTTCATTTGCTGTATGCTTCCTGTGTGCAGGAGACATTTTTCATTATTGTCCACTGGCATTTCCCCACTTTCTAACCTAGGACCAGGACTGGGATGGCACTTAATAAATAATTGTTACATAAATATGTACTTAAAAATCCTGACAGAGGTAGTTTTAAGAACAAGAAGCTGAAAGGGAAAAAAATGTTACTAAAAAGGTTGAACAAACCTACAAAGTATAATTGGAGAATAATAACAATAATAAAACAAATGTGTTTCCACTTACACTGCAAAACAGGAGGAATTACAGTGTTCCATGAAACCATACTATGAAAATGCTTGAGATCCTGCCTAAGTAGTTTCTGGGTAACTAAGGTAATAATGGGGAAGAATATTGTAGATTGCTTTTCTTAGCCTGATAACTATCTTTAAATCAACATAAAAGGATAAACAAATTAGAGCTGTATTTTTACCAAAAGAGGAGCTTATTTAGATTTAAAGAATAGATTTAAAGAAAATGAATACATGAATTTAAATGGAAGACCAGGATTTGAGGAAGAACTATAAGGAAGATGAAGACCAAAAAAATCTGAAATTTTATTAATAGAGTGATTGAATTTAACCATCGAACTTCTCAATCTTGGGAGCCACTTTTTAAAATCACCCTTCCTCTTTTATCTAATGTTGTTGAATTAGCAGAGAAACTATTAACTGCAGTAATTTGCCTCAAACAGGAACTTAAGTTGAGAAACGTTGGTAAGTTCAGTCCACACTAGCCACATATAGTTTCATTTTCTGTCATGTTAGCTTACACTATGTTTTAGAACACCTTTTTTCTTTGCTTTAATTCTTCAGAATGATTTTTTAAATGGATTACGAAAAAAGTACCATCCAATAGAACTCTTATTACTCTTAGAAATCCGTGCATGTTCTGAAATGGAAGTGGTACTTAGGTAAAGTAAAATCTCCCCTAACCAAAAGAATTGAGAAGTAGACAAAAATTCTAAAATGTATCCATCTTTGGAAAAGGTTTATTTTTAGTAAAGTAGATATATGAGACAAAAAATTCAAATAAAAATTTTGAGTATTCAATTAGTATCTAACAATTCCATTAAAATGTCTTCTGGCATTGATGTCAGGCAAAAGTACAACCACTACTACATCTGTGAAAAGAAGACAAACTGTTCAATTAATGTAGAAAAGAAATTACTTCGGTGCATTCTCTGTGATATGCTGGCCATTTCACATCTTGACTTTGCTACTGAATGTCACATATAAAGCTAGATGATAGTAAAATGTTTGCTGGATATGTAATAATTATGACACATGCTTTAAAACTCAAGAGTTTCTCAGTTAATGAAGTAAATGGAGCTCCTGTTTACTTTGTTTGAAGTGGTGGCCTTGATCTAGTAAAAACTAGATCAAAAAACATCTGTGTGGGTGATATTGTTCAAATAGCCAAAGATGAAATATTCCCTACATAGTTGGTGCTTCTCTCCTCATATCAACTTGATGGTTCACGTCAACTGCTAGTTTGGATGGAGCAACAAACCTAAAGAAACATGTGGCAGTTCCAGAAACAGCAGTATTACAGACAGTTGCCAATTCGCAGTCTTGTAGCTCTAATAGAATGACAGCAACCAGAAGCAGACTTGTACAGATTCATGGGAGGAATGATAATAACTCAACAAATGTAAGAAATTGTAAGGTCTCTGGGCCCAGGGAGTCTCTTACTTCATGGAGCCAGATTAAAAAACACAAAAGAAATTTTTGGTTTATACATACTTAAATATTCTTTTGTATTAATGGTTCATATGAAGTATTTTAATAAACACACCATATATGGCCTTTTGAAAAAAAAACAAACAAGAGTTTCTGTTACTGGGTTTATGACTTACATGTCATTCCTAATAGGGTTATTTTTTCTTGCAGCTGTTCAGTTTCTGAACTTCTACTAATTATTCTATGAAGGTGAATCATACCATGCTTTAGATCCTTTATTTTGAGACTTCCCTTCAATATTCTCAAATTATTAATCATTTCAATGTATAATGATACTTACTTATTTATGGTTTCAGCATGCATTGTATATAATGTGTCAAAAAACCATACTGAGTGCCGATGATAAAAATAATAGTAAAATAATATACCCCAAAATAATTTTCACTACTCTAACTTCTACTTTGATAGTATATTCAGAAGAATATAGAAAGTATGACCTCACTATGTAAAGTAGCAGTGATATAAAATATTTTGTTTCTAACACAAGATTGTAAGTTCTATTCCTAAGGTTTGACTAAAGAAACTATGTACCACTGCTAATGTAAACAATCTTCATAGATATCGTTTCAAATCTCTGAGAGAAATTTATTGATTTTAATAAGCAGAGAGATGAGGAATAAATGTCCTTTTGGGAAAAAGCTTCTTTGTATCTATCATGGTTATTATAATGCATTTACTTTTTAAACTTTTGTTACATTTAAAAATATCTTTGTAAAATGTTCCTTAATTTCCCCTCATTATCTGATAAATAAACTGAGTCATAGAAAGTACACAGTCCGCTTGACCTTAAAAGAAATATCCAAGCTTAGACAAATGAGAAAATCCATTGAAAAACTTATCAAACTGTATGTAATGAAACAAAAAGCTCAAGCAAGAAATTTTCCCAGTGCCAGCCAGAATGATCAAGCTTTAGACAAAGAAAACAATTTGATTCCTGACTCCTTAGTCCACAGCTTGACTACTACAGCCCATATTTTGAAGAAGCAGGTAGGACTTTTGATCAGTACTGTTAACAGCTTCCCTGACTTGACAAAAAAGAATTAAGGAAGAAAAACAATATCAAGTGGGGAAACCCCAACATTTATAAATATAAGTCTAATAAAAGTAGCTCTCTTTCCATATCCTACTGTTTTATAAGCATATTCATATTTATTTCACATTGTTAAGCCACGTTAGAAATTAAAGATGCTTATTCACCTTTTTGTGTTTATGTTGAAGTTCTAACTAGGTAATGGAAACCCAAACTGCTTCTGAAACTAAGAAGTTTGCTAACATCAATTACCCTTGTGTAATACATGCATATTCTTCAGTGGTCTTAGGCATTTAGGTACTGATTAAATCTCAGTTAGTTTAAGAATTTGCTTTGGGGGTTTCCCTGTTTGTTTGATTTTATTGTTAAGTTTTTGCCTTTATTTTTTTAATCTATAAAGTGAGTCATGGCTTCTGACAAAAGAGAAGGTTACATTGTTAACATTTAAAAAGAACACTAAAGCTAAACATTCTGCTCACCTCCCTACAAGTCTAAGTATGTGGTTAAAAAAAAAAAGAAAAGATTAAGAGGAAAGCCATAATGCTGTGGAGACATGCTGTGCATGCCATTTTGTGAGAATTTTGCAAAAATGAACCCCTTCTTCATAGACTAACATGAGACATTACAGAGTAGCTGCAAGTGCTCTAACAAAAATGATGATATCCCATGGGACAGTGAACAAATGCTAGACTTGGGGCAGTCTGGGGATGGGATTGGATCATTATTTAAAAAGTTGAGAGCTTTCTAGTATTCATTTGGATATAACTATTTATACCAGAGGGTCACAAAATTTAGCAAATATTCCTGTGTGACCTAATCTAGCTCAAAATTTGTAATTCAGTTGAAATTAAGACTGAAGACTTTCTACCTAGTATCCAAGTAGCGCGGGTGTTTCTAAGTGAGATCATTAATGGAGGAGTTTGAGGTAAATCAGGAGCCAAGTAGGGGGATGTAAATGCAGACATAATGGAAATGGTAGAGCTTTGAGGGGAGAGAATTTTGCCCTGCTTAAAGTATTCAAGTTAAAATAATAATGATAATAATAATAATAATGACTCAGTTCTGGTCAAAGCTAGATATGAACCTCATTGGTCCTATTTGTTTCTTGAACTGCAAGCTCTGTTAGAGTTCTGTGTATTATTGATATTCTATATACTCTAAGCACTGACTGGATTAAAAGTTTATTAATTTTGTTCTTATAGTTCAGTAGCAGAAAACTGTGAACTGACATTCACATAGGAAATTAGAATATTTAATAAGAAAACCACAGCGAAAAATCTCAAAAATTGGAACTTTCTAAAAGTAATTACGCACACCTCGGCATATAGGGATGGGCTACCACGCAGTATAGGACCCTCAGGGAAACCAATGCTTTTCGCAGGTCTACTATATGGTATGACCTCTTCTAAGTAACCTTTGAATATTTTTCTCATTTATTCTAACAATGGCTAAGATAATATGATTAGAACATTAACAGATAAAGAATTTAAGACTCAGAAAGATTAGGAAACTGGTCCCATGTCACATATCTAGTAAATATGGGTTTTGGGGATAGAAGATAGGCCTATTTTTCCCCAGTGCCTATTTTGGTTTTTACCATATCATTGGCCTTTCCATAGTTGAAAAACAGAACACTGGCAAGTCTCTAAATTAAACCCTTCTCTAGTTCTACTTGTCCATCTAAAAAGAAGGGGGAGAAAAATGAACAAATTCTCCTTTTCTTTTTTTTTTTTTTTTGGTACTGGGGATCAAACTCGGGTCCTTGCGCTTAATTCTCCTTTTCTTAACAGTCAAATGACACAACTCTCACCACTGAGAAGTCAAACTATCCTTTTTAAATATCTCATCAAAATACTCTGACAAAATGCTCTCCAAGTGGAGTAAAATGCAGAGTGTACATTTTGGGGGCTAACAAACCAAGATTTAAATTCTGGTTTCATTACCTCATGTCATTCTGCTTTCCAGATAGCATACCCATACCAGGGTGAGGTGAATCACACCTAACTAATATAAGGATAAGCACCCCTATGTGACACAACTTAAAACTAAATGTTGTTAGTAAAATATTTGGACACAACTACTGTCATATTACAGATGTTACAGGAATATTATTTCCTTTTACCATTTTTTAGATTAATAGTATAAGCAGAAGCACTCAGAAAATGCTTTCACTATTTCTTAGCAACTCTCTTTTGTTTTTCTCAGCAGTCTCTTATCTTAACTGTTGTATTTTTGTTTCCTGTTCCACTGGTCTCTTCCCCTTTGCAATGCCTCTAAGCTTTTCCTGAGCAAAAATGTCTTTTGTCTCTCTCATTAACCCCTTATAAAATACAAACCAGCCCAGATCCTATCATTCTCTAGAGAAAAGATGCAACTGAGTGAAAAGTTTAAACATCAAACATTGCACATGCATCATTTTATTTCACAGTTTAGATTTTTAATGTCAATTTTAATCTTTCATAGTTATAAAAATAAATATGTTCACTATAGAAAATATTTTTAAAATGTAGGTATTTATTTAAAGAGGGAAAATCATGTTCTTCCAAATTCTATAAGCCAGGAATAAAATCCACAGGATCGTCTTTTCTTTTTTTTTTTTTGGTACTGGGGATCAAACTCAGGACATTGCACTTGCAAAGGCATGGCACCACTGAGCTAAATCCCCAACATCACACAATAGTCTTAAAGTGTTTTTCTTTTTCTTTTTGACTTACTCTCACTGTATATGAGGGTGAGTATGTACGCACGTATGTGTTTATTGTTGGGTTCTGAAATGTTTCATTTGAAATCATTCTTTTTCATTGGTCATTAATAAATAAAAACATAGCTTTTAATGGTCACATAATATTTCATCATATAGCTATCCTAGTTTTTTGGTTTTTGTAACCCCCTGGGGAAAAAGCCGCAATATAATTATCTGTTTAGGCTGCCATTGATTACAATAGGACTATGAGAAAAGACATGGTAATGATATATGTTCAATCCTAGAATTATTTACCTAATAATTTGGGTAAACTATAGAGTCTGTAGAGCTGTGACTTTATCACAGAAGAATTATGTCAAAAAGCAAAAATCCACTATCATTCAGTAATGGAAGAAGAGCTTTACAAGTGCAAATCATATGTTGTTATGAAAATGTTCACTAATTTACCATTTTGTTGTTGTAGGGAAAGCAAAGATTTTCTATAAATATTTCTTGTTACAACTTAAAAATACAATAGAGTTTTGAATCTTCATATTCCTATTAAAAAAAAGGTATTTTTCAAGAGTGATTATGTTGAGTTGAAAATGAAATACAATAGGTTTCCAGAGGTTGGTATAGTCACTGAAAAAGGAAAGTTAAGATTTTAATTTGTAATTATTTTATTGTTTTGTATTCAAATCGCTCTATCAACTCTTCAGTCACAGTAATATTTTTTTCTTGCAATGGCTATCTGTTTTTTAATCTATGGAATGAAAGCAAGTAAAATATGATCTCTGCCATCCCTAAAATCTTAAATTTCTAAGTTCTAAAAGATCACTTCATATGGTGAAGTGAAAACAAAAAAACAGTAATAAAATCAAATGAGGTGTCTTCTTTTTGAGGGTAGGAAATAATATGCTTAAAAAGCTTTAATTTTTTTCAGTCATATTGCTGTATATCCATTATACTAAAACTTTTTAAATTAAATTAAATTAAATTAAATTAAACACATAATTGTTAAAGTATCAAGATTAGCTGACCATATAAAATGTTTAGGTATAAAATATTCATTTTTTAAAAATCTTCTCAGTTAAAAATTCTTGATAGCTGTTTCAGTAAGGCATAATAAATGAAAATATTTTTTTATTTTATGAGCTAGATGATTAATGGACCCATTGTCCAGAATTTTTATGTTTTAAAATATATGATACTATAGAAAAGATTTTTGTGGGACAATGAAGGTACATCATAAAAATCTATTTTGAATACTTTAATAGTTTTAATGTTACCATATGAAGGCAAGTTATAAAGTACATTTTTATTAGTGGTGTCTCTTTGTTATCTTTTTTATTCTTTTTTTGTATTAAATTATTTTATTGGTACATTGTAGGCATACAACACAATTACATTTCTCATTGGGAATTGTACCTTTACATAATGCATCTTGGTTCTTATTTTTTCCCCATTCCTAGCCCTCCCTTCACACCCTCCACCCTTCCCTATTTACAAAGACTTTATCTCCATTTTTTCCATTTCTCATCATTTTTTCCTTTCCCTTCTTTCCTTTCCCCTGCCCCTCCCACTACCCCTACTCCTTTGGACCTTTTCTTCCTATTTTACATTTTTGATTATTCATTCTAATCATTGGTACATTTTAGGTATACAATATAATGACATTCATCATTGGAAATTTGCACCTTTACATAGTCTCTCTTGGTTCTTATTTTTCACCCTTGCCCAGCCTTCCCTTCAACCCCTCCAGTCCTCCCTATTTACAAAGATTTTGTTCCTATTTTTCCATTTTCTCATATTAATCCCATTCCCTTCTATCCTTTCCCCTAGCCCTCCCACTTCCTTCCCCTTTGCCCCTTTTCTTCCTATTTCACATTACCTATTATACATTTAGTCCTTATTTACACTTTCAGTTTCTCACACCAGAGAAACTATTTGGAATTTATTCATGTGTGTCCTATTTATTTCACTTAAGAGTATTGCCTCAATGTGCATCCACTTAGCTATAAATGTCTCTAATTTCTCATTTTTTAAGGCTGAGTAGTACTCCATTTTATAAAAAAAACACATTTTCTTTATCCAGTCTCCAGTTGATGGGCATTTGGGCTGTTTCCAAGTTTTAGCTACTACAAACTGCGCTGCTATGAACATGGGTGCACATATATCACTGTGGTATGATTCTTTTAATTCTTTGGGGAAGATCCCCAGCAGTGGAATAGCTAGGTCAAATGGGACTTCCAGTCCTAGTTCTTTGAGGTATTTCCATACTGATTTCCACAGTGCTTGCACCAGTCTACACTCCCACCAGCAGTGGAGCAGGGCTCCTCTTTCCCCACAGCCCAGCCAGCATTTGTTATTGGTTGATTTCATGATAGCAGCCATTCTCTCTGGAGTGAAGTGGAATCTCAGCGTTGTTTTCATTTGCATCTCTCGAATGACTAGTGATGTTGAACATTTTTTCATGTATTTATTTGCTATTTCTACTTCTTTGAGAAATGTCTGTTCATTTCAGATGCCCATTTTATTCTTTTACTTAAATCAACTTTTACATTTTTAATTACACTAAACACTGCCAGTATATTTGGTCAAAATATAGAAGAAAGAGAGTCAGAGCTTTCTCTGGAACTAAATAAATAAACACATTATTGTTTATCTTTGTCACATATAGATAGCTGAGAACATAGAGGTATGATTAAAGTAATGACAGTGATTACCAGAGGATCACTTTAAATACAGCTATGACCAATATGGCTTCATACTCTACACTTCTTCCTCAAGATTTTTTAGTCTTTCTCAAGAAATATGTAGAAATATGTCTGAGCCCATCATGCCTTTTCTATTTGGCTGATAAAGAGTCTCTGGCATTAGTCAAACAGACATCTTGGAACATTAAAATAGTGGTAAGTTATCATGTCCTTTAACAAAACAAAACAAAAGAGAATTTTCTTCTGCATTTTTTTCTAATCAAAAACAAAAGAGAACTTTCTTCTGCATTTTTTTCTAATCAATTTGCTTATTTACATGTTGATGCTTACTTCTGTCTTCATAAGAAACCTAAAATGCCTTGCATTTTGGCAAAGCAATTCCCCCCCACCCTGCCTCTTTTTTTGGCTTCTAAATTATTTAAAACAACCAAAGAATGTTGACTGCAGGAACTTTCATTTTCCTATCCATCAATAGTTCCTGGTCTTTTCAAATAAACTAATTTTTCTGAAGGTTTTAAATAGGTCAGCTGATTTCAGAAACAATAAATGAGAAGCATTGTTTTCTTCTATTTCCAACTAAATTCATGGCAAAGAATCAAAATGTGTCCATATCCAATCTACAAATTATCTGTAGCTAAAATATAAGCTGTTTAAGATTAACTAATGTTACCACCTCACAAACGCTTTCTCTACAAGCCTGGGCCTTGCAGAAAGCCATAAAAGGGAAGGAATATAATTTTGTTTGCTGGCACTTACTGAAAAGCTAAAATAGAATAGTAACAGAAATCATATTTGCCAGCTCTAAATGAAGGAGTTGTGAAACATCATCTCAGAAGATTGTAAGTTAAGGTAAAAATGTTGTTTGTAGTCCCTATTCTATTAACTGTATATTATAGGAGGCAAAACTTTTGTTCAACCAAAAATGAAGCAACAGGAAGCAATAAAGTAGATAATTACTTAGATCTAAAAATAATGTTGCTAGATTTATTATTGCTAAACATAATATTGCTAAATATATATCAATAGGGCCAGGGATTTAGCTCAGTGGTTCTGCCGCCTGCCTTGCAAGCGAAAGGTCCTGAGTTTGATCCCCGGTACCAAAGAAATAAAATAAAATAAATACATATATAGCAATATGGATCATTTTTTAAAAAGTAATTTAACTCTTTGAAGTGCCTATGTGCATGTGTACGATTACACATATTTTGCACAATTCACAAGTTTTGAATTACAAACATTTTTAAGGAATTGCAAGGTAAACAGGGAAATTTTGGGAAAATGCCACTTAGCACTCTAAAAATTAATACCAGCTGTGGGATCTCTCTGCTGATATAGTAATGAACATTTCAATTCACCTTAAAAAATGACTCCCTGTGTGAACTACTGCATTATGTCATTACATAGTTGTGGGTTTTCAAGTGTAGCTGTGAATGCTTTATGGAATTATTTTTCATTTCTTTTCTAATTATAGTTTCCAGTCTATGTAATAGGCAAGGGAACATAAATCAATTGATTTCTCTGTGATTTTCAAATAAAGAAAACTAAGCTTTTCTGACATTTTTTTTCTGAAATTGCTATTCTGTCTGAAAAACAAATTTATTTTGAAATTTAAATTCAAATATGCAACCCTTTGTCCAGACATGCATTTAGCTATCTCGCCCCCAACAAAGCTTCCTTCTGTGTAAGAACAATTTCTATGGTTAAGGCTTTAGTCCCAAAGTAGTTTCACAGTAGAAAAATGGTTTTTAAGGAACTTCATACTTATTTTTGTCTTAACTACATTTACAAATGTCTTTTTTTTCTTCTTCCTTGCATTACTCTCACTCACATAGCCTTTAACAAGTCCATTTGTCAGCTAATCCACATCCTATTCCCAGGCTAGATCAAGTCCTTTTACAGGCTGTCTATGGGTTGCCCAGGGTCAGGGAAATGCAAATGTTATGGAAATATGTGCCTGGGCTACATGTTAATAAAAGGTATTTAATGCAATGTGATGAAGCAGCTGGCTTCTGTGTCTCTAAATGCTGAGCTATTATTACAGGTTGGCAGAATGGGTTTAGGCAATAGATGAATTTACAAACAGCACAGTAGGGAAAGTACAAGGAGTTACTTTAGAATCCAAACAGAAAAACATGACTTCTGAACCCTGGGGAGAAAATTTTGAATACTGTCTCCTTCCCCATTTTAGAGGTTTGGCTGACCAGAGCCAAATACCCATTAGCTATTTAGAGAAGTAGATTGTTGTTTTATTAGTTTGAGGACCTCTCCAGACTTCTTTTTTATATGTTCTACAGCTCTAGGCTCTGATGTTTCCTGATTTCTTCAAACATCTGAAAAGGCAAAAACTCTTGCTTTCAGTTCTGTATTGCCATCTTGTCCCACTGGGAATTCTCTGTCAAGCTCAGGTGTCCATGGATTTATTATTCTTTTTAACCCAGTTTTCTACCCTATATTTCCAAACTTAATTTATTGCTTTTAATTTCTATAATGATGACCATCTACATCCTATTAGCAATGTGTCGGATGTCCAGTATTCTTAAAAGAATGATATAATAAGATATAGGAAGAAACTGAGGGTTGTTTTATATTCTACCTGAGAAAATTACTGACACTATATCCGGTTGACATAAATATATGCACTCAATATTCAAGAAATGTCATTTTTTGGCCATCATAATTTCAAAAATTTAATTTTGATTCTGAGATCCCTTCCTATTGGCATGACAGGAAGTTTGACATCATGCATCTTCTATGTCCCCTTCTCATTTCCCCTCCCTTCTCTTCTCACTGGTTTCAGAGTGCAGGAACAGAAATAAAAAGTGATATAGAGCACAAGGACCGGAGTTCAATGGCCGGTACCAAAAAAAAAAAGTGATATAGAAGCAATAGAAACTGGTGCTTTTTCAAGTGTCTATGCAGGACTATGTAATTATTGATGCCTGTATTGACAGATGTCCTATATGATCAACAGAAGCCAAAAATTTTAATTGGTAATTCAATTTTATGTGAATTGTCCCAAATTGTAAATGCTTATTTAAATGATGCAGATTAAGTAAAATATAGCTTGGAGCCAATTTGGTTCAGTGCCCATAGTTTCAGAACTTGTTCCTTGGACTGAATAAATGCCATAAGAGTACCTGCCATCAGGCTATTTCTGCTTTCCATTCTACCCAAAAACAAAAGGTTAGGCCTGGGTCTCTTAACTTTTCAGGGTCATGGGCTCTATGGAAATGCTCGCTTAGATAGTTTCCACTCTACCATTTAGTGATTGCCATTTGTTACAGTGCACTTTGGGCTGTTGTGCACGTAAGTACAACAATGCTAAGTTCATTACAGCAATCAATTAGCAAAATAATTGCATTGGTTCTTAAGAGATGAAATTGAAAGAAGTGGTTGGCATACTATTTTATTTTTTGCATGGACATTATAACTCCAAAACTATAGGGAATATATTAGTAAAAGGAAAGACATTACGAGCTGGATGCCTAATATGTGATGGACTGCCAAGTCCTCTCCAAACTAATAAGTGAGGTTTAAATCTGGACATGGAGCATGGAAGGAAGGGAAAACAAAATTGTAAGAGGTAATGTAAAGCAAAACTGATAGGATTTGCAACCAAGTGGGTACAGAGTGGTTGGGAGGAGGGCAGAGAATATGTATATGTCTAAGATTTAATGATTGTATGGTTAAGAGGATGAATTGTCATTCAATAAAATTTTGATGAATGAAGAGGTAGTTTCAGAGTATCCATACTCTTTATTTTGGACAAATCAGATCACAACATTGCAACTTGAAAAGCTCCACTAGTTCTCTAATGGCACTGAGAGAGATTTTAACACTTTCTAATTGCTCTGAAAAGTATTTTCACATAACATCCTTATTCAGCACCCCAAATGTCCCATGTTCTTCATGTATCTCAAATACACTAAGTTTTTTGCTGTTTCTGAAACATGTGAGGCAAATGTCACAGGTATGTTGTCTGAGTCTGCAAGGCTCACCCTCCTCTTTTGCACCCAGTAAACATATCCAGTCCTAGAGCACTGGCATTGAAGATATTGTCTGGGCAGAGCTATTCCCTGGTCTCCCTGGCAGGGTGATCAATCTCTCTCTGCTATGGTAACTTAAATAATAATCTTGGTTGCTTAAAACTGCCTAGATTTCTCCCAACATGAAATATAAAAATTTCACAGATAATAAAATAATTCTTAGTAGGTGGCTGAATGTAGTAGCTTACTAAATTTTACCTGCTATTTAACATAAACTAGATATTATACTGTGGTTCTGAAATAGCTCTAAAGAGAATATTTCTGATGTGTTAAATTACAGTAGATCCTCAAGTTATGACTGGGCTGACATAGGAGCAATTTGGGTTAGTTAGGTTAATGGACATAATTCTGCCCCTTGTTATCTACAATGTATTCCTAGGTAGACATCCAGATCATAGCTGTATTGACTTACAACCAACTTGAGTTACAACCAGCCTTCAGGAACTGATTGAGTTCGTAAGTCAAGGGTCCACTGTGATTTTGATGTGGTATAAGAATACAAATAATAACTGAATATAATGAGACAAATTGATTACATTTTAAAAGATTATTTTGAGATTTACTGTTATGTTTAGGCAGTAACATATTTAAAAAGTCCAAACATAAAAGCAATATTGAAAATATTGTTATTTGAGAAAAGTAAAATAAAATGAAAGTAGGTTGTTCATTAATTCTTATAACTGACAGGCTTCAATCTCAAGCATTTTATTTTGAATGCAAATATGTATACTCAGCTGATGGGAAAATGTAGCTTCTTGTCATATTTATTATTACTATTTTCAAAATTAAAAATCAGAAATTAATTTCTTTGGATAGAAAGAGCATTTGTGAAACTTTTCAAAGTATTTGTGGTTGTCCTATTATCTGAAGATTCAATTTATTTTTAACTTCTGGAATATTGTAAGTTAAAAAAATAAAATCATTAAGCTATCAAACAAAAAATTTTAAAAATTAGTCTTTTAAGGTGCAGAATAAGGAAAGCAGTCTTTTGCTTAACATATAGTTTTCCTACTGACCTAAATAGGGAAGATTTTCTATGATAAAATAATGACAAAACAAGTCATTTACTATTTTCTGTTCTTTTGGAAACACACAGCTATATGGTTGCCAAATCACGAGCCACCAAAATGTGCCCTTTGGGAGCAGTAGTGAAGGAGCACAAAGCCTGTTAGGAAAGCTATTTTCATTATTATGCTGGTTGCTGGCTGTTAATTGGGCCACTATAAATTATATTCACCATGTTTATAAATTATGTTGCACAACAAAATATTTTCCTGCATAGCAAAACAAAATGCTAAACTGAAAATAATGTTTCACCCTCTATGATTATTTCAGTACTAAAGCTCCTGTAATTTCAAGTATGCACTAATAGAGTAACATAATGATTCTGTTCACAAGGGTTGGTATATGCCTAAAATAGCCTTGTTTTCAACTTTCATTCATCCTTCTCCTACCCTGGTCCTTTGATAACAACTTGAGATAGTATACAAAATTATAGTCATGTAATGGTTTTTTTTTTTTAAGCTGGTAATTTAGTTCAGGAGAAATGATAAGGCTGTACTATTTGTAGTAGTTGAATCACTTTGAACACGTGGCTGACCATCTTCTTTTTTAAGATTGATATGATTATTGTGAACATTAAATGAAGCTGTGTGTGTAGAACACATATTCAGTAGCTGTTGGATTCGTTACCTGAGTGGCCAAAAGGAAATTGAGACCACTTAAATACAGGGAGTGGGAACAGGAGAATGAAGGACAGAATAAAAAGGTATAGATAGTTGCACCCTGCCTACAAAATCCCTTTAGATGTTACTTACTGATGGAGTTAAACAAGCTCTTTAAAATATATGCAATTGTTTATTTCACAAGTGCTACAAGTATATATTTATTTAATAAAATACTTCTTCAGTGGAAGAGTGAAAATAACCCTAAACAGTATTATAATGAGACTTGATTCTCCTTTATCTACTGTGTTGCTAATCTTTAAAAGAAGTATCTTTCCTTGTCAGAACCACACCTAATACCCTTTCTCTGTAAATCTCTCATTCCTAGCAACAGAGAGGACAATAAATGTGTGTGAGGAAATAGCTTATATTTCTATGCTTTCCAGTAGATTTCTCAAGTGGAAACTATGAATGAGAACTATTTTTCCATAGTTGTGAGCTGAGTTTTGAAAAAAATCACAAAGAATGAGCTTGACTGGGTAAGTGAATCCTATACTTTTGATGCTCCTTGTGGTTTTCAGTAGATCCAAGTCTTTTTAGAACCTGTCTTTTTGAGAAGACAGGAGCAGGAAAGGGAGAAGGAGAAGGGAGAAGAAAGGGGCAGGGGGAGAGGAGCTGTGTCTCTAGTCATAAGAATTTTCAGCTGCAATTTGAGCCTTGCATTTGATAATATTTCTTATACACCACCTTTATTCTCTGTTTGACCTGGCCACATTGTGTTAGACACATCATGGTTCTCAACTACATCTCTGACTTTGAACTGGAGTAAACCTGCTCTTTTTATGCTCTTTTCCCTAAAGAGCTTAAGTGCTCACTTCCAGCTAATGACTGTCTTGTGCCCAAGTCAACCAGCTATTCATTCCATCTGCATATCTGGATGCTTATAAAAAATTGCATTCAGCAAAGACTGTGGCTCACTATGGCCAACTCAGAGGCCTCTCTCTCTCTCTCTCTCTCTCTCTCTCTCTCTCTCTCGCCTCTGTACAGGAGTTACTTTATGTCACTCCAAACAAATGAATGATCTCTTTCTCCCTACCCCATTTTCTGTCATTAGAAAACAATGTCCAAGAATGATTTGTGATTCAGCTCTTATAGCAAGGTAAGTATTTATAGTCGTAAGTTAGAAAGCTTAATCAGTTAAGTCTGTACAGAAACCTTGTAATGAGTAGGTGCTGACTTTGACAAACTGGTCAAGATGATGTTCTTCTAAGGAACTGTCCTGAAGAGGCCTATTCAGTGAAGTTTGCTAAATGGAGCAGCTCATTTTTCCTTGCCCTGCTTTTGTCCTTTCACACCCCAGGAAAATCTAAAGAGGTACACAGCTCTCGTTGTCAGTCATTCTGGTGTCTCCCCTAGTCTTACAGCTAGGAAGTATAGTTTTTTAAATGTCCATCTCCCCTCTTCCTGTAGCCATTGATGTCTGCTTAGCATTTTGCTGACTCCAGGGCAGCTGTTCAGGCCCCCAGTGTTTCTGTCTAATAATCTCTGATAGTGTTGGCCTTGCTTATTATGCCTGGCTTGTGTTAATTCGTTCCTTTTGCTTCCATGGGTACTGGGTTTTCATTGCTATTCACCGTTCAAGATTTTCATTGTACTTATCTATGTCCTTGTCTGTATCCATTAAGGATTTAGTTTGCATGTACTAACAAAGCTAGGAAAGGATCCTCTTTTTTCTTTATCTGAGGTAACAAGAAATCTGAAAATAGTTATTGGTGCTGATTCATCAGCTCAGAACATTAGCACTTAGGTCAGTCTGGTCCCTGTAATGTTTGTGATCTTGGGACGTCTGCATTCCAGGCAGACAAAGAAGGACAGGGGAAGGGCCAAGGGAAGACACACTAGCAGAATTGATTTGTCTCTTTAATGAGCTTTCCCCAAACTGCACCCACACCCGCTATTTGCATTTTACTGCTAACAGAAATTTAGTCTTTTACTTAGGTTCTTTGGCCTTTATATAAAATTCTATTTTATGAGAAAGGGTAAAAGGCAGAGTAAGTATATGGTAACCAACATGAAACTTGAGAAACAGTATAAGGCAACTAAGAGAAAAGGTACTTTCTTTTTTTCTATTAGATAGTAAGCTTTTATTCATAACAGAAAAAAAAATAAAGCTTTAGATTTTTAGATTAAGACCTGGGTGTTATGGTTAATTTTATGTGTCAACTTGGCTAGGCCATAGCATGGGATATTTTGTATATCATCAATCTAGATGTATGAAGGTACTTTTTAGATGTAATTAACATTTAAATTAATACTATTTGAATAAAGCAGATAATGCACCATAATATAAGTGGGCCACTTCTAATTAGTTGAAGGCCTTAAGAGACAAGACTAAAGTTCTTTTTTTTTTTTTTGTACCGGGGATCGAACTCTGGTCCTTCCGCAGCAGGCAGTGAAACCACTGAGCTAAGTTCCCGGTAAGGCTAAAGTTCTTAAAAGGAAATTCTGCTTCAAGATACAGCATCAATTGTTCCATGAATTTCCATACTGCTGGTCTTCCTTGTTCTCAAAATCAATTCCTTAAAATAAATCTATTTTATCTCTCTCTTTCTCTCTGTGTGTGTAAATATGCTTCTATGTAGATACATCTGTGTATGTACATATGTACAATCTACTGGCTTTTCTCTGGAGAAACCTAGTATACTGGGTTTGCTCCAGGTTCCAATTTCATAGTTTGAGTAACTTTGGACAAGGTACCTAGGACTAAAGATTAGTTGAATAAACTAAGAATGCTAAGACTTTTGTCAGACCTTGAGTGCGTGTATACATAGAAGATGTTGGGGGCAGGGGGGTAGGATAGTAAAGAGTGTGAAGACATCTTGGGTTTTCTCATCGCTGTATTCTTATTTCAAATGTACTTCATTCCTATTTAGTTGGGTTCTTTCAATTTATTTGTTTGTTTGTTTATTTATTTATTTATTTATTTTGAGACAGAGTCTCACTATATAGTCCAGGCTGGCCTTAAACTCACTATGTAGCCAAGCCTGGCCTCAAACTCAAGGCAATCCTCCTGCCCCAGCCTCCTAAGTGCTGGGATTACAGGCATGTGCCACCACTCCCTGCACTGGGTTTTTTAATTTTAAAAATTGAGCTTTTCCATTGAATTGTATTTTAAAATAAGTCTGATTAAATAACACACAAACTGATCTTTAAATTCCATTCTAGTTGGATAGTTAAATGTAGATTTGGTTTATGATATGCTGGGATTTCCAACTGGTAAGATCAATTGGAACTATGAGTGAAGGGACTGATCCAAAGTAGATAGGCTTCCCCCATATTATCCAATGCTCCACGTGACATTGTCCTAAGAAGTGTTCTAACTCAGACTCAATTAGTGTAAGTATAGAAGGGATTCAGAGTCATGGGCAGGGAACAGCAGCAAGAATTTCAAGGTTGAAATCAGGTGCATACTGATGTCATGAGTTAAAGCCATCATTTGTTTTAGTCTGAGGCTCCACAACTAATTCTCTGTCATCTACCTGAGTTGTTGGAGATGATTCTGATACACTAGCCCTAAGATTAAATTTCTTCAGGCACCAAAGGGTTAATCTTGATCCCCAAGTCTGTTATCATGAGGAAGCTAAATTAGGCAAGTAAGATCTGATGCTAAGTCCTCATGACCTTTTCATTGCCTGAGTGTCTTTGTCCACAAGAGAAACTCAGTAGAAATCTTATAAAAAGATTAAATAATTCCACTGTAACACTATAATTCAAAAATCATCACCAAAGGTCAACAACGTACTACATATAAATATAGGCATGTTCTTAAGGGGATATTCTCATTGAATCTGGGGTCATCAATGTTTAGGAGATTATTGTCCTTCAGAAGCAAATCCTTGTCTTTCCAGCTCTAAGAACAGTTATAGAAAAAGACATTAAATTAACAGAAGAATTAATAGATGGTGTCTTAGACTATCTTACCACACATTTTTTTTTTAACGAACTACATGGAAATACTCCACAAGGAGAAAAAAAGGCCATATTATCCTGATATGGTGAAATATAATACAATAGTTTATTATTGAAACTGACTCAATTATTGACCCACATTAGTTCTCTGTGAAATTTGACCATCCTATTTTCTTGCATATCATGTAATACCTTTATGAGGTCTGGTTTTTACCAACTATCAAGATATAGCTTAACAGGGGATTTAGCTCAGTGGTTTCGCTGTCTGCTGCGCAAGCACGAGGACCTAAGTTCGATCCCAGGTACCAAAAAAAAGATATAGCTTAACATTTATTACTTAAATTTTGTAGCTGTATATGTAATTAAGAGCCTGATTTTCAGTATATATTTTATTTTAGTTTAGTTAAAAGGATCTAGTTTCAAGTCCTAAGTATGAATACTTATTGTGTGACACTGAGCAACTTGCTTAATTTCGTAAACTTCAATAATTTTCTTCATGTCTTAAATAGGGATAATAATACCACTCATTTATTGATAGTTGCCGAGTTGGAAGATTATATGTAAAATGCTTGAACAAGGGCCTGACACACTGTGAGAATTTGAGAGTTTGATAAGAGTTGGTTATAATGTTTATATTTTAAAACCAAACCATGTCTAGGTTTAATAGATACAAATTGCTTCTCATTTCAAAATATTAGTGAAATCTTGTAAGGGTATGATTACAATCATCGCCTATGTGTAGAATTTCTTGTTTGTACATGAAACACAATATTTGGAAAGCATTGTAGCTTTTCACTCTGACTTAGGGGAAATGTTCTCATGAAATGAAAAAGTCATACTTCAGATCAATAAATACAGGAGCAGAGAGGCAATGAGGTCAGGGAAGCTGGTGTGAAGAATGAAGAGTGAGGGGCCACAAGGGAGGGAGGGCGACGCTGCTCTTTGGCTTTTGGGACAATTGGCTCCAGCTAATCGGAGCTACACTCCCCTCTGGGTTAATGCACATTTGTGGGTCAGGTCTCCCCTCCCCACAGCCACTGCTGTTATTCAGGCTCCTGTCTTCATAGTAGAACCCTCAAGATGGCCTCAAGGTGATTTTCATACGAGCACTTTCAAAGTACCTGGAAGTTAATAAATTGCAACTGTTAATTTCTTACTTATAATTTAGGAATTCATACTCTAAAGGATCATAATTAAGAAATGGGGGCAGGGAAAGTTGTAAAAGACAAGAAGCTTAAGGAAGCACCAAAATTAAAATTTAGTTCCATGGCCTAGAGATAAATTTTGAATTGCTAAATACTGGGGGATGAAGTAACTGGTTTTTAGCCAGCGTCAAACGTCTTAAAGCTGAAACTGAAAGCAAGGAAACAACCATAGGAGAAGCTGAAAATGGGACCTGCTTATAGACCCTAGGCTAGCTGCTTGTACTAGTGAAGAGACAGGCATTTTCTCAAGCAGACTGGCATTGTTGGTGCTCTTTCAAGCTAAGAAGCAAGCCAGGGCCTGAGCTGCAAGTCTGAAACTTATATCGTTGAAGAGCATTCTGATCAATACCTCTCATCTATTCTGCTCTGACAGGAAGTCTGTCTCTGTTTTTGTATTTAGCTTTCATCATTACTCATTTAACAATAGCTGAATTGCTCACAAATCTGTATTTAACGAACATTTACTGTACTTTTTTTTCTCTTTACTTTTACTCTACTACATTGTTATTCTACTCTCAGAGGCAACATAAGTTTTAACTTCATACCTGCAACTAAGATTCTAACAGCTCTTTTTTTAAAACCCCCCTTGTTACTTGCTCTGATGGAAACTGTTAATCTCAGCCAAGAAGTGTTATGTAATTAAAAGGGTAGCTTTCAATCCATGTGGGTGTTTTATGGTGGGAAACCCTCAAGCAAGAATTTTATAACAGACAAGAAGTCTCAAGGTCAGTGTATTAATAGTAATGTTGGAGTCTTTTTGTGAGAAGATTTCATAACATGCTGCTATTATTACTATTCCTTCCTTATTTCCATTCTGAGTGACAGTATAATGATGTTGAAAGAATCTAAACTCTTGGGCCACACAAGACCATGTGTGAATTTGGATCTTCCCACTATCTCATTTTAACATTGAATAGATGATTTGATCTCTTGAAGTATCAGTTTTTCCCTTTATGAAAGAGAGATGGTACCCATTTTGGAGAACTGTTAAAATGAGCTAAAAAAGTATATGCACATGACACTCAATAAATTTTTATCATTTTCATTATCCTTGTTATAATGAATCATATTTTTATATTGCAAAATCACTATAAAATATTGAAAAAGTAGAGCTCACAAAGCACAGAATTTATACAATATATATAATAGTGGTGATGCCTAGTTCAACTTCCAGAAATCTTGGCACTTAATTTCTTTCAAATTTTTCTAGTTATTTAACTGCAAAATGAAACGCAGCTCTTACTCTCAATGCAATACAAACTTAGTATGAAATACAGAGAAAATACAGGAGAGGAAAATTCAATGACTGTCTTAAACATGATAAAAAGTTAAGAGAAAATTGAATGGATAGATCAGCAAAGGATTTAATAGCCTTGTAAATACTTAATATGGGAATAGCATGAAAAGATGGGACTTTGGGGTAGAAGAACCTGTCTGACAGAAAATATAGAAAACAGGCATGTTTGGTGACAAAACTGTAAACATGTTGTAGACCAACTTTTTCAAATTTCTTTAGCAGATCAACCTTCTTGCCAAATAAAATGTTATGTAGAACTCTCCTATAAAATATTTCAAACCAAAAATCACTTAGAATAAAGTGGTTTTTTTAGAAATTAAAATTTTACACAGGTCTTCGTGTAGTATTCTGGTCCAAGACACCTCGTCATTTGAATCCACAGGTATTAGATGGTGGTTGTAGTCTCAGTATACACTGCACTTGAACCAAAACTTTGTGGAACTTCTAATGAATTTGGATCATCATGGTCTCAGTGAATTGATTTGAAAAATACTAGAGTAGTGGATTTGAAGTACGTTCTGACAAGTTTGTCCTTAACTCAGCTAAAACTGAGAGTCTTCAGGGGCTTCTTATTGTGAGAATGACAGGATGGCACTTTGTAGTACAATTAATATTATAAAATAAATAGGATGAACTGGAAAAAGTAAAAGTTGAGATAAAAACATCTTTTTATTATCAAGCTGCCAAAATAGTGTATAGGAGGCTGATTCAGGACCCCAAATTATGGTGAATTAAAATGAGTTATTCATTGAACATTCTAGTTTAAATTAGAGCTTTATTATCTAGAGAGAGACCTCTATTTTAATTTTTCAGTATTAATAGCACTGTAGCTAATATTACCTGTACATTTTACACATCTAGTTTTCCAAATTTAAGATCTCCAGAAATGCACTGTCACACAAGAAATGGAAACTTTTTAAATTGTTCTGAAAGGTGGACTTTTAGAATTATTTTTGGAAAATATCTATCTGAAAAGAATTTCTTTTTCATTTCTGTTTTCTTTAGGGTTCTTTAGCTCTTGGCCCATATTCTTAAAAATATCTATCCTATACTCTTACATTACTCTTTCTCATGTGAAATGCATTAGGTGTAAATCACATGCCACTTTTAAGTACATAAAATAATAATGGTTTAAATTAATCCAGAACCTTTAATTTCTGTTTCTATTTTTTGTTATATCAACCTAATATAAGACAAGATTACATTTTTTTCCTTAAAATCTCTCCTAAAGAGTAGATTTTTCATATGATTCTGAAACTAGAGCTTAGACAGCTAAGTTTATAATAGTTTCATGTAAGGCTCTAGAAGTCAGAGGCAAATATTTTTGAAAACATAAATACCTATGTCTGAAGGTTTTACAACACTTCATTTATCAGTCATCACCAAGAAGAGTGATATTCCTGATAAGTGAAAATTCCAAATAGCGAATGCTAACCACTTCAAATGCTTTGCTTTTCCATTTCAATCATTTTGAAGAAAATCTTACATAATGCATTCCACATTGCCTTGCTATTGGAACAACAGTATTATTAACAACATTTTCTTAATACTCTTTTTCAAAATTCAGATTCCTTCCTGATCTTCTATAGCCATCTTAATTTTCAAAATGCTTGTTTTCTTCAGATCTCATTTGCTACCACTAGTTGGACCTCATAGAACATCAAAATAAACAATAAACAAGAAAGATTGTTACAGTTGCATACAATGTTAAAATCAAAAATAAATGATAATCATAAAGACCACCTTTATGTGACAGACATGTAGCAATCAGAGATATTTTATTAGTATCCTTAGAGACTCAATTGGTTGAGGCTATTTGATGATGATTTTTGATTAAATGGAATATTACTGCAATTTCCTGGAATAGTTGTAGCTTATTTAGACTTGATTCTAGCTGATTTATCTTAAAAGACATGATAGGGTGGATATAGGAAAATCATCTCACTGTATTAAATAAAGTAACCATTGTTTTGAGAGGTATGGCTGCTTGGAAATATATCTGCTCAGGAGAGGATATCTTACAAGCTGTAACAAGAAAAGTTATTTTCTGGTGAGGCATCCTTATACTCCTATTTTACCCCAAACTACTTCATATTGTGGTTCTTGTGTTATTTCCTTAAAAATCTTTCTACCACTCTAAATTTTAAAAAGTTTTATGCCATAGGGCATGTCTATTTTTTAGATACAGCATAGGTACCAAAAATATGGATTTACTTTTTGCTTGTACTTGAAAAAAATTAAGATCAGTTGAAAACTAGACAGATGGAAGAAATTAAAAGACAATGAAGAATAATTCATAACTTCTCTGTAATTCTAATCCTTCAGGACATCCAAACTCTCTCCCTCCCTCCCTCCCAACACTCTTCCTTGCCCCTTACCGAGAGAGAGAGAGAGAGAGAGAGAGAGAGAGAGAGAGAGAGAGAGAGAGAGAGAGAGAGAGACCTTCTGCTAAGCTGTACATTATGTCTCTACCTCTCTTCCCTAACTTTCAGGTCTCCTTTCCAACACTTCTGAACAATGGCTCTCTGTTCCACACCAGCCAGTTCATGGTGGTCTTCTCATACCATGGAAGCTCTCTTCTGTACTTTCTTTCATATTTCCAGTAAGTCCTTGGCTCTGACCACCTGTGTCTCAAATCCCACAGCAGAAAGAAAAGGACACTGAATGTATTCATTATTTTGCCTTTGAAACCAAAGGTTTACAAACTTAAAAGTGACAAAAGGCAGTGGGAAAACCCCATAATAGCTCACTTTCATCATTTCCTAATGTGGGCTTAATATAAAGCTAGATCTTCTATATACATCTTTTATAACCCTAACGAAAAGGCATTTTAGGGTAGGAAACTAAAGTCTATGCAGGTTAAGTAGTGTATCCAAAGTTACAAAAAAGAACACTGTAGGTCCAGGATCAAAACCAGGTTGTCCTATCCCATGGTACTGTCTCAGAGCAAGCAGGATCATCGTGTTTTCAGGTCCTGCCTTTCATTGCAACAAAGTTTCCATTTTCAGAAGCTACCTGGCATTTCCATAAAACTCCATCTGACAAGCTTTATTTCTCTAATTGCGCAAGCCCTTTTTTTCCAGGCTCTATAAGCTTTTGCCTGTAAAGTTACAAATAGCTACATATGGAAACCTGCTTGATACACAGCAGCCAGCTTGATCCAGGGCAACATTTTAGTAAGGAACTTGTAAAAAAAGACTGAAAGCTCTGGAACAGACTGGAATTTCAAGCACTGTGATCAGATTCTTGGAAGATATTTGGGGGTGAAGGTATTTACTGGAGACAAACAGAAGTTAGAAATATACTTCTTGAGATTTTTATAATCCAACCTTTCTTATTCATGTAATGACAATTCCTACCCAATGGTAGTGGTGAACGAATTGCTTTACTTTAGCCAGGTGTAGTGACACATGTCTGTTATCCCAGCACTCAGGAGGCTGAGGCAGGAGGATTGCCATGCTTTCAAGACTAGCCTGGGCTACATAGTGGGCAAAGATAGCCTGAACTACAGAGCAAGAGCCTGTCTCAAAATAAATAAATAAATAAATTAATTAATTAATTGCTTTATTTAGCAAGGAAGAGGGATGAAATGGTTCATATTATTTAAAGTGTTTGTTGAACAATAAGGAAAAACCAGGAAAAGTGTAAGGCAGACAGGAGGACATGATAGCTGAATGAAATGTAGAAAGGAAAACAAATGCAATAGATTTTCTTTTTACTAAGTTTCTTGCCACGACATGAGCCAGAGGTAAAATAAGACTTTATGCCTATAAATGACAAAGCAATTTTCTTCAGTCTGCTGTATTTATCTAGTATAATAGACTGATTTTTTAAATTGCAGTTGTCTAATAAAATATACAGTATCTGCATGTGCCAGCATGTGTATTGCTGCTGAGAAACTAATTTTTTTTTTCTTGCTTAATTTAAATTTAAGTAGCCACATGGGGTTGATTGCTATTATATAGGACAGTGGGGCTGGCCAAATAGAGATTGAAATCATTTCTACACCTTTCCTTCTTCCCAAATGAATTGTGTTTGTGTTGAGTTTGTTATTTTTTCTAAGAATTATAAAGGATTTGAGGTTAGACTTTTTGTTTTTGTTGGTTTTTTTTGGGGGGGGGGTGGTTTGGTTTTGTTTTTGGTACCAGGGATCGAACTCGGTTCCTTGTGCTTGAGCAGCAGGCAACGAAACCCCTGAGCTAAATCCCCGGCCCAAGGTTATACTTTTTGTAGTTCAACTTAGCCTATTTCTGGGGGAAGTCTCAAGTTGGTGACGTAGATCAGGTGGCAAGACAGAATTAGATCCTGTCCACTCACAGTTCCAATTCTTTGTGGTGGTACCTGCAGTTTCAGGAAATTATAAGAATAAATTTCAAACATCAGTCTTACATTATTATAATTTGTATTATAATCAATTGTAAGATAATTATTTCAGAAAATTTAACGTTGTTAAGTGACTTTTACTTCCTCTTCTACAAGCTATATACATCATCTTTGTTTTCAACTGAACTCGAGTTGTTGGGACAAAAGTTTTTTGTATGAAAAATTCTTGAAACCTTGGTTTAAATGTATCTAAGAAGTTAGATGGTTACTGCTCATTCCAAATCTGGAAGCAAATAGCACTGCACATATAATTAGGCAAAAATTATCCATTTTTTTTTTACCCTAGAAGATGTGAAATATAGAACTGTTACCAAAATTGATATTAATGTAATCATCATTATATTACTGTTGTGTATAAACACCATATTTGGAGTAGTACTCTGCTACAAGGAAAGATAAACTTGAGGCATTCATAGGTAAATGGATGCACAGTGAGACTATAATATTAGGTGAAATAAATAAGACCCACAAGTTTAAATACTGCACGGGTTCCCTTGTGTGAGAAACCCAAAATATAATAAAGAGCAAAATAAAAGATAGATAACAGGAAATAGAGAGATCCTTTTCAAATGAGAAAGGAAAAAAGAGATGGGGAAGTAGAGGGAAAGGAGATGGAAAAAAAAGGAAATCAAAGTTCTGCAAATGAGAAGAGGACCAAAAGTTGAAGGAAGCAGAGAGGAATGAAAGGGTAGAAGTTGAAAAAAGATTAAGATGTGCTATGTACATGTACCAACTCCCTGCAATAAATGTAATCATTATGTGACTCAAATATGTATTAATATAAAAGAAACACTCTAAAATAAAAATATAATCATCATGATGAAGCATTAATGAACATGTAACTTAACAACTTTGTCCTATTTGAATCTGAAAATTCAGATTTTATGGGATGCAAATGGCAAAAAGATCATATCATATCAGTGGTTTTTATGTTATTCATATATCCAAAATACAGTTCAACTAAAAACTCAATTTTAAGTGCAAAATGAAGATATACTCTGGGTCCTAAAATGAGAAAAATACCCAAATGATTTTTGGTATTGACCTAAGCCTTCATTCAAAAACATTCATTGTAGTAATCATTTTTCTCATCACTGAGACACAATTCCTGATGTCCACAACTTAAAGAAGTTTAATTTGGTTCACAGTTTTGGCCGATTTAGTCCATCATTAACTGGCTGCAGGGCATGAACATCATGGCAGAAGGTCATTCGGGAGAAAGGCTGCTTAATTCATGGTGGCTGAGAATAAAAGAAGGGGAATGGCTCCAGAGATAGAGATGTGAGAGATTATATATAGAGCCAATGCTGCACTTCCATAATCTTCCCAGATATACTCAGAAATCCATCTGATCAATCTTCTGAGACGTTCTCAAGACAATCAAGTTGACACATTAAAGATTAACCACCACATTTCACACTTTATCAACTCCACACCCAAACGTATCTCCTTAAACCACACTTAATCTCCAAATAAATATAATAACAAGTTAATAATGCTACTTAACATGTTGCTTAATGACTAACCTGCATAAAATCAGAACACAATAATTCCTTCCCCAAATTCTCAATAGTTTGGGTATTTTTCAAATACTCAAGTGAAATTCTCTTTTGAGATTCAAGGCCAACTTCATAACTGTGAACTTCATAAAGATCAAGAACAAGTTACATAATTCCAAGGTACAATAGCACAGGACAAACATTCACATTCTAAAAGAGAGGAATGGGAGCAGATAGAAAACAAATAGGATGCAGTTGTTGATTCTTTGTGCTAGTTCCTGTGCCACTGAGGTTTTGTTTATATAGTCTTTTCCTACCCCAATGTGTTCAAGTTCTACAGAACTTATCTTCCAGCAAGTTTAGTGTTTCTGTTTTAATATTTAGATCTTTAATCCACTTTGATCTTAGTTTAGTACATGGTGATAGATATGGGTCTAGTTTTAATCTTTGGCAGGTTGAAATACAGTTTTTCCAACACCATTTATTAAATAGCCTATCTTTCCTCCAGAGAGGGTGGTTGGCTCCTTTGTCAAAGATGAGGTGGCTGAGTATGTACGGAGTCATTTCTGAATCTTCTAATCTATTCCAATGATCCTCGGGTTTGTTTCTTTGCCAGTACCATGCTGTTTTTGCATCTGAAATGAACAGACATTTCTCACACAAAGAAGTAAAAGCAGCAAATAAACATATGAAAAAATGTTCAACATCACTGGTCATTCGAGAGACGCAGATAAAAACAACACTGAGATTCCACCTCACCCCAGAAAGAATGGCTGCTATTAAGAAATCAACCAATAACAAATGCTGGCTGGGGTGTGGGGAAAAAGGAACCCTGCTCCACTGCTGGTGGGAGTGCAAACTGGTGCAACCACTCTAGAAATCAGTATGGAGATACCTCAAAGAACTAGGGCTAGAGGTCCCATTTGACCCAGCTATTCCCCTGCTGGGTATCTTCCCAAAGAATTAAAAGAATCATACCACAGTGATATATGTACACCCATGTTTATAGTGGCACAGTTTGTAATAGCTAAAGCTTAGAAACAGCCCAAGTGCCCATCAACTGGAAACTGGATAAAAAATGGTTTTTTTTAATAAAATGGAGTACTACTCAGCCATAAAGAACGAGAAACTAGAGACATTTATAGCTAAATGGATGCATATTGAGGCCATACTTTTAAGTGAAATAAATAGGACACACATGTAAATACTGAATAGTTTCTCTAGTGTGAGAAACTGAAAGTGTAAATAAGGATTAAAATGAATAATTGATAATTTGAAATAGGAAGAAAAGATCCAAAGTGGTAGAGGAAGTGGGAGGGGAAGGGGAAAAGAAAGAAGGGAAAGGAAAAATTATGAGAAAAGGAAAAAATGGAAACAAAGTCTTTGTAAATAGGGAAAGGAGCACAGGGAATGGGGAAAAATAAGAACCAAGATATATCATGTACAGGTACAAGCACCCAATGATAAATGTAAATGTACTGTACACCTAAAATGTACCAATAAAAGAATTTAAGCAAAAAGAAAGAAAGAAAACAAATAGGACCAAAACAAGACTGGAATCTAGCAGGAAAATACATAAATTATGCAGCTCCATATCCAGAATTTAGGGCACATGGCGGAGGGATGTGACTTCCAGAAGCCTTGGGTGCCCTCTCCCCTATAGTCTTGCCTACTGAAGCTCACATGACCTCTCTGTTAAACTAGTTCTATTCATAGCCTGCATCGTTCCTTGGCAGATGCTCCAAGTTCCTGGCATCTCCAGTTTCCTGGGGGTCTTCACTATAACTTCATCTTCATTCTCATAAATTCACATACTGCTCTCTCAAGGTTCTTTGCCTGGCTTCCTAGGCCCTCCTTTGAGAACTAGGTGGAAGCCTCTCTAACCGCACAATGCCTGCATTGTTCATGGCAGTAAAATCAGCATCACAGAGATGATACCAAAGTTTTCTGCCAGCTCAGAAGCCAGACTTATTGGACCATGACAGCAATAGCCTCTCAGCACATGGATGGCTAAGTACAGTAAAATGAATCCCAGGGCACCAATTCTCTAGATGACCTTTCTCAATTAGGGGGCCCAGGGACACTCTTCTCAACTGAAAGTTTTATACTTTCCCACTTTCGAGCCTGGGGTGGGTCAAGTCTTGCTAATTCCTGAAATGCTCTACTACTCCTGCACAAAGCACTTGGTTCTTTTTTAGTAGTGTTAATCTCTTCAACAGCAATACCTCCTTTGGCCCTAACTTTACAAGGGTTTCTTCTTAGTCAAAACTTAAGTTTTCCAAATTTTTCTGTTGTGGTATTTGCCCCCAGTTGTCACTATAAATCTGTCTGAAATTAGCCAGCAGTACTCATGCAACAGTCTGAATTTGGGGTCACTTTGAAATTTCCTCCATCAGATCAATTAGTCTACTTCTCTTAATCTCGAAGTCTCCCACAAACTCTTGTGATATGGGCAAAATGCACACAAATCTTCTGCCAGAATGTAACATATGAGGCATGTAGTCTACCTGCTAATGTAGTAATTGTTCCCAACTAATACCTTTTGAGTCTGGCCTTTACTGTCTGCATTCCTATTGCATTCTGGCCTTCTGAGATCTGACCAGAATTACCTATCAGGTTCTGCTTATAGTACTATAAAGCTTTCTAGCCTGTATCTCCAAGCCTTTCCAAACTACTCCAACAAACCATTTCCAAGGGCTTCTAAACCACATGATTAGGTACAGTCATATGAAGGACCCTACTTCTTTGATATTTGCTGTATTGTTTACTTTCTTGTCTCTGTGACACAATACCTAACACTCACAACTTAAAGGAGAGTAGTTTTGCATTGATTCAGTCACACTTTCAGTTTTCTGCAGTACAGTTAAAGATTGTATTATTGTTTTCTTGACCACGTTAAAATAAAACAGATACATGTAAATCATACAAAGATTTGAATTTTGCTTGAGTTGTCTTAGTCACAAAGAGCCTAAAAAATCTAACTGAATCACTGATGAATTACAGCTTTTGTAAGGGTGAATTTTACTCAGTAGACTCAGTAAAGGACACCTCACCACTGTGTTTTAGTCACCTTTTCCACCTTAGGACAAAACATCTGACATGTACCACTTACAAGAAGAGAGATTTATTTTGGCTCATGGATACAGTCCCTCATCTGGTTCAAGGCAGAAATGGCATGAGAGAAGAGCCTGGCTGGAGGAAAGCTGGTCATGTCATGGTGGCCAGGAAGCAGAAAGAAAAAGGAGAGACTGGGAAGGGAGTTCTACCTTTCCAGGTCACACCACCAGTGACCCACCTTTTTCAGTTACCTCTTAGCAGCACATCTGCTATGGCTTTATCAGTGGAACACAATGGCACTGAGTCCAACTACCAGTGGAGTCCTTGTTCCCAGCTGAAACCTCTTGAGCCTAACCTTTAATGTCTGGATTTCTTTGAGCATTTTTGTCTTCTGAGCTCTGTTCAGAATCTCCCACTGGCTTACAGAATTCTAGAAATTTTCTAGCCAGCATCTACAAAACCCCAAACTCCTCCTGTGAACCAGTTCCAAAATTTTCTACCTATTTCATAATGTCTAGTGTACATTCTAATGTCTAGTATACATTTTGGTCCTCACTTATACTTTTGGTTTCTCACACCAGAGAAACAATGTGATATTTACACATATGTGTTCAATTTATTTCACTTAAGAGTATGGACTCAAGGTGTATCCATTTACTGAGAAATGTCTCAAGTCTATCTTTCTTTATGGCTAAGTATACTCCCTTGTATATAAAAAAACACATCTTCTTTATCCATTCATTAGTTGACGGGCATTTGGGCTGTTTCCAAGATTTAGCTATTACAAATTGTGCTGCTATAAACATGGGTTTGCATTTTGTATATATCATTGTGGTATGATGTTTTTAATTCTTTCAGAAAGATACCAAGAAGCAGAATAGCAAATGGAACCTCTAGTTTAGTTTTTTGAGGAGTCTCCACACTGATTTCCATAATAGTTGCACCAGTCTACACTCCCACCAACAGTGGAGAAGGGTTACTTTTTCTCCACAGCCCCCCCAGCATTTGTTATTGGTTGACTTCTTGATAATTACCATTCTTCCTGGAGTGAGATGGAATTTCAGCATTGTTTTAATTTGCATTTTTCAAATGACCAGTGATGTTGAACATTTTTTATATATTTATTTGCCATTTTTATTTTTTCTTTTGAGAAGTTTCTTTTCATTTCACATGCCCATTTTTGGACTGGGTCTTTATATTGGGGGGGGGTCTGGTTTGTTTTTTTTTGGGGGGGTGCTTTATATATTCTAGATATTAGTCCGTTAAGGAACAGCTGGCAAAAATTTTTTTCCCACTCTGGGTTGTCTCTTCACTATGTTGATGATTTCTTTTGCTGTGCAAAACCTTTTTAATAAGATCCCAGTTGTTTGGCCGGTGATTTAGCCCAGTGGTTTCACCGCCTGCTGCATAAACGCAAGGACCCGAATTCGATCCCCGGTACCAAAAAAAAAAAAAGAAAAGATCCCAGTTATTGATTCTTTGTAATATTTCCTGTGCGATCAGGACTTGGCAAGGTTACCCAGCAGTTTTCCAAAATCTTCTAAATCATATAGTCAAGTATAGCAACAGCAACAACTCCACTTCTCTGGTACCAAAAGCTCTGGTTCGGTCAGATTGAGAATCTTCTGTAGTATGGTTAAAGACTTTACTGTTTTCTTGAGCAAGCTAAAGTGAAACAGATGCATGTAAATTAAACAAAGGTGTGAATTTTGTATACGAGTAGACAGAGGCTAAAATAAATATTTCTTTATTGTTTAGTTAAGAGATGTTAAATATATACATCCACTTTGGTGGAGGAGGTTGTCCTTTTCTCATTTTGCTGATTAAAATTCATTATTGAGAAAGATATAATTCATCAACAATTCAGAAAAATTATTCTAGGCTCTTTGTGTAACATTTATTAAATTTTCAACAAAAACAGCATAAATTCTTGAACAAGGAGTATACTTTAATACATTTCTTCAATCTCAGTATCTAAATGTAATTTTACAAGATATATATAAAAATATGATAAAATAATATGATGAATATGATAACATGAAGAATATGATCAATACACAATATTGTAACTGAAAATTATTGAAAATTGTTTGTAGTTTTCAAAATTGCCCATAGTAACTGCCAATTTCTGAAGTGTCCACTGACTTTCTCAAAAAAATGTGCTGCCTGTACAATTTAACCAGATATGTATATGGATATATATGTATATATATATATATGAATCATGTTCATTTACAAATATGTCACTTTCATTTAAAAGTAGACTTAAATTATACTTAATATTATATTAAAATTTTTGAAAAAAATCCCTAAATGTTTTAGGGTAATTCTGCAGTCAAGAATTTAAGTGTAGTTTATTCTCAACTTCCTCAATTTACAAATATTAAACTGAAGTCAAGAAAGGTTATGTATCTTTTTTCTTTATATTAAAATTTAAATCTAGAAGGAATTGAAATAATAACAAAATAAACACCTCTATAATTTTCATTAATTTTTTTTAATATTTAAAAGACAAATGTTTTTGGTCTCTTTTCCTGATCACAGGCATGCATGCGTGTGTATGTGTGGGAATTTTTTATTTAATTACTTGCTTTTGAACAATATGATAATGTTGTAATATTTTACAATGCATCTTCTAACAAGGATGAATTACATAGATAGGAAATAATATAGAACTCTTATCGTATTGAGAATCATGTGAAATTATACTACCCTGCTATTATTAATTTTAAATTAGATATATTCATTGAGATAGTGATCTCAAGATCTCATCATTACAAAGGACTACGTTCCATTTACAATTTTGAAAAGTTATCTGTGGAGTGATATTTTTAATACTCTGTCCTCTAGAAACTTTCACCGATTGGCTTGTATATCTGTGATATTGTTGTGTAAATTACATATTACATTGGGGGTTACAAAATGGTAATTTTTCTAACTCAATCACTCCTTGTACGTTTATTGGTAATATCCCTCTCTAGGGAAGACAACTTTTGTTTTTCAGGTCTCATTTCCTTTCCTTCCACACTATTGTCGGGAACCACTTGATCAGTTTCTCCTTGTACAGAGATCTCTCTGTGTCACGCACACTCCTCTCCTTCAACATGGAAAATACTTCATTCATGAACAACATCCACCATCTTGCCCATCCTAGACATGCCTTTAGAACTACTTGGCCCATTGTTCTCTAAAGGGCTGAGAAATTATTAGATCAGGGATTCAGAAGAAGGAAAAAGATTGTGAGTTTAAAATCAACAGCTCTACAGTGTAGTAGAACCAATAGTCAGGTCTCAGGGTTAAAGGTGAGGGACAAGTTATTTCTTTATTTATCTGCTTACTTAGGGGTTGACAATTTCAAACATAAAAGAAGCAGAACAAAAGGAAAATAAACGCCTAAGTACCCATCTTTCAATTTCAGCAAACTCTTTAATATATTATCAAATTTACTTCATCTACTCTTCACTCCACTTTGTTGTTGTTGCTGTTGCTGCATTTGTTGTTATTGTTGTTGATTGGTGCAAATGCCATGCATGAGGCCATTCTGTGCTTACACATGTCAGCATGTAACTTAAAGTTTGTGCTGGCACAATTGTATAATAGTCCCCCTAGATTTCTGGACCCTGGAATACACACATCTTGTCCCACTTATTCAACCAAACACTGACCTAGGGACTGCTTTAAAATATTTTGCAAAAGTAATTAAGATCCTTAGCCAATTGGTCTTAACATAGGATATTTATCAGTGTGGACTCAAACTAAACACATGAGCCCTTCCAATGTAGGTCTAAAGATCAGAGATGGAGCAACTCAGAGATTCCATACCTGTGGGGGATTTGACACGCTAGATGTTCTTCATTGCTAGCTGGAAGATTGAGGGGGACAAGTGACAAGGAATGTGGCCAGGAGCTGAGGCAGCCCTTAGTGAAAAATAAAAAAATCGAGACTTCCATGACCAAGCCAAATGGAACTGAATTCTGTCCACAACCCGTATGAGGCTGAACACTACTTCAAAGGGGGAATAGAAAACACAAAAGATGCTTTGATTTTAGCAGCTTAAGCCCCTAACCAGAAAACCTGGTTATATTCTGTGAGAACCCTGATCCATGGAAATAAGAGATTATAAATTTGTATTATTACGTTTTGTAAAGTTTGTAGTAATTTGAAACTATGGAAAACTAGGAGAACTATAATAGAATTTATACATGTAAGAAAATAATCTTGAAAATATAGCCACCATGCCATTGTGACCTCTAACAAAATTAATAGCCACTATTTACTATGTGTGATGTGTGATGGATATTAAAGGAGTTGTAGTCTTGGCAATTATGACACATGTTAAATAGGTTTTCTTGAGCCAGTCAGTAAAGGTAACAAGAAGTACAACCTCATAACCTATGACCTTATAACATAACTATAAAGGACTCAATTCAAGAAACTAAAATAAACTTTTAGTTCACAACCCAATAAAATTTAGTCTCTTTGTATTTCTGAAATTAATCAGTTAAAGAGTTATGACTAAATGACTGTGGGGCCTAAATTTCTTAGAACATGTTAAATCATGTCATTGCTAACTTCCTGTTTGATGAGTCGCAGCAGTTTACATAATTTCAATGAGTCATTCATTCTAAAAGTTTTAAAGTGTGTGTCATTTGTATTACATATTACTTATTTGCTTCTCTTCTTTCAGTCTCTTTTATATCTTAACCCTTTCTTCAACCATGCCTTATACTTCAAGATTCAGTTCTTTTAACTGAAATGTATAAGGAACAAAATACCTAATGAAGAAATTCCCAAATGTTAAGTTTTTATTCTGATCATATACAAGAACCAGTTATATTTTTTTTCTGAACTTAATTTAGAATTTTATTTCCAAATTAAAAAGAAACTGGTCATTCTCTTAATACTTCTGTTGCTTTTGACTCAAATTACCTTGTGAATTTTGATCTCTTGATCCTCCTCACACAATGTTATCCCAAGGGATATTTTTAAATTATGACTACACATCTTCCTCAAATCTTCATTTGCCCAACTAACTTCCTGAAGTATTATAGGTTTTCCTTTAAAGACTTCTACAGGTCTTATCTCCTGTTAGAAGCTTTCCATGGTTTTGTAGAAATTCTTGATGTATCTTACCTGTAGCATAAGAATCACTAATACTTAAATCCTGAAGACACATAATTACTGATTTCCAAGTCTCTCACAAGCTGTGGCCCATCCTGGTTCAGAGAAAATATTTTCTGTATGTTAACAACAGAAGTTATGGCAGTTGCTTTAAACATAGAGCAATCTCTATAGCCACAAAAGCTTGGTTTGTTTTTTAAATATTTAATTCAGTAGCTCTAATTTTGTGAATCATGGATTGTTTTAATAAAAGTTTTTCAAATTTCATCTGAATCATTAAGTAACTTTAATATGTTCTATGAAATATGTGCTACTATTCAGATATATGCAAGTGTTGTTGTTAGGGAGAATTTTTGGTTCTCCTTGTTATGGTGCTGGAGACTGAATGTAAGGACTTGTGTGTGCTAGGTAAGGATTTTAACACTGAGCTACACACACAGACCACAAATAAAAATATTTTAAGTGTTATTGAATTTATAGTCTCTTTGTTGTTGTGTATTTCCCAATCTGTTAATAACAAAAAATAAGAAACAAAGATTCTGCTATACTTTTATATAATTCAATGTTTAAAACATTCAGATAGGTAAGATAGATACATAGATACATGCATAGATAGGCACAGAAACATGAATCTGGAAGAACCTACATCATTGAATATTAATAATTCCCTTCTGAGCTCAATAAAGTGGGAACATTGTTCTTACAATTTTTCTGTATATTTCAATCATTTGCAATGATCACATACTACTTCTTACAACTCTTACCCACCATAAATATTTGTGTGTTTCTAAAGGGGCAAAGGGGAAGGAAGTGGGAGGGCTAGGGGAAAGGATAGAAGGGAGTGGGATTAATATGAGAAAATGGAAAAATAGGAACAAAATCTTTGTAAATACGGAGGAATGGAGGGGTTGAAGGGAGGGCTGGGCAAGGGTGAAAAATAAGAACCAAGAGAGACTATGTAAAGGTGCAAATTTCCAATGATGAATGTCATTGTATTGTATACCTAAAATGTACCAATGATTAGAATGAATAATCGATAATGCAAAATAGGAAGAAAAGGTCCAAAAGGGTAGTGGGAGGGGCAGGGGAAAGGAAAGAAGGGAAAGGAAAAATGATGAGAAATGGAAAAAATGGAAACAAAGTCTTTGTAAGTAGGGAAGGGGGAGGGGGTGAAGGGAGGGCTAGGAATGGGGAAAAAAATAAGAACCAAGATGCATTATGTAAAGGTATAATTCCCAATGAGAAATGTAATTGTGTTGTATACCTACAATGTACCAATAAAAGAATTTAATAAAGTGCAAAAAAAAAATTTGTGTGTTTCTGTGTGTGTCTGTGTCCCTCCAAAGTAAGTATTTCCAGGAAGCAAAATTGTATTATGTCCTGACACTCAAGAAACATCACAAATCATTGATTGAGTCAACCATGAAGAATAATGACTTAGTTCAACTAGGGTGTAACAAAATTTTGAGCTTTAATATTTTTGTGAATTTTCAGTCACTATGAAACATAAATGACTTTATTTAAAGTCTTTTAAAGGCCATATAACTGCTGGTAATTGTGGGATTTTTTTTTTGGAAGAACAGAAAATATTAAAGTCTATTTTTTTTTTTGTACCATGGATCGAACTCGGGTCCTTGCGCTTGCGCAGCAGGCGGAGAAACCACTGAGCTAAATCCTCGGCTAAAGTCTAATTTTTGAATGTTTTACAACAAAATAGCACATTATAAGGTTATTCAATGCAAGTACTGAAGGCTATCTGTAATGACCGGATAAGAATCTATATTAGCATTCAACTTTTAGAATCAGGGCTGTAGCTTAGTGGTAGAGAGTGAGTTTAACATGTCCCAGGCCTTGCATTTTGTTCAATGTCCATTACCAGAAACAGAAGAAAACAAAACAAAATGTGAAAAATAGTTAATAAAATTGGTTAATTTTATTAATAAACAGAAGTTTCAAAAAAAAAATAGAGAACAGTTCTTCACTAGGAAATACCACTGGTCTTTTTCATACTTAGAATCTCACAAACTGTGAATCCCTATATTTCCAAATATGTATCTCATCACAACTCCCAAACAAACAAGCCAAAAGCAAATGAACAAAGCCAGTGTATCATCTTACCAGAGCATCCAAAAATAACAGCTATTGTATCCTCGAGCTCCTGTCACAAAAGTGGCCACAGCTATTTCATAGGGACTGTAATTTGTTATAGCCACCACCAAGAGCTGCAATGTTGCATTCTCTTGGGGTAGATGTGGTTTCTCCTGGGAATTTTTTTTGCCTTATCTGACCTTCATTTTAAAACATGTTGCTCTGTCATAGATATTGTATGCTGATGAAGGAAGGCATATTCTTTTTTGTTGTTATTTTAATATAGAAATAATAAATATAGCCCTCATCTAGTTAGTAGAAAAGAGCATCTTTCACTAACTATATACAATGCTTCTCTGAGATTTGAAATGTTCTTACAGGAAAATGGTGTTTCCTAAAAGAAACTCTTTTGTGAGTATAATTCATTGACTAAGACAATGTTAAGACTCTTCAAATTTATATAATAATTTGACTAAAATTGGAATGAATGCTCCAGAATTGAAAATATTATATCATTAAATTATTTTACATTTATGAAAAGATAAAAAGATAATGGAGTTTTAATTAGAAAAATTTAATGAAGAAGTTATTTAAATATGTTAAATTAAAAATTGAAAACTGAAACTTTTTACTTTATTTTATATTGCTTATCCAAGAAGACTAGAAAGACTATTATTCATGTTTTACAATTTATTAATTCTATTACACAAATACTATTTTTCTGAGAACTTACTATGACACGAACTGGGATGAAACAAGAACAAAATAATGCATGTTTTTCCTCTTGGAACTGACAGTAGATAATATATCTAAGATTTTTATGGTTTTCCTATTTGAAAAGTTTCCAAATCAGGATTAGTCTTTTATTATTGTATACGTAAGAACAAAATTGGGCCAGGGATTTAGCTCAGTGGCACCACACCTGCCTTGCCAGCGCAAGGTCCTGAGTTCAATCCCTGGTTCCCCTCCACCTGGCAAAAAAAGAACAAAATGTTAATCATTTATGTTTCCTACATTGGATTATCTTTACACTGTCTCTGATGGTCTAGACACAGAAGTCAGAAAGTCAGTATCACCTAATGCCATGAGGATGTTCCAAGTCTTATCAGGGAAAAAAACAAAACAAAACAAAACAAAACATTTTGACAATGTCTTGAGGGAATCCTGCTCAACATGATATCTTTGGGCTGGGGCTGTAGCTTAGTGGTAGAGAGTGAGTTTAGCATGTCCCAGGCCCTGCATTTTGTTCAATGTCCATTACCAGAAACAGAAGAAAACAAAACAAAACATGAGATTATTTATTTGGTTGCCATAGCATTTCTGCTCCCTTGAAAACTTGATGTGTGTCCTTATGATTCTATGCAAGGGAATTCTAGAGAAAGATATCATTAACTTGAGTGAGAAATTAAGAAAGCTTTAAGGATGCTGTAGCTTCCAGATTATTTTTACTGAAGCATTTAGGTGCTTACATCCATTCTCTGTTCAAAAATATTAAAAAGCTCCTAATTCTGGCCAGTTATGGTGGCATACTTCCATAATCCTAGCTCCTCAGGAGGCTGAGGCAAGAGCATCGCAAGTTCAAGTCCAGACTGGGCAACTTAGTGAGACCTTGTGTTAAAATACAGTTTAAAAAGGGCTAGGGATATAGCTCAGTGGTAGAGCACACATAGGTTCAATTTTCAATACTGCAAACAAACCTAAACAAAAAATAGCTCCTCCTCATTGTAAGACTTGAAAATTTGAATAAAAGCTGTTTCTGCCCAGCTACTCTCTACCAGATGGTACTCTAGGATCTACAATTAGGAGCACTGTCCCATGCTGGTGAGCACTTGAAATGTGACTAGTGTGACTCAAGGTTGACTTTTGGATTCTATTTAATTTTAAGTAATTTAGGTTTACATTTAAAAGTAGAAATGATTTTTCTATATTGCTACATATTGAAATGGTTATATTTTCAATATATTAGGATAAATAAAATATTTTATTAAAATGTATTTCCCCTGCTTTTTTTTAATGTAATGAGTAGAAATTTTTAAATTATATAGGTATCCTGCACTGTATTTCTATTGGATAGCACCAGTTGAGGGACAAGGAAAAGCTTACTTTTCTTGACATTTTACACTTCAAATAAAACATGACCTCTTCCCCAGAGTTTCTTTCCTGATATAAAGGTTCTTTTGGTTAGAAATGACAGAAATCTAATTTAAACAAGTCTCTAAGGAAAAAAATAAGAACGTGTTGGCTCAGTAAATAAACAGAAGAGAGATAGGGACTCAGGCATAGCTGGGGTCAAGGACTCTGGTGATGTCATCAAAGTTGAGTTCCTTTCTTCTTTCTCTCTCTTTCAGGTTTTTCTCTGTGTTGGCCTTATTATTTTGCTGGTTCTCTCATCACAGTGGTCCCTCAGAGTTTCAGTGTTACATAATTATTACAGTCAGGCCAATTCTAATAAAAGCAGGGCTTAAATTTCCCAGAAATAAGTTTTCCTGGTTTGTTTAAATCCTATACTCATCTTTGAGACATGCACTGTGGCAAAGGAAAAGGACTTAATTTATTTGCCAGGTATTGCTCATGTACTTACACCATCAACACTGGGTAGGAAAATATTCAAAAGACCTGAATGCCCACACAATAAGTTTGTATTGTTAAGTTCTGAGGATTGAGCCCAGAACCTTGCACATACTAAGCATGTACTCTACCACTGACCAATGTCCCTAGCCCTTTTTATTTTCTTCTTCAGAGAACATTTTCATGACTATGTTCTTCACAATGCCTTTCATTTTCAATACCTTTTTCTCTCTGTCTTCTTTTATGCTGGCAAAATGAGCCTAGTGCTTTGCACATGCTAAAAATGCACTGTACCACTAAGCGACACCCTCAGCCTTATTTTCTCCTTCAGGGAAATTTTCAGGACCACATTACTCACAATGCCCCTCATTTTCTGATGCCTCTTTCTTCCTGTCTTCTCTTGTGCTTCCTCAGCCCTTCACCTGGCCCTTCTTGCTTATGCCTTCCAAACTCTGTACTACACGCTCCGTGAATATGACACTCTGTCTGACTTCTTTGACTTTCCAGTTTGACTCCCATTTCCAAACTCTCGTGACGTTCTGCCCATCCTTCAAGTCTCAGTCTAGTTATTACTGTTTAAAAGAATACTTTATTCATCAAACCTGGGAAACTTCTATAATTTTCCACCTTTGTGTTCCCTCTGAAACTGTATACTTTCTAATGTATCAGATTCAAACTAACATACAATTGGATTGCTGATAGGATCAGGATAGGTCTTGAGTAAGGTTTCTTTCAGGTGGTACACTTAAAAGTAACAATTGCAGGTGATTTAATGAAGAAATTATTCAGAGGTTGTCAGGAGTAAGAATCAATGAGGTATGACAGAATACCCAAAGGTTAGCAATGGTGCTAAGTCTAAACCATCTTACCCTTAATGAAGAAATTATTCAGAGGTTGTCAGGAGTAAGAATCAATGAGGTATGACAGCAATGGTGCTAAGTCTAAACCATCCTACCCTAAAAGGCAAGGAAGACCCATGTCCCTGGAACCTAGTCAGAGCCATAGCTGAAGAAGAGAAGCAGACAGGAGATATACCTATAGGTAAGGAATGCACCCAGTGCCAAAACTGTGTCCTGTCAGGAAGAAGGGGATATATATACTCCAAATTCTCTTCTCCATCAAGTGTTGGTGCCGCCATTGGTTAAAGGTAGCCAGAATGAAAAGGGTAAGGGAGCATGGTGATAAGGTGCATAGAAATGAGCTTCTGTACCAAAGCACAGAACTGCAGAAGGCAAAAGAAGTAGAAAATAATCTACCAAGTTGACTAATTCACTCCATATTCCCAGCTCTGTCATACTCTTTACATATTCAAGTTGAAAATATTGAATGGATGAATGACTCTCCACAAATCTCCTATATTCCTTCTTCTATCAGTTCATTTTTCTTAATAAACACAGTGAATGTAATATACAGAACTGGGTATAATTTCATTTGTAAACCTTTGTAATATTTTCAAATAAATCCCCAAAGCAGAAGAACTTTTTAGTTCAATCTTGTGTATCAAATTAGATTTGGAAATTATCAGCACCATACTTTTCAGGAAACATATTCTTCTTGGTCTTTTACCCATGATGTCCAATTAATCCTCAAAGCACACCAGTGAAACTGGTATTCTCATTCCCCTTTATAAATAAGGAAACTGAAGTTCAGAGATATTTGAGAATGATTCCACAATAATTTCCTCTTCAATTACATAAATTCAAAAAACAAAACATAAAAATATGAACGTTAAAATATTAAAAACCATTCTTTTAATAAGTTAAAAATAAAATTGATGAAACAGAACTACTTTTATCACCAGCTAGCAGTTAAAGTATTATTACTTCAGTAGTTTTAAAGTGGATATGAATATATGGCTTGGAAAAAACATGAAATATTTATTTTATTTTAATTGAAATCTATTTCTGCACAGCTTGCTGATACTTTTAAGTGATAAGTACATACAAGTTGAATATCTATTATCAGAAATGCTCGGGACAAGGAGTACTTCAGATTTCAGTCTTTTTTGGAATTTTGGGATAATTTCATGTACATAATGAGATATCTTAGGGATACGACTCACGTTTAAACTGAGAATGTCTATGCTTCATATACATCATATACACATAACCTGAAGATAATTTTATGTAGTACCTTTACTGTGAGCTGTCACATGAGATTGGGTATAAAAATTTCCACTTGTGATATTGTGTACAAAGCTCAAAATGGTTCTGGTTTTGAACCATTTCAGACCTTGGATTTTCATTTTTAGAGATGTTCAATTAGTAATAGCAAAAAAAGAAGAAGGCTGAGATACTGGAACAATGGTAAATGTAGATGAAGAATGGAAAATACAAGAAAGTTTTCCAAACTATATGATTTTTTGAAAATTCTTTGGCAGGGTATTTTCAAAGTTCTAAATGTAAATAATGATTCACTATGTTACTATCTTTATTGAAATATCCTTTCATAAGAAATTAGTGTCCCATTTTTATTTAGAAAGAAATTATTGTATTGTATTAGACATATTAATTTTAAATTGTTTTAGTGCAATGTAAGATGTAATGTTTATAAGTTATAAAATTCCTGATACAAGTTTAAATATTTTTACAAAGATGTATGCTTGGCACAGAGAGGAAGCTAACAGTTTATTGACTAAGCAAGTCTTTCCTAATACTAATGATAACCCAGTAGTAACCAGCACTGCTAAAGTTTAGGTAGTCTCAAAGAGTCCTGTGTCAATAAGAGAAACCAGAGTCCATTAGATATGTGTGAATTTCAGGTCTGGGGCAAGAAATACACAAAATGAGCCAAGTTTTCCTGTGACAAAAAGCAAGGATATTACCAAAGAATATTAGGGTCATCTGTAGAAGTATTGTACTTCATGAGAAAGGTTCTAAAATGATGGGGAGACTGGAACATTGTTAAAAATAAAACATTTTTTAAAAGAATGTTTGCAATGCATTGAAACAAAATGTATTTTTAGCCCTACAAATCAATAAGAAGTGGACAATTATCCAAGAAAACAGATGTCAAGAATGAATGGACAGGAAATTCACAAACAGAAAATGTAAAAGGTATACGGTATTAAAATATATTCAACCTCCATTTTAATCACCATTTTCTTACCCGTCACATTGGTGAGATTTAAAGGTTTGATTATATCAGATAATGGCAATATCTTGTAAAACCAGGAAATACTGGATGTTCAAACTGGTAAAACCGTGTAGCAATTCAATAGCTACAATTAACTTTTCTGGGTGGCAGGGGTACAAGGGATTAAACTCGGGACCTTGCGCTTGCAAGGCAGGTGCCGGAACCACTGAGCTAAATCCTCAGCCCTACAATTAACATTATAAATGTACAGATCCTCTAGTCTTCTGATTCTACTTTTCTATGTCCACCTTAGAGAAAAAATTGCTAAATTCTGTTAAAATGCCTTTGTAATGCTGTTTACTGATCACATTGTTTTGAATTGTAAAAAAGTAAAACAAATTCAATCAATGGGGGAATTAGATATATATGAAATAGTTCAAAATAAAGTCTTAGTAGTATCTTCAAGTTGTACATTATAAAAAGACACAATGAAAGCCGGGGATTTAGGTCAGTGGTTCTGGCACCTGCCGAGCAAGCATACGGTCCCGAGTTCGATCCCTGGTACCAAAATAAAAGACACAATGAAAAATACAACAAAATGTTATTTACATTAAAATCCTACAAAATATTTAATTCTTCATGTAATTTTATATATAATGTGTATATATATATATATATATATATGTGATTTCATAAGAAATAGGTCCACCAAAAAATACAAACTCATTATACTCCTTATCTCTGGGTAGAAAAATCATATTAGAGAGAAATAAAATGGACACTAGATTTATCTTTATTTTTTTATACTATAAACTATGAATAAGGATTTGTTTTGTTTTGTTTTATCATCTTTCAATACCCTCCTTAAGCAATCACTGAAGGGATCACTTACAGGCAAGGAGTTAGGTCTCAGAAGTACTCACTGACTTGCCTGATGTTGAAAAAAGTAGTTCAGGGTGATCTTGAGGCCTCTTTGCAGATACCTTTCTCTAGATCACAAGGCCAAATGATCTTTTATTTCGCACTGGTCAGAACATCTCCTGGGAGACAGCTATGTTGAAGAGAGAAATTTAGCAGCCATTAATACTTGCCAACAGAAACCATGAAAGAATATTGAGGAGATGGTGAGTCAGAAGAGCAGGCCACACAGAATCCTGAGAAGTGGCAACATCCACCAGAGGCACATAATTAAAGACTCCCATATGAAAGTTAGAAAGCAAGTTGACATATAGTCAGAAGGCAAGGGTAAATTCAAGAACTAAAGCTCAGATAGCACTTCCAGAAGAAAGAAGTGGTAAGTAGTAGGCATGTGCTGAAAAATAGGTCTTACAAGAGTGCTTGGAAGTATTTTGACTTGGTAATGAAGAGATTATTTGGTGACTTTGGCAGGAGAGACTTAGTGAGTAGGAGGAAGAAAAACCCTAATGCAAAAGGAAGAAGCATGAGGGAAAGAGATGGACTTAAATAGAATGGCAGTTCCTCCAAATACAAAATATAAAACTACCATATGATCCAATTCCATTCGTGAGTGCACACCCACAAGAAGTGAAACCAGGAACTTAAACTGATAAGGGTACATGCATGTTTATAGCAACATTATTCACAATAGCCAAAAGGTCAAAACAATCCAACTGGTCAATGATAGATAAATAGATAAGAAAAATGTAACAAGTGCATAATAAATACTGTTCAGCCTTGAAAAAGAAGGAAATTCTGACACATGCTAGAATCTTGATGAACCTAGGTTAAATAAGCTTGACACAAGGGGACAAACACGATTCTATGTTGTACTAAACTAGTCAAAATTCACAAAGGCAAAAAATAGAATGGTAGTTGTTACAGTTTTATCCAAAATGTCTCTTGAAAGGCTCTTGTCTTGAAGGTTTGATCCCAATACAGCAACACTCAGAGGCTTGTGGGAAGTGATCAGATTATGAGGATGCTAACTTCATCAAGCAGTTAATCCACTGATTACTTTAGAGCTGAATTTTTGTAATTTCTTGTTTAATGTTTTCAGGCTGTGGTTGGTCACTTGCAACTGAAACCTCAGAAAGGGAAGTCACAGACATGAGGATACTATGATAGCACACAGATACTGAGGGCTACACTTCTAGAAGTGAGAATGGATCTTTGGGACCAAATGAGCCCTAGTATTTTAAATACTCATATGTGAAAATATTTCAATTTTATCTAAACACAGGATATAAGTACCTATAATCACATGAATAACTTTTCTTCAAGGATTTTTCAACAACTATCTTGCCAAAGAATTCAAATTTGGTATTGTTGACTAAGATTTTGTTTTTTTGTTGTTATACTTTGTATTTATGTTATTTTTTTTAGATGTTTTTATGAGAGCAGGTTTTTTATTTTGGCTTTAGTGGTACTTAATTCCTGACAATTCACATTAAATTTGAGTTTAGGTATAATGCATTTGTTTTTAGTCATTCCTTAATCTATTGCCCCTTTTGGATATATGGTTAAATAAAAAGCAAAGAACAAACAGAAAAGCAACATAGTATTTATAGGATTTTTTACTATTCAGTTTCAGGCCTCGACTGGGGTGGATACCCTGATAGCATGATAGTTTCTGAAGTCCAAAAAGTGGTTCTTGCAATGTATGAAGGTTTGCATAAATACATATTACACTTGCAATCCATCCTGTTGCACTTCCCAAGTGAGCAAGAAGGGGATTAAGTATGGGGAGGAACTGCTATCACCTGGGTACCCTTTTTGGCTTCTATTATTTGATGACTTGGACCTGGGAGAAGGATGTACTACATGGTGAGAGAGAGAGAGACAGAGACAGAGACAGAGACTCCATTTATTTGAACTTGGCAACAATATTTGCTTTGATCAAGTGTTTTGTTTCCAGTAACACACTGGGATTAACCCAGGGCCTTTGTGCTGAGCTACATCTCCAGATCATATTTTGTTTTTTATTTTGAGCCAGGGTCTTGCTGAGTTGTTTAGATTGCACTCAAACTTGTGATCTTCCTGCCTTGACTTCCTAGAATGCTGGGATACAGGCATGCACCACCACGCCTGTAGGAACAACTATATTATGTCCTTTTTCAACCACTGCCCCCAATGTCCTTTCATTTAGTGTTCTAACCTGTAAGAAACTTAACCCAGTAAATGTTCAGTACTGCATGATCTGCACCTGTTTTTTCACTCTTGTGGCTGAAGTTGTGAGAGATCGTGGATAAGTAACAGTTTCAGTTTTGCAATGCTTTATCTATATGCAACAGGCAACTATTCATGAGAAAGGAAGCTTAAGACTTATAGGTAAAAAAAACCACCACCCAAATTCCAGGAAAACGTCTGTTTACTAAAGTTAGTTTCTCTCTCTCTCTCTCTCTCTCTCTCTCTCTCTCTCTCTCTGTGTGTGTGTGTCTGTGTGTGTGTGTTTATAAGATTCCTATAGACAAAGTAGCAATTAGTTCATACTCCAAAACTTTTAGATTAGACATATAAAAACAAGTTTATTCCTTATATGTCATTTCCACAATTTTCTTCTGCATATAATATTTTGTTTTTCTATGATTATCATTTAGCTTCATAGGAGATGTTTCCTTATATAAATGAGAAGTATTTAATCAAGTGTAGGTTTCCTACACTTTTCTAAAAATTGTTTAACTTATGAATATGCATATACATTATCTTTTAAATAGAGAAGGACATACACAGATTATAGAGGCTTGAGTCTATGATTCCAAGTGTAAGCTTTGTCAATAATTTTCTATTCTGTGTAGAATATATGAAGCATAATGACTCTGGTGTTTCACAACTTCCTCTTTTGGTGGACTATCCTTTTCTAGAGGGAAAAATAATGTACTAGAAAAGAGAGTGGAGCAGAGTACAAAGCTCTTTGAGATGCTGGTAGATTAATTCAACCAACGAAACAGCTTAACAATCAACTACAAATAAGCATAGAGGTAAGAAGAAAATGTTACTTGGTATTTTTCATTTATTATTTGTATTGCTATTTATATATCAACAATTTAAATGCTGGCCAGAATACCAAGTAGATTATATATATATAAGCCTGATCTTTCTCCCAAGTAGAAAGTACTAAACACTTTAAATGAAAAAGTGTAATAAACTCATAGTTCAATTTTACACAAAACCTTTAAAAAGGCTGAAAATCTTTACATGTTTATGGCTCTCCAGATTATTTTACCTGCAAAATAAAAAATTTCTTTCTCGTATGTGTGTGATTTTGCACACAATTTAATGCAAGAGAAATTTCAGGATTAATAAAGTTGGGGAACTTTTCTTCTTCCCCTAAATCCAGTTTACCTCAAATATTGGTAAATTCTCTCACATATAACTCTTATTCATTTTGAATATTATTGGTTCAGTACTTTCCTCCTAAATTCTTCACATTTATTTCTACCTCTGTGAAAATATATTATTTAAAGTGTAACATTTCAGTATTAGTTTTATATTATCACATAATGATATTTATATTTAGAGAAAGTAATTTGTAGTATAGATAGCATGATTTTAAAATCTAAATAAGATGACTAAATTTAAGTTGATAAATTCACTGTTTTGCCAATATGATTAATCTGTGTTCATAATACTTAAGAATGGAGTAATAACTAAAACAGATAATTTGAACTGATTATTGAAAATTAAACTTGACTAGTCCTGGCTTCATTAGAAACATTCTAAAATAATTTAGACCCAGCAGAAATATGTTTTCTTATTTGTGCAAATCAAGAAAAATTCCTATATGTAATGACTGTCTTTAATATAATTGTTCAATATATTGCAACTATTAAATCTTCCTTTAAAAGTTGTTGATTTCTTTATACTTCAGTAAAGCCGTTACACAGTGTTTAATACAGTTTTTAAAAAAGAAAATGCAGTTTAAGTGAACTCTTCTGGATATATATATATATATATATATATATATATATACACACACACACATATATATAACCTAACTTTTATATATATATGAGTTTTGCTAGTTTCCTTCTGAGCACTTATATAACAAATATTTTGGAAAGGTGATATGTGTTACACATTTCTTCATGAGATCTGTTAATGTAAATATCCTAAGTAATATATATAAACGCTGACCTAATTTGGTTTGCTTTTTAAATTCCTCCAATCTCGAGGCTATTAGCAAATAAAGTCCATGTTTTTGCATTTCATAAAGTTTGGTAAATATTGGTGTCATACTAGTTCTATTACACTGCCTGATACCTACTTGTTTTTTAAAATTATTTTTATACAATATTCTATAACAATAGTTGCTATCTTTGGATTAGAGAGAAAATCAAAGGAGATTGTTAGTATTAAAAATTCAGGAAGTAAATTATAGATGCATAAATTATAGTTGACATTTTCAAATAGATTAAATTTTTAAAATTCAGGTAATAGTTGTGAGAAATCCATTTAAAGTGTGCCTCTTTTTTAATATTACATATTAATTAATTAAAGACTATGTCCACCAGAGTTTGACTGTATTTAATTCAAAAAATGCCACTTTTAACAACATTCTTTGGTATTCTAAATCATTGTATTTTCAAATGTCCAAAATTTTTGTATGGGATATTCTGATATCATGAACTATTAAAGGCTATGTGTATATTATACTTAGAATACGGTATTGCGCTAAATAGTAGGTAGTAATCCTGACAAAATGTAGTCTAAGTTAATTTAATCTAAGTTGATCACTGCTGTAACTGAAAAGAATAAATGAAGGCTAAAGCAATAAAGAAAATACTACCTTGCTGGCAAAATAGATTTGTTGTTATTGTTGCTGAGATAAATGAATTGTCTAGTTCTAGATTATATAAAATAAGTTTAGAATTTTTCTCTGGGAAAATTCTATTTACAGAAGATAAAAATGAAGGCTTACCTGGCTGAATTTCCGTAAGACATAGAGGCTATTGAAGGGACATTCTTCTCAATATGAGATGTGCAAGATTTTTTCCTTGCATATTGCCATTTTAAAAAATCATTTAGAACCTCCCCTAATCCAAAAATATTAACATAAATTAAATACAGTAAATACTTTATTGCTAGAAAACAAATTTTGACTTTTGAACTGTAGATATAAATTTTACCACATTGGTTAGATTATATTCATGTGATATCACCATGTAATATAGATTTTTTCACTGAACCTAATAAAATTTGAAAATAGATGTCTGCTATGTAGCACTGTAAAATTTGGTCTCTGTTTTAAAAAGACACGGTCAATTTTGTGGCATGTGGGTGATCGCCCTAGGAATCTATCAGACTATTGAAATACAGAGCTGATCCCATTAATTTCACAGTTAGTGTGTGTCAACTTCTCCTTCACAACATAACCTTCCCCAAATTGGCCATCTGTAGAGAAAAGGACCTGGTTATACAGAGCTCTATCACATCCTGCCAAGTAGACAAATCTATCTTTCAAATAACAATTACATTTAGGAAGAAGAATCTATCTGTTCTTCTTTTTGACTGGACTTCCAAAAGAACATTGAAATGTTTAGTTTTTGCTTGGTTGTTTTGTTTTTTCTCTAACGGGGCCATTTTCCTACTTGCAAGAATAAAGAGAAGAAAGTTGGTAGCCAGAAAGAAAGATTATGGTTCAGGTGAAAACTAAAAGAGGTGGTATGTCTTGAATTAAGCAACAAAAATCCTTTAAATCTGAATAACATGGGTTTTCTAGTCTTCTAAGATCAATTTTTTGTCCTATATCTGTGGACCATGTATTTATTTTTAATGATAGTGGCTTCTAATAAGTGCCACATGTAACATATTCATATTTATTGTGTTAAAATATGCACTAAGTGGAATAATTACTATGTTCACAAAAATACTATGACAGTTACTCTTTGTGACACAGGGTACAGATCTCATTGCCATACAGGAAATAATTTTTGCAATTATAAAAGGTTAGGGAAAGCCATTTCATGTTTCTGTTTCCATTTAAAAATAATAAAATTCAGTTTAATCTGTATGCTTGTAGAAAATAGTGTTCCTTGCTAAGTATTTAGTCTTTAAAATGTAAATTCTTTATTGCTTGAGAATTATGTTTATATTTCATTTCTGTCACTTGCCTGACAGCTTTGATTTTGTTCTTTAGTGAACTAAAAAAATAAAGTTTGACATATAGATCTAAAGTTTTCCAGATTCCCTCAAGTTTTACTTTTCATCATTCACATTTATACTGAGACAGGTTTAAGCTGGTTATGTTGGTACAAGCTTGTAATACCAGCTACTCGAGAGGCTGATGCAGGAGGATTGTAAGTAGGAGGCTAGCCTGGGGAATTTAACCAGGCCCTGTCTCAAAGAAAAAAATTCAAAATGGCAGGGATGTATTTCAGTAGTAGATCTCTTGCTTAGCTTATGTGAGGCTCCCGGCTCCACCCCCAGTACCACACAGACACACACAAATTATATTAATGCCATATTCAATAGTTTTCTTATTCTTATAAAAGGAATATAGCAGATTTGTATTTTTAAATCTAAATTTTATGGGGAAATGATAAATTAATATTAGAACTGCATAAAGCAGATCAGAATTAGAGTAGTTGACTGGTGTTTCAAGAACTAACATAAAATCTACACAACTAATTATTATTTTATTTTACAGATTTGTCACTATAACCCTTTAGGTTTTTAAAAATATGTAGTAGTTATCACATTCTAAAAGTTCTTCTCACCTTGGAAACAAAAATTGTCACATGATTTTTGAAAACCATCCCAAAAGGTTTTTTTGATTTTGAAAACAGAATAAAATTAGTGGAATTTTATGTGTATACTTAATTCATTTTAGTTTCACTTTGCACAAGAAAAGAATTTTAAGCAGCTTGCTTTTATTCTTTTTTTGTAATGAACAGATCTGAATTAGAAGAGGAACAAAAATATTCTTTATACTTTTCTGAGTAAAATAAAATCATAAATCTGATGGCAATGGATTTTTTTAAATGCTCACCAGAAATTCTTGATACATTCAAGCTATTTAAATATTATTTCAAGTTTAAAAAATTGTAAAAATAAATTAGTTTAATGCACACCTGTACAGCCTTACTCAGGATTGTTTAATCTTAATGGTACCCCATTTGAGTGATAATTTGATCTTATACAACCGTCTTGTCTTTCTATAACCATATATATAAATACATATAATTATATCCGTGATTTTATATATATAAGTACTTATATAGAGAAAAAAATTACTTGAAAATAAGTTCTTATTAAGAGGAGAGATACTTTCTTATGTAACAGTTACAATTCAAATGTCTACTTCATAAATTTATATTGATATACTACTTTTATCTAATATTTGTTCATATTCCCATTTTGTTGTTTAATAATAACCTTTATAACATTTTTCCTCCAGTAAATAATCCAATTTAGAGTCAATGCTCACATTTAGTTGGCTTCTCTTTTTAAATTTATTTTTAAATGACAAAATTGAATAATTTATTTTGTACAATTATTTAGAAACATCTATATTTTGGAATGGCTAATTTGAGTTAATAAGCATATGCATTAGCCCTCCTATTTATTTTTATTTGTGATGAGAACACTTAAAATTTATTCTCTTATCAGTTTTAAAGAACACCATATGTTATTATTGGCAGTCACCGTGAGGTACAGTAGATCTGTTGAATGTCATGTTTTTTTAGTTTCTTTTAATCTACTATATTTCTATAAAATTTATTTGTCTTTTAAGAAAGTGAAGATTTTAAAACATAATCTATCCCCTAACACTTTTTCCTTTTCTTTAAAAATTTAATTTAAATTGATGTACGTATTTATGAGATACCTGTGATGTTCAGATATATGTGTGCATTATATAAGGGTCAAATAAAGGGCAGTGTATTTATCTCAAACATTTATCATTTCTTTATGGTAAAAACATTAAAAATCTTTTCTTTACCACTAAGCCCAGCTTTTTATTTTTCCTGGTGGTACTGGGAATTGACTTCAGGGCCTTGCAGATGCTAGGCAAATGGCCTACCGCCGAGCTATGCAGCACAGCTTTTTGAAATACAGAGTACATTATTGTTATCTGTAGTTTTTTTTTCATTTTAGTAGCATGTTTCTTCTTTTGTATTTGTGACATCTTTGGTTGGAGTGTCATTATGCATTTTCTACTGGAATACTGCCAAGTGATGTTGTTTTCTCATGTTAACGTATGTAGAGCCACATGATGTTCATCTGTCTCATACACATTAAGTTAATTTTTGTTGCTTCATCAAGGAGTTGCCTCATTTCTGCATTGTATGGTGAGGCCTCCTCATCTAAAATTTCTCTTTGGATTTAACATTCACATTCACTGATGCTCTCATCTAGTACAGTCTTTAATATACAGGTTACAGAATTGATTCTTCAAGTCTAGCACTTCCTCCACTTTACACAAGTCTTTCCCATTCTTCTATAAGCAAAAGAACTCCCTTCTCCCACATTTGTTTAATTATATATTGATTTATTCTTCTGTCTGTTACTAGTGTTGACTCATGAACTTACATTTTTTCAGTGACTTAATAATTCCTTACTGCTTTAATCATTTTTATGTCAAATTGCTCACATTTGGCTACAGGAGTTCTTTCATTCTGGCTTCTATGTCCTTGCAGCATGTGCCCATCACATTAGTGAGCACTCTCTTACTTCGGAGCATAGAAAGATGTTCTTTGCACAGATGTGTACATGTGTATACATGTATATGTTTATAGATACATATATGTGTATTTTGGATATCATGAGATCACTTTGACATCTCCAGTTTCAACCCATCATCATAGGGTTTTTTCCTGTCCTCCCTACACCATATTTGCATGCTTCGTCTCCCACAATGTGAGACCTGGATCCTAACAACATTAGCATATTTACGCATTTGCCGAAGTCTGTAATATGTCTAAAATTATAGAATAGTTTACTCAGATCACGGCATAAACTACTCTGCTGAATAAGCATTTAGGGTTTGTGTGTACTTCTTGTGCCACACACCCATACTCCACCAAATACTTGATTTATAAATTATTTAAATAAGTTCCTCCTCATTCCTCTCTCCCTTTTTTCCATTCCTTCTTTTTACTTTCCACTCAGGGTAATCATTCCATTGTAATTTTTTTCCATTGTAATTTAAATACAATTAAGTTTATTTCATTTTCTTTCCTGATTTAGGCCCCTTTCTCCTTTATAATATCACTGGTTTAAGTAGATTAATTTATTTTGAATCTTTTTTTCTAAGCCATAGAGATCAAGTACTACTTGACCTAGCCATGTCTATTAAACCTGATTTATCTTATTCAAATGTTACTGACAATTCAGAAATATTCGCTTCAATTATTGATTTATATTTTAAATTCTAATCAGGACACATTTAATCTGAAGTCAAATTATCCTTTTTGATATTCCAAACAGTGACAACTTCAGAAAATGAAGTGGTTATTTATTGCCACGTTGATACTTGGTAAACTTTATGGATTTATCACTCCAGAGCTTTTTAAATTATATGTACATACAGCATCGCACTATCAGAAAAACGGATTACATAAGGAAATAAGAAGAAATCATGATTTTGTGCCACCTATAAATAATGGAAAATTGCTCATCCTTTTGTATGTAATTCTAAAATGTTTTTGCTTCCAACATTTTCCCACATTCTATTCCAGTACTCATAACTATAAATATACCTAAATATTTGTGGTAGGAAGGGAAAGTGTGTCAATACCAAAAGATTCATTTTCATGTTCAGCTTTATCTCTTACTGACTGTGGATCTTAAATAAGTTACTTCACTCTTCAAGTATCTAGCCCCATATCTTTAAACCATACTTCCTTCACCTAATGTCAACTTCTGAACTTATAACCATTAAACCTGTTCACTCAGGTGTTAACAAGCATTTTAAGTTCAACATTCCCCAAATAAAACCTTTCATTCCCTACCCCTCCCTCTGCCCCATGTCCTATCTTCTTCTATCAATAAATAGCACCACCACTTTCTGCAGTTATTCACTTGATTTCCCTCTTTCTTTTCTTCACTTTTATTCTACCTATCAGCAGAAATATTCTATATTCAAAATATACCCAATGCTGACTAGACTCTATGCTTTTGTATCTTGAGCATGACATAAGGCTCTGTCATCTCTGGTCTTGTTGGAGCTTCCTAAGAAAACCATTTTTCCTACCTCTGCATTCCTGCCAGCTGATTTTTTAATATATAAATCAAATCACAAGACTCTTTGCTCAAAATTCTTCAGATGCTGTCTACTGTAATTGGGGTAAAGTCCAAACTTTTCACTATGGTTATGGCTTGGACTCTGCCTGTATGTCTTCCTTCACATTCTACTTCCCATCTCCTCTTTCTTCTTTTCCCATCTTTGCCCAATACTGAGTCCTGACTTGATTCCTCATTTGGCCCCCAGAGCATCCCAAGCTCTTCCCTCACCCAGGAATGTGGCACATGCTTATTCATCTCTTTTTTAGGCATGCTCTTTCCACACTTCTGTGACACAATCCTTTCTTTATTTAGGTCTCCACTCAACTATTCCTCCTAAAAGATGTCTCCCCTGAGCAACTACATATTTAAGGATAGTATCTGTAATCCAGCCACTCTCTATCACTTTGCCCTATTTTCATTTTTTATTTACTCAATACTACATAAAACCTTAATTTTTATTTCTTCATTTATTTCTTCATTATTGCAATTCTTATTAATTATTCATTAACCTATTTTTAATTCATTATTTTTTGTAGAATACAAATTCCATAAAGACAGGAAGTTAGTCTGTGTTGTCCATATTTCACCCTCAGTTTCTGGTAAAATGCATGGAGCATAGTATGTGCTCAATAAATAATGATGATTAATTCAAAGACCTCAACATTTCTGAGTTTTATGTAGAACTAAAATGGGCAAAATAAAAACAACCATGTCCTCAGGCGGCTTTGAAGAAGCCTTAGTTATGGCAGTGCTCTAAACAAACCACCATGCCATTGTCAGGTGGAGAAACTTCTGTTCAAGTTGAATCAAAGAACTGAAACCAAAATGCGGGTCTCCAGAGACTGCAAGGAGATCAAGAAGTTCTCTATTTTCTTTGTTGCCTCTTTTCCACCGAACTAAGAAGAAGCATGTTCACAGTGGCTGCCACTAACGTTTTAGATGCTGGAGGCAAGAGTATTGCTTGCCCCAGTGTCTTTGCACTTGTTCCTCCCCTGCCCTGATCACCAAGAAAAACATGTGGCCACTGTTCTCCTAGTTGGAAGAGCTATTTCCTTCCAAAATCCTTTCCCAATTAACCATTGGCCTATGCTGTCCTAACATCTATACATAGAGTTCATATAATATTTTACAAGTTTCCTAGATCTACTTTTTTATTTTGAAAAGGATTATAAGGCAATTATAGCAAAATTGGTTTTCTTGTTCATGTAAAACATCAAGTTCAAAAAAATAAACATGTGACAGTTCTTGAGATTATTAGGTTCGGATGCTGCTGCTGCTGGTATCATAATAATCACAACAGCTTTACTACTATGTGTTGTACATTTTTTGTACCATCATATGTTAAGTGCTTTACATTATTAATTTAATACTGTAAACAATCCTGTGAAATAAGAACTATTATGCCTATTTTATAGATTTCAGAAAAAACAGAAGTTCAGAAAGTTAGAACCTTGATAAATATCACTTATCCTTGTACATTTGCTCTAAGTTGAATCTTCATCATGTTATAACACTGCCTCTACTAATTATTTCTCTGAGAAGCAAAGTAGGCAAATTTGAAGTTTAGATACAGTTAAAAATTTGGAGATCTTATAGTGCATGCCTGAACAAAGAAAAAACACAGTCTCAAAAATGAAATATTAAAAGAAGTAGACTGTTGTTAGCTACAACCTAAAAAATATATCAGGTGTCACATAGATAATCAAAATAAGTGAGAATTCTACTCCTGCAGTAGTGCTGGAGGAACCAGCAGTTAGGTAGAGTAAAGCCAGGATAAGAAAACTTGAAGAAACTTAAGACAAAAATCAAAGAAAGGAAAAACTATTTTGATACTCCATGAGCTGAATTCAGAGCATTTTTTTCTACCTTATTGTCCTACCCTAAGAAGTATTTGGTAACCCTGACTCTGTGGTTCTCTTCAGGAAGTGGGTTACGTGAAGAGGATTTTAACTCTTTTGAGAATCTTCTATTTTCATTTTTAAGTGAATTTACTCATATATCAAGCATAGCACACTGAACACTGTTCTGGATGCTAGGATATAGTGATGGATAAATTTAAGTATAAACAAAGAGCAAAATAAAAGATAATTGAAAGGGTTTTTTTTTTAAATGCGAAGGGAAACAAGAGATGGAGGGAGGGAAGGGAATAGGAGTTTTTAAAAAAGAGAACTGAAGAAAAGAAAGTGGAAATAGAGCTTTTGCAAATGGGAAGAGGAACAAAAGTTAGAGAGTAGAGAGGGATGGGAGGGGAAGAGCACGCAGAAAGAGTTAAGATGTGTTATAAACACGTACAAATGCCCCCATGATAAATGTAATCATTATATCCTGAAAACACATACTAATCAAAATAAATACATACATAAATAAGATTAAGTTTCTTCCCTCAAGGAATCCAAAAGGAAAAGACATTGAGTTAACCAGTAATCAAAATATATTTTAAAAGGACTTTCAGGTAGTTTTAATGACAAAAGAAATTTGGCAGAGTAAAGGGATAAAGTGACAAAGGAGATAAGCTTTCGCCCAAGTGGCTTCCCTGGGTGGCCTCTCTAAAAGGGTAACTGTTTCAGGCCACACTAGGAAGAGTGGGCCAGAAAGAGTGGCTATCAAGTGCATGGGCAGGAAGGAGCTGGCATAGCTGAAGACCAAAAGGAGCCTAGGTGTCAGAGCGTGGTGGGAGATGCAGCTCAAACTCTGGGATTGGGTAGAGGTGAGGTCACATATATTGTAAGCCAAGAAATGGAGCTATACATTGTGAGCAAGGATGTGTATATGTGCAAAATAGGGACAGGAATGCAATGAAAGACTTTTCTCTATGGTTAACACAGGGCAGGAAAAACTATTGTTTGAAGAAAATCAGGAATTATACCATAGGTCAAAAGCTTCTTAGGAGATTAATTATTATATAAGATAAATTTCAGATAAAGCAGGTTTACCTTCAAAGGTTAACGACATTTTCTCACCTTTTCATCTCTACAGTAGGTCAGATTGGACACAAGTGAAAAGGGCTCAAATATTATTTAAATTTGTCAACTAAGTATTTTCAGCAAAATTGCTGTGGAATAATTGACCCTGATTATGGTCATGTGAAAGTATACACACTGATATCTGCTAATGGGGTCATCATGAACTTTAATCTCTGCACCTATATGAAATAAAAGGCTGTTCTTCAGCCTCCAGAAACAACAGATGTGCCCTTTATTATTCTTCCTAGAAGAATACCAGTGACTCTCAGGCCTCTGGCAATATCAGCCTATTTCTCTTATAAATAGAAATAATTTATTCTGCCAATTTCCATAGTAATTATAAATTTTCTCTGATTTAAAAAATTATCCTAAGAGCTCTAAATGATATAAAATACTAATTTTTAAATCCCAGACTTAGTTGAACACATCTTCTTTTGGAGGGTAGAACATTTAAAGAATATGACTTGGAAAAGGAATATAGGGAATATAGGAAATATAGAATAGCTTAGTGAAAATGACATATAAAAAAATTGAATAAACAGACAATATCTGTTAAGTAGGCACCATAAGGACAAATGTCCTCCCCATCCATAGTAGAAAAAAATAATGATAACAAATATGGATTCTTCTAATTTTGGTTTTAGGCAAAGACTGGCAAAAACAAAAACAAAGACAAAACCTGCTAGCTGGCCTCAAACTGGGTGTGTGCTGTAAGTATGACCATGGGTGAAATGGGAAGGGGCAGAATCATGAAATAAGGCAAACATGGTTCAGGTTCTACAAGTTCAGCTTTGAGTGCTCCTGATTATGCTAAAGTATGACCATTATTGTGCTACTGGTATGGAGGGGACACAATCATCTATGTATTAGTTGAGCAATGAGTTCTGTCCTATCATGTAAATATGCACCGAAGATGATACTCTACACTATAGAATTATTGCAGGATATGTTATAGTGTGTGGTTTCTAAGAGCATGTGTGGGAGAAAATAGACCTATGAATATCTACAATGTGTATTAGAGGACATTATGAAATAGTAAGCCATTTCCTGGCCTGGGGGGATAAATCAAGAAAAGTGTTTAAAAGTATAAAAGCATTAGATTTTCTGCCATAAGAATAATACATACTTTGTCTGACCCTTCATCTGTTCATGGACGCTGAGGCTGATTTCATATCTTGGCTATGAAATAATGCAGCAGTGAACATAGGAGTGCAAATAATCCCTTTAACATTCTGATTTCACCTCCTTTGGCTGTATATCCAATAGTGGGGTTGCTGGATCATATGGTAATTATATTTTTATTTTTCTGAGGATTGTATCACTTTACATTCTCATCAAGTGTGCAAGGACTCCTTTCCACATCTTTGGCAAAAATTGCTACCTTTTTTCTTTTTTATTATAGCCATTTTAACATTTGTAAGGTGATAATGCCAAGAGAGTGAATATTAAGTGTACTCACTACAAAAATGATAACTAAGTGAGGTAATGCATTTGTCAATTAGCTAGATTTAATTATTCTATGATGCATATATACCATACTTGAAGACATTTTGTTATATAGGACAAATACATATAACTTTATATGGAAATTTTAAAAATAATTAAGTTTGAAAAAAAGTAACACATGTTTGTTGACATGAACTAGATTCAGGAAAGAAAGCAGAAAGAGCTCATGGATTGAGGCTTGACTTTATTTAGTTAAAAGGGGCTGATAATTGCCCTCCAGAAGTGGATGCTAAGGATGCCTTCTCCAGAGCCAAGAGGCCTCTCCTTCCACCTTGTCTTTGTTCTTCTTATTGGTGACCATCATGTTGGAAAAGAATGCCTTTCAAAAGTGTAAATGTTCTTCTTTCTGTGGGTGATGTCACCAGTCCTGTGGCCCAAGCACTTGCTACTAACCAGCACTTAGCAACACATAATCATTATTTTCTCCCTTTAGAATTCTGAGCAAGTCTTTGACTTGTGTTACTTAAAAGAAGCAAGCAGACAACTAAATTTTCCATCTTGTGCCAATATCCCTGACATGGTTAAAACAATACTTTTAAAAAGTATGTCTCTAAAGGAAGCAGTTTTCATGCAATTGTTCACCAAATAGTCTGCTTTCAAATGGCAGATGCTTTTTGCATGGCTTGGTTGGTTTTGTCTTTCTCATGTTTTTCCTTGTAAAGTGGGTGAGGAAAGTTGGAAAATAGAAAACCGTACCAACTAGCCAATTAAGTGTGACGTATCTAAAGTGCCTGTCTATCCTTCCAGGGACAATGTTGGACTCTCTTTTAATTATATCCTACCTATTTAGTAAAAAAAAAATGGTGAGGTTCTCTGTTATTTTGTAGGAAAATAGCTATATATTTCTTTAAATTTGTGATTTGATTTGAATCTTCACATTTTGAAGAGAGTGCAAATTCAACAGGAGTTTATTATTTTAAAATATATTTTAAAAATATATTCTTAAAAATAATTGTCATTCATTCAAAATAATAATAATAGCTGTAATTTATTAAGGGCCTAATCTATATAAGGGCAATTCTCATGAAGTTATTCATTATCATAATTTCATGAAGTAGACATTTGAAGTTGACAAGTAACTGAGACTTCAAGAGATTGTCCAAAATTCCCATGCCTAGTAATAAGCAGTCTCTGAAGCCTAGTCTTTATTACACAGGAATGAAAGTCCAGGACAGAATGGATACTTTTTAAATAACACTCCACTTTTTTCTGACTTGATTCTTCTAAAAATTTTAACGAATTGCATCAAGCTGGGGGAAGAGGTGTGGCTTTGTCCTATTGCCAAGAGCAGCCCAGGATAAAGGCAGAGAACAAAGGAGGAGTAGTGACTCTTGCCAGTGGGAATAGGCCCATGTGTCATTTTTGGCATGTGTATACCTGTTCCCAATAACCCCATAGTAGACAGTGTTCTCCTCTTAGTCATGCAGTAATTTAGTCATAAATGAAATAGAGTAACCTCAGCTAGCTGCTTCTCCCATCATGGTAAGCAAAGTATCCAAAGCTACACCACTTTTCATCATTGTGCTTCTTCTTCCTAATAATTATTTTTTGCTGCCTTTTATGAACTGGATATTGGTGCCAAATATTGCCTTTCCCACAAGTTCAAAACTAATCTACTAAAGTTAACATCTCCCAGTGCCTGCACGGAGTGCTTGGTATTTAAGGACCTTAACAAATTACTTATGGCTTCTCTGAGACAGACCTACCAGAACTTTTTAAGGATAAGTGGAATTCAAAGACTTCCCAAGGGGGGAAAAAACTATCCTATGTCTACATTTTAATCTATCTTTAGAGAGATAGAACTCCTTAAAGAGAGAGACACAGAGTGGCCAAGTTCTTTCATACAGTTAAAATTTTTCTTTACTTAATTGTAAAGACTAAATGACAAAGAGAAAAGTGTTTTTGCAGGAGCATGGGAGTCTGAATCCAGAGAAGGACGTTACACTGTATATGGAAGTGAGCATGTGGGTGGAAGTTATAGACTATTGCTCTCCTGCTAGTCTGCAATAATCACACATAAACATCTTTACAGTGCTACCTTGGACAGATTCAATAAACTCCCATTATAGACACAGGATACACTATTTAAAATAAGCACACATTATTTTATATCCAGGAACAAAATAAAATAACCTAACTTCCAAGAAAAAAGATTTTTTAAAGAGCCTTTAACAAAACAAAAGATAATAAAATTGGATCCTCATTATTTTTCTAATATTAATTCAAAATATGACATGTTATACTCCTTGAAAATATCAAAGAAAAGCTGGCTTTGTCTGCAGAACTCATAGCTTTAAAAGATTAAGCCCCGGGAGTGAGTGAAAGTAACACCAAGGAACACAGCAAGGGCATAGTAGTAATCAGTCACAGACTTCCAGCCTTGCCTTTAGGAGGACAAGGATGGGACCTGCTACCTCACAGAAATAAAGTCACTGCTTCATGAAACCTGTAACAGTATTCTGTCCTCACAAAAGAAGAGGAATTCAGGCCATGTAGATGTGGAGTTTAAGTTCTTTGATGACTCTCATATAGCTGTAAGTCTACACATTTGAATTCAAAGGAAAAAATGAGCAATCAGAAAACAAGATAATTGTCTATCTGTTTAGAGTCACCAGTTATACACTCTTATTCTTCTGTTTTATTTCACACACTTATTTATTTAACTGGTCATAGTTTACTATTTCATCTTCTTTGTTCTTGCTAGACTGTACATTTCATGAGGCTTCTGGTCTAGTCTTACTCACCTTATATCCTCAGACTCTAGGAAGGGCCACAACTATGCCAGGTGCTCAGTGACTATTTGTAGACTGGATAGGAAAGTTGACAGGAAGGTTTAGAGTGAAAATGCAGCAGTATCTGGTAAGCTATGGCCAGAAAAGTTTGTAAAAGTGGAAGAATGCTCCACATTGTCTAAAAATGCATTCATTACTGGGAAGGCTAGATGGGATCAAGCCCTGTCAGCAGTTACTCATTGCTAAGCTCATCGCAGAAATGGAGGCATTCAGAAACATCCAGTGGGGCCACAAGGGTCATCTGGGCTAATGGCAAGGACTCAAAAGCATAAATTAAGACATCCATCATTAAACTTCAAATGAAATTTGGAGAAATGTCCTGTTAATTTGTTCCTGTTTATGATTTAACTTCTTGAAGTTGTTGAATGAATTTATAAAATATAAAAAACTCCGCAAAACTATTTTTTTGATATTTCTTCATTTGAATACACACACAAAGGAAGTGGCCCAGGACACACCTCATCTCTTAGAGGCTCTGGCATCATCTCAGGGGATGTTCATAATTACAATTTCTTAGCAAGAGAAATATGAAATTTTAAGCAAGCAGCAATTTAATCATTTTTAGAATAAGTAGGATTATCTCTGTGTGATCTTAACTGCCTAGTTTGTTTTCAAATCCACAGAGCTCTCCTGTTTACCTGGCATAAAGTGGAACATATTCTGGTTGCCTAAGTATCACTGTTTCCAACCAGGTGCAAGGCAAAAATGTATTCTTGCTCCTCCAACTTAGCCTCCCATAACTATGCTGACACCCACATTTTGGAAGCATATGAACACTTGCTTATCCAAACCTAACTCTATTTGGGACAGATTTTCCTTCAGATAACACTGTTCCCATTGAGCCAAGTAAGCTTTACTCGCCAACTGGCAAAATGAACCAGGTCAAAGGATTGCCACCAATTCTGTGTAATTTCCATTTTCTAAATTCTAGCTCAGCAATAGTAAGCAAACTTGGCTGCATGTTGGAAACATCTAAGGGGCTTTAAAAAAAAATATGTAGGTGCCACTCCCAGAAATTGATTTAATTGGTCTATGTTACAGTCTATTGATCTGAAATGGAGCCTGGGCTTAAGAACCACAGCCTCCTCATTTGAAGCATAATTATCACCTCATATACCTCTTGTGAGGGTTCAAAGAGAATGTGTGAAATTAGTCTCTAACATTTCTGATCTCACCAAGTTCCATTCAGCATTCATTTCTGGAGGGGAAAGAGAAAGGGAAGGAAGTAGGGGTAGGGAGTCTGGGAAGGTGAAAAGGAGGGATCCTACCCCAGAGAACTCCAAGCTCTGCCAATTAGCAGTTCATTAGGGTTAACAAGCTATCCTTTGTCAAAGCAAACACTCTTGGAGGATTAAGCCTCATTCTCTCTTTAGTGTGAATGACTTTAATCAGATAATCGCCTATCACCTAGTTGAGGATTTGTGTCTAGCGGCAGCAAGGAGACAAAGTAGCAAGGTCTCCTGGGACTCACTGAGGTGGTGCAAGGAAGGTTTAAAGCAGCCTGAAAAAACTGAAAAACAAATTTTCTCCTTACATTTCTGGGGCAATGATTTATTTAAAGTGTTCATCAGATCAAGTTGGTTGTCTAAGGCCTTTCGTGACTTTTTCTTTCTGCCATGAAGCTGTTAACATGTGCTGGGTAATTTTACCACTTGCCAGCTGCTTGGGAGTCCGTGTGGAGAAAGATCTTGCCCAGCTCTAGCCTTCTTGCCATCTGCTTGGCACATGGTAAGCACACAGGGCTTGTTGAATTTAACTGAATTGTTTCATTTGCTATACCCATTCCCAACTGTTTCCTGTCGTGTCCCCCTACAGCTACACTCCACTGTGAACACCTTGAGGAAGACTAAATAATGTCTGCATCTCTAGTGCCAAGCACAGCTCTTGGCAGATTGTCAGTGCTCAATACATACTTGTTAAATGAATTAAGAAATAATATCCAGTGTACTGATGCCTAAGTTATTGAAATTAATTTACCAGTGTGCTCTCAGTTCCCACAATGTTGAAAAAGGCAAAGACGAAAGGGAAGAAAAAGATACGTACATGAAACTCTGACCATTCATTAATATGACAAATGCCATTCTTATTCAAAGTCGCTTTAGGTTATGTCTTGAGATATAGTTTGAAGGTAGTTTGGGACCTTGTAAGGAAAGAAAGAATGAGAAAACCCAATCAAGGATCTAAAGAAAGAACTCACACAATGTAAAGGAGAGAAGAGAGAAGGGAGAGGAGAGGAGAGAGAAGAGAGGGGAGGGAGGAGGGGAGGCATAGTAGATATTTAGGAAAAGAAAAATCAACCCTGCTATTGGCATTTTAAAATGTTTGTCTTTAAAAATAAATAAAGCAATGACCATATTTTTCGGACTTGGTTTCCTACACAGAACACAGTTAATATGTAGAAGTGTTTGGACTAGCATACATAAAACAATTACACTGTTATGTTTACTATTAGCTAGTATTTTTAAAGATTACAAGGAAATTTTAAACTAAACTGCAATGCACAATTATATGAGATCATAGGAAGTGTTTCACAATATTGCATGTAATTATGTCATAGGTAAAAATAGATAAATATCTACTTTGACCTTTCAGCTACCTGTTTTACGTTTATTTTTGCATACATTTTATTTTCTAAAAGACTACTATTACATATTTTCTTTTCCTTAATACCAATCCCCAGGAGGCACATTTACGTCTTAGCATTTAGAAATATATTACACATCAGACAAATTAACTCAGAATTTTGGGGTACAGGCTGTGGAGCACTGTGGGTCAGGAGGCTTGACCTCATTAACTATGAGGCTTTAGTCAAGCCTCAATGGTCCAGCGTCTGTTACTTCATATGAAAAATGAAAATTATAATGGAGGGTGTCACTTATTTTATAAGGTTGCGTTAAAAAATTACATTTAAAAGAAACAGAACAAAAAAATTGCACATTTAGTGCATTATTAACTATGTATAAAACAAATGCAGTGGAAATGCCTAGAGGGAAACAGTGTCGTTGTTAGTAGTGACTACCTGGGACCTAGAAACACTACTCATTGTTAGGAAAAGTATTTCATCCTAAGAAATTTTTAATTTTCAATATGATGTTGATCTTAAATAAGAAATAAGTCATACTCATGGGAATACTATATATTTCATTTCCTTCAAGCTATAGTGTCCTCGTGAAATCTTGAGACGTAAGACACTAACATTTGCTGTACGCCATTGCTAAGAGTTTTCACCCAAATCACTTTCTGTTGCTGGGCCTGCTGGTCAGGGGCACTCTTGGTTTGATCTTACTCCTAGCAGTGTGGCACTTCCTTCATTCTGTTCTGAGATTAGACTATTGGCCTCCACTCAGCAGCAAATTTGGATCAGGTGCTATTCTTCCACCACCCACATCTCTAATATAACCATGCAAGGATTGCAATGGTTCCCATTGACTCAGAGTGTCATGATCATACTCTGAATGTGATCAGGTTAAGATTCATTGTTTCTCTTGCTGCACTGTAAGTTTCTTGAGGTTAGAGAATCCATTAGTTTTTGCACATTACTGTACCTCCAGTGTTACAGGGAGCCCAGGCCTCTTGGCCTGCTGTTCTTCTTGTCCTGAATGCTTTTTCTAGACATTTCTCACGTCAAAGAGGAGTCTACCTGCATATGGCTGCCCCATATTTGTCTATCCCATTTAACACATAACTTCTCTCCCCATTCTATCAACCTGGTTTATTTTACATCAAACTGCTTATCTCCATATGAAGTCACTCCATTTGTTCATCTTTTTATTCTTTACTTGTTTACTGATTGGCTCTCCCTAGGACAATGCAGACCTGTGAGAGAAGGGACTTGTCTGTGTTCATTTCCACGATCACAGGACCTAGAATGGGACTTAGCTATGGCTGATTCTCAGTAAATATCTGCAGAATGAATAAAGTCTGTGACAAAAGTGTTTTCTGTATAGAGATAAGAAAAGAAGGATGGGAATTTGGGAAGAAAAAAACACAAAAAAGTAAGGAGAGAGGAGACATCCTCCTAGAAATCTAAAGCAGCTTCTCCTCACCTTACACTTAGGAAACTGTTAGATCTGTATCAAGACTTCTGATTGTCCACATTGTCTTTAAGAAAAAAGCAAGAAAAACAAATGCCTGTAAAAGTCAGAAGATATAGATGCCAGTTCTGCTGTACCATAGGACTAAGTCCCTACTATAACACTATTCCAACCTTAGAGGGAACAGGGCCTCCAATCTTCCACTCACTACTAATGTTCTATGGTTTTAAACTCTCAATTCCAAGATGTATTTGCTTTCTATCTCTCTAGTGCCAGATCCCTAAATAATAATAGTCAAGATTTAAATTCAATTTCTTGGAAAAATAGCTTGAGAAATGCACAAAGGATTTAATATTTTAATTTGTTTTAATTGGTATAAGCATTTGAAAGGCAAATATATTAATTTATATAATACTTTCACCTTGATGTCAAAATGTATACCATAATAACAGGTGTATGTGTTATATATAGCACAGTGTATCTTGTAACATGCATACATGATATATAATAGAATATATATATTGTTTATATTTAAATAAAGAGTATCATTGAAGATCTTACTTTGTGCATGAAATATGTAAAGGTCTTTAAACAAAAACTAAACTCATGTAGTTTTATCAACTATTCTTATTCAGGCAGCTAAACACATTTGAATTCAGGCTACAAAAGAGGATCTCCTCTTGCCCCTAACCCTGCTGTGAAATATAATGTAGATACATTTAATGTATGTACTTAAAACTGATTTTCCACGAAAGAATGTTTGCAATGTTTTATTGATTTCTGGAAGTTTTTTCTCTTAACCATCTATATTTAAGTATGATAAGGAAGCAAGGGACTTGAGACTGGATTTCTGTTTTAACATTATCTTGCAATCAGTTTTATCCTGATACAATATGAATAGCATTCTTGGCTGAATGATTCAAGACCTTTTCATATTTCCATTTCAAAATATCTTCCTTGGGATATTTTCATTTAGATGATTTGGGAGAAGGGAACAGAAAAGCAAATTATATTTGGTTGGCAGTGAGAGGTTACTGTACTGTGACTGTGGTAGATAGGACAAGAAAGATGCAATTCCCATACACACTCACATGGGTGCCTTAAAGACTTCCATTTGACTAAAAGATAAATGCTACCATTTCCTTTATCTACATTATTGTAAACAGCGAGTTGATTTTATCTCTAAAAACCATATATTCCTTTATTTCCATTGGGAGACATTGGTATAATTAAGACTCCAATGGACTGAAATATTTCAAGAACCTGCAGTGAACGCTCTTTCCTTTATATAAAAATGTAGTTTTACTACAACTGAAATTGTTTTCTATAATTTCCCTTTCCACTCACAAATGACTTTCTTTCTGTACTTGTGGATGTACTTACTCATGAGCCTGTGGACCATAACTAGACTTCATAGAGTGAGAGAAATCATAATGCTCTCCTGGCACTGAGGAAATAGTAATGGTATTCTAAATGCGGAACTATTAACTTTTTATCACTATAATGATTTTTTTTAGTAATTTCCACAATTTGAATTGTGGTTAGGATGCCACTGGTAGTTGAAAGCTGGCAATATGATTTACTATTTTTAACATATGATCTGGTGGTTTGCTATAGTGCTTCAACATTTTAAATGTCATTATTCACAGTATAATATTATCAGTGATGATGGATAAGGTTTACCCAATGACAACGTAGTTTCATATCCCAATTTATTTTGACTAATTTTTTGAATTCTAGATTGACCATTGTTTTATGAGTTTTCTTAACCATTCCTTCTCTCTTTATCTAAAGTAAAATAACACTTTTTTCTCTTTCTTGTCATTTCCTAGAATGTTGATTCTGTTTCTGACATTCAAGGGTCTTTCTTATATTTGTTTGTGTTCCATCTGATAGAGCAGAACATTTGTCTCAGTTTCAATTTCTCTTTTGTTCCCAGAAGTTTCCCCACTTCTGCAGAGCTGAAGTACAAAAATCATTTCCCCTCTTTGCCACATATATGTTCAAAGTCCTGTATTTCACCATGTTATAGCAAAAAGTCCTGTTTTTCACCATGTTCTTTACCTCATGAAAAAAAACCACATAGCTTTAAATTGGAAATCTATAGGAGTCTGAAATCAACTGAAAATTAAGCCCTAAATCCAAGATTCGTTGTTAGCAGTTTATGCAGCATTTTGAGGAGAGGCCACACGTGGCACCAACCTTCTGGCAGATGCAAAGGTGGCCCAAGAGGCTCTGTTGTCAGGTCAGGCCTCTGTTGTCATAGAGAATAGGAGACAAACTGAAGAAATTGAAAGGCAAGCAGCAAACATTCCAGTGGACTAAGCCAGGGCCTTGGGAGTCTCCCAAGACTCCTTTCCTCATTCTCCACATGAGTCACTTTTCCAGTGTGTCCACACCCATCCCACCCCAAATCGACCATTCGCCCTATAAGCTGCTGCCACAGGGTTTTGTCACAATGCGAGTCCAGACTCCATCTATTGCCTTTGCTGTATTAAGTGAAATGTTGAGACTGTCTGGGTTAATACAGACTTCCTTTGAGCCTCTCCTTCCACTGTCCCGCACTTGCCCTCTTCTCACTCCACACAGCAAGGCTGGTAGTTCCCCTGCATATCCTCTGCTGTTTTCTTCATTCTACCTGGACTATACTCCTTTATCTTGCTACCTTCTACATGCCTTTCAGGGCACCAGTTAAATGAAAATCGACCAAGAAACATTCCTTGCCTCTCCTCAGGGCCCTCTTGGGTTTACTTTCCACTCATACTTGCATGTCTGGTATAAGAGGCATTTGATGTAATTGTCAAAATGAAAGCTAGATAAGAAAAGAACTCCTCATGGCTTGGGGCAGTTGCTAATTGACAGGAAGTACCCTCTTCTCTGAGAAAATGTCAGGGTCCTTTCACTTTGCTTCTACTGAGCAGGTACTTGGTCACTTTTTAATGATTAACACTGAGAAGTAGCACCATTTAGTTAATTCAGTCCTTTGCTCTGGAAGAGATCGGTACACAGTATTAACTGTGTTTTGAGGATCTAGCCAAGGGTCAAGAACTCAAGTCTGCTATTACTGCCTCTGGAAGATACTTTTGTACTTTAGCACCTTCCCTGATGTTTTCCCCTCTCCTTAAGCTGGCCCACAGCCTCTTCAACACAGCCCAGCAAATTATGTTCAAAACGTGGAACAAATGTTCCTGGTTAGAATTATCCTTCAGCAAGTTATTAAAATTCCTGAAATTCAAAGGAAATCCTGGCCCCAAATCTCCAAAACTTTTTCACTTCACAGAAGTCCGGGACTTTTTCCATTCAAAGTGAAGCCAAATGACATCTTCTAGCACCCAGTGAATTATGACTTGGGGTTGTGACGACCTCCCCCCCCCCCACTCCGTGATAAATGACTTGAGCGCTTCGAAACATTTCAATATTTCAGAAAATGTCATTTTATTTTAAAAGAGAGTTTTGGTTTTTATAAATCATACACTGCAGAGTTGGAAATACAGGGCTTTTGAGTTACAAATATCATTTACAAATTCGACGGGAAAGCTGCTATGTGTTTGTGCTTGCGTGACAGTTTCACCGAAGAATTCTAAGACTGTGGACAGTACACACTGGCCTTCCTACAGATGTTTTCCCGCCCGTTAGCCCTCCAGGTTCAAGTACTGTGTGATGCATTTTCAGTTAGCAGCCCCATCAGATCCTAAGGTTCTAGCCTCCTCTGACTCTAACCTTCCATCTAACCTTGACGGTTCGCTTGCAAAGCCCCATCCCATAGCCTCTTTCAGAAGGAAGGCGGCGTCCCCAGACAAGCCCCTGGAGCAGGAGCTGGAGAGCGGGTCCCGCCGCCCCGTGTGCGCGGTTACAGTGTTAATGTCTGAGCTGGAAGATACCAACCGGAGCTGCGGGGATGCCCGTGGCCGGCGCCGGCGTGGCGCCCCCTAATCTCGGCGCCGGCGGGCGAGCGGCGATGCCCAGCCTGTGCCCTGGCAGACTCTGTGCGGGCGAGGGGCGAGCCGCAGCCGGGGCGGGCGCGGGAGGGCGCGGGTGGAAAGTTGAGGCGCGCTTTTGGGGTGTCGCGCGCGTCCTGCAGCTCGACGAGTCCGCCCCGGGCTTCCTGGTGGGGCTGGGCGGGCGGGGGAGGGGCCGCGCGGCGCAGCGGAAACCAGAGCTCTGCGATAAGAGGCTGCACGGAGACGCGCAACAGTCTTTTCACTGCAGCTGAATGAGTTGGGGCACTCACCATGCTCCCGTGACGAGGGCCTGACAAGTTGCGTTTTCCATCGCGGGCATCTTGGAATCATGACTCCCACAATGCCTTGGGCACTCGGTCGACAGTCGGGCTGCCTCTGAAAAAAACATGTGAGGTAAGTTTCCGTTTGCACAGTTTCGGGGCCGCTCCGGCGCGCCGCATTGTTCCGACCGTGGGGGCCGCGGGAGGAAGCGCGGGCGGCCGGATGGGTGCGGGCTGCGCCCCCCTCGCGGCCGGGCCGGGCGTCTGCGGCGCGGGCTCCGAGGGCGCTGTCAGCGCTGCCAGTCCTCGGCCGGGCAGGGAGAGCCCCAGGAGAGGGTGGGGGAACAGGTGCTTGTCGGGTACCGGCGAGCCGGGCCGTGACCTTTGTCTGCGGAGGGTCCCTCGAGGGCAGCGCTCGGGTCCTCGCCGCCGCGTCCGCATCCCTCTCGCGGGGGCTGCCAGCCAGCCTGGGTTTCATCTGGGCCAAATATGTGCATGCAGAGGTTAATTCTCTGCTTGCTACCCATAAATTACGCATGACATGTTTAGCTGGGCTGCCTTATATGGAGAGTGCTGTATTTCAGTCCAGTTTGGTTTTTGCCAAGTTTACCGGGCGGAAGACGCCCTGCCGAAGAGGCTGTTGCTCTCCCCCCCCCTCCTGTTTCCCCCCATCGTTTTGTAGTGCGTCACTCAAAAACTAAGAAAAGTAAGTATAGGGGCTTCTTGGGTGGAGCTGCAGTTGGTTCATTGAATTGCTTTCATGAAAGGTTGAAAAGAATGAAAAGTAGTTACTACTTGGATTCTGGTTTTTAGACAAAAGCAGGGCAAATATGTAGCTTCCCTCCACCCACTTTTTTTTTTTTTTTTAAACGGAGCCGGAATCTGTTATTGGTAGTAATGTGTCATGTGAGAATACTTTGATTCCGGAGCCTGTAATACGAGCAGGTATATGGTGGAGCTTATGCCTTCCTCACTCCCTCACAGCACTTAACAACTCTAGGGTGTTGATAGGAGCCTAATTGTGCTCTTGTCTCGGGCCCGGAGACTGCGACTGCTGCTGGGACTCTGAGGTGTATTTCGGTGCATTATGCCTCCTTGGGATTAACATGGAGTAAGAAGCTGCCAGAAAGGTTATTGTCACTGTCTTTACCTTGTGCGCCCCCCAACACAGGCACAAACTATAGCCAAGGAATAGTAAAGCCCGCTATGCTCTGAGGAATTTCTTAAACAAATTAATACACTGAAAGAGAAGTCATAATTAATGCCTGTGGATTTGAAGGCCCTCTGCAATGTGCTTTGAAATACTACACCAGTGGACACAACGTTCCCCTCTCCTGGGTCTGAACACAGTGTCTGTCTGTACAAAGATGGTATTTAGTCCATAACTGTTCTATACCAGCATAAGTGATCCTCTACACATTAACTCTCTGTGAGTTACTAAGAGTGCTGATGTTTCCCTTGTCTTACTTTTGAGATAAAATACTGTCACCCAAGCAAGTTAAAATGAAAATTCAAGAAATGTAAATTTCATTTTAAGAATATTTATTTCAAACAATATCTTAGATGTAGAGGGATACCCAAAGACACTGAATTAAGTTATTTTGTAGCCTCAGAAAGCACGTTGCTGTCACATGTATTTCACATGCGTTCTGAAAGTTGGTGAAAGCTGCAGTTTAAGTCTATTTTTTAGTTGGCCTACTGCTTTCCAATTTTCATGTTTTGTGTATTGGCGTGGGAGTTACGTTTTCTTTTTTATCACTGTGTTGTTAGGTCTTCTTTCAAAATGTAGACATAATTTTTAGTTTTCTTTGTTTAATGCGGGGTTTCCTCACTAAGAAATACAAAAGTTGCCTTTTGTATTTTAGAGAACAGGTTAGGTCAGTGCCAGAAAACCTGTTCATCTGTCTATAATTATGCTGTCACTTAAGACATAATAATCAGGTTTTATTATTGCTAGGAGACTCAGAAAAACCTCACATGTGCCTCATTTAATTTTTTTCCCAGATAACCAAGAACAAATTTGTGTGTAGATTCACATCTAGTGTGCTTCTGTATGCAGTCATGCCAAAAGAGAAACCAAAGTGTTACATGATTTGAGATATTACTGCTTGTGTTTACTCTTACACATTTGAGGCAAACTTAGACTCGGAGTTGAATTCATTAAATTTTATTCCAACATTCTGTTCTTCCTTTGGGCACAGAATTCCTATGAAATGAAACACTTAAGTTCTGTTCCAGAACAAGAAGAGATTATAGCATGTTTTCTCCTTGGAGGACAAAAAGAGTAAATTGTCCTTCTTATTGAGAAAGTATGTTAGTTTATTATATAAAATTTCCTATTTTCTTTGTAAGCAAAAAATTGCCCTTGAATTCATCAGTGTCACCATACATTAGGCCTATATTTGATATATCTATTTATGGAAATGGAGAATAGCCTTTCTGTACCTCCTGGCTTTCTAGTTGGTGAATAGAAAGCATCCCCTGTTTGGAAGAAACTGAAAAAGGGTAGGAGATTGAGTTTTCTGTGTTCTCATAGAAAGATATTAGAATGGGCAGTAGACAGGAGGGTCAGGGTGGAGGATGGAAGTGAAATATGTTCATTGAAGATGTTACACAGGAAGAGTTTAAATTGTCTGGTCTTGTTGGCCAAAAAGCTTCATATATTTGAAAATCCAGAATGTGCTGTCCAGTGTAGTAGCCACTAGCCACATATATCTGCTGAAAATTTGAAATATGGCTATCTTAGATTGAGATTTGCTATATTAAATGCATTCTGGAATTAGAAAAGTTGATTCAGAGAATGTAAAGCACCTGATTAATAATTTTATATTGATTATATGTTTTAAGGATAATGTTTGATTGTTGATTACAATTGAAGGTAGTATTAATTTCATTTTAATTTAAAATCTTGTTAATTTTTTTATAATGAGAACCACAAAACTTAAAATGCCACATGTGGCTTACATTAGTGTTCTAGAATAAAGCAGAGATACAATATTCTTCATGAAAAGTTACAGTTTGCTGGTCAAAACACAATAAAATTGACTTGTTTTTACAAGATAAAAAATTTTATTGTACTTTGGAATACTTTGTCTCTTCTATTCATTGTAACCAAAGTCTGAGGGGAAAAAAACACCTTACATCTATTTTTATTTCCACAAAACTACTATTTAGTTTAGTGATTTAATGATGAGGTAGTAATAACAGAGAAAAGCCTTATAATTAGGAGGATGAGTCTTAACACCTCCCAAAGGCCAGAAGAGGGTATGATTGCTACTTAGGAACATTTTAGAGACAGTGTAGTTATCATTGTCCTGAAGTTACCAAACATAAACAAGTCACTAAAATTTATTTTAAAATAGAATTTTCAGTAAATAGCAGTTATCTTCAAATACTTAATATATATTTTACTTTGCTATGACTTTACTTCCTTAGAAAATAACAATACCCAATATATCCAAACAAACTCCTAACTGAATTTAATAAAAGATTCACAGAAATGAAAGATTTTTACCTGCAGGGAACAAGGTATTATCTTTAATATTAGGAAAGGTAAAAAAAAAAGATGTTTCTGTGATAATTTTATGGGCTTTGAAGAATTTCTGTATGCAGAAGTCTTTATAATTTGAACACATTCTTGAGAAAGCATCTGACTGGTAAACAAAGCTTAATGGCATAAGTCCTAGAAACATTCCTTTCAGATATTTTCATAACCGAAGTACATTTTGGCTTGCACAGTGAGTGTTAAGCCAAAAAATGTGGTTATTCTGTAGCCATATAAGCATGCTTAATATTATTTTCTTGAAAGGTGTCAAAATTACAAGATGAATGTAGTTGAGTCTTTAAAGGGAGGGGGACAAATTCTATATAGATCCTCAAAAAGAGTTCCTACTGGGGTAAGGGTATCTCGAATCTGTCTTTCACTCTGGTAGTCCCTCTTGGGGTTACAGTATGGGGAATATGAAGGGAAGAATGATTTCTGTTAACTTGGAATATCATTTCTGATGAGTAATGGAGCATATTCACTAATGGTTAGAGAATTATCAATTGAAAAGCAGAGGATTCAAGAATAGTTACTGACATATGGCATTAAATGTCTATAGACATTTTTTAAAATTTGAGTTAGGGAAGCTGGTTTTAGTAGACTGTTTTACATATTACAGAAATATGCATTTATATAAACATTACAGCTTATATCCTTGAAAATCTAGCAAATACAGTACATGATTATAGTTTTGTACATATTATTAACTTTATTAAAAATTCAGTACATCTCTTCGGATAATTATTAATGAATTTAGAGAGGTGTTTTGTCATCGGCCTGTGAAGTCCATAAAAGTAAAGAATCTTCAGAAGATTTATATTAGATATTAGGCAAGTGTTTTGCACTTTTTGAGATGTTACTCTAGGATTCTGTGATTAAATTCTGTTAAAAAATATACACAAAAAGCAAAATAGAAGAAAGTTAAATAGGAAGAAGGGAGAAGTCCAGTAACTCCCCCAAATCCCCAAATCACATATTCTGTTGTTTAAAAAATATTTTCATATGTGTGCTAATTAGTTTCATTTATACTACTTTAGTAGAAAAGAAAGTTTTGTATTATTATTTGTTTCTTTTTTGCAAGAATCTTTTTTGGATTGTGTCTTATACTCTGAGTAACTACTTAGAAAATAATGATACACTTATTCTCATTATTTTGTTATGAAATTTTACTTATTTTCTCATAAAATCAAAAATTTTAAAAATATGGATTGAATGCCATATTGCCTAGGGCAGGAAGTTACATTTCAACAGAGATAGACCTGTTGTTTCAAAAAGATAAAGATGTTGTTCTGAAATAGTATCATGGTTCGAGTAATGTACCTGGGGAGTTCATGTTACATCTTTGACATTATTTTAAGAAGCTGAGAGCATATCTTTTATGTGTCTGATGTGGTAATTCATAGATGATAAAGATACTTTAAGAATAAGTTCCTATGGGATGGGAAGATACAATCTGAATGTGAATGAATGCATGATTATATCACCTTCCTCAAAGCACTATCAATTTATTCAAATCTAGATACTAAATTACCATTATATTCTTAAAAAATTGTTGAAAATATGAAAGTTGGAGACCACTATTGAGTTCACACATGTCTGCTCCATTTTATTCGCTTTTTAGTTAGAAATTCACAAAATGAAGAGATTTCTTCCTTCAAAGGAAAGAAGAAAAATTCATATTTGAGACTTACTTAAGTTTTCTTATATTTTAAAGCTTGAAAGCTAGTAGGTAAAACTGAACTTGTATTATGGAGACAAGATTAAGCCTATGAAATAAATATTACAAGGCTGGTTTGATATATTAATTTATCTTGCAAAGTTGATTGCAGCAAAATGCCATGGTCATGGAATTCTACTTCATTTAACTAACATATGCTTTCTCCTCAAAGAAATGACAGACTGCTAGGGGAAATAAAAGTTTTGAAAGTAACTGTAAAATCGAAAGTATATTTCATAAGCAAAGGCTAGGTAACATGGTACAGAAGTTCTGATAAGGAAAAGCTAAGTGTTAGCACAGCTCTGACCAACGTATGTATAAGAAAGGAACATTCCTGAAATAAATAAATGATGGGAAGCCTAATGTATGCTTTATTTCTCAAATTTACCAAAAGTTAAAGCAGTATTAATCTATTCAGTGATGTTTTTGAATGTACATATGTTTACGAATATAGGTAATATATAAACAGGTTTTTCATACATGTTATAAAGTTATTTTCTGTAGAAAAAATTTGATTTCCAAATGACCTACTCTAGAAAATTGTTTGTCATTAGTGTTAAAGAGTATGATAAAATAACAGCTTTTCAGCCACTGAATAATTACAGATGCATTAGAAAGCCAAAATGGTTAACTGAGGCAAACAACGAATGTAAAGAATTTGTGAAAGAGAAAGCTAGATTGGAAATAAACTACCTAGGTTATTATGAAAACTTTAACATATGCCAGAAATCTAGTAAGTTCAGCATCAGAAATAGTACCAAAACATACCAAAGAAAACAATGATTTCATTTCGGAAAAGAAATGTAAAATACGTAATAAACAACAAAGAAAGAAATGGCGATTTTAATCACAAACAGCCAGAGTATCTAATTTATCATGACTTTAGTAGAAGAAAAGTGATGCAAATAAATGGAATTGGTAGCTGAAGATTTTAGATACGGGTAAGACAAGTATGAATAAAATTTTGTGGGTTTTCACAAAATATTTTAAGAAGCTATTGTGTGAAAGAGCACGTTGTCAGTAATTTCTGTACTTTAGTAATGGCATCTGTCTACAGGGGTTGTGACTGGACTCTTCCAGAAAATTAAAAAACGTGGGAACATGAGAAAACAACAGTGAAAGACTTTTATAATAATTTACGCACATCTGAAGTATGGACTATGTTGAACAGCAAAGGATGCCAAAATGAGGCCTTAAGTTGTTCAAATTCATATTGGGAAAATTATCAAAGACATTTCCTGAACTCAGTATTGGAATTTACATACATGCTATTCACAGTTTATCTTGAACAAAAGATTTGGTCATATATCTAATCAGTGTTCTTGATAATAAAAATGATTTTATTTGCTTCTGTCTTGTCTGATTACAAGAAAAGAATTACTCTTAAGGTGATATTTTAGCACTCCATGTGGATGGATGGGACAGTCTTATCCTAGTAGAAAGAGAGCCAGAAAGTAGTCAAGTGAAGTGACTGATATAAAGAATAGGAGAGAATTGGGCTTACTCTGTGGGGAAAATTGATGGGAAGAGCTCTGAGCTGTTGGCTGGACTTGCAGCTTAGTATTCTCCTACCAAATGCCCAATCACTGATAGCTGTGTTTATTACATTTTTGTTTCTTTTTAAAACCAAGTTGAGAAAAAATGTAGCAGGTCCTGTAAGCAGTGTATCTAAATTTGTTTTGAAAGTCCAGTATTTAGGGGAGGACATGTTTTAAAAGTACAACTGTCTTGTAAATGTAAGAGGTGAGATAGATATTACCATTGTTTTATATTTACATATTTACCGCATTTTTGTCTATTTCTCAACAGACAGGACCAATAAATCTTAGGAAAAGACATTTACCATGTCTTGGTTTTGATACTGTGGAATAATAAACATATAAATAATAATTATTAAAATAACATTTTAATAAATGCTATACATTTAAATGCTATACATTTCTTTATAAAATATTATTTAAAATTTTCTATAGCTATAAAATAGGCCTTATTATCTTTATCTTAATGGTTAAATAACATGACTGAAATTTCTTTGGTCATTTACAGAACTAAGAGAATTGATTTTTTAATTATTTCACTGTGAAAACTGGGTTTATCCAATTATTTTGTCTTGTCTCCAGTGATATATAGAGAATAGTGAAGAAAGTAGTTGTTGTAACGATTACTAACATTTTTTTTAGCACTTTATGTGTTAGGCTGGAATTAATTAATGTGTTCCTCAGAACAACTTCGTAGGATGAGTAATACTAATATTCTGGATTCCCAAACAGGAAGACTTGAGCGTGGATACATCCAGTTAACTTGTAAGTAGCACAACAAGGAGTTTAATCAAGGTAGTCCAGTTTTAGAACCCATGCTCTTACATAAAAGAATAAATACAGATTGAAAAAAATAGTTTTGTTGGGCCCCTACAGGAATTTGAGACCACAGTTATCTGGGCTTTAGAAGAGGCCAATATTCTGTAGCACTTGGGGAAACTCTGGAAGAATGAGAAAAAAGTAAGAGCATAGAGAGAAAAGGTACGAAGGGGACCTTGACAGGGTAAGGAGAAATGAAGAATCACATGGGAACGGGAGCCTGGTCTTATTGAGGAGCATATCAGTAAGTTTACTAACAATAGAAAAGACATTTGGTTTGGGAAGTAGCTTTACAGGAATTATATTTTAGTGACATTTAACTGGACAGGGATAGGACATCTATGGGAAGGAGAGATTGTGGTTGTTCAGAATAGACTATAGGACTAAGTGAGGGGAATGACGCAGGAATAAAAAAGGGAAATGTGATTATCTTAGTGCCTATAGGATGTGGCAATTGATTGGATACAAATAATAAAGCTATGAGAGTATTATCAATGATTTTAAACAAATAATTTTTAAAACCTCTCATCATTCAAAAATTCCTTACTTAAAACTTTTATTGTCCTTGATCATTTTATTATGGTTTCAGAGCTCTGTTAGAGTAATTATCTTTTTAAATGTCGGTAAGAGAAAAATACAACATTATGTCTTATTACGAATTATAACTTGATTAAATAGATAGCATACATCAAATTCTTGAAACATTTCCTACCTGTGTCAATTATTTTAAAAGCACAGGATCTGATGAATTATAAAAGGTCACCAAATTCTTTTTCCCACATTATTCTAAAGTAAACACGATTTCATCTTTTGGGGTACATTATTATTTGCTGAGAAATGTCTCAATATCAACCAGGCAGTTCTAGTCTCTTACTAAAGCCTGCACACAACGACTGTAACCTATCCTTGGTGATAAACAAGGTGGGAGATAGATACATGATAAAATGAGTTTGCAATGTGCTCAATGTGACTGACGTTTATACAGCTCAGACCTTGCTATTTTAGGGAAAGTATCAGTATAACTGTGGTATTCTTTTTCATGGAAATAAAATCCTTAATAATCAGTCACTCTTTAAAAAAGGAACAATTTACATATGAGAATAAACAAGCACTTACACATGGTTAATGTTTACCTGGAGTTAGGAGGATAGTTTTATTTTAAATAGAAAGCTTTATTGTAGACCTTTGTATTTAAAATTCTTATATTTTTTATAAATGGCTTAATATAGTTTAAGAAGAAAATGTCAGAGCAGTGATAGATTATGTTGTATTTTATATATATATATATATACAGAAATTTGCATGAAATAGATAATTTAAAGAAAAATATTCTATTTATAAATATTTGTCAGTTATTATTTATTTAGATTTTCTATATCCATGAAAAGTAATGTAGAAACTACACAATTTATATGTCTTAAATAGAACATATTTGTATAGAGTTAGAGGATAATGTTAATAGTACTTTATTTTGAGTTTTTTGTTGTTAGTATTATGTAAAAGCCACATTTAGTACCTGGCTTTTTTTATATTAGACTTTTTTTAGTCTTGTTATTGCCTTGTGCTACAAAGGTATGTTGAAGATATATTTTGTCATATCAAGGTAATGCTTAGAAAATGTTCATTTTTAAGTGATACAGGTTAAACATTAATAGAATTAGAAATTCTTGACCTCTATTATTGCATCATTGAACTAATGTTAAGTAGACAAATTTACTCCAGATTACTTTGAACCACTACTTTGAATTCCATTGCTGTGACATTCAGGAAAAAAACTACATTGTCAATTTAGTGGCATTTGGTCTTAAATACCTCACCTTAATGACATTAAGAGATTTGATGAACAGAGCAAATGTGAACAAGAGGGAGTACAAGAAAATCTCTAACCCAGGTATAGAATTTTGGAGTCATTGCATGACCTTTCTAAAAGATAATTTGAAAAGTACAGAACAAAAATTGATACTATTGAAAAACATATAACCCACATAGAATTCTACGTAAAGCTTTCTGGGGGACTACATTTGCTGAATACAGTTCTGAGGATTGGGATTTTAAATGCAAGTATTGTATTGGGCGTAATTAATTTAGGAAGAAGAATATTATGTCTGCTTTTCAGTAATAAAGTTTACTGACTGCTGAGATCTTTTCCTTTAAAAACTTATTTTATCATGTTAACAATAAGGCCATAGAAGAATCAATTCATATATTGTGCTCTGGTAGGTAATCAGTTAACAAACGTATTTGGAGGCCTCGTTAAAGTCAAAAGATCCTAATATGTTGGGAGAGGAAGATCCAAAGTAGGCTCACTTAGTTTCTCACCTCCTTTGACACATAATTGAATTGGGAAAAAAGGCATGAAGAGTTAACATTGCAGAGAACTATATAATCAAGCACCAAAGGGGGAAGCTAAAAGAAGGAAGGAAATTCAAAGAAGGAAGTCTTTGTATACTGAATGGCCAGGCATGATGTGTGGAGGAGGTGGCCCCTGATAATAGGATAACGATTAAGCACTCTTTACAGAACATGGAGGAAAATCTTCAGAACAAGATAGAAGGAGCAAAGTAAGATGTCATATCTGAGCATCTTCTTGTGAGGCATTACCAGCTTACGTTACTTTCTGAAAAGGGGTAGGTAAGGAAAAACAAACTGGTAATGATGATAACAATTATGGACTGAGGAGATACAAATCATCATCCTCTTCATAGTGATGAGGACACGGAGACTCAGAGAAGTCAGCCTACTCCTAAATTTACATACATTATGAGCAGGCACACTGGGTTGAAGCCAGGTCTTTTTCTCACTTTAAAACCACTCTCCCGTCTTGTGATTTTGCTGAGAATAGGTGTACCATAATTGTGATACAGTAATTTTAAAAACTTCACTGTTAATATAGCTGACATAAGTCATGAAAATACAATTTAAAAGGCTGCCAAACAAAGTTTCATCTTTTCATTTTGACATTGGACAAATAATCATTTTTGGGGGGTTTATGAAAATAAAAACAAACTAGGCCTCCTGTTTTCAAGAGATACTTTTAGAAGGCTTACAGTGTTGTTATATGTTATTGCATGTGGCAGTTCGTAGATCCCTTTGGAATCCCCTAAGGGGAAGGTGTGTAAAGTTCAAAGACTGCGTACAGTGGTTCTCAGAGTTTTTGAGGAATTGGTTTCAGAATCCCCATGGATATCAGAATCCACAGATCTTCAAGTTCCTTAAATATAATTGCATATGCAAGCCCTCTGTACACTTATATTACTTAAAATACCTAATATAATGTAAATTCTATGTAAATAGCTATGCTGTATTGTTTAGGGAATAATACAAAGAAAAAATCTTTACATGTTCATGACCCATGAAGTTGTTTTTCCAAATATATTCAATCTATGGTTGGTTGAATCCATGGAAGCAGGATAAATAGAGCAACTGTACGTTCACAGCAATAATATAATGCCATAAATCAAATTCAAAACACACCCTAAGTTGATAGATCATTTATGTGGTCATTTTTATGCTTTCACATTACACAATTTTCACACATCCGTCTGTGCTCTCTGTGATTATCCCTGTGACACAGCTTGTGGCTTTAAAAGATAAGCTCTTAATTGAAGTCTTGTTCTGTGGGAGACATGTCACTTTGCTAAAAAAATTCCTCATTCATAGAGCTATTTTGACAATATACCAAATTAAATGATAGACAATTTAGAGACAGAAAATGGAAGCTCCTTTGTCTTGCTTTTGGCTTCCAAGGAAAGCTTTCCTACTTAGCAAATATTTATTGAGTGCAGTGCTCATGTGCTGCTGACCCGCTATGTCATTGAAGGGGTAAGATGTGCCTCTTTTCAAAGTGGTTTCCAGTTTAATGATAGAAGTATTCACAAGTAAGGTAGGACAAAAAGTGGGGACAGAGGAGCCAAGAATAGGCTACTTGTGGGCAGAGTGTGGAATTTTCCTAAAATCATTCAGCAGAAACATTAACTCTCTAGTCACTTTATGTATATTAAAGAAAAGATAAAATCAACCTATAATTTATTGAAACAATGTTATTCAATATGTACACTTTTTGTTTTCTTAAGTTCTTGATAATTAAGCATGGCTCAACTGTGGTGTCATTTTTGACTAGACAGAAGAGATTAATTGGCTTTTTTAGAGAAACATTGGAATGTATCATTCATCTGAGTCTTCTTCATATTTAACTTTCTGATTTAGGAGCAGTTTCAGACACTCAGTATTGAAAGTCATGTTTCAGAGCCTATAACTTTTATGTTAACAGAAAAGAAAAAATCTGTAAGAGAGGGGTGAGCTGTATTTAATGACAAAGGATTCTAGATATGCACACAATGCTCTTTTTACTATAGCTTTTCTTTGTGCATAGGAAATAAAGTTGTATTTTTTAGACCAGCTTCCAAACTTTCAAGTGGTGAAAGTGCAACTGTGCATATTGTATAAGACCCCATTCTGCTGTGAAGTATTTGTTCCCTGTTTCCAGGATTTAATTCTAGGTTAGAAAACTCAGAATTTGGGCCAGGGATTTAGCTCAGTGGTTTCACTGCCTGCTGTGCAAGCTCAAGGACCCGAATTCAATCCCCGGTACCAAAAAACAAAACTCAGAATTTTATTTTATTGCTTACTGTTATTCATTTTAATCATGAGGAATTATTTAAACCCCATTACATAGAAAGTTGCATTGTAAGATTTTGTTTTTCAATTTTTTAATTTTTTATTTTTTAATTTATATATTAATTGGTACATTTTAGGTATACAGTACATTTACATTTATCATTGGGTGCGTTGTAAGATTTTGATTCAGGCTATTTTTTTCTGGTTTTTTTTTTTTAAGTTTCTGGCCTAGAGAAAAACGGACCATTCATATGTGAAATAATGAAAACAATTTCAATGCACAGATCGACAAATTAGTAGTATGTATCATATTTTAGAGCAAATTTATTAATCCACTAGGTGGAAAGTAGATCCCTTAGCTTCATACACTTATTCTGTTCCTTTTATAGCTACAATTTATGCACTTTATATTTACTTTTGGAATATACATGGAGATATGGGTATAACACAAAACTGTACACGTGCACACACATGGACATGTAGTTATTTAGTGAGGATTTGGGGCAAGTCATGAAAGTTAATCTCCATTAGCAACCTGACCATAAGCAGCTGTAATAATTTAAATCTATTCTTTTGCAGGTGTGACCATACATAGTGCTAGCACAGCACTGTGGGAGTTAGGCATTGCTATCCCTTTGGGCCACTGTAAGAGAATAGAGGACTGGGAAAATTCAAGACAGGTAGTTTGGTCTAGGGTCATATACGATAAGGCATTGTCAGAATTGAGATCCTAACCCTGAAGTTTTGCTGTTAGTGTGTATATTAGTTTCTGTCAGTATGATATGAATTAAATACAACAATATTCATAGCAGTGGAGGTTTGAGACCTCCTCAAAGTTAATTCTGGAAAGACATAATAAAGAAGATAAGATGTGAAAGGTCTTTAGAAGCTTTGTGGTCATAAAACAGGAGAGACGATGGAATAGACTTGGATATTTCATAAGGCTTTGCAGGGAGGGATATATCAAATGGCCTAATCTGCCTGTGTGGTTTGCTCAGTATTAGTTCTACTCACACCTAATTCCTCTGCTCTAGCACTTCCTGAGATCAGCAAAATCTACTTTTAGACTCAAAATCATTACCACCTGTGAAGTTTTTCATGTCACTTCTGAGTGACATAGCACTCTGCTAATTGCTCTGTTGGATGGCTTGCTGAGTGGCACATCTTAAAAAGTGGTCTCGAGCCCCAAAAGAGTACAACAGATTCTCTTACCATGTATTCAGGTACATTATTGAAGGCATTAGTGTTATTCAGTTCATTTCTCTCATCATTAAAAAAATGGAAATCTGCAGCCAGCATTAAAATAAGCAAACATGCCCCTGAAACTAGAGTAGCTCTACACTCAATTGGCGATTTCTGGTTAACTTTTTCACTTACCCCTAAATGCTTAGTGAAGTAATTACTGCATGTTCATGTGTGTGTGCACATTTTTGTTTTATACTCATATGTCATGTATATTCCACAAGTGATTATGAAGTAGTGCAAAATTTGTATGAAGCTAAGGGATCTATTTTGCAACTAATAGATCAATTTGTAAATTTGCTCTAAAATTATATTTAATATCATGTAGTATATCTCTGCTTTTATTGTAGATATGGTCTTGTGAAAATATAGTATGCCATAGATTGTAAGTAGAAACAAAACAAAAAATTGAACATATTATTACTTTCTAAGGTTGCTAAGGCTTAAGATCAAACAGTTAATAGGTACTATGATTCACAGTCTTAATCTGTGTCTTTATTAATTAATTTCCATTGTTCTTCTGATAGTGCTAAATTGTAATCTATTCACATAGCAACAATTTTCTGTATGTTAATGGACTTAAATAATATTGTCTTTTAATGTATCAAAACATTTCAGATATAGATAAAATAAAGATAGATAAGTTTAGATTTGAAGATTCTAATGTACTAATGTTTTGGCAAGAAAATTAAGTACCTGTATTTAAATATTTTCAAGGAAAATGAAATGTATTCTGCATATTCTGAAGTGTTAACTTTAATATTAAATTCAGTTATTTTATATTTTAGCAACTGCTAAGCATTGAATATGTAATTCTGAATATAAACAAGTATAGCTAAAATATAGCCATCTCTCAAATTTCAAATTGGACATTGCAAAAATGACGATTTGTTAGACCTTGCTGACATTAAATTTAAGTAATTTTTTCGGTAATTTGAAAGCTATTGTGTGTAGATGCCAATTAATATTCACTTTAAAGCCTCTACCATGTTCAGTTTACTATGCATGCATATGTGAAATATTTTATATTTACATAAATAAAAATGTATTTTATCCTTAGAATTACCTCATTGAAGGTAAGGAAGAGAAATAGTATCAGAAAATAATGCAGAAAGAGAAAACTCAACTTTGACAGCAAAATATTGTGAGTTTAAAAGGTCAAGTGAGTACAGGAGGCTCTAGTTTTGCCACTCAGTATCATGCAGAAGAATGCTGTGACAGCCAGGGCTGATACAGCTGAAAATATCTGCAGCCTTGGAAGCCTTGGAAGTTTCACAAGGTCATTTTGGCATCACAGCAGGAGCAATGATTTCACAGCAAAGGTCAAACTAGACAGCCAGGCAAGAGGTTCCAAGTTGCTGAACCTGAAAGGTATAAGTGGTAGGGTTATTGTCAATTGCATTAACTGGGTTTTCTGATTAGTTGTGGTTATCTGTCAATGAAATATTCATAGAAGAATGAGTTTTACTTGATGGGTGAATTTAAGTTCTCTTTTCTCTTTTAGTTTTTCACCTCCAGCTTTGTCCTGGAGGACAGATATTACTTTAGTTTTATTTATATATGATGTATATACCATGAAAGAAGGGTATGAGTCGGCTTAGAACAGTGAGGTGCACATCAAAACAACTGAAACAAAAGATCACAAATCAGTTAGAAGGAAACAAGATGAAACAAGTACTTGAGGTGAAATTGAGCACTAAATTTATCATCTTTCTGGCAACCTAAGAAAAATGTTTGGAAGTAAAAAATATCATTTATTTAATGGGATTTCTTCATATCTCATAGTGTTTTATTCTTAACCCTTAGAATATTTAGATACATATTCTAAATCTGCCCTGGGATAAATTCATGAAATGGATGAATTCCAATTACTTAAGGAGTGGAAACTGAATTCTTCAGCCTGCCTTGCAAGACCCTTACTGATTTGGTTCCAGTCCACATTTCCAGCCTCTTGTTCTTGCCAGTCCATTGCATGCTGTTTCCCAGTTCTCAGGGTCAGTGCTTCACCACTTCCCTGCCTTTTTACTTGCCTGTATGTCTGTAGTCCTGATTGACATTCTTCCATGTCTCTGTCTAACCAGTTAAAAATCATTCTTCCAGGGCCAGGAATTAGAGTACTTGCCCAGCATGTGCAAGGACATGGGTTTCATCCCCAGCACTGAAAGAGAAAAAACTTCTTTCAAGTCTGTTTTAAGTGTCTAATCCATTTTCAAACCATCTCTGACCTCTCTCCGTTAAATTGTCAGCTTTGTTCTTATCTCTCCTATGTTTTTCTTTTTAATGTCCAATTATTTGTTAGTTTTATGTATTTGATTAAGCAGAAAATTTCTTAAAGAATGGCTGTATTTTCCTTGTCTAGGCTATGTACACAGGGTAACCTATAAATAGTTAATATAGTCAATACACACATTTTATCTACGTATCATTTATCATTAATGTATATGTTTATTCACTTAAGTTTACATATTGAGTGTTTTTGAATTTTTTTAAGGAACATATTTCTTTTTGGAGGGCTGTACAGAAAAAATAACTTTAAAAAGCATAATCAGACTAAAAACACCTGCAGTTTTTGTCAAAGGAGGTATTTTAGGCCATTAGACTGGAGATTATAATATTTTTATTGTTTGACTTTTCATTTTCTTAACCAGTGTACTATTTATGATTTCTCTGAGCCAATAGGCAACAATAAAATGGAAAATAATTTTCGTAATTATTATATACCATTTCAAATACTGAAAACTTTCATTGTGGCATGGCTTTGTTTAGAGGTACTAGGGATTGAACCTAGGGCTTTCACACTGAGCTACATTCTCAGTCCTCTTTTTATTTTGAGTCAGGGTCTCTAAATTGCTAAATTGCCAAGACTTGGCTCAAACTTATGATCCTCCTGCCTCAGCCTTCCAGAGTGCTGGGATTTCAGGCCAGCACTACAATACTTGGCCTTTCTGTAAGGTTTTAATAGCTGTCAAAATATCTGTTCGAGTTGACATGGATTCAAAGAATTTCAGACAGTTATTCTGTCTCCTTTGCTACGTTTTAAAGCTGTTTTAGTGGCTGGTATAGCTGCTTTACCGTGTACATTTTCATTTAGCATATGTCAGTTTTACACTTTCAAAGCAAGTTTTCTGACACATTTTAAGCTTCTCTAATGAAAGCTCTGAAGAAAATACAGGCTTCTGTTGTTTGGAGTGCAGATAAATTAAAAAATCATGCTCAGAGACCTTCCTCAACACTTAATCTTCCAGCCAGACACTGAGTCCTTAGAACTCTGTGATTTATTCAGAACTGATTAGCAATTTTAATTGCAAAGAAACTGATAGATGCAATGTTGAATTTTCACATCTCTATGTGTACATTATTAATGTCCAGTGTAAACCCAGTGGACAAAGAAGGACAAAGGCATCCCTCCTTCAGTTCTGTAAAGGAGACCATCTCTTTTCCATCAGAGTCAGTGCTCCAGGATTCTCCTCCCCTTACGCACCCCTGAGCAAATCACAAGTGATGCAGTAGCAGCCTCTGCAGTGTAGCCCATCCCTCCTCCTGCTCTCTCACTGTTTCTTGGCTTTTGTTGTTTTTATGATTACTATCATTTCCACCAAGTTTGATATTAAATTGCGAGCATGTATTGTGGAGGAAATTTGACCTTTGGAACTGGAAGACCTAATTTTTAGTCCTGGTCCTTCCATTTAGTCAGCTAAAGGGACTGTGGTGACTAAGTTACTTAATCATATAAGTTTCAATTTATTTGTTGACAAAGAGCATGATAAGAATTATAATAATCTCTGACTTGCTAAAAGCAAATGAAAAAATGAGGAAGAAAATAAATCGTATATCAATTAATTAGATATTTGTTGTAGTTAAAAATAGTAGTACCATGTGTTTTTGAGGAAATATAAGTTTCTATAATTGGCTTCTTCAGTAGGAACTATTTTCAAAATTAAACAGATGATCACCTTGCCTATTTTATGTATGAATAACAATAAAAAGGCCAGTACCTGTATAGAATGTTGTACAAGATAACTTTTCAAAAGTTTATTTTGTAAAGGTTTACTACTCAATGAAGGAGGATACATTTTGCATTTTATTGAAAAGAAAGTGGTTCTTATTACAATATTAAAGTATGGTTTAAGTCATTTTCCTTTTGTTAGCTTTAACAGAGGGTTTACTTGAATTTAAATAAAAGCCTAGTTTTTGGTTATGTATGAGGAAAGTGATTAGGCTAATTCCATTGTAAACATTTTTCTTAATTCTTTCATAACACTCAGTTAATTCTTATTTCATATTTTATCTACAAGGAGAATTTATTTGATATTTTAATGATTAGATGGGTGTTAATTTTTTGTTTTTTTAAATATTAGTTTGGTTTTATAAATTATTCTCCTAATCAAGAAGTAAGGAGCCAAAATACCAGTTTCTAAAATACTTCTTTCAGCTGGGCATGATGGCACATGGCTGGAATCCGGAGCCTGAGGCAAGAGGACGGTCAGGACCAGCCTGGGCAACTTAGTGACTTATGGAGACTCTCACTCAAAATAGAAGAAATTAAAAAAGATTGGGATGTAGCTCAGTGTGAAGGCCCTGGGTTACTCTATAGTACTGCAAATAATAACAGTGATGATAATAAAGCATTTCATTTGTATATGTGTATGTGTAAGAATTTCAGGTTTAAATGATAAGAAAATTTGGAAAAGTTCAGAGACTGCTACATGATTGCTCCTTTAATTTGTTCAATACATTCCTTTATTTGTGCTATGTTTACTGGGGGATCTTTACAAAGTAAGTTGTTTTTCATGCTACCTTGTAACGAACTGTGGGGCAGGATTAAAACATAAATGGTTTGAGACAAGATGAGTAGTATTATAAAGTATGTGGTATATTTGAGTGATACAGAATCACATGCATAATTTAGTAAGTAATAACGGAACTTTTCATAATATTTTATAGGTGTGCTACTTTTCTGAAGTAGTTGATAGAATATAATCGAAGTTCATGTCACTAAATTTTAAATAATAGTCTTTTTAGAGAAGGTATTTTCTGTGTTCAGGAAATGACTTGTAGAAACACACTAAACAATCACTAGTTATAGTAACATTTTAGTTTTAATTATGATTGCCAAAATTGTACGGGATTAAGAATAAGCTCTAGTTGTGGTAAAAATGTGGAGTCCTAATTTCTAGCCACTGTGCAGCTAGTACAGGGTAGGTCCCAGGAATGTATGTTTTTAACAGTCAACCCTAATCAACCCTTGGCTGATTCAAATAGTCCAGGAATCTATCTGGAATATGAGTATCCTGGAACTATTAAGTGTTGTTGTTAATAAACTACTTGCAGTTATTTGAGTTTATTGCCTAGCTACCATTGTATTCTGATTTGCTGTGGAAAGGTGATCATTGCTTTTTAAGAGCATATGATACTGATGAGAATACATAGAGCTTTCATCATTGTCTCATTAGAAATGTGTAGTCTGTTCTTCTTGTTTCCTCATGTGTTACAGCTCTTTTAGAATGCACAGGAACTTATGTGCAATTAAAATAATATGAAGAGGTTTTTCTTAAAACTCATTTAGCAGAGGAACCAAATATCAAGCTGCCATGTTAGTTTGTTTAATACATACATTCTTTTGGATAGTATAAAACCTAAGAATAAAATTTTTTATCTCCTCTTTTGAGAAACATGGCTTTATTTATTCTCTGACAACATGGAAAAATCACATTGTCAAAATGAGAATAAAAGCACTGGAAATGTCCACATTTTGCCAATCAACCAGTCCAGATCTTTAAAAAACACTTATTTAATGTACTTCTTTATCCTGTAGACTGTTATTTAATAACAGAGTTTGAGGTAAGGTGGGGAAAGAATGGTTTTATTCCAAAATCATAAAAGAGTGTGTTTAGGGTTATCTTGGTTATTTTAATTGAAAGTGTATGTTGCTTCAGGAAGGCTCCCCACTCCAGATTCATAAAAGAGTGTAAGTAGATCCCCAGCCTAGGGAAATTACCACATGGGAAAACGTGAGTTTTCCAGAGTTCTTTTGTGCTTTAGCCAGTTTGATAATGCCTTGTATTATTTATAGCAGCTGTCAGGAACCATTTCCTTTAGTCAATTAACATCTAAAAAGAAGCTAGGAGGATATTTTCAGACATTTATAGAAATAATGTGTGAAAAAGCATTCCTTTAATCATAAGAGATAGTACTGTCAGATTTTCCAGCTATACCATGCCTAAAGACACTTTTAACTACACATTTTGTTTCTATTAATATGAAAACAACAATAAGCTATATATTGTCCCTTTTGATATCCTGTCAACCCAAACACTCAAATTTCCAACTTTTGTTTCAACAAATATTTACAAAATACAAATATTGTTATTATTTTAGCAAAGAAATGATTTATTTTGAAATAACAGGAGTTGAAAAGTTTATATTACAAATGTTTCCATTGATTAGCTGCCGTATAGGGGCTAACAGTTAAAAAGGTTTTGCAAAAGACAAAGACTTTAAGTTCTAGTTATAGAAAAAAGATCTTATACTTCTTTTGCATGTGCCCACAAGAGCATTTACAATGTCAATTTAGGGAGAGTGTTTCTTTCAAAGTACCTGTACAGCATAGTTTTAACAGTTACAGAAAAGCATATTATTGTTGGTGAAAGTACATTTGGTAAACGTATTCTTTGAAGAAGTTTGTTGTTCTAGTTCAAAGTTCATGGTATACTTTATGTTCAAAGGATTTATATTATTAAAGCATTCAAATAAAGCATAGGTTTATATGTGCATCTGTGGCAGCATTTCTTAAAATATTGAAAAACAGCATTAACTTAGGTTACCACTAGTAAAGAAATGGACGTATAATGGAAAGATATAGTTGTTAAGAACTAATTATATTGTTAACCTTTCTATTGACAGAAAGATCACTAATGTATTTTCCAATTTTTATCTATATTGCACAACATAATCTGTTGTAATTAAACATTTCGGACCTTGTTAAGTGTCTGAGTTAATATGGAACCTTCCCCCAAGAATATCTAAAGTTCATTGAAATGAAAATATGAGATTCAGTGCATGGTCTTTGTTTTGTAAAATAGTCCTTGTAACATATTCCTTGTAAACAGCGAAAAGTCCTGGGACTTGGCTCACTATTATATAAGCATTATTCCTATTTATATGTGAGCATATGTGAATTTGAGATTATTTTTTAAAAGAAAAGCTCAAGTTTAATTGATGTCTAATATTTTATGGTTATTCAGAATGAATTCAGTTGACATTGTTACACTAGTAAGATTATATTTGAGGACTAGTGGTGTAGCTCAGTGGTAGAGCACTTGCTCAGCATGTACAGTTCGAACCACTGTATTGAAAAAAAGAGAAATATGTCTGAGATCATTTGCTGAAAAGGTATTCTTTGAGGTCAAACATATAAGTCAATAGAAATATCCATAGGATTGTACTGTTAAACTGTGTAGCACCTATGTGGCTTGAGCATTTATAAAGTTTGGAATAAGGAAGGCATTCAGTAACATAATAAGAGGCTTCATTGATTATATGGAAAGGAGGGAATATTTATATATTATATTACATTCTGAGAAGTTACTAATTTACTTTTTAATATGTATTCAAGTAATTCTGTGTTACATTCATAAATGGTTTCATTTATTCTATTTTGGAGAATAATTTTAGATATATTTATTTATAAGCATATGTTTTTCATAATTTTGTCATAATAATTAATACTTAAGTAACGTATTTTGGGTAACTTTGAATAGAAATAAGCCAGTAAGATTTTCTTGATTGAATTTAGTATATTAGGTTTTAATCAGACACTTGGAAATTGAAGATCCATCTGTTGAGATCAGGTTTTTGTATTCAGATTTAGTTGATAGTTTTGAGGGCAACTGCCGCATTACATTTTTAAAAATTCTATAAAATATGGCAACAAGTTAAGTCAAATCTTAGTAGAGATTAATCTATATTTGGACAGGTTTTTAATTACATCTGCCATTTCTTTATATGTGGATTTCATAATTTATCTCAGTTAATTGAGTTTGATAAAATAGGAAGGAGGGGTAAGTTAATTATGGAGAAAATCTTTTGACTACTGGCTGTGATTTCTGCCTTGAGAAGAAAGTTTGAATAGTGGGACAAAGTGGCACACATGCAGCAAATTACACTGATTTAGAGGGTGCCCTGGGAATTTTTCTTCTGTTCTTTCATTGAACAACTTCATGGATACTTTTGTGTCGTTGTCATTAAGAAAGCATAAATGAATCTGCTACAACTTCTCAGTAAGATCATATTCTAAAATGTTTTAGGTAGTGTTGTGACCAACTTCAGTAAGAAGCTAGACAATATTTTTCGGAAGGTAGAGAGACTGGGTGTCAAAGCTAGGACTTTAGTCCTTAATTACTATTTGAAGTACATTATACTTCATTTGAGTAAGCTTTATAATCAAAGTCCATGATCAGAACATTGCAATGAGAGCAATATAATAAGTGTATTTAGCAATCACAGCTTTGTCGTCGTAGGCTCACACTGATAAATTCTAATTGGTTCAATTTACCATTCTTTCTGAAAACTGATGGTATGGTGAGATTTGATTTTTTATGATTTAGCTCTTAGTAGCATAGTTAACTGTTTTAATCTCTGTTCTGGTTTCTGACTATCATTTTGAAATATTAAATGTTGTAGAAAGAACAGATATGACTACCTGAGGCTAACAAGATAATGTCTTTATGAAACATATGAGTAAATAAAACACTAAGGGGTTAGTGTTTTCCCCTAAAGAACAATAAAGTGCCATTCACAGTTTTATCTCATTTTTCTGACTTCTTGTAGGATAGAAGAAAATGCTAAAATACTGCCTGTTTTTGAATATCATCAGAAAAAAATGCAAATGTTCTCTTTTGCTAGAAGCGAAGACTGGTTCTGTCAGAAATTTGCAGATAATTATTTAAATGTTTTAAATTTGCAAAGCCACACAAAACTGTTTTGAATTACTCTGTAGATTTAAAAAAAAATCTTTTCAGCTTCACAATCCAGGAGGTATTTAAATGTGATTCTATTTTAACTTCATTGCTTCATGCCATCTTTTCCAGTGAGTGCCATTTGATGCTGCTTTCAGTTATAAAGGTAACCTATCCTAAGTGTTAAACTGTGTATCTAGAGCCCAGACATTGTAACTTGTAGAATATGTTTATAAACTAGTATCAAGATAAACTTAAAAATACTCAATCATATCACTAATATTATTTGCTTCCTCTGGGTTAGATGCTGTGCTAGGGCTGGTTTTAGTAGAGAGTGAAGAGCTAGTTTGACAGCTGCCTACCTCATGGGGCTTTCGTGCCTAGGCCGATCATAAGCAGATAATTCATAAGCACACTATCACTCTGATTTTTTCGTAGTACTAGTTGGTATTTGGTGTGATATGTACATCTCTCACAGCAACTATGGGCTGCTGATGGGAAGAGCAGTAGGTTGAGTATTTTTGATGTTGACTGGAGAAGCCTGTATGAAGAACTTTGTAGTAGGAACTGCACGAAGGTGTATTTGATGCAAAACTGGTGATCCATTATGCATATTCCACTTATCCATTGTAATAACCATCTTCTAGTGGTCTTAGTTTTTTAAAATAATTTGCTCATTTTGCCTGAACTGGGAATCAATTCAAAGTTCACTTTTAAATTATTGTCTGGATAGAATCTGTGTGCTTTATTTTGTCCTAAATGTAAATACCTTTTGTTAATTTAAGTAGAGTTTAGTTAGTTGCTTCTGGAATTCCAACCTTTAACAATTGTGCATCACCTAACCAATACTCCTTCCTTATCTTTCTAAGAACGGACCATGTAGGAAACCAAACCTATGAAGGGATCAGAATTTTAAAAGAGTGCTTTGACAGGCTTTCGATTACTTATTTGAGTTGGTAAACACAACCTCCCTTTTCCTGGCAGCAGCTCATCTGAAATGTGTTGGACCAGCAGGCCGCATTGGCAGGTCTCTGTTGTTCCAGAGGATGTGTGATTGAAAGTTATCTTTTTCTTAGCATCATTTCCAAAACTTCAGTCATTTGCTTGCTACCTTTGTGATTTTTCCAATACATTTACTCAATCTTATTCTTTAAACTTTTTATACACTTTGACTTCTAAGCTGAATATCGTTTTAATCACAGACTCGGTGAGGTGGTTATTTAGCATTCTAATACATCTATTAAAATTCTGTTGTTTATGCTCCACCTGAAATTGCTGTGGGTACTACTGGTAGTGTGCTTATTCCTCTCCGAGAAACACTGACCTCAGCCTTTTGCTAAAAGAGGCTGAATACTGCTGAAGGTTGCATTAACCCTTTCAGACCAGTTTTTCTTATATAATGAATAACAGCTGTTACTCTGTGTAGTACCTTAGTGAGTAGAGAAATATCTGTACAGCCTAGCGAAATGCAAAGCTATTTGTTTGTATACTGAAGACCTTGTTAATATTTAGGATAAGTCCTGAATAAAATTGTCGTGTGAGCAAACTTAGTTTGCTAACATACAGGATTGCTAATTATGGACTTGCTGACATTATTGACTCAAAGGAAAAAGTTATAGTTTTGGGCAGAGGCCCTAACTTGTCACCTCCAAACTTTCTTGTTGAAGTCGGCCAGTTCTTCCAGTTAGATTAAAACTATCAGAGTAAATAAATAACAAAGACCTCATAATAAAGACCTCAAATAATTACTTGGTTAACTTCCTCAATCTACAACCTATCTCATCATCGAAAGTGTATGAAAAAAAGTCCCCCAAATTCCCAGTTAATTACCCTGGGAAGTAACTGGATCCACCTTCCTATACTTGCAGTAGAAGAACTGGAATGATTAGTAAACATACATGACTAAGAATAACCTTGTTCAAAGAAGCTTTCCAATTCTCTAAAATATAATTTCATTCTCATAGCTTGTAAGCATCTGTTTATCTTCTACTGCAGTATAATGTGGACTTTAGGTATATATTAAGCCCTCTAGTGTATCACTTGAGTACCTTTCAACTAATATGCATTTCAGGCTAGAAGAATAATTGTTGATGATTCTCCTTGATTTTCTTTTCCTTTAAAAAAATTTATTCTTGATCTTTTTCTTGGTTTTTCAGTATCACTATCATTTCATTTTGTTCTTTTCCTTTGTTTCTATTTTCCTACTAGTTCCATCTGAAAATAGAATTTTTGTGTGACCTCTGACATAACTCAAAAATTCGTTCATGGCTCTTGTAGCACAATAAGCATGTTTGTAGAATATGTTACATCAGAAGAGGAACTGCATGGAATTTGAAATTTAATCAGTGGGATAAAGAGAGCTTGTTGTTATACAGGTTATAAAAAGTGTGATTTTTTTCACTGCAAAACTGTTAAATTCTTTAATCTTGTTATTGTTCAGAGAAGTTTATTCTATATTAAAATTACATTGCAGATTTACCTCAAAAGCACTTTATCTATTAGTAAATGCTATATAGTAGACATTTTCCTTCAATAATTATTTTAAAATAAAACATATTCTTAGAGAAAATGCTTGCAGGAATTCTCACAGTCCATATATTACCCCCACACTTAAGCACTATTACCCCTACACTTCTGTCTATAGAATAAAACCTTCCCACTATTGAGGAAATGAATTCAATACTGGTGCAAATCCTATGCAATCTTAGTTTATAAAAACAGTTGTAAAGATTTTTTAATCTTTCTTGAAATTCTTTTTGAATAAAGGGAAAGAATATAAGATCTGATATCTTAAATTTAGACATATTAATTTATATATGTATCATCTGATTTTTTAACCAGTAGTGGCCAGTATGAAGGACTGAAATCCACATTACTAGATCAAACTATCATAGTTACCCATACAATGAAGTGTCCATTCTAACTGCTATGCTTTTTAAAGTATTTTAATTATCATTTGTACGTATAGCCTTCACAATTGAATAATGTTGTCAGCATACAAGTGTATGTCTACAATTCTTTCAGAAACACTTTTGAAGTGGCAGAATTGCTCTCCTACGGAAAATAACTCAAACACTAATTTGCAAGAATTTTAATATTTAAAGAATATTTTGTACTTGAATGGCAACTTCAAGTAGCCTATAGCATGGCAAAAAGAAAAAAAATCCACTTTAGAAATTATTTTTGTTTTATTTAGATATAATTGTCAGGTAATGGAGATATTTTTAATAGTACCATTCTCCATATATCAAGTTTAAATATTTCCTTTGGTTGGGAACACATCCTTGAATTTATGTTTATTCCTACTATTATGAACAAAGTTTATGTATTTCCTAAACATTAAAAAAAAAAGTCTGTTATGTTCCAGGATCCGGGCAATGGGTCATTGGCGTACACCCTGTTGTCAGGGAGTTTATAATCTTGGAGAAGGAAGCAGAAACATACACAAAGGGGAAAATATAATCTCTGGATATGGAAGATATTCTGATGTTTAGCACAGTTGGCCCAGCCTTATGGAGAAGGTGGTACCTGCGTAACAACCTAAATAAGAAGGGATTTGCCAAGTTTCAGGGGTGAGGAATTATGTGTCATGTCAAACAAAGGGCTAGCATGTAGCAAGTCTCAGGAACTCACAGCAACACGGTATATGCAGAACCTTCAGTCACTTGTCTCTGTGAGGATACAAGAAGTGCAGCATAGGCAGAAGTCAAAGGGTAGAATGTGTTAGCTCATGCAAGGGGGAAGGTTCTAGTAAGAGAGTGGCAATGGTGTTAGAGGTCAGGGAAAGACAGGGAGTAAACATAATCTTTGGATTTGGCTTTTATGAGACCATTGTCAACTTCACTGAGCAGTAAAGAGATGTGTGTAGAAGTCAAACTGATATGAATTCACAAATGGGAGAGGAAGGAGAGAAATAGCACATGTATATGACACTTTAGATATTGGGGATGACAGGTTAAGAGCATTGGGCAGAGAATGATGTATCTATCGCAAGGGTGGGGTCCCTTTCCTCCTGAGATGCCACCATCTCCAATTTGGAATTACTTCAGAATATTTAAAGACTGAGAAAAAAACTGCTGAAAAGACAGGATATACATGTATAAAAGGAGTGAAAAAGGAAGGAGGCCTTAAGAAGGAACAAGTCAAGTAACAGCAGAGGGGAGAACTTCTATGATTAAGAAGAAAGATACAGATAAAGATAAATGAGCAGGAAGGTCAGAGAAAATTTATGCCCATTGACTATGCTTTTGTTTATGAAATATTTGTGATTTAAGATCCTCTGCTATAGATAGTAAGAAAAGTATGGAGAAAGAAGAACTTGGAAATGATGAAGAATTAGAAAAGTTGCAATATGGGAGTGAAAGAGGGAGCTGTCCAAGACTGGTGGAAACTCCTAGACAGTTGGACACAAAATGACTCTGAGACACTTGTAATTTATAGAGGAAATGATCTGTGTGTCTCTGCGTGTTTTCAAGTGTGTTAATATGATATGTCCATAATGTATTTTTGTAAGTATGTTTGTGTATGTGTATGCATTTTTCAGCCCTAGAAGTAATTCCAGTCCTCCTGAGATAGTAACTGATAATTTAATGTACTAATGTTTATGGAGCTCCATCTCTTTTTTTTATCAGCATGCTAGGCACTGAAGTTGCTGATGACTAGTATTATTTCTACCCTTGGGAATACATAAGCTAGTGGATGAGAACTAGAAGGAAATAATATGTGGTGTAGGGCACAAAGTGCAGAGTTAATTTAGAGATGGCAGTATTCATATGTAATTGGATGGAGGTGGAGGAAGTGGGCTCTTGAAAGTTTTCTTGGAGGAAGTGGTGTCTTATCTTGCTTTAAAGGAGGTGAACCATTGCAGGTAAGATATTTTAAAATTGTGGAGAGCAGGACTAAAGCCATGCATATTGTACATGCTCAAGCCATGACATTGGTAAGAAAATTCTGAATGCAGAACAAATTCAAGAAGGTAGAAGCAGCTTGGAGATTTTGACTAATTGACTTTGTTTCTACGGGAGCCAGGTGTTAGGACCTGAAAAGATTTTTGAAAGCAAATATATTTCTTGAATACTTGGATGAGCAGTCTTAACTATAGTGTTTTCCAGCTAATTTTGGAAAACTGGTTTTTAAATTAATGTTATGAATTATAATATTGATGCACCCCTAAATCTCAGTATTCTAGGAGGCTGAGGCAGGAGGACCAGAAGTTTGAGCCCAGCCTAGGTAACTGACACTCTGTCTTGACATAAAATTTTTTGAAAAAGGCTTAGGGAAGGGCTTACTGAATGCCCTGGGTTCATTCCCTAGTATCACAATCAAAATGAAATGAAACAAGCAAACAAAATGAAATGAAACAACAACAACAAAAAAAACCCCAAGCAAACAAAAACATCCAGAGAATGATAATGTCAGCCTTAGAAGAAAAATTTTAAAGTTTACTATTCACATTTCCAGTATATATCATATTCTACCTTCTAATTTTCAAAATTATAAAGGTGCCAAATGCCAGTAGACCCATTTGGGCCCATGAAAAAGTAATTAATCAAGCTGTATTATACAGTGTCTTTGTCTCTGTGGAATGTAAAACTTAGTTTCTAAAGCCATATCTTCTTCATTGGCAGCATTCAAATGGAAAAAATAAAATATCATTGTTTTCCCAGCTGGTAAAAATTTTCTGAAAGTTTTCCATCCTGATTAAAAGAGAAAAATAAGTTGTTAAATGCAAAAATACCCTCCTCTGAGGAGTAAGCAGTCTTACCATGCTGAGTTAATGGATCACCAGGTAATAGGGTGTCCCCAGCCCGTACTTTCCAGCTTCATTTGGAATTGAACTTCCAAAGGACACCACACTGCCCAAATCAAATTGCTCACTTAATATTTAATGTTTCTGCGATGGAATCACTTTCTCCCTTGAGGTTGACTTCAGATTTACCAGACACACTGACAACACTGCACTCCTTATTTTCCCCACATGACCTCAGCTTCTGTTTTAAAAATGTTAGAATAAAGGGTGCTTTTGTTCATATCTCTCCTGCCTGTGATATATTGACAAAGTGTCTGCCCGCTGAATGGAATAGTTTTACAGTATGAGTGCTGCTTTCAGTGGAGGGGCAGGACTTGTGCTTTAGAAGGAAGTAAATTGGATAGGTCAGGAGAATGTACCATTTGTAAACACCCCTTTCCTTTTTTATTCACGTGTCAGGACAGCAGGAGCAGGCTGTTCAGTGCCGGTCGGTCCCTGTGCTGAGCTTGAGGGAAAGCAGCTTGGAAGTCAGCTGCAATTTTTAAACCTTGCATTTATTCTCTGGTAATGATCTTCAAGTGCTTTGACTTGTGTTAGGAGCTGTTTTGAAACTAACATGGTTTAGTCCACTAACTGCATGTTGGGTAAATTCAAAACCCACATGCTCGTCCTCTTGCAGTGGAATAAGTCACATCTGATGGACATTTTCTGTGCTTATAGCATAGTAATGAACATCTGACAGGCACGACCTTTCATAAGACAACCCACACTATTGGCTTTTTGCCCAGAATATTGCTGCAACACTATCTGTGATTGGTTATCTCTCTATCATGCATTGCTCCACAAGGGGAAACGGCCCCCTTTTTTAATAAATCTACGATGGCTGGCTGCAATATGTCTCACTGTAAGTATTTTTTTGTGTGTCTGTGTGGGAGAGAGAGGGAGAGAGAGCAGCTGATTTTGAATATTACATAGTCTTGTATCACATGGCAAGGTTGTGATACTGTAGGACATCAGTGAAGTGCTCCTTAGTAAATCTTAACCTATCTCTTTTTTCTACAGGTTGGTACTAAGAAGTGCCTTTCCTGACGTCTCTGCTGCTTGGAACCGCTTCTAGAGCAGTCTCTGCTTTTGCCTTGCTTGCTGCCAGCTAGACTGTGACGACAGCACATCCACCCTCCACCTCTTGCCCAGACACCCCCATTTCTACTTATAATCAAGAGAAAAGCTCTAAGTATCTGGCATTGCCTTAGGCTGCTTTAGTTTTAAAAGAAAAGTTTACTGAAAAAGTAAGATATCTTCTGCCAGGAAATCAAGGAGGAAAACAAAATCATTTTCTCGATTTTGCTCTAAACTGCTGCATCTGTCTATGCCAAACTAATCAATACCGATTGCACCACCAAACTCCATTGCAAATTCAGCTGTGAGGATATTTCCTTTCAGACAACTTTGCTGAAAGTAGCTTGGAAATTCGGTGTCAGAGGGTCTGCCACGTTTTCATGCTTGCATTTTGGGCTCCAAATTGGCACTGGGAAGGGGTTACTGAGAGCACAAGGCTGATTCCAGGCCCTACTTTTAAACATTCATCTACTTATAATTCTAGTATTTCTCTAAAAACCAAAACTTCTTTGAATTAACAGTTTCATGCTGTGAATTTCTAGTGGGAGATCTTTTCCTTGATATTGACAATACACTTTTCCATGTACTTTTAAAAGCAGGGAGTAGGAGAAAAGTATTTTGGAGGGGACATTTTCATCATTTTACAGTTTTATCAGTTCATCTTTTTTTTTTTTTGGTTGTTGTTGCTGTTTTTTGGGGGGGTTGGGTTTGTTGGTTTCACTGAAAAATTTAACTACCTGTAAATCTAAACATGGCTGTTAATGTCACACCAATTCGGGATACAAAATGGCTAACACTGGAAGTATGTAGAGAGTTTCAAAGGGGCACTTGCTCACGGCCTGACACGGAATGTAAATTTGCACATCCTTCGAAAAGCTGCCAAGTTGAAAATGGACGAGTAATCGCCTGCTTTGATTCATTGAAAGTGAGTAAATATTATATTATTTTAAGGATCTACATAATTGAATAAAGGTGATGTGGACATACAGTCCTCTGATTGGGGACTGCTTTGTTAGTTTAGTTACATGGTGTGTTCTAATTGATGATGTTGTGTTGGGAAACTTTATGAGTTATGATAGAACCAAGTCTGGACAAACTTTGTTGTAAATAACTTATCGGTCCTTTAATAATGCCATGACTTTTTCTAGAGCAGAAACTACTAACGTAATTGTAATTTTTATGTAGTAATAGCAAAGTTGGTGTCAGCTTTGGGAGTGGTGAATGTAGGCATGGGTATATTTAGCATATGCATATATTTTATATATAAGGCTGTGACAGTAGCTGAATGAAGATTTTTTTTTTTTGTTTTGTTTTTGTTTTTTTGGTAAAGGTGCTGTATTGTTATGAGAACAGCAAAAAAATCTTAATTTTTACTCTTAATATTTTGACATTTTGGATTTTCTCTTTCATTTTATTGGCGTATTATCTTTAGGGCAGAAGCCTTGCATTTTATGAAATGTATAAGGCAAAATCAAACCCCAGACTACTGCTACAATACCTTATTTGGAGTGCAGACTTTGTCCAATGTGAGTTTTATAAATAAGTAGAAACTCTTCAGGACTATTGTAGTTGGATTTTTTAACCTCAGAAATTCTAGTGTAAAATAAGCAGTTTATTTTCTGTTAGATTGTGATTAGTTTTTATTTTTAACAGTATCAGCTAGAAATGTTAAAAGTTAGCTTTGTGGGCATTGTAACTAAAAGCATTTCTTGACATTCAGAAATGTCATTGGACTTGTAATGCAGGTATCAGGTTTGAAATTGGGAGTTTTTTAAAAGATACTGTATGTGTCTTTACTTTGACATGCAAGGTCAAGACTAGAAATGTGCTCTTGGGTAATCTGAACCTAATCGGTTTAATTAAATTACTTTTGGATACCAATGCCCCAGAGTAATTCTCTGAAAGTGTGAGGTGGTCGCTATCACATCTACATGCAGGGAAAAATGAAAGTCTTAGAGATCCATCTTGTTTTTTAAAATACTAATAGTGCTGTAATAATAATGCCTTTGAAAATAACATCATAGTGAGATATGAATTCACTCTTTCACTTGATTGCTGCTGGATCTACTTTGGACTGCTCACTTTGCTAAAGTTTTGCCAAAGATTCCAAGGATATCATCTTCAAAGTAGGATAAAAAGGAGGTGTTAACAGCCAGAAAAATATTTTAAAATGTTAGATTATTCTTAACGTTATAGTCCCAGAGATCAGTCAGCAGTAGTTGTACATTACCAGCGGGCCTTTCTCCTCTATCCCCTGAAAGGCATTGATGAAGGGCACAATGGTTGTGTCTTTGTGACTGTGTATTCTTAAATTCATGCTGACTGAATTCAGGTGTAATTAGACTGAGACCCATAAAATGAGGGACAAAGGGCTCATTGCTCTTGTCAGTAATTAGCTATGTCCATAAACAACCCTGTTTTGTTCCAATTACTAGTAAATCTTAATTTTTAATCTTATAGACTATTGATGGTACACTGGTAGCTGTAAAACTAAGACCTTAAATTTGGCTGTGATACTGAGTGATTTCACAGAAGACCTGCCTCCACAGCATTTGGAAACATTGTGAAACATTAATATTCAGTTGCTGTTTTTCCAGCTCAAAATATTTTTTTAGTTGCTGCTCACTTGTGGCCACAGAACAGTTCCCCTTTTGAGTAAAGCAGCAGTGTTGCTTAATGACATGTTCTGTGGTTACGATTCAACTGCCGCATCAAGGGCTTTTTAAAAAACTATTTCAAGATTTCAAATTTATTTGTAAAAGAAATCATTATAGCACCGAATTAGTGTAAAATATGTCCTTTTTCTTTGCCTTAAAAAACTGAAATTTCTAGTATCTAAAACATGGTGAAATATTTTGGATTTTAATAAGAAAAATAGACATAGTTTTTTTTAGTGGTAGAGCTTCATACCCAGGACAATAACTCCTGAAATGTTAGTGAAATAACATGTTCACAATTAATTAAAACAATTCAGAATATGTAATTTAAGTACCTGTGTTTAAAAAAATGTGACCTATTATATGATTATACGATATTTAGAATTCTTCTAGACAGTAGTCTTGCTGTATTAGATCTTGTGGTATAAATAGATCAAAAACACATTTTAAAACAGTTAAAGTAACTTCTGACTCATGCTTAAAGTTCTGAAATTTGGGAGCGTTATGAAAGTTCTGTGCCAGTAACCGCTAGATCACTTGCGTTGTCTGAGAGAATAAACGGAAGACATTTAGAAGACTTGTATTCTGGCTCCTTTAATAAAATGTGTTCTTTGTGTTACTGAAATCTGTAATCCAGCCTTTTTTGACTTCTTGTGCCATGAGATGGAGGTAGCCTGTGTAATCTACTATTTTTAGAAAGTTAGGAAAGCAAACCAAATACTCTCTGAGAGGACCCTGTGAAATGGCTGTACCCTTCAGCTGTGCTGCTTCAGACTTTGGCCAGGCTCCCAGGTGACTTACGTTTATACCAGACTTCTGGTTACAAGAGGAGAATTTGTTTCATTAAAAAGCATGAGTAGAATGGTTCAAGAAAGTATATAAAACAAATCAATTGCATATTACTAAAGATAATTGGAAGAAAATATGGCTGGTCATATTTCTATTGAATCCTGGTGATTTTAAGGTTTGAAAAATTATACTAGGTTAAATATACTACAGGGGAATGTAGAATTCTTTAAATATGTTGCTAAGTAAAATGGGAATACATGGTAGTGAGGGTTATGTATGTGTTAGGTATATCAGAATTAGACTGATGAGGAAAGCAATAAGTCTAATACATAAACTAATATTTTAAGCACTTAATTTCTCTTAATTTTACTTTTGCATTTTCAGTTTTACTTTAAAATAGTTTAAGATTGTATTCTGCCTGAGACTTCATGTGCTTGTATACTATAGATTTCGGTGTCTTAGCTAACTTCAGAAATCCAGAACATTTGAAAAGGTGCATTGTTGATGATGAAGAGGATTTTTCCCTCCATGCCTTATGAAAAGGATATTAAAAGAGAAAAAAATTTTTTTTAAATGCCAACACTACAGTCCACCATTAGAATGCTAGTTCAGAATTTATTTTACAGTAGTTATAATGAAAAGTACCTCTTTTCTTCAGTCACAACCACTTAATTTCAAAATTTAGACAGTTTATGTAAAGCAAGTTTACAGGATGTATTTTAATGTGATGCTGAGTTATTTATATTTCAAAAAATAAACTATCATATGATCAGCAGAAATAGATATATTTACTGAATTATCTTTTTCAAATATCCATTTTTGGATGAGGGAGGGAGAAAATTTTAGGAGATTATTCTCATCAAATTAAGGGAATATGTTTAGAACAATTCAACTTTCATTTCACTATCATACATAAATACATTTATGGTTTTATATATATCCATTGATGAAATTTATCATGGAAACATCAGAGATTAGATTACACTGCAAAGTGTCATGGACTCAAGGGCATTGAGCGAGCACTTTTAAAGTGCCTCTGAGACTTAGCAAAAATATGTAAAGTATGCAAATCTGGTAGTAGAAAGCTCACAGGTAGGTGTACATGGTAAACAAGCAACTAAAAGACTCAAAGTAAGGTAAATCAAGTCTGTGGATGCTCACATATGAATTAGATGGCATATGGAAGTGATAAAGTGTCCCCAAATAAGTTCATTTTAGAATACCCTCCATCATTAACACAGGATATCTTCGATCCAGAAACTGCTTTTGTTGCTGCTGTTCTTTATAAACCACCACCATAGACTTTATCATATATTTAAAACAAATGTAACTGATAATCCTGGCAAAATACCTGCTGCAAGTTCCAGATAAACATCCAAGTTTGAACTAACATTTTTACCTAGTAGTTTCCTAATGGGAATATCTTTTACTAAGAGTTTTATTTTTGTTTTTGCTAATGGCATTTCTTAGGGTGTCCAGGTTTTGACAGATTATTGTATCATATTTGTATGTAACTCTGTATGCACATGTATTCAATATGTCTTTCAGTGACAGATTGACAGAAATTCCTCATTTTTCCCTAGTATCTTTGAAGGTGAGCTATCTATATGGCATTACTTGTGCATCAGTGTGATATCCAAGTTCAAATTGTATTCCTGAAGCAGAGACTTCACAACTTTGTGAAGTTTTCCCTGTAAATATGCCAGGATATCATCAACTCTGACATGAACTTTTCTTTAATGAAATTTATAAAGACTGCACCTGCTTTGGCAATACTAATAACTATTCATGGGCCTATTTATGTTCTGATAGAAAGTCTTTAGAAAAAAGACTTTTAAATGAATAAAGGTTTTATAAAACTATTGAACAAATTTCAAGACGTATTTTGAATCAAATCATTTAAAACACTAATTCTACAACTAGTTATTTTGTTTCCTTTCATAAGATTTTGATACACTGAATCTTTTCTTTTTCTCATCAAACTGTGCTTCACTGTGAGAGGAAGGCATACTAAAAACTAAACCTAAGGCAATGTCGTACTTAAAAATTAGGTTCAAAGTTTAGTTGTAACTCAGACATGTAAAACTACTGAAAATTCCAATTCCATTGAAAAGCCTCACAACAATTTCATGTATAAGGCTGTTACTTAAGAGTCCATACAATGCAGGATAAATCTCCCATTAGAGAATTGTGTGACATATGCCCAGTTCATGTGAGAGGTGAGACATTTAATGTTTATCAGACCAATACAGACACTTAAGGACCTAGTTCGGGAAGATTATTCCTGTCATTTTTCTTGCCTAGGATAAGGAGAGGATTTCATCTATCAACATTACTAATCCATTACCTTTCATGCTGAGAAATATCTCTGCCTTCCCACAGACTTAGACAAAGCTTCTCATTTTGTTATAAAGAGATCCAACTGGATCTCTTTATAGCCTTAAAGAAATTTTAGCCTTAAAAAAAAAAACTTTAGCAGAAGCACAATTCTATGGTTTTAGTAGGGGAACAGTTTTCTCTGTTAACAGTGAGGCCAAAAATGGTGAGAGTCAGTAGAAATGAGTAAATAGATGGCCATTGGCTTAATGCTGACATCAGCATGCAGAAACGTAAGTAGAAGCAACTGGAAAGGCTCGATAGAAATTCTTTGTTATTTGAAATATAATAGATTATTATAATAATTTCTCTGTGAATTTTCCTCTAAACATTCTAGTGAGGGCTTCTTATTCTTTACTCAGACTACACTAAACAACAAAAGTATTTTTATCTGCTACTGTATTTCTTATGAAAATATCACGTGCACATCTATTGATAACATCATCCCTACTCTTTAGAAACATTTTTGAAAGATTTCCACTTTGAGATAAGTTTGTATTTCTTGTTAGACATAAGATTTTCTATACAATAAGAGTTTGAATTTTGAAAATTATTGAGTTAGTAAACTATATAACCCCTTACATATTATAATTTGATTAACAGCCTTTCTTAGATATATTTGAGCCTGGGTGGTCTTTAACCTCTACATGTTTTGTTCTCTCTGAGATCTTTCCAGGTTTCTAACTGTTCAGTTTCAGAACTGTTGGTTATAATGCCTCTTTTATGTTTCACTCCAGAGTCACTCAGAAGTGGTTTAGCCATTTTGTCTGTGAAGAATTACATTCAGCATTGACACTTCCCCCTTCTCGGCATTTGACATAAGTTAGGGCTTTATATTTTAGGCAGTTGTCTAGGCCTGTTTGTTGACTTTGCAGTCATCAAGACTCAGGTTCTTTCATCCTTAGTTCCCGACGAGCACAGGGCTTCCAAATTTGCAGCACCAGCCGTCATACCTTTATTCTAGGAAGCAGAAAAAGGAAGGGGGCAAAAATCCATATGTCAGTCTGGTCAAGATATTTTTAACAAAAGTCCTCTGAGCTTCACCCAGTGACTTTCCCTGCCCCTCACTGGCTGATGCTGGCATCAGGGATTTCTGAAATAGTAGTCATTTAACTGTTGTCCTGATTAAAATTAGGCCTCTGGTAAGTAAGATGGAAAGGGAGAATGGATTTTTGGGAGGGTGATCACTAGAATAAGAAATTTAGAAACTTTTTTCCTTCTGCAAAAAACTTCAGGTTTCACATCTCCTTGGAAAGCACCTAAGTATGAGGCTAGTTGAGAGGAGAACACTTCTGAAGAGAAATGTGTCTCATTATCTTGGCAAAGCTGTTAGCATTTTGCCTGTCTTGGCTATTTAAATAATAATCCTGGCATATCACAAATGGATTGATTTTTACTTATATAGAAAAAATACCTTCATTTTTTATTTTCCTATTGCAGTATATATGTATATGTAAATATTTACACCTTGAATATAACAGTAATACCTTCCATAAAACAGGTTCCAAATGAGTTTATATGACAAAAGTTTCTGTAGTTACTCTAATTTCCATTTCTACAAATAGAGTTTTTAATTTCCTCTAGAGAATTGGTATTTATTGACTATTACTCTGTTTCTGTCAGAGTTTTCAGTGCTTTTTATGTTTTGATAATATTTATCCTTACAACAGCTCTTTGAGGTAGTTACTGATGCTACCCCCATTTCACAGATGGGCATAGTGAAATACAGTGGCTAGGTAGTGGCTCAATTTGATCAGCAACTAAAATGTGGACTTGAATCCAGGTAAACTGATTTCACAGCCTGTACTTTTAACTACTTTGGTCTAAAACATTGCTTTTAAATCTACATATCCATATTCTAAGGATTCAACAAAGAAATCACAGTGCTTAAAGATAACAGTGAAATCTAAGACAAATTTATAGCACAGAGTCTAAATAGTAAGTGCTCAAAAGTGATTATATTTTAAGTCAACCAGTGAATCAACAAATTAATACAGGATAGCAGCAGGAACACTGGCAGTAGCCTTCAAAGATTCTTTATCTGTTCTAAAATTCGCAGCCATATGGGAAAAATATTTTATTTTATTTTATTTTCTTATTAAATTCTTTTATTGGTACATTGTAGGTATACAACACAATTACATTTCTCATTGGCAATTGTACCTTTACATAATGCATCTTGGTTCTTATTTTTTCCCCATCCCTAGCCCTCCCTTCACCCCCTCCACCCTTCCCTATTTACAAAGACTTTATTTCTGTTTTTTCCATTTCTCATCATTTTTCCTTTCCCTTCTTTCCTTTCCCTTGCCCCTCCCACTACCCTTACCCCTTTGGACCTTTTCTTCCTATTTTACATTTTCAATTATGCATTCTAATCATTGGTACATTTTAGGTATACAATATAATGACATTCATCATTGGAAATTTGCATGTTTACATAGTCTCTCTTGGTTCTTATTTTTCACCCTTGCCCAGCCCTCCCTTCAACCCCTCCATTCCTCCCTATTTACAAAGATTTTGTTCCTAGGGAAAAATATTTTAAATTAACCATCTTGGTTAAGTAACCACTCATTAGATAGTGGCCCTTTAATATATTAACAACAACAACAAAAAGAAAACCAAAAAATACAGGACAGACAGGATGGTTGAGTTGTAGCCTACAGTAAAGAGTACTCTGAAAACTCTGCTTATTACTTAAACCCAAGAGGCTCTACAAAAGTATTCTGAGTACCAGTCTTATCACAAAACAAGTTCTACTACATTATAGATGCCATCTGGTTTTGTCAAACTGTTCCTATGGAAATACGTATTTTATGTTTCAGTTTTGGGTTTAGTAATTCATCTGGGCCTAGTGTAGGGAAAGTGGCCTTTCCCAGATATTTTCTGCTAGCCATGCAGGAGATTTCTCCAACTTCAGCTGTGGGCTCCTCTTCTTTCCTGCAGCTTGCCTTCAGCAGGGAGGTGGCTGAGCAGAAGCGAAGACTAAAGGTGTGTGGAGAGAGGGGCTGTAGTCCAGCGCTTTCTGTGGGTGTGGCCCCCAGGGTGGGAAGTCTTCTTTGTCAATATGTCTTCCAAGATACCTCTTCCCCTTTCTAAGAACTCACCCCCCCCCCCGTTTTTGGAATGTACAACTTGGTCCTGAGCCTGATGGACTGGAATTTAATATTAATGAACAGCTCCTCCTTGTTCTATTAACTTTCTGAATTTTTCAAAAGTGTGGTTTTTGTGCTATTGCTTTTTAATTACTAGTAGCCATAGGGAAATAGAGAGATACATGAAGCTCAAAAGGAAATCTTTTGTTTTGATTTCTGGCCATTTTATCACAGTAGTTGCCAGGAGATCAGTAAGAAAGATCTAGATGTGGGAAGAGAGACATTTAGGAAGTGATAAGGGTGGAGATTCAACAATTCAGAGATTAGGATGTAATACTTCTGTTTCAAACTTTGGTGTGTGTGGGAAATATTGAAAGCTCAGTCCTTCGGAGCTGGTTACTAACAACAAGAGGACCAGTGTGTTAGGAGGTACTAGCAAAGGAGTTTTGGAGGGGGAATGTCTCCACATGAGTAGAAAGATTGGTGGAAGAGGAACTTGAGGAAGGGAAGGAGAAATGGCTCTGGTGGTTTGTCTGTTTTTTTTTCTTTCTTTCCTCTCACAACTGCTAATTCTGAAAACACAGATGGAGGCTGAAGAGCCAGAGGGCATCTCCACCAGCAGTTCTCCTAGTCACAGACCACTAAGCTGAGGCAGCTGTCTTGGGTCATCCCTGGCAGTAGGGAAGAGCCTATATTTTAACCCAAAATCACAGTTTTAAGCTCAGCAGAATTCTTCTGAAGCTACCTGGGTTTAGGTAACAATATTTATATTTTTGTTTATGTTAATGTGAGTTTGAGGCTCAACCGCTAAGATCTAAGACCCTCTTGTTTCCCCTCCAGACCCTAAATGGCTCAGTATCTTAAGTTAGACTCTATCTTTTGGCATAGAATCCAGACTTAGTGTTTCTGAATTACAGAATCATTTATGCTTAAGTCCAGGCTGTTCTCAAATAAGGCAAGAAGCATCTTCGGTTAATAGTTGACAGTAAATTATACAAAGTAAAACATGTAAAATTAAAGCTAGAAAAGCTGCGATACTTTTCTATCATTTTCAGTTTTCTGCACGAATACAGACATAATCAGTGTTTAGGAACTGCTTGTGATGGATAAATTACATCTGTAATTCATTCTTTTCCATGTTACTGCATTCAGACGATAATTTGATTTCAGATATCTTTGCTCATCTAATATTCTAAAATCATTTATAGACTGAAAATAAGTCTAGTAACATTTCCCAATTCCAGGAAGCTTTTATAACTAAACCATGTTAGTTTAGCCAAATTTTAAAAAGGGGAGAGGGAGTAGAGAAAAACAGCCAAATTTATTTTTTAATTTTTTATTTTTGTTAAATTCTTTTATTGGTACATTTTAAGTATACAACACAATTACATTTCTCATTGGGAATTGTACCTTTACATAATGCATCTTGGTTCTTATTTTTTCCCCATCCCTAGCCCTCCCTTCACGCCCTCCACCCTTCCTTATTTACAAAGACTTTATTTCCATTTTTTCCATTTCTCATCATTTTTCCTTTCCCTTCTTTCCTTGCCCTGCCCCTACCACTACCCCTACCCCTTTGGACATTTTCTTCCTATTTTGCGTTATCGATTATTCATTCTAATCATTGGTACATTTTAGGTATACAGTATAATGACATTCATCATTGGAAATTTGCACCTTTACATAATCTCTCTTAGTTCTTATTTTTCACCCTTGCCCAGCCCTCCCTTCAACCCCTCCATTCTTCCCTATTTACAAAGATTTTGTTCCTATTTTTCCATTTTCTCATATTAATCCCATTCCCTTCTGTCCTTTCCCCTAGCCCTCCCACTTCCTTCCCCTTTGCCCCTTTTCTTCCTATTTCACATTACCTATTATACATTTAGTCCTTATTTACACTTTCAGTTTCTCACACCAGAGAAACTATTCGGTATTTATACATGTGTGTCCTGTTTATTTCACTTAAGAGTATCACCTCAATGTGCATCCATTTAGCTATAAATGTCTCTAATTTCTCATTTTTTATGGCTGAGTAGTACTCCATTTTATTTTTTCAAAACCACATTTTCTTTATCCAGTCTCCACTTGATGGGCATTTGGGCTGTTTCCAAGTTTTAGCTATAACAAACTGTGCTGCTAGGAACATGGGCACACATATATCACTGTGGTATGATTCTTTTAATTTTTGGGGAAGATCCCCAGCAGTGGAATAGCGGGGTCAAATGGGACTTCCAGTCCTAGTTCTTTGAGGTATCTCCATACTGATTTCCACAGTGCTAGCATCAGTCTGCACTCTCACCAGCAGTGGAGAAGGTTTCTCTTTCCCCACAGCCCCGCCAGCATTTGTTATTGGTTGATTTCATGATAACAGCCATTCTTTCTGGAGTGAGGTGGAATCTCAGCATTGTTTTCATTTGCATCTCTCAAATGACCAGTGATGTTGAACATTTTTCATGTGTTTATTTGCTGTTTCTACTTCTTTGTGTGAGAAATGTCTGTTCATTTCAGATGCCCATTTTTGGATTGGGTCTTTAAATTTGGGAGGTCTGAACTTTCTAAGTTCTTTATAGATTCGAGATAGTAGACCTTTGTCTGAGAAAGAGCAGGTGAAGATTTTTTCCCACATTGTGGGTTGTCTCTTCACACTGCCCGTGGTTTCTCTTGCTGTGCAGAAGCTTTTTAATAAGAGGAGATCCCACTTGTTGATTGTTTGTGCTAGTTCACGGGCGACTGAAGTTTTGTTCATAAAATCTTTTCCTACACCGATGTCTTCAAGGGTTCTACCTAACCTCTGTTCCAACTGGTTCAGAGTTTCTATTTTAATATTTAGATCTTTAATCCATTTTGATTTTAGTTTAGTGCATGGCGAGAGATATAGGTCTAGTTTTAATCTTTGGCAAGTTGAAGCCCAATTTTTCCAGCACCATTTATTAAAGAAGCTATCTTTCTTCCAGTGAGGGCGTTTGGCTCCTTTATCAAAGATGAGATGGCTGAGTGTGTCTGGCGTTGTTTCTGCATCTTCTAATCTGTTCCACTGGTCCTCAAGTCTGTTTCTTTGCCAGCACCATGCTGTTTTTATCACAGTAGCTTTGTAGTATAGTTGCAAGTTGGGGACTGTGATACCCCCTGACATGTCTCTGTTACCTAGAATTGCTTTTGCTATTCTGGGTCTCTTCTTGCTCCAAATGAATTTTTGTATTGTTTTTTCAAGGTCCATGAAGTATGCTGCTGATCTCAATTGGAATTGCATTAAATCTATATAGCAGAAGCAGCCAAATTTATCATGCTTGAAATAAGATTCCTCTTTGGTAGATGACATTGTTTTTCATAAAACAACTTTCTTTTAAGGGAAGCAACCAAGAAATGAACCATGAAGAAATACCTAATGAATTTATTGGTATAAGAAAATCTTGTTAAAAAAGATGTGATCTCAGTGAAGTGTCTTCTCATCTTATATCTCTTCATGGCTAAGTAGAGATTAATGAAATCTAAATCTAGTCTTGAGATTATTTATTGGTTTTATTTATTGAACTTTTATTTATTTTATTTTATTTATTGAACTTCCCCCCACCAATATGAAATGTTATTGACAAGACATTGCTTCCCATGAATCGTAGCAGAGTAGCAAGTTGAAAGCAAATGTCCACATAAGAAATCCAATACGTTAAAAACAAAAAACAAACTTAACTCTGATGAACAGAGCCGTTATCCATATTAAAGATGAATCATCTATGCTTCAAATGTTTTTAAGATGGGAGCTACTTAACTAGCTCCTACAATGCCTTTAAATTATGATTAAAGTTTAATAGCTTAGTAGGTACCATGTAGCATACTGGCTTAAGTGTATAAAATAAGAAATACAGAATAAGTACAGAATGATTTTTTGTTTGTTTCTTGTATCTTCATTAGCTACTCAAGGTCTCTGTATTTCCTACTAAGGATAAATAATTCCAGAGGACAGATTCTTATGAGAAATATATATTTTTATATTAAAGGATCAATTAACTTAAATCAAAATCTAAATTATAAGCCACTTCTGCATCTAAACTGGAGAAAAATCATCTATTTTTCTTCTCTTTTCCACCATTCATTTATTACCTACTATATGGCAGATATTGCAATAGGCAATCCTGAAGTAAGAATGAGTAATGAAATCTTTCCTTTTTGGTTGTTGATAGATACGTGGTTATTATGAGCTCACAAGATTCTGAGAATTACAATGAAGATAAAAATAATTATAAAATAATAAAATATTATTATCTAGTCTTAGATAATAAAATATTATTATCTAGTCTTTAGTTTTAACATGTCTCAGTGGAACACAAATTTGCCCATGTAAAACAAGTTGGCATTAAATATCCTTATATGTGCCTGAGAATTTTATTATGAAATAGCATTAGAGACCTTTATCTAGTCCATGTAGGAAGGGCTGTGAATATTAGCCATAGTTACATGTAGTAGAATTTTTATATGGTAAGAGATTTATTCTAGGCCCATCATGAAATTCTAAATTCAGTGTGGTAAACATGAATCAGATTGATTTTTAGCTAGCACATGTAGAATTGTTTAATTTCACTCTTCTGGTTGGATCATCATGTATTGATTCTATAAAATGATGACACACAAATTAAATTGGCTGTACATGATTACACAGGAAGTAGCTGACCTGAGACTCAGTATGGGCAGTCTATCTTCTTCCTCATACTTGCATCCTTTATGTTAAGTTTAACTTCTTTAAGCTAGTAATATTATGAGGCATTACACTATAATCTTGTGCATACAGAAATATAGTATTTTAATTATTAGTGAGTCTGTATATTTGAGTGCTACACATATTTGGGTAATTTGTTGAGTTACTGCAGTTGGTTGAGTTTAAGGCAACTGTATTTTTAAACACATGCATTCACATTTTTTCTTCATTCAGAGAACCATCCTTTAATAAATTGCTAATAAGATTTTTCTGATTTAGGATATGAACTTTATATTAGTCTGGCAGTGTACAGTCTAATTTCATGTCAGGTTGAATTTTAAAATTTATGCCACATACTGTAACAAACACTATAATAAATCACAGCAGATTGTTCCAGAAAAACACAGACACACAGACACAAACACACGACTGTCAGAGCTTTGCACTTCTAAGACAGAGCTTGGAAATAAGGGCATAAGATTGAGAGGTCTCTCATTTCACAACTACCTTTCACTTCATAACTACCTTTATAACTACCTTTGTGGCTTTTTTGTTTTGTTTGCTTGAAATAAAATGCCTCTTAGAAGTAACAGCATCAGTATTTATCTAACCCATATTAGATGTTATTTTATATGAGGCTGAGAGTTTATTCTTGTTTTGTGAGTTTTATTGGTATTTATAATAATACTGGAAACAAAAATATGTGCTTACAAAACTTTAATACTATAAGGAGGTCAAATTTAGATGAAACCATACATTGCTTTGACAGTTATTTCCTGTTACATATCTTCCTATTGTATGTTGCACTTATGTATTTAGAATTTCTAATATTTATTTTAAAAATTAGGTAGGAGAGCTGAGTGTGGTGGCATATGCCTGTAACCCCAGCACTCAACAGGATGTGGCAGGATGATTGCTGTGAGTTCAAGGCCAGCCTGAACTACAAAGTGAGACCTTATCTTAAAAAAAAAATGAAAAAAAACAGGAATAAAATTTTAGTATTTTTTTCTTCGTATGCCTTTAATATTTACTTACTACACTAAGTATGCTGAAGTCTCTAAATCCAGTAAGTAGAAAAACTTTTTACATAGTACATTAATGCCATTATATTTTTGAAAATAGCTCACATCATTTTTAAGGCTATTGCTCTATAAGCAATTGACATAATAATGACCATGTAAATAATTATTGATTACATTTTGTTTAAGATATCGCACAAAGAACATTTTTGCCCTTAAAGTTTGAGAATGAAATTCCTGGGTTTATTGTGTATTTAATAAATAGTAGTTTGATTTGTAATCCTGGCCTCTTAAGAGATACCACTCAAATATTAGTGTTCATTATGTGATTCATATGAAGAAATACATAATTATTATCACAGAACAATTTATTTGGTTAATTTTAGCTTGGAGAAAAAAAACAGAAAACTTCAAAACCAGTAAGTAGTGTAACCAGGGATTCTTTCCTGAAAAGATTAGCAACCTGTTGCCTTTTAGCCATTTTCTCAGATGTATGTTAAGTCAAAGAATCAATTAGAATTTTTTTTATTAAATTGATTGCTGTATAGGTTCAAACTTAGTGTGTAATTCAAACTTACTTTGTTTCCAGGACCAAATTGATCACAGGGGTAAGTGAGTGCTGTTAACACGTTGCCCTTTGATTTCATTTCTTGGGTCATTTTTGTTGTTGTTAGTTTATTGTAGCTTCTTCTTCTTTTTTTTTTTTTTTTTTTTGGTACTGGGGATCGAACTCAGGACCATGCGCTTGTGAGGCAGACGATGGAACCACTGAGCTAAATCCACAGCCCTTGTAGCTTCTTTTTATCTTTACGGTGTTTCCTGAGTATCTAGATCAGCCTCCATGTTCTTTTCCTGGGGAGATATTTAAAATGAAAACTATTTTAGTAGTTAAATATTGGTTCTAAGAATAATGAAAATATGACCAGTAGTGATCTTCATTTAGACCCCATGCCACCTTTAGAATTTTAATGGATCTTCAGAATGACTACACAAAGCCATATGCAAACACAGTGTAGGTTAAACACACACACACACCACTTATTATGGAAAAGACATGAGACCTTGTTAACAAACAAACTAGGGATTCAGCTGAGTTTGTTTGCTTCTGCAGGACTTCCTAGTGACTTTGTGACACTTGACCTCCCCAAGTTGATTTATTCTCTTTTTTGGTAATTTAATTTATTAGTATATGTTTGTAATGCATAATTACATTCATCCTGGGGAATTGGTGCACATACATATCACATCTTAATCATTTTACTTTTCACCCTCTCATCCCCTGATTCTCTTCCCATCTCAACAAAGTCTACCCTCCTGTTTTGTCTTTTTGTTTTTCACTTTAAATTATTTTTATTTTGGTTCTCTCATATAAGAGAAACCATGTGATTATTTAACCTTTGGTGTCTGATGAGTCCAGTACCTACTGTAGATAAATCAGTTACTGCTGTTTTGCTCAGTGTAAATACTCTATAAATGGTAGCCATTAATATTGCTTGTGTCTGAATCCTGGAAGTCAGTCTAAGTTACCCCTTATTAGGGAAACTTTTGCCTTAGGTTGAAATACAAGTCACTAGGGCGCTTTGCACATTGCAATATAGATATCTATGCATTACTTTACTCCAATGGAGTTTCTAGTGACTTTGTGCCAGCCAGTCACTTCAGTTCTTTTCTAGGGTGTGTATCATTGTGCACTATCACATACTTGCTTATTTACTTACCTATTTGTTGCCAAGAGAAAATAACCCCATTAACTCTTACATGTTTATCACTTCAAGCTAGTTTGGTGTAGTATTAATAGCATAATTCAATAATTTTATTATTACCTATGCCTAAAATGCATTTAATAAATGCAGTAAATTATGAAAAGAAAAGTAGTTGTAATCATCTGTTCCAAATTTAATTTCATTTAAAACTAATGTCTCCTTAGCTTTATGTAGGTCTACAATAAATCATATGTGGTACTTCAAATGCTCTTTTATTTATGTAAAGTTTGTGCTAAGAAACTCACCTAAATCTTTTCCAAAATAATATTGATGTTTATACAATAAATTGTTGCACAGAGTAGAAGGTTAAATCTTAAAAGTCCATTTTTTTCATAATTTACACTACCCCTTTTTTATACCTACATAAATTTTCTCAGCAAAATATCTACCTCTATTTTCAAAGGTCTGACTAAAAGGCACAAATCCATGATATTTTGTTTATCACATCCTCATTTTTTTCCTTTCCCTATCATTCAGAAATGATAGGAACTCAATTCAAATCCCTTGAAATGGTCCTTTTGCTCAATAATATTTAAAGGCATTTGCCTGATTCATAATTTAGGACTTTTAGCCTGTTTAGACATAAGAAAGTATATACTTTTTTCAGCAAATAAGAGGAAAACAAAACCAGAGCCCCACCTTCATTGGTTCTTTACAAATAATATAGCCCCTATGGCTAGTTCTAAGTTTTCCTGCACAGCTCCTGTAAATGTTGTTATATTCTAATTCTGAATACGAGTTATACATTTGCTGTTTGATGTACTGAGGCAGGCCACTGTCTTCTTGTTAATACTATGGATTATTGCCCATTCTATGCTGTTGTATATTGATTTAGTTTGTGGCAGTGAGTTAATGACATTGTATAATGTTGAAGGAGGATGAAATATATATTCAAAAGAGAGTTTTTTAACTGTTTGAGTTGGCTCTTTTAGTTTTTTAACATGTGAGAAATCATTAGGGGGAAGTATAGGAGGATCTCTGAGGGTAGTGAACATAAAGTTTATTTTCAACTTTTAGGCAGTTGTCAAAAATGGTGCAGTAAGACCTTCATGGAATTAAGTAGTGAATTGGTAGTTAGCACAACCATAAAATCTAGAAACATCCCCATATTTCTTTTAAAAGTTAAAGAAGGTAGCCAGGGATTTAGCTCAGTGGTTCTGCCACTTGCCTCTCAAGTGCAAGGACCCGAGTTTGATCCCCGGTACCAAAAAAACAAATACAAAAACAAAAGTTAAAGAAGGTACAACCATTAGATACTCACGTTTTATTGAGAAGAACTCATATGCACTTATAAATAGCTGCATATTGAAACTACTTGTTACTGGATTTATAAGTAGAAGTAAAAAGGAAGTAATGTGTGTATATATATATATATATGTATGTTGTACTCAGATTTTGAGGTGAGTACACAGGGAAAATTAAGCTAAATGATAAAGTTAGGAATCAAATGAGTCTTTTTAATACTTTTTTGTTTCGTAGTTTTAAAAACATTTTTTCAGGTAAAAATATTTAAGGTAAGGCTGTTTATTTAGTGTTTGACATTGATAATTTGCTTTTCTAAACTTTAGGCAATTCACAATGAATGTATAAAAGCCAACCTTCAAAATGAGATTATGGTACTCTGATCCAGTAATGAATGTTACCATTTGTTTTAGCAGCTCACTTGGCTCCAATCCATGGAAAAGTTTTTATTTCCCATCAGTTCCAATGTAGGAGCCAAACCAGAGTTAAATAAACATTTTCCAGTAGATACATTTCTATAGATAATATCAGCAGTTAAAATACAGTTCTACACTTACTTCCTTGCTTGCTGTCTCTCTGTCTCTCTCTCTCTCTCTCTCGCACACACACAACATATGCACACACTTCTTAAGGAAATACTATATTAAGAAAAATATTAAAACATTCATAATGCAAATCATTCTTATCTTAATAAATGTGCTTCTTATTAATTCTTTCTGGTCATATTACGGCCCCAAGTTTCATTTGATTTTTTCAAAATTCATTTGCTTCCAGATGAATTGTGAATACCTTTCCAGGGCTTTTTGATTTGTAACCTTTTCTACCTGTGGTTTATTTGGCTAGTGTATGGATTTTTGAAGAATGAGGAAATATAAACCATTATGACTGACTTTTTTGCAGTGCCTATTAAAACCCTTGCCTCAAAAGGCCTGTCAGTTCAAAACTTCAACAGTAAAACTATGCAAGGGCAGCTTTGGACATAGAGTGTGAGAGAGGTGGGGCCAGTTGGACCACTTTATTAAAAATACCTGCTAGACCCACACCTTTCCCTTGGCTAGTGATCAGCCATACCAACAGTGGGATCTACTTGATTCCAAGTCAGTCAGCAGCTTACATAGCATGCCCACAGTGTGCTGAGTGGTGTCTCAGTACTTTTCCAGGCTTCCTTTGCAAAGCAAAAGAGACATGGGCAAGTTTATTTATTCTCCTACTCCACTGCTTGGCCTATCAGCTAGACTTACTTAGTTGGAGTCTCTAAGCCAACAGATATTACCAGATATATTTCATAAAAGCTCTGGGTATCCAATTAGCAACCATTATTTTAATACTGCTGAGTGGTCCAGGGAACCTAGTATTTTTGCCATGACTTCCCAGTCTATGTAGAAGATATATTTATCTCCTAAGGATAAAACCATCTGGTAATTTTCACAAACTCCAGACTTTCATGTAGTTTAGCTTTTCTTATTGGTTCTGTATTTAAATTTTAAAAATATGATTTAAAAAACAAAATAACCTCACCTACTTAGTAATTTCATATTCAAGGAGAGAAAATAAAATAACTGTCATTAGTGACTCCACTAAGTCTTTGATTCAAAAAATATTTTTTCTTCTCTAAGACCATTTCCTGTGACTTTTGTCCCCTTGCCCCTCAAAATGGAACTTGATGTGTACTACTTGTAATGAGCACTAGCAGGTCTCCATTTAATGCAAATCTTTCATTTTGTTATATCTTCACTATTGATGATACGCTAAGCAGTTCATAAAATAATGTGTCAACTTTTTAAAAATTCTCAATTTTTTTCAAAACAAATTTTCCAGTCACTACTTGGTATGACTTTATAACTATTTTATTTTAATAAAGAATGTCATGTTTTTACATATTTTATTATTTCCAAATAACTCCATGTTAAATTATCACTGCATAACTCTAATGTTTTCTCGTTGAAATTCTAATTGATCTGAATGTTTTGTGTTATTATCTATTTCTTTTGTGTAAGAATCTTTTTGATATATGTCTTATATTCTGAGTAAGTACTTTGAAGACAATGATACACAGTATACTGACTTATTATCTTATTTGTTAAGAAACTTTGCTTTATTTTTTTATAAAACGAAAAAAGCAGTACAAGAGGTTTCTCACATAACAAATGATATCCTCAAATATAGCAAAAAGGCAGATTGGCTGGTGTGTATATGGTGGTATAAAATATCAACTCATGAAAATTGCTATAACACTCCAATGATGTTGCTTTAGAACTTCACGCATAAATTGTGTGTTGTTTTAGGAAATAGAGAAAATTAATGGTCAGCCTTAGCCTGTAGTATATTTTGACAGTATGAATGAGTCAAGCAAGCAATTTTCCAGACTTTTTAATAGTACAAAGGAAAGAGTTTCTAAGGAAGTCATTCTTATGATTAGCTGAAAAACATTTTTCCTTAGTAACGGTTCTAGAGAAAAACAGGTTACCATTGGAAGAAAAAAGAAATTTCAAGTTCCATGTATTCTGACAGCAATCTGATCGCTGAAATGTGTTTATCTTATTAGAAACCTCTTTGAAAGGATACTGCTTAATGTTTTTCAGATTATTTAATGAGTGTTATCTTGAAATTCAGTAAAAAATTGTGTAGTACCACTAAAATTTTTATTTCATCCATCATGCTAGAATTAGTTTTTATTTCTTGAATTGTGTTTTTTAAATCCAGTAGCATAAGTAAAGTTGCATCATAGTAAACATAAAGTGTTTCAGGTTTATTAAATTACTGCAGATTTATTCTGCTCTGTGGTTCGGAACTACATTTGAATTAAAATAGCATTTGATTGATAGAAAATCATTTGTTTGTGAGTTAACAGATTCTGTTCTAGGTAGTTTGAAAAGATGCATTGTCCAGCAGCAAGTATTCACCCAGAGACATAGTGCTTAGTGTGCACCTGATAGGTTCAAACTGCTGAGTTTATCATTACTGCATAGATCTTTGGAAGGACAGGCTGCAAATCTCACTTCTAAGCCATGACCGGCTATTATGTCAATTTGAAAAGCAGAAGTAAAATCAGTACACATTTGTAAAAAAGAGATCCTGTGAAGTCATTCGTAGACTATAGCCAGCTCTCAAATTATAATACCTTGACTAGTTAAGTCCTCCTAATCATTGTGATTTGTCAATAACAGGTTACTATACAAAACTTGTAACATAACCTACTAACCTTATTTTGCTTTGCCCTATTAGAAGAGCCTCCAACATTTTTGAAGGGATTGGAAAGAGAATCAAGATTCAGTTTTTCGGTCCCACTTAAGGTTTTACTAGTGTATCTAGGGTAATGAGCATAGAGGTAAACCACTGATTAAAGCTTTCTAAAAGTGTTAAGGATGAAAATTTAGGTGCTACATCTGGTTCCATTGGAATGCTGACCTTTTTTTGTTTACATTTAAGATTTATTCTTTGCATTCTAAAAAGTTGTTTATATAATGCTCAAGGGCCTCTTTTTTCCTTTGCCACTCTCAGCACTTAACTTTTGTGATCCAAGGAGTGTTGGAATTGCAGTTACAATGAACTTTAGAAATGATGTCACATGGTAATGCTGAATTTATAGATTAGGAGACTGAGGATTGGATCCTCCACCAATCATATTCATTGGTGCAATTAATCATATTCATAAAGACCACCTGGGCTGTTTAGATATGACTATAGTATTTGATAAGTCAAAGAAAAGAAACCTGGAATATGCCGTCTTGATTGCATGAAAACAGCATATTGACACACCTGAAATAGGTGAAAACTGCTATTAGAGTCCAAGTGAAAAAGTTTCTTGACTGTTTTGATCCTTGCTTATTGGTGGGATTAAAGGTTTATACCTTGTTTTTCTCTTTAACGACAGGTTCTCCAAAAAAAGCACTCATATATGTGTGTGTGTATATATATATATGTGTGTATATATATGTATATATGTATATATATAATCAGTTAATTATAAAATTTCCTAATATAATGAATGTGTGGGACAGAATTAAGATTTAAAATAATAAAGTAACTACTTACCATTATTTATTTATTTATATTTTGGTACCAGGATCTAACTCAGGACCTTGTGCTTGTGAGGCAGGTGGTGGTACCACTGAGCTAAATTCCTAGCACTACCATTTTAAATTCTATATGGCCAGTTGATTTTTATGAAATACTATCTTGATTTTTGCCAATCTCTGGCCCCTATTGACAACCTGTGGTTGCAAATGAGAGAAAAGTTTAGTTCTGTCTATGCTTTTATTTGTAAAAATATCTTATGTCCAGTAGTTATCAAATGAGACATCATCCAGGAAATGGAGTGTTTTTCTTTTCTCCATTTCCTTACTTTTTATGTATTATGGAATAAATCATGTTATGTTGGATTTTATTTTGGTATTTTTCTCCTCTACTTCATAAGCTCCTTGAGAATGGGAAGCTTATTTAATAACCTTTGTATTTATGGTGTTTCGAATATCCTTGGCATTCATTAAGTGTTTAGTAGATTTAAAGCAATGTTTCTTCCTGGCCATGACCAACAATTACGAGCAGATTTTATGTGCTATTAAGTTCACCATTAGAGAATTTCTTTTCATGTAATGGGACATTTATTGGATAGCAGCATTTAGCTACTCATACATTTTTTTCTCTAAGGAATCTAGTACCCTTCATTATGGTAGGATTTGTTCATATAAATTGTACCAGCACAATAATGGATCATTTATATTCTGTTGATGTAATTTTCTGGAGCAAGCCTTTATTTGGATTCATGCCATGTTTTGTATGTTATCCTATGCAGGGGACACATGGGTATCTGGTCAGGCTTCTTGATAATGTTGGCTGTCTATACAGCCTGTCTCAGTGAGGAATAATGAATTAGTCTGTGCAGAGGCATGATACATAGTTATTTTGGTGACAGTATTAACTCCTTATTCATAAGAGTGCTTTGCAGGGAAAGTATTAGTCTTTCACACAGAATAATTGTTTATTGTTCAAAAGTTCTAGAAGGAGAAGTAATAGCACTGGAATAGTAGCCTTGTTAGCTTTTTTTTTTCTGCTTTTTGACTCTTGAAAAAAGCTTTGTTTTGTATTAGTGTTTATTATGAGAGAAATATTCTGGAAACCAGAAGTGCTATAATTGTTATTGTTTTAAGCATAGAAATAATAATAACCAAGAGAGGTTCATTTTCCTCTGTTACAATTAAATTTCTTCATACTCTAATTTTAGAAAAGAATCTACATTTTGTCTTCTAAGTATGACTGTTCTGTAGTGTTGCAGATCTTCAACCTGAGTTAGAAAAGAGAATCCAAGAATCCAAAAAGTATAAATACATATGTCCTGCAAATTATTAACCTAATCATTAGTTTTTCCCTCCAACAAATTTTAGGAACTATATGATAAAAGCTGTATTTAAAACAACTGACAAGTTCTAGAGAATAAAAAAGTCTTGCAGATTATGTGTTGTTGCCAGTAGTACTAGCAATTACGTATTTGAGGAGAAACCTGTATTTATCCACTTTGAAGAAGGATCATCAGGAGGGATTAAAAATTTAGTACTTCAGGCTCATTAAGGGTTAGAGTGGAGTAATTACACATGTAACTGGTAACAAATGCTAAGTCACTACTTGAACATTAAGATGTTATTCACTGAGACATCGGCTCTGTTCAAGGATCATCACAATTTGTAAAAGTCATCTACTTGAAAATAAATTTTGCTGCTCCATTATTTTATAATTCATCCTGCTATTCTGCAAACAGCATGTGTTTTCAGAGACGGGATGTCTTATAGTAATGGTTTAAAAATACAGACTTCTCAGAATATCTGCCCTTTCTAGTAGCAGTACCTCATGTCTTGAACAGTGAGCCTTTTGTTCACATGGTGCTCAGAGGAGATAAGCGTAGGGGAGACCTTGGTACAACATTCGTTTTGGTTGTTGGTAATTATGAGGGTAGTTTGATTTTCTAATCTTGCAAGTTGGGAAATAATTGAAATTCTCACAACACAGCAAATTGAGCCTTGTAGCCCGTCCGTCTTCAAATATTTTAGAGATTTGGTGTCAATAACTCTTCCTTTGTTTATTTAAGTCTTGTTTCCTATTTGTATTGGATACATTGGCATATTAATTTTAAAAGAAAATATAATCAGATCTGCTCTGAGATGAAGTGGAAAAAATAGGGTCATTTGTTTTACCCTGAAGATTTTTTGTTTTTGTACTTTCTTTTTAAAATCTGGACTCACCAGTTTTCTTTTTTCTAAAAGAATTTTTTGATCCCTAACCCACAGCCTGTTCATTCTTATTTACTAAAGCTAGATGGTATTACTATAGTGAAGACATTTTTTAAAAACCTGAAAAAACAATACATTGCTACACATTATTTTAATGAATTCAAATAAAGTGACAGGAGGGAATACATTAAAACTTTGCCATGCTGCTATTGTAGATTGTTACTGTTAGGTTTTTGAGTTCAGGTCACTTGTCTGAAAGCTTTTAAAACAAAGGCTGTCTTAGTCATCTATGAATACTACCTACCCATAGAACTATCAGATTGTAGGCTTTCAGTAAATATCACTTATGTTTAATTTAAAATGGAATGAAATATGGACTGTCATCCGAAATAGTAAAATAGTAGCTCCCGACCAATGCAAAAATCTTCCTTGTCCCTATCCCCAAGATTAAAAAAACAAACAAACTAATCATTACAGTTGTAAATTAGGTCATATATTTTCATTAAACATTGATGCATTCACCTATTTGAAAGGCTGTGTCAAACATATGTACAGTAGTCTCATATATAGAAACCTACAGTCATTTGCCTTGAATCTGTTTTCACTTTTAACTAACTTACATCACAAAATCACAAAGATTTTAAAAGTCTATATTCTTTTCTCAGTCTTGTGCTGGGAAAAATGTCAATTTAAGTATCAAATTTGGTTCTTTTACATACTAGGCAGTAGTATTATTGATTGGTTATTTTTTTCATTTTTAATCACTGATTCTGTGAGTTTTTTCCTTAAGGCAGTGGACTGAAAAAGTGACATTTTTCTGCCATTTATAAGCATTAAGAGTAGAAATCAATAGTTAAGTTGACCCAAGAGATGATTTCTGTGCTGTACCATTGAGACAAGAACACCAGAAAGCAATATGTTTAGACTCTAACAAGGTTCAAGAGCACCTTTTGCATTTAGATTAATAAATATATGACAGTGCTAATGAATTGCATTTGTTTTATGAAGTCTGTTAGTAATAGGCTGTGGGTATTTGACAGCCAGATTCAGTAACAGGTCAGCAACTGACGTGCTGCATGCCAAAAACGTAGTTTTACATTATATCTAAGCAAATTTGCATATTGTTTGTCTTTTTTTGCTTTGTGAATTACTAGTTGCTTCTCATTATCATTTTCTTTGCATTCCATATAAAAGATAAATGCTATATATAATTTAAAATTTATCTAAGTATATTATTCATTGGACACATTAAATGATAAAGGTATAAATTTATAATGTAATAGAATCAGTATGTTAATAATTCAAATGGCCTTTTATATATGTATAAATTTATTAAACTTATTTATTCAATGCTTTTTTACATGCATACCTAAAGTAATGTTTCTTAGCCTACAGAGTAAATATATTAATATCTTGAACTCCCTTTTATACAAATATATCTTTATGTATATTCACTAAATATAGGTAAATTAAAGGAGTATATACAGAGTGAAAAGTCTAGTTTTTATGATTGGCTTTGTTCTAGTTTACCTTACCAGTATTCATTCAATACCTTTTGTGTTAAATATGGTTTAAAAACGCAGAACATAAATATATAATCCCCCTGTATTTGTTTGCAGTGTCTGTTCCTGACCCAGATCAAATAGTTTCTTTCAGCTGTACTTTCTTTTTCAACTTCTCTATTTAGAAATAAATCCTTACATGCTCCCTGAGGGAAGAGTAGTTTAGCAGGAAATCACTTATTAATCACAGTTTATTAATCACATTTAAAGAATACTTTTTAAATGTCAACCATCATTTGTAGAAACTGCATATTTCCTTCAAGAATCTTTGAATTACTTGTTCATCCTTATTTCCTTTCACATAGTACATTATTCTCCTTTGGAGTGTATTAGTTTCAAATGTAAATTGACTATTAGTTGTATACAGAGTTCTGTAAATAACAGAGATAGCAGTTACACTTCTTCTATGATTTATAGGATCTTCCTCTAGGCCTAGTAATTTAACTCTCTACCCATGTATTATAATTTGTTGAAAGCCATAGGCAGTGAGTGGCATGCAGGAATTGGCTCACATGATTCAGTGATATCTATCTTGTTGGTAGCCTCAAATTGGCTCCAGGAGTATTTACACCATGGAAATTGGCAAATGCTATGACCCAGGGGCCTCTTCTCCAGAGAGCCACTCAGGAAAATCTTACCTGCACACGCTCTGTACAGTGTTCTCTATCCTTTAAAAAAGTACTATGTGGAATAGCCATGTATTTTATTTCCAGGTATTTTCTTTGTACCCTATTTGAAACACTCAGAACATTATCTGCTACACTACTTGCCAGTTGATTGACTTAGGAAGTTACTTAGCCCTTCTCTATCATGGTGTTCTTATCTGTAATACAGGGATAATAGTACTTACTTGGGCTTGGTATGAGGCAGAATAAGAAATGCGCTTATCTCAGTGTACAAGTATAATGCTCAGGTGCACTATGAAAATTCAAATAATGCTATCTCTTGTCTCTCTGTGTTTTAATTAACATAGTCACTCTCTAGCATTCATGGAGATGTTTTCAGCACTTCGCTTCCAGCCCTTCATGTATACCATAATCTTCCAGGGCTCAAATTATTTATATAAAATAGTGTTGAATGCCTTTAAGCCCAGCTGGTGTGGAGGCTAAGACACGAGGATGACCAATTCAAGGGTAGCCAAGGCAATTTAGCATGACGCTGCTTCAAAATAAAAAGTAAAAAGATCTGGGGATGTAGCTCAGTGGTTGAGCATTTATGGGTTTGATCTCCAGTAACACACACACATACACACACACACGCACACACAAAATAGTGTTGTGTTTGTATATAAACTGTGTGCACCCTCTTGCCTACTTTACATCTCTGGATTATTTACACTACCTAACACAATGTAACTGCTATATAAAGTGTTATACTGTATTATTTAGGCAATATAAACATTGGAATGCATATATCTCTAATATGTTGGCTTTATCTCTTTTGGGAAGATACCTCAAAGGGGAATCAGGGTCAAATGGAATTTCTATTCTTAGATTCTTGACAAACTTCTATATTGATTTCCATAATAGTTGTGCTAATTTGCATTTCCATCACTGATGTAGAAGGGTTCTTTTTATACCACAGACATGCCAGCATTTGTTATTTGATTTCTTGATGATAGCCATTCTTTCTGGAGTAAGATGGAATCTCAGTGTTGTTTTAATTTGTATTTCTCTAATGACCAGTGATGGTGAACATTTTTTCATGTATTTATTGATGATCTTTCATAATTCTAAGAAGTATGTATTTCAGTTGCCCACTCTTTGAATGAATCTTTTGTTCTGAGGGGTCTAATTTTTTAAAGTTCGTTTTATATTGTGTATATTAATCATCTGTCCAAGATATAAGTGTCAAAAATGTTTTCCGTTTCTGTAGGTTGTCTCTTAACTCCATTGATTGTTTCCTTTGCCGTGCAGAAGCTTTTTAATTCGATGTAATCCTATTTGTTGATTCTTGCTGTTATTTCTTGTGACTTGGAGTTCTGTTCAGAAAGTCCTTGCCTACCCCAATGATTTCAAGAGTTTTATCTATTTCACCGTGCAGTAGGTTAGTGTTTCTGCTTTAATATGTAGATCCTTGATCCATTTTGATTTCAGTTTAGTACCTAGTAAGAGATATGAATCAAGCTTCAGACTTCAGCATATGGAAAGCCAGTTTTTCCAGCACCATTTGCTAAAGAGGCCATCTTTCTTCTAGTATATATTTTTGGCCCCTTTTTCAAAGATCAAATAGCTCCATGTGTCTGGGGTTGTTTCTGCATCCTCTATTCTGTTCCAGTTATTCTACTTGACTGTTTTTGTGCTAATACCATGTCATTGTTATCATTTTATATTTCTGTAGCCTTGTGATATAACTTGAAGTCAGGTGTTGTAATGTTTTCTGCTTTGCACTTGCTTCCCAGGATTGCTTTTACAGTTCTGGGTCTCTTCTTTACCTGTCACTTTGTATGCATACATTGATGTATGCATCAGTCAACATTTTGCCCATCTTTTTTTTCTTTATTTTGTTACTGGGAATTGAACTCAGGGCCTCGTGCTTGCAGGCAGGCACTGCACCACTGAGCTACATTCCTGGCCCCCATTTTACCTATCTTGCTTCATTACTTTCTATATACTTTTTGTCTCAGAAGTGTGTTAAATTGCAGCCACCTTATTATTTTACCTATAAATGTTTCAGTAGTGTCTCTAATAGATAAATTGTTTTAAATATAACTCCATTTCCAAATCTATTAAAGTTGATAATAATTACATTATATTATTTTATATTCAACTTTTCTACAATGGAAAAAGATAGCATGTATTTTTGTACAAGTGTGTTATTCAGGTCAGGACGTGAACAAAGCTTACATATTCTATTTGGATGTTATGTTTTTAAAAGATGATTATACTTTAATTATTTGCTTTCTTATGCTTTTGATACAAAAATCATTATCTTGAAAATTTCTGAAGTTAGCCAATTGCTTCTCTATAGTGTCATTCATTTTGTATTTTATTCTTCTATTAACTTTCTTTTCTGTAAACTAGAAATTAGAGTTAGATTTGAGGTCATCTTTAATGTCATTCATTATTATTTGGTGAGAATACATTTCTCAAAGGTTCTGTGAACTTTTTATTATATCATAATAAGAGGATACAATTTCAGTTTATCCCCATTTATCATGTTCCTAAAAAGTATCATAAATTCAAGTTGATGTAGGTCATCCCTTATGAAGTATACACCAAGGTTGGACTGAAAGGTTTTTACTTCGTTATTAATCTTTTTTTTTTTTTTTTTTTGGTTTCTTGTTGGTAGTAGGGATTGAACCCAGGGCACTGCACATGCTAGACAAGGGCTCTGCCACTGAGCTATATGCCATCCCTTTTTACCTTTTACTGTATTTTGAGAGTAAATCTTGCTTAGTTACCCAGACAGGTTTTGAACTTGAGATCCTACTGTGTCAGCTTCCCAAATAGCCATTGTTGATCATTTTATAGTACAATGATTTTTTTGGGAGGGATTGCAAAGTGGTGACATATTCTTTCTGTTATGTTTATCATCAAAAATTCCTCTATAAGGAAATTTTCTTTAGTATAAATTGGCAACTCCAAAATATAGTTTATGTCAGAAAAGTAGGGAAAATGGATGATTTTTTTCAGAATCAGATATTAACTTCCAATGTAAGGTATAAGTAAAGTTACAAATACGTTCAAAGTATTCTAATAAATTTAATAAAACTTTTGGGAGAATTCTTTGAATTGATCTTTCCAATATTTTAAGTGATGTATTAATTTTAATATTATTTCCTGTGGTGCCAAGAGTTGCTCTTTTCTTATCATAAATATACCTCTGTATGATTTAAGTGTATTTAGTCAGAAGATATTTATTGTTCACTTTTTTTTGGTCATGTACTGTGCTGGGGATGTAGCAACAAGCCCTGTCTTTTTCATAGAATAAATTGTTTTCTACTTGTGATGTAATTTTATAAAATGAACAGGGTGTACATGATTCTTGTTTTGTTTACTGTGCTAATTGGCATTATATATTTTACCTTTTCTTTTGTGGGTACCGGGGATTGAACTGGGGACCTTGCACTTGCGAGGCAGGAAATGGCACCACTGAGCTAAATCCCTGGCCCTATATTATACCTTTTACCTATCAATATTTCGGGTGACTTTAGTGTTCTTAACCTTAATATCTAAAGTAGTGACAATGAAGGGTTTTGGAAGTTAACTTGTCTAGGCTGACCTAAAAAAACATCAGGTGAGTTTGCCTAGGGCTGTGTGACAATAAAGGAAATTTTAATGTATTCATTTATTTTGAAGAAATTAAGAATTACAAGAAAAACAATGGGAATCTCCATAAGATTTCAGAATATATTTTAATATAATAAAAATTTGGAATTTATTTGACTTACACTTTCAGAAGCTGAGGGTAAAATTTTATGGCTGTTATCTCCCACAATATATGTTTTGTCAGTATTTTCTAAGGTGTTTTGGATTTTAGAAAATGTACAGTTTTTAAAGGCTTGTGAACATCTTGTGTGGACACCAGTGTAAATTGGACTAGTAAGACTCCCTTTTATCCAGGGATCCTATGACTATGAAATAATACAATATTGAATTCACTAAAAATACAATATATAAATCTGGGGTTATGATTTATGTTGTTTTGTTAGTCATGTGATTCTGTGTTGTGGATTTTAGAATGTATCACTTGCAGCTCTAAAAGTCTTCTAGATGTTTTCTATAGAATAGAAATTCAGTTCCTTTACTCATGTTCAGATACTGTAATATAATGGTTTTAATTTTTGAAATTTGGGTAGAAGGCAAATTTTTGGTATAAAGTTAAAGTTTATTTTATATTTGAAAACTAGAGAATAGGGAAAGCTTTATATTGTGCTCATAAACCTATGCTAACCTGTTTTATGATGTTATAGTGAAGTGAAGAGGAGAAAGCGATCTTTAAAAGGAGTGGTATTCTGTTTGCTGTGCTGGAGTGCCTTATCGGGAAATTTGAAAGGAGGGAAAAAAAGCCAAGCCTTTAAATTGTGATCTCTGGTAGCTCTTAAGGATTAGACTGAATTTAGCTTTGAAGATCAGCAAATGGGTATTTATTTATGTCCATTGAAAGATTAGTTGCGTTTTTGACTTGAGGAAATGGCTTCGTCTGAATGGCACAAGTTGACCAAAAAGTTTGCTAATACATAAATATTGACTATTTTAATCTGTTGAAAATGGAAGGCTAGCACCAAGGAGACAGTAGTAAATTTCTAAAAGGAGATGGTGAAACAAAAACATTATGCAACATGAAAAGAATACCAGGGGAAAAACTGACAGAGTAGAATAACAGGAAAATTAGTCACTTCTGGAAGGAAAAAAAAAAGGATAGAGGCGGGGGAAGGAGTATTTTAAACAGGAATGTGGGCTAAAAGGGCCAGTGCTAACAGGCAAATGTGAGCTCATTTGGGAGCTAAACTAGCTTTAAGAAGAAATCTTAGTAGCATTTAATATCAAAACATAAAGTTTGTCTTAACAGAAAACTGAACAAAAATTGAGAAAATTTTCTGTTAACTAGTAAGAAAGCATGTAAAAATAAAAGAATGCTGTTTACTCCTTAGGAAAGCTGCTTTGGCTTAGCTCAGACAGCAATGTCAAATGTGAATAAGAAAAATATATTTCTTTCAAGACAAGGTGAAATTCTATTATTTTCAAGTGTTGAATAAAAACAATCATTCTGGATGTCTTGTATTAATTATGTGCATGCAGTTCAGATTGAAATAATTTTTAATTATATGGTACATTTATCTGACAACTAAAATAGCAGTCCCCAAATATTTTAAGAATCATTTTTGTAAATTTTTACAGGTATAAATTGTAATTCTCTGCAGTATGAAAAGATATACCAATCTCTGTATCTGTGGTGTGGGGGTGGTGTGGGTATGTGTGTGTGCATGCATGTGTGTGTGTGTGTGTGTGTGTGTGTGTGCGTGTTTTGGCAGAGTCCCATTAATTGGTATAGTTCCTATTCAAGGTTTTGGGGACATTCATTATACAGATCACATGTTCAACCACTGCTAGTGTTTTCATCTGTCAAATGGGAATAATATATCTGCCTGAAAACTGTAGTGATTATGAACTCAACTAGTAGACATGTGTATATATGTAACATGGAAGCAGTATTTTGTTCTTTTAATTAACATCCCGATAGCTAAGTGTGGAATACGGACTTGAATTATGGATTTCCAGCTAACATATGGCAAGATGGACAGTTGTGGTGGAACCTCTTTCTCGTGCCTTGGTTGTTCATAACGTTGCTTGATGAGTCATGTGTGGCTCCCTACTTGACAGATGTAAAAACTCTTACTTCTCTTAGCCATTCTTTAATACCTTTAGTACATATCAAATTACATGAAATATATTTTAAATAAAGAAGACAACTCTAGAGTTATATAAGCATGGAGCCGGAGCAAAATCTGCTTGTTTTTCCATGAGGAAAAAATATATACTATTTTCATTTGAAGAGAGATTTATGCATATTGAAATGAAGATACCAAATTAATCTAATTTTAGAAACCCAAGATTTATTTTATGTAACAACCTGGAATATATCATTTGTATCACTGAATTTATGGAAATGCAGTTTTTCTTGATTTTGTTTTAAATTGCAACACTTTCATGAGTGTTTTTTTGCAAAATTTGCTGAGATACATTCCACCTCCTGCACAAAATAACTAGGTAGCACAAACACAAATACTGTTTAAAAAACATTATTTCTCCCTTTCTCCTCCCCTTCTCTTGCTCTCCCTGTTGTCCCCCTGGGAATAACTGAATAGGAAATGTTTATTTTCCAAATTACAGAAAAATGTTATCTCAAACACTGAAAGTTCTTCCTTTTCCTGGTTTGGAAATACTAAGTCATACTGAGTCACTTGTGGATTTTCTTTCACCAGTTTTATTTAAAGCATAAAATTGAGGATAGAATGACTCAGAAATTTGTCATGCATAATTAGAGCTTTTCACTTTTAGGTCACTAGTTCATATTATAGATGGTAATCCTCCCACTCTGGGAGGATGAGGCAGGAGGATTGCAAGTTTGAGTCTAGTCAGGGCAATTTAATGAGTCCTTGTCTCAAAATTAAAATAATAAAATGAAATAAAGGGATGGAGAGATGACTCAGTGAAAAGACCTGGGCTAGATTCCCAGTATTTAAAAAAAAAAAAGTGTTTTGATTGTGTGTTTATCAGGAAAAGCTGTGGAGTTCACTATAAGCTCATCTCTTCTAACCTGAGTTGTGGCTTGTTGTTTGTGTTTATTACTTTATTACCAAATAAAGCCATATTCATGAATATTTAGGTAGGAGAGCAGAGACCCAGTAAGATCTGATGAGTAAGAAGCTGCTTTACCTTATTTATCTTGTGGTGACATATTACTTCCATTATCATTTGAAGAGGAAAAGGTTGAAATGATCAGAAACTTACACTTGAGGGTTGTAAATTGCCTTGTCATTAACGTTAGGAAGAAATAAGAACTGTAACTCCAGCAGATAAATTGAAAACTCAGATGTATGTGTCTATACCTACACTTGATCTTAGCCAAAAGGCTGAGAAGCAATTGATTATGTGTCTATATCTGTGTGTCTGTGTGTATCTATATCCTGTATTTGGATGAGTGCATAAGTGAGTCAGGATTCTTCCTATCTAATCACTTAGGAATGCCAAGGTCATAAAAACTGTTATGATTCATCTTATGTGAAAGCCTATGTGGTTACTTTGAATTTTTTTCTCAAAAGGTGTCAGGCTATGCTTTTTAGAATTTCTGAATGATTTTTGTGTAAATTAAGTGTTAAGATTGAAAGCTGAGACAGACAAATCTGTTGTCAGCCCAAGAATAAATCATGATTTTGAAGGTATGGCATATAACACCATTACCCAAGGGATTTTGCAAAGAAGGCAGTTGTCTAGAAACCGGAGACAGAATTGTCATCATCTTTCTCTGTAACTTTCGATTTTAAAAATAATTGAGAATAAATAAACTCCTAAGTAATATGTCACCTCAGGCCATGCCACATAGGCACCTAAATAATATCTTATTTCTAAATACTGCCAAATGGCTGAATTTCTTAAAACTTACAACTAAATTGTAGCAGAGGCAAAGGTCCTTCACTATAAGTATATTCTCTCTGAAGCTTTTGTAGATTTTTTTTTTTTGGTGTTAATTTATGTTAGGTTAGATTTTAAAAAGCTGAAGATGGCCAAAATGAGTACAGAGAGTTCAGCTTGCTGTCAAATTAAAAAAGTAAGTTGGTTTCCTTGTTCTTCATTGGCTTCTCAGCCTTACTTTTAGGGCCCTGGCTTCTTAATTTGAACTGTCTTGTGGCTTTGTGTCCTCAAGAGCTAATCAGTTTAGGGTTGTTTCAACTGGTGAATACTCAAGGATATACTTTGGTCCAAGGTTGGTTTCAACCCTTATCTCATGTGATGACCCTTGGACTTCTGAAGTTCTCTCTGAACGCATAATTACTGTCTAAGCCTTGCACATAATTAAATTTATTTGCCAAGATGGGAATGAAATATAAGTATGACTGGCAGCCATGGTAATTCCCCCAAACGGAATGACAGACACTGGGACAATAATAATGTCACTACCCAGTTAATGTCTCTGAAGATAGCACACATTTGAGAAAAAAAAATGTGAAAACTGAATTTGTCCTTGACATTCTAAAGTCTGAGACTCAGAAAATACTTTGTAATTCCTTAAGCTAGTAAAAATCATTAAAATATATGCATGCATATATGACAAGCTTATGTACATATTCATGTATACTAAAGTTTTGAAGAGGACAGTATTTCCCCAGGGTTCTAGCCAGGCATAACATTTCTTATTCCCTCTCTTAAAGAGCTCTAACACTCTTATCAGTTTTCAGGAGGCAGAAGCAAACATAAAGCCATAGTGTCAAGAGCTGCATTCTTTGTTGTAAAGCCTTTGGCAACCTGTTTAATGCTCTACACCTTAAATTCATCAGATGTACCGTATTGAATGGGAACATATCTACCTTGTTGATTTTTTGTGAATCTTAAGTTAATACATGGAAAAGACTTGCAGAATTTCAGTACACACAGTAAATACCATAGATATATTAGCTATTATTAAGTATTTTATTGTAAATATTTTGAATGTCTATCTTACAAAAGAGAAACTTGTAGTGTACCCGTAAATGGAAGCCAAAATTAATGTTGCAGTTTTAACAAGATGATTTAGAGCTCCAGCTCTTCCTATCAGTGTGACCTTGAAAGAGTCATATAACATAAATTAGAGACATTTATAGCTAAATGGATGCACATTGAGACAATACTCTTAAGTGAAATAAATAGTACACACGTATAAATATGTGAAAGAGTCACATAACATAAATTAGAGACGTTTATATCTAAATGGATGCACATTGAGGCGATACTCAAGTGAAATAAATAGGACACGTGTAAATATCAAATAGTTTCTCTAGTGTGAGAAACTGAAAGTGTAAATAAGGACTAAAAGGTGTAATAGATAATGTGAAATAGGAAGAAAAGGTATAAAGGGGAAGGGGAATTGGGAGGGGTAGAGGAAAGGAAAGAAAGGAATGGAATTAATATGAGAAAATGAAAAAATGGAAGCAAAGTCTTTATAAATAGGGAGTCTTTGTAAATGTGGAGGGGTTGAAGGGAGGGAAGGGGAAGGAGGAAAAAATAAGAACCAAGAGAGATTATGTAAAGGTGCAAATTTCCAATGATGAATGTCATTTTACCTAAAATGTACCCAAAAAAATTAAAAAGAAAAAAAAAAGAGTCACATAACCTAATGAAGCCTCAATTTCCTCTTTCCAAAATGGGACAGTGCTAATATCTGGTCTTTGGTGATGCTGTGAAGATTGGATGGTATAATACGGAAAACACAGAGAAGCACCTGGCATTCAGTGAGTGCTCAGTGTGAGTCAGCTTTTGTTCTTATCATGCTTTGATGAAAGAAGAACTGTGATGCATTTAACTTGAGGAATGTATTATCCTGAGAATCTGTGTATACAGGGCTTCCAGTTTTGTTAGCAAGGATCATTGTTCTCTACTATTTAGTGAGCATATGCCTTCATGTTTATATCTCTAATAAGTAAATAATTAGGAAAATATTAATCTTTTGTCACTTATTCTTTGTTGATCTATTTAAGTTACCAAAAAAAAAAAACCATAGCTACTTTTTATTATCTGTAGGATTTTAGTTCTGGATAAATAAGTAAATGCTTTATTAATGTTGTTTCTTGCCTATTAGCTCTGTTGTCCAGCCACATTCTAGCCACTTGTTAAGTTCAATGCTGCTGAAAAGAAAAACAACTGATCACTACCGTCAACATGGAAATGAAGTATAGAAGCAAATAAGCCATTGCTCATTCTGTAAAATAAAGATCATGAGACTTGATATTTCCCCATCTGTTTGAAGTTTTGTAAAAGTTACGAAAACATTAGCATTTGCAAAAATAAAAGTAGTTCTATGGAAGGAAGGAAGATAGAATATTACAAAAAAAAGTGACCAAAATTGCATGGTACAATGTTATATGGTAAGATCTTTTCTTTTATTAACAGGAAATTTTAGGGCAATCCACTTGCTTAGTGGGGTGGCAAGTGAAGAGAAAATTTAATAGGATGCATTCATCAAGGCTTGCGTATGATGAAGTGAACTTGTAAGAGCATGTTCGGTAGAATTAGAAAGTTAGTATTTCATAGTAACAGTATATGCATCACCTATTTTGGGGAGGAGATTTTTAAGGATGATCACAGGAAAACACCTGTTTTGACACTGTGTGGAAAAGGTGCAAACATACTGGAAACTCTGTAAGTGTAAACAAGAATGCTTTGGCTAGCATCCTGCAAGGAGGTGGGTCTAAATGGTCTGCTCCAGCTTCTGCTGCTGCTGTTGCTGCTAATATTGCTGGGAAGGAAAAGTGGCTGACCTGGCATATCCTTTACTCTTGGTGCTACAGCAGTCACTCAGGAAATGTTGTTTAAGGGGAACCTTCTGGATCTCTTTCATGGCACATGGCAAGAAGAAGCTGTATGTTATCTATTGAAGATAAAGCGTGGAGTTGGCTAATGGATTCTGGTGAGTGAATAAGGCAAATGGGGAGCTAAGATTCCTTTTGGGTAGGGAGCCGCTCTTGAGGACTAAGATGGCATACATGGAAAAATGACCTGTAGTGCTCCAAATATCAGGAACTTTGTTTTAAGAGAGGAACTGTGATTTTCACATTAGTAATCTTTTCTGTGATCTTATGTACATACGTTTTTATAAATAAAGTTCAAGTTTGCTCCCAGTATAACTACTTGAAGATACTAACCTTGAAGGTGGTTAGATACTTTAGTCTATGGAGCATAGTTTTCCATATAATTTCATAGTCATTAATTTTTACTCTTTGTTTTTATTTACTCAACAATAATTTTAAAAATGACTTTTCTAGTATTTGAAAGCCATTATTTGTCCCCATTTCTAAATGAGCTCCTTCTTTTTCACATTAATATAGGATTTTAAATTATTTTATGTGCATAATTCTAGCCAGGAATATTGTTTTCAATTCGATATAATTAAGCAGATTAGTACAGTATATACTTATATTAGATAGTTTTAAAGGAGACATCTTAATGTACCAATACAAGATAGTTTTCCTTGCAAGTTCCTTTATTAGTAAAATGAATATTTTAATGAGCTACCACAAAGGTCTTACTCAAATTTTGTCTCTTCAGTGTAGAGCTCCTTTGTGACAAAGCCTAATATGTGTTTAGTAATATGTATATGTATATGGCTTTTTTCATGTTTATATCAGATACAAATATATGCCAGTGAATGGCTTACCAGTGTCTTTCATTAAAATATTGGAAGAAATAAGGATTTTAAACTTTTTCATGCAGTTATAGCTCAGATTTTCCTAGAATAATTATTCTGTGATTAATAGTCTATAAAAACTATAAACTTACAGTTAATGATAAAAGTTCTGACAAATAATGCAGAAAGAGACCTGTTTAACTTTTTAAAGCTTTAAATGAATCTGCTTTACCATGGATCTCTCCACATGTATACCTTTTAAGGGTGCCTTTTCACATATGGCAGCCCACCAGTAATTATTTATTGAACATCTGTTCCTAGGCAAACTGAGGTACTGAGGATAAAATTGTGGAGCAAATTTGTGGAGAAATATAAATGTAATTAATTTTTTAAAGTCAAAGTTTTACATTAAAAAAGCTTCCATTTTGTTTCTGGCCTAGGCACTCACTCAGCCTTTCTTTATTACAGGGCTATTACATTGATATGATGATTATTTAAAATTTTAAGATTTAGCTCAAATTAACATTTAAACTTATTGAAATGGTATTTCAGAGAGAAATTCAGATTCCTTGTTCTCTTCCTTTATAAAGTCCTAGTTCTTTCAAATTTAAAATACTGAATGCTTAAGCGGTACTTACTGTATTGTAGGGTGAGGGCTATTTTGTTTTAGAGTACTGTCTGATCCTTAGTGACTTATCAAACATAAGTAAACTTTTCCCAAGAAGAACCTTCATTTATTTAATGTATCATTAACAGTATATATTTTGGAAGTGAGGGAAGGAAATCAACTTTTTAAAAGAATATTATTTCAAATTCTTACAAAGTTATTTGAGCCATTTGACACCAAGTAGCATGATTATTATTACTATTTTTCTCTTTGATTTGAAGAACATCTTCAACGATGTTCCATGAAGTCAAAAAGTATACACATATAACTACTATTAGGAAATAGAATTTCTTTTCAGCTATTTCTGGAATGTATAAAATATTGTGCATGGTTAATTTACTTGTAGTTTTGAAAAAGTGAGAGTACTTCAATGATTCTGATCATTTTTATTTGAGGCATATTAGGGATTGCAGTATTGAAGTCCTGTCATAGTTTAAACTTAGTTTCTGGCTTGGTTTCATCCAGCTCATCAAAGCAAATTGTGTTAGCTCTCCTAATACTTAAAACTCACTGGGCTCAACATAGGTTCCTGAATGCTTGTGAGCAGTTGAAGAGCATGGAAAACATAACATTATGACGCACAGACAGATGCAGAAAAATCTTAGCGAGTAGTTTGTTTGACAGTGCTTCAAAACTAAAGTAATCACATTTTCCTTTGTTCCTCCTCTTTTCTTTCTTCCATCTCTTGCTCTTCACATGTCTGTGCACTCCTTGCCCACTTGCTTCTTTTTCTTCAAATTCTTCTCTTACTAAATTTCTTCATTCACCCTCTTCTGATCATAATAGAAAGTGGAGTTTGATAGAAAGTATGTTGCACTTTAAAAAAAAATATTTATCTTTCCATTTAAAAACCAGTTGCATTTAACCTTCTCTCTGTCTTTCCATTTTCTTTTCTAATTGCAGACAACTTTGCCTTTTACTCTCTATTGCCTTGTGGATCGGCACCCTGGGATTGTTGTGTACTTGTAAACTTTTGATATAAAGGTTGTAATGACAGGATTTATTAACCTTCTGTCACTTTTAGATTTTTAACCTCAATACATCAGGCATGCTATAATGTGTGTTCCTTACTTTTCTTTCTAGAACTAGATCTCCATACCCCTCCTCATCCATGTGTTGGCTTTCTTATGGGTTGCGTGAATGGCCTATCTCCATGTATTTTGTTGCCTTTCTCCATTGCTTCTTGTGTTTTGGCGGGGAGTTTTGGCGCTACCTGAGCTCTTTGCTGGTTGTTCCCCTTCTCCCAGGGTCTTGTGCTGCGTGGTCATGTCTCCACTTCCTTGGCCTTGTCTATTGACAGAGCCTTGGTTCCGGGATGGCTGCCTCTAAACCCTTGTGAGGGTGGGGAATATTCCTTCCCCTGCTGCTACAATTGAGCCCTGTGCTGGGTACCATGTGGCCCTCTACACTTGCTTTCAGTTGTTAAGGCTTCCCAAGCTTTGGCTGTGGCTCAGTGGTCTTGCTGGCAAAACCCTGAAACTTTCCTAGCCTCGACACTCAGTGGTAGCAGCAGGTGTTGGGATTTCTCCAAGCCCCTAAGACCCTGGGAGGAAGAGAATGGCTGTTGACATAGACCTCAGGAGTTCTCAAAGCACCCAGAAACTTCTCCAGAAGATATATAAAGGTAAGAATCTGATTTCTCCAGGAGGCTATTCTAGAAGGTAAACAAATGTCTAGCTATGGATTTAATATAAATGGAGTTTAGTAGTTAATATCCTTGAGGAACTCTGTGTTTGATCATAGAACCAAAATAAGAGTTCTAGCATGGGAAACAACTTATTAAAAGTACTTAAGCAATTTTAGTTGATATTTTTATTTCTATTTTATTGGAAGGAAATTTGGCATTGAATACATTTTTAAAGTATTTTATTTCATTCTTTGAATTTGAACTTATGAAGTACTGGTTTTCTCTTTTACAGTCTGCGGTGTGTATCTAGTAAGAGAATTTTTGAGATTTAAAATGGTTAAAAACTAAATTATTTCTTTTACCAATGTCTATATTTTATTTTACCTCCTTATTAATATTTCAAACCAAAGCCATGAAATGAACATACTCTCAAATTCTTCAAACTCAAGATTCCTAAATCCATAATTAATTCAAAAGGAATTAGAAGAGCAGCTCAGATCTTGGAAGTACTAGTATTCATTATTGTCTTTTGTCAAAATTACTGTATAGCACATTAAATGTGGCCATCTGTTTTCTTCTGTACTTTCTTGTCAGTGTTCATAAAACCATACAAAATGAAAAGTATCTGTATTTGATAGTTTGTTAGGATGCTTTTAAATAGTAAACTTTATTTTCATCGACACTTCATTTAATATAGTTTCAAAGTAGGCCTGTGCTTTAAAATGAGCAAAAGAACAGATATCCTAATATTTTAAATCTCATAAGAAATTTTTTTCAAATTCTTCTTTTGAGTTGGTCATGAGGTTTCAGGGCCCCCTGTGTTGACACCCAATATTTTACCCCTTGAAATTTTACCTACCTGTAACAAAAAGAAGAGATGGCATCCATATAGTGTATAAAAATTGAATTGAATAAGGTACTATACAATAATGGGTTGTATATTTTACTTGGACCTCTTTACTGTAATGATATGAATGATTTTTCCCTTCTAAGTTCAATGTAGTTTTTGTTTCTTTTAAGTAAAATGTTAAATATATGAAAATGCTGCACTTATTTCACTTTTTTTTCTTTTCCTTTTTTTTTTTCTGGTACCAGGAATCAAACACGGGAGCTTGTGCCTACAAGGCAGGCATGGCACCACTGAGCTAAATCCTCAGTTAATATTTCTCTTAATTTGTTAAAAATAGTGGAAGTTTGGAGATTATTTTTAATTCATCATGATTCCAGCTGAGATGTAGCAGCACCGATGGAATCTGTTTCAACATACAGAATTCCAAATTTGGTTACCTCAGTAAACTAGCACTGGTAATTAAACCCACTGCCATACATTTTCTAGTAGAATCTTGTTCCCCCAGTACCAACCAGCCAAGGTCCCAGGTGTGGTTAGGAAAACCCAAATGTTCCTTGGACCCTGTGGTGGCTGATCGGCACCCAGGCTTGCTAAATTACCAAATGCCTGCTTTTGTACTGCCACTGATCTCACCAAAAACAACCAGTGCTCTGTGGCCAAAGCCTAAACAATGTCACGATACCAGTGAAGTATTCATAAGCGAGTAAGCACTTGCTGCATCTTCTTTTCTCACTCAGTGCAGACGGACGAGTACACCATGCCTGAAGTCAGACCAACTTTGAGAAGTTGGTGAGGGCACACAAGCCATAGGATGCTTATTTTCAAAAACTAAAGGGTATTTAACAAAGTACTTTATTAAAACTTGAAAATACCCAAATTTTAGTTCCTTAAAGAATAAACTATGGAATGTTTTGAAATATTTATAGTTCATTAAAATGGGTAATTGATTTCATGTGTAAAAACAGAAAAGTAAAATCCTAATGCTTTTATTTTAACTTTTCTAATGGGTTTACAGTTTTTTAAAATGCAACTTCTTTTACATTTTTAAAAAATAACTCCAGGCATAGTCTTAAACTAGGAGTTTGGATTATTCTTAACTTTGCCCTGAGTGACTTTTCTCTTCCTTGTTTTTCTAAAACTGTTATATCCCCTTGGGATGAGAAATCAAACTAATACAGGAATGTAAACTAAATTCTTTTTTAAGAAATTCAGTTTGCAAATGAAGTACTTTTGAGTAATGAATTTTAATACTTATTTCATAAAGAATATGAAGTTCTTAAGTATTTAATTTTCTGTAAATCTTAGAAGTGAGTGCTAGTTCTCAAAGTAAGGTCCCAGTCATAGTTATTCTTAGAATTTTTACATCATTGAAATTTTAAGTTTTAATTCTCATTTTCCTTGTTTTGCTCTCTTCCATGAATTCCCATTCATGAGGGCTGTCTATCCTGGTGGACTATGAGCAGAATATATACAGTAGATATTGAGAAATGTCAAATGTATGGCATTTATTATTTATTTTATTCCTGTAATAACTTTTCTCAGCCTCATTAGGAATATCCATATAGAAAAGAAATAAAAGAACAGCTATATGGTTGGTGAAAGCAACTAAATGAAAGACAGACAGAGGGATGAGACCACATACTGACATTTTTGATGCTCTAGGGGAGTCTTAGTCTTCAAATAAAACATTCCTATTTATTATTTGTTTTAATTTGAAAATAAAAACTCTTTGAATAAAAATTACTCCAAATTAAAGTGACCTTTCTAGTAATTGTAATAGTTTATTGATTACCTGCTACTCACAAACCCCTTATGATCATTATCTTGTTTATTCTTCACAAAAACACCTTTTCATAGTTATTATTTTTATTTCACTATGACAAATGAGGAAACCAAGGCTAAGGACAATTGAATAACTCACAGCTTGACACAGAAATTAACTCCAAAACATCTAGCTCCCCAATAGCCAGCCTAAGTGCTCCATACCAGCTGTGACGGTTGGCAGTGAATGCTAGTTCCTAAATTCAGATCTAGCCCTCTTAATGGATAGTGCCATGAAGCCTCTCACCTCACTTCTGGGCCACAGTGCCCTCATTGGCTGTTTGACCTTGGCGAGTTCACTTCCTGTTCTCCCTCAGCTTTCCAAAATATGAATAATACTGTCTCTGTTAGAGGTTTTATGAAGATTTAATTCCATTTAATTTAATGTGAGAGTGTGTGCCAGACACTTAGCACAGTGACTACCACATAGAAAATAGCCAATAAATTGTTGATGTTACTATGCAGTTTTCCCAAGGTCACACAACTAGAAAGTAATTGAGTCAATTCAGACCCAAGTCTTTTTGACTAGAAAACTAACGGAAACTAGAACACACACACACACACACACACACACACACACACACACATTTTCCATGAACAATAGGAACTAAATGTTCTTTCTGGACTATAACACTTTTCAAATAGTCATTTATTTTACAATGAATAAATTGAGATGTCATGCATACATAAAGGAGTAGTAAGCATAAGGCAGATTTTGAAATTGAGGTTTTCAAGGTTGGAATTTCAACTCCATCACTTACAAAGCTGTATGATTTTAGATGATTTACTTAATCCCTCTGAGGTTCTTTACCTATATTGTAAGTTAATAAAACTAAAGAAATGCTACCTTGCATTGTCATGGATGTTAAATGGTATATAAGCAATTTTAGGAATACAATAATGATGTTTATTAATAGTTGATAGGTATAAAATATCTATTAAAGACATTATGCAAAATTGAAATGCACAGTTATTAAGAACTGTAGAATTTAGAGATGGATAGAATCTTAATTATTAGCTGACCTTTCATTCCCTTAGAACCTATAGCCTTTCACTACAGCCACTGGATGTCAAAAGTAGATCAGTGAAAAAAAGGGTGAAAAGACGTCAAAGATCCAAATATTGGATGGTGGTATCATGGGAGTTGTGGGCAAACTTCTTTTAACTTGGCTGATGCCAGTGACTGACGTTTGGGAGAGTCATCAGATAGTGGCAGTAATCCTATTAAAACATGTTAGAATCTTCATTCATATGTTTATTCTCTTTTGAATTAGAACCCAAACTAGCAGTTGAGGCTCAAATCCAGAAGAGAGTTACCTAATTGAGTGTCAGGGTTTAGCTTTGAATTCTAGTCACATTAGGTAGTACTAGTGTTCAAGTTATATTTATTCAATAAAATTCTTGCTGCTGAAGTATTTGGCTTCCCTCACTAGATTCCTAACTTCTTATGGCCAGGGATGTTTAAAAATTTATTTGTAACCTTAGCACAGTGTTTACACAGTGCCTGTTTGACGATTGAATAAAAGAATGTAAGTTCCAGAGATGGCAGAAAAGAACTTGTTTAAGTGTATCACATCACCAAAGGAAAGCAAGGCTGCAGAGCCAGAAGCATGGGATGTTCGGGCACTCCCTGAGGGACAGAGAGGCAGATGAGGGCAAATTACGGAGTGTGGGGGGAATGTCATGGAGCTGAGTGCATATAATCTTTGTAAAGACTAGAGAGTTGACATAACTAAAATTGTTAATTTTTCTTGCTAATGAATGCAAGAATAAAGTATTGAGAACTGTTAATAAAAAGCAGAAAACACTTAAAGAATTGAAATCTGTAGGAATCCATTTACATTCATTGTGTTTATACAGGAAAAATATTTCTAGAAATGCAGTGCCAGAGACTTGAGGAAAAATATATTTATAATTATATCTTTGATGCATATCTCTATAAAGGAATTATCAAAATATAGTTTTAAATTTGCAACATTATAAAATTGTAATCTGTGACGCATAAACATAAGGTGAAGTATTTATGTAATGATGTAGAAAGTCAGTGCAAATCTGAAAGCTGTGTGGGGAATTCTCAGTATAACTTTGAGGTTTGTTTTCTACTATAATTTTTACTGCTCTTTTGATGTGCATTCCCAGAAAGCACCTTTCAATCAAAATCTATTAAGAACAGCAGACATACTAAAAAGAACAAAGAAAATTATGCATCATTTCAAGCTAAATAGTTTGTGTTGATACATCTGGAACCACAAAGCAACAACTCATGCGCCTTTTGGACTGTACCTCTCTGCTATAATCACGTATTTTATGATTAATGAGCCACTATACCACATGGAGCAAAGAAACAAGTAGTATAGCTTGGTGGCTGTCTGGGGGTGATTTTTGGTAGTCCTAACAAACATTCTAATGATTTGGCATGGCAGGTATACTTAAGCCAGACCCTTTAGCACCTTGTATTCAAACCCTGAGTAGTGTGTGCTGGCACCTGAAAAAAAGGTTGTTTAGAAGACTTGATATAGAGTAAAATCAAACCAAATGTTGCCATGAACATTTGTGTCTTCTGGAAGTTGTGCTTGAAGTAGTGCTTCTATAAGATGTTGAAGTAGTGCTTCTGTAAGATGAAGATATATAGTATCTCAAGAATAAACTATTAAATTGTTAAGTTGTTGTTGCACTTTAAAAATTTTTGCTATAAAAACATATTCATGTGACAGTAAACAAAAAATTGAGTTGAAAAAAAAATTATCACTAACATATGTACTTTATTTTGCAGTAAGTAGGGTTCTACTGAACTTCTGTTATTTTCAAATGTGCCTGTGTGCTGGTCTTTTACTCTTTTTCTGTTGCTGTACACACAGACATGCATACAGACGGAAAGACAGAGAGCAACTTTTGTTTTTACTGTGCAAGAGCCATACTTAAACAGGTCTTGCATGGCATTACACAGGTTTTATTGTCCTTTGCCCTCATAGCTATGTATGACTGAGTTATATCTGGGCCTAGCATACTGTTTGTGCATGGAAATGTTTTGCTATTTCTTACTTCCTAATGCCTGCTTTTAGTTTACTTTGGCAACTCATCATGTAGCTTTTAATTAGGTAATAATTTTCAGGTATTATTGAAGCAATATGTATTAACTAAAGAAAGTTAAACTCATAATAAAGTCTATTTCATGTGACATAGCTTAGATACTTGAGTACCAGTCCTTGTTATAGATGTGTTCTGGGGTTTTTAATCTGTTCTGTTTTACCCTTTTATAAAAGTAAGAGGCCTTGATACAAATAAAACCATACCGTCTTTCCCTAGAGAGAATTTTGTCATCAGAAATAAAAGTGTCAATTCTAAGGGTGAAAATATTTAAAAAGTTAGTGGTGTTTGGTAATCATCACCACTTTTTATTTCTTATGTGGCAATGACTTTTGGTATATGAATTTTTAACACAATATTGCAATTTTTAAAATATGCCACATGGAACAAGCCAAATAATTTTAAAATAACTTTTTATTTAGATGAATCACAGTTATCATTAAACTGCTATGTGTGTAAGACATTTAGAATACATAAGACAGATTTGTAAACAATAACATTCACACTGTTTCTAAGCAGAATTGTGAGTGCACTAGTCTAGCTGCTCAGTGAGGATTATCAGCTGTGGAGCCAGAAGTATAAGCTCAAACCCAAAATCCAACTGGTTGTGTTACAGTGATGAGTTTTTTGACATTTCTGAGCTCCAAATTTCTAATCATTGTGGCGGGAATAATAATAGAACCATAGGATTTTTTTTGAGGATTAAATAAATTGATAAACTGAACCACTTGGAACAGTGCCTGGGATATACTAGCTACTCAATACGCTTTTGTTATTGTTTGCTATTCTCTTTATTTTATACCTAGTTTCCACCAGGGTATTGTTTGCTATTCTTTTTATTTTATACCTAGTTTCCAACTGAAGTTTTATGAGGTAGGGCTGATGGGGACAGACAATCTTAGAAAAGGGTAAAACTAAAAGGCAGTGTAAGTTTTTCTCAGCCAAAGAGTCAAGTGCAAGAAGCCAAATCCATGTGATAAGGTAGGGCCAGAACTGCAAAAGCTTATACATGAGTGAAAAGAGGGAGCTGAGTTGAATGTGAAGTTGTGCCCATGGGCAGTGAATACTTGGAATAGTGTCCATTAGGAAAATTTAGGGAACCATTCTTAACTGAATCCACCCAAGGTCAGTTTTGCATCTCAATGTCATATAGTCAGAACTTTCTACCAAAACTTTTTAAACTATAATTTCCTTATATTCCATAAATATTTTTATCTTTCACATAAATAAGCCATATTCATTGTTTTCAGGAACATCCATTTTTTCCTTCCTTCTTGATATGGTCTATATTCTCTAATCATTCTTCTAAGAAGAGTTTAATTTTTAGGTATTAGTGTAAGAGCTATTATCTTACAGAGTAAACCTGTTGATCATCAGTGTGACTAAATACAGGATAAGCATAGGAAATAATTCCCATGTCAGGTTTTCTATTAAACTTTGTATTACTATTTTTAGCTTAGAAAAATATGGTCCTGTAGTTATGCTTTTGAAGTTTGTCTAAGTTGTTTCAAGCCACAATAATCATCTCCATCAAAAAATGAAGGTTGCCCAAGAAAAGTGCAGAAATTGACAAAACAATATATAGTTAATGTTAAATTTAAAAGTATACTGTGGAAGGGCTGGGGATTTAGCTCAGTGGTTCCTCCGGCTGCCTGGCAAGCACAAGGTCCCAAGTTTGATCCCTGGTACAAAGAAAAAGAAAAGTATAGTGTGGAAAGTCAATCTTTTGCTGAATTATCCCATAATTGTATGTTTCTCCTGTGAGCATTAACATTGCAAGTATAATCATTGTTTTTATGATTGGTATTGGTAGTATAGATTTTAATTTATTTAAAGGAATAATGGAATGTGGGAAAGAGTTCCTACTCTTCCTTTCCTTCAAGCTAAGCCATAGATATTAAAAAGTGAGATATTTAAAATTTAGTCCAAAAGAGTTTCACATATACTTCCCAAGGTCATGAAATGAATATAATGGGAGAAAAGATATGGTACAGACAACAGAACTGTCTCCCCTTTATGGAGAAAATGTATTTTTAACAAAAATTAGAGAATATAAAATGTGCTACCGATAAAAATATTATTTCCTCAAATAGCTGGGTAAACCAGCATGTATTTATTGAATAAATGATTGTATACTATTGAAAAATCAATGAGTGAGAGAACAACTAAATGAATAAATTTAGTAGGTAGTGTATTCTTCCTCCTCTTTATTATTTTTAGGAAAAAATACTTATTTAAAACTACTACAAAGAACTCACTAAAAGAACTAGGGTTAAAATCTTCATTTTCTCTTCTGTTGTTATGATAGGGTCAGAATTTTTTGGTTAAAAGATATTAAGTAGGTTGAATTACCCTGCATTTATAGAGCTTTGGGGTGTAAGGAGATGAGAAAACAGAAATCTTAGGCAAAAGAGTAGTTAGTGCTATTCTAAAAAGATAAACACTGGTCCCTGTGATCATATCTTAAATAAAATAAACAGTAATGGATTTTAAAAATTGCACGAGTTTAGAAGAATTTACTGTGTTTTCTGTCCTCATTTTCATTTGGTTTTCATGTAACCATTATTAAAGAAATAACTGACACTATGTATTTTTAAACGTCTAGCCAGTGGCAGTAATAGTATCAGGATTCAAAGTATACTAAATACTTTTGCTGTAGAAAAAGTCACTGAATTTGACACTATCATTGGATTTTTTTTAACCACTTGAGAAAAAGGCAGAGGAAACAGGTTAAAACATCATTATGAAAATAGGGCTTATTGGAAGCCTTAGCAAAATATGGAGAACATAATACACCTTACCATCCCTTTGGAACAGAAAGAGTGGTTGCAGAAATAAACTGGGGTAGGAATTTAAAGGGAAGAGCTTGTGCTGAGGGAAGCAAGTTCACAGCAGTAAGAGTACTGGCTGTCAGGGCTTCTCCTGGGTCCCATTCTAGAGGAACACTTCCCTTGTGCTAAGTAGAGTATGTGTGCAAAGGTGCTCTACAGGCATTTGAAATGCTTGAGTAATAATTCTTCAGGGGTAACTATGTAATTATTTCTATTTGGATTTATTTATCTTAGTACTGATTTTTAGAGCTAGTTTTTAACTTGTGTTACCTACACTGTCTTGTTCATTGTTGGTGTCTAAGCAACATAAAAAGTCAAACATCAGTGGCTTTATCTAGTGGATAGAATAAATGGAAACTTACTTCTGATTATTTTGTAAATGAATAGAGATGAATATAATGTTATATTCATGGCACATGAAAAGCCAGAAAAAGAAATGGAAATTTGGACTTCTAAATGAACAGCTTATTGAATCCTTAGCTTCTAATTTTATCTGTGCTCTACTGTTGAAAGATTTTACAATTTTTTACTAAGCCTAGAGGAAATAAACTAAAAAGCCTGTATATCATTTCTGATTAATCTGTTAGTCATCCTAATAGTAGGAAATTAGTTCATATTTTTCATGGTTGTCCATTTTGAACAATAAAATCACATTTCCAACTCATAGATATTTCAGGAAAATTGAAGTGATGCATTGAAAAACCATAGCATTCTGAAAGTGAGTTTGGTAAATGCTTATCACTCTTCTCTCCATGTGTAGGTAGGAAAGTCAGTGGAAAATGACCTTGAGGCTTATAGTTCAGATAATTAGGAATGGAGTATTGCCCAAAGAAATAATTTTTCTTTTCAAAGAGCATAAATGGTGGAAATTTAACTGATTTAGTTTAGGGTGACAGAATTACAGAAAGACATTGGAAATCATCTGCATTGGCTTGGCAGTGATACAGGATAAGGTAAGCATGCCCAGGGATAAGATGTACAGTCAGCAGAAGGGTTCTATACATAGTTCCTAGTGCATCTCTCTGTCATCAGTTAGAAAGGAGAGAAATCAAAGTGACAGAGAGTAAACAGTTAATGAGCCAGAAAATGAGGACGGTACATTATCTAAAAAAGCAAAAGAGAAAATATTTGGGGAGGAAATAGTTAATGGTGTTAAAGCTGCAGAAAGGACAAGAGATGAAAACAGGACATTTTCTGGAGCTTAAAAGGACACAAGTAACCTCTGAAAGAAATTTGAATAGAATTGAGAATGAATAGAATCAAGATTACAAATCAGATTCCAAGAAGATGAGTCACTAGTAGATTGGGAGTTGTGTATGAGGACTCAACAAGTTTGGACAACTCTATAAAGAAGTTAAGCGATTAGAAGAGAAGTACCTTAAGTGGGTGTCAGCCGAGAATTCAGCATGGAAGAGGAGACCGTCATAGAACACTGGAATTGTGGGTTTTCCTACTCATGGAGGGTACAGAAATCAATGGAGAGGGAAAGAATGAAGAATCATTAAAGTAGGGATAGTGGGTGAAGCTGTTTTTCAAAGAAATTGAGAAAGGATTAAAAAAAAAGTGGGTTAGAGAGTTTGGGGTTGAAAGAGAGGTAAACCAAACACTTCTTGAGAAACAGAAGTAAAGGAGAAGCCGTGTACCCACTGCGATTACCCTTCAGAACTTTTTCTTTTCTGAACCTTGAGCTTTGTCATCTTTGTCAGGGAGACACACTGCCTAGTGTCTGAACTCATTTTTGTATTGCTTTTGAACCCTTTAGCTTAACTTTGCTTGGTTTATTGTCCCACCTTGGCTGAATTTTGTGAGAGCGAGGAACATGTCCTGTCCATGTGTGCATTGATTAGATGCTCCCTGTTTTTGTGCTTGGATATATTTCGGTAACCTCCAGAGCTATTACTGTCAGAAGAAGGGTTTTGCAGAGCTGCCTAAGCACCACTGTATATAAGGCTTTCACCTGGTACCTAGGTGAACCTCAAATGCTGTTTCCAAAACAAATCCTTGCTTTTAAGTGAATAGGTCTGGTTATTGTGTCAGACTTTTTTTCTAGTTAAAAAAGTTGCAATATAACAAACATAACTAAGAGTTTAGAAGGAGTACTTCTGAAGCCAAATGAAAATTTAACCATAATTCATTGTAGAAAGTGGAAACATTTGACTAAAGAAGAAAATAATTATAAGACAAAATAATTATAAGACAAAAGCTTACAACGCAAATAGTTGCTAAATGTTGTTTATATCAAAAAATAAAATAAATCATGTCATTAATTTTGATTCTACCCATACTAGTAGGCTCAGATCGCTTACATTATTTACATTATGTTTTCTGATTCTTTCATATAAAAAATAACTTGGCAAAAGTTAAAAACTCTAGGTTGTCTTTGTATTAATGGTTGCCATTTATTTTTTCCTAAGTTCAAAGTTTATTGGTTTTATTAAAAGTGTAATTTCACAATTGGGATATATTTCTCAAATATAAACTCTTTTTACCTGTATATACATAGTGTAACAATTTCAAAAATATGTTTTTGTATATAAATAGAGATGGAGTCTTAAGATTGTGGGCTCAAAAGTCAGACTGCTGGCATTTAATTCTGGCTTCAGGAATAGATACCTGTGTGACCAGATATACATTGCTATAAACTATAATTGTTTTACCTGCAAATCTGGATTACTTAACACACTTCCCTGGAGTGATTTATAAGAAACTTAAAGGTAATAAAACATACAGAGCATGTGAACAGGTTCTAGCACATGGTGAAATCTCATTAAATATTATTATATTTCGGTGATTCAGAAATCCTTGATTAAGGATGTTTAACACTCCTCTAAGCATATACTCGCTCTCTACTAACCTACTTTATTTTTTACATAAATGACCAGTAATTCATTTTTCAAAAAAGCAGAGTTTTTCAGACATAGAAACTACTTTTTTATGATCTTAGACTCAGTATTATGTTTAAAGTAAAAAAAACAATACTTAAATACTTAAATTATGTAAATCTATAAAATTTGCAGTTAGGCCCTTGACTTTTTTTTTCCTTCTGAGAATACTTTTTTTATTTCTCTTCAAAATGAGTAGAATGAAACAAAACATGTAGGTTGGGTAAAATATGATTGATAACTTTCAAGTGTTCATTTTTTTGCAATTATTATTGATCATCATTATCACTTAAAACACCAGTTGATAATGAGAGATTATACAGTTGTACCAGCACAAAGATGTTTCTTTGCCAGAGTTCCCTGGAAAGCCCCAAAAGGTCCTTTAACTACATTAGAATTGTAGAATGAAATACAATTTTTTGCCCTTGTTTACTTCTCTTGGGCCCCCTTCAACTACTCTTTAATATAGTAGACTTTCCTTCCCAGGAAGTTTTTAAAACACATCCTTTTGGTTATCCCTGCCTTCACATCACTTCATCTTCTCATAAAATCCCTTCCATCCTTGTTTTCTTCATTAATGATGACCTGTCCGTTTGATCTCAATATCACAGACAGCTTTTCAGGGCTCTCTCCTGGCCCTTCCCTTCCCTAGACCCTGGGTCTGGCCCATTGCATCCCACACTCGTTCCTGTGGTCAACACTTACTGACCTTAGTCCTCTGAGACGCATATGCGGCGACTAACACCATTGGGTAAGTGCCATTTAATGTTGCTTAAATGACCACATTCAGGAATACCTGTGTGGTGTTCAGCATTAAGTCACGTTTTGTCCTTATTTATTAGGGAAGAACAAGGACATAAACTTTTTGGATCATGTACAATGTTATTAATTAAACTTAAAAGTCTACTTTATGATAAGTAATCTACAAAAATATAAGATAACACTTATAGTAAACATACTTTTAGAAAAAGTAAAGCATGTATTTAAACCATGTCAGACATAAATTTTCATCTTTTATATGAAAGGTTCAGGATAAGCTGTTATCAGTTAACAACAGACTCCTCAATTTTAGTGAGTGGTTTATCCCAACAAAGGTTTCTTCCTTTGTAATGTCAGTGGTTTACTCCTCACCCAGTGATGCAGATATCTAGGCTTGGTCCTTCTTCCTCCTCCATGTGAATTCCCAAATTACTGAGGCTGTGACAGAGAAGGGAGAACAGAACAGAGACTTCTGATCATCTCAGCTCACAAGTCAAACTACCATTTATGCTCAGATTCCCTTGGCTAGATCTATATGGTGCCAGCTTAATACAAAAGAGGCTGGAAGGAGAGAGCTTTTAGAATGCTCAGGCAGAGAAACAGTGCCTGGAAATTGACCCAGACACTCTTGTTTTTTTTTTCTCTTTTGTGTTATTTTTGTGGGGAGACATGAGGAAGCAGGTGGATGTTGTGAAGTAGGTGCTTCTGGATGAATTCAAATGTAAAACATTAACTCTGAAACTATTTATTGAGTTCTTGTAATATATCAGGCATATTAATTACCAGTTCATCTCAATAGCTCCTAGTCATTTTTGGTTTATGGTCTGTTTTGAGAATCTGAGACATGTTACAAAACACAGTGCACATCAGTCAGCCTCATAATCCACAAGTCTGTCATGCAAAACCAGGAGTTCATAAAATCTCTGCAGCCCACAAAAATCTCCATTGTAGCCCTCCTGGAGTTAGAGCACCTGGTCTGTGCTACATAGATTAGTCAAGTAGTGGAAAAGATGAGAGAAACTAGCATGAGAAATTTTACCTGCCTTAGGGTAAGTGCTAAGGAGCCTTTTAGAGAAAATAAGGACTTAGTCCCTCAACTTAAATGGAAGAGGTAATTTGGTTGGTACCTAGATATAGATTAATTGAGGGAGAAAGATGTGGACTAAATTACTGATAAAAGTGTAATCAAGAGCGAAATGGTTGATTGAGCACTCAATAGCAACTTCTATTCATGGTTTCTCATTAGTCTGTGCTGTATGAGTCTTTAGTGATAAATGAATTAAACTCTTCATGTTTTTCTGGCTACACTGCAGAGACACCAGTGATTTGCTGCTAAAATGTGATGTGCTTGAATTTGAGGATTGTACAGATTAATGACAGGACTACAAAAGATTTCCACAGCTGCTATAGTTAGGATTTCTTCATTCTTTAAAATTATAAAGCACATATTTTTATGTTTCCAAGTATTTCACTATAATTTTACTTTTTTGCCATATTAAAATTAAGTCTGCTTTGAAAACATTCCTTTATAAAGAATAAACCCAGGCACATGTTGCTAAGAACTTAATACCAACTCAACATTTTAAATTATAGTTTAGGATTATTTCTTTTCATAAATAAACATTATTATGCCCATTTTATAGAAGAGGAAATTGAAATTCGGACTACATAAAAAATTCTGCTCATGTCTTGTTTTTTATGGAAGTTTTTACCTATCATTTTAAATGATTTTTCTCAGTGGATTATAATGATTTTGTGAAAAGTCTACCAACTCACCAGATTTGGGAGCTATTGTTGAAAGATAAAATTCTGCTTCTCATCATTATTTTTTTTCAGAGGTTGACACTTTTGTGTGTGTGTGTGTGTATGTGTAAGTGTATGTGTGTGCTCAATGTATGCTTCTTGCATGAAGACATGAGGAAACAATTAAATAAAAGTATGAAAACAAAACAGTAGGACCCAATCCCTGCCCAAGTACCTAAAGCAGCAAAAAAAGTAGAATTATGGTTCAATGCTGGGATACCAGAGCCAGGTTTTCTTCACTCAGATACCAACTCAACTTTGTATCCCCTTATAGAATCTTGGTAACATTATCTATCTTTGTAATTATGAGGATTAAATGAATTACTATATCAAATACCTTGAACAGTATCTATGTCTGGTTTAATTTTGCTTTATAAATTTAAGCCCCAAGGTTATGTAATTAGGATGTAAATATTTAAATTTTAAACTAAAATGAAAATCAAAGTGTTTTAAAATTTGATATTCAGAAAAAATGAAATATTTTAATCTTTGTTATTATATATTTGATAATCCTAGAAACTAAAATTAAATTTGCATTTTAGTTTTAGCCTAAAATTTGAATTCATGTTATTTAAACTATTATAAAATTTTAAAACACAAGATTCAAAAGATTATACAATCAACTATTTCTTCCATATTTTATTTTCTTTCATTTTTAAATAAGCAGTGAACTAGAGAATGCAATTTTAATAAATATACAATGTATATGATGCTGCTAAGATAACCATGTTACTGGAGGTCATCCAAAATAGAGATGAAAATACTGAATATCAGCATTCACCTATTGTGCTATTGGAAGGTAAACAGTTCAAACTAATCATGAAATTATCTATTAAATACGACTTTCCCCCCAAGAATTAACCTTCCATCAAATTACACTATTCTAATGGAAAAAGTCAAAATCAGAGTGGAGAGGCAGTACAAGATATTATGTATTTTTGTCATATTTTGACTTGAGTCATCCTAGAGTACAAATGAGTCACTATGGAACTCATTGCTTTGGGGGCAAAACCTTTTGTACCAAGTGAATCAATATACAGCAGCCACAGGCAAAACCAGTATGGCCCTGAAACCTACCAGAGCACAGAGAAGAAGAGAAAAGCCTGCCCTCCAGCCCTTGCAATACTTGAAGAATGTATTACTCTGGTCTTTTCTGAGATTGTCCTTCTCAGTTTTCCTGTGCACCAAGAGCTCTAAACTCTTGAGATGAGCTGGTTGCCTCTAATAAAATACATAGGTTAGTATATGTTCCTTAATATAAGCAGCTGAATCCTAGGATGTGTTACAAGGGTGAAGAAGCTATTTAGCATACAGCGTTGCCTGAAAAGTCACTCTTTAAAAATGTTCTGGTTTAGATGGACATATCTCCCTCCTCACTCCACTCTCCTTTTTCATAGTTCTCAAGGCTAAGGAGTTCACCTGGCTTTTCTTTTTTATTTTATTTTATTCATAATAAGGGCCATAGTTTATTTACATTCTGATTGTGGCTTGCATAAGAAAGCATGAGAAATTCTTTTTTTCAATCAAAGATACTGAGTTATCCACTTTAGTTAATCTGTAATTTTATGTTTTAATGTTTTCCCTGTTTTAATGTCATTTAATTCTAAACTATTAAATACACATGTTATAGAAAGATATCTATTGTTAAAAAGTACATGAACAAATATATTGGATTAATATCCTTTAAAGAGAAAACAATTTGACTTTTTGAAAAACTATCTTTGCTTCTTATGAACAATGACTATTCCCATGGAGATTAAAATCTTACTCAGAGTGGCACAATTTAAGCTTGTACACCTGTTCAATCATTTGACTTGAACTACACATATAAGCAAGAAATGGCTTTTGCTTCCTACACTGCTGACATTAGCAAGAACTATATGTATTTTGACCTAGTCACTTGGGCAGGACAAATTAGATTGCAGGTTTTAAATCATTTGATTTATGAGAGGCATCCAAACTGATGTGCTTACCACCAGATTTCTGACGTAAATTTCAAAAAATACTCTTATCTCTATTTCTCATGTAAATTTTATTTAGGATATTAGTCAAGTCTGTTTTCAATTGTTACTTGTCATAAGATGCTTAGTTGGTTTCTTATTGTCTAAATGTGATGGATAGCTGATATTTAACCTCTTTCTCTCTGAAGGGGGAGAAGAAACACCTTGATGCGTCAAATTTGCTGATTTCTATGCTATAAATACTAACATTACTGATTGCAAGCTACTAAAGTTAGGTCACTGGATGTAGAGTTGCGATGGGTTTCCCCCAATCAGCTAATGGCAGCCAGTGTAATCTGGGGGTACCACACCCCTGGAGGGATCAGCATTATAGAACCCCATGATTTTCATTCTGGGGATTGTGGGCAGAGTGAAGCGAAAGCAGACATGGCTCTAGACATTTCTAGTAGTGTTAGTTAATTGATTGCTACATGTTAGCATACATGCTCCACGCCGCCTCTGTGTCAATAGATAATTTCTCAGTAACTGATAGTGATTTCAAAAGGTAGAAGAGAGCTGAAACATTACGTAAACTGTCCATTTTACAATGCCTACCTTCACTTCATTTGCAGAGTAGGCTCAAGCTAAATACACCAAAGCAAAATAATACACAGAACATATTCCCAAGAGAAACTTATAAAATTAAAAACTTACTGACTCTTGAGAACACTGTCCAAAACAGAGAGGGAACTCTATTCCACTTCTCCCATCACATCTGCTTGTCAAATCCTCAGTAGATTTTTTTGGGCTCTTTCATGGCAACCAAGTTTGTTGGCTTGGACCCTAATGATTTCAAAATATTTCATTACCATTTGTTTCTGATATCAGTGTTTTGTTACTTTCCTAGTGTCTTCACCCTAACGTGTTAAATGGGCCTTTGGCCTGCACTTATAATCAGATTAGTAGTTCAGGTCTTTACACTGCCTCCACTATGTCTTTCAAACTTAGTTAAATCAAAGGCAGCTTCCTTGTTGTACATTCTATAGAAAAATCCTCTCACCATGCCCTGGCCTCTGATGGTTAAGAGTAATGATAGCTGAAATTTATATATACATCTAATCATTATCTCTGGTTATATTAATATAAATTTTAGTATTTTTTTATTGAAAGCATCTAATATGCACAGACTCCTTCTTCCTCACTGAAGTAATTTAGGTCATTCGTTCCTCATAAAATCTCCTTCCCTTTCTTCTTTCCCCATCTCTCTCCTTTTATACTCATTTCAGGAGTTAGCCTTTTGAACATCTTCCCTAATCAGTTTTCTTTGCTTCCCAGGCCTGTTTGGAGACTCTTTTACTGTGCACGCTGTTGACTGTTCAGTATTTCTACAGTCATTGTAACTGCTACCTTTTGTTATTAAAAGTTTATTTTGAAATTTTTCAAAACCAACAAAAACTTCGGTGTTAGTTATATATTTAGTTATATATATGTGTATATGTCATTATATTATATGCCTACAAACTATTCAAGTAGATATACCAATTGTTAACCTTTCATTTTGTTGTTAATATTATTATTGTTACTAGCAGCCAAAATGGGGTGTCAAACCCAGGACCTGGCACATTCTAGGCAAGTGTTCTACTACTGAGCTGCACCCATATCCCTTTACATTTTTATGTTTAACACATACACGCACACACACACACTCATACTTTTCTCTGACTCTTTAAAGGAAATAAATGATACATGCTCCATTCCTTTTGTTAGTCAACTTTACCTAAATCCTGCTATTCGTAGATTAATTATGCTTAATTATTTTTGAAGATTTTTATCTATAGTCATTCATTCACCAAAAAATTGTTAAACAAGTGTTGTATACCAAACACTGAAACTTAACCTTGAAGGTCTTAATGTGTAGGGAGCTTAACTTGAAGATGTTATGTGTATGTGATATAATTATAATTTGATTATAAGAGGAATAAAATGTTGCCTTTGAATGTAGAGAAAGAAGCCATTATGCCCAGACCTGTGAAAGTACCGTTACTCTCAATTCATTAATCCATTTATCATCTACTTTATGGTAGATTCTAGCCAAGACTTGGTATACACAGTTGATTCCTTACCTTTACAGAATCTAATTTTATGTAGGTGATACAGAATATCTTCAAAGAACACAGTAGAATCTCTTTATTGATGGAGAATCCTACAGTACAAGAAGACAGGGAGTCAGAGAATCTTCTTGCATAGATCAAGTGATGTTTGGGTAGTAATTTGTAGGATAAGGATAAGGATTAAATAGGCAGGTAGAGAGAAAGCACGTTTGAGACTGAGGCATCATTAATTTCAAGCCAAAGAACCATGAAAATATACAACATGTTCCAGAGACTGGTAACAGTTTAGTGTAATGGGAATGTCAAATGCTGAGTAGCAGTTTGAGCAAAGGGAAGATACAGGCCAGGTTGTGTAGGACTTTGTAAGTTAAACTGCCAATTTGAAAGCTGTGGGACACCATTTAATGATTCAGGTGGGATAGTGATAAATATTAGATTAATGTTTAAGTAATTTTGTCCTAAAAACATTATGAACAGAATTTATCTTGATATTTTATTTTGGGAGATTAAATCTGTCTGTAATAGGAGCTAACTCATATTATGAATGATTCAAAGATAGATTTAGTAATTATTGTACATTTAATAAATTAATGAACTATTGATGCCTCAGCCAGTTTCTCTTACCTAAGAATTTTATTTTCTTCTAGATATTTTCTAAGGAAAATCATATCTAGAAAGTATATGTTGCTCATGTCAAGGGGCTAGTACTGTGTCTAGCTAATATTGCAGAGAGGGAGAGAGAGAGAGAGAGAGAGAGAGTGATAGAGGCTATAATTAGACACCCAGCTTTTATGGTACTGGATGTCATTTAAATCATTTTATTTTTTGCTACAAACTTCTTTCTCTTGAATAAATGAGTAGGAATTAATCAATGAAAACATGACAGTGATTCTGGAGATTTTGTAATTGATGTAATGTTTTTGTTTATTGGACTAATTAAGCCTGATTGACTTGCAGATTGCAGCTCTGACAAAGCACCCATCTCTCACAACATTCCAAATCTCTTTAGGCACTGCAGTGCAGATCCACTCACTGGATCACCTGGCCGCAGGAATCTTCAAAGAGGTAGCATTAGTAGGGGTTGCTTGTGTGGATGTTTAAATATATGTGCTGTAGCATCAAAAAAGTTACATACTTATATTAAAGTAACAAATTGCATTTATTTTACAGTCCTATAGAAAATAGCATAATTTATACTTTTAAGTTTATTGCCTTGGAAGAAGATGTCAGTTTGATTTCTGAAAGATGTGAATATTAAATTCCCAGATAGTCCAGGGCTTCTCAGCCTCTGTCAGCACTATTGATATTTTGGGAGTTTTTGTTTGTTTTTGGGGGGTTTTTTTGGTACTGGGGATCACACTTGCGCTTGCAAGTCAGGTGACGGAACCTCTAAGCTAAATCCCATCTGTTAGTCATTTGTTGTAGGATGGTCCTCTCTTGAGAACCACAGATGTAGACATTTAATTAAAGGTTAAACAAACAAAAATGTAGTTCAGTAACCATTCCCATAGGCTGATAGTATTTATTCATTCCTAAGTCTATATCAGTATTGGTACCGATACAGGTATAATATTTGGAACTTTCTTGAGTGTCCATTGTTAGGGAATGTTTCATAGAATGAGCAAATCTGAAATAGCTATGGAATTGTCCCAATTAAATGTATTTCTGAAATTTTCATATTTTAAAAATTAAGAGTCAGGAAACTGAATGATAGAAATATGTATCAAATTCTGTCTTTACGTAATAAAAATGAGATTAAATCTTTAGGAAATTGCCAAAAGACAGTCCATTTCAGTTATGATTTACATTAGAATTATGCTCCTTTTAGAATTACATTTTTTCTACAAATTATGCATTTTTATTTTCTCAGAAGTTATTAATGGCATTTGAAAATAGTATCAAGAAGTACAAGTTGCAGTTGTTATGGGATTTTATATAGACCATGTCTACCAAAGGCCTAATATTATTCAAAAGTGTTATTAACTCAAAATTAAGTATAGACTGAACTACAGAACACTAAGATAAAGGGTGTTGCTATAAGGATGAAACAGGTTCTGTATGCTATGTAATGAACACTGCATAGAGGTATGTAATTCTAGGTATCACAGAATGCCAAATTATGGAAGACCACTATAGTTCTGAGAAGAGAAGGACAAAGGTGGTGAATAAATCTAATGAAGCAAACTTTTTGTCTTAGCTCAGTATTAAACTATTTCTAACCATCTTTTTAAAAAATAAACAATTATGAAGAGCTGACTGTATGCCAGGCATTGTGATGCTGAACTAAGGGGCTTTCTTACATGGTTTCATTCATTCTCTAAAACAACCCTCTAAAGCAGGTAGTGATAGCCCCTTTTTAGAGAGGAGAAAACTATGTATTAATGTCTATACACAGATCATGTAGTTGGAACACATTGAAACTAGAGAGTGAGCCTTCATGCTATAATTTATTTATTTCGTATAGGTCATTTTTTTTTCTGGCAAAAAATTGTCAGTACTTGACTTTTTGTAGATAATAATCATCAGATCTCCTTCATGTTTCATTATTTTTCATACTGTTTCTGAATCAAATTAAAAATGAAATGAATTCATCACACAGCTGATGGGTGAAAGGACCTACCCTGTATGGATACAGTAGTCCTATTACATCAAAACCTTATATGTAAAAAAAAGTATATTGGGCAAGTGGAATTTTTCTTCCCATAAATTTAAGAGGCCTTCATTTTTCATGCACAATTCCTGGAATAGATTTTCTTCTTTCTCTAAATTCATCATTTAAGTTGTGAAATACTGTAGACTATGGTAAGAGTCTATATCTATTTCATAGTTTAAGTTATATTATCTTTGTTAGCAGTGCCTATCTTTTATATTTAAAATTTTTAATACAGAGGACATCTGTATACAATTGTAGCTATAGTCTGAATTACAATAACTGTGTTTTTGTTATTTCAGCAAGAGATCACTTGTAAGAAGACAGTATACCCTTTGTAATTGCTAGTATAACACTGAATAGTTTTATATGTGTAGCATACGTACAGCATAGTGGAGATCAGGAAGGGTAAATTCATTACATGCCTGCTGTCAGTCCAAAAATTCACCTCTGTCAGAATTGGTGTGGAAGTGGAAACTTACCTGCCATTTCAGATTAATCAGATGTGTCATTAATCAGATGTGTCATTTGAATTGTACAACAAAAGGTATAATTGCACTACATAGTTAGGTCTCCAGCTGAATCCTTGGAGGGTAAATTTGATTTAGAGAGAAAAATTACATATCTTTGAAACATTTTGTTTGGAACAGATTTATAGCCTCAGACTGTATTCTTATCCCAGTGCTGTTAGCATGTCTCAGCTTCTTATAAAATATTTTAAGCTAGTAACATCAAGCTTTTATAAAAGCCTGTAACATGGGGGAGAAAAAAATCAGGCACAGTGAGAAAGATGGCAAAAGAGTAGAAAATAAATTTGTTATTATAACAATGAAAAGGAATTTAACTTGTTATTTTTTGACTTGTCCTGCCTTTTGCTAGTATAACCACTTTTGGAGTTTTAAGTGAAGGTCCAAGTTGGGACTTCAGTCCATGTTGGGACTTCAGTTGCAAAAGTGCTAGCAGTTGCATGGAAATGAACTGCTTTGAGCTCAGCCTTTTATAATTGACCTCTTCTTTGAGAACTTCTTCAAATCATTTTAGTCATTTTACATTGTTAAACTTGGGATGGTTATTGATTTAGAAAGCACTTACTATGCTAGGAATGTGAAATAGATGCAGATTCTTTTGTTAGTGAATTTAATGCTAACATATATATTTAAATCAATTTCCTCATGAACTGTCCCAAAACTATATATCAGTAAATGAATTTTGAAAGTAAAATGGATATGTGGCTGGCCTGAATTACTTTCTGGTAATTTTTGTAATTTTATAATCCATTTTATCCTTTGGTTAACTAAGTAAAAAATTGTCACATGACAACTATTCACATTTCATTGAAGAACCAAAATGTCAAAATATTTGTTATTTCTACATTGGTTCATGATAGGGTAAACAAATTACATATTATATTAATAGTCTAAAGTCTTAAAGCAAAAAAAAAATTAAATCTTAAAGCCTTTTTATTTTCCAATTTTGATACCTGAAGGTGGACAAATATGGTTTGACCTTTAAACTTAGTTTATCTTCACTAATAAAAAGATTACTAAAAGATACACTGGAGGTTAGGTTGGTATTATTAGCATTTTTTTTCCAGAAACTATGGCTTCTGAAAATGGAATTGAAAGGCCCATGCTTAGTTTTACTTTGTGCCTTAACAACAGTTTGTGAATTAATATAGCTATGACATTGGTATAAATGGAATTACATTATTTTAATTGTATGGTTTTGTTAAACAGAATGTTTGAAAAGGCTGAAGGACTGAAAGTTTATGAATTTTTTTCTGGAAATTCCAAAGAGAATTTTTTCTTTCCTGAGATATTCTATTAGATTAAATCAGAAAGGTTTTTATATATACATGTATATAGATTCACATATATACACATTACATATATATGTACATATAATTTATATATTAGATACACAATACAGGTAAAGTTTTGGACTCAGATATAAAGGAACTTTTCAAGATCAAATCAGTAAAGAATTTTGTATAAAGACTCACATGGAAAAAAGTGCTCAATTTGCTACATTCTAGGAGGAAGACAAAACCTACCTTCATTTCTTCATCTACAAAATGAAGTAATTGTCTCACACTATTTCTAAATCTTATTTCAACACTAAGATTCTGTGATCTATTAACTGCAAAATTAAAATTGAAAAAATAAAAAGTAGTTACTGTGATCACAGTGTAGCTAAAAACCTATTAACTAGGCTGGTAATCATAGCCGGAGGGTTTGTTGCTATTTGAATATTGAGTAAATAGCTTTCTAACCTTGAATTTAATTACCATCTTATTTTGGTGTTAAAAACAATATATCTCTAATTTAACAAAACTTTTAGAGAAAATATACATCTTTCAGAGCTGTAATTTTTACAAGTTGATTTTTATAGCACTTAATTTTATTCCATTTCAGTCGTTTTTTTAAATTTTGCTATGTGAGTCATCTTGCTGAGCTCTGCAGAGTATAATGTAATATTCTCAACACCTAATAAGCTGGCAGATACATTTCCATTTGAATGTAGATTCTATGGAAAATTGAATTGAATTAGGTGATAATGCCTCACTTACTTTCAAGTGGTCCGTGGTGGAAGATTAATGAAGGAGTTTTTAATTTCATTGTTATATTTCGAAAATGTAGCAGTCTGATGCTTTGGGAGATACATTAAAATGTGTGCAAGACTGCAGTTTAAATAAATAGTCATAATGAAGCAAATATCAGAGCCAATTAGGAACGTGAGCAAGCCTTTTGAATGCCATAGTCAACCAGTGTTATTGCTGTTGCTTTATTATTCATTATGAAAATGAGTATCAAATTGATGGCTTACTACTGTAAAATGGAGTACTATTCAGCCATAAAGAATGAGAAACTAGAGACATTTATAGCTAAGTGGATGGACATTGAGGCCATATTCTTAAGTGAAGTAAGTAGGACACACATGTATAAATACCGAATAGTTTCTCTGATGTGAAAAACTAAAAGTGTAAATAAGGATCAAAATGTATAATTGATATTGTGAAATAGGAAGAAAAGGTCTAAAGGAGTAGGGGAAGTGGGAAGGGCAGGGGAAAGGAAAGAAGGGAAAAGAAAAATTATGAGAAAAGAAAAAAAATGGAAACAAAGTCTATATAAATAGGGAAGGGTGGAGGGGGTGAAGGGAGGGAATAGGAATGGGGAAAAAATAAGAACCAAGATACATCATGTAAAGGTACAAGATCCCAATGATGAATGTAACTGTATTGTATACCTAAACTGTACCAATAAACTTAATGAAAAAAAATTGATAGTTTACTGATGTGAGTTATTTAGGATGATGAATAAAGACAGATTTTTCTCTAGATATCACCTCATTTATTTGCCCTTAGTTAACCATAAAGGAATAGTTTGAAGAATACTAAAAATTGATTGATATGCTAAAAAGAATAAAATAATAGTGTTTATAATTCTCTAATCGAATTGATGATTTATTATATGTTTAAATTAATTGAAACTCTAAATTCCAACATAAAAATATGTTAGACATACGATGTATTTGGTATTTTGAGTGATTTGGTTAATTTAGGGAAAGTAGCAATTCAGTGCAAAATTTCTCTACTTTTCTATATTTTTAAAATAAATTTTTAATTAAAAATTTCAAGCATAGATGTCAGTGAAGTGAATACTGTAATCCAGTATTGACAATTTTTAATGTTGGTTAATCTTACTGCTTCTGTCCTACCATTTCTTTTCGTTTTGGGTGGAAGTAGTTTCAAGTATTTTAAAGCAAACCCTAAATGCATATCATTTTTTGTGTAAATGCTATTATAGTCATCTTTTATGTAAAGGAACTATTTTTAAAGTGTCCTTTATCTTTTCTTCATAGGAACATTTAAGCTTAAAAATAACTTCAAATATGGGGCTGGGGATTTAGCTCAGTGGTTTTGGTGCCTGCCTTGCAAGCGCAAGGTCCCTTGTTCAATCCCCGGTACCAAAAAAAATAAAACTTCAAATTTGAAGAGGAAACAGCCTAGCTATAACAAGAGCACTTACAAACTCAGCTCTTATTTTAAATTGACCATGTACAGTGTTGTGGTTCTTGCAGTGTATCTAATTTGTACAAATCCAAATAAAGACATGATTTCGGGGGACCTGAATGCAGAAGGGTATTTTCAATGATCCTATGAAAACAAAAGGCTCTGAGACATCCTCACTTGGAAAATATCTGAACCACTTTCTGTAACTAGTGTCAGCTACCAGCATCTCTCGGCAACACTGCAAATAGTCACTCCCAGCTCCATTATAAATTATTAAGTAGTCAGACTGCAGTGGCTTAAATCCATAGAGCTGACAAATATGCCCTAGTATTTCCCTTACATGCTGTGACTATTCAAACCAGGCTGTTAACTCGGAGATGAAGGAAGCTGAGAAGTGGTGGGATGTGATTGCTAGGGAAGTGAAATTCATGTTATTCATCAAATAAAACAGATAAAATTTACTAAATACATAAGTGTTCAGTGGGATCTGAATATGCAAAAAAAAATTGGAAAAGTAGAGAAAGGCTTCAGAGATGTTTGAACTTTTAACAAGGCAGATAAATTGCCACTCCTACCACTTCTGTGCACAACCCAGAGGTCTTGTCTTTTCATCTGTCGGAAGAGGACTTGTGAAGGGAAGTAATTGTTTTTCCAATGAACAAAGAAAAGTTGATTGATCATGTTATTTCTTGGTACTTGTCTGTTATTTTATTTATGTGACAAAGAAGATAGCTTCTAAGGCCTATACATGATAAAGAATTGAGGTTATTAGGTATCTTTTGAGAATAGTTGTATTCTGCAGTAAACAATGATGGATTGGCCAAGAAGGATTTTATTTCTTCCTCATGCAAAGCATTAATACTAAAAGGTTCCTCATGGTAACCTGTTTATAGCTATTCTTACAATAGAGTGTAGAGAATGGAAGATTAATTCCATTGAAATCATAAATGCACTGCAGTCTGTAGATAAACACTGCTGATTACTGTTGAATTATGCATACAAATATTTACAACATCTCGTGTAATGAACTCATAAAAATAAATAATAATTACAGAACTAGAGATCTAGTACTTAAATTTCCATATCTCTCTCCAATCCTGAAGGGAATGTTTTCCAACTGGTTAATGCTATTGTGTAACTTAATAATATGTATTTGAGATGCAACGTTAGCCATACTTATTTCTGTACAGACTATGGAAAATCTAAGTTTAGATATCAATCATTTGTTTCCTAGAGAAATTTCTACATATTTTTATATCTTTAAAAATCTCTACTCAAAACTTATACCATCAGGCTTGTCTTCCAAGGTATTGCTCCAGGTATAGACATATAATAGTTCGAATTGTAATGTGAAATTATTTTTCATGACAAGTAAATTTCAAAAACAATTTTTAAATTAATGACTAAAATCTTTTAAATATAGGAATTTTCTTGGCTATGTTCTGTTAAATTTTTCAGATATATGTGTTCAACTCTTATAAATTTTACCTCATGTTGTCTTGAGGAAATTTAAATTGAACTGGCCTTTATTGTTTTAATCTTTTAATACAGTAATACAGTTCTGTGTTCACTGTTGGGCTCTTTTAACTAAGAAATTCTTTGAAAGAGTTTGAAATTGTTATTTGTGTTTCATACCTGAAACGTGAAGCTGTTTTAGAAGCAAAATGAGATGTTTATGATAGTGAAGGGTTGCTGACCAATAGATGTTGGAAAGATTCCATTTGACAGATTCTAATATAGACAGTCATATATTAGATCTAGCTAAGAGGGGAGCCAAAGCCTAAGGAATATAAAAGAACATTCTGTTGGCCGTCGGTGTGTCTTTAGGAATATGAGCTGCTGTGCAGAATGCAAAGGCATTGTATTTCCCATCTTTTCTCACTTCTCTTGCTCTTTCTTCTCCTGGTCTCATAGGATGATTCACTTTAGGATTTATGGTTGATAAGTCAAATGCCAACTTCCTCCAAGTTTCAAGTGAAATCCAGAATCCATGGCAGTGAATAGCATAGCATTAACAGTGAGGCTATTCCAAGTAATTTAAAGATTTTTATTGTGAATGAAAGTTGTTAGGAATCACTATAGTTGTCCTTTCTCAAAGGTATCTTCATTTTTTGAAACAATGGTATTTTACTATAATAAAATTATGCTCAGAGATAATGCTTTTTTCATTCCAATGATCTTGTCCTTGGGCTTAGGAAGGGCTCTGAATCTGGGTGGATTTGAAACCAACTATTACTCTCCTGTGTTATCTGCAGAAACTTGAACCTTATGTAGTATGGAACAGTGATGGTGAACCTTTTAGAGTTTTCAGTTATAACAAACAGCCCATTGCAGCATGTGTTCCATAGGTTCGCCAGCACTGGTTTAGAGGAAGCAATGTATCAAGGACTCACAGAGGGATTATAGAGTTTATTTAAGTTTAAACACTAACACCTCCAACTTAGCTGTAGACATAGGCAAATTAACCTGTTTGTGTTACCATCTCATTATTTGTTATATGGGGATAATAATAGCACCTACTGACTAGAATTGTAAATTCTTATTGAGCTAATATATGTGAAACATTTAGAACAGTACCTAGCACACACTAAATGACAATCAATGTCAGTCATTGTAAGTCCAAAGACAAATAATTGATAAACTGAAACCTATATAGTGATATACATCAGTATATTTGGAACCACATTCATAGTTCAGAGTCTTTAGCATTTATTTGGTTACAGGTCTTTAACACTGAGTGAATTAATTAACTTCTATCGGGTCCTACATTTCTTCTGTGATTGGATCTATCACATTAGTCAATCTGTTGTTTGATAAAATGTACAGCCATCAAATTACAGACACAGAACAGTACAAATACTTCATCTGTCAGGGGGTAGAGAAGATCAAAGTGTGGTATATGCATGTATGAATGTGCCCAAACAAACCTCATTATTCTGTATAACATATATATTAATTAGAAAGAAAGATCTGTCAAAATGAGATATGGTACTGTATTTGTTCTTGCATTTCTTGGTTTTAATTGTTTTATGATAGCTGAATGCCCATTTTACTACTATGAAATAAGATAATATGTATGTCTACTATTATATTCCTACTGATATTTGTGTGGTAGCAAGACGGCTTTTTGCAAAAATATTTTAAAGTGTGCTTATATTATTTTTCTAGTGAGAATTTTTTAATATCAAGAAATCATACCGAAAATACTGTGTTATATCATTATTAGGAATTTACAAAAATGTATGTGCAAAGTAGCCTGAATATTCTGTTACATTTTGATTTATAAAATATTTATCTTGCATGTTTAGCACATATTGGATAACTTAAAAGTAGGTTGCAAACAGTGGCAATGAAATGTAAAAACCTGCTACACATAGTCACTCACCACTGATATTTCTCATTACTAATGTTAAGTTTTTCTATTGAAGCAGATGACACATGCCTAGACTTAAGTAGGAGTTACAATCCATTTACTTCTTGGCTTACTCTTACAGTAGTTATAACTGAAAAACTGAGCATTAATATTGGTTAACTAGAGTATTTTCTCCTACTAGAAATCCCCTCTGCATGCATAGCAGTTTTTCTTGAATGTCCAAATATTAAAACAATTTTAGCTTTTGTTTCAAACTGTTGTTGTGACTTTAGTATATATTTTGGCAAGATGTAGTTTCCTTTCCTGGAACCTTTTCAGATTGCTTAGAATTGTCTTTATTAAATTTATCGGAACACAGATTTTCTAAATGATATTCACATTTAATAATTGCTGCAAATAAGCATCTAAGAGCCAGGAGTATAGTTGGAATAATTTTCAAATTATTGATTACTAGGCGTAAGGCTCTACAGAAGTATTATAAAAGGGTTCTGTAGTTTTATCTTATCTTCCTTGCCCCTAAAGACTTGATTTACTATATCCAGAGTATTATGAGCTCGAATAAGATCTCAAATACCTTAATATATTATATTAAGCCCTTCATATAAGAGTTACATTTTTACACATATGTCTGTACTGGGTTCACTTTTTTATTGGTTCTGTTTATGCACATGAAATGTGTGTGTATTCCACTTACATTTTGGTGAGATTGAGTTACTTCCCTTTTCCTTTTGAATTTTGACATTTTAGTTTGCCAGTACACAGGTAGACTCTATAAATAATAAAAATATTCACAAACCAATTCCAAACTATTTTGTATTTTTAAAGCAAATTCTTACATGTTAATATTTGAGAAATATGTACTGAATGAAATTAGATGTGGGGGTGGCAATAGAACTAAAATGCCTTTGTCTCAGAACATTCTTCCTTGTTTTTAGACAAATCATAATTACAAAAGAAGCATCATCTTTCTCCAAACTAGTATTTTATAATAAGTATTTTCATTATAACAAGTTATATATGTACATTACATTTATATAAGAGACAAGCTCTAAACTCCAACTCCAAAGTTTCTTGTAAAGCCTGGATTGGAAAATGAGCACATCTGGATTTTGGGAAATGTTTGCTAATATGGATATATGTGAAAGTAGCAGAAAAGTATGGGCTTCCTTTCTAGAACTATGTTTACAAACTTAAGGCAGGAACATAAAGAGCCCAGAGTATACCAAACTATTATTGTCTTTATTTGCTAGAAGGTAAAAGTAAAAACAAACTTGGCCCATAATTGCACATTACTGTGTTAAGGAAGTTTGTATTTACAATTTAAATTTTATTATAATGAATATATTTTGATTACTTATGAAATATTATAGTGTAGCAAAATAGAATATGTGTCCTGTGTTGTTTGCTAGAAAATAATTTATTAGAAAACTCATTTTGGTCATAATCTAGTGTATTCTTTTTCATGAAAAAATTTAAAAAAATTTTATAACAAAATAATAAGAGAATAAACAATAGTTAATACATTGTGTATCATTATCTTCAAAGTAGTTACTCAGTGTAGGACATAAACCAAAAAGATTCTTAACAAAAAGAAACAGATAGTAACATAAAAGTTTCTTTTCAATGAACTAAGATAAACTAGATAAACTAGATAAACTAAGATAAAATAAGATAAATGAAACAGTTTAGCATACATATTAATATATTTCTAAGACAAAGGAATATATAATTTGGGGAAGTATATAAACATCTCCCTACTTCCTGTTTACTTTTCTCCTCTTTTGCTCTGTGTATGTATTGGATTTCTCATATAAGAGAAACTATGTGATATTTGAGCTTATGTGTCTTATTTCACTGAAGATTATGTTCTCAAGTTACATCCATTTACTCACAAGTCCCTCCAGTTTATCTTTGACAGTGTAGTACTCCATTTTGTATAAATGCCACATTTTTTTATCCATTCATCTTTTGATAGATGTACATGCTGTTTCCAAGATCTAGCTGTTATAAATTGTGTTCCTATAAACATGGGCATGCAAGTATCCCTGTAATATGATTTTAGCTCTTCTGGTAGGATATCTAGAAGGGGGATAGCTAGGTAAAATGGAGTTTCCATTTTTAGTTTTTCAAAGAATCTTCACATTGATTTTCATAGTGGTTGTACTAGTTTACACTCCCACTAACAATTTAGAAGAGTTCCTTTTGCCCCACATCCTCACCAGAATTTATTATTAGATTTTTTTTTTGATGTTTGCTAGCTATTCCACAGAGAGAGAACTAGCATCAAGAATATATATAAAGAACTAAAAAAAATTAGACCCCCAAAATTAAAGACCCAAAGACTAGGCAACCAAAATGAATAGACACTCTCAGAAGTATAAATGTCCATAGATATGTAAAAAAAAGGCTCATCATTGCTGCCCATCAGAGAAATGCAAATTAAAATTATTCTGACATACCATTTTAGCCTAGAAAATATAGCTATGATCTAGTACATTTTGTAGCCAGCAAACTTTACTTATCTTTATTATTTCTTTGAGAATTGATCTAATTAGCACGTAATTGTTCTTTCTATTCATATTTGTTAATTTCTACATCTGTTTCTATGAAGCATGTTTTTATCTCTCTGATTAAAAGATTATTAATGTAGTTTAGATTGTAACTCAGTAGTATAAGAAAAGGCTAATTTTGTGTCTCTTCAACATGACCAAAAAATGTGAAAGGTTTACTTATTTGATGTCAAAAAATTATTTGATTGACTCACTATTTTAGTTTTCAACTCTTTGTTTGAAACATGCTTTTTAGTTGTAGGTAATTGGTGTATTTGACAATTGATTTGGAAACAACCTTAAGTGTAACTAAGTGGTCATAACAGACTCCTTAGCAACCTCAAGGAAGGTATATTTAGACTTGTTTAGTAAGCAGAGGTGGTAATGTTCAACCAAGTAACCAAACATAAGTATAAAATAGTGTGCCTTTAAACCCACTTGGCAGTAGAGAGAGCCACGTGGAAAACTAGCTGACTACTCTGACCCTGTTTGTCTTATGCAGTAAACTAAATGCCTTTCAGACTGATTGAAGACAAAAGAAACATTTCTAAAATTATAATGTAAAATTATCAATGTAAGAGCACATTATGAATCTGTGATAGAATCCTTGTCCCTAGCTGACGTTAGGTCACATAATGTTATTTAAGAGACAAAAGCTGGAGATAAGACCACACATTATGTTAGCAAGAGAAATTGTAGAGAAAATGCAAGTAGGACTTTCCTGCTCCACCTATAGCTTCAAATGAAAAGTAAAGCTGAAAAATCAAACTTTGAAAATCTAAAATTAGAATAGAAGAATACGTTTTTCTAGATTTGCTTAATTTTTACACATATTTCTTTTGTTTGTAAATGCTGCTGCATTTGTATCCCATCACATGCAGCTACATGGAGCACATTTAACTGTAATACCTTGCCAGTTTGAAGGTCTTCAGTGGAAGAAAGAAAATTAAAAATGGATAAATTTGCTCCTACTCAATTATCTCATTATATTTGTTGCATTAGCAAGGGTTGTCTTTTCCTTATTTTTCTCATCACTCATATCCAGATTTGTTATTCTTCACATTTGATTTAAATTCATCTTGTTTTTGCTTTTGCAGTCCTGGATAATGTTTCTTTAGCTTCCATATCAATCTGTGCTTGCTAGGATCTTTCCACGTTTACCAGTCATATCCCTTTGGAGGACCGTTTCTCAACCTGTAGGTAGTCAAACCTTACTTCTAGCCTCACAACCAGGACAAGGGAAGAGCTGCTTGATACCATCCCTGTGCTCAAGGAGCCCTATGACAAAGGGTTCCTAGAAAGTAGTAGCAGGGTTTTGTTGTGGCACAAGTTTCTTCCATGTTCTCTCTAAAATCTCCTACTACTCTCTAAAAGCCTATCAGATTGCTCACAGAACATGATTTTGTATAAATGGTCTTCCTCATGGGTGCTTAGTTTTCTGTAATCTTTAGCTATTTCAGTAGGTGCGTTTGGAATTTCACCTTAAACCTGGGGTTCTCACAAATTCAGCTCAAATCCTGAGGAGTCTGCAGTTGGCTGTCAAGGGTATTCAGGGGTCCTGCAATTGTATGTATATATATAATTCCACACCTGTATTTTCTGCGAAGTGAGTCCACATTATGCAAAGGTGCCTGTTCTATGACTCTGCTAAGCTGAGGAGCTGTTGATGTACAGTGTAGAAAGGGAGACTTTATAGCGAAAATAGCAAAATCTAAAAAACTGGTTATAGAGAATTACTAGTTTGTAAGTAGAGAATATATGACGTTACCCGAGATGAGCTGGCCTAGGGGGCCCATTGTTACAAGACCAACAAAGATCTGTTATACCCATGGAATAGCTGGGATGGAACTAACTCCCAAGTGATAGCTTTTGAGTTGTTTTTGTAGGAATCCTGTGGGAAGCTCTGCACTGTATTGAAAATGAGGGAAGATAATGAATGGTTTTCAGGACACAGACGTGTTTTAAGGGTTTACTTTTTGTTTGTTTTATCCTTTAAAACTATATTTGAAAAATAACACCTAACAAAAACTATAAATTTAGAGAATCTACCCTTAATTTGAGACTAAGAGAATTTGTGATTTCCCCTTTACTCACTTTAAATTCCTTTTCCATGTAAACCCATGCTGTTAAAGGGAATACTATTAAATTTATGACTTACTAGATTTATTATTTATTTATTATTTATTTATCATTTATTTATTTATTATTTAGGTTAAACTTGAATCTGATTTTGTAACCTGGGTTGCTTCTTTTTTTTCTTAAATTTTAATTTTATTAATACATATATTTGCAGTACATAGTGACTACATGCACCGTGGGTAGTTGGTGTACGTACATAACACATTGTAATTCCTTTTACATCCCCTTCCTGCCCCTTCCTGTTCCACCTCTTCGTCCCTTCTCCATTTGCAAAAGATCTGTCTCCCTGTTTAAATGATTAAATGACAAACATTTCTGTGTTACTTTGCAAAATACTGTGTAAACTTCAAATAATTTATATGCATATTATTATGGTCTCTGTATCCATATGCTTAATATACAACAGAAGTTCCTAATATTTTAAGAAATATGCTTTGGGAGACATGATAGATGTAAGTAGAGTGTGGCAAACTCTGTAGAGGAAGTGCTTCTTAGTGGAGTACCTACCAGTCTTTTTACCTTTTATTTATATACTGATGTATTGAAACATTTTCAAATGTTGTTTGTATATAAAATAAGTCTTAATCACTAAGGACCTAACTTTTAGGTTGAAGCCTGGCTAGTCAATTACAGAAAAATCATTGAAAATGAAATTTATACAATTAGAAAAGAATCCAAATAATTCAAATAGATATTTTCAAAACACAATACTCTGTTATCACCTTTGTAAAGTCACAAAATTTCATCTGTGGCTTTAATGATAACACTGTGGAGCACGTATCTTAGAAACTAAACAGCAAATAGATTGTAGTCAGATTGCGTCTTCTTTGGAAGCCTGACACGGTAACCAAATCACATAGGCACTGAACCAGGTTGTTTTCAACACTCACTGGCAGGTGACAGTTTTATCTGATACATGTTTTTCCAACTTTTGACTTTAAAACTTTGAAATCTAAATTTTAAGGCATTCTAATTATAAAACAAGGACATTCTTTTGTGCTGCTTTGGCAATATCTAATGTTAAACCTATGCTGTCAGTTTGAAATTCCAAACCTTGTACAGTTGGATAGGCTGTAGTCCTGAGTCCATTGGTTGGTCACTTGTTTTTCTGAGTATTGCTTGCAGAGCGGATTCCTTAGTAAGCATGTTCTCATATAATTTATTCAGATAACTATTATTTACTCTTTAAGCCTGAAAAGAAGATTAAATGACTGCAGTTTGGTTTTTATAATTACTTATACCTGTTATATAATGCAAGATAAGTTGTACCTCTTTGGAAGTCTCAGAGATTCTATTTGGTGGTAAAATTTAGTTTTGAGATGTTTGGATTTCAGTTATATTCAGTTTTGCTTTCTCTGGATAATTAATAGTGGATAATATTAATATAGTAATTGAAATATTCTATTTAGTAGCTTTTCCACATGATGGGTAATTCTATTGTCAATTAAGAAAAAATAATTTCAAAAATTTTTTTGTTTGTGAGGTACAAAGAAATGCTTTTGTTTGTGTATGCTACATAAATAATTAAATTAACCTAGTTAACATATTCATCCCTTCAAATGCCCCATGCTTTGTGGTGAGAACATGTGAGATAGACCCTCTTCACAATGTTGAGATGTATAATACTCCATTAACTATATTCACCATATAGTTCAATTAATCCCAAAAAACTTCATCCCTCTCATCATAGGATCACTTTATTTTATACATAATGAGTCAAGTCCCGTCCTAATGCATTGATCCTTTCAAAAAAACATATTAAATATTCCATTTCCTTTTTAGAGTGATATTAAAATGAATATGATCTGCGAACTACATGGTAGAATTTCTCCAAAACATTAATATTTATCTTCGGGGTCACTACCCAAAGACTAATAGCACTATGTCTAGAATTCCTGTCATGGACTCTGTCAGTTAAACAGTAATAAATGTAATTTAGTAGTTCACTATTTTATATCCTGTGGCTGGTAATGGTCATCTGGCTAACACCTATCCTGTATTAATCCCTTGAGTCAACAGTCAGGAACATTCAGTGATATACTTGAAATATTTTTTAACATGTGGTATTTAGAATGTTTAGAATGTCAAAGGAGCCTTTGTAATGATCTTCCCCCTGGGTAGTTAAAAAGATATTTTATAGTTATTTTTCAAAGATAGAATGTTTGAAGACTTGAAGGAAATATAAATCTAGAAGAGTGCTTCAGAAAAGAAGTTCAGTTCTAGGGAAGAAAATCACACTATACACAGAAGTATTATATTTGTAAAATATTCTATGAAAAATCCAAGAAAACAGAGTATGTTGTTCATTTTTGGAGGAGAAAAGGGGCTTTTTAAAAAAATGAATAAGAATGTGTTTGATGCACTCTTGGGGAGTTACACCTTTCTCTATAATTGTGTTTTTCACATTGTATGTTCACATTTAAATGACTAAAGAGATTGCATAACCTGTTCATATTTTTCATAGAACGTATTAAAGCCTGTTTCTATGGCAACAACTTTTAATTGGCAGGTCCCATTCTGTCAGTACTCTCAAGCCTGTTTTGCTTGGGTATATTGAATTGTTAGAAATGCTTCACATAGTAAAACTTAGATTTGGTATTATTCTTTGGCATAGATGATGTTACTGGCCAATAATTTATTTCATTAAATAATTTGGCCATAGTATGTTTGTGTAGTGAGTTACTATAGAGATGATACATAGATCTCAGCAGTCTGTTGGGTATCAGGAAACCTGCTGAGGATTGATGTTGACTCTTTAGGTTTGCAAACTGATAACAGCATCTTGTCTTACGTTGTACATGTGAAATAGGCAACTGCTTTACCTTCAGAAAAAAGTTGGAAAAAATTAAAATAGTTTTGGGTAACATTTCAGATGTTAAAAACAGTTTATGTATGGATTTGAATTATTTATAGCTTTGACGTTAACAATACAGAGTGATTTATTAGAAACAAACCTAGTTTGCAGATTTCTTCTCATAAATTTTATCTCTTGAATCAATGTGGTGCAGAATGTTGAAGCAGGTATTTAGTGAGTTGGATTCAGCTACTGCAGTGTTATAAAAATAGATTAAGTAAACAGACACAGCAGGCCAATGCAGCTTGGATTTTGAATCCTTCTGAGACTCAGTATAACCTTAATAGACTGTAGTTCTAGGGAGAAAGAAATACGAATCCCTGAGGCGATTTTAGTATATTTAATGAAGGAAAAAACTCTTATAGCAAAGGGTCAGGTGTTGTGTCTTTTATAATTATTTCAGAAAGCTTTATCTGAAAGCTTCAGTTTTTAAGCTATTCTAGTCTGTTGTGTGGTTAGGTTTTTTTTTTCTTCTTTGCTATTTTTATATCACTGCAGTAGCATAACCCTGCACCAACTACAAGACAGCATTGCAGTTGGTGTCGAATGTAAAACTGTTATTAAATGAAAGCTAACAAAGCATATCCTTGGAAAGAGAAAAACTGTCTGCAATTGAAAACTTGCGATATTGAAATATATTTTCTAAAATTAAAATGTGATAGGAGTAAATGAAACTGTACATTCTCTCCTCAAAAGTCATGACTTAATTAGTTGAGAACCAAAATATGTTGAGTCACTCGTTTTAATTATTCTTCACTGTTGCAGATGTTATGTAAAAGCTTTCCTTCCTCATATATCATCTGTGTTTCTTAAAATTATTCTTACTACATTTTTAAAATTTTATTCCTTTCATCAGAAGTCACAGAAAGTTTTTATGGTTGGGCAGTTCTACTTTACCTAGCTAAAGTTTTGTTATATTTTTCTATTCCATGTTTCCAGAGAAATTACACACACACACACACACACACACACACACACATCCACACATTTTGTTAGTAAACTTGGTTATATCCATTTATTTTCAGTTGTCTAAAAAAAAGGCTAAAGAGCAACTTAAAGAATGGTAAATCAAGTTGAATATAGTGATGTATGTCTTTAATCCCAGCACTCTGAACAGTTGAGGCAAGAGGATTGCAAGTTCAGCCTGGGAAACTTAGTGACTTAGTGATTCCCTGTTTTGAAATAAAAAATTAAAACAAGATTTAATAAAAAGGACTGATGATGTAGTTCAGTGTCAAGGCCCTGAGTTCAATACCCAGTACTGCAAAACCAAACCACAACAACAAAGTGATAAATCAGCCTCCACAGGTTGATACATAAATGAGTGAGGAAAGTAAAAAGCAAAAATGGAGATGAGGTGTCATACAGATCCTGTGTCCTCATTCATTCTTTTTTTAAAATTAATTTTATTGGTACATTTTAAATATACAATATAATGACATTCATCATTGGAAATTTGCACCTTTACTAAATCTCTCTTGGTTCTTATTTTTCCCCCTCCCCTGCCCTCCCCTTCAACCCCTCCATCCCTCCCTATTTACAAAGACTTTGTTTCCATTTTTTCTTTTTCTCACATTAATTCCATTCCCTTCTTTCCTTTCCCCTACCCCTTCCGCTTCCCCTTCTCCTTTGCACCTTTTCTTCCTATTTCACATTATCTGTTATACCTTTTAGTCCTCAATTACACTTTCAGTTTCTCACACTAGAGAAACTATTCCGTATTTACACATGTGTGTCCTATTTATTTCACTTAAGAGTATCTCCTCAATGTGCATCCATTTAGCTATAAATGTCTCTAGTTTCTCATTCTTTATGGCTGAGTAATAGTCCCATTTTATTAAAAAAAAAACACACACATTTTCTTTATCCAGTCTCCAGTTTATGGGCATTTGGGTTATTTCCAAGTTTTAGCTATTATGAATTTTGCTGCTCTGAACATGGATGCACATATATCACCATGGTATGATTCTTTTAATTCTTTGGAGAAGATACCCAACAATGGAATAGCTGGGTCAAATGTCCTCATTCATTCTTGGAGCCACTGGTCTTGAATAAGGTTTTATGGACAATAGGATTTTACTAGATTCTACATTCTTTTTTTTTTTCTTTTTTCTTTTTTTGGTACTGGGGATCAAACTCAGGACCTTGAGCTTGCATTGCAGGCAGCGGCACCACTGAGCTAAAACCCAGTCCCTAGATTCTACATTCTTGTAGTTTAGAATTCTGGTTTTGAATATTCAAGAATTCAAGTCCTAAAGAATCATGGCATGTGATTGATGGTGTTGGTGCCCCAAGTTGGCCAGATTATGCCACTGGAGAGGGCATGTAGTTGGCTGCCAAGCTCCATATATCTTTGTTGACTGTTCACATAAACAGAAATTCTGATGAAGTAGAGTACTTTTTTATTTGGGAATTCACAAGGGGGGCATAGCATTAAAATACCAAATCTCTTTTCATAGCAGGACTATGTACAAACAGGACTTGAAAAATGAATATAAAAAAGGTCAGTAGTTTTATAGATCTTTAGCTGTTATAATCCTAAGCAATTCCAGGCTCATGGTTGAGTGAAACAATATACCCCCCACACACAATTCCTATGCTAAGAGTAGCTGTGTTGGTCTGGGGAATTTCAGATCCCCAGTTCTTGCCTCTGCTTACTTGCAATCCCAGGTTTCTGACTGAGGATATGTAACTTGATATGGTAGGAGAAACAAGTGGCAGCATTTCTAACAAATGACCAATGATTATGGTTCAGAGATCTAGTAAGCTAAAATTGGGAATCTGGACTTGTTTTTACTAGTATTCAGTAAGTATTCACAGAGAATATAAGGTAGTCCATGTGTACATTATTTCCACATATGTATAGTAAGTGACTTGATTAATTAAAATAGTGAAGCATCTATTACTTATGAATCATACTCTAATAGACATAAAAGGTAAGTTGGTGATGGAATTGTTTTGCATTAGGAAATATGGATAATTTTGCATTTAGAAAATATGAATGTGGATATTATTAATAAAATTTAACACTTGTCTGGGTTAGAGCCTAATTTCTTTTAATCTTGCCCAAGTTCACATGAAATAGTTCATAGATCTTTAGTGGAAGTCAATCTCCATACATACCCTTTTATATATGTGTATATTGAGCTCTCTGTATAACACACAGGCACACATAGATAAGCTCACATATGCATGGGCATACAGACACACACACACACACACACACACGGTTACTAGAGTGGTAACCTCTAGTAATTTAGTTTGAGATCAAATTTCTGCAAATGTACCTTTTCCTGTAATGGGCAAGCACAGGCAAAGGCCAGTATCACCATTACTAGTTTGGGATGCTTGGTGGAGGGAAAGTATCAGTAGGGATTGGGCAAGAGTACCTTTGTTTTGAAATCTGCAAAATAGCAGAGCCGGAGCCAATCCTTTGTAGAAAGGCCCAGTTTAACCAAACAGTGCACCAAGGCCTTTGAAATGCACGACTGTGGCAGGAAGACTGAAAATTTTCATCTAACAACCCCAGAGGAAGCTATACTAAACAACAGCTACACTCTACCCTCTACTGGTATTCTCTGGGTGCTAGGTATTGGACCAAGGCTTTATCTAAATTTTGATTTAAGTCTCATATCCTTTTACCACGTACAGAGTATAGTTATTCCCATTTTATTGATGAGTAATCTGAGGTACAGAGGATTAAGTCATATGCATAATGACACCGGATTGGCAAACACAAAGATGGAGATTTAAACCTAAATGCATCTTTTGCTTCTAGAATGCTGTTATTAAGGTTTGAATCTTTTATCAGTTTTAAGAGAACTTTGCAAAATAATAGCACACATAAGATACTCTTTGATGGAAGAATTAAAATCTTACCAGAAAGAAATCTTAACAGTGATGGTCTCAAGTTTAAAATATGAAGTTGTTAATGAATCATGTTAATGTAACTGCCTAAGCTTTTGTTCATTCTTTTTATACAACCATTGAACTTATTTCTACATTTCCATTTCTTCTTTCACCTCCTCAGACCTATAAATCATTCTTCTTTTGACTCTATGATTTGCCTTTAAACACTTGGTTCATACAACTTTCTTGAAAATCACATGGGGAGCAATAACATTTCTTTCGGAGAAGATGGGGAGAAAGGCTGAAAGTGTAGGAGAGCTTAATTCTCCATGCTCTCGTATTCTCTGCATTTACCACCTGCCTGACATGGTTTTGGTTTTGAAATATAAAGCTAAACACATGCCAGCCAGCACTGCAATGATATTTCCTGTAGAGAACACCTTGGCACAATTCAGGATAAAAACAGTATACATGAGAAGTGAAAAAGCAAATCTGATCAGCAAAGTGCTGACATCCTTATTGGAAGCAGTGAGAAGTACCATTCAGTTGCCTAGGGCGTGCTGAATTTGTTTGTCTCTACCCTTCCCACCCCCACCTCACAGGCTAACAGGGAAAAACATTTTGAGAATTCTGATGAATGCATTCCAATTCTATTTTGGTGGGAAGGGCTGAGTTTGCAGGGAATTGGTAATAAGGTATTGGCATTCACTTTGCTTCTGTCATCTCGATGAATTGCTAACTTTTTAAGTTTCTTTTACTTAACATGAGTTACAGATATAGAGAAAAAAACATTTAACTCGTATAATTTAGTTTGAAAATGTATGTTTTCATTAAGCAAAGGCAGTTGAGATTTATAAATAGCAAATAATGGTAAAAGACTTCTTTTCTCTTTAAGTGGTACAGTGCAAACAAATCTTAGGCAGATGTACCTGAAGGTGAACCTCAGTATTTTTTTAAAATAAAATACTCTGTTTAGGCAATATTATATCGTATTGATAAATATTTTACTTTTTATTACTATACAGTACTTTCATTAAAAATTTCAGAACTTTTTGCTGAGACAAAATAAATTGATATGTTATCTACTAGAGTGTTGTTAATGGATATAATTCAACAAATCTAGTCTTTTGCACATATTTACATTTCATGTATTATTTCAAAACACAAAAAGTGAATGGAATGCTTTTGAAAATCAGCATATTTACAATACTTCTTTGAATAAACAACTACCCCAGAATTTCTGCTTTTGTTAAACAGCACAAGAAGTACAAAACATTCTAAGCATTAGTGATTAGTTTTTGAATGCTAAGTGTCTGCTATAACATTTCTTCTTAACTCCTTTGTATTTTTTTTCCTCCTTGGAAAAATTATGTAATAGACTTAATTGGATGAGCTGTAATTTCTGGATGGGAAAGGTACACAAGAAGGAACATATATTACAAAAGCAGCCTTTCAGAATATTTCTATATTCTGCCAATACCATCACATTCTTCTGAAAGGCAGCCACTCCAATGTTTTTGCAGTTATGTTAGGGAGAGTTCATATTAAGATGCAAACATATTCCTGAGAATTCATTTGAACAGAAAAATCTCAGAGGCCCTTTTTTTCTGTTTTTAACAAGAAACATGCCTGTGCAGATGGACTGTTGAATTTTCCAGCATTTTATGAAGTATGCAGTTTGCTGCTCAGACCCTAAATTTCTAGATTGGCACTATCTTACAGTTCCAAAGAACCTAGTAAAAGCTGCCCATAATCTCTTGCCTAGATGCCATAGAAAGATAACAGGACCCCCTTATTGCTCTGTCTCCCTGACTCCTGTGTTTCCACCTGAAATCCTTTCTCCTTGTGTACTTGTTTCCTATATAGCTCTGAGCTGCTAGCAAATAGACATTGTGTTCCCAATAGAGTGAGTGTAGAAGGGGTCTGTAATGCAGGCTAGAATTATAAATTACCATACAACTAGAAGCTATCTGAAAGAGCTTTTGATATCTAAGCCTGATCCCAACTTTCAAAATATGTCTTGTGGATCTTATGTTTCCAAGCCTTTCACTTGTTCAGATGTGAGCCTACCACAGAATGGTAGCAAAGAACTAGAAGTCTTTTAGACCATACTGAACTGCTGGGTGAGAATGAGTGGTAAGGTGGAATATGAATGATCTCAATTCTGAGATAATATACTTTAACCTCTTGAAGGTATTGCTCAAGATGCCCTCTGCTGGTATCTTCTGTGTCTAACTACCATTTGGAATTGCATTTTGTAATGCATTTTTTTTTCTATTCTTCCTAATGATAAGCTATCATATGCTATATCATCAATTAAAGCAATAATATAATCAACATTCTGTATATTTATTGATGGATAGATGTAAAAAAAGGCTCCTAAGAATCTCGTGGCTATATGTTTCCCTTGCATATGTATTAGCACAGTGTATTTGAATATTACATAGTTCATTAGATCTTCAGAGAATTTTTTTTTTCAAGTCATTTAATTCTCAGAGTCCTCATAGACATTATCACCTTCTGTAGGAGGTATGAAATTATTTTAAATATTTATTTTCTAAGAACCCTACTGAAAAATAGTTTATAGAGCTTTCCTAGCAGTTATTGAGAGTAACAAATTTAGTATGAATTTATTTTTATCACTGACATTCAATTCATCCTACATGGTTTTCTGAGCTGAACCTACCATTTTTATAACTAAGATTATCAAATAGATTTTCCTCATGATTTCATCTAAAATGAGAACCCTTGAGACCTGCTACTATCTCTGTAGTGGCAGTACTAATTGTTTTGGGTTTTCCTAATGGTAAGCAAGACAACTTTGTTTACAGTTTTCTCAAAAAGTCTTAGGCAATTAATGGAAATATGTAGTTTAAATATGTGCTATTTTGATAGCCATGAGAAGTCTGACTGTATTTCTATGCAATGAGAAGAAACTTGTACAGATTGTCTCCTGACTGCTTCATTTTTAAACACCACTGTCTATTTGAGTTCAACTTGATACTTTGTTCTGAATATAGCCTGCCAGATTTTGTTTATACAGCACATGTAAAGCAGGCAGATGTCCCAGTCAATAGTAATTGTGCTGTGACCTTGTACAAATTGCTTAATTTTTCAGGATCTCTGCATGCTTGTCAGCAAAGGGGGAGGTAACAATACTCACATCATAGAATGAAGGGAATATTATGGTGAGATTTATTCTTTCTTCAAGCCCCCTGCCCTCATGGATCTTACATCTTTAGTGTAGGAATCTGTCAGTGAGTAAGTAAACTCATAAATAGAGTAATTGCAGGTATGACAAATACTAGAAAGAAAGTTAAACAGCAGTGAGAGTCAGATGGAGCCTGACTGTTGGAGGACTATAGATAAGTGGATTATGTCCACTGATCTTTTGAAAGAACATACATAATAAATGATAGTTTTTTTTCCCTCATCATACAAAACTTTGTTATCTTGTATTTTAACTATTATGTTCACCATTTGTAAAATTTGGATAAAGATCTAAATATTGAAGGGATTAAAGGAAGGGCATATGCATAAAACTGTTTCTCCACCTCTTTTTTTTTTTAAATTTTTTTGAGATAGGCTATCACTAAATGGCTAAATTGCCCAGGCTGAGCTCAAACTTGCTATCTTCCTGCCTCAGCCTCTCTATGAAAAATGTTTTTGTTTTCAGGAATTTAAGATTTTATAGTAGACATGTTTTTCCTTGAAGGTCAATGGAATGACAAGGTACATTTTCATTTCTTCGGAGGGTAATATAAATTATTTTAAAATTCTTGTTTTGTTCAGATATAGGCTAGCTGTTTTACTGTTTATCAAATGATAGTACTGATTATTATTTAAGGGTATTTTTTGTTCTCTCATTTTGGTGCATAATCAGTTCCACAGAGAACATCTGTGTGCCAGCTTACCCTGTTAACCTACCTGTGTAGTTTGGGCAGCTGTTATGCCTAGGATTGCTAGGTTATAAATAACCAAAACTGTCAGTACTCTTGAATTTGCTTAATGTGTGCAGTCATTTTGTATCCTTAGTCCATCTCCACTTTCCCCTGTCTTCCTGAAATTCAGGTAGACCTCAGCAGTGCCACTCAATGAGTGGATTTCTTTGCTTAATATTATAGGTTGTGTAACCTGACATTTAAGATACTTCCCTTTAACTCTCTGAGCTTAACTCTCCTGAACAAAGCCTTTATCAGTAAAGATTAGTTTGCCACTGTCTTTTGAGTAGCCTCAATGTTTCAAACTTGTGTTATGATTTTACTTCCTGCCATTTTACCTGTGAGGACCTCCTGGCCCTTTGTATTCCTGCAGAGTCAACTGTGTTATAGAATATGTAATCCTCAGGGTAAATGACCTGGATTTGAAAACTAAACTTTTATCTTTTAAATACTCTTTGATCTTGGGCAGATAATTTCTCTCTGAAACTTAATTTCCTTATTACATAAAGTAGATAATACCAGTTACAGTACATTCTTGGCGTGGTTAACAGAATGTGCTTGTAAACGTGCATGCTTCATTTCTAGTCTGTCCTTCCTTTGCACATTTCCCACCTTAGTATCCCAGCACATTTTGTGTTATTGATTATCTATTTTCTGAAATATACCCTATGTTAATCTTTATAACCACCTTTTCATCTGTAGTTTTGTTTGTTTTGGTAGGTCAAGAGAGAGAGGTAGATATTAACATTCTCAAAAAGAAAGTTTAGGAATTACCTATTTATATTAATGAGCCATCTGTTCTTTTCAGTGATCAAAATGCTTAGTTTATTAAAAATGAGGTATAAGAAATGATATGAATAAATAGATGTTTTTAAATAGAACACCCACAGAAATATATTAAAGAGAAACACATTGGGAATACAAAGTGTTTTTAAATATATCAATGAGAAGACACCAGAAAGTCAAATGACAGAAGTGTACACACAATACACAGTAGCTGTTAGTACAATACAAAGAGAAACTGTAATAGGGCAGTACTGTCAACCTCATTCAATAGGATGTTATATACTGCTAAAATCCACAATCTAATATGAAAGTTTCTTCAATTTAAAAAAAAAATCTTGACAATAAGAACATTGGCATTCCATTCCAAGATCTGTTTTATCTCAAATAATAGAGCTGTTGATGATCTATAAGTTTTACTTGAATCGATTTAAAAATATTCTTGGTCCTTTCATGGTAATCTTGTTTAATCTTTTCCTAAAACATCCCCATTGTCTCATGTGTTATGGATCTTTTCTCGCTGTATTATGTGAGCTCACTTTCACAAGAGGAATCTACACATTATTTTAACACAACTCTCCATCATAAGGTAATTTAATTTAGCAAAATCCTAGCCATTTATAATGTGGAAAACTGGTTTTAGGTGAAATTCTTCATTTCCATAATTATTCCATTTGATTATCAGCAGTTTTCTAGACTTCTAGATGTTAATATAAAAACAAATTTACTTACCAAATGGGTTGTTAGAGACCACAACTTAATTTTAAAATATCAAAATAAACCAAACAACTGTTTGGATAAAGAAGAGATTTATTGTAAATTAGAAACCACAATAACTGCAAAAAACCCCCAAAACAAAGAAAGACAAGCATAATTTCAGAAATAGCTAAATATAGTTGCATGGACTTTTAGCCTTATTTTGGTTGATTTAGTACTTTATCACAATTATGATTCACTGAAACTGCTTCAGAAAAATTGTTTAAAAAATAAGTCTATCTATATTTCCTTAATGTTTGTGCATCTAATATACCAGTTTACCCAATACCTTTTAACTTAAAAAAGGGCCTTTCATGTTTGATTTCATAAAATCAGAGGATTATCAGGATAAGTGTTAGGTTGTTATTTTTAATGTTACAGTTGAGCGTGCCAAATTCAGAAACCACAGTGAAATTATTGATATCAGCCACTAATAAAATGAGGCAAAATGAACTTTGTTTTTGGTTTTTGTGGAGTTAGGGAAGTGTAAAATGGATGTTCTAACAAGAATTATTACAATAGGAAAAAAGCCATTTTAGTTTCCTTTTATTGGTGTATCGCATGAGCTTTGCTTTAGAACTTTTTCCAAGCTACCTACCATATCGACAAGTCTAAGTAATATTCCTAATTTGAATAAGTTACCATTTATTCTTTTTTGATGTGATGGTAGTGTGGAATCCAGTTTCATTTTGATATGAAGGAAACAAGTATAGAATAAAATTTGCTATGAAGTTGCAAGAAATTAGAACATAATAAAGCTTAATTTGGTGTTAATCAGCAAGTACATTTTGAACATTGCTACCCTTTTAAAAATGCACTTTTCTATATGCAGACATATAGTTGGGTAATATTTGTGATTTTGTTTGTACCTATATTGTACATGTATGTCATATACACATTATATTTTGGTTATATACATGTATTTTGCTTTATATCTGTCTTTATTCATCCATTCAAAATGAATTACAACTATTATCAGTTTTGGGGAATCACAACTGGAAAAAACAGTCCTGGTTCCTACCTTCCTGAGACTGACCTAGTAGAGGAAATAGGCAACTGATAAGCAGTTTAACTGCTAAAGTGTGTGAAGGTGAATACTCTAGCACTAGCTAGAGGTGACATTTAACTGGAGAGGGTAACTGTTCTTAGAATTTAGAAAGGCGGGGAGAGGGAGGGGGAGAGGCAGAAAGGCAGGCAGCCGGTGGGTGGGGGTCCACAGAGAGAGACAGGCAGGGAGGCAGAGCTAGACAGAGACAGACTACAGTATTTCAGTAGCTAAATTAACATGTGCAAAGACATGTCTTGTGCAAGAGATTAAGCATACTTCAGTTTAGTGTGGCCAAAATACAGAGAGTGTGTGTGGGTGTGTGGATGTGTGGGTGTAAACCGTACACTAAAAGATGATTTCGGTAAAAGGTTATGAAGTGATAGGTCTGGGATTGTTGTCTGGAAAACAGTGAGGTCTGGCCTACTCTTGCCTGAACTATCAAATGATTGCTTTCACTGCCACAGGCCTTCCTACATTCTTGTTTGATGAAACAATTAAACACAGCTTTTTTGCTAATGTCATCCCCAACCCATTGTGTGGCTCTCTCTCAGGCCACAGAAGGAGGTAGAAAATCTTTTCAGAGTACTTAAAATGTTTTCCAAGCCAGATTCTGCTACTTTAAAAACTTATTTCCCACTACTTTTATTACACATTTGTTACTTGTCTTTGTTCCCTCAATCTGTGCTATATCATCTACCTAGATGTCTTTTTTTAACTTCTCATGTATAGATTCTGCTTCTCCTTTGAAGCTATTATCTGGTTCTTCCAAATGGAAATACTCCCTTTTCCCTGAAGAGAACTCTATCTGAAGGTCTCTGATGATATTCTTTTGCCCTCTCACCTTATATTCTAGTTATCTCTGTGTGCCTTTCTTCCTTTTCTGTGATATGCGTCTGATTCATTTTGCATCTCCACTCTCCCATAACAATTAACACATGTGAGGTTTCACTAAGTAGTGGATAAATGTATGAGATACTCTAGACAATGTTAAGATGTGGTCTATTCGAAGCAAGACTACTTCTTTCCTACCAACCCTTCTTTCTCGCTCTCTCTCTCCCTCATTTTCTCCCTTCTTCTCACTCTCTCTCCGTTTCTCTCTCCTCTTCTCTTCCCTCTCTTCCTCCTCCCTTTATTCCTTCTTCCTTCCTTTCCTTCCTTCTTTCTGTTCATCCTTTTTTTCATTTTTTGTAGCTTGTCAGGCTATACTAGGAAACAATGAATTAACTGTTCTGTTCTGCTTTTACTTGCCTCTGTGTGTGTGCATATTTGTGTGTATACATACTATATTTCTAATTGAGAAGTGAATCTCACTCTTCCAGAATAAGTTTACAGGGTCAGTATGTTCAGGTATTATCCCAAGAAAAACAAAAGACTCATCCTGTTCAATATTTGTTGGCTTCTTAAGGGGGAAATATATGTAAATTTTCATTTTCTGTCTCTGTATAGTTGTGATATCATTTGTTTTATCTGAAAACAAGAAGAAACAAAAAATTAAATCCAAGATGAGTTAGGTTATCTTCATTCTGACTACTTACTGTTGGGATGTATGCTGACCCTGATAATACAGTGGTACCTGAGTTCACAAACTTAATTTGTTCCACAATTCTGGAAAAGATGCCCATGTTTGTGTTCATGCAGGGCAGATGGCCATGGTCCTATTCGTCACCAGATGCAGAGTTCGAAAACAGAGACAAAATTTTACAAATGCTTCTGTTTGTAAACCAAACTGTTTGCAAACAAAAGCATTCATGAACTGAGGTACCAGTGTACTGGTACTTCCTAACTTCACAATTTAACATTATGTTGTCCTTTCTTGAAATATTTAATCTCTAAAAACCTCAAATTTTCTCATTTGTAGTGTAGGACTAATACCAGTCATCTCATGTGATTGTCATGAGAATAGTGGGTATTGTTGTGTGAGTTAACTTTGAACAGGACACTGAGCAAAGGATTCTTCCTATTTTTCCCAAAGCAAATGGCAGTGATCCTGCTTAGACTTCTTAGCTCCTCACTTGAAAATTTATAATATGCCAGTGTACTTTACAAACATTTATTTCAGCTGTGAAAATTTTAACTTAAGCTTAGACAATTTATAACTGAGTTGTGAAAGCAATACTGCTGAGTTAATATAGAATTTCCCAAGATCTATAGGTCTACCTATAGATGTATAGGCCTCATTGGATGATGAAGAAAGTAAATTTCATAGGTTCAATTATTTACTCATATTACATGCTATTAGTGTCACTTGTACACTCTTTCTTTACAGTGCCATCAGTGTTGACTGCATTAAAAAAAGAAAACTTAAGGGCTTTCGTGGGTCCGTTGACGATTTACCATCTTTGCTTTTCTTTTGAATCTTTTGCTTCTGTAGAACAAGGTGTTTAGAAATAATTCTTCGGTCACAGAGGTGCCATTGGTCCTGAGACCTTGTCTAAAATGATATGTCCAAAGTAACAAAAGACTGTAATTCTTTTGTGTAGTACTTTGTGTCTGAATGCTCTTTCTCCCACTTTCTCCCTGTGAAAGAAGCTGTTTGGAATATGGACTATTAAAAAATAAAAGTTTCAGTTATCTAACATAATATTAGTAGATATCTTGAAGCCATTGGCAAAAACTGGTCTTAAAAATAACTGGAAAAGATTGTGATTGCTGTGCAAATGAAAATATTTGTTTTATCTTTAAAGCCTATCAAAAGAAAGTGATTTTTATTATCAACCCCTTTAAAATGCAGAAGCCTAGTTTCTTAATAGTAAGTGAAATGGATGTGAGTTGACACTTATGTTACTAGGCAGTCTCTGTCAGCTACCCTTGGAGTTGCTGCTACTTGGACACAAATAGCAAAGGTACTGTTGGGACTAGGAGGCTGAGTAACTCAGTGAGGTCACAGAGCTAGTGGGTGGGGTTCCCTGGTTCCTGGACACATGGGTTCCTACAAGACTATGGATCGGCCACCTGTGGCCAGTCAAGGCATACTATGGGTTAGTTCACTAATGGAGAGTCTGACTTGAGGGGGAACAGGAAGGACTGTGACACAGGGAGGCTGAAGGAGAAGGAGAAAGAGATGGTCTCAAGCATGTCTCTAGACATGGACCTGAGCATTGGGAGGCAGGGGTTGCCAGGCTCCAAGGATGTGGAGATGTGCAAGAAGACAGCCCAAAGTCATTTCCATTGGCTGAATTCTAAACTATAATATAATATAATATATATTATAATATAATATAGTGGTGCTTTTGTGTGCATTCTCTCATTTAATGCCCACATCATCCCTAAGGTGGTATTCTTATCTTCAGTTCAGTGACCCATTGCTTAATTGAACTTCTGATTCCAGTGCATGTGATCCAGTATCCAGCTGGAGCTATATTGCTCTTTTCTCATCAACTCTTGGGGCTTTTTCTCTGTGCATATTTCTAAGGTTTGAATGCAGAAATGGTTTATCACGTGACCATTTTTCCTACTTGGGAGAAATCGCAGCTATAATATAATCGTAAGAACTTCAATGAAAAAGGAGCAAGTGAAAAAGCCAGGCATGGTAGTACATCTTGTAATCCCAGCACTCTGGGAGGCAGAAGCTTGAGGATCAGAAGTTTGAGCCCAATCTGAGCAACTTAGCAACTTATTGAGACCCTGTCTCAAAAAAGCTGGGGATGTAGATCGATGAAAAAAAGGAAATCAAAAAATGGAAGTTGATCAAGATCCTGATAAGGTTGCAGAAGGAATGTTTGAGAACTGCTTTTTCTGACAGCATGTCTTTTCTGAAATATAGTAGGAACTCATTCACTTGGCAAATACTTGGTCTACTGTAGGCTGTGGGCAGAGAAGTTTGAGTCACAGTCCCTCACAGTCTGGGAGCAGTCACCAGGGGAGAAAGACAGGTAAGCTCTGTGTATGATTAAGAGTGCGACAGGTACAAAGTGCTAAGGAGACAGAGCAACTATTTCTAATAAAGGCAACCTGCTTTAGCCAGGGGTAGAGTGGAAAAATCACAGATATGCTACTCACTTAATACACCCAAGTGGGTGTATAGCAGATCTGGGCTTTCAGCCTAAATGTTGATGTGATAGCTGGAGAAAAACATCATGTGACAGCCGTCTGTGCTTTTCCCTCTCATGCTCATATTCTGGCTTATTAAAAAACAGTGTTACCATGGCTGACGTTCCTGTGAGGCTCAACATCTCCATACTTGTCATCTTAACTAATCACTTAAGAATATGCTCCACAGCTTCTGATTGCCATTTAGAACATAGCACCTAGGGATGACTAAGATTTCTCAAGTGTCTCTGCTTAAGTGATGATTTCAGTACCCCTCTGCCTTAGAAATACACCTACAGATGTTTTATAATAGTTTCATATTTTATAGTTATTTTTGTTTATTTTTAACATGGATTCTTTCGAAAGTGACTCTTCAAGGATTCTAGACACATATGAAATACTTCTAAAAACTCTTGAGACTTTGCTGTTTTATTCCCAGTGATTGTTTTTAGGTAATGTTTGTTGAGTGTTATTTCTTGAGATATTCAGATATTTGAGGAATTGCTGTGGAAAGCTAGCGGATGTCTCTGGGGGTGAAAGTAGTACACAAAGGCAGAGACAGGCTCAGATAACCTGTGTTATAATACTGCTTTTTTTGCTGTAAGATTTTTTTTTTCACCCTTACTGTTTATGCTGCTGCAGTCAGCATCCAATAGAGACATGTTCCAGGCTCGTGAGCCAATTGTCTCTCTCCTCATTATATAGCCTCAAGTCTGAGAGAGAGCTGAGGGCTGTTCATAATTTTAGCAAATTGTCATGGGAGTGTGGGGGAAGGCAGTGTTTTCCTCACAGGGACAGAGCCAGTGTCATTGAGCACATTTTGTTCAAGTACAAAGTTGATCTGTCTGAAGGAAAGAGTGGTCATCGGTGATGAAGACCTTTATCACCTTATCTCTTCTCCTGCTCTGTTGTTATTGTTTATGTGAAGTGGTAGTATTTAATGACTGGACTTGAGGCAGGATTTGTGAGGATGTGTTTTCATTTAGGAAATCCCACAGGTTTACAAAGGAGAACCAGTGAAATAGTCGATAAAAAGAAGGGTCTCTGATATTTAGCAAAGTCGATGTGTATAAAAGATTGCCGAACAATGTAATGTGATAATCTCTGTTATTAGTGGCAGCCAAAATTTTAGGCATCTGTTATAGGTTAGGGTGTTACTTAGACACTAGTTACATGCATAATATATGCTGTGACCTCTAGCAGTCTAAAGATTTACAATGGAAATATTGAGATAAGTTGTTTAAAACATAGTACATGATATTTTTAAACTTATCATGATGACATTTATCATGTATTTGTAGGCATATGTTGGCTCTAGTAGACACAATTAAACAGATGATTTGTATAAATAAAAGTAATGGAGTCATTATTCTCCATTATCAAAATGTTTTGCCTCTTTGCTTTCTTTTAGGTTATTTTATATCATGAATAAATGATATGTCCCTTAAAGTCTAACTTTTGTAAATACTTTATGTGCATATACATATATATATGTAAAACTTTTTCATTAATTACTAATATATTCAAATCATGGAGGTCAGATCAGTGGAGTACATAGATAATCCAGTATCCCTCTTGCCTCTTTTAAGTCTTTCGTTGAAATGGATAATGTGAAGCAATGTTTTAACTCACTTGGCATTAAGTTTTTTCTTTTGTACTCTTAATCCTGCAGTACAGATCCCTCTGAGGGGGAAAAATAACCAAGAAAGACAAACTGATATTTACAAGAATATCTGATTTTTTTTCCATTTCATTTTGAAAATACTGTGTGGATTAATTGTCAAAATTAGTTGCTTACCCTGCAAAACATCTTTGCTATTTTCTGGACTCAAAAGGGATTGAGGTCTTCATTTTATTCTGACCTGTTCTGAGTAATCATTTGTCTTTCTAGTGTCAGCAGTCAATGATTAGAAAAATAATCATACCTAAAAATGATCAAGTGAGTTTACATTTTGTATGAATTCAGATCTCTAATTCAGTGATTAGGAGTGCCAACTCTGGTAGGATTGCCTGGATTTGGTTTTGTGTTCCAGGACAGTTCACTTACATTGTTTGTACTTCAGTAAAACATAACAGAAAATGCAAACTGACAGTGACGTTGAAAGGACTGAGTGAATTAAATCCAGAAAGTATATACAACAGTATCTCGAACATAGGAACCACTATGTAAGTTTTATTTTTCTTATAATAAAATATACATTTGAGTTTTTAATCAATATTTTGTAGGGGGAAAGAGATTTAAAGATGGAGAGATTTTGCTTTGGAAATGGAATAGAAGCTGCCATAGGTCTGTAAAGAACTGTTTTAAGGGAGATGCATAACAGATAATTAAGAGATAATTATATGCATTTTATTTAAGACATTTTACTTCCTTTTTATTCCCAGAAAGCCCTAGAAATACAATAGAGACAGTCATGCTGTAATTTAACTAACAATGGTACAATGATGAATTGGAAATTATTTATAAAGCATTTTTAATTTCTCAATTAAAAACATGCACTACAAATAGACCACTAAATTTTATTATGTAAATGTTAGGACTTTTAATTATTAGCCAAGATTGAAGAGTGTCTGATTTGGAAGTCATAAAACTTCAGAAGTGTTTCAATTATAATATAGAAGTCTGACAGTTGCTGTACTGAAAAAATAGTGAAACTTTTGAAAAAATAATAGAAACATAGTGATCTGGGATTTCTCATTTTATGATGCTATAAAAAAAATGCAGCCAACAAATGTTGGACTATTTAATGATGCTGGCACCTAACAAATGTCACTGGGCTTTTACAAGGTCATGAAGACTCTGCTTTGGTACAGGGATGCTGGCCAGCTATGTCTTTGGAACTCAACAAGACTTTGGAGTAGGGGCAGACAATAGGTGCCAGTTAAACCCTACTCAGTATTAGCCTTGGAGACATCTGTACACATTTTTAGGATGCTATAGCATAGAAGAGTCCGTACGTATAAGGAAAAAGTGAGACTGTTTCTTCTTACAACCTTCCATTACAGGCAACTGTAAATAGAATATCTTTGCAGGTCCTCCCGAGGAGGTTAAGATTTCTTTAAGTCACTCTCAGCTGTGTACTGATAGAACTGTTGCAGTCAGTTTGTGTGTGTGTGTGTGTGTGTGTGTGTGTGTGTGTGTGTGATCTCTCACAGACAAAAGCTGCTGGAGAGAGACAGTGGTATTTTTGTCATAAGAATATGTGTGATTTATGACCTTTTTCCTTTTCTCCACCTGCTCAGTGGCAGTTAACCCAGCTCTCATGCATTACATAATACTTACGTAGAAGTGTAGCATTTCATTTATGCCATTTTCAAGATGAGTAATGGGAATTGTGCAATTAAAGCTTCTAAGTTCTCTGGGAAAAAGTCACAGTATCCTAGTGTTTGAGTTAGAGTGCTTTGATATTGCGTCAGGAGTGAGGATATTTTGGGATATTGTAAATGTCACTATTGGTTTTAATATCCAAGAATCTTCATCATCAAATTCAGGAATGTTCTACGAAATAGTCCCTAGAACAACTTTTGAATCCTAGAGAGAGCTCTTTAAATAACTGGAAAAGTCTAACATTAAATCTCCTGTTTGAAATCAGATTAGATGTTGATAGGCAAAGGTATGACTATTAAATGAGATCAGTTACATTCATTTACACTCTTCCAGACCATGATAAAATTACAATTTAAACTCAATAGGTTATGTGTGTTTGTGTATGTGTGTATGTTTGTGTCTTTTGTTGGCATCTTTAACGATTGTTAAGCCACAGTGTGTGTGCCTGTAGGCGTAAGTGTGAGTGTATGAATAGGAACTTTTTAAGAAATAAGGAAAGGGAAAAATCAAAATTAGCCTTATGTTGTATTTCACTTGAAAACATATTTTATATGTTGTAAACTAATTGTAAGAAATTGAGACTATTTCAGTCAAAATCAATTCATAAATTTCAGCTTCTTTTTTCTTTCATGGGTAGAAGAAAATTCTTCCAGCTACCAAGACTGAATTAAGTTCCAAGTGTTTATGTTATGTTGACTGGATGGAAAATTAGTAATTTAAACCTAGAAAGTTATGCTTTAAACATGGATTTATATATATTAATATATTTTATATATATATATAAATATATCATGTTCAGGATAGAAGACTAGGGATTAATTGCTTGGCAAAATAAAAGAATTGACTTCTTCCCTTTCTCAGTGGATGCTAAGCATTTGTACCTGGTAAAATTTGTCACCTGAAAGACCAATGAAGAAATTAAAATAGAGGTAGCTGGACTTGCTTTGAAGAATAATTTCTTGCCTTTTCTTATGGTAAGATTATTTAATTGATAAAAGGGTGCTAATTTATTAAATATAGGAAATTATATAGTAAATCTTATTTACCTCTTTAGATTAAAGGATTATGAATATTTGGGGACAAAAATGTATTAAAATTACTTTTTTTGCTTAAATTCTTCTATTGGTACATTTTAGGTATACAATACATTTACATTTATCATTGGGTGCTTGTACCTGTACATGATATATCTTGGTTCTTATTTTTTCCCCATTACCTGTGCACCCTTCACCCCTCCACCCTTCCCTATTTACATACTTTGTTTCCATTTTTTTTTCCTCTTTTCTCATAATTTTTCCTTTCCAATCTTCCCTTTCCCCGTCTCCTCCCACCACCCCTGCCCCTTTGTACCTTTTCCTATTTCAAAGTATCAATTATTAGTTATTAATCTTTTTAATTCTTATTTACACTCAGTTTCTCACACTAGAAAAACTATTCGGTATTTACACATGTGTGTCTTATATATTTCACTTAAGAGTATGGCCTCAGTATGCATCTGTTTAGCTATAAATGACTCTTAGTTTCTCGTTCGTTATGGCTGAGTAGTACTCCATTTTATAAAAAATCCACATCTTCTTTATCCAGTTTCCAGTTGATGGGCACTTGGGCTGTTTCCAAGCTTTAGCTATTACAAACTGTGCTGCTATAAACATGGTACACATGTATCTCTGTGGTATGATTGCTTTAATTCTTTTGGGAAGATACCCAGGAGGGGAATAGCTGGGTCAAATGGGACCTCCAGCCCTAGTTCTTTGAGGTATCTCCACACTGATTTCCATAGTGGTTGCACCAGTCTACACTCCCACCAACAATGGAGATGGGTTCCTTTCTCTCCACATGCCCGCCAGCATTTGTTATTGGTTGATTTCTTGATAGCAACCCCTCTTTCTGGAGATCTCAGTGTTGTTTTCATCTGCATCTCTCGAATGACCAGTGATGTTGAACATTTTTTCATATGTTTCTTTGCTACTTTTACTTCTTTGTCTGAGAAATGTCTGTTCATTTCAGATGCCCATTTTTGAATTGGGTCTTTGAATTTGGGGGGAGGGGTCTGATTTTTTCAGTTCTTTATAGAGTCGAGATAGTAGCCCTTTGTCTGAGTTACACCTGCTAAAAATATTTTCCCACATTGTAAGTTGTCTTTTAGCTCTGTTGGTGGTTTCTCTTGCAGTGCAGAAGCTTTTTAATAAGATGAAATCCCAGTTGTTGATTCTTTCTGCTAGTTCCCGTGCTATTGAGGTTTTGTTCATAAAGTCTTTTCCTATGCCAATATCTTCAAGAGTTCTACCTATCTTCCATCAAGTTTAGTGTTTCTGTCTTCATATTTAGATCTTTAATCCACCTCGATCTTAGTTTAGTGCATGGTGATAGATAATGGGTCTAGTTTTAATCTCTGACAGGTTGAAGTCCAGTTTTTCCAACACCATTTATTAAATAGGCTATCTTTCCTCCAATGAGGGTGGTTGGCTCCTTTGTCAAAGATGAGGTGGCTGAGTATGTCTGAAGTTGTTTCTGCATCTTCTAATCTATTCCACTGATCCGAGGGTCTGTTTCTTTGCCAGTGCCATGCTGTTTTTATCACAGTAGCTTTGTAGTATAGCTTCAAGTTAGGTATTGTGATACCCCCAGCCATGTCTGTGTTGCCCAGAATTGCTTTTGCTATTCTAGGTCTCTTCTGGTTCAAATGAATTTTTGGATTGTTTTCTCTAGTTCTGTGAAGTATATGGTTGGAATTTCAATTGGCATTGCATTAAATCTATATAACAGTTTTGGAAGTATGGCCATTTTCACTATATTGATTCTTCCTACCCAGGAACAAGGGATGTCTTTCCATTTTCTTATATCTTCCTTGATCTCCCTTTTCAAGGTGCTGTAGTTTTCAGTGTAGAGGTCTTTTGCTTCCTTTGTTAGATTGATTGCTAAATATTTCATTTTTTTGGATGCTATTGTAAAAGGAATTGTTTCCCTAATTTCTCTCTCAGTCTGCTATTTGTGTATAAGAAAGCTATTGTTTTTTGAGTGTTGACCTTATATCCAGCTACTCTACTGAATCTGTCAATTAAGTCTAGCAGTCTTTTGGTGAGTTTTTTGGGTCTTCTCTGTAAAGTATCATGTCATCAGCAAATATGACAGTTTAACTTCTTCCTTTCCTATCTTTATTCCTTTTATTTCTTTCTCTTTTCTAATTGCTGTGGCTAATGTTTCCAGAGCTATATTGAACAGGAGTGGTGATAGTGGGCATCCTTGTCATGTTCCTGATTTTAGTGTGAAAGTTTTCAGTTTTTGACCATTTAGTATGATGTTGGCTGTTGGTTTTTCATAGATAGGCTTAATTAGGTTGAGATAAAGACCTTCTATTCCATTTTTCTGTGGCATTTTTTTTTTATCATGAATGGGTGTTGGATTTTGTGGAATGCCTTTTCTGCATCTATTGAGATGATCATATGGTTTCTGTCCTTGACTGTGTGAATATAGTGTATTACATTTATCAACTTATGAATGTTGAACCATCCTTGCATCCCTGGGATAAATCTGACTTGGTCAAGGTGTATGATCTTCTTGATGACCCTCCGTATTCTGTTTGCCAGTATCTTGTTGAGGATTTTTGCATCTATGTTCATTAGGGAGATTAGCCTGTAGTTCTCTTTTTTGGTTGGGTCTTTTCCTGGTTTTGGAATCAAAGTAACACTTGCTTTCAGGAATGAGGTTGGAAGCCTTGCTTCCCTTTCAATTTCCGTGATGAGTTTAAAGAGTAATGGCATTAGTTCTTCTTTAAAAGTCTTGTTAAATTCACCAGTGAAGCCATCAGGACCTGGGCTTTTCTTTGTTGGTAAATATTTTATTACATTTTCAGTTTCTCTCATTGTAATTGGGATGTTTAGAATTTCTATATCTTCTTCATTTAACTTTGGCAATTTATATGTATCTAGGAATCTGACCATTTCTTCTCTGTTTTGCATTTTATTAGAGTACAGGTTCTCAAGGTGGGTATTGATGATCCTCTGGATTTCTGCTGGTTCTGTTGTGACTTCCTCTTTTTCTTTCATAATTGCATGGGTTTGAGCCTTTTCTTTCCTTTTTGTGATAAGGTTGGCTAAATCGATTTTATTTATTCTTTCAAAAAACCAACTCTTTGATTCATTAATTTTTTGTATCATTCTCTTAGTCTCCATTGCATTGATTTTTGCTCTGATCTTTATAATTTCCTCTCTTGTGCGAGCTTTGAGTTTGTTATTCTTTTCTTTTTCTAGGAATTTGAGGTTATTTATGTCAGTTCTCTCTGTTTTCCTAATATGAGCATTCACTGCTATGAATTTCCCACATAGAACTACTTTCATTGTGTCCCATAGATTCCTGTATGTTGTACTGGCATTATCATTTACTTGTAGAAACTGTATAATTTCTTCTTTAATTTCCTCTGTGACCCCTTGGTTGTTTAGGAGGGTGTTATTCAATTTCCAGGTGTTTGTGGGAGTTTTGCAGTTTCTCATGTTATTGATCTCCAATTTTATTGCACTATGGTCTGATAATATACAGGGGGTAATTTCAGTTCTTTTACATTGACTTAGACATGTCCTGTGAGCTAGCATGTGGTCTATTTTGAAGAATGACCCGTGTGCAGCTGAAAAGAATGTATTATTCTGATTTTGTGGGGTGGAACACTCTGTAAATATCTATTAAGTCCATTTGTTGAATAGCTTGGTTCTGTTCTTGAATTTCGTTGTTAGTTTTTTGGCTAGATGATCTGTCTATTTGTGATAGTGGGGTATTGAGGTCCCCCACTACAATTGTATTAGTGCTTATTTGGTTCTTCAAGTCCATTAATATTTGTTTTGTATAGTTGGGGGCATTCATATTTGGCGCATGTATATTTAGGATTGTCATCTCATCGCCTTGGATTGTTCCCTTCACAAGAATGTAGTGACCATCTTTGTCTCTCTTAATTAGATTTGGTTTGAAATCTACTTTGTCTGCAAATAAGATTGCTACCCCTGCTTTTTTCTGGGTTCCTGTCACGTGGAGAGCCGTTTTCCATCCTTTTACTTTCAGTCTGTGAATTTCTTTTTGAGTTAGGTGTGTTTCTTGTATACAGCATATTGCTGGATTTTGCTTCTTAATCCATTCTGTCAGTCTACTTCTTTTGATTGGTGAATTGAGGCCATTAACATTGATAGTTATAATTGATTGATACTGATTCATCCTTGTCATGTTTTACTGTTGTTGGCTCTTGTTTCTTTTTCCCCCTTTCCCTTTAGTTTCTTACCTTTCCTGGTGGCTTCCCTCTGTTGAGCCTCATGGAGTTGTGATCTTCGTTGCCTTTTTCTAGGATATTGCTTAGAATTGTTTGTAGTGCTGGTTTGGTGTTCATGAAATTTCTCAGGTGTTCTTTGTCATGGAAGTATCTTATTTCCCCATCGATTTTGAAAGATAATTTTGCAGGATACAACAGTCTAGGTTGGAAGTTATTTTCTTTTAGGTCTCGAAATACTTCACTCCAGGCTCTCCTTGATTTGACAGTTTGTGTTGAGAAGTCTGCCATGATTCTGATGGGCTTTTCTTTATAGGTGATTTATTTCTTTTCTCTAACTGCCTGTAGGATTTTGTTCTGTTGGGTTTCTGGGATCTAGACTATTGTATGTCTAGGTGTAGATTTTTTTTATCGTGGCTCATTGGAGTTCTATATGCCTCACTTATCTGTATGACCAGTTCTCCACCTCTGTCTGGGAGGTTTTCTACTATTACTTCTGTGAACAGTTTTTTTATGTCAGTTGTACTTTCTCCTGTTTTTTTGTGGACTCCTGTCAGTCTTAGTTATTCTTCTTTGCATCACCTAGCAGCTGCTGAATTGATTTCTCATGGTCCCTTACTATTTTTAAGAAATCTCTGTTTTCATGGTCCTTCACCGCAGTCCTGTCTTCTATATCTGATATTCTATCTTCAGATTCTCTTAATCTGCTCTGCATGCTTTCAGTGGAGTTTTTTATCTCCTGAATATCTGTTTGAATCTGTTTCATGTATTCCATTTCTTTCTTATGTTGGGCGATCATGGTTTCCATTTCTTTCTTATGCTGGGCATTCATGGCTTCCAGAATGTTTCTGAGCTCACCAATTTTTTTTATCAGTTTCTGTTCTAGAGCCTCTAATCATGTCTCTCACTCTGCTCACCATCTCTGTAGTTATCTGGGAGATTATTTCTGCTTTGAATTTTTCTAGAGCCTCATTCCTCTGTTTTGTTACTTCCTATGCTATCAGTTCAGGGTGTCCAGGTGGTTGATTATCAGACTTTTCTGCCTCAATTTCCCCAGAATTTGCCTTTTGTGGGGTGAAAGTCTGGGTTTGTGACTTGCTTAAATGTCTTCTCTTTTTTGTTTTTGGTACTGTCCTTGGTTTATTTCCTAGGTTGATAATTTGAAGTTATTTTAAGTATCTTTGTTTGTATTTAAAACCCTTATGGAATGATTGCTTCTCAGAGGTGTCTTCCAGATATAGCTGGTCTTTAGGTTTTGAGTCTCTAAAGACTCTGAGGCTATCTCATTTTGATTATACCAGGAAGGCCAACTGTTTAGATAAATCACAACACCTCAGCCCAAGTGATACAATCAGCAACACCATAGCAGCAAATACATCTTAGAGAATGACAATTTCTTGTAGTTATTAATCTATTACCTTTAAACATGAAAGGCCCTCTTCAGGGTATGTCTCTGCTGCCACAATAAACAACATGGGCAGTAGTGTGCAGTTATGTCAGTGAGTCTCAGTAAGCTAGTCCCAGACCCATGAGATTCAGGCAGATTCCAGGTTCCAATGGGAGCTGATGATAAGTTGAGTTCCCTGTCCCTCCAACTTACCAATCATGGTGGTCTGGTGTGCTTTTATTACAGAGATTCCCTTCACTTTTCCAGTGGGCTTGTTTTCATCGGGGAGCCTGAGACAGGCCCTCTCTCTGTTGTTCACTTTTGCCGCTCAGGACAGTGGCTTTTATGTACCCCCGTGCCTCTGCAGTGTGTAACCAAGTAGCTGCACAGCCAAAAGGCCAGAGGCCGGGGTGGGGGGCCACCTATTGTGGGAGGCGCCTGCGTGGCCGGGCTGTCGGCTGGTGGGCATGCCCGGGGGGGGGGGGGTCCTCCCTACCCTGTTCTGGTGGCAAGCTGGTGGAGCAAGCCAGAGGAAGCAGGTCTAAAATTACTTTTAAAATTTGAATACTTTGCATCTACTATATAGTGTACTATCCTATTTAAATATAGTAAATATGTTGTATTTGCTTATTTACTGTATATGTACTGCATATTTACCATGTATAATAGTATACTATTTATGAAAACAACACATTATCATCAAAAAGTAAAATTTCCAGACTTTCTAAGAAAAAAAAAAAAAGAATATATGTGTTTCAAGCACTGTAGATATTTTCTCCAAGTGATAATTTGGTGTCCCTTTAGGTTTTATTCTATAACACTCCGAAGGTTCCTAAATATATTTCCAAATACAACATGAAATGCACATTTTAAATCAAATATCCCACTCTTTTTATTCAGTTTCTATAGTATAAATCTATTATTCTCTGAGGAAATTTCTGGGATAAAAGATTTTACCATTTAAAAGTGCTAAAATACTAAACGCTATGTATAAATAATTTTAAATTATCAGTTGTTCTTAATTATATGTGTCCCTGTTATGAATTCATTGTTTGTGTCTATACAGAATTAACTTGTTGAAGCCCTAACTCCCCAGTGTATATTTGGAGATAGGAAATAACTAAAGTTAAATGAGGTCATAAGGGTGGAGCCCTGATCTGATAAGGTTAGTATACTTATAAGGAGGGACTCCAGAGGGCTTTGTTCTCTCTCTTATCTCAGGGACACACTAAAGTGAGAAGATGGCCATGAAGAGAATCCAAATTGAATCTAAAAAGGACAGGATCTTGATCTTTGACTTCTAGATTCTAAAATTGTGAGAAAATGTATTTTTACTGTTAAGTCACCTACTCTGTGGTATTATATTTTGATAGCCCTAGCTAATCATTACAGAAATTCCATTAGGTATAAAGCAATCACTAGCTTTCAGTTAGAAATGATTCTAGCCCCTCATCCTACTTCCTACCCTCAACTGAGTGGCTTGAAGGTGCTATGGGCATCTAGAATTTAAAAGCCAGGGATGCTGTTACATATCCTAAATGCATAGGACAGTTCTCATAATGATATTTTATCTAGCCCAAAATGTCAATATAGTGCTGAGGTTGAGAAACCCTGAACATCTCTTTAGGATGCATGTGCTCTTTTAAACGGACACAGTCCCTTATAGAAACAAGTAAGTTACAAGGAAATATATATTTAAGAGCCGCAATATAGTCTCTGTATTAGATGCTTTAAGATATTCAACACTTTCAAAAGCCAGTAAACAGAAATTGCTAGAATTAATTGAACTCATAGCTACCTAAATGAAAACAAAATGAGTGTTTACATGTTTATATGTATCTGAATGTTTGCATGTATAAAATACAATGTTATTTAAAAATAGGTCACCTTATCAATGCCATAAATTTCCTTCCACTAAATTTGACAATTAAAAAATAAGTATTATATATTTTAATATTATAAACTAAAAGTATATGCTAATGTTTGATATATGCTAATATATGTTAATATTATAAAATAATATATAATATATGTAATACTATTAGAATCAATAAAACATATTAAAGCCATAAGAAAACATTTTTGAAAATGGGAAATGACAAAAATTATTGTGGTTTTTGTGCAAAATTTTTATCATCTTAGGAAAAATATTGGTGAGAATTTTCAAAAGGAAACTACCAAATTCCCCATCCAGATTTTTTGGCCAATATCTGAGCAATAAATATTTCCAGAAAGTGCTTCAAAAACATTTGCATATCTCAGCTGTCCCAAAGGAAATACTGGTTTTGTTTTAACAATTGAAATAAAGGGTTCTATTTTGAACAGCCTTAATGAAAAACCAATTGGATGAAAGGTTTTGGAAAAGACTTATGAATATAAACTGGTTCCACTATAATTTTTTGATTGCCCCTTTATTTCCAGAGTCTACCTTAAATATAACTGGATAATTTTAATCCTACCCTATAGCTACCATCTGACAACATATTAACATATCTCTTTACATTCTGACTTCATAAATCATAATATTCCCTTTATTTTAGGTTGAAGAAGTATAATTAAAAATGGAAAAATAGTTTTCCTGGTTTTCAGATAGAACTTTGACTTTTTTTGTTCTATCAAATTCAGCCAACTTTTAAGTAAATTATTTTATTTTTATTCAGTAGTTCTTAAAAAAAACTACAAAATAGTTTTCTCATTCCACTAAATTGCTGTTTCTAGATTCATTCAGTTTTATCCTTCTCAGGCTTGTTGTTAACAACCCACCTTCTGCCATGTTCTACAATTTATATCTTCCTATTTACATTGTATCATGTGTGAAGTTGGCCCATGCTCTTCTGCAAGCAAATATAAAATAAAAAGGACTGGGGATGTAGCTCAGTGTGAAGGACCTGGGGAAAAACAATCCCCAACACTAGGGGAAAAAAAAAGATATGATCAAACAGAGAATTTCATGAACTTCCATGGGGTCACATAGAAACTAAGTACAAACCTGATACTCGAATCAAGCTTTGTACAGTTAGGGCATTGAGGGCACCTATAAAACCTGAATAAAAACTTATATTCTTAGTGTTGTTCTAATCTTAGCAGCTTAATTTAAAATACTGTATATGTTAAAGTGAACTATCTAGATGATTTAGAGAAGTAGCTCCTAGAGAATTATCTATATGAACCCTGGATAATGATTGAATTTGTTTTTAGACTTTTAGAGTGGATTGACATTGTACAGATTTTGTGATGAGAAATATATCAAATATGTTCACTGATCTCTTTTCCTCCCTGGTCACACTTACAAACCTCCTTTTGTTACTTTTTCCTTCCTTTTATTTTGTTAATCTTTGTGGCAAGCTTTTTCATGCATTTAAATCACTGGCTTCTGAAGAAAAAAAAAGCATCATTAGATTATTATAACTCAGAACCAAGATTTGGTATTAAATTTAGTTTATATTCTATTATTTTCATTGTCTCTAGAGTTAGGGTAGAATTCATCTTCCAGCATTTAGCAAGAAATAAACATTAATTAATTTTGCAAGTATTTATTGAGGTGTGGTACTGGGAACTTAGAGATGGCCTAAACTGTGATATACCAGTCTGGTGTTTACTTTATTTCTCAAAGGAAGGTATGCTCATGGTTTTCTCCAGTACTTTAGGCAACCTCTAATATAAAACATTTACTTTAACTTATTCTTCACCTTTTTATTTATGAAACCACAACTATTCAGCAGCACAGTCAGCATTAAACAAGTTTTGAACTTCCCAAGAGGCACAGTTTATCTAATGTCACTTGCACAAGTTTCTCTGTTATTTTTTCCCTGTATGTCAATGCAAATTCACATGGCTTTGCACAATTGTATTTTGTAGTATTTTCTGGTACGCCAGAATCTCCTAGAATAGTTGTTAAAATGAACATCCCTGGGTCCCCAGACCCATGGGCACAGATTCTATCAGAGGGGCTTGGTATTTCTGAGTAGATTTAGTAAATACAGAATGCAAACCAAAGGACTCAGCCCCTATTAAAAACTTCAGATGCACTGATAGAGATTACATAGCAGACACATCTGACTACATTATTCCAGTAGGGAATGTTTGTAGGTAGGGGGAGCTCAGTGCTGTATATTCGGAAGGAACTAGAAGGCAGTACTTAGGAAACATACTATGGGTCTTCATAAGGCCCAGGGCTATTTCTGTACTATGTGGTACTCTAGAAACTGACCTGAGTGAATTGACTGTAACTGAATCATCAGGGTGGATATAGCCCTGTTTATCTGCAGTTTAATATAGCCAGTTTAGTAAGAAGTGTGATATGGAGATATTAAGAAGCAGAATTTCTCTTGCAGTTAAACTTTTCTTCAAACTGAAATAGCATGCTTTCCCTAGGAGGCCTCAATTTCATGTCTCTGAAATCAGACCATGTGTCATTCATGAGCTTTTTTATTTTAGCCACTCATACTGTGGCTTATCTTGTTATTCTAAGCTGTTTTTGTGGTTATTTTTCACTGAGATGCATGGGGTTGTTTTGACCTTGAGCTCAGCATATATCAAGCAATGTGATTTTATATGGAATAAGTCATATATATGTAAATGTCTATTTGTGAACATACTATAAACCATAACTAATAGACATAAAAATTACCTTGTACCAATGTTTTTTCTCTTGTTTGATATGCAATTTAAATTATGGTGGAAGTATTGTAGGTTTTACAGAAATTTTGCACTGTGAAAAAGGAGCCTGGGGCTGAAAGAAGTTAATGTCTTATGTAGTTCATGTGGCTGGTGACTCAAGAGAACAAGGCCTTTGTTGCATGTCTTAAGACTTGTAAAACCTTTGCTCTTGAGCACTTTTCCTCGGCTGCCTCCTGATTTCAACTATTACATAGAACTTGCTAAAATGACAAGTTATATCCCATAATGTTAGCTCAACATAGAGACTGATGCTTAAAGACCTTAATTTAGAAGAACCAAAACAGAGCATTCAAATTAGAATTGTGACAGGTTTTATCATATATGTAAACATCAGTTTTCTGAGTCAATTTAAAGTCAAATTAATAAAGTCAAAATAAATTCAAACTAATTTGATTTTTCTACAGAAAACTCAAGAAGGTGGTTGATGACCTAAATTAAACTTTTATTCTTGCAAATAATTCTAATTAGATTTATTGGTGAAAGAAATCGTCAGAGCACTTGCTGAGATCTTTTACTCTTAATCTGATTTGACAATATATTGAGATGGTAAAAGTAGAGTTACATAAAATTGTGTGTTATAGACTTTCATACATTTTTTTTTTTTTTGGGTACTGGGGATCAAACTCGGGTCCTTGCGCCTGTGCAGCAGGAGGCAAAACCACTGAGCTAAATCCGCAGCCCCTCATAAATATTTTTGATGAAAAGAATCATTCCTGAAGAAAGGAATGTTCATGTTTATTATTCTATTATAACTTATTTTTGTTTCTACATTTTACACTGTCATTTATTTGGAGGTAACTGTGTCCATTTCTTATTTTTATACATTTCGATGATAAAAACTGGATTTATCTTTCAAAGGTCAAAGGCTACATTTTTCACCAGTATTTCATTAGAGCACTTATGATCTCCATATACAGTGGGAACACATGGGTGTTTGCTAATGAGTGGACTTAAAGAGCTTAATAGGAATTTTATTCGTTATGCAGTACTTGTAAAGGCGTTTTACTGAAGACACAAAGTGCCTTGGGTTCTCTAAGCTCATTTCTTAAGAATTCACTACAAATAAAAATAGGTAATAAACTTCATGATTCTTTTGGATTCATTGAAGTTAACCAAGATATGTTAAGAATCAAACTGAATTGTATGTGTGTTTCTGTGTTAGTTACTGGGGATTGAACCCAGGGCCTTCACATTGAACTGCATCCAGTTTTTTTTTTTTTGGACATAGGATCTCACTAATCATTTAGTTGCCCAGACTGGTCTTGAACTTCTGATCTTCCTTCCTCAGCCTCTCAGAGTGCTAGAATTGTAGGCATGTGCTACCATGCTTGGTGTGGACCCTAATAGTCTTTAATTGACATTCTGCACATCTTAGTTTTATCCTGGAAGTTTGTAGATTTTTAAACTTGAATCTAGAAATACTGATACTAAAATTATTAAAATAAAGGAACTTCTACCGGGGATTTAGCTCAGTGGTTTCGCTGCCTGCTGCGCAAGTGCAAGGACCCGAGTTCGATCCCCGGTACCAAATAGATAAATAAATAACTAAAATAAAGGAACTTCTGTAACCTTCTAAACTCTTTCAGATGTCTTAATCTCTTAGTTTTCATAATACATTTGGGTGAACTGATAACTTTTTCTAAATGTATCATGAAATGATATGAACTGTGTGAAAATGCATAATAGACTCAAATGGTTGGTTTGCATTATTGTTGTTGTTTTACAATTTACTCATTTTATTCTTTTTTAAGATAGTATTTGCTGTTTTTTTTGTCTTTTTAGGGTCGTTGCTCCAGGGAGAACTGCAAATATCTTCATCCACCCCCACACTTAAAAACACAATTGGAGATAAATGGGCGCAATAACTTGATTCAGCAGAAGAACATGGCCATGTTGGCCCAGCAAATGCAACTAGCCAATGCCATGATGCCCGGTGCCCCATTACAACCCGTGGTAAGCATGCTTTCAATCCCCACTCATTACATTTGCAATTCCAAGTGCTCAATTTCAGTACTAAAATAATAATGATTTCACTAGATCAAGGGGACACACGTAACAGTATCTGTTACCTAGTATTTTCTGGAAGAATTACATATCAGTCTCTGGAACAACTTTTACACTATGACCTCACTCATCTTCTAGCTAATTCAGTTTACATTATAGCATTCCCACCTCCCTCACCACCAAATTATCCTCAAAGTAAATCCTATGACTTGTAGGTACCAACATGGTATTCGTTAAAATGGTCAACAAACTCATTAATGTAGTCCATCTAACTTTAAAGGTAATAATATTTTTTTAAAAACTGATATGTATATAATATATACAATATATATGTACATATATATTGTATATATATGTTTCTAAAGTTTTAGAACAGTTCTTGTTTGTCTCTCACCTTTAAGAGAATCTCTATAATTCTCCTTTTTCAAAGAAAACTTTTGTAATTATTTTACAGTTTAAATTGAAATTATTACACAGTCACAAATGCCAAGTAATTTCTGAATTATAATGAACTGGGACCTCTCATCAAAGGAGAACTAATCAGAGAGACAGAAACTCCAAGGGCTTTTAAAAAAGAGCAAATTTGATAATCCATAGGTGGTTATAGATATTTAATGTTTGCCAGACATTGTGTGGGATAACTCCAGCTTCAGAATACACCTGCCTATTTAATAATTTGCTTTTGTGTATGTGTGTATGTATGTATGATAAATTAATAATCTTTGTAACACAGTTACTATTAGCTTGAAGAGGTATTATGTTGTGACATAGTACTTCTGTATTTAAATTTAAATATGCGATGAAAATTATAATGATCAGAATATATTTGTCAATAATTTATGTCATTAATTTATATGTGACATTATGGAGTCATAGGAATTTGAAGACCCACATTTTTCTAGTATGGTAACTGTAGTATGTATCCTAGTTACTTTCTCATTTTTGGAATAAAACACCTGATACCTACAAGTTAAAGGAAGAAAGGTTTATTTCAGCTCAAAATTTATAGAGGTTTCAGTCCATAGTCACCTGGCTCCAAGATATGATAGCATGACAGAGGAGCATTGCAGAGGAGAAACAGTCCATGGCAGAGTAGGCAAGAGGCGGCAAGCAGCAAGCCTGTCTTCTTTCTGTTCATTTATATTCCATCTAGGCTAGAAGCCTATTGATTGGTGCCACCCACACCCAGGGTGGGGCTTCCCATTATCACACCCAGAACTATGCTAGGCCAATCAGTGGGCTAATCTAGTACCATGCACCCATAATCCCAGTACCACACACCCCAGATCCAGCCACCTGCCACCTCCAGAAAGCCCTGCCCTATCTATGAGTGCATGAGGCTTTGGGGGCACACCTAGATACAAGCCATAACAGTGTATGTGCTAACTAATTTTTACCTAATACTTTTTTTTTTCCAGTACCAGGGATCGAACTCAGGACCTTGTGCTTACGAGGCAGGTTTAGTGCCACTGAGCTAAATCCCTGGCCCTCCTAATACATTTTAACACTTGAACTCCATTTAATTATTATTCTGTCTTAGAACTTAATGTAGCACTCATATTAAATGAGAAATGATAGTAATTGTCCATAATTCAAGGTTGAAGTAAGAGAATGTGATTAATTCTGTCTATTTCAACCTGATGTATTTTTTCAATTATTGTGACTTCAATCAAAAATGTGACTATCTTAATTTTTTATGACATCTATAATTTTACATGTCTTTTAGGGATAGCATAAAGCTTTCCATTTGATTTTTAAATTTTAATTATCATTCTAACAAAAATATAGGACAAAAGTCTCTTTTACACTTGGGTCTCATATACAGTTTCAAAGATCTGGTTTGGCTATCTCTCTTTGATGTAAGATACTTTGTTCCACTTAAACATTTAAAACATACTGATTGCCATCCTATGCTCTCTGTGTGACTCAGTTAACCTGTGAGACTGGCAGGTGTGGTTCCCAGATTGAAGAGGACAGCACCATTCTCAGCCTTGAGTTCTTCATTGTGACCCCTTGGCTGATACCCTGACTTCATTCAGGGACTCTCAGGGCTGCTCTAGAGTCATCATATGCACAACCCTGGGAAGACTAGAATGGATATTTATACTCTTTGAAATACTTCTTTAAGCACTAGTAATGAACATTTTGATTGTAAAATCACTAAACCACAGGTTTCTGAAACCATCAGGGCATTCACCCCATTTTCTGATGCTTTTGTTAGAAAATTATCTGCATAAAGCAATTATTTTTATTAGTTATGAGCATATTCAGCTTTTATGTTAATTTTATCTCACATGACTACATTTGAATGTGGAATTACCCTTGTACTAAAGGTATCCTATCATAATCTAAAAATATACTCTATTCAGAGTGATTTTTATAATAAGTATAGAAATAATTTTAATTATTCAACTTTAAAGCATTTGGAATTTTAATAACAATAGAGAAGATTTTAATCCAGGAAATTTGCCTTCAAAATCTTATTTGAGACTTTTTGATCCTTTTCATAGTCAGCCCTATTTTGATGAGTATAATAACATGGAGATTCAGAAATAAATGGGGTAGTCATCACCAGCTGCTTCCTGGGACTTTAATGTGAGCTTACAGATAGGGACTATACCAGAGCTCAGAGCAGCCAGGTGACTGATTTTGAACAGACCTATCTCTCAGTGAGAGTGACCTCTAGTACAGATGTGAGTGTTTGAAGTCGTGCCAGGCTGTGCCCTTTGTGAGGACCCACAGCACCTTTGAGATCAGCAGGAGTGATTAACTTGGATCCAACCCAGGTAGTGGTAACATCAAAGGAGGTAACATGGTGGGCTGATCTACAGCATCAGGAGTATCTGGAGAATACAAGTAGTGACAAGACCTGGGTCAAGCAGGTGAAAGCATCTTTATTCTCTAGGGCCAACCACTTTGGACCCCAAACCTAGCTGAAGAAACAGAAAGAACACTGGAATAGGGTGGCAAAATCTCAGCAAATTTGCAAACAGCTAGTATTGTGCCTGGCATAATCAGAAGTCAATAACTACATGGTGAACGAAAGAACAAATGAAAGGTAGAGTTTCCCAAACACCAAATAAAGAGGCAGAGGTTCTTTGCCCTAGAGACCAAACGAATCATAACTTGAACCAAAGCAGAAGAAGCCTACTTATAGAGACTGGGTAGGAAGGAGCAAGTGGTAGATACAAGCATGTAAATGGTGCCTCAGTTCATGAACACTTTTGTTTGCAAACAGTTTAGTTCATAAACGGAAGAGTTTGGCAAAATTTTGTTTTTGTTTATGAACTCTGCATTGAGTTTCAAACACAAAAATGGCTTTTTTTGCATGAACACAGTTGGGGCCATTTTCCCCAGAATCGTGGAATGAATTACGTTCATGAACTCAGATACCACTATATTTGTAAAGGCAGTCAGTGGCTTGATGAAGGTTCTGTTGACACCAACAAAAGGTTATTGTGCCAGCTGTTTGAGTTATCATTTGCTCATAAATTGTCTCATAAACTAAGCCTATAAATCCGAAATTTTCATGACACTGGACAAAACTTGGTTAATGCAGAACTTTATAGGAGTTTCCTGCTTTTATAGACTTTATTAGGTTGTCATGACACGCACCAAGCCAAAAAACAAAGGGTTAATTTTTAAGACAAATACAATACTTTAGGGCATTTGCTATATTCAGAACATTTTGTAAATTAAATTCTCACAACTATTCTGTGAAGTAGGTAATGTTATCTCAAATTTAGAAATAATGACTCATGAGATTGAAATGCATAGGATAAAGTAATCCAGTCACTGGATTCAGTTTAAGTACTGTATCCTATCAGGAGCTCCTTAGCTGTTCCTGTGACACCTTCACTTTTCTGTCGTGTTCCAGGCATTTGTTGGCAGTAGGCTGTAGGATGCTTTGAAGTCATCATTTGTCTCACTTCCAGGAACACCTAGAATTCTTCAGTTGTTTTGGGGGGCTTTACTTTCCAGTTTATCCACCTCATCGATAATGCCAGATGTATTTCTGGTAAAATGTTTCCACATTAGTCAGCCTGAGGTGTTCATCAATCCTGCTCTTTTTGCTACCTGTTTCAATCAAGGAACCTGCCAGTCCTCAAGTTGCTTGAGATCAGGTACAGAACTGTAGGTACTAGATCATGTTTTGTTGATACTAGAAGGGCAAGAAGTGAGCCTTTTTTATTTAAGTGTTTATAATTTCAGTAAAGCTGAATTGAAGGACAAAGTAAAACTAAGAATAAAGCAGTATTTCTTTAATTTTTTTTCATTCACAAATCAGTTAATAACAAGTCACCTTATAACAGCTTTTATTTTAGCCTGTTACATGCTACCTTCTTAAAAGAAAAAAAATGTGCAGTGTGAATTTGTTGTTAACTTCCATCATTAACTTTTGGTGCTGTTTATATTCACAGTAATTGTTTACTAACACTAGTGATAGCCCTGGGCGCAAGATTGTGCTTACCCAGAAATAGTTTTATACACCAAGATTGTATGCTGTAAATTTTTAAAGTTTTCTTTTTACTCTTTTCAAGTTTGACCTTCATACAAACACACACAAATACAAACACACAGAACCTAGAAAAATCTGGCTTCTAAAGTTTGTGTTCAATAGATCTCAAGTGATGCTAATTACATATTATGTGTTTTATATGATCCTTCCATTTTATTAAAAATTATAAACATTGTTTGGAAAACAAATGCTGTTTCACATAGTGTTTTAGAATAAATAACGTTATCATTTTCAGCATCATAGCATAATTACTTCATTGCTGAAACTTAGATTAATACAAAAATTTAAAACAAAAAGAAAATATATTACATTTCTAAATGGTCATGGTAGAGAAAATATTAAATTCTGAGATGAAGAGGACATATAATTAAATCTTTTCTTGACATTCAAATATGTACTCTGAAAATGCTTAATGCATTTGCTAGTTTCTGTGACAAAGAAAAGCATTTAGCAAGTCCTTTAATATATGTGTTAAGCAATAATTATAGAGCCTATGTATAGATGCCAATTATATATACATTATCCTTCAACTAGATATCCACCCATCCATCCATCTCTATCTCTCTGTGTGTATCTCTCCATCTCTATCTCTATCTATCTCTATCTCTGTCTCTGTCTCTGTCTCCCCCTCCCCCTCCCCTCCTCTTGTCCCTCTGTTTGTCTCTATATCTCTCTGTCTCTAACTCCCATCTCTGTCTCTGTCTCTCTGTCTCTGACTCTGTGTCTCTGTCTCTCTATCTCTCTCTGTCTATCTCTCTCTGTCTCTCTGTCTGTTTCTATCTATCTCTATCTCTATCTCTACCTCTACCTCTATCTCTATCTCTATCATCTCTCTGATAACAAAGCACAAGGCAAAAGACTTCCTTCCTGGAGTCTGTAGTCTAATTAATTAGAGGAGAAGAGAAAGTCAGTAAACAAAGGCAGTTTTATGGATAAATGCTGAATTCAAGTGATAAAGACTTCTATAAGAACAGAAGAGTAGGAAAATCCCCTTCATAATTGGTGATATGGCCAGATTGGGGAAACTTTAGTAGGAAGAGTCCTAGTTCTTAAGCACAAGGAGAAATTAAACAAGCGGGCTGGGCATGGATAGTGTTCACTGTAGAAGGAAAACCTTGTTCAGAAGAAGGAAACCCTCAGGGGATGGGCCTCCTAAGAGCCCTTACATAGAATCAGAAAAGTGAACCTATTTCTTCAGAAGACCAGGGAACTGGATCCCCAGATGCCTTTAAAAAATTCTACTATCTTGCTACCTTTCTTGAGGGATTCTGATGAGAAGCAGTCACAAGGACAGTCAGAGTTTAATAAAAGTCTCACAGGTGAATTAATGGGGATCCGGTCCATTACGTGAGAACCATTAATTTCAGAACTGTTTGAAATCAGATCCAACCTAGGCCTTCCATTTACTCATTTGCATTGATGGGCACATAATTTCTGTGAGCTTTTTATCTGCAAAATTGGTATAATAATATACAGCTGACAAGAGTTATTCACTTACACATTCTTTCACTCAAGCATGGATTGAAATTAGCCTGGTGTGGTGGTGCACACCTGTAACCCCACTCAGGAGGCTGAGGCAGGAGGATTGCTGTGATTTTGAGGCCAGCCTGAACTACATACTAAGACCTTGTCCCCCCAAAAAACAGAAGAAATAAAAAGAATGTCTAGCATGTGCCAGGAACTGGCCTATGTTCTGGGGATTTAGAAGGTATCTAAATAGATCCCTGTTCTACCCTCACCCACCCCAGCCCTCATAAAAAGGGAAAAAAATGCTCAGATGCTCATATTTTGAGAATTAAATACAATAACATAGGTAAAGCACTTAGTACAACATTGGCATATAACAAATAGGGAATTACTAGTAATAATCATGTCTGTATTTACCAGGGTCATACTGTGAAATTGAATAATATTCTCATTTATACTGAAGCCTTATCTTAATAGAAAAAGAACATCTCATTTAAAACAAATGATTAACCCATAAACACTATTAGAAGTAGTGAATTTGCGATGTGTTTTTCTTTTTGAGGGTTCACTGGCAAAGGTAGTCATAACCAACCTTCCTTATGTCTTCCAAGAGCAGTGATATCTGTAGATCATTATAAGTATCAAATGCACTAATCTCGTAGTTAATTATATGTTATCCTGCGGGGATTTTTTGTTGTTAACTTCTTTTATTGGTACATTTTAGGTATACAACACATTTACATTTCTCATTGGGAACTTGTACCTTTACATGATGCATCTTGGTTCTTATTTTTTCCCCATTCCTAGCCCTCTCTTCACCCCCTCCACCCTTCCCTATTTACAAAGACTTTATTTCCATTTTTTCCATTTCTCATCATTTTTCCTTTCCCTTCTTTCCTTTTCCCTGCCCCTCCCACTACCCCTACCCCTACCCCTTTGGACCTTTTCTTCCTATTTTGCATTATCGATTATTCATTCTAATCATTGGTACATTTTAGGTATTCAATATAATGACATTCATCATTGGAAATTTGCACCTTTACATAATCTCTCTTGGTTCTTATTTTTCACCCTTGCCCAGCCCTCCCATCAACCCCTCCATTCCTCCCTATTTACAAAGATTTTGTTCCTATTTTTCCATTTTCTCATATTAATTCCATTCCCTTCTATCCTTTCCCCTGCCCCTCCTACTTCCTTCCCCTTTGCCCCTTTTCTTCCTATTTCACATTACCTATTATACATTTTAGTCCTTATTTACACTTTCAGTTTCTCACACTAGGGAAACTATTCGGTATTTATACATGTGTGTCCTATTTATTTCACTTAAGAGTATCGCCTCAATGTGCATCCACTTAGCTATACATGTATTTTAAAGAACATAGGTGCCGCTTGACTTTACAGTTGCATTAATACTGTCTTTGAGATTCTCCAGAACTCTGCAGGGTAGCTTTTGGAATGGAGGGAGGGCTGGCCTTCCAGTATTTGAATGTTTTCCTAATCCGACTCGGGCCCTCTTGCCAGGCTACAGTGACCTACCTCACAAGGTGCTCTTTGAAAAATCAATGCAACAAAAGCAATGTAACAAATTAAAAAGAATTGAGAGACTACTGTATTTTTTTCTTTCTTTCTCTTCCTCCCCTCCTTTCCCTCTTTTCTTTTCTCTTTTGGCCAGCTTTTGGAATGAAGTTTTAAAGTACAGAGGTATTGTTAACCAATTTTCTGCATGTTTTATTTAACCAGAGAGAGAGGAATTCAAGATAAAATTTCTGAATAGTTCATGTTTTAGATTTTTAAAAGCTGTTACAGACTTTTCTTGGAGACAGTACCCTAAATGTTTCAGATTTGAATTTGCACTGCTGAATTAAGTCAGAAAATCAATTTTATGTGATGACTCTATAGAAACAATTCACAGGGAAGATTGTTGCAAGTTAATAGAATCAATATCTGTGTATAATAAAAGTATTTTATCTGCAATGTGCAATAGCTGCATTACATGAATTTGCAGATTTCCAGTGTATTTTTATGAGGCTTAACAAAGTTGAATTTTATTGGTCCATTGGTCTTAGTTTGCTAAACTAAGAATTCTTTTCTCCTGCCAAATAAGTTTGTAAATTTGGCATTTGTTTTGAAGTATTTATAATAGATTGTATACAGTGATGTAGACATGTCAATAACTTTATAATGCAAACATTTAAAATATGCTATGTATAAATACATATTAACTCATAGCAGTGGAATGCAAAGAGGAATATTAACCAGTTTCCTTTCTCTATAACCTAGTCTTTTAGTTCCCTCTGGTAAAATTTCTCAAAATTCTTAAATATCTAATGTAAAAAATTAACAGTGCTGATCTGGCTGGATTTTTTAAATACTGTTTCTGACAGTGTGTAACAGTACAGATTTATCCTGAATATTCTTGAATAGAAACCCATATTTACTGTACAAGTCCACCTTTGTGCTGCTGCCCCTATGCAGCCAGTGATCAGTGGGACAGCATTAAATCAGCTGCTGCTCCAGGAGCTGTTGGTGGTCAGACAGCCTTAGGCCCCAGTTTCCAACAGGGTATTGGTTGTTAATGTTTGGAACACGCAGGCCTCTTCCTGTGTCTGAGGGCAGCTGCCTCAGGCAAGGCTTGGGCTGGGGATTGGAGGTGATACTTCAGGCCACTTCATCAGGCAACAGCCATTTTTCTGGCAGAGCAGCTAACCATGGCATTCAGACCCATGTGTTTGAAGGTCTAATTATATTACCTTGAAAATATCATTGAAGTCTCTGGTGTATTATTTCTTCTCCCCAGTGAATAAAGTAATGTATTAAATATTCTCTTATTCACCTTCTTCTTAGTAAAAATGTGTATGCTACCCACAAAGATTTTGCCTCAAAACGATTTGCAAGGCCAAGAGAGCAGTGAATCTTCTGGGATAGCCGTCCCCAACCTTGGGAAATTCGGCTGGGTCATTCTTTGCTGTAAGGGGCTGCCCTGTGTTTTCAGAACATTTAGCAGGATCCCTGCCCTCTGTCCGTTAGATGCAGTGGCACTGCCCAGCTGTGGCAACCAAAAGTGTCTCCAGACATTGCCAAATATATCCTTAGTTGAGAACCACTAGTCTAAGAAAAATGGAATACTTGAGTTCTGTTTTTATTCTTCTAAATATGATTCAGAGCCAGACTAGAAAAAGAATATAGTTTTATTTTCTAACATATTTCTTTTGTGCTATAAGAATTACTTTTGTAATATATTACTCATATTGCATAAAAATTTTCTCCAAAGCTCTGTTGAATACTTCATATATTCTGGCATTATCTAACTTCTTATTCCTATCTGAGGGGAGAATTAGCTACATTCTAATAAAATGTAATCTAATAAAACTTTTATTCTAAAATATTCAGTGAAGATTTTATTCCTTACCACTGGGTAAAGGAAAAAAAACTTTTTTAATTACCTTAAAGAATAGGATTTATTTTGCATATAAGTTTTGCTGTTTCAGAGACAATCATTATTATTTTCAAAAGAATTAAATTTAAAGAATTGAACTTTAGCTGGATGTGATGTTTCACACTTGTAATCCCAGCAACTCAGGAGGCTAAAGCAGGAGAGTCGCAAGTTTAAGTCAAGCCTGAGCAACTTAGCAAGACCTTGTCTTAAAAAATAAGAAAGAACTGCATATGTAGCTTAATGCTCCTTGAATTTAATGTAAAAAAATTGAAACTATAAAAAATGTTACCTTCATTAAGGTGGGAAATTATGTTCTGTCATGCTAGAAAAGCTAATTGTTAAAATAGATTTCAGGTAAAATTCTACTCAAGAAAATATATATTTCTTGACGTGCAATTTTTCATGTAAACAATTAAAAACAATCTTGACATATCTATGGAAGCTTTTCTGACAGAAATACTATCTTGTGACAATTTATTCAATGTTGCCATATGTATTTGCCTGAACAAGTCTATAACTCTTTTTTAGAAGTGTTCTGTTTCAGACTTCATACTGCAGACTTCTCTTTCTAGTGAGGTAGCTTCATTGTTGAATGTCTCACAAGGATCTTATGGGCTAGGAGAACACTTCAGAAAACTTTCTTCATTTCTTCATTCATTTCTTCAGAAAAATCCTGCATCAAATGAATATGCCAAATACTCTCTTATGTGCTCAAAAGGAACAGTGTATTCATTACCTTTCACATACCCACGAGATTCATTTATGGTTTACATTAACTGTGAACTCTGTTATCCTGGGTGTTCTGCTCTATTTATTTCAAATAATAGGACACTTGCAACCTATTAACAGTTGTAAATAGACCTTTCAAGCACATGTGCCATAGAAATTATGAAATACATTTCTTACACAAGTTTCTAGGATTAAATCGTGAAAATATGGAAGTTAGATGACAAGTTTCTTTATTTAATAGTTGATCTGTTATTTAAAAGAATATGCCAGATTTATAGACTGAACTTCAAAATCCCTGTAGAGGATTTCATAAATATTTATCTCTTATATTTTACAAAAAAACATTGATTTGATACTTACTTCATAAAGCATCCTGATCCTAAATGTGAATAGATAAAAACAGATTAAAGGAAAGGAGAGAGGGAAAAAAGAATGCATTATAGATAGATAGATGGATGGATAGATGGATGATTAAATATGTAAGGGAGGATGTCAACTTTCAACTGAGACCTGTGTATTAAATGTTGCTTTCTATTTTATTTTTTAGCCAATGTTTTCAGTTGCACCAAGCTTAGCCACCAATGCATCAGCAGCCTTTAATCCCTACCTGGGACCTGTTTCTCCAAGCCTGGTTCCAGCAGAGATCTTGCCGACTACACCAATGTTGGTTACTGGGAATCCGGGGGTTCCTGTACCTGCAGCTGCTGCAGCTGCTGCACAGAAATTAATGCGGACAGACAGACTTGAGGTAGGAATGATTAGTTGGTTTCCTTTTATATTCCATTCTCATTATCAAAGTGTTCCCATGGCCAAAAATTTGTTTAAAAATTCAAAGCAAAAGATGTGTTTTTGTGTTTGTAGCATTTTACTAGAGTATAGGTATTCTTTATTTATTGAATGTAATATTTATAAAAGCCTCAATATCATTGTAGAATAGTGGATAAAAGCTTGAACCCTAGGCAGGCTGCTTATGACTGTCATGCCTCACTTTCCTCATCTTTAAAATGTTGATAATAATGGCACTTCAAAGAGTTAGAAAAAAGCCTGATGCACAAATCCTTCTTAAATGTTCATTGTTTTTCTTGTTGTTATTGCTGCTGCTATCAAGAATGACAAATGATTTCCAGGTGTGCTGGCACATGCCTGTAATCCCAGCACTCTGGGAAGCAGAGGCAGGACAATGACAAGTTTGAGCCCAACTTGGGCACCTCAGTGACATAGTGAAACTCTGACTCAAACTAATACAAAAAAAAGCGAGGGGGGCTGGAAATAAAGATCAGTATGAAGGCCTGGGGTTCAATCTCCAGTACTGGAAATAAAGTAAAATAAAATAAAAATGTCAGTTCCTAATTACTTCTCCTAATGATAAATAAAATATTCTAAAACTTATGGATGTAAATTTTCTCATAAGCTACACAGTGTTTATGTTGAAATAGCAAGGCATCTTTGTGAAATGGAATCTTAGAAAAGTATTTTTAATAGGAAAGTACTTGATGCTCTAAGTGCTTCAGAGGTGATCAGGTGCATAAATGAATGTGTTTGGCTGTTTCTACCTGAAAAAGAAATTCAACATTTTAAGTCTTATTTTTAGGATTGTGAATTAATGGACTTGGTAAACTATAGATGGAGGGGAAAATAACAACGTTGATTGAAAGTATAGAACTGGCATCGAATTGCCTTTTTACTGTTTCTTGGGTTAGGCAGTACCTGGAACTGAGAAGTCCTGCATGGATTAATTACTGAGAAAGCAGCGAAGTAAGGCTGTTGTAGGAACATAACTGACTAATAATTTGTCATTTTAGTAGGAGCTTGATTAATAAGCACCAATATTTTATTTAACCTTTGCTGCATGCATTAAAAATTATCTCACCTTTCAACATATTTGCAGCTATATAACAGACACATACATCACACATTTAAACCTCAGAACAAATATAGAATATTGTAAATTATTGGATGCTCGGCATTTGAAGCAGTTTTATACCCTTTGACCTTTTATGAAAGAAACTCAGGGAGCTATTAATGCTCTTAATTGAATCAGACAGTTATTGATAAGTGACAATACTGAAAAAATTGGGAGAATAAAAATTGTAAAAAGCTGAGTTATGTGGCTAGAACTCTTCTAAGCTAATCCTTCAGCACTTTTAGGTACTGATTCATCAATTGTATTTTGTGGCGTTTAATTGAAGTGAAGACTTTCGTCTTTGTTTTTCTCTTTTCTTTCTGTTTATAGGTGCCTTGTATATTTTGTCTGTTTTCTTTTGCTATGGCCAGAACAAATGTCTATGGCTGTATCGCCTGTCATATCCCTTTAACCTATTCCACTTATCTAAATTCTTGAGAGCAGTTCAGCTTACAATCTTTTTCTTGTTGACAGAATCTGAGCCAGTGTCACAGTTACAAACTACCAGGACATCACAGTGTGACAGTTTCTGCTTTGTGCTTGTGATTTTAGACAATCTTAATTTGAGCTTATTTCCTCATTTGAAAACTGCACTACATACTGGAGTTTAAAAGGCACATGGCATTGAATGCACACAATTAGTTACTTATCAGTCACAGGTTTGGTTATTTGGAGTTTAACTCTATACTTTATTTTAATGTATTTTTGAATTTTGAATTTCTTCTGAGGAGAGTATTATCTAAGTTAGAATATTGGCAAGTTTTTTACTGCAATTAGTTATACAGTAAAAAAATATAAAATATTTCTGATTATAATGCTTAGAAGGAATGACATATTTATAACACTCATTGTGCTTTTACAAAAAACTTAAATTGAAAAGCAGAAAGTCAAATATCAGTAGTTGTGGTATTAGTTAGGTAAGTTTGGGTTGTGGTTCTCAAAACCTCTGGGCATCTCCAAGTAGAACATTTCAGGGACAATTACATTATTTTCTTGCTTTTAACATGTCACAAGGTATTGAAACATTTATTTTAAAATATAAATATGCATATATTTATATATACACAAATGTACAATTATATTCACATGGCATCAGCTTTATGTCTATCTTTCTATTTATCCATTACTCTCTGTTGACATTTTTAGAAAGACTTTGTAGCAGCCATGTACTTCGTATACTCTAAAATTCAGACTTTGTAGTTTTTTCAAAAAGAGGGACAAATATCTTAAATACCAGTCACTGAATTGTGGCTCATGATACCATTTTCGTGACATTGGAATACCTTTCTGTAGTTTCCACACAGCAGTTTACTTTGCATGATCATATTAAGAAATAATTAAATCTATAGATACTAGAAAAAACTAAGTCCTTAAGTCCTACCCATGCCTCATTACAAAGATTGCTAATTAAGTAAATCACTGACTTATTTCAAGAAGCACATTGATTTTTATAATTCAGAAAGGAACCACAAATGCACTTATTTTCTCACTCAACAATATTTGATATTGAACACCTTTTAAGTAAAAGACATTGTGAGAAATATCTTTGAAACTTTTAAATTGCTGTCAGTCACAAAAAGTTCACATCGGAATAGTTCTAGACTCATAACTATTCTCCAATAATTTGCTAGAGGAATGAATGAATAAATTAATGAGTCAAGTCAAACAATCAACAAGTTATTTAATTAATTAATCACAGAAAGATATCTATCTGTATTTAAAGTGTAGGGTAGTCCCACAAAGGTGAGAAAACATAAAAAAGTTTTAACTTGAGGAAAACTTTGAACATTTTCCTTGGGAACATATTTACCGTTTGAAAATTCTAACTATAAGATACTGTTTTGCTCATAGACCTAGTTTAGTGCTTTTCAGGGTTCAGTAAGATTAGAATCACATAGAGTGATTATCAAAAATGCAAAGCCTCTGGGCCAGGGATTTAGCTCAGTGGCACCTCGCCTGCCTTGCAAGCGCAAGCTCGAGCTCCTGAGTTTGATCCCCAGTACCAAAAAAAAAAAGCAAAGCCTCTTTCCAAAACGGTATTCAATTGGTCTGTACTGGGGCCAAGGAATTTTTTTCCCAAAGATCAGACAAGTGATTTGTATTAGTTAGCTTTCCCATTGTAGGGACAACATACCTAATATCTGCAATTTAAAGGAGAGGTTTATTTGGCTCACAGTTTCAAATTTGCAGAGTACAAGCATCATGGATAAAGAATACAGTGGAGGAAAGCTTCTTCCTTCATGGTGGCCAGAAAATAGAGCATAGAGGAAGAGCACCAGAGACTAAGGGCCTAGGCACTAGATATAGTCCCAAAGTGCATGCTTCACTGACCCACCCCGACACACCCAGAAATACACTTTACTTTCTCAAGCCAAATAAGTTGACAATAATATTAACCATGTCACTGAATTGTGGCTTATAATACCATTTTTGTGATCTTGGAATACCTTACTGTATTCTATAAATTCAAGTAGTCTCTAAAACATTAGCTCTGGAAGATGCTAGCACTAATTTAAACCTCAACTTTTCATCATTTACTTCATATATAGTTACTTACGACTCTGAATTGAAAATTTGCCTCCTCCAATGCATGTAACAGTCTACATATGGCTAAATTTCTGTGACACTATGACAGCACAATGAAATATTTTAGGTAAAAATGATGATTTGTTAAAATAATTTATATCACATAGCCATAATCACCCAAACATCAGTGACTACATATTTCAGATGCTTATGAAGATGTTAGTTTGCTTTTTGGTTAGCTGTATCATTTTTATATCAATAGTCTACATGAGAAAAGCATATTGAATAAAAGTTCCAGGTAATATGAGTAAACTACTTGGTTTCTGATATTTTTAGTTAGAATTCTCTTGTTTTAAAATAAATTATCCTTGTGCTGTGTTATTCTACTGAGCTAAATCATGACACAGGTTTCTAATTCAGTCTACAACATTATTTATTGACACAGACAAGTCTACCTTTTGCATATAGGCAGAAATTAATACAATACCTGTGAATTGCACAAAAAGTGCATTACTATATATTTTCAAGCTGAATCACTATAAAAAGCATGACTAGGTGAGCAGTTTTATGGTTTTAGTGGATTTAGTATGGTTTTATGTAAAAGAATTTCTATTCCAAAAAACTAGGAAAGCAGATGATTTAATAATATAGGAAACACTTATTGATAGGACTATTTATTGTATTTCTGTAGTGTAATGCTACTATTTCTGTAATACTTGAATTTCTCTAGAAAATTAAGAAGAAATCTTGACAGTGTTGGGCACAGAAGTCTAGGTAGTTTACTTTAAAAATCTGTGGTAAGCTTTAGAATGACATGAAAAATATATAATGACAACCCCACTTAAAACATCAAATGTACAGTGTCTCTGTAAATTATCCATCTCTCAGATTAGTTTGAGTTTTGTTTTGGAGATTATAGACTTATAAATGGTTTAATGTAAAGTAATTGCTATTCTTGACTTGCCCACTCATTGTGCTGCTGATCTGTCACTAATTTCTTCATCTAAATTAAAGCAAAAAAAAAATCCCTTAATTTGTGGTTACTTAGAAAGTCTAATAAAAGTAACTCTACAGTTGATCATTTTGGCATATTGATGAGCTTATTTTTAAATTATATCCATTTCCCTGCTCTCTTGTACATACCCTCACTCATAGAAGTGAAGTAGATTTACTAATTATTTTGTTACACATTCCTATATATTTTATTCCTATATATATAATTTGATTTTTTATAGGAGGTCCAATGGCATTCTTATACAATAGACCTAAAATATATATAATATGTATAAAGATATGAATAATAGTATTTGGAGGTATGCTTGTGTTCTCTGGCCTAAATGAAGGGATCAACTTTGTAGAATTCAAAGAAAACTCCAGTTTTATCTCTGTAGGAATCCTATGAGGGAGATGTAGGTATCTTTTTATTTTTTAAGAAACGGAAAATGGATCAAGGTTGTTCTATTATTGGATAACCATCTGAAACTAGAAATCACATCATTAGATTAACTCAAGAATTTAATTGTGTCATAAATTGAATATGATAGTTTCCCCTAATCACAAGAATATTAAAATATGGAGATTTTTATCCTTTTTAAATGGAAAATATATTTTATTTGCATTAGGGTACAAACATTATTAGAAATTTTGTGGGCACTTTAATAAAATCATTGATTATCTTGTACTGCTTTTAGTACTTTTATGTACTATTTAATGTATTAACTTGAGCTTAATAGAAGAAGCCTTAGTGGTTATTGTTGAACAACATATGTGCGTATATCTTTTATTTCCTAATATTGATCATTTTATTTTCAACTGATTATTCAAAATATTAGAATAAACTGAGTCCCTGTACCTTGTTACAATTTAATCACTGTTCCTACTTTTTGATGTTATTTTCCAAAGATGGCTGAGATAATTACACAAATATGGTGAACATAACACATACTAGTTCAAAAAGATCTCTGAAAAAAAGAGGCAAATGATTCCAATTTTGAATTAATTCAAACACTGACATTAATTTCCTTAGAATCCCAATGCCTAACTTGCAGAATTTACTATTAGTTACAAAACCTCTTATATTATTTTGACTATTTTGAAATTTTTTTTCTTGTGTTTAAGAAAATGAATAAGGAACTGTATTGGAAGCAGATTTGTATAATGTGTGATAAGCTATCCATCATCTTATGCAGTATTCATGACATTTTAAAGTTGGTGTTACTGGAGTTTTCATTTAGAAGATTCCAAACTTAGTAAGGGAAACTGGAACCTACACTTTCTTACCTCAGATGTATCTTCTTTCTACTGTATCTGCTGTTTATTTCACAAAAGAAGATTTATTTGGCAGGAGTTCAGATTTCTTTGGGAAGTTGTTATGATTATTTTTCTATGAACTATTTAAAGTGTATGATTATCCTGTATATATTTTTCTGGGTGTAGTGTTTATAACTTAGACCCTAAATGTTCTCTGTGAATATATTCATTGAAATGCAGATTTTTTCCTAAAAGCAACCTCTTACCTATTTTTCATTAAAGGTTATAAACTTACCTGATTTAAAAAACAAATTTTGCCCTAATATTATGAAGTAAAAGACCCAGCATTCTTTTTGACTGAGTCACGTGTTGTGTTTAGCTAAATATAGATGATTGTTTTAAGTTAGGTTTGAAAATCACTTCTTAAACTGTAGAAAGTGTTTTTACATTTTGACCCACTAGTGATATTTTTTGAATATTCATCTTTAGGAAATGCTAAAAAAATGCCTGCATTCAGGAATATATTCTCTGCAATGCAATCTAGGTATACTCTGAGAGGGTTACCTGTATTATACATAGTTTGATGAAATTCAAACAACCATCAGCAGTAGTCATGTTGGATAATGTTTAGCAAACTGAGAAAATGCTTATAAAAAAATTAAGATGTGTTATATAAATGTACCAGTCCAGATGAAGAATGTAATCCTTATGTATTATAAACATGTTCTAATAAAAAATAAAACATTGGGGAAAAAGAAACAAAATTATTAGCAATACTGAAAAAGGTGTTATTCTGAATATTGTTTTGCAAAATGAGAAAATGCTTATGCTGCATTGTTGACCAAAAAAGATCAAGTTAGTAGCTATACTGTAATTGCAACTATCTAAAAATGTGTGTGTGCAGAAGATTGGTTTGTTTGAGAAAGAATATAAATATTGTTAGGATCTATTAGATTTAATTTTATCTATTTAGATACAAAATATTATCTTTAGATATCTTTAGTATATCTTTAGATAATACTTTATATCTAAATAGATAAAACATCTTTAGATTTAATCTATTAGATTTAATTTTATCATTTGTGTTCCATAGTCTGTATGACAAATTTACAGTTTATTCTGATTTGAATTGTGAGATTAAATTTGTTGAAATTTTGTGTCAGTTATAATTTGCTAATATACTACTACAGCTAAAAGATTTCTTTTGGAAATCAGTGTAGTCTATGTTTCCTTTAGTTTCTCAGAAAACAAAAAAGCATACCAAATCATATTTAGCAGTCAAGGGATAGATCCCCTTTTATTGATGGTGCCTATTGAGGGAAATTTTGTCTTTGAAATTCTGGAAAATTTGTTTCACTCAGAGAGTTATTCAATAATCCAGATGCACATCTGGTTCTTGGCAAACATTTTTCTGGTTTGTGGCTATCACCACTCAAAATATCACAACATATTTTCTATTTTTATTTTATTTTTTCAAGGGCTAAAACAGTGAAAAAGTAAAAAATGCTTATCAGTTGACTCTGAAACCTCAGGAAAAAGCTGGTTTTAGGACACACTTTAATTCCTATTTATCAACTATGATTAAATATTTTTAGAATGCTTCCTAAATGTATTCCACAAAAGAGTAAGAATTATGAAATTGTAGTAAGTCAACCCTCAACATACAGAGATCACAGACAGATAGAGTGACTTTAGATCTTCTTTTTGTCAATGTGGCAAAGAGTAAGTTAAATTGTAAAGTACAGTAATAGCTTCTCTGCTGCCAGTTCTTTTCTGAGCAATTTCAGGAAATTAGGGATTGCATTGAGCTAATAGCTGAAGTGACATGTCACAGGTATGTCCAAGTTTCTTATTGGATGTGGCAGTATTGACATAGATTTGCCTAAACAGAAAAATAATGTCTTTGTTTATGCTGTGGTATAGATCTAGCATAAATTCCACTTACATGTACATAAAGTATTTATTCCCCTGTTAATTTAGGTGTGTCGGTCTTCCTGGCCCTGATGAACAGCCTCCTAGATTTGGTTTGGCACTAGTAAAGTGTGCTTTAGAATGCTTCTTCACTGATTCTGTTGTCCAGCCAGAGAGGAGGATAATTGTTCTGGAAAACAGCTTTTGCTTTTAAAATAACTCCTGGTTATGCCTTCTTTTTTTCTGTTAAATAACATAAATATAGTCATAAAAATAGTCTTTTATAACTTCCTAATTTATCTTTGTATCTTAGTTTTTCTCAGAGTGTCTCTGGCACATGGTAGTTATTTAATAAATTTTTAAAGATTAAAGACATTGAATCAGGTGATGAATGAAGTTGACCTCCTGCTGTGCATGTGAAATACAAAGCTTTAGCAAACTTAGTATTTCTAAACACTGCAAGATGTCATTTGTAATGTTCATTTTATGATGCAGCACAGTACAAATTATAAAGTGCCCTTAAGGAACACTTTTCTTAATAATAGGATATAAATATAATGGAGGCAAAATAATGAATTTAAGTGCATTTTATTTATACAAATCTAAGAAAATATTTACTTTTAAAATCATAGCAAGATTACAATTTCTCTTTGTTATTTAACTGCAAAATTGTGGGCCCAGGATTTAGCTCAGTGGCGCTGTGCCTGTCATGAGGCACGAGGCATGAGATCCTGAGTTTGATCCCCAGTACCCCAAAAATAAAACAAAACCAAACAACTACAAAATAAAGTGCTCATTGTCTGCATTTGTTCAGTTTGTGAAAAGATCTTTAAAACATAGAAATATTCCCTTTAAACATGTGTTAAAAGCTTTTGGAAATTTGGAGTGCATGAACTAAAATTGAAAAGGACATTCTGTGTTTTAGGTGGCCCTCTTGTGGTGAGATGGTCAAACTATACCATATGAAGACTTGGAATTGTTCATACTCAGTCAAAATCAAGCAAATGAATGGCAAACAATCTATTTCCACCTTTTCTCTAGGTTCCTAGTAGCGAAATTAACAGACAAAAATCAAGCAGACATCAACACAAACTAATCTTTTTTCCATTGCTTTGTGTAGCTGTTATATGACTGTAATGATAAAAAATAACTCCAGGTGACATTTTAATAAAAAGCTATTAAATTTGATTTTTTAATACTATTCACTTGGAAATAATATTATACTCACACAAAAGTTGCAAAGATAAAAGCAAAAGTTTTTACTTACTTTTCCACTGAACTAAATATTAACATCTTATTTAAATATATAGTATCATCTATAAAACCAGAAACTCAGCATTGTTATACTGCTATTAACCAAGCCATAGACCTTAATCAGAAGTTATCAGCTATCCTATCAACATCCTTCCCTGACTCCAAGATTGTTCAGCATGTGATAGTGTCTTAGTTTTTCATTGTTTTATGACTTAACACTTTGGAAGATTACTCATCATTTTCTTTGTAAAATATCCTTCCATACAATTTGTCTACGATCTCCTTGTGATGAATTTTAAGCAAAAAATATAAATATCATGTGTCCATTTCACTGCCATATTAGTGGATGTAGGATGAGCTCATGTCTTACTACAATAATGTTGACTTTGTTCACTTGGTTAGTGTGCATGCCAGATTTCTTCACTGTAAAGTTACTCTTTTCCATTGGTAATTAATGTGTATCAACATAGTTTTGGATCTGTCTTATAATTAATCACAAATACATTTGCTTTTTCAAGGGCATTTTAATGGAATGCGGTTACAATTTGTATACTAAATTAAGCATTCCTGAAGTTATTTTGTTGCATTGTTTGCAGTGATCTTTTCTCCTTCACCTATGCCTATCAGCATTTTGAATGTTAAGTTACAGTCTTCAGAAAGGTAGTACTTATTCATGTTGACTAAACCCCATGCACTTAATGGCTTCATAGGTATGTCGAGAGTACCAACGTGGCAATTGCAACAGAGGAGAAAATGATTGTCGGTTTGCTCATCCTGCTGACAGCACAATGATTGACACCAATGACAACACAGTCACCGTCTGTATGGATTACATCAAGGGAAGATGCTCTCGGGAAAAGTGCAAATACTTTCATCCGCCTGCACATCTGCAAGCCAAGATCAAGGCTGCTCAATACCAGGTCAACCAAGCTGCAGCAGCCCAGGCTGCAGCCACTGCAGCTGCCATGGTGAGTACAGATGTCAGCTCTCTTCTTGTTAGCAGTCAGAAAAGCAAAGTGAACAACTATATCTGACTACAGGCTCTTCATTTATTAACCTTTTAAAAAATTTTCTTTGCTGGAGATATGTTTGTTCAGGTATCCCAGAAAATACGTAAAGAAGTTACCATTCACAGAAGTGAGGGTAACTCCTCAAATGGTTCAGATTGCTTCTACTCTTGGCCTAACTCTTAACACTCTGTCTTACTCTGGATGTAGGGTTTCTGAAATTTCTGCTTTGTAAAGAACCACCTGTCTCCTTCTTTTCAATTTAACAATACTGCCATTCTTGGTCTTTTTATTTTTTGCGTGCCATCTAATCAGCCATTGTGTTCCTATGGTGTGTTCTTTTGCACATCAAGGCTCTTCTTTACATATATTCTGCTTTTAACCATAACACAATCTGGAACTATTTAGGAGAATTACTTCAACAACATTGTTTTTAGAATTAGCTACAGGATTTTGGATAGTATGCTGTCTAGATTGCCTCAAATAATATTGTGGCATAAACCTAATTATATAACTGCAGAAGCCTGACTATGCCATTATCTAGAAAAAAGAAAGACAGCAGTACTCAAGGAGATAGAATTTGGATCATTTAGAGCAGACACTAAACTACATGTTTAAAGTAAATTTTAATGTAATCTAATAGCTGAGTTGAATGAGTCCATTCTTGTTCTTTGCTTAGCTGTTTTAATGTTGTCCTTTTTTACATAAATATATGAATTAATCTCTAAAATATTCATAAAAAACCACTGTGTGGTATTTCACAGCACAGTGAATCATGAGAGAGGTCTTTTCTGTGTTTGTTTATGGATACTTGAGCAAAAATACAGAAGGCAGACTCTCTCCTTTTCCTTTCACTTTTTTTTTCTGTTAGGGTATCTTGTTTGTAATTAACTACAAAGAGGAGTTATCCTCCCAATAACAACTCAGTAGTGCCTTTATTGTGCATGCTTAGTCTTGTTATTCGTTGTATATGGCATTCCGATGATTTGTTTTTTTATTTGTTTTTTCTCACCTACCCAAAAATGCACTGCTGCCCCCATGATGCACCTCTGCTTGCTGTTTATGTTAATGCGCTTGAACCCCACTGGCCCATTGCCATCATGTGCTCGCTGCCTGCTAATTAAGACTCAGTCGGCTGTCAAATCACTGAAGCGACCCCTCGAGGCAACCTTTGACCTGGTACTATGACCTTTCACCTTTTAGCTTGGCATGTAGCTTTATTGTAGATACAAGTTCTTTTTTTTATCAACTTAAATATATATATTCCTTTTTCTGTTATAAAGTTCTAAAGTACAATGAAAAACTGAGTGTGGTTTCCTGACAAAATTAGTGGAAAGACTAATATACGTACATAGATGGATGTCATACAATGCAAGACTGAAAACCAAGCAGCCCACATTCAGTTTAACTACATTGTAAAAAAAGAAATACTTGGAGGACATTAAAGTGTATTTTTGACTGTATATTTTATGTACTTGTTTGGTTAGCATGGCTTTAGTAATAGAATTATTTACTTTATAGTAATTCTAGTTCAGAATTTAAGAAAAAAAGTTGCATGCTCTGGGACATTTGCATGTGTAGGTAGATCTGGTTGTGGGGAGGAGCAGAATGGTGTAGGTTTTTATGTTACTGGTTTTGGTCACTTTGTACAGTTAACTATTAACATTGCTTATACTTGTCGATCCTCATGGAGCTCGCAGTGCAGCTTTTCTTCTTTCCCCAAATCAGTGGCTTCTCATAGAAAGCCTGAAGCATTATGGGATGTTAAACACCTTAACACGTGATAACACATGCTCTTGTTCAGAGGGGTTTTATTGTGGACAGAAATAATGCTTCCTTTAAGCTTTTATCTTGCTTTTTTATTTTTCCTTTAATTTTTTGTTTATTGGATTTTTTTCCCCTTGGTTAGTTAAGTGCTCTGCTGCTTGCTTGCTCATGCTTCCTAACAATTTTAGCCTTCAACTGATTTTTCTTTTTTCTTTTTTTTTTTTTTTCTTTTTACTGGTATTTGTTTTTTATACTCATTCACTAAACAGGGAATTCCTCAAGCTGTACTTCCCCCATTACCAAAGAGGCCTGCTCTTGAAAAAACCAACGGTGCCACTGCAGTCTTTAACACTGGTATTTTCCAGTACCAACAGGCTCTAGCCAACATGCAGTTACAACAGCATACAGCATTTCTCCCACCAGGTAAGGGGTTGGGTTTATTAATAAAGGAATCTGATGATCAAGGTAGAAGTCTACTGGTAGAGCAGATAAATCACACCCTAGGATTGCTTTAAATCATAGATAAGGGGTAAGGTAAGGTGGTCAACACTGGAAATTTATCTGAAGTATCTCATATGATTTTTCTTTAAAACTAGGAATTTTAGCTTAAAGAAATATAGATTAAATATCAGTGGTGTTTTATGTATTTATTTGTGTTTGTAATTTGGAATTGAAATATAGTTCTCTTTTCCTCTCTTTCTTCAACACTGTTATATGTCTGTCAAGCTATTTTATGATACTTTCTTGCTGTAAGACCCCTTTGCCTTCATGATTCTATAAGAGTTCATTTGACTTGTATGAAATGACCCTTTCAGTTTTGATTAGTTTTCAGCCTCTTTGGTTTCCAAGTGGAAAATAAAAAACTAACTGTATCTTCTAGAGCTCTTAAAATATGCTCTTCTTAATAATAATGATTTACTTGCTTAAAATTATCATTGTTCCTAATTTAATATTGAAATAATGATGTTTACATTTATATTTGAATTTTGCATTTGTGGTTACAATTTATTTTCAACTTGATCACTTATACATATTCTAGAATTATTCACATGGATTTAAAAATTAAAAACATAGACTAACAATTCATTTAGATACCTGGAAATTTACTGCTTTGACATACACTGAATTTCAGAAAAAAATATTAAACTCCTTATAGTCTGTAATTTAGCTAGCCAGACACTCTAATCTCATTTTCATTTTTACCCCTTAGCTTTCATTTTAAAATAGTATGAGTTTAGAGATTGAATAAATTAATTTTATTAGTGAATTAATGATTAGTTGTGCATATCAAGGATCCAGCCCCTTATAAAAACTCGATTGAGTATTTTTACCATGTTAGTTTCATAATACCATGAGAGAATGTGACAATGTACTTTTGATTCATGAACAAAGGAATAAACTCTATTCTAGTTTTTACTGATAGGCACAACTTTTTTTTTTACAGTGCATCTTTGAAAACTGGCCATCTGTATGTATTTAAATATGTAGCAACAATGAATTAACTAGGATATTCTACTAAAATAGTTCATGCTTGTAGTATAAAATGACATTTATACTTGTAAAATAGCATCTGTCAAGTGGTGTTTTATCTGTATTAGAATAAAAATTAACTAATTTTAGTATGTAGTGGATTCATTGCTTTCTGAGGGAAAAATTCTGGAACTCTTTCAATATAGTTTTTCAGAAACTTCCAAAAATTCATCTTTTTCATTTTTATAAGTTGCCGTGTCCCTAGATTTTTACTGTTTCCATGAACAAGCCATCAAGTTTATGTCCTCAGACCACTAGACAGAGTTTAAAGACATTGTAGGTAATTATCATAATCTCTTCGGAGAAATTTTTTAAAATTATTTTTGTCAATCTATTTAATTGAATAAAACTGACAGTTTCCCTATTTAAGATCTAAAAATAAAAACAAACCCATCTTCTGCAAAAATATTAAGGAATTTTGAAATAATTTGTCTTACCAAATGGATTTTACATTAGTTTCTCCAGTAGTCAGATGACCATATTCTTCTCCAAATAAGTATAATCATCAGTTGAATACCATGCATGAACCTTATTTTTGACAGTAGTGTATCTTCTTAAAAGTTTTAAGTCCATAGATGGAAAAAAGAAGCTAAGTAATGGTCAAGGTTGAGAGTAAGTATATTCGTAAAGCAGAATCAATTGTTCCTTTGTTCTTGAAAGTTAAGCATTGCTAATTTAAATAAAATATACTATAATATCTTGAAATATGCTGAAATTCTGAATATAATTTTTTTCTTTTATGACACATTTTACATCAGATATCCTGTTCTTGATACTTATAATTAATATGATATTAAACTATTATAGTAGTAATGTAAAATAATATTTATCTGTCTCCCTCTTTTAAACAGCTAAAGCTGCAGGTTGACTTATTAGTCACATAACCAGAATTAGATATTGCCTTCATACTTCTTCAAAAATATATTTCTTTATTATACATGTGCCTATGTGCACACATAAAAAAATGCCCTCATGACATCAAAAGTTTAAAATAGCCTACCTTTATTTCTGCCAAACAACTTTGTCAGGAAAGCCTGAAGTGCTGGGAATGCCCACCTCAGGGCGCAGGCAGTAGCATAAACAAGTGAAGCAAGAACAAAATTGGGAGTCAGCCTCTGAGCCTGAGAGGTATTGAGAAGCACAGGCTCATGCCCAGGGGAATGGTCGGTGTGCAGACTTAACCTTTTGTTGTCTCAGAGGCATATCTGCTGCCAGATAATTCCTGGTATAGCACAGACCCCTGTCTCTCCATTAACATCACAGTGTATTGAAGCAATGTAACTGTATCTGTGCCTCCTAGGGTGAGCTGGACACAATCTGCCATGGAAGCCTTGCTACACACTGCTGCTCCAGAATATACTGGGCATTAGAGTGTTTATATGTGAAATCCCCCCAATTTTTAAAATGTTGCCACTTTTTAAAAAAACAGCCTTTGAAAACTAAAAAGTAAGTCAGTTCTACCATGGATTCACATGCAATCTTGTGAATACCTGGGAGCAATCAAGTTCATTTTCCAAAATCTAGATTATCCTATGCACCAATAAGATAGAAGAATCATGTAACAAAAACATCCTGACCTTTTAACAATTGGGAAGGTATACTCTGAGGACCTTATTGGGACTAGGTAGAAAATGGAAGTAATTTGTATTTTGCAGCTCACAATTTACAATTCTGTAGTATGTTTTTTCAAAAAGAATGACAGAGATATGTAGGTCTACTTAATTCACATTACAGTGAAGCATAGTTGACTAAATCCTTAGAATAGGTGACTATGCGTACAGGGGGTGGGTTGCTGTCAGAAGATCAGGGTTCTGTGTCAAGCCAGCCAGCAAGCTAAGAAAGATAGCAATGTACAGTAACTTTTAAAGAACAGAATTGGGTTTCTGATGCATCTAATCATCTGACCATTATCCATCCATCCATCCATCCATCTTCCATCATTCTGTCCTTAGCTTCCTCTTTCCTTCCCTTCATCCTTTCCTCTCTTCTGTCCTTCCCTCTTTTCATCTACCCATCTTCTTATTCATTCAGTCAATAAATTTTGATTGCATGTCACACAGTGTATCCATATTTACAGGAGAAATTATAATCTCATAGCTCTAGGGGAAAATCTAGTATTCAGAAATACTTTGTTTATCTAACTCAATTTTTAAAAATATCTAAATGTGAATCTTATACCCAGCATACATACTTTGAGGTGCCAAGCCCCAAAATTTTCTACTGCCATGGGCCTAATTGTTTCACATATTTTGCTCAAAAGTTACTTTTTATTGAGTAGCTGTCCTGTGTCATGCTGTACTGGGTACTTGACATCTTCTTTGCTGTCTTTTTTTTTTTCTTACTACAATGTCAAAAGTTTGGGTTAATATTCTCACTTTTCCTGTGAGTCATTTGGGGTCCACTGAGGTACAGAGATTAGTCAAGTTAAATGGTTTGTATGATTCAGTAGAAATTGAATTTAGGTTGGAGGACTTGGATTAGTCTTTTGATATCTGTAAGCATATTATGTAAGTATCTAAAAAAGATATGATCTCGGTACACATTTAAAATCAGCACCCTGGGAGGCAAGACAGAAGGATCACAAATTCAAGGCCAGCTTGGGCAGTATAGCAACTTAATGGGGCCCTGTCTCAAAAAATAGACTGAGGATGTAGCTCAGTGGGAAGGGCCAAGGTTCAATCCCTAGAACCACAAAAACAAACACACAAATAATGAAAAAAATTGAAAGAATTTGGGAGAATGACACTAACCCTTACTGATCACCTAATGCCATGCCTGAGATTTTATACTTTCCATCTTATTTAAAGGTAAATGTTACATTAAGTTCACATTAAATTTTTCCCCCCATCTTTGGAGTATACTACTTCTTTATTTTTACCACCACTCTTCAGTACTGATTATTTGTACAGAATATACATAATCTAGGGCCTACTTATATTGTAGATATGAATTTCACTACTGTAGAGTATATCAGAAATATCATTTTATTTATGTTTTCCCCCATAAATTTAAATTAATCCCAGTTCTATATTCTAATCTCACTGTCAGAATGAAGTAATTAATTAATAGAAAGGAAATGCTACTTGTTTGGATATCAATTTTGATAATTCAATTCATTGTGAAATTTTAGTCCTAAAAGATAATACATTATTTTTAAAGACCTAAACTAGCTTTATTCCTCTTACAATAAACCTAAGTTGTCTTAAATTATCACATGGAAATTCTAACTTCCAACTAAACCTCTATTATAATGCTTTTTTTCTCTTCTACTTGTTTCTGTTCTTGAAGTAATTTTAACTATGCATATATTTAATTTGCAAATTTCCATCCTGTTGTTTACCCTACTTCTTCACAAATATCAATTAAAATTTTAATTTAAAAAGTCATGTAATTAAAATAACACATTCCACAGAAATACACCATTCAGCTAAGCATTTATCTTTGTAAGCAAAATTGAAAATTGACAAATACATCCACTTAAATTTTGCTTTGTGCTAAAAATTGAAGAAAATATTTAATTTGGCTATTCGTGCATCATTGTTAGTAAATCAAACCATTTAAGTAAAGAAGGATATTTTGGTCATTTCAAAAGTGATTTTTGATTTTGGTAAGTGGGTCCTACAGCATTTTGTCTTCATATTTGTGAGTTATTGCACCCCAGCTAGTATTTTCATTGCTGCCTTATGTTTATTTGCTGCAAATCCCTCTCAGAACTGTGTGCATTGGTTATAATGATAATGAGGAAGATAAGTCAAAATAAAACTCATGTCATAAAAGGTTTAGGGTTTTAGAGTGATGGTATAAGGTTTATTCATTTCCAGCATGTGCAGGCTTCATTATGCATGGAATGAAATACAGTAGGCAAATTGCAGTATAATAATTATAAATTTCAAACCTATAACCTGTTCAATATTTAAACTAACTTTAATATCCTTCAAATATCATGTTATTCTTTTTCATTCCATCTTTTCAACTTTTCTTTTGTAATTTCCCAGTCCTTCTGCCCCTACCATTAGAGGATAAGGGTTTCACAAAACCTAGACCCAGTATTAAATTTTCCTTTCTCTACTGTCTCAAATTAATTTCTTTGTAATTACCGGTTTGTTTCTGTTGTCTTTTATAAGTCTCTTACTCAGCTGTAGTACCAAATTACAGAGATATTCAGTTGTCTTAAATAATGCCTGTCAATATAATATTACTCTTCCTGAAAGGATGCTTCCCTAGATCCATTACTGAGTTTAATCACTGATCATTGTGCCTGCAGTCTAAATTGTGATTACAGACTAATTGCAGCTGTGACAGCATGCAATTAATTAATCAGTTAAGTAATCTATGTTTCAGTTAAGTTTCTCAATGGCAGCTTTGTTTTGTAAGGCCATATCTGACAAGATTCGGTTGGCAGATATTTTCCTAACAAATGTTCATCCCAGAAGCTGCTAGTATTTAAACAGGATGTGCCAAGATTTAGATAGAAATACAAAGTCATTTGATATTTTAAAACTTAAAAAGTCTAAAATAATCTCTTAGAAAAAAACCAGTAGTTCTCCTTATGGGAAAGTGCCCTGAACTTCGTAAAATTAAAATAGATTTTCAATATTTATGTGTCAGAATAGGAGCTATATTTGTAACACTTATTTTTACTTATCATGGTCAAACTGTTTTGAACATTGGTGCTAATACCCTATATGTGACATGTGCATCTTCGTTATGTCCCACTCACAGTTTTTACTGAGTCTAATTAGTAATTTCTTGCATGTGAAATTTTGTAAAACATTTGCTACTGTGAAAAGTCTTGAGGCCAATGAAAACTAGCGTGTTTTCTCAAATACCTATCAAGTAAGCCAATTTGAGACGCCAAAGAAGTTGTATTCTGACTTATAATACTTTCCCTACATTTTGATTTCAAACTGGGACAAAATTTTACTTTCTTTTTATGCATAATTTATTACTCAGTATCTCTCCAATAAAATTCCCGTGTGGATGATCACAACCCACTTCGTGTCTGTATGGTTACTCCTACAAGGAACAGAGAAATAAAACCAAGGAAATTAAAATGAATGTTTTGGTTTCATAACATCATTCAGTGTTGTGCAATGGATTATTTAGTGTTTCAGTAATAAATGATATCCTTAATTATTTAAACGTGTTCTATCTAAAGAAAATATTAATACATTCATGTGTCAAAATCAGAAATAGCAGAGCAGCTAGATGGCTAGTAACCATATTAAAACAAAATAAATTATAATATTATTTTTTAAAGAATTAAACAGATTTAAATCTTTTCCAAAATGCTTTTTCTATAGGCAACAATGAATAGAAACAAAGTGTACCAGCACACAGTTAAACTGGCTTTTATTCTTCACTTGAGACTAGTTCTAATTGATCACTGTGCTATTGTATGATTTGATTGTGCTGACAGTTACATGCCACTGTTCCCATAATAACAATTTTTCTTCTTTGTTCAAATGAATTTCCTAATTACACGTGTGATGGGATGTTTTAATTCTTTTCCCTTTTCAAATCCACCTTCCTGTTGCAATGCATGATGGGCAGGCTCAATATTGTGCATGACACCCGCTACAAGTGTTGGTAGGTGCCAGCTTTGTTTCTTGATTATCTTAAACCTATGGTGCACCTCACAGCCCCTCAAAATCCACTGCTAAGTTTAACTTTTATCTATTGGCCAAATCCATTTTCCTTTTACTAACACCTGTCAATTAAATGCCATTTTCTATTTAATTGACAAGGACTCACACAAATGTTTTCTTTACACACAACAGTTTCCTTTAGTCACCTTTGGTGGATTTTGATTGGACTATGAGTTCTGGTGTGTAAAACAAAAATCTACATTATAAAAGTAATAAACTGTATTTTATAATAGTAAATAGTAAAAATACTTTTTACTCAGACAGATAATTGTATATATCAAGTAAATATCTGTATTTTTATTTAGATTTTGAATGTCTATGAACACTATATAAAATTCTCGTTTTTAACTTAGCAAATTAAGCCTGTTTGTGTCAATTTTCTTGATTTGATGGTAACAAGCTTTTTTCCCCCCTTTTTTTCTCTTTCATCCCCCTTCTCTTCTGTCCTTGGAATGTTGTCCTGCTTTGCGCTGTGATTGCATGTCACTCGCTGGTGATGATGTCCTGTCACATGGCTTATTGCTATGATAAATACCATGCCCAATGATTTCTTCCATGTTGCCATGGTTTCCATATTGCTACACTCTTCTGTATGTTTGCTTATATGATTTTCCCTCCGAAAGTTCCCATGGTGCACGGTGCTACGCCAGCCACTGTGTCCGCAGCAACAACATCTGCCACAAGTGTTCCCTTCGCTGCAACAGCCACAGCCAACCAGGTTTGCTAATTTACAGCTTTGTTTCTTAAAAAACAACTCTAATAGGGCTCAATCCAACAGCCTTTATGCATATAGATTTCCCATTGAACTCAGTGGGAATCACGTGTTTATGAGGGCTGTAGAGGGTACTGTAATGAGCATGGGGTTTCAAAGATACCTCTTGTTGGCCTACACATTCTTTCTATGATGAGCAGCAGAATGCTTTTATGCCATTTGTAAGTGCTCCAAATTTGTTGCGGCTCCATTTCTGAAGCTACTAAAATGATATTTACACAAGCAATTCTCATTTGGTCTCAACCAGTTGTGCAGGTATATTGATGAGTCAAAAATAGAGGTAATCTTAAGATTTTTATTAAAAGTATTTGGTGTATACAGTTCTTTAAATTCTTACCTAAATTCTTTTTTTTTTTTTGATACCGGGGATGGAACTTGGGACCTTGCGCTTGTGAGGCATGCAGTGGCACCACTGAGCTAAATCCCTGGGCCCCTAAATTCGTAATAAAAAAGGAAAATATTTAAATGTATTACATATGCCACAAATGACCACTCTTGTAAATAAGAGTTTGTTATAAAATCATTATTTGGTTTCTTTGATAAGCATGTTGCATATTCAAAATTAAATTCATGTGCAATATTTCTAAGCTTTGATTCTCAGAAAAAAATGAAAAACATAAAAAGAATGCTAAGTGCTCTTATTTCTATAATTACCGTGCATAAAAGTTGGCCATTTATGAAGAAAAAAGAAATAAAGTATTGTAAATAGAGATTCACTGTGCATTCCATACAAGTTTACAGAGTAAGAGTTATGCAGGATACTTTTAAATAAAAGGAACTATTTAAGAAATTTAAAATTTGTGATACACAACAACTATTTAAAGTAAAATTATTATTTACAATTCAAATGTTGACATTCTTTCCACCAGCATTTTCTGATTCTATTTAAAAATATGTTCTAAAAAATACTGATTGAATCCAAGTCTCATTTATATAAAGTAATTTGGGGTTTTAAATATGTAGATATGTTTGTTATGAAAAAAAGTTCAATTGGGTTGGTAGCATATGAAAAGAGGAAACCAAATTTCAGATAACCCACTGATTAAGGTTAAATGAAGTTGAGTGAGTATCAAAAGAACCAATATCACATGTGATTCTACATGTTGCTTCCTGGGAAGAGAAGAACAATTGAGTCCAATCTACATTTGTATTTTTTTACTAATATGTTACTGTACTCTTGATGAACTTTCAAATATTCATATACCCATTAAAAACTTTCAAAAGTATACTGCCAAAATGGATTTATTTGAAAGTTTTAGTCAAACTTTAAACATTTCTTGGCAAAGAATCAGTTTTTCAGAAGCTTGTCAAATTAGCCCTGAATTTATGCTAGCATATCAGACTTATTTACAAGAATGCTAGTTTGTGTGTATGTGGCATGTTAGTAAGTAATCTTTGACGGAAATATCTTCATGGATTCAATGCAATCCATTTATGGTGCCAGTCAGTGATACTGAACTCTCTTGTATGTATCATGTATGACTACAGAATTGCTGGTGTAAGCAGAACTATAACAAAGCAAATTTCAACATGCCTTTGGCCACCTGGGTTGTAGGGGACACTTTACTTTTTGCATTGTGCTGTGACCATTTCATGCATAATCTTGGGTCTTCATACTATTTTACAACCAAAGAAAGGAAAGGAAATGGATATATATATATATATATATATATACACACATATATTATATCTACATATACATACATATGTATATGCCTTTGGTACATTAGCAATGCTGGAAATGCCACAAAATGCAGCCTGCATGCATGCAGAAGTTTTAGCTGGCCCTTCATCTGCATCGATTGGTGTTGAAGGTCCTTGGTATGTTTCGACAGCCCCATCCTTGATGCTTCTACACTGTTGGGTGCAACATCCTGTCCTGCTGCAGCAGGAAAAATGGTATGAGAAGCTTCATTATGCTTGGAGCACATTCCGTGCCATTTGCCAATGCTGTAAATTGTGTAAAAAATGTCAGCTGAGAAATGGAAATTAAATACGGACATATAAATATGCACTCCAGACTATGGATTGTGTTAAGTTAGTCTAGTATGTCTAAATTGAAATAACAATAATGTCTTCATGTATATGATGTCATTCTCCCATCAACCTTGCAGAAATGGGATTAGTACCATTTTATAGAAGAAACGTAATCATAGAGTAATTAGTTGCTTTGCTCAAGTTCACACAACCAGGAAATGAATCACTAGCAACAGAACATGTTCTTTTGGCCTGTGAGGATCTGCATCTATGGGGCTGCTGCTCCTGTGCTAGCAGCCATTAATTTGGGTTTAGAGAAGAATTGAGTTACAAATTTGTAGTTCTTGGTTTTGGGGACTATTGAAATAAGTAACTTCTATATCAGTCTCATTAAATTTTCTCTCAAGTTTTCTGATTATTTTGCCCATTCAAAATACAATAATGTGCCATCTGGATTCAGAAATATATTCTGAAGTAAGTCTATACCCTTATCTAGTTCTTTTGAATTATTCCCTATAATTCTTACCTAGTATTTTTAATTTGGAAAAAAGATGTTCTAATTTGAATGAAAATGGTAGAAATTTGGTTGCCCCAAAATGGACAAGATGTTTCCTACTCTGATTTCTGTATTCTTAATAAGTAACTGAAACCACAGAAGAGTGTGTGTGTGTGTGTGTGTGTATGTGTGTGTATGTGTGTGTGTGTAGGCCAACAAAAAGGGCTTCTTTCAATTACTACTCTGCATGATTTTTTGGTAGTTTTACTTCTCTTACTTCCTAGAAACTGGTAACATTTATAGAATAGTATTTAACACAAATATTTTAAAAAATGACTTGCTATTCTGGCATTTAAATTCATATTAACTGACTGTTATGTTGACCAGATAGGGACTATCACCTCACAGCTGATTCTCACTCTTCTTGAAAATTTTAATATTAAGATGTTTTCATCTCTTGGTTGTTGGCTTGCTTGCATGGATCATTCATTAAATAATTTCTTATTTGCTAGATACCCATAATATCTGCCGAACATCTGACTAGCCACAAGTATGTTACCCAGATGTAGAACTGTCATCGCTAAACAGTAAGTTCACTATGTAATATACAGCTGTATGTCTGTGGTGATTTTCTTTTTTATTTGTTTGTTTTTGTTTTGGTTTTGGTTCCAGGGATCGAACTCGGGTCCTTGAGCTTGCAAGGCAGGCAGCAGGACCACTGTGCTAAATCCCCGGCCCTGTGTGGTGATTTTCTTAAGATAACAACTGTGTAGTATACTTAATTTTGCAAAATTTCAGAGAGAATATTGTAGAGTTCACATTTTTATCTTAGATGGGTTATGCAGAATTATATACACATGTAAATATAGTATCACTTAAAATACAAAATACTGAAGGATAGTAAATTTTGGTTTTTTTAATTTCATAATAGATACAAGTATTAAGAAAAATATGACTTAAAAGTAAAGAGAAGGCACATGTTAAGGGTTGGCAAATGTTTTTAAAGGGCCAAATAGTAGATAATTCTGGCAATGTGGGCCATATAGTTTCTGTGGAATCTGATCAATTCTGCCACTGTAGCATGGAAGCTACCAGACCTAGTATAAAGCAGTGATGGAGAACCTATGGCACAGGTGTTGTTTTTCTTTTAAGACAAAAAAAGTTAATGAGGTTTTTTTCTAAATTAAAACCTCACTATTCAGGTTTAATTGCAGTGTTGGCACTTTTGAGATAAATAAGTGGGCTTTGAGTTGCAGTTTGGGCACTCATCTCTAAAAGGTTCGCCATCACTGGTATAAAGGAATAGATATGGATGTGTTCTAGTAAAACTTTTTTGCAAAACAGAGTAAACTGGATTTGGCCCAGTCAGTAGTGCATCTGACCCCTTGTGATCATCGTTAACTTTATTTTGTCTATTGTTTGGCTAAATCTTAAATAAGAATATGTACAAGTAGACCCTCAAGTTACAACCTGCCTGACATACGAACAACTTGGGTTACCATCCGAATGTTAGTTTTAGCTTATGAACAAAGGCTTATGACCTGAATACCAGCCACTTGTGTTTCCAGATGGTGTCAGATACAGATTTAATTCTGAAAGAGTTCTGAAAAGCACATGACAACATACTTTCCTGTGTGGGGTTAATTGAGAAATCCTGGGCCAGTGTCTCTCTAAGGACACTGAGATCTTCCTGTATATAGGAGAGAGACTTTGAAGGCTGTGTAGAGGAGCCTGAGTGTTCAGTTGACCAACTTGGGTTACAACCATATGAATTGAGTTCATAAGTCACTGTACTCACTCCATCCCATGAATTACCATTAACAGAGTCATTAGATAGCAGTAATTGTGACTTTAACTAATTACACACACACACACACACAAAGAAAGGTATATGTGAATTCACATATCTACATACCAGTTGTACAGTTAGGTACTGTGAAATACTTATCTTGGGGGATCATATAATTCTGAAAACATTGCCTTTGCTCAAAAATGGTGGAAAGCCTCGTCTCACCTGTAGAAACATTGTCTTGAATACTTTAAAAGGCACCTTTTTGTCATTCTAAGAAAATATACTTTATTCAATATGCATACATTCAAGTTACAACATGTGCTCAGAAGCATGATAGGTACTTGTTTTTATAATTAAAAAGAACTACAGCATTTAAAACTGAATCTGGTAAATAAAATGGATGTTCGTTCCATTGTTGCTACCTTTCTTCATTTATTTAGTCATCAACATTACAAATGAGGTTTTGGTGCTACTTTGGGTTAGTTGCCCTTCAAGGAGATAAAGATGTAAATAATCTCAGGATAATAGATTAAATTAAGAAGTCTGGAACAAAGGTGAAGGAGCAACTCTTCCCGACAAAATCAGAAAAGAAAATGTTGATAATGAACATATATATGGAGAATAGAGAAATAAGGACCTTAGAGAAGGGACAGTGTGCCAAGTCAGGATTCATGGTGACAGAGAACCAATTAGAGTCCCTGGTGACTAATCCACAGTGATAGCCAAATACAGAGCCCATTGTTGGACAGAAGGATAGACAGAAACTACAAGCCATTTAAGAAAGAAATTATAGACTAGATTTGAGAAGCACTAGTAAAGACATGCTGAGATCATAAATCAATTGTTGAAATTGATTTTATTTAAATGAGATCTCTCAAAGCAGTTCTGATAAAAGGTTAATAATCATGAACAATAGTACATTGTTTTGAGTTTGTAGATTTAGAAGACATTTGACATGTTAAAAAATCTGTTTCCAGCTTTTACAGTTTTTAGATATATTTAGTATATTTGCAACTATATTCTATTTCTTAGCAGTAATCCAGGTTGAAAAATATGATACCCCATGACCATGAATCCATCAATACATAGTAAAAAGTGGACTTGTTTTTATGGACGTTTAGGGTCTTAATGTTCTGTTTATTTGAAAATGTTTTCATTTGAAGTTGCAGTACTTAAACTGATTTTTAAGTCAGCAAAATGGTGATTTCTCTCATTCTCAAAGTTATATTCTAAAGCATACTTTTAATCATTAAAAATTCCTTGATGAGTCTAAATTTCATGTAAAAAACAAAATTTTTAACTCAGATACATTGTAATATCCAGTAAAGCTTAATTCATCAGGAATTATTCCTTAATTCGTAAGTAAAGATTTTAATTTTTCTTAACATTAAAGGAAAAACCATCTATAAGCTATGAATTTTCTAAAAAAACTCACTTAAAATATCATATTTCCATGAATTTTAATTTTGTAAGCCAAATCATTCTGAAAAACCTATTAAACATTACAAAAAAAGTAAAATGAGTGTAAACTCTGCTCCACAAGGATAGTGTTAAAAAAAAGAACTCTGCTAAATTATGCCTCTTGATTATGCAACTATATTTAGCTTAGTAATAGGAAATTTTTGAGAAAAGTCTATAATTTTATTAAATTGCATGTCCTAGCATTCACAAATATCCATTTACCCATTAACAGGCAAATTTACCCATTTGCAAGTGGTGAGTGGTTTTTGTTTTTACTTGAAATGTAATAACATGTGTAAACACACTTTAATTATAAGAAAAAAATTTTCATATTAAATTTGTATTGGAAACTGCATTTAGTAATTCTGGTTTAACACAAATTATGTCTTTTTTCCTTGTAGATCATACTAAAGAGGAAAGGACAGTGTGCTTGGTTAGAATAAAGGACGAGGTCATTAGCCATATTGTATATACCTTCAAGCAACACACACAAAAATCCCTCAGCCACAAGGCATCCACATATTGCATGTTAAGCAGAAGAAAAGACAACATGGAAATCCACTGCACACTGTTGCCTACACACTTTGTACATTTAATTGATATTTGTGCTGAGGTGATATTCCTGTCTAAAAGAACAACATTGTCTTTCTTTTCTAGCACAGAGTTATGCATTAAAATATGCATACCTAATTAGTTTCCTATATATTCATGCCATCCTGAAAAGACAGACAATGGTGTAACCATGATTCTATTATGTATTGGTACGTCTGTAGACCAAGATATAATTTTTTAAAAATAAGTTTATTTCTTTCAAGGTTTACAAATAACAAAGGTGCACCTTGTATTTAAAATTGCCATTATAGATGAGAGCGTGCATGCACAGTCATTTTTGTTTAAGAGTAATATTTTTAATGTAATAGATTGTAAGACGTGGTGAGGGAGGGATCTGACAGAGATGAATGTGCCAAGCAAAACCACAACTGTATATTTTAAAGCACATCATGGCTTTAAGTACCATGTTGTCAAGGATTCTCATGAAGTGCCATAGACTGTACATCAATTAGAGTATTATTTCTTCAGTGTTACTGTTTTCAGAGCCACATTCTGTTGCTTATTTGCTAGTACTAATCAAAGGGCACCATTCTTTTTTTCTTTTTTTGGAAACCAAAGCTGTCTCAGAAATGGCCAATTTAACTACAGTAACAATAGACAGCACAACACAAACTCTCAGTACAGATAAACTCACATACTGGAGATATATATATAATAGATAAATATATAAAATTATTTTAATGCGTTGTAGTGTAATATTTATGCATACTATACTGTATAACATGTTATTCAAAAGGGATATGCCATTTCTGAGACACGATAACAAAAAATGTTTGAGGAAATTATTTTGCTTCTATTTATAGCCTCTGTCAAAAGTCAAAAGACTATAAATGCTTTGCAAAAAAATGGTTTCACGTTTGCTTAAATGCTTCATCTAAGTCACATTCAGAATAGTGACTCTAAAGAAGAAAGCAGCACTATCATCGATGCATGATAAACCAAAATATGAAAATGGCAAATGTTTAATTAACCTAGTAATTGGATGGGTAAAGTACATGGGTGAATTTTCTATGTAATTTTTTGTTTTATTCTGTTCAGATTAACTGCTTATAGCCTTAGAAAGCCTTTTACAAAATTAAAAAAAAATAGATGTACATTCAGTTTTTAAGAATGGATTCATCCAAAGGAATTCCTTTTTTTTTTTATTGTGGTTTGGATGTTGCAGCTAGTAAAGGATATTTTTGCTCTGTTCAGCAGTTCTAAAAACTGCTGAAGTACGGGCCAGGTCACTGGTAGTTATAGTATGGAATGGGAGAAGTGAAAGTTCAGTTATAGAACTTTCCATACTTCCAAGTTTACTGCAAGTTTTTATGCTTGAGAGAGATGCTTTCTAATATAAGACTGATGTGTTGATTTTACTGATTGTACTGTACATCTATTAAAGCCTTAGATTATTACATTACGGGTTGGAACCCATACCAATGTAATTTCAATCGTGTTAAGAGAGTAATGGTGACTTCACATGTTATTGTAGTTAGTTACATTATAGAATATTACTTATTTTTCTTGTTAAAATGTAGTTTTTCATTTCCTACATTTATTAGATTTTCATTTTCTATTAACAAATACCATTTCAGTTTATAGACTATTGTTTTATTAGATTTTACTGATGAATTTTTCAAAATACAAAAAAATTAAAGTAGTTTTTCCTTCATAACATACTCAGTTTGAATTTCATGTAGTGTCATATGGATATTTGTATTATTGTTAACTAAATGATTTATATTTTACTGATTTAATATTATAGTGTAAGAATGTCAGTCATTGTTAGTTCTTGTCTAGTTTTCATTAAAAGAACAAAGATCTTTTATATGAATATCTTATAAATATATAATCATTGCTAAGTAAGAAGTTAAGTTGTTGCTATTGCAACAATCCTGGCAGACAATTGAGTAATATTTTGATGATTTATTTTGTTTGTAATTAGTTATTATAAGAAGATCTAGATCCTAGATATTAGAATAAAATTTATTTTCTACTGTATCCATTTCAAATGTTAAAGTATTGTTTAATATTTTTGAAATCCCTGAATATCAGGCCTTGTTATAAATAAGCTGCATAATCAATAAATAGAACAAGGGACTTTTTGTTGATAATCCAAATACTCAAAGTTTACGTAATGAGAATTATATAGTGTGTGTGCAAACTCTTGAGGGTTGATTAATGCTGCAATTTAGCATGTTGGGACGTCTAGAGAGAAGGTTGACTTTTTGCACTTCTGTATATAGTCAAAAGAGAGAAACCTGTATAATAGTAAGATCTTATTTTGAATAAAAACGTCTATAATTACAAGGAGTTTTGTTAAGGCTAATAAAATGACAGACTGAGCAAAATTGCTTGCAAAAGTGGCACAGAGTTAGCACTCCATACCCCTTCAAACATGTTGCTTTGCTTTTTGTGGACAGCTTGTAGTTTGCCAGGATATTTTCAGCTGGAAAGATATGTCATCCTTCCAAGATCTCATGACTGACAAAAACTCCATTGGGCCAAATCTGCCTGAAGATCATTACCAAAAATAGCAGGTACTTCGACCATTAAGGTGAAATCATGGATCAAATATTCCTTACATTTTTCAAAGCTACTGCATGTTTAAAACTTCAAAAAGAAAAAGAGAGAAAGAACTATACAAGGACATCTATTATTCAAATCAGTTTCTGCCAATTTCAGTGGTTTATTGTTCACAAAAAGAAATCTTCAAAACAAGTATTGACTTTCACAAAATTTAAAGCATAAACAGGCAAACCAAACAGCACACCGTAGCTATAGTTGTTATGTGATTGTTTTTAATTGCTGTAGGGTCCTGTTCTTTCAGCAGGTGAAAAAATAAAACACAGTTCTAATTTCACAGTTTTAATTTTCAATGCAGAAGCACTCAAAAAGCAGGTTGTGATAATGAGCACTTGTTTAATGAATTAGTCCATCCAGCCTCCACTACAGCTGGGGAATAATGTTGCACTTATCAGCAACCCTACCATTTTCATCTGCTGAAAGGACAAATGTGCTTGGTTTTACTATTATGTAATCACAACTTACTTTCCGCTTGTAGTTGCTTAAAATTATGTATTTTGTCTTGGGCTCCAATTTGTTTTATGCTTATTTTATTATTACTGCAGTAGTTGACTTTGCTGTATGGAAAAATAAAGTGAAATTGCCCTAATAAAACTTCTCTTTCTTAAGTATATTTGTGTATCTGAGATTGAATAGTAAAGTATTTTTGTCCATTTCATGTATGCATGCACGTACATCTTTAGGAACAGCTGATAATTTCATTATCTGTTGTTAATAGATTGCAAGGAAGGCCTTTACTTCTGTCTCACTAATTATCTTTTGATACCGAGTATCCAAATCAGATGTATTCCCATCCTATGCCCAGTGTTTTCTGAAAACTCTTGCCCTTTGCTGACACTTAAGTGCTAACTTAAATGTAAAGAAGAAAACTATAACAACAAAAAAAGACATCAATTCTAGATCACTGTCTTTCTTTTAAGAAATGCTATTTCCCTGAGTGATCAAGCTGACTAGCACTGGAAATCAGCCAATCTAAGAAACTGTTTCAGTAATGAAACACATGATGACACTTCCTTCAGAAGGATAAAAGAGTATATGTACACATTCCACTGAGCCAACCCATGACCTAACTCCTAAGTGTGCATATGTGTATGTGTGCATGCACTATAGATTAACTTCCCACAACGAATGCAATCATTATGTACTGAAAACATGTACTAATAAAAATTTAAAATTTTAAAAATATTTTGTTTGAAGTAAGGGCTTGGTATCTTATACAGACTTTTCATGTTACAATATCTACAGATAGCCAATGAAGACCAAAGTTCCATTAGAAAGAAATTTTGTATATTTGATCTTTTAGTTCTGCTTTATGTTGACTTAGCCACTGGGTATTTGGTCAAAGGCTGCAAATTTTCCTTTGAAAGTTGATCCCTTTTTTTCTCCCTGAAAACTTATTGCAAGAATCAGAAGTCCATTATTTATAATTACAGTTCCATGTCTGTTTGAGTTCTATGGGACATTTTTGTTGTTCTCAGCAGATGCAGCTTATTCTAGAAGCTTTTCAAGGAAAAGAAAATGGCTGGCATGGAGATGATTCTTTAAAGCAAAGGGCCATGACTTTTTTTGAGTACATAAAGACATTGACTCTCCAATTAATGATAGTATTTTGGGTATCTTCTAATTGAACAAAGAAACTATAACAAAAAGCCATTTTAACTTTTTAGTACTCTAAATGAAACTTTATTAACATAAGAGCAAATGAATGCATTTTAGAAGTGGTATGTGAGATACTTTTTTCCCCAAACAATACTTAATATTCAGAAGGTGTCACTGCTGCAGAGCCAACTAGGGATCCTATGCTCACGTGATCCTCTCTTAGTAGTTACTTTCTTTCTCACTTACGGGAACAAAATCACTTGCTAGAAATACTACTTTATAATAGACCCTAGGACCGTGATGGCAAACCTTTTAGAGCTGTCACTGATACAGCCCACTGCACCCCGTGTGCCATACATTCACCACCACTGGCCTAGGACATAACTTTTAAATGTTCAAAATTGATTCTGTTGACAACATGAAGAGAACAAAAAAAATGAAATTTAGATGTTTAAAAATGAAAAGATTTGCTCTGAGCTCTCCTGACCTGTGACTATGATAATACTTTATTGAAGTGACTTTAATGTGGCCCCTGTGCCATCCCCGTCCTTATCCCAGGCTCTGGCACTGTCCCTCTTAGGGTGGTCAGCCCCACATCGATGGAAAGGGCTCTGGCAGCCACAGTGGTTGGGGTGGGTGGTAAACCTCGAAATATCCCAGAATGTTGTTGGCCAAGGCCACACAGGGCCACAGCCTCCCCCTTAGAATTTCCCTGTTCTCACAAGACCCCAAGTGCACTGGGCCTCAGGACTGCAATGTTTAGGTGTGTACTAGGGGAACTTTGACCTGGGGCTCATGAACTCTTTCAGGTTCTGCTGCTAAACCTGCTCACCGCATCAAGGTGGCAAGGGGCTCAGGGCAAGGCCCTCTGCTTTTTATCTTCTGCTGCTTCTAAGGAATCTGACTCGATCTCACTATCTAAGACTTCCAAGCCTCTACATTTTTGTCACATACCTTTTTCTTTGTTCATGTTGCTTTTCTTTTACCAATTAAATGTTAGGAAGTGGAAGAACAAGGCCTGTTTCTTTCATTTCTGAAAAATGTAATAGTGGCCAAGTAGAACCCAGAAATATAAAATCTATTACCATTAGCAACCTGTTAGGACTTTTTGGAAATACTTGCTGAATCAAGTGTGCTCAGTTTCTTTTTTTCCCTCCTCATTGAGCTTTGTCATGACAAAAGTTAGAATAAACTTGAAACTATTCATAGTGGTTGGGAGCACCAGGTTATGTAAATTTTAACTGCCACTCTCAGTCACATTTGCCTCTTGGTGGACACTTGGAATATTGCATATTTGATCTTTGAACTTCAAAGAGCTCAGCAGTGGGTTAAACTGCAGCTTTGGGTTGATGTGTGATCTGCTGCTACGAACACAATTTCACGGGAGGGAAATTCTAATTATTCCAGGTGCTACCTGTGCAATGGTCATCAGTATATCTCTGGGGAAATTTTTTAAAAGCAGCCACTCCTCTATGGGAAGGTCTCACATTTATGTGACCTGAGGCTCCAGGGCCAGATTAATTAACTCTGTTCTGGCAAGAAATATGCAGGTTCCATAAAGGGCTGGATGTTGAGTTGTACCCTCAAAATATAACTGAAAGGCAAATTACTTGGATCGGGATAGCTGTGACCAAGACTGCCCTTGCAGATAGGATGTTTTCTCAGGAGAAGGCCGATTATAGTCATAATAGACTTATAAATAAGCAGTCAGAGTGGCTCTCAGAGTCTGGAAATAGGTGAGCTGTCTGCAGAAGTACATACTTGAATTTAAGGTTAGAGCAGTGAAGTCACAACTAAAATATAGGCTCATCTCCAAAGTTCACTTAGAATGACAGAGTACATGCCGCTTGAGGAAATTATATGTAGTGAGAGAGTGGCGAAGCTAAGCAGAAAATCTAGACTTGTGAGATCCCATAATGTAGCATAAGTTCAGGCATCCTAAGATGAACAGAGATGTGGAACCAAAAGCCCACAGCAGAGGTTAAGCAAAAGCAGCCTCAGTAGTTGACACCTAATTGTAAAAACCTGGACCCTGCCAAGGGGCTTTAGTAATAGGAAGGGCCTCACATTTCTCCTGCTTTGCTTTGCCTCCAGGTCTTTTCCTGTCAAGTCCAACCAATTTCCAGACATGGGCTTCTATGGTCTCTGAAGATAAATGTAAATACTAGTATCTGGAAGGTGGAGTGATAGGGGCAGAGAGAAGGGCTGATTTCCACAACCTTGTGAATGGGAAGCCAAGCCACACATTTTGGTAGGAAACAGAAACTACACAGGTGTAATTTCCTAAAATGATTATTTTTAAGAAAGGCACTAAGAATTTTTTACAGTCACAGAAAGCAAAGCTCCTAAAGCATTAGAGAGACGTTACAGTGGTTAAGATCAAAGGGTATACAATCAGAGCACCTGATTCATGTCTCAATGCCTTTGCACTTAAACTTTGGGAAGGCCCTTCACTTCTCTGTGAATCTATTTCAACTTTAATAAAACAGGAAGAGAAATACCTATCTTGTAGTGTTGTGATTTTCAGAGCTTGCTGCAGATTGGAATTATTTCAGTGATCTTTGAAAGTATTAATACTTGTCTCTTACTTCCAGCCATTCTGATTTAACCCCCATGGAGGAAACTTCTTGGTTAATACATATTGAAGTATTTAAAATGTGTCTGGCATATAACTAGTAATTAATAATGTTTACTATGATGACTATTGTATTTTGCCCATTTTACCAATCACCTCCTTTAATCTTTAACTTCTTATCCTAACTCTGGCATCATACATCCCTTTGAAAGCAGGTGGGTGCACACTATCTCTATCCATTTGTGCTCTCTGTACTTCTATCTTTTCTGTTCAGTAGTTCTGAAACTTTATCTTCCTGTAATTTACCACCATACCCACAACAGGTCTTGCTCATTGCTTCCTTTCTGGTGAGTATTTTAAAAATAGAATCCAGCACATTTTTATTCATTTTGAAAAATTTTATTTCTTCATATGCAAGGTTCCTGTTCTGGGTTGATATGGCCACAGACCCTACCTAACCCATGTCAAGTTGAAATTAACCATTTAAACAGATCTGAACTTAACTGTTCGAATCCCCTTTTACATTTTTATACTGTACTCAAAATGATACAAAGGATGCGTTATCATAAAAATCATGCCATTAAATAATATATTTCTTAAAAATCCCAATAACACCTGAGGGACACTAATATATTTCCATGTTATATTTTATCATAAGCTTGTTTTAGATGTTTAATTAACATTGACTCAGCTCAGCAAACATATACTAAGAATCTAGCAATATACCAGGCTCTGAAATATAGGGATAAATGGTAAGAACCTTAAAATGACTAAAATACGTTATATAAAATATGTAATTTCCTTTGATTACTCACTTTACCTGTTTTTTTTTAATCTACAAGAGTCTGTTACTATACTCTACAGTAAAGAGGCAGATTAAATGAAAATTAGTTTCTCTTCTTCAATAAAATGATGTGACCGCCCTGTTTTATCTTTAAAATGTAACCTGAATATTGAAACAATACATATGGATAGTGTAATACAAATAATTTCACTGCAGCATTTAAAGCTTTTTTTATTTTTAACTGATGCATAAAAACAGAAAAATTATACATATTAATAGGGTGTATTGTGATGTTTTTATTCATGTATGCATTGTATATTTTAAAATCAGAGTAAACATAATTACCTCTTCAAATAGTTATCCTTCCCTTATAGGAAAACATTCAAAATCCTTTTTTCTGGGTTTTTGAAACATATAGTACATTATTATTATTTATAGTTACCCTAGTATGCAGTAGCACATTGGAACTTACTCCTAATTGTAGCATTTTTTTCTAATAGTAAAACAAGAATAACCTATTTTTTGATAATTAGAAAATGAATAAAAGTATTACATTCAGAGTGTTGCATATTTTCGAAACTGATTTACATCAAAATGAATGAAAAATTTAATGATAAGATTCCAGGAAACTTTAATTTTCTGGGTTTTCAAAAGACATTTTAGTAAATGTCCATTGCTTTTTTTTTAATTCCTTCATATTTTATTCTTGTATTTTTCATTTTAAATTGATTTGTGTTATCTCCTACTTCATTTCTTTCACTTAGGTAAGTCAGTTTGTCAAATTTAGACTATTAAATTATAATGTTTTTATAAAACATGAACTTAATTTATCAGTGTTAGTTGAAAAATTACATAAAATATCTTGCTGAATCAGTAAAATGTAAATGTTGTTTTAATGAAGAATACCAAAAGGATATTAATAAAACCCTTCTTAATTTTAATCTTTAGTCTTAATTCTCTAAAGTTTTAACTAGATTCTGTGTGACTAAATCATGCCATTTTCATTTTCTTTAAAGCACGGATTTCTATTTTAAATTCATCAATCAAATCTGTTTACTTAGGTGGTTATCCACACATACTCCCTCCCTCTACTATGTACTCTGAGTCACTAGAATTAGTCTATTTATAAAAATTGTATAAACAGAAGCCAAAAATGTGCATAATACTTTGAAATTTGCTAGCAGATAACAGTAACTATTAATTATAGGGTAAGAACAAGCAGCAATCCAAGAGGTGACATTTGAACACAGACCTGTATGAACTAAAGGAGACCTCACATTATCTTAATGGCCATACACTTTCCTGCTACATTAGCATTAAATGCTGACTCATTCTTCCTGCCAAATATATGGCAATGCATCCAAAAGTATCCTTCTCCCTTCTGACACCATGAGATAACAGTAATTATTTCTCTCTGTTTTCTCACAGTGTATTGCTTTTATTTGTATTCGTTTTGTTCTGTTTTGTATAGTTTTGATGTATATGATTTGGAATTTCTCCAAAGATAGGTATTTGTTTGCCAGTCCTATTCATCTCGGTGTAGTACTCAGTGCCTAAACCATGTTTTGTATTTAATAGGCCTCGGTTGTTTCCTTAAGTTTTTAATTAAATCTCCCTCCTAACTTTGATTGAAAATGCAGATTAGGAACATTGTTCCGTACTCTGCTTTTCAGACTGTGAAAACAGGGCAGCCATGAAGTATCTAGAAATGTTGCCAAACTCACAATACTTTACATTCTTTGAAAAATCTGGGGAAATAAATGTATTTCCCAGCCTACACCCTACTCTGTATCCACTTGACATACCATCAAATAGAACAATTTAGTGTGCTTAATTAAAACTATCCTCTTTTCTTCAGTAGAAAAATGTGATTACCTAATTCATTGTCTATGGAGAAAATATAAGAAAGAATATTTTGATATGTGTTGGAGTGTTGGAAGCATGTATGAACATTTTCTTGTAAGTAATCTGTGGCAAAAGAGAGAACATACCTTTGTAATTTTTCTATAATCTTTAAAATATTTCTAAATCTAAACCCGAGCGTCTGTTGTCTTGCATGCAAATGTTCTTCTCATCTACTGACTGGTTTTTATTTATGTATGTATTTCTTTTCCAAGCAAATCAAGCCTGTGTTAATTAGTATTAATAACAGAGCACATGAAGAATATGAACCATTTACTTGGGAATCGTTATAAGAATTGCAATGGACATTGATTTGTACAGAAAATAGACCTATACCCTGAGTGCTTTTTAACATACTCATTTTGTTTCAATTGGTAAGTTTCTTTTTCTTCCTCCCCATTCACTTTATAATATCACACAGGGCTATAAGCTGTGATTATTATTTTAGGCAGCCTAAGCTCCTAATAGATTCCTTGCTGTGAAAAGGTATATTGAACAATTACTTTATTTAAGGGATTTACGTGAGTCTAGGAAGCCAATCCATTGTTCTATAAACAGTTCATGTCTAATTAGCAACCCTTGAATTGAAGACAAGTTTTTCAATTCTATAACTGATGAGATTTAAATACTTCAAAATACTTTGTAGAAAAATCACTTCAATTTATATTGGTTTATTTTGTTTCCTTCCTTTCATCTCATTCTTCTCTTCCAACCTTCCTCATCCTCTTTCCCTTTATATAGACATTTATAGTCTGTGTCATACATTGTCTAGACATTGAAAACCATAGATGAATTTAAATTAAGTTTCTATGCTTAAAGAACTCAAAGAAGAATGATCAACAAATAGTTGAAAAAAATACAAGCTAATGACTGTCAGTAAAAAATCTATGCAGACTATCAGAGGAAGAAGAGAGAAAGGTCACTGATTCCAAGGAGAAATGGAGAACTGAGAGGCCAGAAGATTGGTCTGTGGTTGTGGAAACACGAAGTCCCCCAACTTCACTCTTTTCCCCTGGATTTCCAGGGTTGTTTTTTTTGTTTTGCAACTTCCTAAAGTATTGTCATGCTGATAAATATAATGAAGAATATTTCTTGTCCAATACCCAAACGTTAAATTGGTTACATCAAAATGTAATAGTCATCCAGAATTTGGTCCTGTATGCACCAATGATATTTTCTTTGCCTTGAATTGATTGGATGGATTGACATAATGTGTATATCTTTCTAAATGTTCTCATTTGCCATTGTCCATCGCATACATGATTAAAATATTTTAAAATATGCATGCAGAAAATTCCCTAAATATTTACCTCATTAGATTTTTTCAGAACTCCAAAAACGACTAATTTATTAATCCTATTTCAAATATGTATAGATAAGGATAGATTAATAAATTAGATCTCCAAAATATTTAAACATCTTTGTGTTTAGTATTAATATTTTCTATATTTTCTCTCAAGTTTTACAATAAGGAATGAATTAATTCTCACTGAAAGATGTTCCTTCAGCCCTAAAATGACTAACATTCCAGACGACCACTTGTTTGCTTCTCTCATTTCCCTGAAGTACAAAAAATCCTGTCCTCTAATGATTGCAAAACACTTGAACAAACCAATCATTTTTTTAAAATTTTAAGAGTTCCTAACGACAGTAAATTAATGAATTATAAGAGCCTAACAATTTCAAATAAAAATAAATATTTATTGGTTACCCTGATCCAAGTATATGTTAGCACTGGGATATGGAGAAGAAATAAATAAAGGAATGTTCCTGTGTTGACAAAGACCACAGCTGTGATGGAGAGGAAAGCATAAGGGCAGCAATGTACAAGTCCTAGAAGTACTGAGGAGGAAGGGTGATTGGAAAGGTCCAGTACTAAAGTGAGCCCCAAGGCCCGCGAATTTAGCTCAGTGGTTCTGCCACCTGCCTCGCAAGCACAAGGTCCTGAGTTCAATCCCCCGTACAAAAATAAATAAATAAATAAATAAATAAGTAAATAAATAAATAAAGTGAGCCCCAGGCAATATGGGAAGTTGTAGAGAAAGTGGCAACCAGGTCAGCCATTGTATTTAAGCAAAGTGGGAAGCTTCTATCAGACAAATGAGGCCACCTTAGCTCAGGCATAGGGGAAATGAGTATAAGACCTGAGTGAAGGCCTTAACACATTTGTTATCATCAACACAGAAAATGTGAGGCTGGGAGGGCCAAATTAAGAAGCTAAGGCAGAGATTGAAGTCATCAGGGAGTCATCTTGAACCTCAGTCAAAAGTTTGCAATTTCAGAGGGAGTTGTATAAAGCTGAAACGTTGTGGTTACCACTGGCAGAGGATTTGTGAAGACGGAACTGGAGGCAGGACAGCCAGCTACTGGTTATGAGACATCAGGATGATTTAGAAACTATATTACTTGGGAATCTCCCAAGAAGTGGATGCCAAGAAAGAATAAAAATTCAAGTCATTTCGTGGAGAGGAGCCGGAGAAAGGGGGAGGAAGTGTCAAAACATCCTATAGCTCTGACATCTGTGAAAGAAGGGGGGAGGAAAAACATAAGGTAAGAAGAATTTCAAACTGCAACACAATTTCAGGAAAGTTCCAGTGAGGCTAGCAGAGAGAACCCAAACCAAAATGCCCAAATAAAGAACTTAGCGTCTTGCTGTTCTGAGTCTGAATTAGTGGGAGTAGCACCTAAGAAGCAAGGCTTTGGTATGCATGCCATAGTGAAGTCAGGCAGGAAGCACTATGACTGTCAGTCAGTTGTGCTCCCAGCACAAATTGTAGATCTGAGAGATACATAAATACCACAGCTATGGGGACAGAAAGAAATGTGTAAGCTATAGAAGAGATGTGTAACTGGCTGCATATAGAGGTGGAAAAGAAAGAGGGAGAACAAAAAGGTAGCAGTGAAGTTTCTGTGTGACTTAATAGACAGCAATAGAAAATGAGAAATTCAGAACTTATTATGTCAATTATAAGGAGAACTTGTAATGTCAATTTAGAAGAAGATACAAACGTCTTTTAACAGGGAAGATTTATGCCAGGAAGTTAGGAGTTAATTTTGAAAGATAACAGTTTATACAGATTTTTTTCCCCTGAAAAATGAAACAACAATTTCCTTAAATATCAGCATTTTTTCTTTTAATAAAAGTTTTAGTAAATGAAAAATGAGTGTAGAAAAGCTGTTTTGCATTAGATTATCCTTTAAATTTATATATAAGCAAACTGAAGGAATTCTATGATTCTTCATTTTGATTACTCCCCAAATACCTAATTAGTATCACACGTCAGACAACAGAAAGGAATCTTTGGAGAATGCGAATAGTAATAGAAAGCATAGCCATTTGTCAAAACATTCTTCTGTGTCTATGAAAATTGAGGCCTCAAAATGATTTAGACTTTTATATTCCAGAGAGCACTTATGATGTTATTTATAAAAAAAGATAAAAATTAGGTAATCTCTCCCATACAGACATCTGTATTGTAGTTTGCTTAAAAATATCACATGCATTTGTTTGGACATGCTAAGGTTTATTTGTATAAGAATTAGTTATTCTGAATCATAAACTTATGGTCATATTTATCACCAAAAATTTGTTTGCCAAAATAATATTCTCAATAAAACAAATGCTAAATGCTTAAGACTGTTCAAGTTCACATTTTCTTTGGATTTAGAGGGCGTTATTTCTCTTTTTTTTGGCAATTTTCTATCATTTTTTTTCCCTGTGCACTTGGTTTTGTTTTGTTTTGTTTAACCAACTGCAGAAACTGTGGGAGTACGAATTTCCAGCAGATGTCAGTGTTGCTGTTTGATGTGATCTGGGAAATCCTCCAAATCTGGGGCCTTAGCCTGGAGAGTAGCAGAGTACTTTGCTGATCTCCAATTCCTATGAAGTGTGGGAAGGCATTCTGAAAATTTTTACCTTTTTGGGGAATGTTTTCTTTGGAAATATATTGTTTTAGGCTGAGAAACAGGGCTTCAGTATTATTCCATCTGAGATTTAATTTGTTCTAGTTATCTACTAATTACCTGCATTTATTCTTCCTTTTGGTCCAAAAAGTATATTCACTATCCATTCATTTCTCTTAATTTCTTTCCAGAACAATGTGTGTGTGCGTGTGCATGTGTGTGTGTGTGTGTGTGTGTGCATGCGTGCATGTGCATGAATGTGTTTGGGGTTAAGGAATTTCAATGTTTATCCCAGAAAAATTACACAATACACTTAGAACTTAACAAGTATCAAAGAATTATTTAGCTACCTTAAAAAGTCTTTGATAAGTCTTCAGCCACAAAAAACAAGTTATAAAGTTAAGTTCTATCAGAAGGTTATGAACAAGGTACTAAATGTACTAAGCATGCACAAAGGAAATATACTAAAAGCATCTAGTTCACCGTGTGGCACATAGCACACAGAATGGTAAATGTTGCTAGTAGCCATTCATTAGTAATAAAGAAGAAGCACCCAACAAAGTTGGCATTAGTGGAGATGTTCAGATTTTTAATGGAAAAAGATTTGAAATCTTATTTTTAATCATTAAGGCAACAATATCTGGTACATGTGTCAAATTTGCTCTAACCCTTAGGACAAAGAATATATCAAAACAGACATCTAAAATATTTGTCTGTACTATATATTATGTTCTATGGTTTGGGTCCATGTTCACATATTTTCAGTGAAGAACTAACTCAGATTCAAGAGAAAGATAGGTCTAAGGAGCACAATGTGAAGAATCGCTTCAACTCATCCCAAGTATTTAAGCAGATAAAATGAAGAGTATCAATGATTTGTCAGTATGAGTCTAGAATTCAAATTTCACTTGAAAAGACTGATCATCTAGCAATCTTTCATTCCCTTTTGTTTTGTGGAGAATAATGGCTTTTTAAAAGATGAGATGAATGAGAATCATATCCTTAGCTCTTCAGTTTATTCACTAGGCAGTCACTCTCCTAGTAACAAGTAAATTATAGGGCTTACAAAAGTTGCACCGACTGTATGGTTCATGTTTATATTTATTTCACTAAAGTATGTGATTCTGAAAATAAGATGACACAAGGGGAAAAACTCTAATTGTAAAAACTGAGTAGATATACTTTGTTTATTTTCCACACAAATAAAACAAAAAGATTGAGTTCAATTACTCACATAAAAAGAGAAACATACCAGTTTCTCAAAGAAAGTTAAATTTTTATGAGACATTTTGTCTCATAACACAGTGTATAGGGGAGAGTAAGTTAGATAACTAAGAATATTCCCAAGGAGCCTTTTACAGTAGTGTTCTGACCTCTTAGTTTGATATATATTTACATAAATAAGGCATCTCAGCAAGTTTTAAGAATTGCTTTGGGTTCTTCTTTGCTTAGCTTCTAATTCTAATTACTTATACCAAGATTAATCTACCTGCTTTGCCTTTCATCTTTTCCCTGCATATTGTCTCCTAGTTCCATGTCCTTGAGATGAGTTAGCACCAATGTGCCTTTCATTTCTCCCACTTGTGAACTGGAGACTAGTATTAGTGATTTTTGTGATTAGTATATTACTTCTATAATTTCCTAATAGGAGCTCATCTTACTTTTTTCTTTATTAGACTCAGGACATTAATGTAACTAATAAGTTTTATTGAATCTGGAAGGATTAAATCAAGTCAAGGTGATGAGAAGTACTGATATTCAGCTCTATGTCCCTTGGCTTAAAATTGGAAATATTTATTAATTATTAATCAACATATGTAACTTGTTTTGTAGATAAAATCATTCAGGTAGAATAGGAAATAACAGGAGTTAAATTATTAAGAACTTCAGTTCCAAAAATTGTTTTATTTCTGTGGTATAGAGTATGGGTTTGACTTTGACTTTGACCTTTCTGCCTTTGGCTCTGGGACATAAGGTCTGTATTAGAATCCTAGGTTTTCTAAGCCTGGCTTCAAACTTCCTGGTATGCCATGGGTGCCAAGATTATCTCTAGTCTTTCCTACAACTGAATTTTCTTTCTATAAAAAACTCACTCCATTTGAAGAAAAGAAAATACAAAACATAAATGCCAAAAACACAAACACAAAGCCCACCTGATTCTAGTCACTCTCAGAAAAGCTGATTGAAATTTAGTGACTAGATGATGGAGCCCTCACTATCTGGTCCACAGTGGCATTCCCCTTCCTCCTCCTCCTCCTCCTCTTCTTCCTCTTCCTCTTCTTCTTCCTCTTCTTCCTCTTCCTCTTCTTCTTCCTCTTCCTCCTCCTCTTCCTCTTCCTCTTCTTTTCTTTTTTTTTAACAGTAATTTAAAGTTTATTCCAGCTATAATTCAGGTTATTCTGATTTTAAGGTAGCATCACATGGCATACTTCTGAGTTCATTCTCTAGATATTCTGTTGTACCTCTGTCTGTCTGTTTTACAGATCCGTGCAATCTCTGCCACTAGGGGGTCATCCGGGTTTGGATCACATAGCAGTGAACAAACGGATAAAAGAACTTTAGAAATAGTTAAAATAGGAGACCACTGTGATCTCAGGATATCGAGACAAATGCTGCCATTACTGTTAATATTTGGATGATAAATTCTTGTTGTAAATGCAACCTTAGCTGGTTTGAAGGGGAGTATGTAGGAAAATGAATTGTCGAAAAGAATACACCACCTTGATGTGGGCTGTCATTAGGTCCCATAATTGTTGCTTGCCAATGAAACATGTCATCCCCAACTGGACCTGCAGAACATTGTGCTGGAGGGTCACGGACCAAATCACTAGGTCCTTATTAATCCACTTCAGCGCCATGGCCAGTGCTGTCTCGGCACTCGGTGTCCGCGTGTGCTCTGGATGGTCCTTGTCTCCCAGCGGCTCAGACATGGCCAGAGGCCGAGGCTCCTCGCCTGGCTTCGCCTCTGCCTCCTCCCTCGTGGCTCCCACCCCTCCCCGGCCGACGGGGGAGTGGTGTTCTTCTTTGATAAGCATATCCTCCACCAGTCCCTGGCAAGCACCATTCCATACCTATCTGCTGCTATAACAGCCTCTCATTCTAGCTGAAAGAACCAACTGTAGACTCACAGTAATTGGTTTTTTCATCCAGCTTCTGGCCTCATTCTTTTGGCATTTCTTAAGTCTTTGTCAATTGTGTACCCCTTTAACGTGCCCAGAAACTACTTCAAAGACCGCCCCACTTACATTTAGCCTAAAGAATGGAAGCAAAACCTAGAGAACAAGTGATGCCCAAATGTTCTCAATTATCTTCCTCCCTTTATGGTAGTTTTATCTGGTCTGGACATAGATGAAAACAGGAAGAACTAGTTCTGATGATTTCTGGTCACTTCCTCGATTACCCTTTGCTAAACCCTAATGAGAGGTTGAATCGTAATGTTAAGGAGTTTCCATAGCAGATTTATTTTCCTTTTCTTATGCATCTTTTTTGGGGGGAAAGGAGAAAGATGGATCATGTCTCCTAGTCCAAAGAATGTCTCAAGTTATTACCCTACATCATTAGTTTCTTATATTTGCCCAGAATTTAATTGTTTCATGAATAATCTCAATCACTTTCACAAATTAAACATCACAGAGGTTTATATCAGAGGGAAAATTTAATTCAACTCTTTTTTGGCATGTACCTTAGGATAAAAGCTTTATAACAAATTTGTGAGTGATCACAAAATACAGTGCATACATAAATTTTAAAAATGCATTACACTAAAAGACATAATCCTCCACAAAGTACTCCCCCTGTCTTCAAACACACTTGTCCCCCCATTCTTGCCACTTTCTTAAGCAGTTCTGGAAGTCCACTTTCATGTATGTCTTTAGTTGTACTGTCGTGGCTAAGTGTTATCAATTGATTCAACACGTTTACCTTTCCTGGTCATTTAACTTTGGAGAACATCTGGCAGTCACATGGTGCCAGATTTAGTGAATAATGTGGATGAGGACATGCCATAATATTCTTACAAGTTTGCCTTTCTTTTGGATGGCATTCAGTGGCAACATTCACCATAGTTTGATCATAACTCATAAAGACACTCAAAAAAGAGGACTTCCAGAACTGCTTTGGAAAATGCAAGATTGATGGGATAAGTGTGTTCAAACTCAGGAGGAGTATTTTGAGGGAGATTAATAGCAATGTGTCTTTTACTGCAATTAAATTTTTTATTTAAACAAACACTGTATTTTTGATCAACCTTTGTATAACATAAACTCTCCATAAGTACACATATAAATATATGTATATTTTCTACAATAAAAACATTCTCAGAGCAAGAATAATAAATATTCTTCCTTTTTTCTGGAGGCAACTTCTTTGCAACGTGTGTATGTGAGCATGGAGGGGGGAGGGGAGAGAGAGACAAATACTGTAAATATAAAAGATATCATTGGAACATTACAGATCAAACAGGTTTAAAATTATCTTGATACCAAGTTGATGTATTGGTTCAAAATATGTAGTTTTGGAAGTGGAGAGAAAATATCCTATAGTTTAGTTAGTGCCAAGTTAAAAATATAATTACGTTTTACTGATACTTGTTGTGTCAGACACCATCATGATAACTATGTATTAGGTGCTATCATGAATTAGGCACTAAGCTCTGCTTATTTCTGAAAATCACTTCATTTAAATAAATTCTCACATATATTGATGTAGGTATTTATATCTTCTCTTAGGAAATAAGTAAGGTGAGGCAAACAGAACATGTGCTTTGCCAAACATCATTAATAATTAAGCAAGAATTCAAATAAGATATTTGATTCTAGAAGTCTAAAGAAAATTTTGGATTCCCAAGGCAAATGTTATTGGTTTTAATTATTGCATTCTGAATATCACAGCTGGGTGCAGTGTGCATGTCTATAATCCTGGGAATAAAGGAGGTTGAAGTAAGGGGATCATAAATTTGAGACCATAAGTTTGGATAACTTAGTGACCCTGTCTCAAAAAAAATTTGATGAAGGTGACTTAGAACTGATTTATTTTACATGAGTTTGGTCACAATTATTTACAGCCACACAATATTTATAGAAATGGTACAGAATGGTATAAACTGTTTTACTCAGTCTCTGTTTCTAATTTGGGTCAAAGGATATCTGAAGATACATCATCTGTGTTGATAATGATTTTTCTTTTTCTAGGGACAGAGTAAGGTAAATACTTAATTATGAAGACACATTGATTCATGAGGACTAATTAATGGAGAAAAAGATAATCACAGATGTATAATATTTTCTTTAGGGTATATAAATGTACATTTGTAACTACCCTTTTTTCTCTAAAATAACCACCTAATATTTTAGCAAATTTGAGTGAGGCAGATCCATCTTAATCTTGAATACTTTTAGTATTGGGTGGCCCTATGGAGTGCCTTCATTATGCAAAATATTATTTCATTTTATGAGAGGCTGACAAGCTTTTTCTAAAACCATACATCTTATATGTGAATAGGAAGGAAACCTTAAGGTTTACATTTGAATTATTCAAATTGCTTCTGATTAACTAAGGCAAAGCTGTAACAGGTGCATTTATTAGATAGACCTCTATAGTAAGAATCTTACCCAGAAGTGGAGTGGGCAAGAACGCAGCACAATATGTGGCTTCCACACCCATCACTCTTCATACAAACTCAGCTCAGACACTATCACAAGTGGGGATCAGAAGCATAATGTTTATGAATAAATTGAACTCATGACTCCAACTTGACATTATCCTTGTAGTAATTTACCTCCCAACCCCACATTTCTAATGAAATGTGAGAAAGTGAATATGAATATATTTCTTAGTGGAACAAAAAAATGATTCTGGGTTTGTTTTGGAGTGTATTTTGAGTGGAATAAAACAGATTAGACTAGAAGAGAAAAATTTGGATACTTTCTTTAAGAACTTTTCTTAATGAGTTTTATAGAAAAGTTAAAATTTTAAGGAAGAAGTCTTTTGTGTTTAGCTTTACTTTCCAAGATGACTATCAGCATTTCTGAACCTCCTGAATCTAAGACAAGTTTATGTGATACTTCTTTATTTAGGGCCAAGGAAGAAAACAAGATCATCAAACCATCCACAGATAGTATTTGTTGGAAAGTATCTATGTATGTGTGTGTGTGTGTGTATGTGTGTGTGTGTGCGCTTACCAAATTATTTATATTTATAATCTCATGTAATCAAAAGCAGACAAATGTGTTAAAATCATTCAAAAAAAACTACTTGCTTTTTAAAGTCCGAATTTATGTAGGCATTTCTGCCTACTAAGAGGTATGGTAAATTCTTATCAATACTAATCCTTCATTATTCTCTTCTGAATTATCAAACTTTTAGAATAGCATACCATAAATGTAAATTTCCGACTAAGGTGACATCTTTTGTTTCAGTCCTTTTTCAATTATGAAAAACTGAATTCTGGACTTTTATCAACTGAAGCACAAAGATACAGACTTGGAAGATGAGATCAGGTGAAAAATACAAGGGAGGGAGCAAGAATTGTGAGGCTGGAGTAATCACAATCACATAAGTCCCTGCAATGCACAGAAATCTTATGGGAATATATGGTATATATAGCATGTGTAGGCAAATACATTCAAATGTGTACTTTGTGTTTATTCGGACATGGTATGGAATAGAGCATGATCACAGTTTTTGATGTTTACTGACAGATATAAGTCTCTCCTCTCTATTTTTTTTGTTTGTTTTGCCCCACGTGTGAACAAGTTTCTAAGAAAGGCTGTCATTCCTGTGGTGCCTACAGGATATTCAAACCACACAGAGCAATTCTCATTGAAGCCCCAGTATCTACCCACTATAACACTTCCAAGCTACTCTCTTTCAAATCACTTTTGAACCTGCGTAGGACCCATCGTATCCTCACTACAATGGCTTGTTATATGACTAGTAAAACTTTTTATAACCTTCTTGCATTACCAACTCCAACATCTGAGCCAAATTGTGAATGTAGGCTCACTTCCTTTTATAGAGGGACCAAAACAAGTTTGTAAGGACATTTTAATATAGATATACATTTAAATTTCAAATTTAGATTAAACTTACTTTGAAGGTGTTTACTTATAACTCTATGCCCAAATGAGATCTCAAAGACTCATGAAAAAGAAAAAAGAGATCCAAGGCATGGAAATACTTAAGTCCAGATCCAAGACACACACTGAGTAAAAAATGAATAGCCAAATAGCTAAAAGGTCATTTGGAAATTATGAAAATTGTGAGAAAAGAAACAATCACTTTTTAAATAACATCCAGTAGATAAGAATTTTTCTTCTTAATGTCAGTGAGGTTTTAAAATTCAAACTAGAGTTACAGAGTATGAAGTAGAATCAAAGAAGTCTGTGGCAGGCATACACGTAGATTAATGTAGATTCTTACACTTTCCTGGATCTGAATAAAATCAAACCAAGATGAAAAAAAGCTGAGTGGGTGAAATCTATACACAAACTTGGTCCTCTTCCAGAAGGAAAGCCCTGTTGTATAAGTAACTAGGTTGTTAAGGGCAAAGTATTAGGATCAGTCATACTAGATGACATTTAATTGCATCTAGTCCATGAAAATAGGCAGGTGGCTTTGTGAAATATGAAGTGAGGAAATGCAGAACAGTTACATCTTTAATAGAAGAAAAAAACATTCCAGTCATTCTTATATCATCAGCATTGATATGGTTTCTTTAAACAAGATGAAATTTCAAAAATCTCTCCAAAATGGCTTTTCTAGAGAAGTATCTGAGGGTTGATGTCCTTAGAATATCAGATTTAAATCGTAGTCTTCCACTTAGGTAAATGTTCCTTCTAAAATATACTAAAACTCAGCCAACTCTTTGAGTTATTATTAACATCTCATTGCTATATAAATGTTCAGCAGCAAAAGAAGAATAAAATTATATTTAGGGAATAATTCTGACAGATTACAGTTGAGGTCTTGTTAAAGGTTATTAAGGGTATGTCTACCAAATGATTTATCCATCACAGTAGGATTAGAAATAGCAAACAAAGTAAGAATGAGCACAGCCATTTCAATTAAGTGAATCCTGGATTGTTAAACCCAAACAGACAATGATTTTAACAGATACTCAACAGAGGCACTGTGAAAGATTTTTAAATAATAAAATTTTTGTGTAATTCAGAAATAGCCTTAATATTTTGAAATTTTTTCTACTTATCCCAAATATTATTTTCACTATCTCAAGTGAAAGAAGGACAGTAGAGACAGATATTCTAGGTCTTTAATCATGGCACCTTTGGGAAATTATACTATTCTTGAAAGCAAAATTTGCAGTAACATTTCTTTTACCAATAGAAAAGTTATAATTATATGGGAATGGCCAATTGACTTATAAACCATCTGCAGAGGCAAAAGAATATATGAAAACTTAGGACTGGAGGATAGAAATGTGCTTCACTGAGTATCTTCTCAAATAAAACTCATGAACCTAGGAGCCTACAAAACAAATTTCTTCCAAAAAAGTCTTTATATATATGATTGTGCTCATAACAGTAGTGAATTAAAAAGTAATAACTCACTATATACATTTACTTTGAAGTGAATATCTGAGAAACAAAAGCAGGACTCTTAGTAGTTGTTTCAAGAGACAAGAGGGTGCTTTGCAGAGAGATAATTAGGCTTGTGAGAGGCAAAATCCAATCTTGTTAGCAATAAGAAGTTCTTTGCTCTCCAATTATTTGAGCCTATTTTGAGAATTCACATGGTGAATGTAGTGAAGGTGCAGAAATTTTGGAGGACATGAAATTGCGCAGAGATTCACAAAGAGTAATTTAGACTTACACTGGAAAGTCTCCAATATATGAACATTTGTTAGAAGTTCTGTAATGGCAAATTTTTTCCATGTTGGCAAATAATAAGTACTTTAGCGAGTATCAGAACAGGTCTGAACAAATCATATGAAGGCATGTGACATACTGCTCATCCATCAAGTCTTAGAAACCAAACACAAAAACAGAAACTATGTATTGAGCACCTATTATGTACCAAGCACTCTGTTGGACCCATTACATACTGTAGTGGTTTATATCTATATGAACCCTCAAAGCCTTATGGGATCATAGGTAGGGTTTGAGGAGGTGATTAGATCATGGGGGCATGATACTTATTGGTGGGTAAGTCCACTGATGAGTTTATAGCTAAATATGATGTTGGGAGTTGAGGCTTGATCATACCAGGAAGGTCACTGGAGGTGCAGCCTGGATGGTCTCTCAGTCTCCCTCCTACTTTGATCTCTCTCTGCTTCCTCTCACTGCTCCATGAGCTCTTTTCCTCTGCCATGCCCCTCTTCAATGAGGGTGGAACCCCGTGATGGGATGAGTGCCCTTTCATGGCAATGATGAAGAGAAATTGGACGATCTCTTTTCCTCATATTAGGATACAGTACAAAAACAGCAGTCTGTAGATGAACAAGACCAACCTGCCCAGGAAATGAAGCAGCACTGTGATCTTGGACTACTCAGGCTTCAGAACCCTGAGGAACAAATTTCTGTTGTTTAAACTACTCTGTCTTTGGTGGATTTGCTAGAACTGAACTGATTGAGCCATGCCATCATGGTAGCCTCTCTGTCTGCACATATACTGACACAGAATGACCAGTTCAGTTTCCCTGATATGTAGTCATTCAAGGACTTGAATAATTCTGCAGCTGTGATTTTGGTTTGCAAGAAAAGTGCACATAACCTATCCTCATACACATCCTCCTGAAAAAATATCACACAAAACAAGCATTGTTTCTTTTTCTTCAACATTGGTAGACCAATGAACCTGGATGGTGACTCAATGTCCTTTGCTACCATATTTCATCAATTCATTTAGTTATGGTGCTAGCCAATAGAGGAACACTTGCCACTTTTTGATCTGTAGCCTCTCCTAAAAGTTCACAGCAAATGTCCTTATCAGCAGGCAGGATCAACTCTCAAATACTAAAGGACTTCCTAGCTTTAGAAATTTGGTGGGTCACTAAGAATGATCCTCTTAGTGAAGACATATTAGATAAAGTGATGATGGGCTTTAATAATTACTTCTGTTATTCATTTTCACATTTTTTCTTTTGAAAAAACCCTTGTCTTTTAAGGGTAGGGTACTTGATCTCCAAGTAGCGACATAGCTTCAAAGGTTTCACAGTTTCACTGGCTAGCAAGTCACCATATATTATACAAAGCTACTGGCATAAGACCTCCAAGTGATAAAGGAGAAATAATATAACTCCCAAACTGTTAGATGTCAGATAAGCCGAGTTCACGTTCCCCAAATTCAAATAATGAATTCTAAGGAACAATGGAGGTTAAGAGTAGGAAATATTTATTGAGAGGGAGAGATTTTAGCTCCTGAGAGGCAGGAGTGGACCTGTGTGTGTTGCCAGAGACCCCACTTCACAGGGGAAGTTTTATAGAGCAAAATCACGAGGTGGGTACAAAATTATGATCAATCAATAGGATTACAAGTATATCCAATTAGGTAATATTGATCCAATGGGCAAGCAGGTCATTTAGCAAGTGTACGGGGAAAGAACAAAAACTTTTATAGGAAGGGATGAGTCAGGGGGGTCTTGGTCACCCACTGGGGTGACTGATGTTTATTTAGACATTCTTGGGCCAGGTGTTACCACTTATCCCTTGGAGATAAACATGCAATACAGGCGAATCACCTGTTGCAATCAACCCATAATTCATGTAGGGATTTAGGTATCTTGTTTTAAGTGCAGCTTTCTTTTTATTGGTAGTCTTTTGCTAGGTCATAAGTAGGTTTTGCCCTTTTTCGTAAAAGCTCTCCAGTGATGTTTGTTTTTTACTCATTTTGGCTAGAGTTAGCTTCTGGACTTACCAAAACTGTGACTGAGATAAGTGTGCAGGGTGCATGCAGGAAAAAGGGGTAGATAGGAGTGGTAAATAAAGCAATTGAAAGTAGTTGACAGGCCACATGTGGACTACAATAAGTGTCAGATTCTGATTTTTTTAAAAAACACAAAACAGGTGCGGATTTAGCTCAGTGGTGCTGCCCCCCCCCCATAAGCACAACATCCTGAGTTTGATCCCTGGTACCAAAAAACCCAAAACAAAGCCCACAAAACTCACAGTCTCACTTAGTGAGTCATTATTTTAAAGCTATATCCTTCTTTGATCTTTCCCGTGTTTATCTACTAGACACACTAGGCTCTGCTTTGCTTATCTGTAAGGTAGTGATCAGTTGGGAATTTATATAGTTCTTTTTTTTTTTGGTACCGGGGATTGAACTCGGGTCCTTGCGCTTGCACAGCAGGCGGCGAAACCATTGAGCTAAACCCCCGGCCCCTATATAATTCTTAATGTGCTGATTATGGTTCTTACTATTTCTGAATTCTCTTACGAGATTTTCCTTTCAAATATTGAGCTGCTCATCTAGGGTAGAGTTCTTTCCTATACATCCCTGAGCTGCTTAGGCTGTATTTCTCTTCTGTATAGGCCTTAAAGAGAATAGTGCTAGGGCATTTTTACCCTATGTAAATACAATTTTTCAAAAGAAAAATATTTTCCTTGGCTGGTGTTTGCATTTGAGTAATTTCTTTTGTCTTTAAACAAAAAATCAAGCAAATCCCACTCTGTCTAAGTATTATAACTTTAGTCTGTGGAAACATTCACGTGCCATTGCTTTCTCAGCATTGCCATAGATCCTACCCACATCAGGGCAGCGTCTCCACTTCTTTCCTGGGAAGCTTCCACAGCTGTTTTTGTCTTTCACTCCTAAGCCAAAATTGAAACTTGAAGTCTAAATCACTTTAAATGGATTATACAGCTAGATCTTGGGAGGCTGCCTCACTAAAAATCAGTAGACTTGCCTTTTGGTTTCATTTAACTTCAGCAAGTTGCTTGACTACCCTGTATCATAGTGTTCTCTTCTAAAATTTAAGGACTTTGATTAATCGCTTCTGTCAATAAAGTTCCATTTTTTTCTATGTTCAAGTCAGTAAACAATAGTTCTGCAAATTATGGGCATAGTAGCTGTCTATGTTCACCTCTTGTGTTCCTTTTCCCAGAAAAGAAGCTGTTGTCAACTGAGATGCTCCCAGCACATGAATTAAGCATTTTATCTGATTGCTCTGTGGCTTTCTACATGCTGTTTTCTATTTCATTGCCAAAATGGTCAATAGGCACATTACTCTCAAGGTGGATTTTTGCAGTGTTCTCTTATTACCCAACCAGAAAGCCTCATTTTTCTTTCCTAAATTTGTTGTCAATTTTCTCTCTTTTTAGGATCACTGCTATCACTTAACTCTAATTTCCAATTCCTTCTCAGGACTTTTATATCAAGTTGCATTTTCCCTAAATAAAAGAAAAACTACCAGTGTCTGTCTTGGTCCAGAGAATTTTTTACTCTGCACAATTTAAAAGACTGATGCTGATCTATATTTTCTCTGCTGAATGACAAAATCAACAAAATAAGAAACATGTCAAGAAAAATTTCAGGTACTAAAGAGATGGAATATAGCAAGGTGAACAAAGTAGGATCTGTCACAAATGGACTCACGAGATACAAATAATAGTATCTATCTGTATTTTCATGTTATATATATGGAAAATTAATCATCTTATTAGGTCCAGCGTGCTTTATTACATCTATTATATTTTCATTTATTTATTTGCTTTCGGATTTGTAAAAAAATTACTACCATACACAGTGAAGCAGGGAACAAAACAAATTCCCATTTCTCTTTGCCACCAAACATCACGGGCAGATGAAAAGCTCTAACTAGAGTTGACAGTCATCATTGGATTTGAGAACTAAGTAAGGTTACAGAACAAGAGTGTAGAAGGAACCAATCAGGGATAAATTTCTTTTTAAAATGACAATATGAGTGATAAGTTTGTAAAGGAAAGATCAGAGAACATCAGATAATTCCTTTTGCCAATTTTTTTTGCTAAACTAACCAACTATATTTAGTTAAATTTATTAAAATCTTATTATATTACAAAAGAACTACCTGCTCAATTTGACAGTTTATGCAAGAGTAAAGTTTGAAATTATCTCTAGTCATATTTAAAATAAGTCGAGGGCTGGGGATTTAGCCCAGTGGTTTCATCTCCTGGTGTGCAAGCGCAAGGACCCAAGTTCGATCCCTGGTACCAAAAAAAAAAAAATTAATTGATTTGGTGTTGTGTTTCCAGGAAATAAATGCCATAATATATTTTCTTCTATTTATTAAATATATAGCCAGAATATGTTAATCTAATTAATATAAAATTGATGAACCAAATAGGTCAAAACTTTTCACTTGAATTTATTTACAAAAGACACTGTGATTAATATGGATAAGTTTTACTCACATATATTGTCTGGATTTATAATGCATTTGTGAAAGGATTAATAATTTTAATTTAGAAATCTTACCACATGTCTCATAAAGCAAATAATACCTTACAAAATAGTTCACTAAATCTTTTTTGAAATTTACTTTCTATTTTCACTTTCTAGAATACTTTTATTTGGGGGACATTAAATTTATGAAAGTGGATGTAAAAATAATATTGTCTATTGTATATAATTTAATAGATATGACTTTTATCATGAATCTTTTAAGTGAATAGGATAGTTTTCTTTGATTTAATATGAAATATGAGAGTGCTAGAATTTTTTAAATGCTACTTATGAACATAAGATGGGAGATAAGCAGAATCCAAGACTTAAATTCCCTTCTCTTCTAACAGTTTTTATAAGTAATGAGGATGAAGAGGAGGAGATAATATTTTAGACATAGCATAAATTGGAAAATTAGGAAAAAAGCAGTTTTTTAAAGTGAAAAGCTCAGACTTTTAAAAAAATAGATCAATGACATATTTATATAAATATGTTTAGTTTGGTCAAATAAATGTATATTTTCTAAATTATCTTTGCTATTACTAACAGTGTATCACATAAAGATTGTTATGTTGATATTGGTTATATTGACCTTAAAGATGACTACATTGTTCAAGCTATGGTGCTGCTAGATATATACATAATTATAAATACTATTTTTTAAATAAAATGCTTAATGGAAATTTATTTTTAAAATATATACACATCACTCTTCTTCCAGTACTTATAGTCAAATGTCTTTTGAACAAGATGGAAATTCTTCCTGGTAAAGATGGCAAAGTAGGAAAAGGCATTTGTCCCTATGCCAGTCAAGATCTTGCTAAAATATATGGAAAAAATGTGAATGAAAATACAACCTTCATAGAAAAAAACTAACTGTGGAGGTTAGAATAGGGGAGAAAGTCATCATGTATGAAAAATTATACTAAATTTTTGCAAAATAGGATGAGGAAGGGAAATAACAGAGAAAACAAACTGGACAAGGAGAAATTTGAATTGTCTTTTGTGCACTGCAAGTTGGTCACCAAATATACCTCCATAAAATAAATTCAAGATATTCCTCAGGAGGGTGCCGTGGTGTACAACTGTACTCTCAGCTACTGTAGAAGATGAAGCGGGTGAATCAGCTGAGCCAAGAATTTCAAGGCCAGCCTGGACAACATAGTGAGAACTCTGTCTCAAAACAACAAACAAACAAACATTTCTCTAAAGAAATTGAGCAGAAAATAAACGAGACTCAGAAAGACAAATATTGCATATAGTAATATCTCAGTTCACCAGTGCTTCTGTACACAAACAATTCAGTTCACAGAATTGGGCAAAATTTTGCTTCTGTTTGTGAACTTTGCATTGGTGACAAATGGAACATGGCCATCTTCCCCAGAATGGTGGAACAAATTAAGTTCACGAACCAAGGTACCACTGTATTTTCCCTAATACTGCATGTGGCATCCAGGTTGAAAAAAGGATTGCATGAAATTCAAAATAGAGGGAGATTGGGCCGGGGATATAGCTCAGTGGTTCTGCCTCCTGCCTTGCAAGCACAAGGTCCCAAGTTCGATCCCCAGTACCACACACACACACACACAAAAAAAAAAAAAAAAAAAAAGGCAAACAAAGTAGAGGGAGGCTAATATACAAGAGAAAGGGAAGTCAGAAGTCAGGAGGGGGCGGGGGGGGAAGGACAAGGGAGGAGAATGAGGTTATTGATATGACCAAATATAGGTTATATGCATGTGTAAAAATGCTGCAATGAAACCCAATTAAAAGTTTTAAAAAAGAAATTGAACTGAAATTTGGAAGAAAATAGATTTCTATGTAGGTCCTGTGTCATTTGGCAAGATTTGATATAGGAATACCAGTTCCATACCAATTTAGCTTTTTGGCCCCTGTCTTTCTCCAAATAGAGTAGCCTAAATTTCCACTTTTAGAAGATCTATGTAAGAAAACACTTTTACATACAGGACCACACTGAAAATTTTAAGGTGTTTGCTCTTTGACAAAATTCTTCTATGTTTATTGGATATTTTTCCCAAGGTAGAGGTTAATTTTTTAGTAATTATTTAGTAATAATTTAGTAATTTTTTAAGAAAGTAAATAACTTCAGCCCTCCTATGAAATGTAATTTTATGAAGTTTAATCAAGCAGCAAATTTTGACTATTTGGATTTTTTGGTATTGTTGGCTATTTTCAAATCTTTATTTCTTATTTGCATATTTGTTCTTTTTCTCATTTTTTGTTGAGCTAAATGTTTACCATTTTTAGTTAAACAATTAACTTCGTTATCACTTCTAGACTCACATTTCCAATTCATTAATTCCTCTATTCTATTATTCCTGTAGTCTTTTCCTTTTATAATTTCTCCAGTTTCTTGATTCTATTTTGATTCTTTCCTTTTGATTTATGTATTAAAAAATAAAACAAACAGTACAACTTTAGACTATGTCCCATTGTAATGGATAACTTTTCTAGGTATTTTAAAACTAAAGGTTTCATTTTGTTCATTACAAGGATTTGAGACTAAAACTGATTGAGTTATTTTTCATTCACTTGATATTTCGTGGTTAAAAGAAATAAATAAAAGCTTTTCTACTATGCTTGATGCTATGTCGTGCAGTGCTTTGTGAAAAATAAACCAAAAAGATAATATATAAAATTATTTTCTTTTCAAATGCCAGCTACTTGTGAAGATGTAGCTGGCACTATTAATTCTCATGACCATCCTATAAAACAAATTAGAACCAGTAATACATTGTACAGTAAAGCATCTGCACAGATGCTAATAATGTGATTTTTTTTTCCTATTTAAATTCACAGATCACCTAATATCTATTCTTTGGTCCACGTGGGTAATTAGAATTCAAAGTACTCAGGTTAGGAATTTATGTTCTAAGGGACTTCTACTCTTTTCTTGAGGAATAAATTCCTTCAAGAGAGAGGCTTACCTAGGGAATGTTGTTCTCACAGATAATATTTGAGTCTTTACTTCTCTACTAGTTAATTCAATTCAATTCAATTCAATTCAATTCTTTGTTCAGAAAGCAAATATTGAAAGCCTCCCCGCGCCCATATATACACTGTGTTTAAACCAGAATTATATTTTAAATATAGGGCCGGGGATTTGGCTCAGTGGTTTCGCCGCCTGCTGTGCAAGTGCAAGGACCTGAGTTCAATCCCTGGTACCAAAAACAAACAAACAAACAAAAATCATTCCTTGTTTTTCAAGAGCTATCTTGAGACATGGAAAATTTATAAGATAATTTAAAATACAGTGGTAGACACCTTTGAGAGAGAGATGTCTGAAACTCAACTGAGGCATAAACAAATGAAAATGCAAATTTTCACTGCAGAACCCATGCTATATCCTGAATATTAGGCTGTCTCGAAATTTCCTCCACCAGATTAATTAGTCCACTGCTCTTAATCTCAGTTTCTTGCAAAGTCTCAGGACATGAACAAAATATGGACAAATTTTCTCCCAGAGAATAACACATGGCCTTGTTTCCAACTGGAACCTCTTGAATCTGGCTTTTACTGTGTGTATTCCTATCAGCATTCAGTTTTTCTGAGTTCCAACCAGACTCCCCATCAAACACTGCTTGCACGCTAGTGCTTCTCTAGGCTGAATCTCCAAACTTTATCAAAATCCTACCAAAAATCAGTTCCAAAAACATCTGAACCACATGGTCAGTTATAGTCATAGCAATGACTCTACCTCTCTGGCACCAATTTTTCTTATTATTCAGCCTTCTTGTTGCTGAGACATCATAACCAACACCCATAACTTAAAAGAGGAGAGCATTAATTTGCTTAGATTTTCAGTCCATGATCAGCTGGGTGCAAGGCAGAGTCCAGAGTCGGCATAGTGAAGCAAAGATGCTTAGCTCATGGTGGTGGGGAAGCAGAGCAAAGGAAACATGCCAAAGCAGAAGGGGTAATGGACTAGACATAGACCTCAAGGTCACACCTCCATGACTCACCCAGACATGCATAAAATTCCTTCTGGTAATCCCTGGAGTGGATCCCAAAGACAATCAAGTCATCTTAACCATCACATTCAATATGTGAATATATCCTAGGAGAGGGAAAGAGTACAAAGGCCCACAAATGTGTGAGAGCCTGATTGTCTTGATAATTACAAGTAATATAGTTCTAGGCTATTTAAGTGCTAGGGCCTTGGTCATGTAGAAAAACCGCAGCACTTCAAGGATTTAAGATTTTGTCTTATTGGTGAAGACCTATTGGCATTTTGAAGTGTATAGTGACATGATTAGATTAGTATATCTGAAAGACTCTCTTGTAGCAGTAAGAATTTACAAAATATTTTACAGTGATATTTTGATTCACCAAGTTAATTTGTTCCATGATTCTGGAAAAGATGGCCATGTTCCTGGTTGTGTGGGAAAGATGGCCACAGTTGTGTTTGTCACTCAATGCAGAGTCCTCAAACAGAAACAAAATTTTGTCAAATGCTTCTATTTGTGAACCAAATTTCTTGCAAACAAAAGCATTTGTGAACTGAGGTACCACTGAAGCTGGAACCAATGACTTATATATCCCATGACTCCATTTTGCTCTGGCTGTTTCTGGGATTACTAAATAATTTTTGTGCCATTATTTTTACTCAGCAAAATTATATCACATAATTTTAATTGTTGTCTACTTTGATAGCTCCATATCAGTTACATGTGCAAGGCACTCTTGTGTGCTCAATGTATGGATTAACTTATTTGATTATTTCCATTTTACAGAGGAGAAAGGACAAAACTGACATTTAGAAGGCTATTCCTATGGCTTGTAGATTAGAATATGTGGAGTCTAACTCAGATCTCTGGTTCCAGAGCTAATACTAATGGAAATTCTGATTCATATGTGTAGGAGTCTAAAAACTGGAGCCAGGTATTCTAGCCTCATCTCTACTACAGTGAAACCTGGTACACGTCAATCAAATTCTATAGTGTTGAGATTTTACTAATGAGGTCAAATTCTGCCAAGTGCACATCGCTGTTTCACTACCCTTGATTTTCTATTGCAGGAATGTGTGTGGATTTACACAGTCGAACTGGCCGATGGCATCAACTGCGTTTTGACCAGCTTCAACGAAGGGTAGATTCTAGCATGATGAAAGCAAAAGCACCTGCCCTCATTGCATTGGCATCATTCAAACTCTCCTGTTACCAGTTGCTCTAATAGTGACCTAAGATTTCATGCAGGGATCTGTTGAACCCAAAACTAGATTCTCAGAAATCCTCTATGTCAGCAGATGTCAGAAACCTAAGCCCATGTGACAACTGCAGTACATGTAACTTTCAGGTTTAATGAATACCTTTGTTTCACTAACCCATTGTTGTACTGGCCTTCATGTGTTAAGAATAATTTGAAATACAAAAATCTACTTTGAATTAGTTAAGAAAATATAAAACAAACTAAGGGCTTCTAACAAAAGCAAAGATGAATATATATATATATGTATGTATATATATGTATATATATTACTTACTTATATATTCATATATTATTAAGACATATGATAATAAATATAGCTTATTGTGTTTATTAAGTATTGAAAAAAGATAAGTAGTGCCAAGAGAGGACAATAACTGTGGTTCTCAGTATCTGGTGAGCTACAATCAAAGGGTGATCTTTGCAGGATGCTGAGAATCAAATGCATCTTTTTATCACTCTAAGTTCCACTCTAAGGTCAACGTTGGCCATGCATCACCTGTTGCTCAGAGGAGGGAGAATTTTGTTTCATGATCCCAGAGAGAGAAACTTCATGGCTCCACAAAAGCCAGGTAAAGTTACAGAATAATGATGGCAAACCTTTTAGAGCTCTCAATGACAACAAACAGCCCACTGTGGCAGACTTGCAATTGGTTTGCCACCACTGTTATAGAAGAAGATAAATGGATGCTAGACAGGAAATTATGATAGATAACTCCTATATAGTCATTGCAATATTTCCTCCATTGTGCTCCAGAGAGTAATTTCACTGGGCTTAATAAATCATATATCAGAATATTATCATATTCAGTTTGGCTATATGCAACTGAGTATTCAAACCACTTTTCTTTAAATAAGAAGTTTTATTTCTCTTTCACATAAAATTGATAGGTGTCCAGGGCTATTTGACAACTGACCTTCTTCAGTGTCATATTCCAGATGGCTTCTAGAAAGTCATTCGTGAAATCTGATTTTCAGGCAGAAGGAAAAAGGGAGAAAGCAAAAGAACGTACTTTCCAGTGGAGCTGACTTCTGATGAACATCCTTCCCAGGAGCTCTCCTTAACACTTGAAATTATAACCCATTATACAGAAAATTGCCAGGAAGCTCCAAGAGGACTGAGTTTTGAATCCAGTCCTTTGCAACTGTACAGAGTCGTTCACAGTATGACTGGGTTTTACTAATGGAAGAGAACATGAACATTCTATCTTACTTAGAAATTATTCTTCTAATCTTCATTGTACAAGATTAATTCCGAGTAGCTATAACAATCTCAGAGTTTTAAACAATGCATGTTTTAGCTATCAATGAAGTCATTATGTCTAAGATATTCCCCCTTCTTGCCAATCATTTGTACTTTTTCTCTTAATGGGCTGCTATTTTCAATCAAGTACAATTGCCCTAAAGTAAAGTTAAAGTCACATTCCACTGATTAGAGTTTTTTTTATAATGATTAATGAGCCACTGAAATTCACACTGTGATTATTTGGAACATGAAAGCATCATTTAGTAATGAACTTTCAAGAGATTATATATTTCCCATTGCCATATTTCTAATCAAGTGCTCATATGCATAATGAGTGCATCCAGAAAAATCTGTCTTTTGCCTTGTTTACAAAAGTCCTCTTAATGGCAAATCATGAGCATATTGAGATGGATTACCTAGTCAAGTCTAAACATGAATATTTCAAGGAATCACAAACCAGTAAAATATCATTGTCCTTAAACCTCTAGTAAAATCATGTGAATTCAGATATATAAGATAATTTAGAATTATTTTAGTTAACCTTCCAATGTTATGAATATAACCACCTGCAGATGATTTTCTGGCATATTTTGGACAATGTCTAGAAATTGAAAACATACCTTTTTGTCAGTCTCTTCCAGATGGCACTAATTGTTAGAACATTTATTCATGGAGCAAAGCCACAAAATTTACCTTTTCCATCATCTTTAACTTTTTCTCTCATGCCATGCTAGATGCGTATGTGTTAGATATTACAAAGTAAACCGCCATCAAAATGGACAGCCATATTAAAACAAAATTTCATTTCGGAATAGGGTAACAAAGGAGTGAAAGGATTGATATAGAGCAAAAAGATGTAACTCCCAGATATCTGAAACGCAAGTTCATGTTCTCTAAAATCGAAGAATGAATTCTAGGAACAACGGAGGTCAGAGTAGAAAAAATTTATTGAGAGAAAGAAAGATTCTGTCCAAGAGAGATGGAAGGAGGACCGGAAAGTAGATTGCCTGCCAGCCCCAAGTTTCAAAGATGTTTTATACAGCAAAGCCATGTGGTGAGGTAGGTACAAAGTGGAACAAAACTATAAGACCCAGTGGAAATTTACAAGGTGGGCATGAGGTGGGACAAAACCATGAATAACCAATAAGATTACGAGTACAGTCACCCAGGTAATATTGATTAAATGGGCATCAAATGAGAAGACAAATCACATACAAGGAATTTTGCATTTAGAATATCAATCACTGCTATCTATCTCTAGGGGAAGTAATACTTCTTTTCCTTTTTATAATGCTAACCAGTGAAGATGCCTCAATTGTTCTCCATGTTAGCTCCTTGCTGTGTTGGCTCCTGGAGGGCTGGTCCCTTGTAACTGCACACAAGATATCTAATTAACTTACCTGTCTACAATAGGATCACCAAAACAACAACAATTTAAATTAGGGAAAGGGGATAAAGGATGATAGACTGAGTAGGGACAGAGAATTCTACTTTAATGGGCAAAATTTGACCAGAGACTGAGAGAAATGGTAGACCATACAGATATTTCTCTACCCAGAGTCCATTGTAGAGAACAAAGAAAATGAAAGGCCCTAAGGATGGGCTGAGTTTGGTGGCTGTGCTCAAGGAATATCAAGAAGACCAGCAAGAGCAGAGTAGTGATGGCAAACTGGTGGGTGGTCAGAATAGAGATAGTGAGAACATCTGGGAAGGGAATGTGAGGTCTTTGGAAGGTTTTGAACAGAGTGACATAATGTTTCTTAGAGAAAAAATAATCATCTGTTTGATGTGTGTGGAAAGGAGCTATAAGACAGGGGAAGCAGAGAAACCGCTGAGGAGGGTGTTAAGTGGGGAAGGTGGCTTACGTCCAGGTAATAATTGGTTTAAGTGGTTTGACTCTCATTATTATTATTATTGTTATTATTATTATTATTATTATTATTATTATTTTGGTACTGGACATCAAACTCGGGACCTTGCACTTATGAGGCAGGTGGCATAACCACTAAGCTAAATCCCCAGCCTAGCTCCCATATTTTGAAGGAAGGGCTTATATGATGCACAAATGGGTTGAATATGCAGAAAAGAACAAAGTATAATGAGCCAGATGGTTTTAACTTGAGCTCTTGAAAGAATGACTGTATCACTTACTAAAGTGAGAAATCTTGGGGGAGGGGAATATTTATGTAGGAGAAAAAAAAATGTTTGGTTTTTATTTTAGCATACCCTTTAATACCCAAATGGGGATTCTGAGTAAGCAGGTAGATGTCTAACCTGGAATTCAGCAGAGTAGCGTTAGTCCATTATCTTTTAACAGATGATTTGTAGAGCATCATCTTTATTGTTTCCTCCTTAGTGCTTTGGGTAGGTTGAACTTCATGGTGACAAGTGTTTTTTGCAGTACAAATTTCAGTATTAATGACATCACAGTCATAATGCCAATAGTACACTAGAAGTTTTTCTTTTTCAAGTTCCAAACTTGTAGCAGATAAGGTTCCAAAACCCCCACTTCAGGATGAAGGCCCTCCTTTACTCAGCTGCTGGGGGTTGGGAAGTGATGAGACCTCAAACCTATATCAGACTTGGGGAACTGTTCTCTGAAATGGGCCACCCTGTATATACCCTGAGTGCACATCACATCCAGTGACTGATCAGTATGGGAAGTGTAAAAAAAGGTTTGCATTTTTGCCTCAATTTGATAATACTCTTTCACAACTGCATCACAGTTCAACTTCTTCCTCTGGTTAATTTTGTCCCTTACTCCTTACAGTTGTTCTTGAGACAACTAGAGGTTCCATTTGACCAGGTTATCCTCCTTCTTGGTATCTTTTAAAAGAATTAAAAGCATCATACCACAGTGATATATGCACACCCATGTTTATGGCACCACAGTTTTTAATAGCTAAATCTTTTTTAAAAATTAATTTTATTTGTACATTTTAGGTGTACAATATGCTGACATTCATTATTGGGAATTTGTACCTTTATGTAATCTATCTTGGTTCTTAATTTTTCCCCATTCCCCTGCTCTCCCTTCAACCCCTCCATCTCTCCCTATTGACAAAGACTTTGTTTCCATTTTTTCATTTTCTCATATTAATTCCATTTCCTTCTTTCCTTTCCCTTACCCTTCCCACTTCCCCTTCCCCTTTGCCCCTTTTCTTATTTCACATTAACTATTATACCTTTTAGTCATTATTTGCACTTTTATTTTCTCACAACCGAGAAACTATTCATATTTACACATCTGTCCTATTTATTTCACTTAAGAGTATCGCCTCAATGTACATTCATTTAGCTATAAATGTCTAATTTCTCATTGTTTATGGGTGGGTAGCACTCCATTTAATAAAAAACAGCCCACATTTTCTTTATCCAGACTCCAGTTGATGAACAAGTGAGATGTTTCTAAGTTTTAGCTATTACATACTATGCTGCTATGAACATGGGTGCACATATATTGCTGTGGTATGATTCTTGTAATTCTTTGGGGAAGATACCCAGCAGGGAAATAGCAGGGTCAAATGGGACTTCCAATCCTAGTTCTCTGAGTATCTCCATACTGATTTCCACAGTGGTTGCACCAGTCTACATTCCCACCAACAGTGGACAAGGGTTCCTCTTTCCCCACAGCCCTGCCACCATTTGTTATTGGTTGATTTCTTGATAGCAGCCATTCTTTCTGGGGTGAGGTGCAATCTCAGTGTTATTTTCATTTGCATCTCCCGAATGACCAGTGATATTCAACATTTTTCATATGTTTATTTGCTAATTCTACTTCTTTGTCTGAGAAATGTCTGTTCATTTCAGATGCCCATTTTTAGATTGGGTCTTTAAATTTGGGAGGTCTGATCTTTTTAAGTTCTTTATAGATTCTAGATAGTAGACCTTTGTCTGAGAAACAGCCTGTGAAAAAATTTTCCCACATTGTGGGTTGTCTCTTCACACTTTTGGTGGTTTCTCTTGCTTTGCAGAAGCTTTTTAATAAGAAGAGATCCCATTTGTTGATTGTGCTTGCTAGCTCACTAGGAACTGAGGTTTTGTTCGTGAAATCTTTTCCTACACCAATGTCTTCAAGAGTTCTACCTAACCTCTCTTCCAGCTGGTTCAGTGTTTCTGTGTTTATATTTAGATGTTTAATCCATTTCAATTTTAGTTTAGTGCATGGTGAGAGATATAAGTCTAGTTTTAATCTTTGGCAAGTTGAAACCCAATTTTTCCAGCACCATTTATTAATGAGGCCATCTTTACTCCAGTGAGGGTGTTTGACTCCTTTCTCAAAGATAAGGTGGCTAAATATGTCTGGAGTTGTTTCTGCATCTTCTATTCTGTTCCACTGGACCTCAGGTCCGTCTCTTTGCCAGTACCATTCTGTTTTTCAACACAGTAGCTTTGTAGTATAGTTTCAAGTTGGGAATTGTGCTACCCCCTACCTTGTCTTTGTTGCCTAGAATAGGTTTTGCTATTCTAGGCCTCTTCTTGTTCCAAATGAATGTTTGGATTGTTTTCTCAAGGTTCGTGGAGTATGCTGCTGGAAATTCCATCAGGATTGCGTTGAATCTATATAGTAGTTTTGGAAGTGTGGCCATTTCCACTATGTTCATTCTTCCTACCCAGGAGAAAGGGAAGTCTCTCCATTTTGTGATACCTTCTTCAATTTCTTTTTTCAGAGAGCTATAGTTTTCAGAGTAGAGGTCTTTGATTTATTTACTTAGGTTGATTCCTAGGTATTTCAATTATTTGGATGTTATTGTAAAAGGAATTATTTGCCCGCTTTCTCTCCCAGTGAGTCTGTTGTTTGTGTATAGGAAAGCTATTGATTTTCGTGTGTTGACTTTGTATCCAGCTACTTTCCTGAATTTGGTTATTAAGTGTAGAAGACTTTTGGTGGAGTTCTTGGGGTCTTCTATATAGCGTATCATGTTGTCTGCAAATAATGACAATTTGACTTCTTCATTTCCTATCTTTATTCCTTTTATTTCTTTCTCTTGTCTAATTGCTATGGCTAATGTTTCCAAAATTATATAGAACAGGAGTGGTGATAGTGGACATCCTCATCTTGTTCCTGATTTTAGTGTGAAGGATTTCAGTTTTTGACCATTTAGTATGATATTGGCTATTTGTTTTTCATAGATGGCTTTTATTAGATTGAGGTAGAGACTGTCTATTCCATTTTTTTGTAGGTTTTTTTTTTCATGAATGCATGATGGATTTTTGTCAAATGCTTTTTCTGCATCTATTGAGATGATTATATGTTTTTTGTCCTTGGCTCTCTTGATATAGTGTATTACATTTATTGATTTGTGTATGTCGAACCATCTCTGCATCTGTGGGATGAATCCCACTTGGTCAGGATATATGATCTTTTGATGATCTTCTGCATTCTATTTGCCAGTATCTTATTAAGGATTTTTATATCTGTGTTTATTAGTGAGATTGGCCTATAGTTCTCCTTTTCGATTGGGTCTTTCTCTGTTTTGGAGATCAAGGTGATGCTTGCTTCCAGGAATGAATTTGGAAGTATTGATTCCCTTTCAATTTCATTGAAGAGTTTAAGCAGTAGTGGCAATAGATCCTCTCTAAATGTCTTACAGAATTCAGCAGTGAAGCCATCAGGGCCCAGGTTTTTCTCAGTTGGTAAGATTTTAAATACATTTTCAACTTCATTGATTGATATTGGGTTGTTTAGAATTTTTAAGTCTTCTTGGTTCAACTTTTGAAATTCGTACATATCTAGGAATCTGCTCATTTCTTCTGTGTTTTCCATCTTATTGGAGTATAGGTTCTTGAAGTAGATATTGGTGATCCTCTGGATTTCTGCTGGGTTAATTGTAATTTCACCCTTTTCATTCCTAATTGCATGGATTTGGGCCTTTTCTTTCCTTTTTTAAAATATATATTTGGCTAAGGGTTTGTCAATTTTATTTATTCCTTCTAAGAACCAGCTCTTTCCTTCATTGATTTTTCGTATCATTCTCTTAGTCTCCATTGCATTGCTTTCTGCTCTGATCTTTATAATTTCCTCCCTTGTATGACCTTTGGGGTTCTCCTGCTCTTCTTTTTCTAGAAGCTTGAGGTTCAGCATCAGGTTGTGTAATTGAGCTCATTTTGTTTTCTTAATATGAGTATTCACTGCTATGAACTTCCCTCATAAGACTGCTTTCATTGCGTCCCATAGATTCTGATATGTTGTATTGTCATTGTCCTTTACTTGTAGGAAGTGTCTGATTTCTTCTTCAATTTCCTCTGTCACCCACTGGTTATTCAGAAGTTGTTCATTTTCCATTTGTTTATGAAATTTTTGCAGTTTCTTTTGCTATTGATCTCCAATTTCATTGCACTATGATGTGGTAATGTACTGGAGATAAATTCAATTCCTTTACACTTACTTAAGCATGTTCTATGAGTGAGTATATGATCTATTTTGGAGAACGACCAGTGTGCAGCTGAAAAGAATGTGTATTCTGATTTTGTGGGGTGGAACACTCTCTAAACACCTGTTAAGTTCATTTGTTCAAGAGTTCGATTGAGTTCTAGTATTTCATTGTTTAATTTTTGTCTAGTTGATCTATCTATTTGTGACAGTGGGGTATTGAGGTCCCCCACTACTATTGTATTAGTGCTTATTTTATTTTTCTTGTCCATTAGTATTCTTTTATATAGTTGTGTGCACCAGTGTTTCGTGCATATATATTGATGATTGTCATCTCTTCCTCTTGGATTGTTCCCTTTACAAGGATGTAGTTTCCTTCTTTATCTCTCTTAATCAGCATTGGTTTGAAATCCACTTGATCTGCAAAGAGGATAGCTACTCCTGCTTTTATTTTTGGGGGGGTTCCTGTTGCATGCAGTATTGTTTTCCACCCTTTAACTTTCAGTCTATGAGTTTCCTTTTCAATTAAGTGTGTTTCTTGTATGCAGCATATTGTTGGATCTTGCTTCTTGACCCATTCTGCCATTCTATTTCTTTTGATTGGTGAATTGAGACCATTAACACTGATGGTTATAACTGATATGTATTGACTTATCCTTGTGATGACTTTTTCTTTTCGTTGGATTCTCCCCCTTTGCATCTAAGTTCTTGCAGTGCCTGATGGATTCATTCTGCTGTGCTTTCTGCTGTTGTGGTCCTCATTGTCTTTTCCTAGGATATTGTTTAAAATATTTTGGAGTGCTGGTTTAGTATTCATGAAGTTCCTAAGGTGCTCTTTGTCATGAAAGTATCTTATTCCTCCATCAGTTTTGAAAGATAATTTTGCAAGGTACATCAATATAGGTTTTCTTTATGGCTTGAAGTACATCACTTCAAGCTCTTCTTGACTAGAGGGTTTGCATTGAGAAGTCTGCTGTGATTCTGATGGGTTTTGAAGGACCCTAGTTAGCAAGACAGACACCATATTGCTGCTTGACCCACCTGCCTGCCCTTTAGATGAACTCAGAGGGAGGAAGCTTAAAACCCTCCTCCCCTTAGACAGTCTCTTTAGAAATAACAATTAATCAACTATTGTTTTACAAATGTTCTAACAGCAGGATGTTCCGCCTCTGTACCTTTTGCTTGCTTTACTAGTTCTATCCCATAGGGGGGCCTAGAAACTGTTGGCCTCAAAGGTGTGTAAAGCATGTTTGTCAACTCCCAGTCGAGGCTCAAGTCCAATGCTCCGCTTGGGTCGGGGCCGGTAATAAACTCCTATGTGGATTTAATATCGGTCTCTGGTTGGTTCTCTTTCACTGGGTGTAACAGGTTTTCCTTTGCATGTGATTTGTTTCTCCTCTCACTGCTCATAGAATTTTGTTATTCGGTTGGGTTTCTGGAATCTTAACTATTATATGCCTATGTGTAGATTTTTTTTTTTTTATCAAAGCTACTTGGAGTCCTATATGCCTCACTTATCTGTATGACAAGTTCCTTTCCCATATTTGGGAAGTTTTCTGCTTATTACTTCTGTGGACAGTTTTTTAATGTTGCCTGCACTCTCTTCTGTTTCTTCATTGACTCTGATCAGTCTTATGTTATTCTTCTTTGCATTGTCTAGTAGCTGTGGATTGATTTCTCCTGGTCCCTTACTAGTTTTAAGAAATTTTTCTTTTCCTGGTCACTAATTGCAATCCTATCTTCTATATCTAAAATTCTGTCCGAACATTGGCTCATTCTGCTGTGTATACTTTCAATGGAGTTTTTAATCTCCTGAAATTCAGTTTGCATCGTTTTATGGATTCCATTTGTTTCCTTTGTTGGGATTCCATCATGTTCCTCAGCACCTCTATTTTTAATCTGTGTCCACTCTAGATTTATTAATCATGTCTTTCACTATGGGCGCAATCTCTGCTGTTATCTGAGAAATTATTTTTGATTTCATTTTTTCCAGATCCTCTTTTGTTGCCAGTTCAGGGAGTCCAGGTATTTATGAGTATCAGATTGTTCCATCTAGTTGCCCCTTGGGGTTGCCTTAGGTGATCTGGAAGTCTGGTTTTGAGACTTGTTTACATGTCTTCTCATTTCTACAGATGCAGCCTGCTTAGCCTTTGTTGAAGTAATTTTTGTTCCCCCAGTGGTCTTTGATTCTCAGCAAGCCACTGAGTGGCCTTTTTTCTCTGCTGCTCACCAGTGCACCAATTCCTGGGTCCAAAATGGTTGCCTTCTGAGTCCCTGAGCTTACCTGTTGTCTGGGCAGGCTTCTGGCTGGGGTCTGTGCACACTTGGGATGGTATCTAAGCATGCCTCTGGCTAGGGCCTGCCCTGCTATGTAGCTGTTGTCTAGGAAAGCATTTGGCTGAGGGCTTTGGACCCCTGTCCCTGGTGTCTGAGCAGTCTTCTGGATAGGGTCTCTGCATACTTACTGATGGCATCCGGGTGAGCCTCTGGCTGTTACTTGTGCACCATTGCAGCTTTTTCCCAGGCAGGGCCTTGGCTTAGGACTATGTGCCCAAGTGACTGGGGCTGGGGCCAGGGTTTGGGCAGGGCCTGCAGTTTCACTACTCTGGTCTACACAGCTGCTCACTGAGATCTGTGCACACCCACTGATGGTATTGGGGCAGGCCTCTGTCTGATGGTTTTGTGCCTATGCAGCTCTTTTCCAGGTGGGGCCTTGTCTTGGGCCTGTGTGCCTAAGCAGCTCTGTAGTAGCTAATCTTGGAAACAACCCAAATGCCCATAACTGATGAATGGATAAAAAAGATGTGCTTTCTTTTTCATACAATGGAGTTCTATTCAGCCATATAGAAGGATAAACTTCAGACATTTATAGCTAAATTGATGCACTTTGAGACTATACTCTTAAATGAAATAAATCAAACACATGTGTAAATATCATATTGTCTCTCTGGTGTGAGAAACAAAGTGTATACAAGGACCAAAATGTATAATGGATACTGTAAAATAGGAAGAATTGCTCAAAACGAAAGGGGGAACTGGTGAGGGGGGAACTGAAAAGAAAAAAATGAGAATAGAATGATAAAATGGAAACAAAGCTTTGTAGGTAAAGAAGGGAAGAAGGATTGAAGTTAAAGGAGGGGAAAGGGAAGAAATAGGAATCGAGAACTGGAATCCCTAATAATCTTCTGGGACTCAAATCTCCATCTCAGAATCTGTTTGTCAGGAAGCTTGTATTAGTCAGCTTTGTTGTCCCTGGGACATGATAACTGACACCCACAACTAAAAGGAGAGGCTTAATTTGGCTTGGGATTATGTCCATTGTTGCTGGTTGGCTCCAAGGAAGGGACAACACTGCTGAAGGGTGTTGTAGAGCAAAACTGCTTACTTAGTTCCGGGTGACCAGGATGCAGAGCAGTGGCACAATGACCAACAGGAAGGGGTTACTGGCCAGATGCAATCCTCAAGGTCCACCCAGACACATCAAGAAGTGAGCTTTACTAATCCTCTAAGAGGCTCCCAAGAAAGTCAAGTTGACATAAGTAAGCTTAACAATGATAATGCCCAATTTAAGCCCAAAATGTTCTATAAATGTAAATGTTCACAAATAAAACACTATTAAATTAGAAATATAATAGAGGTAATAGATACAATTCAATTTGATATTTATATTATTTATTATAACTATCCAAAATAATGATTTTAGAAGACCATTCAGTTGCACTGTACCCTATTATCTTAGTTATTCTTTCCTACTTAGAACAAAAAACCAGACAGTCACAATTTAAAGGAAGTAATGCTTATTTTGGCTGATAATTTCAGTCCATTGGACTAACTCCAAGGCAGAAACAGCATGGTAGAGGGACATGGCAGCTGATAAGTAGAGAGAGCAAGGAGTCGTTTCCAGGCCACACCCGCAGTGACCCATCTCTTCTATCAGTCCCCACCTCCTAAAAGCACAGTTAGCTGTGAACTCATCAGCAGATTAATTGAGCACCCATATAGTCCATGCACCTTCTAAAAGGTCCAACTGAATACATGAGACTTTTGGGAGACATTCTAGCTATAAATCATCACATCTGTTTAAAATTATTTCACCTAATATATATTCATTCAGGCAGATTCAGTCTTATGGCAAATATAGATTTGATTTGCCTTGTATACTATCTTAAAGTTTACTTTTATATTAAACCATAGATCATCCCACAAAAGGACATTTTAATAGAAATTATATTTAACAAAAACCAAGAAGAATTGAGCCAAATAATACTTCAATTGCAAAAATGCCTCTGAACAACATGGTAGGTTCATTATTTTGATAATTCAAAAACATCACAAAAGACACAGGAATCCAACTCTCAAAGCTTTTGTGCAGGTTCTTATCTGTCAGTCAAATGTTCTCTTTCTAAATATGTGCTTTTCATCATTTCAGAAATTTGACATTTTTATGATTTAGATTATCTCCTCATTCAAAAATCTCTCCCCTTCACTTCCTGTCCTTTTCAGAATTTTTTAAAAAGACTAATAAATTCTTTGAGGGTTTGTTTGTTTACTTGACTTCTTATAAACCAGCAAGCTTTTAAAAGCAGAAAGAATGTTCTTATTTTTTAATTTGTAAAACATTTAAGTGGTTGAATGAAATTTCTTTACTTTCATTATATATTCACAAAGATGGATTTGAAACTTTTTGGAAATATGGAAAGAAAACCATGAACAAAACTGAGTCATATACTAGATTACTTAATTGCTTTTAAAAAACAATATCTCTGAATCCAAATATGTTTGTTCACCAGCTGCCTGGGACTTGCTGACCTCTGATTCTGTTTTTCTAGAATTTCAGCTTTCAAATTCTTTCTTTTTGCTGATACAGTAAAACTCTAGCTTATGAAAGAATTTGTATGATTTTAAAGTGTAATTTCACATTATATTTCATCAGGAGAAAATAGAAGATTGTTTTGCAAATCTTAGAATTAATACCTGAAGTGATTTCCAGAGTTTTGAAGATAAATTTCAAGTTTAAACCGTCCAACTAAAAGTCCAGAGTGACATTTTTTTCTTTTTTTCCCACGTAACAAAAATGAATAAGGATATGTCAACATGAATTAAAAATACTTTAGTGGATTTACTATGTCACACCTCTTTTAACTGTTCTTACAAATAATTCCTTATTGTTTAATCTGAGTTCTTTTTTGTTTTCTTCAATCACATTACAAAATAGGAAAGCTTGATCAGATTCTTTAATCTTCTTAGTGGCCCAGGATGGTTTTATATGTCTTCTAAGAAAATAGTTACAAGTAGGAATTTAGATTTTTGCTCATGTGGTTCCAAAAGGGAAAACTCAGAGCCATATGTCAATATAACAGCTAGATGTATTTCAGCACAGTAACAGGAATAAATTTCAAATATTCACTGTTGCACAAATTCCAAATGGACAGTGAGTTACCATCTCTTGGTATGCTTACTTATCATTGGTCAAAAATATAGTGGAGTGTACAGTTGTACTGAGCAGTAGAGGTTAATGTGTTTTTTCATTTCTGCAGTTCTGTGATTTAAACTGATGGCTTGTTAATGGGCATCTGAAATGAACAGACATATCTCAGACAAAGAAGTACAAAGAGCAAATAAACATATGAAAAAATGTTTAACATCAGTGGTCATTCGGGAGATACAAATGAAAACAATGCTGAGATTTCACCTCACCCCAGAAAGAATGGCTGCTATCAAGAAATCAACCAATAACAAATGCTGGCAGGGCTGTGGGGAAAGAGGAACCCTTGTCCACTGCTGGTGGGAGTGCAGACTGGTGCAACCACTCTAGAAATCAGTATGGAGATACTCAAATAACTAGGATTGGAAATCCCATTTGACCCAGCTATTCCCCTGCTGGCTATCTTCCCAAAAGAATTAAAAGAATCATACCACAGTGATATATGTGCACCCATGTTCATAGCAGCACAGTTTGTAATAGCTAAAACTTGGAAACAGCCCAAATGCCCATCAACTGGAGACTGGATAAAGAAAATGTGTGTTTTAAAAAAATAAAATGGAGTACTACTCAGCCATAAAGAATGAGAAACTAGAATCATTTATAGCTAAATAGATGCACATTGAGGCTATACTCTTAAGTGAAATAAATAGGACACATATGTGTAAATACCAAACAGTTTCTCTAGTGTGAGAAACTGAAAGTGTAAATAAGGATCAAAATGTATGATAGATAATGTGAAATAGGAAGAAAAGGTCCAGAAAAAGAAAAGGTTCAAAGGGGAAGGGGAAGCAGGAGGGGTAGGGGAAAGGAAAGAAGGGAAAGGAATAAATATAGGAAAAGAAAAAAATGGAAACAAAGTCGTTGTAAATAAGGAGGGGTGGAGAATTGAAGGGAGGGTACAGGAAGGGGGAAAAATAAGAACTATGATATATTATGTAAAGGTGCAAGTTCCCAATAATGAATGTCAGCATATTGTATACCTGAAATGTACCAATAAAATTAATGAATGAAAACAAAACAAATTTGATGGCTTGTTTGCATCTATCCCATGCTGTTTCAAATAAGAAATGCTTAAAATTTATCCTGGAAAATTTTCATGTTGCAGCAGCAAAGCCATTTTACTCAATTTTATTCTTGTGCTGCAAAATTTATTCGCTGTGGAGTCTACTAACAAGTTTCAGTTGTTCTTGAACTTAGTCATGAGGTTGTCATGGAAGGATCAAACTTTGTTTCTTTTGGGAATGAAACCCTGCTGTGTTGGCTCTGTGGTGATTTTCTTGGATCTCCTGTGGAGGTGGTCCCTGCATATTACTAAAATATTACCAACTAGGCCATTTGTGGTAGATGAAATAATGGCCCCTCAAAAATACACGAATTTTGGAGCCTATTGGGTACGTTGCCTCCTACAGCAAAAGGGGACTTTTGCAGATGTTAACAACCTTCAGTCAATATTATCCAGGTAAGGACAAGCTAATTACTGGAGGCCTCAAAAGCTGAGAACAAGGCTGGGGTTATAGCTCAGTGGTATGGTGTGTGCCTAGCATGCACGACGCTCTCACTTTGATCATTAGCACTGAAAGAAAAAAAAATTTTAAGGAAAGGAAAGAAAATAAAGAGAACATTTACATTTCTTTACCTATGAGACATGAGGACTGAAGGGCAAAGAGAAATGCAATGTTGCAGTCTCTGAAAATGCCGAAGGGAACATGAGCCCAGGAATGTTGGCAGCCCTAGAAGCTGGGAAATCAAGGCTATGGGTTCTCCTCTAGAGCCTCAGGCAAAGAAAGCAGCCCTGCCAACATCTTGATTTTAGCTCCTTAGACCTGCTTCAGACTTACGGTGTACGAAACTAAATGATTACATATTTGCATTGATTTACTTCATGGTAATTCATTTGGTTTTACCTATGCATCTTAAAGGAGGCCTGCAAGAGAAGCTGCCAGAGGTCACAGCGTGCACAGCAGCTGTCCCCAGTTGAAGATGTGCCGCTCATGTCAAGGCTTTGCTGGCCTTAGACTGCTCAGTTTTTCAGTATCTCCTGACAACCAAAACATGGCTTACAGAGCCAACATACCTGCAGTGGGTTTCGGAATGGTCACTGGTATATAGCAAGATCCAAAAGATTCTTTTTTGAATTATCAATGTAAATGTATAAGCTCTTTCACTTTATTTTGGCTTAATTGACATAACATGGTGATGACATTTAATTATTTTTAAATTTTCTATACACCAAAGCCCAGAAAAAAACACTAGTCATTTATTACTGAGAAGCCAGATGTGAGTCAATGACATATAGGTTTGTTTCAGCCAAAGAGGCCTTAGGCTCTTTGACAAAGGAAAATAAATATGCTTTTGATAACTTTCACTTTCTCTTCCACATCTCTCATTGCCCTGTGCTGTCTTACAGCACAACACTGGGTGTGCCTTAGCATAGAGTTGACATCATTCTAAAATCATGTCATTTTTTCACTCACTTTCTTCCTTTCCTTAACAACAAAATACTGCAGCAAATACTTCAGAGTGTTTATCTTCTAGCAGAAAAGAATCCATGAGATTAAAGAATTTCACATGGAGGGTGAAGGTCTTAATTAGCGTAGTGTGAGGCTGGATGAAATAAGCACAATGTAATCAATGAACCAAATGCAGCCTTATTTTTTTCAGGGTGTATACTTTAAAGTGGAATTTTTTAGGCTCTAGCTCCACTATGCAATTCTCAAGTATGCATGGAATATCTACTCATCCTCACAACATGGCACTGAGTTTTAGTTTCAAAGACCTTGGACTCAGAAGAGCTGATTGAGTTCAGGCTCTGCCTTGGTAGCTGTGACCATAGCTGTGATGGAGCGTCTATTTCCACATGTGAAATAAGGATCATAATGAGAGCTTCTTAGGCTAATTGTGAAGTTGAAGGGAAATCACAAGCTAAGTGCCCAGCACAGAACCTGGCGTAGAGTAAGAGCTCAGTAATCACAATCTGTCATTTATTCTGTGTCTCAGGGTCTGGGCTAGAAATTGTGTAAAGGCAGAGAAAAACAGAATTACGTAGCTGTAGACCCCATGGAATTCTCTCCACCCTCCTGACTCTGCATGTTCTATGCACCAGAAAAGAAGCAGCACTGATTTTTAATAGGTAACTTGTGCAAATCTAGTATATTTTTCAAATATATATGTATCAAGAAAATCAGAAAATCCCACTAATTAATTCCATGTGTATATATTGGCATTTACTTTTTCTTTAATCAGAGATTGAACGTGGGACCTTGTGCTTTCAAGGCAGGCAGCAAAACCGCTGAGCTAAATCCCTGGCCTGGCATTTACTTATCGCTTCAGAATTCTCACAGTTCACTGGGGGAGTAATGCAAAGAGGAAAAATCATAATTAATTCACAATATTTCCCATTAATTGTAATTTGCTGAAGAAATAAATGAAGTGATTTTGCAATGATTGTCTTTAAAAATAATTTGTGATCTACTAATAAAAAATGAGTATAAATCTTGGGCTATGCTTCTAAGCTTCCCCTGAAATTCTGATTCTGTTCAGGACACACTTGTCATTTCTATAAAATGGAAGAATAGTACTGGGAGGAGATGTGTACAGATGTGGGCACTGATCTGGTGAAGTTCATTGAGTTCCAATGTCTATTACTGGCTTCATTCTGTGGACTCAAAAAACACCAAACTGAACAAAGACAAAGGCTCTTCTGTTTTCATTTTAGGATTTTAAAAAAGTATAAAATACAGCCTGAATTGTAAGACAAGGCAAAGTCATTTGAAAAGGGTCTCTTTGGTCTTTTAGAAAAGAATTGTGATGTTTTTCAAAGTTATATTTAGGAAAATACTTGATTTTAATAAAAGCTGCTTTCCTTTTCAGGAGATACCTTCCTTTTCAGATGCAACAATAGGAATGACTGAAAAGCATGCCAAAGGCTCTGTTTTTCAGGTTGATTATCACTGTTCCTCTTAGGAGCCGATTTCTGAATTGTTAATTTTATTTTTTTGTTGTTGTTGTTACTGGTGATCAAACTCAGGACCTTGTGCTTGTGAGGCAGGTGTGGTGCCACTGAGCTAATTCCCTGGCCCCTGAATTGTTAAAATTTTGAGCCACTGTCACAGACTCATCAGAAGCAACTGCCTTCTTTCCCTGAAAATAAGAGCTATCCAGAAAATAACCAGCCTGAACAGTAGAGATTGAAAATGCCAGCCCCAATCAGCCATTCCTTCCTTACCTGCCATTGCTATTCAGTTGCTCAGTGGCTACTTTGTAAAGCAGGTACAGCAAGGATAGGCTGATTGGGCCTGGCATTTTTTATCTGTAATTTTTAGGGCTGATTATTTTCCAGCTATTATTTTCCTCTTATTTTGAGGGAAACACAGTGGAAATGTTACTTTTTGTGCCTACAGTTACTGCAAAGGCACTATGTCTGATATTAGATGTCTACTTCACATAATGTTGTAGAAAGTTTTGGAACTATATGGAGAAATGGAGGAAAATCACAATTAAATCTGTATGAGAAAGACGATATCAAAACAGTGCTTACTATATTTAATTGTACTTAACTTGTCATTGTGAATTAATATTTGCTATTAAAAACAATGAGCTAAATGAAACTAAATGGAATACATTATTTATATTACTAATACTTCTTTGAGCAAAAAAAGGTGTAAGTTCCTCTTATTGCATTAAATAATAAATCTCTTAGAACATCCTTTTCTTAGAACACCTACTTTCTGAGGGAAGATATGGACATATAAATTGAATCAATCCTTTCTATGACAAATGAGTTTATAAAATCACAAGCTATGTCTAATGCACAAATGAAGCTATTTTTTAGAAATCACATTTAAAATTATGATCCTGTGAGCCAAACGCTTGATCTAGTAAATGTTGACTATATTATCATTTAGAAATTGTATTTGGTTTTGTTACAAAGATCTCAAGTTAAGTAGCTTAAAAATATATTAACTTTTCTGTCATGTACAGTGGAGTTCAGATGGAGACTATCGTACCAGATCCAACATATTAGAAAAAAATATCTTAGAATAAATACTTCTATTTTTCTCTGCACCATTCTTTGTAGAATTTTAGACCCTCAGTGCTGCCTTATGTTCGCAAGATAGTTGGTATGACTTTACCCATCATGTACAGGTAGAAAAAAGCAAAAAGTTGGTTGTTAAAAAGTTGACACTGGATGAATTCATTTACTGGAAAGAAAGCTTACCAGACTCCTACTCAACAACAACTTTTGTTTATCTACCATTGTCCTGAAGTCAGTCACCTGCTTTCACTTTTCTCTAAGATGGGGAATATATTTTATTTGGTCACACTGTTATACCTAACAAAAACTGGATTTGTTTTTAAGAAGGAAGATCAACTTGAGTAGCGAACTAAGCAGTCTTTCTCACTATGTGATTGTGATTACTTGAAGGTCTAAAAATAAGCTTGCCCTCCTTCAGTGGTTTGGTTTGCTTGTACTATATTTCTCTCAGCAACCTTCTAGAGCCAGCTTATATTAGCTTTTAAGAGACAATGGAAAAATTTTCAAATATTTTGCAAGCCAATAACTAAAAATAACCATTATCCAAGAGTTTAATAAGGTAAACAGAATTAAAAAGTTGATATACGGAAAAAAGGCAGTGAATATCTAAATCACTTCTGAATTATTTTACTACAATTTGCTATATCTGTGGTTCTGTGGTTGTTGCCAGCTTGTTACCTGCTACTTAGGTTCATATGCTTAAGGAGACAGAAGGCTCATTTGCCTCAAATCACTTTGTCACCATTATTTGGGTGTGTTGGAGTCTTTAATAGCAAGGACCAGAGAGGGAAGGAATAAAGGCAAATTCTTCCCATGCATCCTATCAGACAGATCATAATGCACTGAAAGTAGAAATAAATACCAAATGCAACAATAGAAATTTCACTAACAATTGAACATTAAATAACTCACTCTTGAACATTCAATGGATTACAGAATAAATCAAGGCAGAAATTAAACAATTTCTACAATTAATCAATAATGCCAGTACAACATATCAGAACTTATAGGATACAGTGAAAGCAATCCTAAGAAAGAAGTTTATTGCTGTAAATGGTTACATTATGTGTAAATACTGAATAGTATCTCTAGTGTGAGAAACTGAAAGTGTAAATAAAGATGAAAATGATTAAAATGAATAACTGATAATTTGAAATAAGAAAAGGTCCAAAGGGGTAGGGGTAGTGGGAGGGGAAGGAGAAGGGGAAAGGGATGAAGGGAAAGGAAAAATTATGAGAAAGGAAAAAAAAAATGGAAACAAAGTGTATGTAAATAGGGAAGGGTGGTGGGGGTGAAGGGTGCATAGGTAATGGGGGAAAAATAAGAACTAAGATACATCACGTGCAGGTACAAACACCCAATGACAAATGTAAATGTATTGTATACCTAAAATGTACCAATTAATATATAAATAAAAAAAAGAAAAATAGAACTATCTCAAATAAGCAAGTTAATCATGGACTTCAAGAAACTAGAAGAATAAGAATAATCAAAATCCAAACCTAGTACAATGAGGGAAATCATAAAGATCAAAAAGGATATTAATAAAATTGAAATTAAAATGCAAAGAATCAATAAATCTAAGGGCTAATTCTTTGAAAGAATAAATGAAATAGATAAACACTTAGACAAACTTACCAAAGAAGAAAAGACCTACATCAATGCAATTAGGAATGAAAAAAGTTGAAGTCACAACAGACACTGCCAAAATCCAGATCATCAGCATCTACTGTGAAAAATTGTACTTCAACAAATTGAAAATTTTTGAAGAAATGGACACATCTCTAGACATATGCCTTAGTTACAGTCTCATTGTGGAAACATAATACACAACACCTACAAATAAAGGAGGAAAAGTTTAGTTTGGGTCACAGTCTGTAGAGGCTTCAGTTCACAGTCCCAGAGGTTGATTATAAGACAAGGTGACATGCAGAAGAGCAGGCAGAGGAGAAACAGCTCATGGCATGGTGACAGGAAGCAGAGAGATAACGGGGGGAGGGAAGGAAAATAGCCTTCCAGGCCACACCCCCAATGACCCACCTCTTCCAATGAGGCTTCACCTCCATCATCAAATTTAGCTTTAAACTCATCAATGGACTAATCTACTAATGGTATCACACCCCTATGATCTAATCATGTCCTCAAAGCCCTATCTATGAGCTCAAGAGGTTCTGGGGTGGGGGGCATCAAGATATAAACCATGACAGCACATACAAACTATCAAAACTAAAGGAGGAAGACATAAAAATTCTGGACAATCAAAAAATAGGAAATAAAATTGAGGCAGTAGTAAAAAACCTACGAATGAAACAAAGCCCAGGACCTGAAGGATTCACTGCTGAATTCTACAAGAAGTTCAGGGAGGATATAAGACCAATACTTCTCATATTCTTTAATGAAATTCAAAGAGAAGAAGTACTTCCAAACTGGAAGGTAGCGTTACTTTGATTCCAAAACCAAACAAGGACCCAACTAAAAATGAAAACTATAGGCCAATCTCTTTAATGAATATTGATTCAAAAGTCTTCAATTATATATTGGCAAACAGAATACAACAAATCATCAAAAAGATCATACAACAAGATCAAAGAGTCATTTTTACATAATGTAGTACTAATCTGCCATAAATAAAGATAAACTTGAGTCATGTGTAAGAATGGATGCACCTTGAGTCCATAATGTTAAGTGAAGTAAATCAGATACACAAGCTTAAAAATCATATGGTTTATCTTATATCTTATCTTTTATAAGAAACCCAGGAACTTTAACCCGAGTGCATGGGTTTCTTTTTCCGGGACAAGATGGCGCCGTCCACGCCGCTCTTGACAGTCCAAGAATCAGAAGGACTATACATGGTGAATGGCCCACCACACTTTACAGAAAGCACAGTATTTCCAAGCTCTCTGCACTGAAGAAACCTGGAAATAGTGACGACCCAGTAGCGGTGAATATGCGTGCATAGCAAGTTGTGAGCTCTCAATACAATCCCATTCCTCGATAAAATGAACCTTATTTACCAGTGTTGGTGGTCCATGGAGTATTTTCTTGTTACTTTGAAAAAAGAATTCAAGTTAGTAAATGCAGAAGAGGAATAATGGGATTAGTCACCATTTTGTAATCTTAAAGAAATCATGACTTTGGGCCAGTGGTTCTCAAGGATTAGTATGCATCCGAATGAGAGGAATACAAATTAAAACTATACTGAGGTACTATCTTGCCCCAGAAAAAATGGCTATCATTAAAAAACCTACTAATAACAAATACTGATGGGATGTAGGGGAAAGGGAGCTTTCCTACATTGTTGGTGGTAATGTAAACTAGGGCAACCACTATGGAAATCTATGTGGAGAATGCTCAGAAAATTAGAACTAGAAATTCCGTTTGACCCAGATATCGTTCTAGGTGTTTTCCAAAAGATATATTACAGGGATGTATGCATACCCATGCAGCACAATTTATAATAGCTAGATCTTGGAAATAGTAAATATGTCCATCAACAGATGAATGAATAAGGAAAATGTGGTATTTATACAAAATGGAGTACCACACTGCTGTGAAAGATAAACTTGAAGCATTTGTGAGTAAATGGATACAACTTGAAAACATAATGTTAAGGGAAATACGTCACACACAAGCACAAATATCGCGTGGTCTTTCTTACATGAGAAACACTGTATACACATACACATACAAATGAGCAAAATAGAAGAGAGATAAATAGGAAATAGGGAGAAGTTCAAATACTTCCCCAAATTATATATTTTGTTCTTTCAAAAAATTTAATACAAGGGCCGGAGATTTAGCTCAGTGGTTCCGTCGCCTGCCTCGCAAGCGCAAGGACCCGAGTTCAATCCCCGGTACAAAAAAAAAAAAAAATTAATACATACACTACTTTGTTTTATTTATAATATAAGTTTATCTTAGTTTATTGAAAAGAAAGTTTTGTTATTAGTTTCTTTTTTGTAAGAATCTTTTTGATTTATGTCTTGTATTCTAAGTAACTACTTTGCAGATAACAATACACAGTGTATTAACTATTGTTATGAAATTTTGAGGGGCAGGATACATTATGTACAGGTGCAAAGTCCCTATGATGAGTATTAACCATTATGTATATCTAAAATGTATGGGCCGGGGATTTAACTCAGTGGTTCCACCACCTGCCTCGCAAGCTAAGAACCTGAGTTCAATCCCTGGTACCAAAAAAACCCCCCAAAAAACAAAAAATTAAAATGTACCAATAAATATTTTGCTTTAAAAAATAAATAAATAAAAATATTGCTGCTTTTTAAAAGAAAAAAAAAAAGAAACCCAAAATATAAATGAATCAAAGAGCAAAATAAAAGATTGATGATAGGAAACAGGGACATAGATATTTGGCAAATGGGAAGAGAGTAAGGGAGAGGAGGAAGAAAGAAAAAGAAATAAGATGTGTCATGAACATGTGCTAACTACCACAAGAATGTATTTGTGATGTACTGCAAACATGTACTAATAAAAAAAATGAAACAATAGATAACGTTCAGGCTTGTTCCATTCCTTTCTGGACATGGACCTCTCCCTTCCTTATGTAAAGGAATGAAATTGGGCTTAACATCTTGTGGCCAGCATCTGCACATTCTGTCCATTCATCTTGGCTGAGGACAGGTTGGGGTAGCTGCTAGGCCTGAGGAAGTGTGGAGAAGCCACTTGCATCTAAAGGAAAAAATAAATCTAACTTTCAAAATTCCATTTTTGCAGTGCAGTTACTTGCTATTGTGATTATGTAGATCTATTATGTCACTGTGATGAAAATGCTCCCAGAGGGAAACCAATATAATACTGTGTACTGCACATCTCTTTCTAGCACTGCATTCAGTGACATTACTATGGTAGTTTGAAACTGGCCACAGAGGGAATATTTATACTATGCAAGTTGACCAGTGCTAAAATGAGAGTCCTTTTCTATGGAGATTATGTTCTAAGTATTTACTAGTACACTTGTGCTTTCTAATGTTTACAAATACATTTGAAGAGTTTGGTCTATTAATGAAGCCATTATGGAGATCAAAGCAGGGACAGATGCCATACATTTCACTAACACTGTGGTCACATCCAGAGGGTTCACCAGTGAACACATTAGAGCAGGGATGAAATTTTTCTTCCTGTATTTATGCCTTGCAGCATCTTTCATAAGACCACCACCACCAAAACAACCAGATATTTCAGTTCTGAGCTAAAGAAATGATATTTTTTCTGGCTAACCCCTTGGAGATATAGACAAGAAAAGAAACTTTTATGTTCTTTCCCCTAAGAACTAATAAATTGGGTTATGTCCCTTGGAGCTTGGAGAGTTCATCAGAAAAGTAAAAGCTAATGAAAATAAACAAACAAACAAAAATCCCCAGCACTGTCTCACTATCACCCTTTGGAGGATGAAGGTTGAAGCATTTTAGGGAAATAAAGATGCAAAATTTAGCAGAAAATAAAGGAAACATTCTCAATGTAGTGGGAATCATTTTTAAAGCTGGTAAATCATTCCCTTTCTATTTACATTGAACCTAATACATTAAAACAAAATTTGTTTTTTTGCCTTGGGTGCTTTCCTTCCACTCTACACTTTTGTATAAACCTTCTCCCCAGTCTGGAGCAGGGGATGGTGCCAGAGAAATCTACAGGAAAAGGTAGCTTATCGACACTCCTTGGGTGAGGCTACTAGGGAATAAAACAGGTTTCGCTGCGCAGGTAAGTGTGAATTAGTGGGATCTGTAAAAGAAAAAAAATGGCAATACTCATCAAAATTGTAACTGTATGGGGTTTCTGACCCAATATTTCTACTTTCTAGAGTATATGCTATGGATACATTTGTATATAGTATGCTCAATAATATAGTTTAAATTTATTCTTCACATTTTTGCATAATAGCAAATGGTTATAATCAATTCAAAATTCATCAATAGGAAGTAGTTAAAATTATGATTTATTTTTTATAGTGTCATGCTAAGTAGCTATAAAAATACTCCAGAAACTATTTAGTACAATAGAAAAAAAATAAATAAATCCCTCATGAGTCAAAATGGTATGCATAATATACCTTGTATATGATATAATAGAAATCTGTAAATGTGTCTTCTTTAGTATGGATTATTCTGGAAAGTTCCATAGAACTGGAGATTTTTATATGGAAGGGAAAGAGTTTTGGGCTAGAAGAGGGACAAGGTTGGAAGAAAGGAAACATTTTGTTTTTTACATTTTGAAATTGTATCATTATGCTTTTTCTTGAGCCATGTGAATGAATTATCTACTTAAGAATATCTGAAATCTAAATTCATAGCTTTCAGTACTCAGGGAGAAAGAAACTTGACTTCTGTCAGCTGAGATGGGACTCAGTGAGATTGGAACAAATGCTAGCTGTGAGTCCATCACTCCAAGGGCTTTCAGTGAAGGGATCATGGTAGAGATGAGCAGATTTATGGGAATAAAGGCAGAAGAAAGAGTCTATGAGGGGCTGAGAGAGTACACAGTGTCAGAACCAAAACCAGTTCAGAGCTCTGGTGAAGGTGCAGTGGAGACCTCACAGTGGCTCCTCAGGGACTGGAGCTCTCCTGTGGAGGCAGGCCCTCCTGGAAACCAGAAGAATCAATACCTGGTCTTTGGGGCCTTGCTCCTGCATCTCCAGCTCAGAAAGAAGCCAGAAGGTACACTCTCCATAATGATCATCTTCCTGTGCTCAGGAAGACAAAGAAGGTAGAGAGGAATGGATCTGAGTGACAAATGGAAAAAAGAAAAATAAAAGTACAGACAATTTGCATCTTAGATGTGTGTTTAAGTCCATAGGAGTAGGGATTCATTCTATCAATGGGTTAAGATGGTCCTTTTTAATTAGCATGAGTTTTTCTTCTTTACAGAAGTCCAGAACCATCACCTTAAATCCTGCCAGCACCAAATTCAAAGTTTTACATATCTTATTATTTTAAAATTTAGCTTAAGTATATTTTTAGCCATTTAAAGATTGCCTGAGCTGGGCCTGCTGGCATATGCACATAATCTCAGCACTCTGGGAGGCTGAGGCAGGAGGTTTATAGGTTTTGGGCCCATCCTGGGCAATTTAGGGACTTAGCAAAACCTGTCTCAAAATAAAAAATAAAAAGGGTGGGAATGTAAGCCCTGGGTTAAAAAAAAAAGACCAACTGTTTGTACACTCCCTGAAACTACACTAAAACTACACTTAACATCTAGTGGCCATTGATCAGGCAAACCCTGAGGTCACAGCATTCCTCAGACTCCTGTACCTTCCAGGACTTGCAGTCCCAGACTCCCCATTTTGCCCCTAAACAACATCATCAAGCGTGTAAGTCCCTTCTGAATCCCTTCTAGCCTGGATTTCCTTGTCTCTTTCCCTTCTGGGAAGTGGCTTCAACGTACAGTAATGTTTCCTAGAAGGCCTCTGGACTGTGAAAGAATTCTTTAGCAAACCCTTCCTGGTGTCTCTCAGTAAGCTCCTTAGGCCCTACTGCCACCTCATGGCCATGTGTTTTCCTTGATCTGCCTGAAATCATCTAAACCATCAGTTAACTCACACATAGGTAACGACTTAACTTGATTTAATTCATACAAGTGAGTAGCTGCTATTCAGATAATTGTTTTTAAATTATTTCACTTAGTTCTTTACTTGGTATCTCCCTATGTTTCCCTGGCTGGTCTTGAACATGTGGTCTTGAGTGATCCTCCCAGCTCAACCTCGTTCTACCATGTCCAGTTCATTTAATTCGTAAAGTAAAACTACGGATAAGGTTTCTGTTATTCTGAATGAAAAGTTAAATGCCTTGTTCAAGGCTTAAAGGCCATGTTCTGAAATTAGTTGCTGCATGAATTTCGGAGGAAGATATAAAATAAACATCTGCCTCTGAATTGAGAGGCACCAACTGTCCAAAGAACAACTTGGACCAGTCCAGGAGTCAAGCTTGGTGAATACATGAGTTCATTGGAGGTTACTTGTAGAATGTAAGATGATTTTCAGGCTGTAGCACTATAGAAGTCACCAACCTCCCTTTGGTAAGCTGCTGGATTTATAGGGTTTTAATCAAAATAGCCGAAGGGGAAACACAACCCAGAAGGGATCTTGGGAAAAGCTGTATGTACTCCACTCCCATCCCATTCTTATTGGGAAACCACTGGTCTCAGTAAGCAGTGTCTAGCCACAGCAGTGGGTGACCTTGTTTTGCCATAATTGGGCACATAGCCTCAGCACCTGGGGAGAGCCCACCCAGCTAAACAGGGCCCATTACAAGATGGGTTTACTTTGGCTAGGATTCAGAGGACTTTTTTCACTATACCAGGGTTCAAACTCAGATAAAACTTTTGATTTCAGATTTGAACTCTTCCTCTGGACCGTACATAAAACTCTTCTCCAATCCCCAAACCTTCTTTTCTCTGTCCCTCCACTGTTAGCTAATGCACAATATTATTATATTCTGTTTTTTCTCTCAAAGGGACAATGATGTTCTCAGAATTTAGAGGATCATCTGATGCCCAGAGGCTAGCAAATTCATGAAAAAGCTGCTTAAAGACTTTCTGGATCTTCTAAATTGTATAAGCACTGAACTTAAAAATAAAAAAATCTCAAAATCCCCTTACACATGTTGTGTAAAATATAATAAACATTTTTAAATACAAGGCTTGGCTCATACAATGGAAGACGTCTCTGAAGTATGGGAAACAAAATAGGATATCATAACTCCAAAACTATTCTTTCAATAGACTTCAAATCTCGGTGCTGTAATCCCCTGGGAAATAAGGTCTTGGCGCACTCAAAATAGGGATTTGGAACTTGGACGTACATAGACATGACAGCTATGAGTTGCTATATTCTCAGAGAACAACCAACTTTTAAAATCTGCTCACCAGCAAAGAGAAAGAGCAAGGAAATTTATTGATCTTGGTGAAGGCTGTGCGATGTAAGTAATTTCTTTCTTACCTGGATGTTACTTGCTGCAAACTAGCAAGTAACTTTACGTGGCTCCAGACTGGCAGCAGTGCACAGCAAGTGCAATATTGTAAGATATATACCATCTGGAGAGATGGCCAGGTGTCAGAGGCTGCACTGAATACCTGCTTGCTTATAAGTCTAGTCATTCAACCTCAGTTCACAATCCAAAATTATGAAGCATATGAGTGATACGGCCAGTAAAATCAAGAAAAAAGATAGATTTGGTCATCAAAGGCTTTGGCTTCTCAAATTACTGGATATAGAATTCTGTGTATGCATACACACAAACGCAAATATTGAATAGAAAATAATATAGTGTAAAAAAAGAAAGAAAATAGTATAGTGTGATTTTAAGATTTCCTGAAGATTTTTTTTTGTACCGAATCGAACTTGGGTCCTTGTGCTTGCGCAGCAGGCAGCGAAACCACTGAGCTAAATCCCCGGCCCTCCTGAAGATTTTTAACTGAATGTGGCAAACATTTGTTGCAGAAGAGAAAAGGGAAGAATTGTGTCATTTACTCTCCTGATGACTAGTTGCATTGCAGATAGGTAAGTTAATTAGATAGTCAGGACCAGCCCTCCAGGAGCCAAACAGCAAGGAACCAACATGGAGAACAATTGAGGCACATTCACTGGTTAGCATTATAAATAGAAGAGGCACTACTTCCCCTAGAGATAGATAGCAGTGATTGATATTCTAAATGGGAAATTCCTCATATGCCACTTGTTTTCCCATTTGATCCCCATTTAATCCATATTACCTGGGTGACTCTTCTAGTAATTTTATTGATTGGTCATGGTTTTGTCCCATCTTATGCCTACCTTGTAAATTTCCATTGGGTCTTATAGTTTTGTCCCACTTTGTACCCACCTCACCACATGGCTTTGCTGTATAAAACATCTTTGAAAAGTGGGGTCAGCGGGCAACCCACTTCCTGGATCCCCTTCTGTCTCTCTTAGGCAGAAGCTTTCTTTTTCCCAATAAATTTTTCCTACTCTTAACCGCCATTGTTCCCAGAATTCATTCTTTGATTTTAGAGCACATGAACTTGCATTTCAGATATCTAGTAGGTTTGGGAGTTACATCTCTTCCCCCTATATCAGTTGGAATTTGTCTTATGTACACCATAAATGAAGGTGAAAAAGGAACATGTTCTTAAAACTAAGGAAAAGGGAAAGTCTCCATTGAAACTGAAAATTATAATGCTAAATCTCAGAAGTAATTTAAATTTGAAATTAGAAAATTTGAAAATAGACCTTTTACCTGGTCTCTGGCTTTCCTGGGCATATTTCCTCTCTCTGTAAAATGAAAATTTTACACCAGACTAGGGGAGAAAGAGAAATGCTTTTTCTTCTTTATGTTTCTGTGGGCAGTCTTGAAAAAGAAGCAATTCTGAGAATTCTGAGAATTTTTTTATGGAGGTAAGTTGAAAGTTTTCACATAAAAATGAGTAATCCTAGATCTATAATATTAACATGGAATAATCTTCGTGGTATTTTGTGAAGTGAAAAAACCGAGGCAGTAGATCACTGTGTAAATGCCCCATTTGTATAAAAACTGTATTTCATAAAAATGTGTCTATTTATATATGAATAGACTATTGTACAAATATGAAAAAAATGTTATATAGGTATTTGGGGGAGATTTAAGTGAATTTTGAGATTTGAGGATGGAGCAAACTTATCATTTTAAACCTCATGCCTGATTTATTTCATTTCTAGAAACCTCGTTCATAAAAAAATGCACAGATTCAGTTAGTAGCCAAAAGAAATCACCTTTAGGTACTGATTATGCATTATTTATAGATAATACCATACCCAGCATGTATAATATATTATGCTGCTAAACTGTGTTTAAGTTTGAACCGTGGATCCACAATTTTTTTAGCTTTGTGAGTTTGGGAAATCCTTTCTATGTCACAGTTTCTTCTCCCATTTAATAGCCAAGAAAATAAGGCTGTTTTGAGAATTCAATATGCTAATCCATATAAAATGCACTACATAGTATCTGACACATGGAAAAGACTTAGTGTTAACTCATTTTGAAATTTTAGCCTTGTGTATCATTTTTCAATTCATACATTTCAAACACCTTTCTATATATGAAACCTCAAAAATAGTCACTATTTAAAAGGGCAGAAAGTGTTTTTTTTTTTTTTTTGGTACTAGGGATTGAACTCAGGGCCTTGAACTTGAGAGGCAGGCCACAGAACCACTGAGCCAAATCCCCGGCCCAGGGCAGAAAGTTTTAATGCACTGTAGGTCACTACTGCTTGACAGGGACTAAAAATTCATTTTAAAACTTTCATCAGGCATATTTTGAAGCCATGATGAAATATGAAAACAAGATGAATAGAGTTGCATGATGGAAATGTTTGGCCCCTGGGCTGTGTACCATCTAATGGACACTTGCTCAGAAAAATTGTATTTCCCGGTTTGCCAAATATTTTCGCTTAAGTGTTAGAAAGTGCATCCTATGAACAAGGAAATAAAATACATACCTTGTTTATGACAACATGTGGTTATTTCATTTGAAATGATAAGCAAATGAAATCCTCATTCAGGTACAAGCTGCGAGGAGGCTTGGCTTTCAGAGAATTCTATTTTATTGTCTTATAATGACAAATAAGAGAATATTAAATAGATCAAAATACCAGGCTTCATTGGTGACCATAATTTCTTCTCAGAAGAGTGATTTGCATTTAAATGCACATTTTTACAGAAATTCAACTTGCAAAGAAAGTACATTATCTGAGCCCTGGGACTTGTGTGGTTGTAGCCACAGGCGTACCCTTCCCTTGGTGGAGAACATACAGTGGCTTTCTTTGACCATCCATCAGAGATGGGCACTTAAAAATCATATTTAAATCTAGAGTTTTGTTGTTATTCCATTTGGCTTTAGTTAAGATTTGATGAGGTTATATGCACAAGTTAATATTTACTTTGTCCCAGTTTAGATATAAGTACTTTGTATCATTACTTCAAATGTCTAGGTGGATATTTTAATAATCTAGACATTTCTCAGATAACTATGCTAGTTTTTATTGCTGCATAATAAATTTTCACAGGTTTAGTGGCTGAAAAGAACACAAATTATTGATCTCACAATTTCCATGCTGCAAGGATCCAGGTATGGGTAGTTAATGGGATCTGCCCAGGGTTTCACTAGATTGAAATCAAGGTGTCTGTGGGAGCTGTAATGTCATGTGAGACTCAGAGAGATTGTCTTTAAAGACAATTACTTGAAAAAAAAAAAAAAAAAGACCATTACTTGATGGCAGAATTCAGTTCCTTATGGCTTCAGGACTAAGGACCTCTGCTCCTAAGAACTCTCCGTTCTGTCAGGATGCTCTCCACAAGATAGCAGTTTGTTTCTTTTGGGCCAGCAAGAGAGCATCTGCTACTGCCTGGAATCTCTCTCTCCCATCTGTTGCAACAGACATAACTTAAATTATAATTTACATAACTCATCTCACCAAAGGACTGTCTCTCTGCTATTCATAGTTTCCACCCACCCTCCAAGGGTAGGGATGAAACAGTTCTATAGCAGGGGTGGGAATCATGGGGGTTGTTTTAGAATCTTACCTGATGTTTAGTGGTTATTTTGAAGGTCAAAGGCAAAGGAAGGGGGCCTATTTGGCTTGATTTGTATATACATTAAAGTGAAATATCACTCTAAATCCTGTTGTACCCAGCTGTTGCTGCTCCCAAATAAGGTATGACATGACACTTGGATTTAAGAGTCAGAATGCTATGTGCTACAAATATGTACCAAAAAAAAAAAAGGGAAGGGTACCAAGAGATGGGGGAAAAGAGGGAAAGAGCTGAGTAAAGGAATTAAGATGAGTCATATATTTGTACCTACTCTACACAAGGAGTATAAACATAAAGTACTGCAAACATGCACCAAAAAAAAAAAAATCAGAATTGCAGGATGCTATAAATTACCCAGGGAGTAAGAAAATGCTGACAAATTCTAGGATTATACTGATGTTGGTGGGAAAATAATTAGTTATCTGTATAAATTCCTCTATTCAACATTCAGATTAACAAGTTGATAACTGTGAGGAGTGAGGTCCAGTTGAGTGTCCATTATATCAGGTTCTCTATGCACATTATTTCCTCCAATCTTGTCTATGGGAAAATTAAAACTCTGTTAATGTTAATAATGAACAAATGCTGAAATCTAAAAAATTAATAAATGCCAAGATACTGCTCAATATCCATAGTGAATGTATTTCAGAGGTAGGGTTTCAAATTGAGTCCTATTTTAATTTAGAGTATATTCTCTACATCTATGCTGCTCCAGAAATTCTCATCCAATTTGCCCATAAACATGTACTGAGAATCTACAAGTGTCCGAGGATACAGTGTTGAACAAGAGAGGTGAGGTCTCTGTTTTTCAGAATAATTATTAATGGTATCAGTAATATCAATTAGTAATATTAGACGTACCCTTCCATAGTGAATATAATAAGCATGTTAGATTATACATAAGCCACGAGTATAAATAAAAATTTTTCTATTCACAGAATAACATAACATTCTTAGTTACTCTACCATTAGTTTAGCAGTCGCGATATAAAAAGAAACTAAGAAACTGCTTGCTGTTTTGAGAAAAAATAACATTTCATGAAAAATTAGCATTAATCTCCACAGAATTAAAAAGTTTTGATTATAAACACGGATTGTTATTATGTAGTGTCTGTCTTTGGATTGAAGAATTGTTACCCAGTTTGTGGGGAAATGCACTCTCGGAATGATAAAAGAGGGCCCGTACACAATCAAACAAAGGGGAGAGGGAGAGAGCAACAGAACGGAGAGTAAGAGTAAGAGATTGAGATCGATTTAACTTCAAAGAATTTATACATAATTGTAAAAGCAGAACATCTAGAAAAAAACTAGTATCTTTGAACATTTAACTTTTTCTTTTTTCTTATATAAAGAGAGAGAGTCAAATATACTATAATATTTTTAGTGATTTGAGACATCTAAAACCCTTAATCCAAAAAGTCCTACTTTGGATCAATTATTTAACATCTTTGTTTTGATTTTGTGGCTGTCGTTAAAAAGCAAGAACTTTTGAAGCAATTGACCCATATCCTTTCTTCAGTGCAGAAAAGTATATTTCCTCTTTAAATTACATAGAGAGAACTGTTGCCACCTTGTGGTAGCAATTCAAATTGCAGTAGGTTCTTCAAACCGTTGCGTTTACAGCACATTGGACTATATAAAAAAGGCATCAATTTAATATATAAATGGCATTAAAATAAAAGTGACAATGATGAATGTGTAAAATCATATTAATATCAGTAATGAATTATTATACAATGATAGGAGCTGGAAAAACTATAATATAGGACATTAAGAACAACCTGCTAAACTTTTTGCTATTTCTGTTAAAAGTACTGTAACATAAAAACTACTTTTTCGTGACTTAAGATCAGATTTTAAATTGCTTTGGAAACTCAATTGCTTTGACTTTACTATGAAATAAAATCTAAACATTTGATAGTATTGTAATTATTTTACTCATGTATTTACATATTACATGAATTTCACTTTTTCTTGGAAAGTATACTTAAAATGCTTAGTTAAGATGAATGTTTTTCAAAAGTTAGATAATGTCAATACAATGACTTAATGGGGACATTATAAACATTGCCATTCAAGATATTTCTGGTGAAGGAACAGCACAGAGAGCTGCCTGCTTAGTGAGATTTATAGGTTGTTCAAATTGGTGCACTCTTATGTTGCCCAGAATTTTACTGTGTATGAGTGTCAAGTCATTGTTTCCCCAATTAGTCCATCTGTCTTTAAGACGATTCACTGTATTATGCCTTTGCCCATGTGTTTGTGCTGTCTTGCTGGCATCAATGATCTTTGGAAGGGGAATATGAGACAGAAGATTTTGACAAGTACTCAGAAGACAAGGCCTAATCCTTAATATGTGACACGACAGGACAGGATAGGGCAGATACAGAAATGCCTAGGATGAGGCGCCTTCTCTGCACGGAATTTCTAGAGGAGCCCACACAAATGGAAAATTGGAGGGCCAAGTTCAGGGCTGGGAGAGGTCATTTGCCCACTAAGGTATTGTACAGTTAATGTCTGGGATTCGAAGAAAAGACCTCATCTGTTAGCCTTTTTTTTGGGGGGGGTGTACCGGGGATCGAACTCGGGTCCTTGCGTTTGCGCAGCGGGCGGCGAAACCACTGAGCTAAATCCCCGGCCCTTCATCTGTTAGTCTTATAGCCCTTACATGATCATCAATTAATTTTTAGCCTTGTTTTATTTATTTATAAAATGAATATTAGAATACTTGTTTAAGGCACACACAATCAGTAGCTTGCATCATAGCCAATTCTTGCCCTTGGTTACTATTAGTGAATCTATAATTAAACTATATGCTGCTTTAATGCTTCTTAGCTAATTATATCCCACTGGCTTAGATGGAATCATAACAGGAGAATTACATGGTTTGGAGAGAGCTTATCATTTTTATGACATAAACTTGGTCATTTTTTCACGTAAGTTGACACTAACTTCTGAGGATAAGTTGTCTGATATAAGCAAGCTAGAAAGAAAGGTGTTTGGTTTATAGTTTTATCTTTTAAACCCAGATCATGTCTGTACAAGAGACCAATAATACTTACCAAATATCCATTATGCCCTCAATATTTCTCACCTACTCCTTCAGGAAGGGTATGTCAGGGTGAAGAGTTCTGTAGTAAATGGGATCAATGAAGTGAAATGTGTTCTTCTGGATGAAGAAAATTAGCAGCAAATGTGGCTCTAACATTTTCTCCTCTGCTGCTCAGATTTTATGTATTCCAGATGATATAATGAAGTTTGTATATTTTGTTATACATAATATTTTACATAAATTAACTCTAACACAACATTAAATTATATATAACTCATATATTGCATATAATTAATGTCATAGCCAAAACAAGGAAGAAGATTCTCTGATTCATATTGAACTAAGAACTAAGAACTAAGAAAGAAATAAGCTGGTTGTGGTGGTGCACACTTGTAATCCCACCATTCTGGGAGGCTCAGTGAGGATGATCACAAGTTTGAGTCTTGTCTAGACAGCTTAGTGACTTAGAAAGACCCTGCCTCAAAATAAAAAAATAAAAGTCTCAGTGCAAAGGTCCCGAGTTCAATCTCCAGGACAGAAAAAAAAAAAAGAATAAAGTAAATAAATAGCTGTAAGCCCTTGAAAGTTTTGCCATTTGATTTATTTTGCAGTTTGTTTTATTTAGAATTACAACAAAAAACTGGAAAATATTTTGCAATTTTTTGTCTGTTCCCTGATGAATGGAAGACATATTTAGAATACAGGAAAGAAGTATATTACAACAGGTACAATAATTCTCACACCTGATAAGCAATATAACATTCTAATGACTGAATAAGATGTAACAGGACCATTTGTTCAGAAAGTCATAAGTTTTCCATGTCTGAAAGATAGCGAGGTTTAACATATATTTATATATCTATATATCTATTTCTATCTATATTTTAAAACCTTGGTTTGCAAACATAATTTATAATCCAAAGCACTTGTGTATCAAAGTGAATTTTCCAATAAGAAGTAATGGAAACTTATATGATTTGTTCCCCAAACCAAAAATATTCAAATAAAAATGATTATAATACTGTAATATAATACAAAATAAAAAATAAAATATAAGTATAAAAAAAAATAAACACATTAACCTGCACTTGCTTTTGAAAGCCTTCTTGACTGGGGTAAGGGAGATAAGAGAGAGGAGGGTTATCCTGTAGGATGACTTTCACTATCATTAACAGAATCACAGCTCTTGGCTCAATGGAATCTTTTTCTTTTTATGCATCATTAACAAGGCTCAAAGAAACTTGCTTTTTCCTCCTTTTGAAGATTTCATGGAAATGTGACATTCCATTTTTGGTGGACAGATTCATTGTTCACACGGTTACAGCCTTTATTCAGGTGGTGCTTTTCTACAAAATTTTGGACTCTTTTCCACATTTTACATTTCTCCCTTTTATAGCTTGTGTCTAGATATCTTGTCAAAGACTCATGCAATCATAGGTGAGGCTTTTCAGAGTTGGCTGGAACCGGGGTGTGTGATTCTGGGATTAAGGCTATGTGATTACTAAATTAGTCCACTGATTTGTTTGGCATAGTTCTTGGTGTGAATAATGGGAAGGCCCACCCTGGGTATGGCTGGCACCACCCGACAAAGGGAGGGTAGCCTGGAAAGGATAAAAGGGAGAGACAGGCTGCTGCTGCAGCTTTGCTTCTCAGCTGCTTTGCTGCCTTTTGCCCACCATGAAGTGTTTCTCCTCTGCCATAACACCCTGACTTGGAACCAGCCAACAATGGACTGAATCCTCTACAAACTGTGAGCCAAATACACCTTTCCTCCTTTAATTTTGGGTGTCAGGTATTTTGTTTTAGCAATGAGAGAAGTAACTAAGACACTCCCTAATCTTATTCCCAAGAGAAGGGACATTGTCATTAAGTCTTTGAATTCTCTGGCACTTATGGTTGGAATCTTTTACTTCATTTCTGATTTGATTTCTTAGCAAGTTAATTGAAATTTTTTTTTCATTTACAGTCTTACCAGGTCCCTATTATCCATTTAGATCTGGATGCATTTTGACAATCTTTGATCATTTTTATTATGTCTATATATCAACATTGTTAATTATGCTTGGACATCTGAATAACAAAATTTTCCATTTTAAACTGAGATGTACTTGTTTTACTGTGGGCCATTGTATTCATATGGGAGAGTGATGTGCTACCTTGAAGAAAAAATGTATCCATGAATTTTATTTATACTTAGCTTATGGTGCTGGTGTCCAGCAAAGCATAGGCTTCATACATATTTGTTGTAAAGGTTAGAGTATCAGTAGATGGGAAGATGGATGGATAGAAGAATGAATGCATAAATCCTGAATAGAAGCATTTGAAGGAGATCATGAAAATCTGCATAAATGTGTTGTTATAATGTGCAGAGCCATAGACTTTGGCATATTTAATCCTACTTTGTTTATTAGCATTGTTAGGATAAATGGAACAAAAAGGATATTTCAAATATGGATCTTATATATTTCTATTCTATTAATACTTATCTTTTAAATTTTTTCTGTTGTACAGAGAATCTCACCTTCAATTTTATCATCTTAATGATAAAATTGCTACTTGATTATAGGAAGACTATTATATTTTCTATATTGATTTTCTAAGCAACCAAATAATTTAATGCTTAGGCTATCACTAATATTTCTAAATTTACTTATACTTTTCACGTGTATAGGTAAATGTACTACAAAAAATGAAACCTTAATCTCACATTTGAATTTTTATGCTACCTGTCTTTCAATTATATGATTTTGTGGTCTGACTTAACTCTAGACTGAGACTTAAAAATAGGAATAATATGTCATGCAAGAAGCCAGGAGGATCAGCTTTAAATTCCATCTCCACTAAGAAAAAGGAAAGGAGAGAAAAAAGTGGTAGCTGACCTTAATAGAAATTATTTTAGAGTGTAATTCTTATGTATGATCTTGACATTAGGGTTTGGACTGGCATATACCATGACTCAGTAAATTGCTAAGTAGGTAGGTAAATATGTATATATATGTACATAATATATAAGTATATGCATTTCTATGAACATAAGCATAGGAGTTGGCTGTATGCCCTTATCCCATATGTTTACAATTTTATTCAAAACACCATGTGTATGACCAATTTTTAGTATCTTTGGATTTTATTTTCTCTTTATCTAATATGATCAGTTACAGTCATAGATTTCTTAGAAAAAAATCATCTTTGTACACCTAGAATAAACTACACTCATGTAATGTATTTTAAATAAGAAATATGCTATTTGTCATATTTGATTTAATATTGGCCTTTATATTTCTTTTTTAATACTATTTTGTAAGGAGTTAAAATATGTTTTTCTGTCTTTTTGTAAAAAATTATGAAAGTTTTTATTCATTTTCTGTGTCTGAAAACAATTTTAACAATATTGAAATTGTTCCTAAATTAATCTCATTATTTCTTGGTATACATTGATATTATTTAAGGGCATGAATTTGCTTCTGAACTTTTTCACACAACTTCTAATATTTTATTACAATCTTCTGTAATTTTTATATTTGAAAATTTTAATTTATACATTTTTTTCTCCACATAATCCTCTACAGATATATACATAGATAGATACATAGAAGGATAGATTGAAGAAAGATTCCTAGACCTTCAAATGCTGTGAAACATTTCTCTTTGGAATAGAAGTTAGGAACCTTACTCAGATATTTGCCTATGTATTAACATAGGAAGAAAAATATTTCTAAAAAGAAAACTTGTCTTTCTTTTTATTGATGACTGTATCCTAATTTTATCAGTTTTTATTGATAGAACTCAGACTTTCTAATGCTGTTTGTTTATTAACATCCTAAATGTGCCTTCAGGATTTTTACAGCTAGAATTTTGAACACTCTTTCCTTTGAATTGAACATCAACTCTGTTAAAGAAATCAACTGACCTGTTCCTCTAAGTAGTCCTAAATTTATCTTAGTTCAAATCATACAGATGTATCACATAAACTTCACCCAAAACTCAAGGTTATAACTCAGGGATATTTGTAAGTATACTAAATTTTGCATTTCTCTTACTCTAGTACCTACAAATGTTAGAGCTAAATTTTGGACCATCTCTAGGAATTATACCTGATATCAAAGCATTAATTTTATGTAGATGCCCTATCTCTAATTTCATCTCATTTCTTGCTTTGACTTTTCTCTATTCTGTTTATAAGTCACAGCAGTCAAATGTGGATTTAAGGGACATATATTCTACTCAAAATAATTTAATCAAAAAGAAGAATTTATCATATAATATTCTTTTTATAGTCCAAATAAGAGAATTGTACTGAACCTGATGCATTAACTAAAGTAATGATTGGAACACCATAAAGATTTTGTCTTCATTCTGTATCTCTGTTCATCTTTGAACAACGAGTTAGATTTCTTCTGGGAGTATTGCCTCTCAGTCCACATACTGGCACACGGTCAACGTGAACAAGTGCATTAGTCAGTGCTTACTAGAGTCAGATGTAGAAGAGTTCAAGATGTCTGTCTGCATGCTGGAGACCTGAGGGATGCAGTCCAGGCCCTGGAGCCCACAGCAATGTCCCCTGCAAACCCTTATGAGGAAACTGAAGGATGCTCAATGGGAGACCAAAGGATCTGCTCCGGAAAGGCCCAAGGGCCAGTGCCTGAAGCTGAAGTGTCTGTCTGTGCCAAAAGACTAAAGAACTGAGCCAGAAACCTGAAGGATCAGCACTGGAAGCCAGGAGATGATGTCCAAAATGAAGATGAGGATTGAAGCGCCCCCTAAGGAGCCAAAGCTCCTTCGAAGAAAAACTGCTAAAACCCTCCTGAAGAACAGCGGCTGTAATGAAGCGCCTTCAAGGGAAATCAGCTGAAATCCTCCCCTCTCATTCTCCTTTTATACCACTCAGGCAAACATGCTGAATCAAATCAGCTGGGCATTCCCACTCAAGCTGACAATTAGGAAATTTACCGAAATGGGAAAGGGTATAGTCTGAATTAAAATAGTCAAAAGTACTCTGTGCTATTCAGTAAATAAAGTGAAATTACTGATTTAAAGATTTTCCAAATCAAGTATGCATATTAACAAAGCTTAAATAATCAAAAGAGAGTGAAGGAAACTTGCCAATCTAATAGAATGGAAAAATAAAAATAGGAGAAAAAGGAAAAACTTTGTTAGCAATACACAATAATATGCCAATAATACATCTAACTATAAAGAACCACAATCAACACAAAAACAGTGAAATCACTGGGTGAAAAATAGGAAATTTCAATTTGGTTAAAACTACGAAATTTAAGATATTTGTTTATAAAAGACACTAAAAATAGCATGATTATTACAGAAGTGTGATCATCAAACAATAGATTTGTGTTAAACAGACTGAATAAGAGGGCATTACATGATTAAAGAAAAGAGTTTGATGTTATATAACCCTTGCAACAAACTCATAAGTGAAACAAAACTTAAGACTAAAATTTATGTGCAGAGATAGATTTGTCATTCTGCTTGAATTTTTAAAAATTAGTTGCTCAAACAAAAATTTAGTATCAATCTAGAGGATTTGAAAAATGTAGTTTATAAGCTTGAGGACAACCATATGTAAAGCGTGCATGAAACTCTTTGAGAACTATTATTCTTAAACATTCAAAAATTTTTAAAAAAAACACTCATTGGGTCTGGGGATTTAGCTCAGTGGTTCTGCCGTCTGCCTCGCAAGGGCAAGGACCCAGGTTTGATCGCTGGTACCAAAAAAAGAAAAACAAAACAAACAAACAAACAGCACACGTTGTCCAGAAAGAAGCTTGCAACAAAATTAGAAATAAATTGCAATAAAATTAAAAATTAATAGTCAAAACAAACATTTGGAAATTTAAAAATACATGTTAATTTTTAAAAAATGAAACAATTAAATATATATTGGATGTCTAACAGGTACAATGCTAAATAAAAATGAAACTAGCGGATTCATGGATTTATGCAAATTTAAGCACAAGCATTTATATTTAATGCTAAACATAACATTTATGCAAATTGAAACACAAGAGAAAATATTTCCAGTGTGTATATAAAATGCACAGTATATGCACAGTATTACATACGCATAGTAATGACTTAAAGTGTCTTCAAAACCAATGGTACATGTAAGAAATCAGAAAAAGCAAAGAATGGAGTTAGAATTACAGCGGGATCTGTAATGTATAATTTCTTTTTTACAAAAGTTTTGAAGCAAATATGGTGAAGTGTTAAATTCTCTTCAATTTGATTTAAGAGAAGGGGTGTATGGACGATGTAATTTTTTATGTGTAACATATTTTGTAATTAAAATAAAAGAATGTCTTGAAAGAAATGTCAGCAAAGTAGAAAACAATTGTCCTTATAATCAGAGGACAGTGTTTCCATTCTGGTTCTGACTCTAAGAGTGTGAGGCTTTGGAAACATTTTTATAATTTTACGTAGCTTTAAATTCTTATGTCATGGAATTACTTTGAGAATCATATAAAGTTTCTATATTATCACTGTGGGATTTTCATATAGAGAGAGGAGACACTGAGGCCTTTTTCCCATGAAGCAGCTTTATTTATTTACACCAGCACTGACTCAGTGGGATTTGTATCCAAAGGCTGAGTCCCAAACACGCACGGTTGCATCCTTTCATACGATTTTTGTTTCTTTGTCTCCCTTATATGGGCATACACTAGCATTTACAGTCTGGTTGGGTATACATTAACATTCTACAGTCAGGTTGGCTATGATTTATGTTACAGAGATATATCAGAATTGCTACATTGTAAGTTCCTGGCCTGACATATAGGAGGGGCTCTTTGATTGTGGAGGGGCCGACAATATTGTTTACCTAATTTTGAAGCACTGTATGGTAGATGATCAAAAATATTAATTTCCATATTTCTCGAATAAATAAATGAATAAAGGTACAACTCTGAGTCTAGTCTAGGACCATGATGAATAAGCAATGGACACCTTCCTCAATTTATAATCCAGGAATACTTCTGGTAAAGTAAACAAGTGATAATCACATTTTGATCTGCCAAGAGGTATACAGTAAATCATGTCATGGTCTGATCTTCATCTTTTGGTAGCAGCAAATAAAACTTTATGTCACATGAGAAAGCTAAACCATTGTTATAATGACTTTTATTTTTCCTGATTTAAAGATATTTTTCAGTATATAGTTCAAAAAATAATTCCTAGGTGGCATCTTCAGCAACATCTATTTCCTTTAAAAGAAAACTTCTACACAGATTTTGGATATGGTTTTCCTTGTGAAAATGATGGATATATTATTTGGCAATATTTAACCTAAAATCTTCCAAAGGAAGCCCTCTCCACTGCCTAGAAAGGCAGGGCTCTGTCAAGTTTCTCCATACTCAGTAATAGACTATGAAATTTGGGGGTTCTGTGTTGCCAAAATAATGAGGTGAAAGGTGAATAATTCAACTAGTATGATTTTGTTGAATTTTTTGGAAGAAAATACACTTAGGTTAAAAAAAAAGTAATTGCCCATTTCCCTAAACTCAGGCTCTTTTCAAATTAACTTGTCAAAACCATCTGTATCTCCAGACACAGCCAAAGACAAAGTAATCCCAATAGTATATTAAGTAATGAAAATGTGCAAATTAGAAAATGAATAGTTCTTTAGTGACTATTAGCAATTTTGGTGAAGGAACTGAAGACAAAGTTTAAAATTTACTTAAAGCCTATCCTCTTACTATCTGAAATGAGTAATTATTAAAATATTAATTTCAAAAAGAGAATTTGCCCTCTGAATGGATATTTTATATGTAAAACTCATATAAGAAATATACTGCATCTAAGAAATATACTTCATATTTTTTCCTTTGAGGAACTAATATGGGAATTATTGATTTTTAAAATTGAATAGCATTATATTTGCTATAAATATTAAGGAAGCACTGAACAGAACTTATGTGTAAATTTTAATTCATAAAATAAGTAGACTATTAGGATTTCCATTCAGGCCTAGTAACATTCTGAATTAGAACTTTTCTCATTTTCTGTATGAAATACTCCAATGAAGTTTGCAAGTAAGGCAACTCTTTTTGAGTCCTTCTCTATCACTACCCTCTCACACTATCTATAGAAAGTGGTGAAGTGAAAGAAGGAAAGAGGAAAGGAAGTTATGCTGGGCTGAAGATTCCATCTAGCTAAATCAAATCCCATGAAAAATGTGCCCAGATCATGATTCTATTTTAAAAATTATTTTCTTTTTGTTTTTACTTTATTGATACATAATTTATTTTCTCTCATCTTCTAGTTGCCTTTTCACTGTCTTGATGCTGTCCTTTGAAACCCAATAATTTTCATTTTGGTGAAGTTCACCTCAACTAGTTTTCACTGTGCTCCATAGGCTGATGGCGGTGTATCTGAGGGTTCTGTGCCTTGAGGGCATGAGGATTTGCTCTTATGTTTTTTTCTATGGGGTTTAACTCTTAAACTCATGTCTGTCTTGCATTTGAGATTTTATGTGTGTGTGAGCATGTGAGTATGTGGTAAGGAAATGTCCAGCTTAACTCTTTTGCATGTGAATATTCAGTGTCCTAGTACCATATAAGGAAAAGATCATTCTCTATTGAATTGTCTTAGCGCCCATAGTCAAAAATCAATTGATTGTAAGTGTGAGGGTATAATTTTGAATTCTCAGTTCTATCCCATTTGTATACACACCTATCCTCAAACTGGCAGCACACTTTTCATTAGGGTGGCTTTGTACTAAGTTTAGAAATTGGGAAGTATGAATCTTGGACATTTTGCTTTTCTTCAAAAACTTTTGAGCTATTGTGAGGCCTCTTGAATATGTATATGAACTCTGAGGTCAATTTATCAATTTCTACATAATGCAGATAATACAGACAATGGAGATATATTCTACATAATGCAGCATTTTGGTCAGTTTGGGAAGTATTAGCATCACATCCTTATTAAGCCTCATATCCATAAAAACAAAAACAATGCTCATTTATTTAGATACTCTAATTTCTTTCACCACTTTTTTGTAGTTTTCAGTGCAGACATATTACATATTTTGTTCAATTTACATATAAAAATTTTAATTAAAAAATTGATTTCTTTCCTTAATTTCACCTTTGAGATGTTCATTGCTTTTCTGCTTCACTGATTTTTTTTTTTTTGTACTGGAAATTGAACTCGGGACCTTGTGCTTGTGAGGCAGGCAGAGGAACCACTGAGCTAAATCCCCGGCCCTGGTTCACTGATTTTTATATGTTAATCTTACATCTTGTATCCTTGGATTTACTTATTAAAGCTTATAATTTTTAGTCAATTTTAGTTATTAGTATTTTAAGATCACATCATCTGCAAATAGAATAGTGTTGATTATTTGCAATTTAGATGGCATTACTCGTGCCGGTTCTTTTAAAATTTATTTTATTTATTTTTTATTTTTTATTTTTTTTTCATCCCAGTTCTTTAACAAGAACCTTCAATACGATATTGACTAGAAGAAGTAAGAGTAGTCAAGCTTTTCTTGTATCTGATCTTATGGGTGTGTTAAGAATGTTAGCTTTGGATTTCTTCATTGCTGTAAATTTTCAGAATGTTGAAATTACCTTCTATTACAAATTTATTGAGTTTTTATCAACCAGAAGATGCATTTTCTGAATCTGAGATGATAATATCCTTTTGTCATATAATCCACTGGTATGGCATATTACATTAAATGATTTCTGGAAGTTAAACCAATCTTGCATGCCAAGAATAAATTCCACTTGGCAGAATGGTAAAATAAATTTTTTTATATATTGCTTGATTTGATTTACTATTATCTTGTTAAAATTTTTCTATTTATATTGATAAGATATATAGAGCTGGGATTTTCTTTGCTAATGTAATCCTTTTTTTGTTTTAATATTAGGTGGACCTTGTCTCATAAAATAAGTTAAGAATTATCCTATCCTCTTCTTTTTGAGTTTGTGAAGAATTAATGTTTAATCATCATAAACTAGGAATTTGTCCATTTCATTTAAATATCTAATTTATGTACAATTACTTATATTCTCCCTCCCTGTCATACTGGAAATTGAATCCAGGGCCTTCACACTAAGCCACATTTCCAGCCCTTCTGTATTTAGTTTTTGAGACAAGATCTCAGTAACTCACTAAGTTGCCCAAGCTGGGATTGAACTTGCCATCCTCTTGCTTTAATTTTCTAGAGTGTTGAGGTTACAAGTGTGTGCCACTACTCATTTTATCTTGTGAAAAACAACAACTTTAAAAAATTCTGTAAGGTCAATGATAGTGTTTTCTCACATTTTTAATTGAGTCCTTGTTATTTTTTCCTACTCAGTATAGCTAAAGGTTTATCAATTTTGTTGTTCATTTCAAAGAAGCAATTTTTTGTTTTACTGATTTTGCTATATTTTCTACCACTAATTTACATTCTAATAATTATTATATCCTTTCTGCTGTTTGTTTTAGGTCTAGTGTTTTCTTTTCTCAGAGTCCCAGTGTAAAAGTTTATATTATTAATATTTCTTGTGTGTTCTTCATTCTACCCAACAAAAATAGATTTTCCATTATGTTGAGATAGTGGGAGGATGGGAAAGGGGTCTTGGAGATAGGAGGGAGTGGATAGTGGCTGAAATGTCGCAGAGTCTTGCCATCCTTGACAAAATCTAGTATCTTTTCTTGAAACAAATATTGATCTCTTTGCTCTGTTCCCTTAGTACAATTTCCAGACACTTTAAATAATTTTAATCATTTGTGGTTGTTTTGCTCAGGAGAAAGCCCTAACCCCAAACACTGGTCATCACACCAGTATTCATCATATATGATTCTGTTTTTAAAATTTATACTTTGTTATGTTTATTAAATTACTCTGAACTTTTTATAGAGAGAAAATCCTTTCCTATTTTATTTTTAATTTCCCAATAATTATTGTACTTCTTAGTGAAATACATTATATTTCAATACATGCATACAATGTATGAGGATCAGATCAGGATGTTTTGCATATGCTCTTCTCAAACATCTATTATTTCCCTACATTGGGAACATCTGAAATCTTTTGTACTAGTGATCTTGAAATATTTGATGAGTGTTTTCCAACCACAGATAACTGGCTACTGTAGAGGATTCCTCCTGTGCAAGTACACCCTTGCACCTGTTAAGCACATGATTCAGTTTGAATGCACAGCAATGCAGCCACTTCAGTGGAGTGCAACAGTGTCTGAGCTGAGAGCTGCAGCCATAAATTTCAGCTCTGAAACACTGCTGCTGAGTGACAACAGATTTATTATGGCAAATAACTGTGTCTCAAACTCACTTTACAAATTCAAGTAATCAAATTTAGTACTAAGACTTCATTCTTTTTCACACAGTTATGAAGTTTAGTCAAACACTGACTTGGCTCTGACTCTGTTAGCTGCTGCATGTCCTACAGATTGTGCCTCCCTCCAGTCATCAGCATCAAACTAGAGCACGAGGACCATGATTTCTAAGTGGAATGCTGATAGCTTAAAGAAAAATTTTCATCTATCAAGGATATAGTCAAGGAACTAGTTATGTTCTTATTTAAAAATTAAAGTTGTTTATAATTTATTTATAAATTATTTCAGGAGCCACAAAATAATTTAAGGATCTATGTGTGTGTAAACAAATAAAGCAAAACAAACATTCGTAATCACTTGAAAACAAAGATGGTTGAAGAGATAATATGGAATATTTTATTATAATCATGTTTGACTAATAAAATTATTAATATTCTCATCATTTTCATTAACCATTTTTGAGTGATGTGAGAAAAATACATACATTTTTACTTTAATCATTTTACTTTCCATTGCTAAATTAATTTATAAGATATATAATCATATGTAATCATAGGCAGTCTTTCTTATATGTGAAAACCAAAATGAACACATGAATGAGATCTTTAAAACAAGTAGGTATAGACTGCTGACTTCCTAAGACTATATTTTGCTGTGAAATTGGATGCTCTACCAAAAAAATTAAAGAATACCATTTAATTTTCAGAATATTAGCCTTGTTAAATTTTTATGACATTATTTGAGACTTGTTTTCTTCATTTTAAAATTTTCAAGAATGTGTATACATTTAAAGGAAAAAGACTTTATGATAAAATATTTGGTTTTTTTTAATTTCTTAATTTTTTTTCTAAAAGGAAATTCAAGGTCTAATTATGAAAATGTTCTTTGAAGTATAATGTGGGGATATTTTCTCATAAATATTTTAGATAAGTTGACTAAAAATAAGCCATACAGAGAAACTAAGTAGCTCTAAAGGAACATATAAATAATCATAAAACTCGCTGGGAATGTTAACTCAGGATGACCCCCAGAGTTAAGCTTACCACATTTTTCAAGTCATATCTCACTTTCCTTTCCCTAAAGAAAATCCCTTTAAATGGATCATGTTGACTGTAATAATTATGTGTTCCTACAGTTTCTTAGTCTCCTCAAATCAAATCATTTTCTTCCATTCTATTAGAGCAATCACACATAAAGACATTCTATGTGATTGTTTTTATTTGAATTATTTTCTTTTTTAATATTATTAACTCTTGAAACTTTTTTTCTGAGAGCAACTTACAACACACGAGTGCATGCACACACAGGGATCTATGTTCTCCTCCTACCCTGTATTCACTGGCCCATTACAAACTCAATCATCTTATTATTTCCTCAGTTTTTTTAATCCTTACTGTTTTAGTGTTCCTGCTCAATAGCAAAGAAACACAAAATACAGTTCTTCAATCATCAAGCTTTATTTTCAAACTATATTGTCTTCCTATTATTTCCCTTTAAAATCTGTCTTCTGAAAAACATCTGTACTCACATGAGTTTACCTGCATTGTCATACAGCAAAAACTTGGTGCAGAAAAATACAAATGGTCAGAATTGTGATCTTAGATCCTTTCTTAAATTTGAATTTATTTCTTACTCCCATGGCAGGTGTAGCTACTGCTAATTGTAAGCTTCTGTTCCATACCTCAATAATGGTTTTTCAGAAGCTAAATACATTCAAAATTATAGTAGTGCTTCTCATAGATTTTACAAAGCTGATTTTGAAACTTAAATTAGGGAACAAAGGGTCAAGAATATTCAGGACATTTCCAAAGAAGAAAACTGCTCTGACAATAAAATATTAATGAAGCTATATCCATTAAGGCATCTGGTATTACAAGGATGGATAAAATAAACCCATGGAATATACAGACTTGAATCAAATCACTGAAATATTCAGATTTGGCTTGTGTGCCATAGAGCACTTGCTTTGTTTACAGTAGCTTGTGCTATATCCATGGATTTTATAGATTTATAGCATACCAGAAAAAAAAACAGAAAGAGGAGCTTTCTTTTTCAAGAATGTTAGATATGAAGTCTGGGCTGACATCATGGTCTGGCTGGACTGGAGTCACAGATATCTGCTCATAAATGGAGAAAGGTTTCAAGCCACTTTGAGTTCAATGGGCATATGGATTCAATCTGTAGTTATTTCTCTACTTTTAAAATTTCTTACTGGGATAGATAGCTCCTGATCAAACTCCCACATTCACTTCTTGGCCTGTCAGAAAAAGGAATGTCATGAGAAAATGGACAAATTTAATCAGATGTTAACCAAATTATAATGCTTTGCCAGATGTGGTATATTTGCTAAAGCATATCTAAGTAGCCTCTGGCTACTGTTGGACAACATATTCTTCATCATTCCTTCAACAGGAGGCATGGAAAAGCATTTCACTTTATATAATAGGATGGTATATAGTCACTGTTTTGCTCCAGGGTTTCTTGTTTGTCATAGCATAATTTGGAGGAATCTTGACTGATTTCTCCTAAAACATTGTGTTACTCTATGATGTAGATATGATCTTGCAAACTAGAAATAGTGATCAGTAAGGAGCAGTTATCCTAGACACTTTAGGTACATATATGTATGTCAGAGGTTCTGCAACATTTAAAAATTTTTTTTAAGACCTTCTGACTTAGAACATGCCAGGAAATCACCCTCTAATGCAAAGAGCACTTTATTTTGTGTGTGTGTGTGTGTGCGTGTGTGTGTGTGTGTGTGTGTGTGTGTTGGGCATGTTGAGTAAGGAGCTTTGAATTGAGCTATTGTATATCCCTATCCCTTTTAAATTAAAAAAAAATATCCCAAGACAGGGTCTTGTTAAGTTTCCAAGTTGTCTAGGGTGGGCTGGAACTTTTGATACTCCAGCCTGAGCCTCTCAGAGTGGTGACATTATAGACATGTGCCAACATGCCTTGGTAAGAATACACTTTTGCATCTTGGACCTCAACTAAAAAAAAAGAGGCATGGTGTTTGGCTAGGTTGATTTGATTATTTATTTATTTATTTGGTACCGGGGATTGAACTCAGGACCTTGTGCTTGTGAGGCAGGCGCTGGAACCACCGAGCTAAATCCCTGGCCCTGATTTGATTTTTTAAAAGCAAAGTATGCCATACTTTGGAATACAGCCCTCAATCCATACATCAGATTATGTGAGAAAGATTTTGATTCTTCATAGGGCCCAGACAGGAGGTGACACTGTAGCACATCCATGCCGTGATAAAAGCTGTCCCACCACTTGGCCGTGTAATCCTGCAGATGTGATAGTGCTAGAGGTATAGATATATGGAGTCTCTAGCAAGTTTTGCTAGGACAGTGGAAGTACAGAGAGACTCCTATGACTCCAGAGCTAATGTACACCTGAAAAACAGCTCCTTGGAAATTTAATGGGCCTTCGTAAAGAGTCTGATCATAGGGCTAAAAAGTGGCATGAAACTCGAGTTACTTATCCTAAACTGAGTGTCATCAAATCTACTGAGTCATAAGGTAGGAATATAATCAATCTGTATGCTGGAAATAGTACATTTCATATTTCCAAAGCAGAGACAAAAGGCATGAGGGGATCACATAAATGGGTGGGCCCAACTTCCACATCACCTACCCCTGTCCCTCTCTATACCTAATCTCTATACTCTACTACACCTACCCCTCTTCCCGGCATTTGAAAGAAGCAACAAAAACATAGGCTTATTTTACCAGTGGCATTTGGTACAATACACTTGCAATAATTGAGAATGGCCTGTTGCTACATAGCAGCCCTATTCAGGAATGACCATGAAAACCACTATTAAAAAAAAACAAAAACAAACTTCCCAGTGGCCAGTCCTATAAGGAATATATAGAACCTTTTTTTCACTTCATATGAAGGAGTGGTACCTGGATATATGAAAATACACAGACTCTCAGCAGGCTCCATGGTCTGACTGATTTCTTAGGCACCTAAAGAAAACAAAGTTACAAGAGTGAGGATGTGAATGTTTTGGGAGGAGATATTGGATCAAGCCATGAAACTGGACAGTTGAGAGAGTTTTGTGTTTCAAAACTAGCTACAGTGCTTCTTTTTGGGTTATTAGATTGTGGTCCTGTCCATTGTCTTTGACCTATTTTGTATCCTTTTTGTAAATTGCAGGTAACTGATGAATATACAAACTATTTTGTCTGTAGAAATTTAATTGGCTTATTGTGGAAAAAGTGTTTTGTTATCCACATACAAATAGGGCTGTTGGTCTATGTCTTTGTAGAAATTGTTAGCCCTTCCCACATACCCAATTCTTCTGTCTACATTCTTCCAAATTAACATATTTAATTTTATTCCTGCATTACTCGGTGCCACCAAAATTAAAGCTCAGCTGCCAAGATCTTTCCTGAGACTGTAGATTGGCTTGTAGCTTGCTTTTCTTTCCACAGAGGATCTGAAGAAACATTAGCAGGTAGATGAGATTTCGATCCCAGAAAGCTGTTGTCTAGGTCACTAAGGAAAGATGAAATGCTTAGGTCATATGTGCCTTCAAGAGTGGTAAGAACAATGTCAACAGCATCCCCAAGAGATCAGACATTTTAGCCTCAGGATGCTAGGAGAGCTTTGCTACATAAAAGAAAGATGCTTATCCACTGACCTCTGGGAGTCTTCTGGACTAGATACCCTCAGAGTTCAACTCCTGATTCTGTATTTCAATGAAACTTTTAATTAGTGTTTTTTCCTTCTTATTTTGGGCATCTTTTTTTGGAATTGCCTAATACGTGGTACCCTAAAACATCTGACCTTTACCAGAACCTCTCTATAAATGGATTAACCGGTTTTGCAGAAACAATGTCCTCAAGAGTCCTTAGGAGACTATTTCTTAGATTCTTTTTTTTTCAGTCAAGGTGCTTATGATTGATTGCCTTTGAGTGGTTGAGTGATGATAAATATTCACTCATACTGAACAGAGGCAGAAGTGACAATATGGAGCATTACCTGAGCTTTGTGGCCCTCCAATGTTCTAGTAAACAGCTTCCTGTGAAGAGTCACCCTTGTCCAGATGACTCAGATACAACTCACACAAGAACCTTTGCTTACCTATGACAGGGTCAGACATGGATCTCTAATTTGCTACTCTTCTTTCATAATATATTAACGGAATTGAACCTACAGACCTCCTTCTCTATAGAGAGAGCTGTGTGGTTCATTGAGGATTAAATCTTCTAATAAAGAGTCCCCCAAACCTACCTAAAGGAATGTTAACATACTGTGCAGTACTTTATCCCATCCAATAATTCCCTGTCTAAAGCCTGTGCTGGAAGGAACATGCATCACCCCTTGGGCAGTGAGGAATCTCTGCAGGAGTTGAAAGAATAGGTCTTCTCCAATTTATTATGCCACCCTCACCCCACTTCTACTAATTTTTTTTTTTTTTTGGTACTAGGGATCAAACTCGGGTCCTTCTGCTTGTGCAGCAGGCGGCAAAACCACTGAGCTAAATCCCTGTCCCTAAAGTTAGATTTCTTTTTATTTTTTTGGTACCAGGGATTGAACTCGGGTCCTTGTGCTTGTGCAGCAGGCGGCAAAACCACTGAGCTAAATCCCCGGCCCACTTCTACTAATTTTTAATACAGAAAGCAGGAGATTTATCTCTGGTCACTACCCTCTACCTTGGCTTCAATCCCCCCAAAGAAAAAGTGTATCTTGGAATTGCAGTAGGGGTTCTGGTGTAATTGATATTGATTGGCTGATTCATAGATTTATTCTGCTTCGTAATTACATTGCTCGAAGACTATTATCGTCCGCTACAGAATCACTGCAGTATTTAACAACCACAAATGTGCCAAATTTGACATTCCCATAGGAGTATGAGTCCTGCAGGCATGTAATGGCTTTTTCCTACTATCAGTTTCCCACAATTTTGCCTTTGGTATAATTTCTTTTCTCTCCGAGGAATTGTCATTGTTTGTCTTCTTTGTTTCTATGTTAAATATGAAGAATAATGATAACTGCCAACCAGCTAGAGTCGATTACTGTTAGTTTCTGATTAATTTGTAGCTATCACCCAATTCTTACTAGCAAAGAAATTGCTCTGAAGAAAAGTGATTGCATGAAGGGCTTAATGAAGCCTGGAACTCTTGTTTCTGGTGTATATAATTTGCAACATGCCCAGGTGGAGCTGGACCCAGCTGAGGCAGGATTCAAGAGGGTTAGGATGTTCACTTTCATAGTCAGTTGAGATTGCTGAGAGGAGATACATTTAAACTCTTCTTTCTTTCTCTTTCTTTCTTTCTTTCTTTCTTTCTTTTTCTCTCTTCCTTCCTTTCTTCCTTCTTTGCCTTTTTTGACATTTGAAATTCAAATAATTTTATTTACACAGAAAAATAGAGTCAAGCCCTTTTATTATAAAAATTCACCAGCAGTATTTAAGTAAGGCAGTATTTCTAGGTTAACAACTCGATATAACTCTGGACCTCTTTAAACAAGTGAAGAGAATAGAGGAAAAAAATAGGTTACTTGCAGAAAACAATGTCTACATATGCACTCAGGTATAAATCTGGTGACAGAAAAGACTTCAGTACATGTTGGCATCTCAGAAGCAGTTCTGAGTTGAGTTTTACTTTCTTCAATTTTAAGAATGCCTAAGACCCTTCTTCATTCTTGATCTTGGGAGCCAAATAATACTTTGTCCCGTGTCAGCAACAACAAGTGGTACATCTGTAGACATACTGAGTGTTACTGAGAGAGTGGAGTGGCTTTTGTAAAGATGTTCAGGTACCTCAGTGCAAAAGTCTGCTGAACAGCCTCATTCATCTCTATGGTAACAGCTCCCTCCTCTTTGTCAATATTACTGGTTTGTGACAACTTAATGTTTCCCTTTCCAAGTTATCCACTTGCAGAAAATTTCACTCCATCGTTTTCACATGATATTGCAATGGCATCTCCAATGTGACTGAGGTCTCGGCATATACGCAAGCAAACTCACCAGAAGGCATCTTTACCACATAGTTGTATTCTTGTTCTGAAATTCCAACCTGTTCAATCTAAATTGATTAACTTCATTTCATAGTCAGGTACTTTCTCCTGATTTGGTGCTTCAAATACTAGTGCTAGGGTACCTGTATTATCTTTGGCTCTTAGGGTAATGATGTCTTCACTGCCAGCATGTTGTAATATTTTGGACCTTCTGATGAGGTTCACACTCATGGCCATGTTACAGTCACAGTGGTAGGTAGGTGTCAAAACCCTTGAAGCGCAATGTGAGTTGCACTGAGATGCAGGACAGTCCAAGCTTTGCAGGTTCATGCCGCCAGAGCTGATGTCCCAGCAGGCCTTGCTGATGAGGTCCGTGAGCACCTCCAGTACCTTCTTCAGGATGGAGCCCTGGACCAGGCACACCTAGAACATAATGGCTGAGTCTCTGAGCTGCACAAGTGGAAGAAGGAATGAAGCCCAGCCGGTTTATACTTCTAGAGGCTGAGAGCAAGAGGCTTAGACTAGGAGGCAAACGCTCTTTGTTTCTTTTTCTTTCTTCCTACTAGTGGAATTTACCAAAGAACTTAAGCAGAATCATAGAAGCCAAACCCTGGAGTAAGAGCTATTAACGTTATTTAATGAGTTTTAGATAACTTCAGTGCCAGATTTCTCCATGTACTGGCAAAAACCCTAGCTAATGGGTAAGTAACTGTCATCACTGTGGCTTAAAATTCTTGTTTTACAGCAGATTCCTCTCTGTGTCCTGATGACATTCTGTACTGGGCTGTAGCTTTTTTGTTTCTGGGTCTTCATGACTTAGAGCCTCCAGTCTTTCCAGCTCAGAGGCTCACAGTGTGCCCCAAGGTGAGTCAGCATCTTGAGTTCTCCTCCAGAGTACTTGGCCAAATGCTGGACGGCTGCCACTATGTGGTGAACTTTGGGTATGGGCTTACTTTCTTTCTCTGGAATCCTGCAGCCTTCTGAGAGCTAATTATTCACTGGGCACAGGCTTTCCCTGCCTGGGCTCCTGACTTCTGTGGAATCTTGCCCTTCCTTCTCATTCTACTTTCTAGAGCACATGCCTGAAAGAGCAGGAGTTACACAGTCTCTTGGCTGATTTGGGTGGGGTGAGAGATCAAGTCTAAATTGGAGCACCACCTCCCCATTTGAGAGAAATCTTGGCCTTTATTCACATAATTACATATTCCTGTAGCATTAATAGCCCAGCAATGGTATTACTGTGAGGACAGGGACTATTATATCAGTGAGTAAATTGTATTTTGACTCTAAGTAAAATATGGAATGTATTTTTTTTGGGGGTGGTACTGGGGATCGAACTCGGGACCTTGCACTTGTGAGGCAGGTGCCAGAACCACTGAGCTAAATCCCTTTGGGATGTATTTTTGATAAGTGATGAAGTTATTTAGCTATTTACAGTTAGATAACTGAAAACAAATTCAATCTAGTCCTTAATATTTTGAGATATATATATATATATATATATATATATATATACATATATTAACCTATACTCCCTTTCTCACAGTATTTTATCTTCTTGCTTCTCTCTATTTAAGCAGGAATTTATGAATCCACTCACATTATTTCAAGATGTCTATAAAGGTGTTACCAGGTTTTGGGGTGCTAGAATCTCCTTTTAGAGGTAGTTTCTAAGTTCTTTCTGTCCTGAGCAAAAAATTGTTCAAGAGAAGTACAAAAGGTTGCAAGGTTTTACATTTATTAAAGGTAGGAAAAGAAACAGGCTCTGAAGTGTGAAATTGGGCCAAGTAAAAGTAGGAAAACATATACACTCTACAGGGTACAAGCAGACCACTGTGCAAGAGAGAACACAGTGGTTGAAAGCTCAATGGCTACTGTCCTTTTGTATCTCCCACTCCTTAGGCTGTCAGGTCTAGGCCATCCTATTGAAAACTTTCTCAAATTTCTTTGAGAGGAATTGAACACCACACTCTTTGATTGACAACATGTAGGGCTTTGTGAACTGTTCTACCCATGTATTCTGGGATTTTCTAATTAAAAGCTAACACCTACTCCCAAGCCAGTCTGCCACACACAAATCTCCTGCCCCCCACCCCCTAAAAAAAAAATCTGCAACAGAAAATTACCAAAGACTACTTGACTTTGTCATCAGACAAAGTCCCAGGAGGTTACTTAAACTTTGATAAGGAATTTAACCCAGTAAAATAGGACTGTGGGTTTGCTGTGATTCCCATCACAGAAGAAGAGTTTTTAGGATTCATCAGTAAGAAGCTGAGGAAGGGTTTATCAGACAGAAGTTTTAGTACACATTCAACAAAATATAGGGCTGGCCCTCAAGAGACAGACAGAGGCATGAAATATTTAGAACTGGAAATATTTATGGTTTTTTTTTTTTTTGAGGTGGACATCTGTGGAATTTGTCAATCTATAATCTTGGTTTTGTAGGTGGAGGAGCTGGTCCAACTACAGTAAGATTATTCTGTTCATAGGGGAAAGCTTAATTTTCAGGTAAAATTGTTGTCAATTCACGGGTGAAAGAAGACAATTGTAAGTGAAAATGAAATGGCTGAATCCATTTATAGGTAGAGGAAATTGCACAGGTTTATTGTGTTTTGGAAGGAAAAAGATAAAAAATAATTTTAAACTGGTCTTGGGTCTGAAGCTGTAGTTTTTATTTTTAAAATTATATTTTCTTTATTTCCTTTTTATCTATCTTTATTTCTTTTACCCTACCTTATACTCCCCACACCCAAGATTTTGATTCCTTATTCTTAAGGAGTATAAAAGGCCCAATGATCCATGTTCTACAATTATTTTAGGCTGAGGAGGGGTATTGATCCTGCCTAGCCAGGATCAGTTTCAGCCTGACTGATATAAAGGTGACAAATATGGGTTTGGTTGCTTAATGAATCACCATCTAGAAAAGAGTACAAGAACATTAGCAAGTTGTTAATGCTTAGGCTTCATTTCATAATCATGTTAAATAAGCAGGAGGCAGGTATTAAAAGTAGAATATTGATGAGTAGCATTGTCAAAAAAATGATAGAAGTTAGTTGCTTTTGGCATAAGCCTTTTATCTTTAATATTGACTTTTTTTTTTTTTTGGTACTGGGGATTGAACTCTGGTCCTTGTGCTTGCACAGCAGGGGGCAAAACCACTGAGCTAAATCACTGGCCCAATACTGACTTCTACTTTGAGGTGTTTATGCAAATATAACAGGTAGAGTTTGAGAGCATACAGATCTGCCCATTTTGCTAATAAGAAATTTATTCTCCTATTTTAATTATAACAATGGCAAATGCATATATAAAAAAAGATTTGTAGGTTTTTATGACCACTTAACCATTATAGTATTTTTATTTTTTACTCTAGGGCTTAGAAACTCTGTTTTGTATAACTGAAAACTTTTTATAGTTACTGACTCTAGATAATATAAAACCTGCAGAAGATAAGAAAAAAAATTTAGTTTATACCACAAATGTAATAAGGCTTAGTATCTGGAATATTTATTTATTTTTTATTTATTTATTTTTGTATTAAATTCTTTTATTGGTACATTGTAGGTATACAACACAATTACATTTCTCATTGGGAATTGTACCTTTACATAATGCATCTTGGTTTTTATTTTTTCCCCATTCCTAGCCCTCCCTTCACGCCCTCCACCCTTCCGTATTTACAAAGACTTTATTTCCATTTTTTCCATTTCTCAGCATTTTGTCCTTTCCCTTCTTTCCTTTCCCCTGTCCCTCCCACTACCCCTACCCCTTTGGACCTTTTCTTCCTATTTTACATTATCGATTATTCATTCTAATCATTGGTACATTTTAGGTATACAATATAATGACATTCATCATTGGAAATTTGCACCTTTACATAGTCTCTCTTGGTTCTTATTTTTCAACCTTGCCCAGCCCTCTCTTCAACCCCTCTGGTCCTCCCTATTTACAAAGATTTTGTTCCTGTTTTTCCATTTTCTCATACTAATCCCATTCCCTTCTATCCTTTCCCCTAGCCCTCCCACTTCCTTCCCCTTTGCCCCTTTTCTTCCTATTTCACATTACTTATTATACATTTAGTCCTTCTTTACACTTTCAGTTTCTCACACCAGAGAAATTATTCAGTATTTACGAATGTGTGTCCTATTTATTTCACCTAAGAGTATACCCTCAATGTGCATCCACTTAGCTATAAATGCCTCTAATTTCTCATTTTTTATGGCTGAGTAGTACTCCATTTTATAAAAAAACACATTTTCTTTATCCAGTCTCCAGTTGATGGGCATTTGGGCTGTTTCCAAGTTCTAGCTATTACAAACTGTGCTGCTATGAACATGGGCACACATATATCACTGTGGTATGATTCTTTTAATTCTTTGGGGAAGATCCCCAGCAGTGGAATAGCGAGGTCAAATGGGACTTCCAGTCCTAGTTCTTTGAGGTATCTCCATACTGATTTCTAGAGTGGTTGCACCAGTCTACACTCCCACCAGCAGTGCAGCAGGGTTCCTCTTTCCCCACAGCCCTGCCAGCATTTGTTATTGGTTGATTTCATGATAGCAGCCATTCTTTCTGGAGTGAGGTGGAATCTCAGCATTGTTTGCATTTTCATCTCTCGAAAGACCAGTGATGTTGAACATTTTTTCATGTATTTATTTGCTATTTCTACTTCTTTGAGAAATGTCTGTTCATTTCAGATGCCCATTTTTGGATTGGGTCTTTAAATTTGGGAGGTCTGATCTTTTTAAATTCTTTATAGATTTGAGATAGTAGACCTTTGTCTGAGGAAGAGCAGGTGAAGATTTTTTCCCACATCGTGGGTTGTCTCTTCACATTGCTGGTGGTTTCTCTTGCTGTGCAGAAGCTTTTTAATAAGAAGAGATCACATTTGTTGATTGTTTGTGCGAGTTCACGGGCAACTGAGGTCTTGTTCATAAAATCTTTTCCTACACCGATGTCTTCAAGGGTTCTACCTAACCTCTGTTCCAACTGGTTCAGAGTTTCTATTTTAATATTTAGATCTTTAATCCATTTTTATTTTAGTTTAGTGCATGGTGAGAGATATAGGTCTAGTTTTAATCTTTGGCAAGTTGAAGCCCAATTTTTCCAGCACCATTTATTAAAGAGGCTATCTTGCCTCCAGTGAGGGTGTTTGGCTCCTTTGTCGAAGATGAGATGGCTGAGTGTGTCTGGCGTTGTTTCTGCATCTTCTAATCTGTTCTACTGGTCCTCAAGTCTGTTTCTTTGCCAGTATCATGCTGATTTTATCACAGTAGCTTTGTAATAGAGTTGCAGGTTGGGGATTGTGATACCCCCTGCCATGTCTCTGTTACCTAGAATTGCTTTAGCTATTCTGGGTCTCTTCTTGCTCCAAATGAATTTTTGGATTGTTTTCTCAAGGTCTATGAAGTATGCTGTTGGGATCTCAATTGGAATTGCATTAAATCTATATAGCAGTTTTGGAAGTATGGCCACTTTCACTATATTAATTCTTCCTGCCCAGGAGCAGGGGATGTCTGTCCATTTTCTGATATCTTCAATCTCTCTTTTCAGAGTGCCATAGTTTTCAGAGAAGAGGTCTTTGATTTCTTTCGTTAGGATGATTCCTAGATATTTCAGTTTTTTGGATTCTATTGGGAAAGGAATTATTTGCCCTATTTCTCTTTCAGTGAGTCTGTCATTCGTGTAGAGGAAAGCTATTGATTTTTGTGTGTTGACCTTGTAACCAGCTACTTGACTGAATTTGGTTATTAAGTCTAGAAGACTTTTGGTGGAGTTCTTAGGGTCTTCTATATAGAGTATCATGTCATCTGCAAATAATGACAATTTGACTTCTTCATTTCCTATCTTTATTCATTTTATTTCTTTCTCTTGTCTAATTGCCATGGCTAATGTTTCCAGAACTATATTGAACAAGAGTGGTGATAGTGGACATCCTTGTCTTGTTCCTGATTTTAGTGTGAGGGATTTCAGGTTTTGACCATTTAGTATGATATTGGCTGTTGGTTTTTCATAGATGGCTTCTATCAGTTTGAGGTAGAAATCATCTATTCCAATTTTTTGTAGGGTTTTTCTCATAAATGCATGTTGGATTTTGTCAAATGCTTTTTCTGCATCTATGGAGATAATCATATGGTTTTTGTCCTTGGGTCTATTGATATAGTGTATTACATTGATTGATTTTCATATATTGAACCATCCCTGCATTCCTGGGATGAATCCCACTTGATCACAGTGTATGATATTCTTGATGATCTTCTGCATTCTGTTTGCAAGTATCTTAGTAAGGATTTTTGCATCTATGTTCATTAGTGAGATTACCCTACAGTTCTCTTTTTCAGTTGGGTCCTTCTCTGCTTTGGGGATCAAGGTGATGCTTGCTTCCAGGAATGAATTGGGGAGTATTGCTTCCCTTTCAATTTCATTGAAGAGTTTAAACAGTAGTGGCAGCATTTCTTCTCTAAATGTCTTGTAGAATTCAGCAGTGAAGGCATCAGGGCCTGGGCTTTTTTTAGTTCATAAGTTTTTAATTACATTTTCAATTTCTTTGGTTGATATTGGGTTGTTCAGAATTTTTAGGTCTTCTTCGTTCAACTTTGGTAATTCATATGTATCTAGGAATCTGTCCATTTCTTCTGTGTTGTCCATCTTATTGGTGTATAGGTTCTGGAAGTAGGTATTGATGATCCTCTGGATTTCTGCTGGGTCTGTTGTAATTTCACACTTTTCATTCCTAATTGCATGGATTTGGGCCTTTTCTTTCCTTTTTCTGACAAGGTTGGCTAAAGGTTTGTCAATTTTGTTGATTCTTTCGAAGAAAGAACTCTTGGCTTCATTGATTTTTTGTATCATTCTCTTAGTCTCCATTGCATTGATTTCTCCTCTGATCTTTATAATTTCCTCCCTTGTATGACCTTTGGGGTTGTCCTGCTCTGCTTTATCTAGAAGCTTGAGGTTCAGCATCAGGTTGTTCAATTGGGCTCGTTCTATTTTCCTAATATGCATATTCACTGCTATGAATTTCTCTCGTAAGACTGCTTTCATTGTGTCCCATAGATTCCGATATGTTGTATTGTCATTGTCATTTAATTGAAGGAACTGTCTGATTTCTTCTTTAATTTCCTCTGTGACCCATTGGTTATTCAGAAGTGTGTTGTTCAATTTCCACATGTTTATGAAATTTTTTGAGTTTCTTTTGCTATGGATCTCCAATTTCATCGCACTATGGTCTGATAATGTACAGGGGATAACTTCAATTCCTTTGGACTTACTTAAACATGTTCTGTGTGTGAGTATGTGGGGTTTTTTTGAGAATGACCCATGTGCAGCTGAGAAGAATGTGTATTCTGATTTTGTGGGGTGGAAGACTCTGTAAACATCTGTTAAGTTCATTTGTTCAAGAGTTCGATTGAGTTCTAGTATTTCTTTACTTGTTTTTAGTCTAGTTGATCTATCTATTTGTGACAGTGGGGTGTTGAGATCCCCCACTACAATTGTATTAGTGCATATATGACTTTTCATGTCCATTAGTATTTGTTTTATATAGTTGGGTGCACTAGTGTTTGGGGCATAGATATTTATGATTGTCATCTCTTCCTCTTGGATTCTTCCCTTTACAAGGATGTAATGTCCTTCTTTGTCTCTCTTAATCAGTGTTGGTTTGAAATCTACTTGATCTGCCAAGAGGATAGCTACTCATGCTTTTTGGGGAGTTCCTGTCACATGCAGTATTGTTTTCCACCCTTTAACTTTCAGTCTATGAGTTTCCTTTTGAATTATGTGTGTTTCTTGTATGCAGCATATTGTTGGATTTTGCTTCTTGACCCATTCTGCCAGTCTATTTCTTTTGATTGGTGAATTGAGACCAATAACGTTGATGGTTATAACTGAAATGTATTGACTTGTCATTGCCATGACTTTTTCTTTTTGTTGGGTTCTCCCCCTTTCCATTTAATTTCTTGTCATGCCAGATGGGTTCATTCTGCTTTGCTTCCTGGGGTTGTGATCCTCAATGTCTGTTCCTAGGCTATTGTGTCAAATTCTTTGGAGTGCTGGTTTGGTATTCATGAAGTTCCTAAGGTGCTCTTTGTCATGAAAGTATCTTATTTCTCCATCCATTTTGAAAGATAGTTTTGCAGGGTCCATCAATCTGGGTTGGAGGCTGTTTTCTTTTAGGGCTTGGAATATGTCACTCCAAGCTCTTCTTGCCTTGATGGTTTGTGTTGAGAAGTCTGCTGTGATTCTGATGGGCTTTCCTTTGTATGTGATTTGTTTCTTTTCTCTGACTGCTTGGAACTTTGTTCTTCTGTTGTGTTTCTGGAATCTTAACAATTATATGCCTATGTGTAGATTTGTTTTGATCAAGGCTATTTGGAGTCCTATATGCCTCACTTATCTGTATGTCAAGCTCTTTTCCCCTGCTTGCAAAGTTTTCTGCCATTATTTCTGTGACGAGAATTTTTTATGTCATTTCCACTCTCTCCTGTTTCTTCATTGAGCCCAATCAGTCTTATGTTATTCTTTTTTGCATCATCTAGCAGCTGCTGGATTGATTTCTCATGTTCCCTTATAATTTTGAAGCAATTTTTCTTTTCCTGGTCTCTAATTGCAATCTTATCTTCTATATCTGAAATTCTGTCCTCACATTGGCTCATTCTGCTGTGTAGACTTTCAATGGAGTTTTTCATGTCCTGGAAATCTATTTGCATCTGTTTTATGGATTCCATTTGTTTCTTATGTTGGGATTCCATCATGTTCCTCAGCTCCTCTCTAGATTCATTAATCATGTCTTGCACTAGGGGCACAATTTCTCCTGTTATCTGAGAAATTATTTCTGATTTCATTTTTTCCAGATCCCCTTTTTTTGCCAGTTCAGTGGTCCAGGTGGTTGAGTATCAGAGTGTTCCATCCCATTTCCCTTTGGGGTTGCAGTAGGTGATCTGAAAGTCTGGTTTTGAGACTTATTTACATGTTTTCTCCTTTTGACTGGGGCGGGGTGCTGTTAGTGCCTGCACAGATTACCTCCTCTGAATTGGGTGAGGTGGGACAGGTGCCTGGAGCAGCGGTAGGGATGGTGACCCCAAAGGCCTTTCCTGTGGGCTGGGAGCAGCCGCAGGGGTGGTGGTCGGGAAAGCCCTTCCTCTGGACCAGGAGCAGTGGGATGGTGGCTCAGAATCCCCTCCCTCTGTCACGGAGCGGTGGGAGGGATGGTCTCCCAGAAGCCCCTTCCTCTGGGCCAGGAGCAGCGGGACAGAAGCTTTCTCAAAAGCCCTTTCCTCTGGGCTGGGATCAGTGGGAGTGATGGTGACCGGGAATCCCCTTCCTCTGGACCAGGAGCAGTGGGACGATGGCTCAGAAGACCCTACCTCTGGGCCAGGAACAGTGGAACTCAGTACCTTGGTCTGGTGATCTGGTGTCCTCTGCATCTTTGTAGTGTGGAATCAGGTGGCTGCCTGTCTGCAGCGGGGTGATTCGGTGTCTTCCGCATGACACAGGACCTCGGTAGGGCATGCACAGACCTGCTTGTCTGCAGTGGGCTGATTCGGCTTGTTCTGTGCAACTCAGGACCTTGGTAGGGCATCTGGAATATTTATATTGCATTTTGTTTTATATGCATACCTATAAGAGAAATTAAATTTTTGTCTGAGAAGTATTTGAAAGTACTGTACATTAAAATAATGTAATGGCGATACACTGACTGTGCCAAAGGGCACATTTTTCAAGGGCTAGTAAGATTAGGTATCATGAATTTTGGGGTCCTGTAGGGAACAGGGGAAGGGGACGTTACCAGAACCTCTGCAGCAAGTCCTAGTCTCCTGTGAGCCATGGCAGCACATGGCGAATTACAGGAAAGTTAGACAAATGAGAAGAAGCTGAGCTTTGTTCTCATCAGTGCTGCTCTGGGCAGCAAAGACAAAGACCCCCTAGCTTGCAGCACCTTTTATTCAGTACATCCGGATAAACAAAAGTAACAAGTGAAAATGCAGAGTTCAGTACTTTACATTGGGATAAACAAGATGTAACAAAAGACTGGGGGTCAGTGGAAATCTAAGAACAATGAGGAACTATGCAGATGAAGATTTGGTCCCTCCCTGGTGTCTTGAAGGTGTGGTCTTGTCCTGGAATGTCATAGCTGGCCTGTAGGCAGGAGAACTAGGCCTACTCAAATGATTTTTCCCTAGAATTATGTAGCATTGCTCCCAACAGGGGGCTATAGGCCAAAATGTTATAGGTATTGCTAGAGACTGCCAGAAGAGGCTGGTGTAGTACTACGAGCTTTTTAATAGCTAGTCCAGCTTTGTACATACATCTATACAATGATGTATAAACTTGAATTGAATTGTGACTAACTTAACCTGTGAGTGTTCCACAAAACAAATAAACATTTCTAATAATTTTTAATTAGGTAAATGAGAGATGTCTTGCAACACGAGTAGTACTTGACTTGGAAACTGAAGCAAATTGGTTCAGGCAGGTGATTTTTTAGCCACAACCTTTTGTCTGGTGGTTTCTCAGACCCACTCTCTCCCTCTACACTTAAGGGAATTAAAAAAAAAATTACTTCTCAGACAAAGGAGTAGTTTCTAGATTATATAAAGAACTCAAAAAATCAGACCCTCCAAGTTTAAAGATCCAGTCCAAAAAATGGGCATCTGAAATGAGTAGACACTTCTCAAATGAAGACATACAACATCAAATAAATACATAAAAAAAGTTCAGCATCACCGGTCATATGAGAAATTCACGTTAAAACAATACTGAGATCCCATGTCACTCCAGAAAGAATGGCTGTCATGAAGCTATCAACCAATAACAAATGCTGGTGGGGTAATGGCAAAAAAGGAACCCTTCTCCACTGTTGGTAGGAGTGTAATTTGGTACAATCACTATGGAAATCAGTATGAAGATTCTTCAAAAAATTAAAATGAGAGATTCCACTTGACCCAGCTGTGCCTTTTCTAGACATCTTCCTGAAAGAGTTAAAAGCATATATGATATATGTGACAAATGCATACTCATGTTTACAGCAGCACAATTTATAATAGCTAAATATTGGAAACAGCTCACATGCCCATCAACAGATGGATGGATAAAAAATATGGTATTTATATACAATGGAGTATTACTCTGCCATAAAGGAGGATAAACTTGAGATATTTCTAGGTGAATGAATGCATCTCCAGACCATAATTTTAAATGAAATAAATCAGACACATAAGTTTAAATATTGCACTGTTTTTCTTTTAGATAGGGAGATAAGCTTGAGGCCAAATTTTCATAAGAATACAGAAACAAATAAGGTTGAGGAAGGAAGAAAGTTAATGTTAGAGAAGTGGCCCTATGAGACTCAAGAAAAAAAAAACAGACCCTAATATACAGTGCCAGACAGGCAGTCCTAGTGCCCAGAAAGGTCATGGCTAAACTACTGAGAAGGGCTAAATGGCAATATTCCCATGGTTCTGTGGGCCTTACCTGCTGGTGTGGAAAGACAAAGACCACATGCTTCTACTCCCCTTCCCACCTGGAGAGTAGGCAGTGGGGGGTCTCCCTTTCTTCCCACCCAGGTGGCAGCATAATAATTATTCCCAGAGCCATGAGCTTCACTGTTTCCACCAGTCCACCAGTCCTCTTCCATCCTTGAGCTCCCTGCTTCTACTGTATTATCTCTCTTTTTTTTTTTTCGGTACCGGGGATCAAACTCTGGTCCTTGCGCTTGCGAGGCAGGCGGTGACACCACGGAGCTAAATTCCCGGCCCTACTGTATTATCTCTTAATGCCACTTCCCTGTTACCTAATATCAGAACAGATGCTAGCCTCCAGTGGAAGAAGAAAATGAACGAGAAAGTGATTGGGTTTATTTTTTTAGAGGAAAGAGGAGGAAAAAAGAAAATCACCAGAGACTCCTTCTCAGTTTGAGGCATAGACTTTACCAGGTCCTGAAGATAACATCAGTTATCACCTGAATGACCACTTGGAACTACATGGCTTAGGAAATGTTCCTGGCCATGCAGAAAGAGAAACCATAGTATCAGGTGGGCGAGTTTATGCCCTTTGGTTTTGAAGGGAGAATTAAAAGCAGTTTAGAGGATCTTCTTTTATCTAAAGTATTGAAGGTCCAATATGTGCATGATTTAAGGAGATTGCTTCCCTGGGTGTCATCCTACAGGCCTATCCTTTACATGGGGCCTCAGGACCAGGTTTCCCATGCCGGTTGTAAGAAGAGACATCATTGCCATGTTTTTTTTTAAATGCAACTTTGTTGGAGTGTAATTTATATAACATGAATTGTAACCATTGTAACTGTAAAAGTAAATAACTTTAGTAAATGTATTACTAAAGATATTGTGTCACAAATCCCCCAAATCCAGTCTTAGAACATTTCTTTCATTGCAGAAAGTTCCTGCATTCCCTTACCCAGTCATTTCTTTCTGCTTCTTGCAGTCCTGGGTAACCACTGTTCTTCTTTTTATTGCTATAGATTTTCCTTTTATGGACATTTTATATAAACTTATTCCTCAAATTTGTAGTAGTCTTTTGCATCAGTAGCACTCACATAACAAAATATCTTTGGGATCATTCATGCTGAGGCATGTATCAATATTTCTTATTTTTAGTATTGAGTACTATTCTGCATGAACCACATTTAAAAAATACAGTGTTTCCAGTTTTGTCTTTATGAATAATCCAGATATGAATATTTGCATACATGTCTTTATATAACATACTTTTGAGAGGGAATGGTTTAATACCAGCAATAAGGGCTTAGGGAGGAGGCCATTAAGAAGCTGGTCATATGGAAGCTGAGGTATGCTGGGGGATAGAGAGTTATGTATGTGGTGCAGATTTTACAAAGAGGGACAGTAAATGACATCTACCATGAGATTCCCATATCCTTCCAGAAGGAACACACACACACAGACACACACACTCATTTTTATGCGTCCCATTACCTCTAACATTTCTAGACCCCTGAGAACAATATTTTTTTAATATTGGGATGTGTGTGTTTCTTATTCTTAGTATTTCTGGGAATTCCTGGGGAATTTATGGCATCTCCTGGTCATCCTCTATCTCTCCATCTTTAGAGGGAGGACCCCTAGTTTCCGTTATCTGTGGTTGATCATCTGTGTTAGTGGGAAACTGGAAAAATCAAAGCAAAATTAAATAAAACCTTATTCACAGAGAAGAGGCTATATCCTCCCAAATGATATGAGGCTTCCTCTGGGTCTCAGCTCTCACATTTTTGCCCTCCTCTTGCCACATATTGCCCCATCTCCAGCAGAGGGTTGAGTGTGAGCAGCTGTGTAGTGATAAGGACTAATGAGTAGTTGTTATGATTTAGACCTTGAACGTCTCCCCAAATTCTCATGTGGTTAGAGGCAGGGCTTTTGAAAGGTGATTGGATCCAGGAGCCACTCTGCTCATCAGTGGATTCATTCATTAATGAGTTCAGTAGCTGAGTGTGTTGATGTGAATCCCTGGTTTGAGACTGATTATTTTGTGCATGATCTGAAAGAGTACATCTTCTTCCCCTGTTCCTCCCTTCTCTCTCTTCTCTCTATGACCACATAATGAGCTGTGATCCTTTGGAGTCAACTGATTATGAGGTGAACCCTCTACAAACTGTGAGCTACAATAAACCTTTTCTCCTTTAAGTTGTGGGTAGCAGATATTGTATTCCAGCAACCAGCAAAGCGACTAAGACAGCTATTTTCTGAGAATCCAGGGAGTAGTATTTGGTATTCAATTCTAAATTTAGTTTTGAAGAACTCTGTTGTCCCTATTTTCCTGTACAAATCACCCAGAATCCTATGGGCCAAAGTAAACTTGGTATACAGCACCCCCTTTCGTCTGATTGTATAATGCATTGTATTCTTACTACCCAATCTAGCTCTTTTTATTCTGTTTGATTCAACCTTTTGACCTCCACCTTCACTTTATTTCCTTCATTAGACTCACACTTGCATTATGCTACAGGGATAATAATCCTACTGAAAACTGGAGGGTAAATGCAAATTTAGGACAATCATATAAAATTGTCATGAAAATTAAATGAGTTAATACATAAAAGAAATTAGAATAGTGGCTGGCCATAGTAGATACTAAACAAATGTGAGTGATGTTGGTGAAGATGATGATGATTAAAATTTAGAGAAAGAAATTTTTACTCAACTTTTCCGCTCATCGATTTGTTCTGACAATAGTGCCATGTATTTTCATTATTACACTTTCAAAATATAGCTGAATATCTGGCACTGGTACAATAATTTCTCTTTATTCTTTATGGAATTTTCTTATACATTTCAAAAGACTTTTTAATTCCAGATGTATTTTAGAACATTTATGTGGAGTGCCAAAAAGCCTGATGACAGTAAAATGGTATATATAATATATGTTTGGGGACAATCAACATGAGCACAATACTGTTTCCTATTTCTAAACCACAGCAATATCTGTATATATTGTATTTAGTCCTTCATTCATTGTGATATTGATCTCATACATTTCTAGTCACATTTATTTATAATAGTTTTATATGATTTGTTGCTATTATAAATTATCCATATTGTCCTAAATGATTACCATTTCATTTTACAAATGCTACTGAATTTGTGCATTTATTTTGTATTTTACCCATCCTACTGAATTCTCTAATGATTTCTCAGTTAAATTTGATGTAACTTACAAAAAAATGAACAAGTGAAAATACTAATCATACGGGTGGGGGTTTAGCTCAATGGTTCCACCACCTGCCTTGAAAGTGCAAGGTCCTGAGATTGATCCCCGGTACCAAAAAAAAAAAAAAAAAAAAAAAAAGGAAGAAAGAAAGAAAGAAAATACTTTTTCCTAAACAATTTAATAAAAAGAACAGAATTCAACAAAACAGCTAAATACATTGTTCTAACATGATTTTTACCTCGCTGATAATATTTTTCAGTCTGATTTAATAAATATACAATTGACATTTTTATTATTGTCATTAATCCTTTTTTTATTCATTAAGTTTATTGGTACATTTTAGGTATACAATATGATGACATTCAATTTTGGGAATTTGTACCTTTACATGATATATCTTGGTTCTTGTTTTTTTCACCATTTCCCTGCCCTCCCTTCAACCCTTCCACTCCCCCTATTTATAAAGACTTTGCTTCCATTTTTCCATTTTCTCATATTTATTCCTTTCTCTTCTTTCCATTCCCCTACATCTCCCACTTTCCCTTTCTCTTTTGACCTTTTCTTCCTCTTTCACATTCTGATCTTTATTTACACTTTCAGTTTCTCACACTAGAGAAACTATTCGGTATTTACACGTGTGTCCTATTTATTTCACGTAAGAGTATGGCTTCAATGTGCATCCATTTAGCTCTAAATGTCTCTAGTTTCTCATTCTTTATGGCAGAGTAGTTCTCCATTCTATTAAAAAACAAACAAACAAACAGCCACATCTTCTTTATCCCGTTTCCAGTTGATGGGCAATTGGGCTGTTTCCAACTTTTAGCTATTAAAAACTGTGCCGCTATAAACACGGGTGTGCATATAAAGCTGTGGTGTGATTCTTTTAATTCTTTTGGAAAGATATTCAGCAGGGAACTAGCTGGGTCAAATAGAAACAGGATTCTTTTAATTTCAAATTTGGCAAGAAGTTACCCCATACTATAATTGTACTCCAGTAGTTCTTCCAGAAAGAATAAATGTTCTTGATCCCATAGTGGCTTCACTGATTGTTGTTTCTTTGTTTAATTAAGCAGTTTTCTCTATATATTTACCTAGAATTATAGTTCACCTGGTATATTTTGTGGCATATTTTTTTTCCTCGAAAAACGGAGCACACTTTTTCTAGCTTTTGTTTGTTTATTTGATAGCTTGGACTCAATTCATAGTTATTGGCAGCTGCTCAGCAATTTCATCTGCAAGATTCCTCAGCCCCTACCATGTAATGAATCTGAGATAGAAGACTTGGAACTAATTAAGAATTGATAGATGATATCTGAAGATGACCTCATCTGCTTTGGCCTTCAGCTCCCTTTTACTCAGATTTCTTTCTTCATGGATTTCTAGTCTAAGAATGACTTTACTTGACAGAGAGAATGAAAAAATGTAAGGGATTGAACAGTTCATTGTTACCTTGCCATCCTTGTTTATTGTATTTTGTGACTTTCAAGCAAGATCTTTCTTGTTTTCTGCTGAACATACTATTCATTTTATGCACTTCACATGCTTCCTTATGTCTAAACTTTCTCTGGTCTGTCTTACTTTGCTGTTACCATCTTCTATATTCCTAAATAACATAGCCCTTCTTTTTTCAATGTGTTTATTTAGCAGATAAACTTGTCATATAACTACTTATACTGTTAAGATTCATGATGGACCATTTCCTTTTCTCTGAATTTGAGAGAATTTGCACCTCTGTTTAAAAATTTAATGTTTGTGTGGATATTAAAATTATCTTATACTTCAACTTTTTTCAGAATCTTTGGCTATGAGATTATACTATTTACCTTCTAAATTTTAAAAATCTGCCAGCATAAAAATTGAACTTTACTTTTGAATTCAAATTATGCCTTATTAGAATATTATCACACTGCTTTTTTCAAAATACTAACAAAATCAGATTTTAAAAAAGGAAATGTAAAGACACAGGCACATTAGAACTTTCAGCCAATTGGATGATTCTAATAGAAATTAAGTTCACTGAGTTCATTGTTGAATGAATGTACAAAGACATGCTTTTTTGGGGTGATATTTCATATACTAGGGGCTGCGATGGTGTTAGCTTATTTGTAAAAAGGTAGGTTGAGAAGAATAATTCGTCCCGTTCATAATGAAGTGACAGGGACAACCTGATAACTAACTGAGCACCAGCTTTGCTCTGTGCAGGTGAGAGTCTCTGAGTAAGTTTTGATGCTGCTTCTTGCCTTTGATAGGATCCCATTTCATTTCCTCTTTCATCATTCCCTCTTGGAGGCTCACTTTCTAGAAACAACGAGGCAGAAAATGATGACGGTGGGAATGACTGACTGGAAAACTAAACACGGCATGACACCTCCTGAGAGGTAAAAGGATCTCCCCACAAGAAACTCTGAGGTTAGAAGCAAGGATTGTTCTGAAGATATATAATGGCAAGTATATGTTTTCTAAAAATTATATTTATAATAAATATAAATTATATATTTATTAGAAATATAAATTATAATTTATAATTATAAACCATACAATTATATATTAAATATATTGAATATATTATACAATATATAATAAATATATACATATTAATAATATAAATAAATATAGAATATATAAATATATATTATATATGTAATGATATATATTAAAAATAAATATATAATAAATTACATACAATTATATAATTATAAATTATAATAAATTATCGATATAAATTTTGTATTTATTATATTATATTAAACTGATTCCTTCCACCACTATTTTTCAGATTTCTTCTACCCTGTGAGGCACCACTCTAATGATTCTAGAGAATTGAAACTGTTTTAAGAGAATATCATAAATAATTTTTGCCAATAAATTACACAGTTTATATAGGTTTACATGGATTCTTAACAAGACAATAAATTACATAGTTTATATTGTTTGTATAAATACTTAACAGGACACAAATTGCTCAAGTTGCAACAGGAAGAAACAGACTATTTTACTTTAAGAACTTCACTTGGTCATTAACAATCTCTCCACAAACAAAAGTCCAGCCCCACAGAGCTTCACCAGTAAATCCTAACAAAGAAATTCTTTCAGAAAATAGAGGAGGAAATATTTCCCAACTGACTCTATGAGGTTAGCATAGCCAATAACCTAATACTAAAGCCAAAGACATTGCGGAGACAGAAAACATAAATGTAAATTCCCTAAATAATCAGCAAATTCAAGTTTTCATTACATAAGGCATATTCAAAGGATTATACACCATGATCATGTGGAATTCATCCAATAAAAGCAAGGTTTGCTTTACATCTGAAAATCAGTTAAAATTTTAGTAGAATGGGCAAAAATGATACAAATGAAACATTTGACAAAATTTAATATGCATTCATAATAAAAATTCTCAGCAAACTTAGAAGGAACTTTCACATCCTGATAAAGAGTTTTGACTTACAATTTAACAAAAGAAATACGTAATTGTATAATACATGCTAGAAAATATTCTTATGAAAATTTAAAATGGACAGACATTCCCTGATTGTGGATTTGAAGATTCCATATTGTTAAAATGGCATTTTTTCCAAATTAAACTATGGATTTAACAAAAGCTTCATCAAAATCCAGAAGGCTTTTGAAAAGGTTGCTCTTAAAATTTATATGGAGAGCCACCTGGTTCCACACTACAAAGACACAGATGACACCAGACCACCAGACCAAGGTACTGAGTCCTGCTGCTCCTGACCCAGAGGTAGGGGCTTCTGAGCTGTCATCCCACTGCTCCTGGTCCAGAGAAAGAGGCTTCCTGGTCACCATCCCTCCTGCTGCTCCCAGCCCACAGGAAAGGGCTTTTGGGTCACTATCCCTACTGCAGATCCAGGCTCCTGTCCCACCTCTCACAGCTCAGAGGAGGTAATCTGTGCAGGTGATAACAGTCCCCCGCCCGAGTCGAAATGAGAAAACACATAAATAAGTCTCAAAACCAGACTTCCAGATCACCTACAGCAACTCCAAAGGGAAATGAGATGGAACACTCTGATACTCAACCACCTGGACCACTGAACTGGCAACAAAAGGGGATCTGGAAAAAATGAAATCAGAACTCATTTCTCAGATAACAGGAGAAATTGTGCCCCTAGTGCAAGACATGATTAAAAATTCTAGAGAGGAGCTGAGGAACATGATGGAATCCCAACATAAGAAACAAATGGAATCCATAAAACAGATGCAAATAGATTTCCAGGACATGAAAAACTCCATTGAAAGTCTACACAGCAGAATGAGCCAGTGTGAGGACAGAATTTCAGATATAGAAGATAAGATTGCAATTAGAGACCAGGAAAAGAAAAATTGCTTCAAAATTATAAGGGAACATGAGAAATCAATCCAGCAGCTGCTAGATGATGCAAAAAAGAATAACATAAGACTGATTGGGCTCAATGAAAAAACAGGAGAGAGTGGAGATGACATAAAAAATCTCTTCACAGAAATAATGGCAGAAAACTTTGCAAGCAGGGGAAAAGAGCTTGACATACAGATAAGTGAGGCATATAGGACTCCAAATAGCCTTGATCAAAACAAATCTACACATAGGCATATAATTGTTAAGATTCCAGAAACACAACAGAAGAACAAAGTCCTCCAAGCAGTCAGAGAAAAGAAACAAATCACATACAAAAGGAAAGCCCATCAGAATCACAGCAGACTTCTCAACACAAACCATCAAGGCAAGAAGAGCTTGGAGTGACATATTCCAAGCCCTAAAAGAAAGCAGCCTCCAACCCAGATTGATGGACCCTGCAAAACTATCTTTCAAAATGGATGGAGAAATAAGATACTTTCATGACAAAGAGCACCTTAGGAACTTCATGAATACCAAACCAGCACTCCAAAGAATTTTACACAATAGCCTAGGAACAGACATTGAGGATCACAACCCCAGGAAGCAAAGCAGAATGAACCCATCTGGCATGGCAAGAAATTAAATGTAAAGGGGGAGAACCCAACAAAAAGAAAAAGTCATGGCAATGATAAGTCAATACATTTCAGTTATAATCATCAATGTTAATGGTCTTAATTTACCAATCAAAAGAAATAGACTGGCAGAATGGGTCAAGAAGCAAAATCCAACAATATGCTGCATACAAGAAACACACATAATTCAAAAGGAAACTCATAGACTGAAAGTTAAAGGGTGGAAAACAATACTGCATGTGACGGGAACCCAAAAAAAAGCATGAGTAGCTATCCTCTTGGCAGATCAAGTAGATTTCAAACCAACACTGATTAAGAGAGACAAAGAAGGACATTACATCCTTGTAAAGGGAAGAATCCAGGAGGAAGAGATGACAATTATAAACATCTATGCCCCAAACACTAGTGCACCCAACTATATAAAACAAATACTAACAGACATGAAAAGTCATATATGCACTAATACAATTGTAGTGGGGAACCTCAACACCCCACTGTCACAAATAGATAGATCAACTAGACTAAAAATAAGTAGTGAAATACTAGAACTCAATCGAACTCTTGAACAAATGAACTTAACAGATGTTTATAGAGTCTTCCACCCCACAAAATCAGAATACACATTCTTCTCAGCTGCACATGGGTCATTCTCCAAAATAGACCAAATACTCACACATAGAACATGTTTAAGTAAGTCCAAAGGAATTGAAGTTATCCCCTGTACATTATCAGACCATAGTGCAATGAAATTGGAGATCCATAGGAAAAGAAACTCAAAAAATTTCACAAACACTTGGAAATTGAACAACACACTTCTGAAAAACCAATGGGTCACAGAGAAAATTAAAGAAGAAATCAGACCATTCCTTCAATTAAATGAAAAGGACAATACAATATATTGGAATCTATGGGACACAATGAAAGCTGTCTTATGAGGGAATTTCGTAGCAGTGAATACTCATATTAGGAAAACAGAATGATCCCAATTAAACAACCTGATACTGAACCTCAAGCTTCTAGAAAAAGAAGAGCAGGACAACCCCAAAGGTCATACAAGGGAGGAAATTATAAAGATCAGAGGAGAAATCAATGCAATGGAGACTAAGAGAACCATACAAAAAATCAATGAAGCCAAGAGTTGGTTCTTTGCAAGAATCAACAAAATTGGCAAACCTTTAGCCAACCTTGTCAGAAAAAGGAAAGAAAAGGCCCAAATCCATGCAATTGGAATGAAAAGTGTGAAATTACAACAGACCCAGCAGAAATCCAGAGGATCATCAAAACCTACTTCCAGAACCTATATGCCAATAAGATGGACAACACAGAAGAAATGGACAGATTCCTAGATACATATGAATTACCAAAGTTGAACGAAGAAGACCTAAAAATTCTGAACCACCCAATATCAACCAAAGAAATTGAAAATGTAATTAAAAACTTATGAGCTAAGAAAAGCCCAGGCCCTGATGGCTTCACTGCTGAATTCTACAAGACATTTGGAGAGGAACTGGTGTCACTACTGTTTAAACTCTTCAATGAAATTGAAAGGGAAGCAATACTCCCCAATTCATTCCTGGAAGCAAGCATCACCTTGATCCCCAAAGCAGAGAAAGACCCAACTGAAAAAGAGAACTATAGGCCAATCTCACTAATGAACATAGATGCAAAAATCATTACTAAGATTCTTGCAAACAGAATGCAGAAGATCATCAAGAAGATCATACACTGTGATCAAGTGGGATTCATCCCAGGAATGCAGGGATGGTTCAATATATGAAAATCAATCAATGTAATACACTATATCAATAGACCCAAGGACAAAAACCATATGATTATCTCCATAGATGCGGAAAAAGCATTTGACAAAATCCAACATGCATTTATGATAAAAACCCTACAAAAAATTGGAATAGATGGTCTCTACCTCAAACTGATAGATGCCATCTATGAAAAACCAACAGCCAATATCATACTAAATGGTCAAAAACTGAAATCCTTCACACTCAAATCAGGAGCAAGACAAGGATGTCCACTATCACCACTCTTGTTCAATATAGTTCTGGAAACATTAACCATGGCAATTAGACAAGAGAAACAAATAAAAGGAATAAAAATAGGTAATGAAGAAGTCAAATTGTCATTATTTGCAGATGACATAATACTCTATATAGAAGACCCCAAGAACTCCACCAAAAGTCTTCTAGACTTAATAACCAAATTCAGTCAAGTAGCTGGTTACAAGGTCAACACACAAAAATCAATAGCTTTCCTCTACACCAATGACAGACTCACTGAGAGAGAAATAGGGCAAATAATTCCTTTCACAATACAATTCAAAAAACTGAAATATCTAGGAATCATCCTAATGAAAGAAATCAAAGACCTCTTCTCTGAAAACTATGGCACTCTGAAAAGAGAGATTGAAGATGATATCAGAAAATGGACAGACATTCCCTGCTCCTGGGCAGGAAGAATTAATATAGTGAAAGTGGCCATACTTCCAAAACTGCTATATAGATTTAATGCAATTCCAATTGAGATCCCAGCAGCATACTTCATAGACCTTGAGAAAACAATCCAAAAATTCATTTGGAGCAAGAAGAGACCCAGAATAGCAAAAGCAATTCTAGGTAACAGAGACATGGCAAGGGGTATCACAAGCCCCAAAATGCAACTATACTACAAAACTATTGTGATAAAAACAGCATGGTTCTGGCAAAGAAACACACCTGAGGAGCAGTGGAACAGATTAGAAGATGCAGAAACAACTCCAGGCACTCTCTGCCATCTCATCTTTGATAAAGGAGCCAAACATCCTCACTGGAGGAAAGATGGCCTGTTTAATAAATGGTGCTGGAAAAATTGGGCTTCAACTTGCCAAAGATTAAAACTAGACCTGTATCTCTCATCATGCACTAAACTAAAATCAAAGTGGATTAAAGATCTAAATATTAAAATAGAAACTCTGAACCAGTTTGAACAGAAGTTAGGTAGAACCCTTGAAGACATCAGTGTAGGAAAAGATTTTATGAACAAAATGTCAGTTGCCTGTGAACTAGCACAAACAATCAACAAGTGGGATCTCTTCTTATTAAAAGGCTTCTGCACAGCAAGAGAAACCACCAGCAGTGTGAAGAGACAACCCACAATGTGGGAAAAAGTCTTCACCTGCTCTTCCTCAGACAAAGGTCTACTATCTCAAATCTATAAAGAACTTAAAAAGATCAGACCTCCCAAATTTAAAGACCCAATCCAAAAATGGGCATCTGAAATGAACAGACATTTCTCAGACAAGGAAGTAGAAGCAGCAAATACATGAAAAAATGTTCACCATCACTGGTCATTTGAGAGATGCAAATGAAAACAATGCTGAGATTCCATCCTCACACCAGAAAGAATGGCTGCTATCATGAAATCAACCAATAACAAATGCTGGCAGGGCTGTGGGGAAAGAGGAACCCTGCTCCACTGCTGGTGGGAGTGTAGACTGGTGCAACCACTCTAGAAATCAGTATGGAGATACCTCAAAGAACTAGGACTGGAAGTCCCATTTGACCCAGCTATTTCTGTGCTGGGTATCTTCCCCAAAGAATTAAAAGAATCATACCACAGTGATATATGTGTGCCCATGTTCATAGCAGCACAGTTTGTAATAGCTAAAACTTGGAAACAGCCCAAATGCCCATCAACTGGAGACTGGATAAAGAAAATGTGTTTTTTTAATAAAATGGAGTACTAGTCAGCCTTAAAAAAGTGAGAAATTAGAGACATTTATAGCTAAGTGGATGCACATTGAGGTGATACACTTAAGTGAAATAAATAGGACACACATGTTTAAATACTGAATAGTTTCTCTGGTGTGAGAAGCTGAAAGTGTAAATAAGGACTAAATGTATAATAGGTAATGTGAAATAGGAAGAAAAGGGGCAAAGGGGAAGGAAGTGGGAGGGCTAGGGGAAAGGATAGAAGGGAATGGGATTAATATGAGAAAATGGAAAAATAGGAACAAAATCTTTGTAAATAGGGAGGACTGGAGGGGTTGATGGGAGGGCTAGGCAATGGTGAAAAATAAGAACCAAGAGAGACTATGTAAAGGTGCAAATTTCCAATGATGAATGTCATTATATTGTATACCTAAAATGTACCAATGATTAGAATGAATAATTGATAATGTAAAATAGGAAAAAAAGGTCCAAAGGGGTAGGGGTAGTGGGAGGGGCAGGGGAAAGGAAAGAAGGGAAAGGACAAAATGCTGAGAAATGGAAAAAATGGAAATAAAGTCTTTGTAAATAGGGAAGGGTGGAGGGCGTGAAGGGATGGCTAGGAATGGGGAAAAAATAAGAACCAAGATGCATTATGTAAAGGTACAATTCCCAATGAGAAATGTAATTGTGTTGTATACCTACAATGTACCAATAAAAGAATTTAACACACACAAAAATTTATATGGAGGGCCTGGGATTTAGCTCAGTGGTTTTGCTGCCTGCTGAGCAAGCGCAAGGACCTGATTTCCATCCAAAAAAAAAAAAAAAAAAATTATATGGAAATGCAAAAAGTCCATAATATCCAAAACAGTTTTTAAAAAGGAAGGATAATTTCAAGGCATATTATAAGCCTACCTTAATGGATGGTGTGGAATTTGTATAAAAATAGATACATTAATTGAATAGAAATGAGATGTTCAGAAATAATTGATTATGATTTTTGATAAATGTAGCAAGGCAATATAAGAGTGAGAAGGTAAATTTTTGTCTAGTAGTACTGTGACAATTATATAACCACATTTTTTAGAAAATAAACTTAAGTGACATCACCTACCCACAAAAATGAACTCAAAATGGATAGTAGACTTAACTGTACAAGCTAAAAGAATAAAATATCGAGAACAAAACAGGAGTCTTTATGTCCTTGATATAGGCAAAGTGTTCTTAGATATAAAAACATTGTAGGCCATAAAAAAGGACAAGTTAGACTTTATTAAAATTAAAATCTTTTGGGCCGGGGATTTAGCTCAGTGGTTCCAGTGCCTGCCTTGCCAGCGCAAGGTCCTGAGTTCGATCCCTAGTACCTCAAAAAACCAAAAAACAAAACCACAAAGAAAGAGACAACAGACCCCCTACAATTAAAAAACAATGCAACTAAATAACTTGATGAAGTCACGTTTAGGTTTAGGGTTAGGGTTAGGTAACCTAACCCAAAGAAGACATATAAGTGGTTAATAAGCCCATAAAAAGATACTTTACATCATTAACCATCAAGGAAATTGAAAAAACGATGAGATATCATTGTATAGCCATAAGAAATTGTGCTGTGGAGACTGTAGTTTAGTTGGAAGAAACACACATGTAGATAACATGTTACAGTTGTTACAGTGAAAGTCTAAACAGGAGACAGTAGACACAGGAAGTTCAGGGGAAAAATTGGTAGCAATGGACAGCTTGGATACTTCTCATCAGACCTTCTATGGTGTTTTAAGAGAAAGTCATTTCCCCTATCAATAAATTTTTCCATAACTATAGAGGACCCCAGTCATGTTTTTTTCATGCCCTAAACAAAGTTTCTTCACAATTCATCTCTTATTGGTGTGCTTTATATCTCCAAATTGCTGTTCATACTTCTATCCATGCAATCATTTAACAATTTATTTTGTCACATAATCAGTGGATACTTATTGAGCATCTATTATGGCTTAGTATTCTTATAAGCATTTAGAAATCAAAAGAAAAAATAGTCAAATATTATACTATAAATTATAGATACTGGAAGGTTTGAAGTATTTATCTATGAGAAGAACTGCATCTCATTTTTATTGTTTTGTGTCTATATTTCTTTCTCTTTATTTGCTTACAATTTGTGTCTGGATTGATGCTAAGCCTCTTATGCTCACCTACCATAAGCTTTGATTATCTTGTTTAATTCTCTTCCATTCTCTCCATTAAATCTAGGAACTTTTTCCAGCACAGCTGAAGTGTAACTCTCAAGCTAAGTTCTCCGTCACCATTTTGTATCTGATGAAGAATGAATATCACACTGAATACAACCAGAGTTGGTGATTCACTCAGCAGGAAGACAGCTAGAGAAATTTTCCTGTCATTACTGGGGAAAGGCCCCCAAGCCCATGACCAATTATTACTGCTAGGGTGTTAGGTTATTTTCCATTATACTTCTTGACACCCCCCCCCCACACACTTTTTTGTACTAGGAATTGAATCCAAAGACTTTGCACTGACCTATATCTCCAGCCCAATTTGAGACAGGAACTCCCTAAATCATGAAGTTGCCCAGGCTGGGCTCAAATTTGCAACCCTTGTGCCTCAACCTCCCAGAGTAATGGTATTACAGACATTTGCTACCAGGCCCAACTGACCATATTCTTTTTTTTTTCCTTTTCAGATAAAAACTTTATTGTACAATTTTATAAAGCAGCTTTACATTAAGCACAAAAAATCCATTTACTTTGAATAGAAACAAAATACCTTTCTATCTGCGAAAAATCAAGTTTTGCTGTGTAGAAAACTAATGTGTGTACATTGTGCCTTAACTGCAAAGGCTGCAGCTTTACAAAGGACTACCCTTCAGAAGGGCATCTGGTAAACTCTTTATTGACTATTTAACACATGTGTAGAACCCACATGTACAATGGAGGAGGAGCAAGAAAAATAACTAAAGCAGGATGGAAATAGCAGTTTTTAATGTTTGCATACAACAAAGAAAGGGACTGTCCCATCTGGAGCATTGTGCTTGGGTCAATTCTGTAGTTGTTCCCATACACTGGGTGGCTCTTAATGAAGCCTTTATGTACAGTAATCCTGAAGGGTCAACTTGATCTTCATCTGGAAACTTCGGTTTTACAACTGAAATGGCTACAGATTTAACATTAAAGCTAACTCAAGCAAGCACACACACACACACACACACACACACACACACACACACACACACACACCCGATACCTATAATCTTAAAGAAACATGGAAGGAAACACAACTTTAAAATACCCTACCTATTCTCTAAACTCAGAATAAGTAAACATTTTACCCTAGGAAAGGCCAACCCTACTCTTAATAGCTCTCACTTCTCTGATCAACTTGTGGGGACTTAGTCTGATCAAATCATCCACAAGCATCTGTATATTTAAAATAGAAGAAATAAAGATATAAAAATTAACGTACCATTTCCTATATTATTTTGCAACAGATCTAAGTTTTATAAAACAATTTTGATTATTGCTTCTTTTTTTGAGGCTAATGAAATTAACTAGTTTATCAAAGAAAATTTCAGGTTAACTCTAGAAAAAATATGAATATTTTAACAAGAAGTAGTTTTGCATTAGTATGTATGTGATAATGAGTTCTGCTTTTTTCTCCATTATTATATGAGAATATTAATCTGTACCTAAGGGACACTCTTAGACACAGATACAGTTTCAGGCCAGGGATTTAGCTAAGTGGTTCTGCCACCTGCTTTGCAAGCACAAGGTCCCAATTCAGTCCCCGGTACCAAAAAAAAAAAAAAAGAAAGAAACAGAAACAGTGATAAATATTTACTCCATATGTTAATCAATGAGTAAAAGGTCTGATGAAATTAAATCTTCAAAAGAACATTAAAAGGCTTTGTAGCCAGGTACACACTTGTAATCTTAGCTACTCAGGAGGATCGCCAAGTTCCAGGCCAAACTGGGGGACTTAGTGAGACTGAAAGAAGAAAATTTAGAAAAAAGACAGTTGAGAATGTCATGTGAAGTTACAGTGCTCCTGTATTTGACCCTCAAAACTAAGGGAAACAAAGATAACACAAAAAGGACAGATAGATATTTAGTATTGTTTATGTTCTTTTTGAGAAGTAATGGAGGCTCAAATGTTACCATAAATTTATTTTTAAGAATTGAGCAGACAAGAAAAGCTTCAGTCTCAGATCTCTTGGATGCCAACAAATTTCTATGATAATTCCATTGTACCATCCTATATTTAAACTTAATAAATAATAATTACAGTGAATAGTTCCTGAATTCATACTAAAAGTTAACTGAGCATTATAAGTATGGCTACATTTTCATTTTAAATTCATTCTTTATAAAATCTCATCACTGGAACCAATTGAAGAAAGTGTGAACCATAGGTTCAATTGCTTGTATATTTGTGCTCAGAAGCAATGAATAATTATTTTTGCCTATTTAGTCAATTTAACACATATACAGAAGCTTTTAGTGTAATGGTGCAATAGAAGGATAGCTTCAGATTGCCACCTTGGGAGAAACACTCATTTTATATCTTAAGGGAGTGAACTAGATTTGAAACTCTTATTACATTTTTAGACTCTTGTACAATTTTTAAAAAATTGTTCTTCATTTCCCTAAATCATTGTTTATATTATAACATCAACAGTGTCTGTCTGAATTTTTCCATCAGTGAAACAAAAATTTCTTTCAATAAACTGACCCAGAAAACAAATAATCACTGGTGACAATATTTTGGTGTATTTGTTTCATAATAAAAAAATTTCTTACATGCTTATTGTTGATCATTTCCTCTAAATCAATTCAAGCAGGAATCAAAGAATGATCATTCTAATTCATTCAAATGGTCCTTATTATTTTGATTAAAACACATTGGTAACTTAAAATGCCAATTATATCATCGAATGCTAATATCTGGTTAGGTTTGGGTCTTAGAATACAGAGAAATATACCCATCATAAAAGTATGTGAAAATGTCAGAATATTTCTAAAGAGCACTGTAATGGCACGGCATAACATCTTCCCTACCAGGTACGGATACGTATTCAGAGTTTATATAAGCCCCGCCCCCCCAGATCTTCTCTCCACACCTGCCAGGATTACGATACAGTAAACCAAAGAAAGTAAGGAATCTCCAGCTCATTCACAGTGGGCTGTCTTTTGATCCATAAACTATTGACACTCTTTTAACTATTTTAACTCCAGTAGCTAAGACATTAAATCTAGAATCTCTGTTTAATGTGCCCATGTCAAGAAATTCAGCCTTACCCAGGTTTATGTTCCTTCCATCGTTATTCACCACCCTTAATAGTCATTCCTATACTTATTCTCCAGACTTTGATTGTAAGAATTAGTAAATGCAAGTCATTGGGCCTACAGTGTAACTCCTTGTGGGTCACACTGTATACCTTACTGTTAGGAGTCTTTTGAGATTTGAGCCTGGTGATAAGCCTAGGAGCAAAAGTGAGTGGTAAGAGTGAGTCCTGGGGAACATCAGCATTGTCTTGCTTGGTAAATGCATCAGGGAAGGTCTTTACTGTTTCCATAGGTATCTCAGGATAAATTTCTTCAGGCAGGGATGGAAAGACCACAGTGGCCATCTGCATACAGCTTGATGTATGATTTGTTTATTGTCTCTTTGTTCCCAGCAGAATTGAAAGTTCCAGGAGAAGGGAGACAAGCTTTATTATGCTTTCCCTAGAACTGTGTTGCTGCCACATTGCACAACCTCAAAGGGTTAGTGTGGTGAATTGTTAAATAAAATCAACAAGACTTTAAAAATGTATTTTAAATATCCAAAATGATTAACAGAATGGTGTTATAATTTTAGTGGCCAGAAAATGGAAGTGAAGGATAGAGGGCAATGAACAGAAATTTTAGGAGCACTTTTCAGAGAGAGGGGGTTTGCCTAAATCTTAAAATACAACACATGATTTAGCTTAGTCCAAGAACAGAGTGAACTCGCAGATACTGATCACTGTATTAGTTGTCAATGTCATCCAGCATTTTTCATTTATTTTTACTGGTCTTTGTTTCCCCTTTGGAAAAGTTTCAAGCTTAATAAACTTGAAGTGAAACTGTTAACATCTCCTCCCTAAAAGAAAACAAAATCACCACTCCCATGCCTTATTGCTGTTGAAAAAGTCTATTTAGGAAATTATTTTTGGTGTGTACGTTTATTTCTAATACAACTTTCACATAATGGGTTTTAAATTTAAAATATAGAGAATGTTTGAAAAGATAAAGCTAGAACAATCTGATATGATACTTGGGGCTATAAAGAGCTCATATTTTTGTTCAAGAAAAGAAAGGATGAGCTAGCTAAAAATAATGTGAAAAATAGAATGTGGCAATGGCATACTATTGTTCACTTAAACATCTTTGAAATTCATACTCCTTTATTTTTGGTCTGCGTGAGGCTAAAAATATGCCTACCATTATAAGCAACTTCTTATCCATATCTAGGCTATTTTTATGAATAAGATAACTATGTTCTGACTTGCTATTTTATTTTTATTTTGCTGACCCTGAAGATTTTCTATCTTCCTTTATAGAAACCAAAAGAGAAAGAGCCTTCTTCAATGCTGGAGTATACGTATGTGTTTGGAATTGTTTTTAAGGGCCAGTGTACATGTGCATACATAATAGATTGGTTTCCTCATAAAATGTAATGTGTCATGTTCAAGTGTTTTCTTTGGTCTTTAACATTTCATGCACTTCCTAGACATACAATATTTTCAGAAACTTTACAAACAAGTGACAAATACTTTATTTCTTTGTTCTCAAAGTTAAGCTTTTGTCATGGACGTATCTACCAGTTTTTATAACATATACTACCTAAATTTTTTAAATAACACATGATCAACTTTCTCACCAGAATGTCTTTTGAGAGGTCAAGATTGAAATGAGTTTTTATTCATAGAGTGACTGTCTACAGTGAGGGAAGATAAGGACAAAATTTTACTTGTGATTTCTGTAATAAGAATAAATAAGAAGTGAATTATAATTGAATTCTGAACATGAGTAAAACATGAGGAAAAATAAATTTACTTTTTAGATGTGATAAATGCATTATGCTTAGAGAGTTCAATTCCATTTTAATGTTTTCTTTCTACAGGAGAAAATAACATTCTTTGAATTTTTCAGGAATGAATATATTGGAAATGTCCTAGTTACTTCTTTCTCCAAATCAATTTTTATTGCTTAATTTTTTTCATTACTGTAAGGAAATTATCTTTACACTATGACTTTAACAAAGGTTGGCTATTTGGTGATTCAAAGGAACTACTATACTAAATAAACATTTTCCTTGTTACTTCAAACCTTAGTAATGTTTTTCTTGTCTAGACTGTACCTATTTTATATATCTCTATATAAAGCATATATATGCTAAAGCTTAAAAATTCATACTTCACCCTAACTTTCAAACTTTTAAATTATGTCTTTAGTTATAAATCTTCTTATTCTGATTTTATTTTTTAAAAATCAATTTCTTGGTCAAAATTAATTGCATTTAAAGTAATAATAGAATGAAACAGATTTATAGGCTCGATACTAAATAATTCTAGGGGTTGACAATAGAGCTGAGTGGTGGAGCACTTGCACAAGACTCTGGGTTCAATCCCGAGCATGATACACACACAAATAATAATATTAAGTCCAGTAACTTTTATCTCCCAACATCTTGAATAAATTTCCTTTTTCCAAAACAATAAAGATATTTTGCTTACTTACCATTTTTTACTAGCGATAAATTTCTTCTAGAGAAGAAAAAATATATAGATAATATATCCACAAGTATTTAATGATCTTTTTTGTATTTCTAGTTTAATAATCAGTTCTAGCGCACTGGTTAATACTCCTTTTATGATTTCAGTAATTTCACTTCAAATTATTTTGCAACAGTATTAATTATGTATTGATCATTTATTGTGTAGCAGATGTGGCCAACATATCCTAAAAAAACCTTTGTCTATAAGTAGTATATATTTCCATTTTAAAGGAAAGAAAACTGACTTATAAAACTTAGAAAACATAAAGCTGGTTAATAAGTAAAATTTGGAATAGATCTGTCTTACTTGAAAGCTATCCTTATAAGCACTTGCTATTTGTTACTGGGGAAAGGGAAATTCCATGTATTCATCCCCTGCTTTGTATCATATATTATGCTCAGTGGGTTGTATGTTGGACAGATGAGCAATCTTTATGAGTTTTCTTCTCATAATTAGACATGCTACTCAGGAAAACATATATAACCCTTCCAAGAATCAACTTTTCAGTAAAATAGATATTTGGCTAATGATTCTTTATGCAATGGTGTAGCTCCCACTCATGAAAGTTTAAATACCTCATCTAAAAGATTCTTTAGCAGACACTTCTATTCCATATAACATTCTCCCCTATAATCCAGCATGTTTGTTGTGTATAGATTCTCTGTTGAGTAGAAAATATAATGATAGTGTTCTCCTGGCCCAGCATAAGACTCTGATTTCAGTTACACCCTACCACCACCCCCTACCCCCTTAACCTGAAGGCTTTGGAAGATACTGCCTTTAAATTTTTTTCAGATGCTTGGATAAGCTACTTTCCAAGTTAGCTTGTAGCTTTATTTCTGTGATTTTGTTCTCAATTCTCTACTGAAGTACAGTTATTTTAAGATAGTTCACATGTAAAATGACTATTGGCAGTGATCTGATTAAAGGCGTACATTTGAGTATGGACTTCATTTAACCCCAGCTGAATAAACAAAATGAATAGAAAAAAAATGAAGATATTCACAAAGCTTAAAACCCCTAAAGGCAAATTGACATGAATGTCTGTTAAGGAAAGACAAATATCACAATAGATTTATGCCTTATAGCTTTGTTTTCCTTTTCTGTTTCTGTGATGGAGAGGATCTCATTTAGTAGATCCAAGAACAGGGAACTGAAAGTAAATAGTTCATCTTTCTCTTCTTAGAGAGAGTCTTCCTGTGGTCCAAGAAGAAGGTTGAGAAGAGGAAGAAAAGCCAAGGATAACATACAGGACTGACCTTAATGCCTAACTGTGTAGTATTCCATAATATTTCTGGGTATATTTGTATATGCAAGAGAGGTCACAATAGGTATGAAAGAGGAGGAAAATGGAATGAAAGGAAGAAAAATAAAAAACCATGAAGAAAAGTCCTAGAAATTGTAGACAACATAATGACATAAGAGAAGTTAAAATTGGTTAAGTGGGAGGTTGTGTATCTCTTAGGAGGGAAAAATGAAAATGAGTGAAGTCATGAACACAATTCAGGATTCCACCAGCAATAATTATATGTACCAAAAATTGAAGAGTAGGAGCAACTGCCCTTCTGGTTACAGTAGGTTACTGAGTTATCACTGCCCCCTGGTGGCCAGTATCACCCTTAAATCTGTCTGTTTTCTCTTTTGAGGGGAGGGTTTCAGTATTTCTTGGAAAGAAGTTGTGAAGTCACTCACATCACTTCTCTGGTTACCTCTGGTTTGTGTTCTATTTTCAAGGCTGCTCTACTTGTCTGTACATATCTCAGTAGGAAGAGAGCAGAAGATTTTCATAAGGTCTATATTTTGTACATCATCATATTTTTCCTCTTTAGAAAGATAACATATCTTTAATTTCTTTATTTGAATACTTCATTGACAGCCCTTAAAGTACAAAATACTCAAAACCAACTGGCAGAATTTTACCACCCCGTATGCACAGCATGACTTAGCAAACTACTGTCTGCTAAAAGTGTCAGTCAAATGATTCTTTAGTCCTGTCCTCTGAAGAAACTGTACATGGAGAGAAAAGGAAAGGTGATATAGAAAAAGACATTGGAACAGAGTTTCTTGCAACTTAAATTTTTGTTGCCTTGGTCTCAAAGCCTTGGAGTTCAACAGGACCATAGATTAATAGATTATTCATTTATAGATTATAAAAAGTAGTATCTAGTTTTTTTCACTACTTTAAATAATATTGCATCCTCTTCAATGTTAATGGGAAGTTTAGAGGAAATGTTTGGGACAACCAAATAATGTCACAATACCTAACTCTATGTTTTTGGCAAAAGAGTGGGAGGGAGATGTGGGGATTTACCTTTGAGTAATTCAATTCCAGTCTCTGAATTCACACTCGGTTCTCTTTTTCCCTGATAAGTGGTTCATGAACTGATCCATCATGACAGCGCCTTCTTCATGAGCTCTGACCATCTAACAAAATCTCAGCATACACATGTCTAAAATAGATAGAGTTTAATTTAACTCTTCTATTTTTGTCAGAAATGCTCTCGATTGTTATACTTCCTTTTAATATCTTGAAAGCTCTGTTGGAAGCTCCACTGTTTGTTTCCTCCTCCTTGATATATGAAAGATATTAGTAATTGTCAGAGGAAAGTGTGCATGACGAAGAAACATATGGAACTATGCCCTCATCTGTTTATCTTTGATTAAAGCAGACATTGCCAAAAATATCATTCTGCTGATTTCCAAATACTACAAGCAGGATATCTTCCATTGGCCAACCAAGTACAGAACCTCTCCCCAAAGCAATATGAATATTTCTTTGAGAGACAAGATTTTCAAAAAGAAGAAAAGTAATGTGTTGTATTAGATACACAAAAGAAAGTATTAGTGTTTTACTCTTCCACTTTCTAATATTTTCTTGTCCTCTACAGTGGAAGGAAGCCACAGCACTGCCAGACAGGTACCACCTCTCTACCATCAATAATTTATCTTGATTTTTTTCACTATGATTAACTTGATATATTTCTTTAACTTCTCTTTAACTTAACCATAAGGTAGGTAATAAAATACAAAACAATTTTGATGCTAATTTTTTAAAGCAAAGAAAAGTTAAGTTTTATTTTGTTGTTAAGTTAAAACAACAATAAAGACCACTAAAATAACTGATATACTTTTAGAGCAAAATGAGGTAAACTAAGGACTGGATATTAATTAAGAATTGATTTTTAAAAATCTGAAAATGAATAAATATATTACAGATTAATTTAAGTTTTCAAATCAAATAGGATAATCTTAAATCCCACACCAAGCTGAAGAATCTGGAACTGAAGATGGGGGCTAGATTAACGATGGGAAAGGGTAGGGAAAAAAGTACACAAGGGACATATGTGACATAGCGCAGCACGAGGGGAACGGGAGGCCACACAGGAGGAAGAGGAGTGGGGTGCGTGGCCTAGTGCACATGTTCAGGAGATGTGCGCTGAGGAGGACCCTGCACCATGTGGAGGCTTGGAGGGAGAGTAACCTCACCTCTAGGGGCTCAGGCTCTAAAGAACTGCCTGCAGGCTGGGGTGCAGCTCAGCAGTAGAGCTGCAAATGGGGCACCTTGAAAGAGCCATCACAGTTAGAAGGTTCACCTTTTTCTCTGCTTTCCAACATCATCCTAAAAATGCTTAGTAAAGAACTGCTTCATTGATTCATTTTTGTTTTTCATAATGTCTGTTCTTTTCTCCTTTCTGATCCAGTTCAAAGCCATTTCTGAGGTATAAACCACTTTTGAAGAGTAAATCTGTTATTGTTTCATTGTATATCGCCATGTAAGACACCCGCAAGAGAAATTCTCTATCAGGAAACTTAATGTTTTTGGAAAATGTCATGAATTGCCCTGGGTATAACTCCCAGTCTTCCAAGCCCACCATAGTATGTGTGTTTCTGGAAGTGGTCTGCCCCTAGGCAAATACAGTCCCATTGTAACCTTGTATGGCAGAATCAAGGATTGACACTGCCATTTCTTCACATTTTTAGTAGTTTCATTACTATGAAAGACATGATTAAAATTGAAAGATGTATTCCCATCAATTTGATAGATAGCATTATTGTCAGTTTTCCAGTAAACCCGGCTAGCTTCTCTAAGTTCTTCTCTGCTGCTGAGCAGCTACACCATGCCGCCCTGGTGTTAGTTTTTTGTAATTCCCATTAAACTAAGCGTTTAACCATTAAATTATCAAGTCTATCACTCAAAAGCCAAAAATATGAGAAAAGTGAAGAGACATGCCTATTGTGTTATATAAAACTACTTGATGAGAATAAAATAATTTTACATATCACGATAGACATCTTTTTATCCTCTTCTTTCCTCTCTCACACACATAATGGCAATCTACCATTGAGAGGATATTACAGTAAATATAAAGAAGGAATTCTTAAAAGAAAGAAATTTGAAACATAATACTTTAAAGAATTTAAACCAACTTCATATAGACATTGGTACCTCTGGTCATTATGGAATACTGACTAGACTTAACCTTCTGGTATAAACATAGAAGACTAGATAAAATATTGTAAATATTTATTTTTAGTCTTTAGGCAACAGGAAACTCAGGACTATGATCCCTGAAAGAAAGGAAGCAAATGATGTGAGCTCTATAACTTCCCTAGCTTTCTGTTCCTAAGGGCAAATTCTATACCATCCCTGCAGGGAAGGAAGGTAAAGCTAAATAAAATCCATTACTCTGAGATAATTGTGGAGATAGGAATTGGAGTTCAGAGAAGCTGAAGTTCTTGGAGGTCTTAGGGCATACTAACAGAAATAAAAGGATGGTATTTAAAATCATCAACAACAACAAAAATAAAAATAGAGCCCCAAAAAACTGTATTGGAATCATCTTGAGTCTTGAGTACTAAATAGTGCATGTCAAAGTAAAAGTTTATGATGTTAGAAAAAAAGGAAGCTGAAAGTTATAGATTGAATAATTTCTAGAGTTCACAAGATACACATGACCATTTGAGCACCAACCGACAAGGTAATTTTTAATTCTTTAGTAATTATTTGGAGGCATTTAGTGTAGGGTGGAAAGAATCATGTCTTAGTGAAATTATACCTGAAAGGAAAGCTATTCAAAATTATCCATAAAAATCCCGAAATCAAGACCCAAAGTGAGCAAACTGATACATAATTTAACTGTTTGCCAAAATACTCTGTAAAAGAAGACAAAAAAATCAATACATTCAACAATGTAAAAATCCCAATGTTCAATAGTCAATAAAAAAACTCACTGGACATGAGAAGCAGAAAGGCATGATTCATAATCAAGCAAAAAGTATTTGAGTCGCATGGAACACACGCCGAATCAGCCCTCTGCAGACTGACAGGCCTGTGCACGCTCTACTGAGGTCCTGAGTCACGCAGAAGATGCCTAATCACCCCGCTGCAGACAGGCAGGTCTACCCATGCCCTACCGAGGTCCTGAGTTGCACAGAAGACACCAAATCACCCCATTGCAGACAAGCAGCCACCTGATTCCACACTACAAAGACACAGAGGACACCGGACCACCAGACCAAGGTACTGAGTCCCACTGTTCTCGGCCCAGAGGTAGGGGCTTCTGAGCCGTCATCCCACTGCTCCTGGTCCAGAGGAAGGGGCTTGCTGGTCAGCATCCCTCCTACTGATCAGAGCCCAGAGGAAACGGCTTTTGGGCCACCTTCTGTCCCGCTGCTCCTGGCCCAAAGGAAGGGGCTTCTGAGCCACCATCCCACTGCTCCTGGTCCAGAGGAAGGGCTTTCCCAGCCACCATTCCTCCAGCTGCTACCAGCCCACAGGAAACGGCTTTTGGGTCACCATCCCTACCGCTGCTCACGGCCCCTGTCCCACCTCACCCAGCTCAGAGGAAGTAATCTGTGCAGGCACTAACAGCCCCCTGGCCCAGTCAAAATGAGAAAACCCGTAAATAAGTCTCAAAACCAGACTTCCAGATCACCTGAAGCAACTCCAAAGGAAAATGAGAAGGAACACTCTGAAACTCAACCACCTGGACCCACTGAACTGGCAACAAAAGGGGATCTGGAAAAAATGAAATCAGAAATAATTTCTCAGATAACAGGAGAAATTGTGCCCCTAGTGCAAGACATGATTAATAAATCTAGACAGGAGCTGAGGAACATGATGGAATCCCAACATAAGAAACAAATGGAATCCATAAAACAGATGCAAATAGATTTCCAGGACATGAAAAACTCCACTGAAAGTCTACACAGTAGAATGAGCCAATGTCAGGACAGAATTTCAGATATAGATGATAAGATTGCAATTAGAGACCAGGAAAAGAAAAATTGCTTCAAAATTATAAGGGAACATGAGAAATCAATCCAGCAGCTGCTAGATGATGCAAAAAAGAATAACACAAGACTGATTGGGCTCAATGAAGAAACAGGAGAGAGTGGAAATGACATAAAAAATTCTCTTCACAGAAATAATGGCAGAAAACTTTGCAAGCAGGGGAAAAGAGCTTGACATACAGATAAGTGAGGCATATAGGACTCCAAATAGCCTTGATCAAAACAAATCTACACATAGGCATATAATTGTTAAGATTCCAGAAACACAACAGAAGAACAAAGTTCCAAGCAGTCAGAGAAAAGAAACAAATCACATACAAAGGAAAGCCCATCAGAATCACAGCAGACTTCTCAACACAAACCATCAAGGCAAGAAGAGCTTGGAGTGACATATTCCAAGCCCTAAAAGAAAACAGCCTCTAACCCAGATTGATGGACCCTGCAAAATTATCTTTCAAAATGGATGGAGAAATAAGATACTTTCATGACAAAGAGCACCTTAGGAACTTTGTGAATACCAAACTGGCACTCCAAAGAATTTTACACAATATCCAAGGAACAGACATTGAGGATCACAACGCCAGGAAGCAAAGCAGAATGAACCCATCTGGCATGACAGGAAATTAAATGTAAAGGAGGAAAACCCAACAACAAAAAAAAGTCATGGCAATGACAAGTCAATACATTTCAGTTATAACCATCAACGTTAATGGTCTCAATTCACCAATCAAAAGAAAGAGACTGGCAGAATAGGTCAAGGAGCAATATCCAACAATATGCTGCATACAAGAAGCACACTTAATTCAAAAGGAAACTCATAGACTGAAAGTTAAAGGGTGGAAAACAATACTGCATGTGACAGGAACCCGAAAAAAAGCAGGAGTAGCTATCCTCTTGGCAGATCAAGTAGATTTCAAACCAGCACTGATTAAGAAAGATGAAGAAGGACATTACAGTCTTGTAAAGGGAAGAATCCAAGAGGAAGAGATGACAATCATAAATATCTATGCACCAAACACTAGTGCACCCAACTATATAAAACAAATACTAACAGACATGAAAAGTCATATATGCACTAATACAATTGTAGTGGGGGACCTGAACACCCCACTGTCACAAATAGATAGATCAACTAGACTAAAAATAAGTAATGAAATACCAGAACTCAAACTCTTGAACAAATGAACTTAACAGATGTTTACAGAGTGTTCCACCCCACAAAATCAGAATACACATTCTTCTCAGCTGCACATGGGTCATTCTCCAAAATAGACCATATACTCACACATAGAACATGTTTAAGTAAGTGCAAAGGAATTGAAGTTATCCCCTGTATATTATCAGACCATAGTGAGATGAAATTGGAGATCCATAGCAAAAGAAACTCAAAAAATTTCACAAACACGTGGAAATTGAACAACACACTTCTGAATAACCAATGGGTCACAGAGAAAATTAAAGAAGAAATCAGACCATTCCTTCAATTAAATGAAAAGGACAATACAACATATTGGAATCTATGGGACACAATGAAAGCTGTCTTATGAGGGAATTTCGTAGCAGTGAATACTCATATTAGGAAAACAAAATGATCCCAATTAAACAACCTGATACTGAACCTCAAGCTTCTAGAAAAAGAAGAGCAGGACAACCCCAAAGCTCATACAAGGGAGGAAATTATAAAGATCAGAGGAGAAATCAATGCAATGGAGACTAAGAGAACCATACAAAAAATCAATGAAGCCAAGAGTTGGTTCTTTGCAAGAATCAACAAAATTGGCAAACCTTTAGCCAACCTTGTCAGAAAAAGGAAAGAAAAGGCCCAAATCCATGCAATTGGAATGAAAAGTGTGAAATTACAACAGACCCAGCAGAAATCCAGAGGATCATCAATACCTACTTCCAGAACCTATATGCCAATAAGATGGACAACACAGAAGAAATGGACAGATTCCTAGATACATATGAATTACCAAAGTTGAACGAAGAAGACCTAAAAATTCTGAACCACCCAATATCAACCAATGAAATTGAAAACATAATTAAAAACTTATGAGCTAAGAAAAGCCCAGGCCCTGATGGCTTCACTGCTGAATTCTACAAGACATTTGGAGAGGAACTGGTGTCACTACTGTTTAAACTCTTCAATGAAATTGAAAGGGAAGCAATACTCCCCAATTCATTCCTGGAAGCAAGCATCACCTTGATCCCCAAAGCAGAGAAAGACCCAACTGAAAAAGAGAACTATAGGCCAATCTCACTAATGAACATAGATGGAAAAATCCTTACTAAGATACTGGCAAACAGAATGCAGAAGATCATCAAGAAGATCATACACCGTGATCAAGTGGGATTCATCCCAGGGATGCAGGGATGGTTCAATATACAAAAATCAATTAATGTAATACACTATATCAATAGACCCAAGGACAAAAACCATATGATTATCTCCATAGACGCAGAAAAAGCATTTGACAAAATCCAACATGCATTTATGATAAAAACCCTACAAAAAATTGGAATAGATGGTCTCTACCTCAAACTGATAGAAGCCATCTATGAAAAATCAACAGCCAATATCATACTAAATGGTCAAAAACTGAAATCCTTCACACTCAAATCAGGAATAAGACAAGGATGTCCACTATCACCACTCTTGTTCAATATAGTTCTGGAAACATTAACCATGGCAATTAGACAAGAGAAACAAATAAAAGGAATAAAAATAGGTAATGAAGAAGTCAAATTGTCATTATTTGCAGATGACATAATACTCTATATAGAAGACCCCAAGAACTCCACCAAAAGTCTTCTAGACTTAATAACCAAATTCAGTCAAGTAGCTGGTTACAAGGTCAATACACAAAAATCAATAGCTTTCCTCTACATGAATGACAGACTCACTGAAAGAGAAATAGGGCAAATAATTCCTTTCCCAATAGAATCCAAAAAACTGAAATACCTAGGAATCATCCTAATGAAGGAAATCAAAGACCTCTTCTCTGAAAACTATGGCACTCTGAAAAGAGAGATTGAAGATGATATCAGAAAATGGACAGACATTCCCTGCTCCTGGGTAGGAAGGATTAATATAGTGAAAGTGGCCATACTTCCAAAACTGCTATATAGATTTAATGCAATTCCAATTGAGATCCCAGCAGCATACTTCATAGACCTTGAGAAAACAATCCAAAAATTCATTTGGAGCAAGAAGAGACCCAGAATAGCAAAAGCAATTCTAGGTAACAGGGACATGGGAGGGGGTATCACAATCCCCAACCTGCAACCCTATTACAAAGCTGCTGTGATAAAACAGCATGGTACTGACAAAGAAACAGACCTGAGGATCAGTGGAACAGATTAGAAGATACAGAAACAACGCCAGAGACACTCAGCCATCTCATCTTCAACAAAGGAGCCAAACACCCTCACTGGAGGAAAGATAGCCTCTTTACTAAACGGTGCTGGAAAAATTGGGCTTCAACTTGCCAAAGATTAAAACTAGACCTATATCTCTCACCATGCACTAAACTAAAATCAAAATGGATTAAAGATCTAAATATTAAAATAGAAACTCTGAACCAGTTGGAACAGAGGTTAGGTAGAACCCTTGAAGACATCGGTGTAGGAAAAGATTTTATGAACAAGACCTCAGTTGCCCATGAACTAGCACAAACAATCAACAAATATGATCTCTTCTTATTAAAAAGCTTCTGTACAGCAAGAGAAACCACCAGCAGTGTGAAGAGACAACCCACAATGTGGGAAAAAAATCTTCACCTGCTCTTTCTCAGACAAAGGTCTACTATCTCGAATCTATAGAGAACTTAAAAAGATCAGACCTCCCAAATTTAAAGACCCAATCCAAAAATGGGCATCTGAAATGAACAGACATTTCTCACACAAAGAAGTAGAAATAGCAAATAAATACATGAAAAAATGCTCAACATCACTGGTCATTCAAGACATGCAAATGAAAACAATGCTGAGATTCCACTTCTCTCCAGAAAGAATGGCTGCTATCATGAAATCAACCAATAATTAATGCTGGCAGGGCTGTGGAGAAAGAGGAACCCTGCTGCACTGCTGGTGGGAGTGTAGACTGGTGCAAGCACTGTGGAAATCAGTATGGAGATACCTCAAAGAACTAGGACTGGAAGTCCCATTTGACCCCGCTATTCCACTGCTGGGGATCTTCCCCAAAGAATTAAAAGAATCATACCACAGTGATATATGTGTGCCCATGTTCATAGCAGCACAGTTTGTAATAGCTAAAACTTGGAAACAGCCCAAATGCCCATCAACTGGAGACTGGATAAAGAAAATGTGGTTTTTTTATAAAATGGAGTACTACTCAGCCATAAAAAATGAGAAATTAAAGACATTTATAGCTAAGTGGATGCACATTAAGGCAATACTCTTAAGTGAAATAAATAGGACACACATGTGTAAATACTGAATAGTTTCCCTGGTGTGAGAAACTGAAAGTGTAAATAAGGACTAAATGTATAATAGGTAATGTGAAATAGGAAGAAAAGGGGCAAAGGGGAAGGAAGTGGGAGGGCTAGGGGAAAGGATAGAAGGGAATGGGATTAATATGAGAAAATGGAAAAATAGGAACAAAATCTTTGTAAATAGGGAGGACTGGAGGGGTTGAAGGGAGGTCTGGGCAAGGGTGAAAAATAAGAACCAAGAGAGACTATGTAAAGGTGCAAATTTCCAATGATGAATGTCATTATATTGTATACCTAAAATGTACCAATGATTAGAATGAATAATTGATAATGTAAAATAGGAAGAAAAGGTCCAAAGGGGTAGGGGTAGTGGGAGGGGCAGGGGAAAGGAAAGAAGGGAAAGGACAAAATGCTGAGAAATGGAAAAAATGGAAATAAAGTCTTTGTAAATAGGGAAGGGTGGAGGGCATGAAGGGAGGGCTAGGAATGGGGAAAAAATAAGAACCAAGATGCATAATGTAAAGGTACAATTCCCAATGAGAAATGTAATTGTGTTGTATACCTACAATGTACCAATAAAAGAATTTAATACAAAAAAAAAGTATTTAAGGGCTGTAGTATAGCCCAGTGGGAGTGCTTGCTTGGCATGGTCAAGGCCCTGACTCAATCCCCATAATTGACAAAAAGCTATTTAAAAGAAAGTACAATGATGGCAGAAATTGGAGAAAATAATCTAAGCATCCCCATATACATTTCACTTTGTTTCTTACATAAATACATGGCGCTGTGTTATTGTTATAGGTGGAAAACTGAATCATAGATACAGAAAATTGGTGCCAGAAGATACAAGCTCAATAATTTTTAGAGTCAAACTACCCAAGTCTCTCTAATACTTAATGTTCTTAGGTAAATGATAACATGAATCATATTTAGAGAAATCTCCTATGAATGGTGGATTAATCCTATGAATTACGTTTTCCTAGTCTTACAGAAAAATTTCAAAAAATACTGCATAAATGTATTTCAGTGTGTATACTCATATTTTTATCTGTGTGTACATACATCCTGGCTATGCCATGTAGATCATATAATTGAACATATGAATTACTTTTAAAATCATAGATTGCATTTTATGATGATATGTTCATACTTACTGTTAAAAAGAATCGACTTGTCAAAAATAGGCTTTAGAAAGGAAAGTTTATTCCTGTGGACAGTGACTAAAATCAGGAGATTCTAGCAGCTATCTGGGAAAAACTATCACATCCATGTGTGGATGGGCTGACATTGGGAGAGAGAAATAGTGACAGCTAGCTGGGAGACATTTTATCCATAAGTGAATGGGCTAACACCAGGAGAGAGATATTAGCAACTAACTGGGAAAGAAATTAGGCTTATATAGGTATTGAAGGGACTAAGGAATCTGGGGTGAAATATTTATGACTTGGATGCCCAAGGAGGTCTGATCAGGTGTGTATACAATTACTGGACTCCTCGGTGCCAGGGGGTTGTATGCTTCCTTTTGAGTCCACTTGCCCTATTTACTGAAAAGCTGGTGTTGTTTGCAGAAAGCAGCCTGTTTGCTTTGTCCTGTTGGTTTAGTACAGGCCTGACAATTACCATTACAAAAATTACTTTTCTGATTGCTCTCTCTCACCAGTTATAAAGATAAACTCAGATGGATTAAAGGCTTAAACATAAGACAGGAAACTATAAAATTACTAGAAGAAAACATAAGTAAAACGCTGTAAGACATTAGAATGAGCAAGGATTGTTTCGGAGAAGACCCCTAAAGCACAGAAAACAAAAGCTAAAATAGATAAATGGAATTACATCAAACTGAAAGCCTTCTGCAGGGTAATGCAGTTAATAGAGTGCAAAGACAACTTATAGAGTGGGCAAAATATTTTCTCTCTCTCTCTCTCTCTCTCTCTCTCTCTCTCTCTCATCTATTCTGAATATATAGAGAGAACTCCAAAATTCAGTAGAAAACAAAAAAATCACAAAACAAAACAATAACAAAGAAAACCAGATAAAAAATTGACAATAGGTCTAAATTACATTTCTCAAAAGAAGTTATATAACATACAAAATATCAACAAGTTCATGAAAAAATGCTCAACATCTCTAATAATCAGGAAAATGCAAATCAAAAAATCACATTTCAGTTAGAATGCCTATTAATAAAAAGAAAAAATATAAAACATTGTGATAATGTGGAGAAAAGTAAACACACCGTAGGAACATAAATTATTACAGCAAATATGGAAAAATGTATGGAGGCTCCTCAGAAAATAAACAGAGGACAATCCCACTACTGAGTGTGGACTAAGGAAATGAAATCAGTATGTCGAGGAGACATTTGCATTTCCACATTCATTGCAGCTCTCTTCACAATAGCCAAGAAATACAGACAGCCTAAGGATCCATGAACTGAAAAATGGATTGAGAAAACAGTCATACATATGTGCATTGGAATATACTCAGCCATCAAAATAATAAAATCCTGTCATTTATGACAAGGTAGATGGAACTGGAAGATACTATGTTAAATGAAATAAATATGGCACAGAGAAACAAGTGCCACATAATCTAACTCATATGTGGAAGTTAAAATAAGTTAATCTCATAAAAGAGAAGAGTCAACTCTTGGTTAGCAGAGGCTGGGCAGAGTAAGAGGAAGGATAGCTAGGGAAAGATTGACCAGTGAGTACTAAGTTACAATCAGATTAAAGGAAGAAGTTCTGGCATACCATTGCACAGTAGGGTGACTATAGATAACAGTAATACACTGTACATTTCTAAAAGCTAGAAGAAAGGATTTTGAAAGTATTCAGCATAAGGAAATGATAAATGGTAGGTAATTATGTTTAACCTGATTTAAATATTATGCAATGTATGCATGTATTGAATGTTACCTCGTATCCCATTAATGTGAACAACTGCTATGTTTTTAAGTATCAGCTAAAATAATATTTTTTAAATGATTTTTTTAGTGGAACTAGGTCTAAATCTTCTCCAAAAATAAAGTTAGGGCTCCAAAATATTGCTTTAGGTACATAGCTAGAGAACAAAGAAACAGGCATTAGTTTTAATACCAAGTTACTTTTATGTGTCAGGTCAATGTAACTTAGGAAAGAATTTTAAAATTATACCTTCATAACCTTTGACACCGAGAATTTCTAAAAAACCAACAATCTGTCTTGAAAACGTTTGCAAAATCTTAGGGAGGAGTGAGTAGCAGATAAGTCAAGTGCTCTTTTATTTCTAATGCTCCTCTTAGATAACTAAGCTTGGTCATTATGACCACACAGTGGAGTATGTGAGAATATCTTTGGAAAGGAAACAAACTATGGAATATCAAAATGTTCTCTTTTTATTACTCTGCATTTTTATTCAAAATTTAAAAAAATTAATTAAGTTTATTGGTACATTTTAGGCATACATAATGATCACATTCATCATAGAAAATTTGTTCCTTATCTTGTACAAGTACAAAATGTTCTCTTTTTGTGTTATATTTTAAATATTTCAAAGCTTACTATCATTGTGATGTGATATTTAGAGCACAGGAATAGAAGTGACTAGAAATGCAAGTTAATATAGGACAATGTTAATTTGAACACTTTAATAAATATAAGTGTTTCCTTATGAATATGCTAGAAAAGGCATATGTAAGTATTATAGTTATGTAATTATATAAATAAAAATCACACTTGCATATATATGTACATGCATGCACATATAAAAATATATATTTGAGAAACACTGCATACAGTATTTTTTCTTGAAGATTTTCAATGCCTATGAATATATTAAAGGCAAAACTGGGCCATAACTTTTCATGTATTGACAAATTTTCATATCTTAGAATCTTGTTTCGAAAAATATTAATATTCCGCAGAGTTATTAGCCCAGAACTCAGTTTGGGAAACATGTTAAATATGCTATTTAAAAATTTTTATGCTAAAATGAAACTTCCTGGATACAAACGTCAATTTACAGCTAAGTAACCATTTAATCTTGCTGTTACTCATTCTTGTTTACTACTCCCCAAATAAGTAAGCTCGCAACCAACCCACTGTTCTGGTTCAAATACTCCTTTCTGTGGAATTTTTTTGTCACTCATAACCTTGTTTGAGATTCATTCTTTGGACACCTCTAAGATTTATTTGGAATAATTATTTGGTTTAGCCTGTATTTGCTCTGTCCGATGTAATCCTTGCTGGCAGGAGAAGGTGTTCCTAAGATCACCTTTGAGCCAGTTATCTGTACCAAAGGATATGAATGGACACCGAAGCTATATTATATGTATCTACTCATTCTGAAAGCATGGGACACATATTTTATTCAAACTGTAATGTAGAATATCATACAGATATTCTCTGTAATCTGGGATTACTGCATTTTTTGTGAGTATAGACGACTAGTGAAGAGTGATACCATGAAATCAAGCTACAAACTTTTGACATTTCATTTTTCAAAGAGCAATAGGCTGTTCAGTAATGCAACAATATTGAAACAATCATTACCTACAGTAAGACGTGCCCTTCCCATTTCAAACTAGTAAACAAGTACATGCACATGTACACAGGCACCTGAAATGAAGTGTGCATAGCATAGTATTTCCTTTTATGATAGTAGATTCTTTCCATTCCTGTTACATTCTATCTTATTTGAATTTAATCTTTTGATGACAGTTAATTAAAAATATTCCCAGAGAATCAACAATAAAATATCCCTTTCTAACTCCCTCCAATTATTTAGAATCTTCAAAGTACAAAATATTCTACCTACTTTTCCATCTTTTTTCACAACAAAATACTTAGATGTTGCAAGTTTTAAAAAATTTTGAGACCAATGACAAGTCAGATACCTAAGGATACTTTTAAAAAAAAGGAATGCTATGCATCAAAGCAATTTTTTTCCAAATTCATGGTGCTGGCTTCTAATTTTATTCATGATTATCATCATGATGGTTCCCAGACATCTCCCACACACATTACACCAATTATGAATTTGTTTTTTACAATGAATGTTCACTTCATAAACATGATGCCTGAATGATACACTTCCTTTGCTGCTCTCCGCAGACTGTGGGGAAGTAAAAGTCTGATTCTTCTTACAAAGTCTTCTTTTTGTCAATACATATGGCCTCTAGTTTCCAGATAAGGTGTCAATACAAATGGCCTCTAGTTTCCAGATAGAAATTGACCACAAGGTACAGGAAATTCTCAGCTTTGGCTACTAAAATTTACTAAAGACCAATACTTTGAGTAGCAATACAGATTTTAGATTGGTTTGTTTGTGGGCTTACAGATGACAGGACAATAATATCTTCCCAATTTCAAGGAATAAGTGTAACCTTTTCATAAGTAAAGATTGGGTTCATTTAATTTTATGATAGCAGAAAGCAGTGGCAAAAGATGCAGGGTAAAAAAAAAAGTAGTTTCTTTCACAGAAATCCAGGCTCAGTATAAATAGCACAATGCTTTTTCAGTGCTATTATTTAAGAAAATATGTGAAAAAGGTCTTTACCTTTACCTGAAAACATTTTCCATTAAAATAAAATAACTCCCTTTGTTCTGGCTACATCTTCTAATAGAATGGTTTCCAAAATAGGTTTTTAAAGTGGACTCTCCTTGTGGAAAGAGAATATAGTCAACATTCTAAGTTCATGGCAAGTCTTTATAAATTAATTGCCTCATATCTTTTCTAATACATTGAAGAACAGAATATTTTTTTAAAAAAACAAACTCTAAGAACATTTTAATTCCTTTCTTTGATAGATGTGGAAATTGAGAACTAGAGAGTGATGTGACTTCTCAAAGCTGTGGACTGCAAGTTTATCTAGGTTAAGATAGTCTTACCACAAGAGATTACTGCAGAGTAAATGGAAATAATAGACAGTCCTCCCACATTTGATTACTCTAGTTTTACTAGGGGAAAAAGTCATTTCTGGACATGCAAATCTGAAACTTACTTTCCTTAAAGAACACTGTCAAAGGGCACAATTTTAATGACCAGAAGTTTACTGTGTGGGTCAGAGAAATCTTAGTCCAAACCCAGCTGTGCGGCATCCAGCAATTTGTATAATTTATCTAAGCTTTCATTTTCTTATCTTTACAATGAAGCTATTAATGCCACATTAATTATATCTACCCAACATGGTTAAATATACTGATTTAATAAATATAGACTAGGTACCCATTAAATGCTAGCTATTGTTAAAATGTGATTTTATTCTCACTCTTATACCTGAACTCTCTCTAAATGGGTCAGAATCTGGACTTCTATCCTTAGTTTGGAGTACAGGTTTTGGATATGGATGGAATAAATTGTCTACTACTGTGATTCTCAAAAGGGGTCCCCAAAGTGTGGTATCATTTGGAGCATGTTAAAAATATAAATCTTCTGCCTTCACATTAAACCTCCCAATCAGACAAGCCAAAGACACAGCCCAGAATTCTGTGTTTAAAAAATTCCAGGGATTCTAATACATGAAAACTTTTGAGAACCACTAGTTTACTAGATTCACACAGGGTAGGAATAGACATGGGAAAAATGTGGTGGGATCAGATCAAAGGACCCAATTTTAAGGCAGCTTCTAAAGTAGGAAGACTTTGAAGGCGTTAGAAAACCAGTGGTGAGGCAAAACATTAGCACAAGAGAGTAGGGTGTAGAAGCGTTGGTTGCCAGGCAGGGAGAAATGCTGAGTGGAGACTCTCCATCTTTGAAGCATCTCAACAGAAAATGAAAAGTTCCATACAGGTAAAGAAGGGAGGAGATGTTATGGGCTCTGAGCCCAGAAGCTGGACTATCCCTACTCACCTTAAATCTATTAACTGCATTAAATTTTAACTTACCCTAAACAGAGTCCACATAGAAGTATTTGTGATAAGTCATAGATTCTGTCCAACTGAAGGTTTATAGAAATAGGTTTAAAATTAAAAACTTAACTCTTTGTAATATCTTTCTAATTACCATAATTTCAAGAATATTCTTAGAAAAATGCTTTGAGTTTCTCACTCCACAATAGAGGTAGAAATACCACACTTTGACCCCTGGCCAAAGACATAGCAACTACAAAATTACTAATGACTAAGTGTCTGAATAAAACTTTTCAAAGAGAAGTTGTAAAATTATGCATCAAAATTTCATTCATTGGTTAGGGAGCTCAATCTCATTGCTGTGTAGTTGGCCAATGCCTTTCCTATTTACTTTTAAACTCCTGCTTCTCTCATATTCTGCTGTCTATGCACAACCACCTAATCTATGATTAAAGCTCTGTATTCTGCACAACTGCAAGGTCAATCTAGTGAGGTTTCCTTGCTAAGGAGCATGGAATTAGTCTCAAATCCTTTGTCCTATTCCAAAGTCTTTAGTACTAGACACCCAGTTCCAGCACAGCTTTCCATAGTCCCTGGCTGAAACTCCATACCTTTCTTATGGCCCCTCGTGCAATTTCTATTATTTTCTTCTGTTTTTCTTTTCCATTTGGAAAATTTTCTGATTCAACCAAAGATGACCCTGATTCTCTTTCAGTAATTCAGTCATCCAATCAATAGATATTCAATGTGTATAGTCTTAGCTTCAGCACTTACAAGTTACTGAGGATTGGAGGAGTCCTATTTCTGTTTTGTATTGGATCACAGTCTAGTGGTGGGGGACAGACTAGGTGACAAATATTTCCAGTGTGATGTAGGAAGTTTTTAAGGTCCTAGAGGCCAGGAAGTCTGTCCTACGTCACAGATTATCATTCACAACCTCTGGCACACTTATGCTGCCCACATAATGAGAGCTCAAATTGTAGAAATATTGAGTTGAACTGGGGTTAGAAAATGGTAAAATCTTGTCTGAATTTGTCCTTCCTTTGCATGAATAACAAAGAAAATGGAGTATCTAAGGAAGCATTTGCCCCTTCTGAGAAATTTTTAAATTACATAAACTAGATACAAAGTGGATAGAAAGAGAATGAGAAAGCAGTTGTGGGCTGACTCAGGAGAACCTCAAATAAGAGGTTCTCAGGCAACAACAGCAATTCCCAGAAAGCGAAGCAGAAGACAGCTTCTGATGAAATTTTTTCTGGTTTGGAGTGCCTGGCATTCCACAACCACTGCAGCCATTTACCACATTCCCTTGAAGGAAGTCTACTCCTGCATTCATCTTGCCTTGCCACATGACAAAAAAACCCTTGACCTCCTCATTGCTTCTGTCACTGCTGGAGACTCAATTTCTTTTAGTACAAACTGCAGCTTAATGTTTTCTAGCTTCATTTGTTCGACTATTGTGTAGGTTATAAGAAAATACATTTAGTGTCATTGTGTTAAATGTTCTTACTTTGTACGAGGATGAAAATGAGTACTAAGTTACTCAGACCTTAAAAATCAACAGCACAAAGCACATTTAATTTAAAAGAAACACAATTCCTTCCTGCATGCCTTTTGTTACGGGATCAAAGTTTTTATCCCAGTGACTCTTATTCAAGGGTAGGCTGCGAGGATATGCTTGAGTCTGCTACACTACTGATAAATTACAAAAAGTGTTTGGTAGCCAAAGTATATGATGGTGGTATTTATATTACAGATTGTGCTAATGCATATGATTTCAGATGTAGTTTTGTGGAGATAATACACTTGGAAAATTTTATTTTTGGCAAACATTTGACAAAGATGATTTTTAATATATAAGGTGGTAGGATGGAATTTTGAGATAAGCTTTTCAGATTTAAGTGAAAATATTACCTTACCCAGAAAGTGTGCCCTCATAAAGAGGTAAAGCAGGTGTAATGTGAAATGTGCTCAGAAGATAAGGAAACCTATATTTCTGAGATTGTCCTTTGCTAACAGTATATACATCAAGTCCTCTGCTGGAGACTGAGCTCCCAATTTGAATGTCCCTGCTATGAGAGGACAGCCAGCTGGCCAGAAAAAATTATTTTAAGAATAATTTCTTACTAGCCATTTTCAACTTCTATTGAAGAAAAATCTATCACAGGGATATTGAAAGGAACTAAGAGAGCAGACATAAAGCTACATGCTTCTGTGTACAAGGCATTCTGGATGCATCTCCCTTAATCTTTACAAAGCCTATGAAGTATATAAAGTTGTAAGTGTTGGCTGCTGCTAGTCTATGCAATACCTCTGCACAAATGAGAAAAAGTTCTGGAATCTGGAGAGACAAAGTCAGAGACTTGGTGAGGGAGTAACAGTTGGATTCCAGAAATGCTTATGATGCCCTGAAAGTATTGTTAATCTTAGATGAGAAATCAGAAGCTTAGATCTGAGTATCCTTCTTAAAGACAGAGAAGGAGTGTAACAGTCAAGATTTGGAACTTGACCTATTAGATTTCAAACTTGCAATTAATTTGTTCATCTGTAAAGTTGGAATAAAGAGGTATTTATCTTTTAAGATAGGCAATAAATATATCATATGCAAAGTACTTCACACTATACCTATTACAATATTATATTATTCTACTTTATGTAAATATTTGGAGTGGCAAGGGATAGCAGATGACTGTGTCACCTTTCTTCTACTTTGTGAGACACTGAGGATTTGACTCTGGTTCTATCCTCTCTCAACATTAACTCAAGATCTTGCTTGGGACTTGATAGCAGATATGAGCATGGTGGCACACACTTCTGATCTCAGTACTTGAGAAGCAGAGACACTAGGATTCGAGTTTGAAACCAGCTTGGGCTATATCAGGAGATCCTGACTCAAAAGCACTCTGTCAATAAATAAATATCAAGAAAAGAAAAGACTATAGCACATCTAAGATATGTCCATATGCCTTCACCGTGTTTTAGATAAAGCATTTTTCCTCAGCACTGAGATGTAGAAGTGAAAAACCTGTGTTTGCAATTGGGCTAGACATCTGACCTCTATGAGGGAGAAATATATTGTCTCCCTGGGTATGAATGGTGAAGGGACAGTGCATCTGTTACCTTTCCTGGGAGCTGAGGTGGTCACTGTGTATCACCAGCCTCTTGTACTACACATGTGTCCCAAGTGTAAAATGGCTAGGTCATTAGAAGTTGTGATACCAGTCACAAGACTTTCACTGTATCTTAGTCGTGCATGTTGGTTGTTTCATTTTTTTTCTAAAGGCTAAATACAATAGGGCTGGATGAAACCCACTCTGCTTTGTGGGTTTACTAGTTGATCTTATCTCAGCATCTCAGTTTTTAGCAGAGCAGTGTATGTATTGCATTAGACTATTGGATAGTGTAGAGATCAGAGGCAAGGAACAGAAAGAACAACTCTACAGAGACAAATAGGTCCTAAGATAAAGGAAGAAATACCCTGGTTTTGAAAAAAAAAAGAAAGAAAAATGAAAGAAAGAAAGAAAGAGAAAGAAAGAAAGAAAAAACAAAACAAAGAATGCATGCAGGTTATGTAGAATCTTAGTGAAGAGTCTCTTGGTACCCTCTGCTCTTTGATGAGTTACACCTTTTGTCAGCCACCCCATAAAAAGGCCACACTGGGTGTAGTGGCAGGATTTTAGCTGCCAACTTAAGTTTTTATATTGCAGTTTAAGAGAAAGATAGAAATTAAAGCAATATTTATTCTTTGCTTACTCTGTGTTGAAGTTGTCTTTGGTATGATCTTTTATGATTATTAAAAATCCCAAGGTAAATGTTATTCCTCCCATATTATACATGAGGCAGCTAAAATTTGTGGACAGTAAGTGAAGGGAGGCCAGAAGAGGTCATGAAATTATTTCTGTATAGGTTGACGGATGCTGAAGCCCTTTATTTTCCTATTATACCAAATTACTTAAAATTATTAATAATACTAACTTTTGCTTGTAGTACGCTTTATCCAAAACATCTATATGCATTTATAAGTGACAGGGAAACATTCATCAAATGCTAGTCATTATTCTTTTAAAAATATTCTCTTTTCTGAATGTTTTCACCATAAAAAGTTGGAGGAGATAGATATGTTTAACCTGTTATAAATATGACACAATGTATACATGTGTTGGACTGCATGGCACCTTATTAATATGTAAAAGTTTATGTTTTTATGAATCTCTTAAAACATTCATTAAAAATGTTTTGAAGCATTGGTTCACTTAGTGCTTATGACAGATCCACGATATCTATGCCATTATCACTTTTCACAGATGAGGAAAAACTGGCACAAATGAGGTTATTGGACCTGCCTGAGATCACACACCAAGAAATCACACAGCTGTTCGGTGGTAGAGTTACATATGTAAAAGCATCTAGAATTCTTGCTTGCAATTGGAGCATGGTAGTTTCCCCTGGGAAGAACTTCATTTAGTGTGCACACTTCCTTAGGATATTAAGGATAGCGAGCGGCATAAAATTTGCTGACTCTACTGGGACAGAACCTGGCTGTTTGCATGTGCTAGTCAGTTTTGTAGCTCAGTGGTTTCGCCCCCTGCTGCGCAAGCACAAGGACCAGAGATCGATCCCAGGTACAAAAAAAACCCCAAAACAAACGAACAAAAAACCCCCAAATAACAGAAACAAATCCGCTTATAAAGAGAAATGTTTATTTGTACTCACAGTTTGGGAGGTTTCAGTCCATGATCAATTGGCCCCCTTTGCTTTGGGCTGGTGGTGAGGTGGCACATCATGGTGCAAGTGCATGGGGGAGCAATGCCACAGACTTTATGGCTGGAAAATGGGGGGATGGGGAGAGGCCAGGGTCCCACCATTGTCTTGAAGGGCACATATCCAGGGACCTAAAGTCACCATTAGGTACTGCCTCTAAAAGGGTCCACTTCCACCTACTAATGCCAAATACAGGACCAAGCCTTTAACACATGAACTTTTGTGGGACATATAAGATTCAAACTATAGCAATGGCTTTCCCAGGGTGATGGAATCTTAAAATTATACTGATACAATTTATAATAGAAAAAAGTCATGGAAATAACTCACCACTGGAGGGTGGATTAAATATATAAGATAGGCTCAAATAGTGGAAAACTATGCAGTCTAGCATAAATGAGAAATTTCTCTCTGTATTTCTATGGAGTTATGTCCAAGATATATAGTTAATTGAAAAAAATTAAAAAACAAGTATATAAGAATGTAGTAGACTAATACTTTGTACAACGGGGATAACACATATTCATGTATATTATTTGTTAATAGTTTAATCCTATATATTTATTATCTTTGGCTTTAATACACATTTAAAAGTTAATAAACAAGTTATCCATAAGGGACAGAGAATAGATAGAGACACTAAAGCTAAGCGTACCTTGTTTTATGGTGTTGACATTAAAACTGAGTTTATATTTCACACAAATAAAATGTTCTACTAATGTATTTTAAAAGAATGATTTAAAAGACCTGAAAAAATTTCATAAACTATATATCATGTTGGTGGCAATAACTTAGGAAACATTCATTCCAGCTGACTTTGAGCCATAGTATTTTGAAGGTCCATTCTAAGGATAAAGAAGAAAGTCACAAAGAAAATTTCCAACATAACCAGTAGGACTGTTATTACTGAAAATATTTCTATTATAATTTTGACACTATTAAATATATGTCTCAAATAATGAGTTATGCCAATGTTTTCTTGCCCTGAAATCTTTTCAGAGGAAGGGAAAAAGAGTTAATAAAATATAAAAGCAAAGGAAGAAAAAAACACTGGCCTCTCATTTGAATTGGTGAAAATATCAGCATGAACTTAGGGATGTTTTTTTCTAAAAAATACATATTTTTTCACTTGTTCCACTAAAAAACCCTGAAGCATGAACATCAAAAATCAATGAATACTCTCACTACCCAGGTTGTGGCTTTAAAAAAATATATATTTCCCATTAAAAGAATCCAAGTCTCCTTAGAAAACTGCTGAATCTAGGTCTGGAACAAGAAAATGTAGAAGTTCAGTTTGGAACATATTCTTGTGTCTGAAAGTGAAGCAACTATCACAGGGAATTATGTGGAGTCAAAGGACACAGCCACAAACTGGAAGGCAAGCACTCCCACCTGCCAATGCTGGCACAACTCAAGAATCAAAATGACGATATTTGCAATGAATCAAACAAATTAAACAAAAATGTTTTAAAATCAATAAATTTATGATAATATTAAAAAACTTAAAACTCAATGATCTTTTGAAGTTTGCTAACACAGCAACCGATTCCTCTGAAAATTAACAAGAAAAAGACTCAAGCGTTTATCTTGTCTTTTATGTTAGGAGCAAACTGGATAATTGATGAAGAAAAGTTCTCTAGTCCCTCGTGGGTAACTTATATGCTTGTTTGTTTTGTCTTGTATTTTGGTTTTCGGTACCGGGGATTGAACTCAGGACCTCACACTTGTGAGGGCAGGTGCGGTGCCACTGAGCTAAAGCCCTGGCAAGGTAACTTATTTTAAAAAATTTTACATATATATAAGCAAAAACTAGAAAAAAATAGACATATATTCCATTTTGGGAATCCTAGTCAAGTTGCAGATTTAGGCAATGATCATTAGTGACTGCTATAACCGTTAGGTCAAAATGTGGTGAAGAGGACTTTGGAGTAGCTGGATGAGACTGACAACACCTGAATGGAGCCATCAATTTGAGCATTATCTATATCTGAGCATTATATTTTTCTTAATGTGATATAAGGGGAAGTATGCAGCAAAACCTGCCCCTCCCCCAAATTATGAATCATATAACTATTGATTTATAGGAAAAAGAGAAATAGTCATCATGAAGATCATAGTCAGCTAAATCCAGAAGGTGAGAGATTATATGATCAATGATCCTTTCATTAGCAAATAAATGGCATAGAAAAGAGGAGAAAATGTTATAGAACACAAGAAAAGAGATATAGCAATGGAAAGCAATATTTGGTAGCATTTGGTCTTCTGATTCCAAAAGATCACTTATAAAAAGACATTTTTAGGTAATTGGATAAAATTGAACACAGCCTATTTATTAGATGGTAATGAATTATCTTGTTAAATGTGCTGTGATCATGTTCGTAAACAACCACTGACTAATCAGTATACATACTGAAGCATCCATAAGTAAAATAATATTCTACCTGAGACTTAAAATTCTATTTAACATAATTTGGGTGGGCATGAGAGGAAAGGAATAAGAATGGAAGAAATGAAATTCTTTCTGATATTGGGTGAGAAAGTATATGTATGTATTTCCTACTTTTTGAGTGTTTGAAAATTTTCATGGTGAAAAGCTTAAAAAGAGAAATGCAAATAAGAAAACAAATTAAAAAGGGGTGTTCAAGATCTATCATAATTGAGAAATTTGGAACATCTAAGCGAGTGTCAGTGCTAAACTGAGACCCACCAAAGGCCATCAGGGTCCTGTGGGGCCTGCATTCTCCCTGAACACTTGTTTGTGAAATATAAGAAGACCTTTGAGAGGAGAAATCCTGTGCAGCCTGGGAATAGGATAGCAAGAGCCCTGAGCCCAAAGTGGTACTGAAGCATCTCAAACTTTGCAATATAGAAGGTATAAAATCAGCAGCAGCATATTGGCCACACATTTGTTTTGCATGTTATTTATGCTGCTCCTAAAATATATGGTTAATTGCTTTTGGAATATCTCTGTTACACTGATGTATTTTATGTAATTTAATTTAATTCAGTTTAACAAACCTTAATAACCTCCTAGTGATCAAGACACTGTGAGGTGAAGGTAGGGTTGTGAATATAAAAAAAAATTTCTGCCATTGCATTCTTGGTGCTTATAGTTTAATGAGAAGGCAAATAACCAGAAAAATGTGACATACATGATAAGAAAAGGACATGAGCAAAAACACAAGCAAAATAGCTAAAAATGTGACATACATGATAAGAAAAGAATATGAGCAAAAACACATGCTGAATAGCTAAAGAGAACTTAAAAGTCATGCTATTATCTTTCTTCAGAAACTAGTGATATGCACAGCCACATGTAAATTCTCAGTCCTTTAGGGTTTTTTTTTTTGGTACTGGGGATTGATCTCGGGTCCGCTTGTGAGGCAGGCGGCAGAACCACCTAGCTAAATCCCCAGCCCCTAAGTCCTTTAGTTTTGGTGGCAGTATTCAAGTTCCATTTAAAAGCCGATATCTCATCTACGTACATGAAACTATGAAATGGGCCAGTGCTTTTGGACCATTTAAATGGATACATTACGTCAAAAAGTGAACATGCGCCCATAGGAATTGTGATTTTGCTGTGCCATGTGTGTGCATGTGCAGGAATGTTACCTCTTTGACTGAACATCTGGAATCATTAGGAGAGTAGTACAGTGTACTTTTCCAATTTTATTCTTATATATTCATCAGTTTGAGTACTTGCTGTATTCAGGAAGAAATTATTCAAGTTCTTTGAGGAAGGAAATCTCTGCCTCCCTCCAGAATTCCTAAGGTGAGATTTCCTCATCCATGAAGAGTCAATGCTGGGGAAAAAATGATGCATGTTCATTTTAGGATGAATCAATTTCATTTGATGATAAATTAGCTTTGTAGTAAAAGCATATCATTACAAAAATAGTCATTTAATAATCTAGGGCTAGCCAAATAAAATTTTTCTCAGTTCTGATCATTCCAAGCGATGACTTAGTCTGCTGGTAGAGAGAGATGGAGACCAGCTACCTCTCTCCTCTTTTCTACAGTAGGACTTAAGATGCCAAAGAAGAGCCCATTATCTCAAAGCTAGCTTTTCAAAAAGCAAGCCCCATGTCTCAAGTTAGAAAGTGAAAGGGCTCTCTGATGCTGGCTGAAAAGTTAAGGTTTCTTGTCTTTGGAGAGAAACAGGAAGCACACTTTCTTATCAGCCAAAGCAGAATGAGTTCTTTTAGCACACCCCACCCGCTGGGAATGAACTTTGCACTGCCCAAATATGCCTGTGGAGCCCATTTGTGCTCTAATAGAATCGTTTATAGCAGCACAGCTGTGAGACTGAGATCTCACTTCCTTGATGTTCTACAGTCCGCAGTTCATTTTTGCCAAGCCAAAAGGTGACTTGTAGAGGAAAAAATAACATAACAACAACAAAATTTAAAAAAGAACAAAACCAGAGCAACTATCTGGCATTTTGGCACAGTAATTTAATCATTGTATCCCTACTGCTCATAATAATTTCTCTGGACCTAAAATTCAACTTCTTTCAAGATAATTTATAATCATGGAAATCTCAGATCCCTGAGGTCAGGGAGCCACAGAGAGACCACATCCTTTGTTTTCATTTCTCAGCTCCAAGTATCTTAAGTTGCATATTTTGCCTGATTCCAAGATGTACAAATCATCCCAAGTGGCTAAGTTGTGTAAGAATGTTTCAACTGGCATGATGACAATCTATCCATACAAATGGCTTAACTATTTTCTGATAAACCAAATAATCATACTACATGACTGTCTGGAAACCACGATTATCTCTGGGTTGGCAGAGAAAGACTTGAAAACCTGTTGTGACTGAAATTAGCTGAAGGTTGAGTTTGATAGTCTGTTTCCCTCACTTTGACATGGGAGCAACTTCATTTAAAGAACATAACAGCATCTACATATGGGACAGTGAATGCTTTGTCACTGTACCTGCTTTCCCTTCCTCTCCAGCCACAGGTTGGGCAGCAACCATGTATTCACCTTTTCTTGCCTTATGCACAGATATTCCCACTCAGACACAAATGCAAGCCTCTTCCTCAGCAGAGTTGCCTGATAACCTTACTAGAATCTCTGGGTGTACATATAAACTGCCATGAGTTGGCCCCATCTCTCTGCTCCTTTCTATAGGTGAGTCATATTTGTAAAGACTTTCTTAAAGACATCAAAGGTCCAATATTTGCAGAATGCTTCCAAAAGCCAGCAGTTTAATAAAAATGTAAGAGGGATTGGCTTATTTCTGTTAAATTTAGTTTGTTTTCTCCAAGTTTAGTTTACATAACTAACAATTCCTTTTAGAAGATGGAGATTAATCTTTAAAGAAAATGGGAAACAGCCCACTCATAAAGACTTCAGATTTTAAAGTCTGGAACTTTGTACATTAAAAATTTGAAACTTCAAGATGAGTTTTTAACTAAAAACTCTTCCATAGGTGAGGAATTTGACTAAATTTAAGGATAACTGAAAACTTTCAATACTTTTCTTTATTTTATGTTATTTGTTTTGTTTCTTTCTTTGTAGTTTCAAAAATGATACTTGTTTGGAAATGACTATTTTGACAAGTGCAGGAAAGTCTTTTGTCTGGATAAAGACAAAATAAATGAATGCTGGAAAATTTTAAGAACAATTGTTTGCTCTCCAGGACTTGCTGTGTTACTTAGAACGAATCAGTGAAATAAAAATCTGTACTAAGGTATGACTGTATTATGGGGATCTATGGGAAAAGATACATTGAGTGTTAGTGAAAAATTAAGAGACAGCCCAAAGGAGGAGGAGTGTGGAGAGATGAGAGAGAGACAGAGAGAGAGAGAAAGCAGAGACAGAGACTCACAGATATTTCAAAATTATGTTATGTGAGATAACCCACTTTACAGATGCTCTTATCCTTGGAAATTCAACTCGGACCAAAGAGAGTGCCTAAAAAGATGGAGGAATTTGTTGCTCACCTATACCAAACCAAGTTTTAAGAAAGAATAGTTTTCTATTTGATCTCTGTTTCAAACTGAAATTTGATGTTTCTCTTTTCTCTAACAGAGCAGAGTTTATTTGGTGGGATCTAATTTCTTGCAACAGAAGCGAAGTCAAGGAGGATTAGGTGCAGTTTCTTCTAGAATTTAGGATTCCTGCTAAAGGTATTGTTAATTTTCCAAAGGTTTCTAACCCACGTATTTAGAGTAAATGACCAGGAATGGACTTGTGCCTGAAGCTCAAATTGGTAACATTATGTATGTTTACCTGGAATATTTTAGTTTTACCCCAACTTTCTTAAGGTATAATTGACAAGTACAAATTATGTTTATGGTGTACAATTCACTATTTTAATATCTGTGTACATTATGAAATGATTAAGTCAAATAAATAATGAATTTATCTTATCACATACTTATTTTTGCGTGATAAGGACAATTAATATCTACTCTCTGAACAAAATTCAGGTATGAAATGTATCATTATTATTATTATTATCTATAACAATTATGCTATATAGTAGATCTCCAAAATTTATTCCTTCTAACTGAAATTTAATATCTTTTGACCACTATTTAATGCCAACAGCCTATATTTACCCCCACCTCCCAGGCCCAAGCCCCCACAATCACTATCTGACTCTGCTTCTATGAATTCAATTTTTTCCGAGTCCTCATTTAAGTGAAATCAGGTGGTATTTTTCCTTCTGTGCCTGGTTTATTTCCCTTAGCACAGTGTCCTCCAGGTACCCTAGAATGTTCTATATTTTGGAACAAAGAGAACAAAGATGACTATGGAAAAATCAACAGGGCCTCAGACATAGCTTTAGGAGCCACATAAAACATCTGACAATTTGTGTGGTCCTGTTTGTTAAATGTACCTACTCTGTCTTCTAGGAACTCACGTAGCAACTATGACTAGCACAGACAGAATTCTTAATTCAGTGGTGAAGCACTAAGAAACTTTTGTACCTAGAGATCTGTAGGAAAAGATACATATCCAGAATAGAAGCACATAGCCAAAATAGACCATATTCTCCCTGAGTACATGATACAAATGTTGAATGCTGAATAAAAGCTGTAAACAAAAAATCAGAGAATTAAAGATCCCTTTGAGGGGTAACTCAACCCCTTTTATTCTTCAGTGAATGAAAATAGTCAAGGGATTGCTTTGCATACAGATGAAAGCAAATTTTTCTACACTGGGATGCATGTTGTTACCCACTGATTTCTGCTCTAAACTCCTGTGAATTCCAAGAACTTTTGGAATCTTTTTATCTCATATATTTTTAGATCCAGAAGTTTCAAAGGGAAGGGTCCCACATGTGTGTTTTATCTGAATCACTCAATTTTGAGTAAATTAAGCTTTCAGCTAAAAACTGGATTTCCATCCTCCTTTGAACATTTGAAAGATAGGGAACCATCAACTGACCTATTTCCAGGCAGTGAAAGTTCACTAGGCTGAGAAGCAGCTGCCCTCAGTAGACAGGACAGGAGCTTTCTGGGACATCACAAATTCAATTATTCCCTTTGTCTCTTTAAATATGAGGCTGAGTGACAAGTGTCATTCATCATCATCACATCAGCACAGTTGTTGTTACTGCTTCCCTTTTAGTATCGTAAATATTTCTCTGCTTTTCATGTCTCCACCAGTTGTGGGGTAATAATCCTGTGCTATGCTGACACTGTCACACATCTCGAGAAAAATGGAGAATTTACTTCAGAGAAATTCAAAATAATTCTATATGTTTAACAGGCAAACTCTCCCCTGATTCACTCATATTTGTTCCATCCCTCTAGGCATTTGAACATTTGAAATCCTGAGGCAGGGCTTATCTTAGGGTGTATTTTATCCTTAAGTGCCCAGAGGGCCTTAGAATTACTACCATCAGATAAGTTTTCAGAGTGGTGTAGAATATCATTGTAGGAAGGGGAAAGTCTTGCCTAGTACTCAGAGATTTTAAAAGGGTTTTGAGTTTCTTCTTGCTATTGTAGTCCCTTGTATTCCAAATTACAGAAATAAACATTGTTTTAATGGATTTGAAGCTTCTGAGTCTAAGTAACACACATCTCAAACAGTTTCATTCTTGACTCATACTTAAGACATAATCTTGCATTGCCTAACTCAATAACTGTATTTTGTGTCCTTAGCATTTGTACTGGACACTAGATTTAAAAGAGCAAGAAGATGGAATGATGACATAAGATTTTCCATTTCCATATAATCAGAGTTTGGGGTTAATTGTTTTGGTGAGGGCCAGTTTGATAAAAATCAGCATCTCCCTCTATAACATCTCTGAAAGCCTCCTAAATGTATGTAGTTCAATATCAATTATGAAAATGTTGTTTTTTTAAAAAATAGTTATTTCCTTTTCTATGCCATTATCCAAAAGCTTTAAGTATTTTTTGCCATGTTGAAATAACTAGAGTATATTAGTTATAATTTTACAGCCTAAAATACAAGTAAATTTTAATGTGCTGGTCCTGAGTTGCACGGAAGATGCCAAATCACCCCGCTGCAGACAGGCAGGTCTGCCCATGCCCTACCGAGGTCCTGAGTCGCACCGAACACTCTGAATCAGTCTGCTGCAGACAGGCAGGTCTGTGCACACCCTACTGAGGTCCTGAGTCATCACACAGAACACGCAGAATCAGCTCTCTGCACACAGGAAGGTCTGTGCACACCCTACCAAGGTCCTGAGTCGTGCAGAAGACACTGAATCACCCTGCTGCAGACAGGCAGTCACCTGGTTCCACACTACAAAGACACAGAGGACACCAAACCACCAGACCAAGGTACTGAGTCCCGCTGTTCCCGGCCCAGAGGTAAAGGCTTCTGAGCCGTTGTCCCACTGCTCCTGGTCCAGAGGACAGGGCTTACCGGTCACCATCCCTCCCACTGCTCCCAGCCCAGGGGAAAGGGCTTTTGGGCCACCTTCTGTTCCCCTGATCCTGGCCCAGAGGAAGGGGCTTCCAGGCCACCATCCCTCCCACCACTCCCGGCCCAGAGGGAGGGGCTTCTGAGCCACCATCCCACTGCTCCTGGTCCAGAGGAAGGGGTTTCCCAGCCACCATACCTGCGGCTGCTCCCAGCCCACAGGAAAGGGCTTTTGGGTCACCATCCCTACTGCTGCGCCTGGCCCCAGGCCCACCTCACCCAGCTCAGAGGAGGTAATCTGTGCAGGCGCTAACAGCCCCCTGGCCCAGTCAAAATGAGAAAACCCATAAATAAGTCTCAAAACCAGACTTCCAGATCACCTACAGCAACCTCAAAGGGAAATGAGATGGAATCCTCTGATACTCAACCACCTGGACCCACTGAACTGGCAACAAAAGGGGATCTGGAAAAAATGAAACCAGAAATAATTTCTCAGATGACAGGAGAAATTGTGCCCCTAGTGCAAGACATGATTAATAAATCTAGAGAGGAGCTGAAGAACATGATGGAATCCCAACATAAGAAACAAATGGAATCCATAAAACAGATGCAAATAGATTTCCAGGACATGAAAAACTCCATTGAATGTCTACACAGCAGAATGAGCTAATGTGAGGACAGAATTTCAGATATAGAAGATAAGATTGCAATTAGTGACCAGGAAAAGAAAAATTGCTTCAAGATTATAAGGGAACATGAGAAATGAATCCAGCAGCTGCTGGATGATGCAAAAAAGAATAACATAAGACTGATTGGGCTCAATGAAGAAACAGGAGAGAGTGGAGATGACATAAAAAACCTCTTCACAGAAATAATGGCAGAAAACTTCCCAAGAAGGGGAAAAGAACTTGACATACAGATAAGTGAGGCATATAGGATTCCAAATAGCCTTGATCAAAACAAATCTACACATAGGCATATAATTGTTAAGATTCCAGAAACACAACAGAAGAACAAAGTTCTCTAAGCAGTCAGAGAAAAGAAACAAATCACATGCAAAGGAAAGCCGATCAGAATCACAGCAGACTTCTCAACACAAACCATCAAGGCAAGAAGAGCTTGGAGTAACATATTCCAAGCCCTAAAAGCAAACAGTCTTCAACCCAGATTGATGTACCCTGCAAAACTATCTTTCAAAATGAATGGAGAAATAAGATACTTTCATGACAAAGAGCACCTTAGGAACTTCATGAATACCAAACCAGCACTCCAAAGAATTTTATGCAATAGCCTAGGAACAGACATTGAGAATCACAACCACAGGAAGCAAAGCAGAATGAACCCATCTGGCATGACAAGAAATTAAATGTAAGGGGGAGAACCCAACAAAAAGAAAAAGTCATGGCAATGACAAGTCAATACATTTCAGTTATAATCATCAACGTCAATGGTCTCAATTCACCAATCAAAAGAAATAGACTGGCAGAATGGGTCAAGAAGCAAAATCCAACAATATGCTGCATACAAGAAGCACACTTAATTCAAAAGGAAACTCATAGAATGAAAGTTAAAGGGTGGAAAACAATACTGCATGCGACTGGAACCCGAAAAAAAGCATGAGTAGCTATCCTCTTTGCAGATCAAGTAGATTTCAAACCAACACTGATTAAGAGAGATGAAGAAGGACATTGCATCCTTGTAAAGGGAAGAATCCAAGAGGAAGAGATGACAATCATAAATATCTATGCACCAAACACTAATGCACCCAATTATATAAAACAATTACTAACAGACATGAAAAGTCATATATACACTAATACAATTGTAATGGGGGATCTCAACACCCCACTGTCACAAATAGATAGATCAACTAGACTAAAAATAAGTAATGAAATACGAGAACTCAATCGAACTCTTGAACAAATGAACTTAACAGATGTTTACAGAGTCTTCCACAACACAAAATCAGAATACACATTCTTCTCAGCTGCACATGGGTTGTTCTCCAAAATAGACCACATATTCACACATAGAACATGTTTAAGTAAGTCCAAAGGAATTGAAGTTATCCCCTGTATATTATCAGACCATAGTGCGATGAAATTGGAGATCCATAGCAAAAGAAACTCAAAAAATTTCATAAACACTTGGAAATTGAACAACACTCTTCTGAATAACCAATGGGTCACAGAGGAAATTAAAGAAGAAATCAGACAGTTCCTTCAATTAAATGACAATGACAATACAACATAACGGAATCTATGGGACAAAATGAAAGCAGTCTTATGAGGGAAATTTATAGCAGTGAATATGCATATTAGGAAAACAGAACGAGCCCAATTAAACAACCTGATGCTGAACCTCAAGCTTCTAGAAAAAGAAGAGCAAGACAACCCCAGAGCTCATACAAGGGAGGAAATTATAAAGATCAGAGGAGAAATCAATGCAATGGAGATTAAGAGAATGATACAAAAAATCAATGAAGCCAAGAGTTGCTTCTTCGAAAGAATCAACAAAATTGACAAATCTTTAGCCAACCTTGTCAGAAAAAGGAAAGAAAAGGCCCACATCCATGCAATTAGGAATGAAAAGTGTGAAATTACAACAGACCCAGCAGAAATCCAGAGGATCATCAATACCTACTTCCAGAACCTATACACCAATAAGACGGACAACACAGAAGAAATGGACAGATTCCTAGATACATATGAATTACCAAAGTTGAACGAAGAAGACCTAAAAATTCTGAACCACGCAATATCAACCAATGAAATTGAAAATGTAATTAAAAACTTATGAGCTAAGAAAAGCCTGGGCCCTGATGGCTTCACTGCTGAATTCTACAAGACATTTAGAGAGGAACTGCTGCCACTACTGTTTAAACTCTTCAATGAAATTGAAAGGGAAGCAATACTCCCCAATTCATTCCTGGAAGCAAGCATCACCTTGATCCCCAAAGCAGAGAAGGACCCAACTGAAAAAGAGAACTATAGGGTAATCTCACTAATGAACATAGATGCAAGAATCCTTACTAAGATACTGGCAAACAGAATGCAGAAGATCATCAAGAAGATCATACACCCTGATCAAGTGGGATTCATCCCAGGGATGCAGGGATGGTTCAATATACAAAAATCAATCAATGTAATACACTATATCAATAGACCCAAGGACAAAAACCATATAATTATCTCCACAGACGCAGAAAAAGCATTTGACAAAATCCAACATGCATTTATGATAAAAACCCTACAAAAAATTGGAATAGATGGTCTCTACCTCAAACTGATGGAAGCTGTCTATGAAAAACCAACAGCCAATTTCATACTAAATGGTCACAAACTGAAATCCTTCACACTCAAATCAGGAACAAGACAAGGATGTCCACTATCACCACTCTTGTTCAATATAGTTCTGGAAATATTAGCCATGGCAATTAGACAAGAAAAAGAAATAAAAGGAATAAAGATGGGTAATGAAGAAGTCTAATTTTCATTATTTGCGGATGACATGATACTCTATATAGAAGACCTCAAGAACGCCACCAAAAGTCTTCTAGACTTAATAACCAAATTCAGTCAAGTAACTGGTTACAAGGTCAACTCACAAAAATCAATAGCTTTCCTCTACACCAATGACAGACTCACTGAAAGAGAAATAGGGCAAATAATTCCTTTCACAATAGCATCCAAAAAACTGAAATACCTAGGAATCAACCTAAGGAAAGAAATCAAAGACCTCTCTTAAAACTATGACATTCTGAAAAGAGAGATTGAAGATGATATCAGAAAATGGAGAGACATCCCCTGCTCCTGGGTCGGAAGAATTAATATAGTGAAAGTGGCCATACTTCCAAAACTGCTATATAGATTTAATGCAATTCCAATTGAGATCCCAGCAGCATACTTCATAGACCTTGAGAAAACAATCCAAAAATTCATTTGGAACAAGAAGAGACCTAGAATAGCAAAAGCAATTCTAGGTAACAGAGACATGGCAGGGGGTATCACAATCCCCAACCTGCAACTATACTACAAAGCTACTGTGATAAAACGGCATGGTACTGGCAAAGAAACAGACTTCAGGACCAGTGGAACAGATTAGAAGATGCAGAAACAATGCCAGACACACTCAGCCATCTCATCTTTGATAAAGGAACCAAACACCCTCACTGGAGGAAAGATAGCCTGTTTAATAAATGGTGCTGGAAAAATTGGGCTTCAACTTGCCAAAGATTAAAACTAGACCTGTATCTCTCACCATGCACTAAAGTAAAATCAAAATGGATTAAAGATCTAAATATTAAAATAGAAACTCTGAACCAGTTTGAACAGAGGTTAGGTGGAACCCTTGGAGATATTGGTGTAGGAAAAGATTTTATAAGCAAAACCTCAGTTGTCCGTGAACTAGCACAAACAATCAGCAAATGGGTTCTCTTCTTATTAAAAAGCTTCTGCACAGCAAGAGAAATCACCAGCAGTGTGAAGAGACAACCCACAATGTGGGAAAAAATCTTCACCTGCTCTTCCTCAGACAAAGGTCTACTATCTCGAATCTATAAAGAACTTAAAAAGATCACTGTAAAGCCCAAGGTCCTGAGTTTGATCCCCAGTACCAAAAAAAACAAAAACAAAAACAAAAAAGATCAGACCTCCCAAATTTAATGACCCAATCGAAAAATGGGCAGCTGAAAGGAATAGACATTTCTCAGATAAAGAAGTAGAAATAGCAAATAAATACATGAAAAAATATTCAACATCACTGGTCATTCGAGAGATGAAAATGAAAACAAAGCTGAGATTCCACTTCACTCCAGAAAGAATGCTGCTATCATGAAATCAACCAATAACAAATGCTGGCAGGGCTGTGGGGAAAGAGGAACCCTGCTCCACTGCTGGTGGGAGTGTAGACTGGTGCAAGCACTGTGGAAATCAGTATGGAGATACCTCAAAGAACTAGGACTGGAAGCCCCATTTGACCCCACTCTTCCACTGCTGGGGATCTTCCCCAAAGAATTAAAAGAATCATACCACAGTGATATATGTGTACCCATGTTCATAGCAGCGCAGTTTGTAATAGCTAGAACTTGGAAACAGCCCAAATGCCCATCAACTGGAGACTGGATAAAGAAAATGTGTTTTTTTTATAAAATGGAGTACTAGTCAGCCTTAAAAAAGTGAGAAATTAGAGACATTTATAGCTAAGTGGATGCACATTGAGGTGATACACTTAAGTGAAATAAATAGGACACACATGTTTAAATACTGAATAGTTTCTCTGGTGTGAGAAACTGAAAGTGTAAATAAGGACTAAATGTATAATAGGTAATGTGAAATAGGAAGAAAAGGGGCAAAGGGGAAGGAAGTGGGAGGGCTAGGGGAAAGGATAGAAGGGAATGGGATTAATATGAGAAAATGGAAAAATAGGAACAAAATCTTTGTAAATAGGGAGGACTGGAGGGGTTGAAGGGAGGGCGGGGCAAGTGTGAAAAATAAGAACCAAGAGAGACTATGTAAAGGTGCAAATTTCCAATGATGAATGTCATTATATTGTATACCTAAAATGTACCAATGATTAGAATGAATAATTGATAACGTAAAATAGGAAGAAAAGGTCCAAAGGGGTAGGGGTAGTGGGAGGGGCAGGGGAAAGGAAAGAAGGGAAAGGACAAAATGCTGAGAAATGGAAAAAATGGAAATAAAGTCTTTGTAAATAGGGAAGGGTGGAGGGCGTGAAAGGAGGGCTAGGAATGGGGAAAAAATAAGAACCAAGATGCATTATGTAAATTCCCAATTAGAAATGTAATTGTGTTGTATACCTACAATGTACCAACAAAAGAATTTAATACAAAAAATAAAAAATAAAAAAATAAATTTTAATGTGCTCTTCTTCATTACAATGTAACAAAAGAGAGATCTAAAGTGAGATTTGGGTTGCCTCCACTTATCAATTAGATTTGAGAAGGCTGAAAGGACCTTCTAGAAGTAGAATAAAAGACTGAAGTACATGAATATTCATTTTCTTATTGATAAAGAATGTCATAATTTAACTTATGAACTGTGAATTCAGCACACATTTGTGTGTGAGAGAGCATATGTATGTATCTTATATATACATTTTTATGTGTGTGCACTCACGGGGAGACTTTTGAATGTGATGCTGTCTGTTTAACACTGTTTCTAAAAGTGCATTTTGTATTACTGCTGTTCACAGAAATCCGTGCACTAGCACAGAGGTCTGTTTCTGCAGTGGGTTGCGCATATAATGTGTCTTTTGTCTCAGGGTCATCAGCCAGGCCAATAGTGAGTGCTTTCCAGTTTCTCCCATAATGTGTGCAGAGGGCTCCTTTCCTCCAGTTTAGAGTGCTGCCCAACCCTCTTGCTAACTTGCCTATGATCTCATTTTCTTTCTGTTTTTCTTGTTTCAGTGAACACTTTTAAGACCTATTGCAGATTAAGCCATGGATAAAAATTCTATAGGTGCTGTGAATAAAGATATCACATCTTATATTAAAATGTAAGTTTCTACTATAGGTCAACACAGTCAGGAATTTGGTCATTTAGAAATTTGGGGGGCAGAAGAGTCAAGTAAGGCTATGTAGAGCCATGGACCAATGAGAAATGAGAAATGTGAGATGGAAACAGAAGCAGCCCTGCTCTGCTCACCCAGGGCCTTGAGGTAGAATACTTGTCCTGTGTGGAAAAGAACCCTTTGTCCTTTGCACAAAGGTACTTCTGCTGCCCAACCATTTCCTAGGAGATGGTGCATATGCCCACAGGAGCCACTGTCATATTCATCTCTCCAGGAATGGAGGATGGCATAGGAGTGCTTATTTCTAATTTGCACAAAGTATTTTTCTATAGGATGGAAATCCTCTATCTATGAGATAAATTGCTCTATCAAGTGCAGGTGGCCTTTAATTGGTAGAAATCCTTTAGTTACTACAAGACATCACTGACAGCTCATAGGCTTAGAGAATGTGGCTGAAATTGACATAAAAGTCATACCTGGTGGAAAAAAGCGTTCTGAAAAATAGTATTTTTTAGGATGATTGGACTATATCTTCATGGGCCCATGCTCTAATGATTACATGTTGCCCTGTGTCAGTGAAGGATTCTACTCTGTGCCTTTTTAACCACTCCCTGCTTTCCCTCCTTTTTGCTCTTCCCCTATTCATCAACACTCCACCCCACATAACCAGTTCTGTCTGTAACTGGACAAGTTCCTGGAGAAGTGCACTCCTAGTTACTTTCTGCAGGGTAAGAAGATCGCAGGTTGTATCCTGTGAATTAAGCAGTCACTGTTATTAATATGTTGTTTTAAAATTCAATGTGTTTTTTGTTATTGTTTGAAATCATTTCACAAAACACTTCCTGGTAAGTGTGAAAAGCAGGTGAGAAAATTTTCTTTCCTCCCCACACAAATTCAACTTTTGGCTTTCCAGTGTGTTGAAAGTCTGGTTTCCAAAGTGAAGGGCACACATCTTAGAAAGTCATATGCATGGGTGTGTGGGTATATATTTGTGGTTGGGTGTGGGCATGTTAGAATATTTTTATTGTGTACCTGAGATCCAGCTTTTACATACTTTCAGTGGTTGGGAATATTTGTGCAAGCCAACTGTACCGGTGGGATGCTCTTGAAACTACTCAGAGAGGAAGGGATTACAGACAGCCAGGAGTGAAATCAGGCCAGGGCTTTCTGGGGACACTTGCCCAGCTTCTGTTCATCTGTGTCAGTACTATTGAGGGCTGTTTGTCCTTCCTGTGTGCTTCCTTGAGTACAAAATTTCAGCCAAAAGTCAAGGGAAGTTTTCTTCTGAATTGTACAAGTGCTTCTTTGAGAGTTGTTTTAACCACCAGAGGAGTCCAAGTCCTCAGCCTGGGTTTGGAGCAAAGAAGAGATTTCTGGAACAGCGTGTTCAGAGATGTGTTCTTCCTACCCACATATTTTGTAGGGAGGATAGGAAGTATTGGGGTTTAGAGGAAGGTTACCCAGGAAAGGATGATGAGGGAGAGTCAGACTTCGTAGGACAGTTATAACTGATAGCCTGAAGCAAAACAAGGGTTAAAGATCTACTGGAGTAAATGTCTGTATGAATGTAAGAGAGCATGTGCAGAAGATGGGGATCTGCATGTGGGTGGGAGTTTTAAAGTGTGTAGTTAAAAAGACAATTTTAAGAAATATTTTGATGCCAAACAGGAACATTTTAATATCACTTTTGTGGTAGCTAATGTTAGAGAATTATTGTTACATTTAATGTGATAATGCTATTTTGAACATGTAGAGACAGTCTCTTTCTTTAAAAAAAAGTGTGGTAACTCTTTTAAATTTTGATGTCTTTAGCAGTAGAATTTCATATTTCTGAAATACCGGAACATAAAAAAAGTACTCAAAACAAAAGTTGGATAGAAAAGGGGTTTAAAAATGAGCAGTGATCATTAAAATACAGACAACTATTCCACTGATCTTTGGGTCTGTTTCTTTGTCAGTACCATGCTGTTTTTATCACAGTAGATTTGTAGTATAGTTTCAAGTTGGGGATTGTGATACCCCCAGCCATGTCTCTGTTGCCTAGAATTGCTTTTGCTATTCTAGATTTCTTCTGCTTCCAAATGAATTTTTGGATTGTTTTCTCTAGTTCTGTGAAGTATATTGTTGGAATTTCAATCGGTATTGCCTTAAATCTATATAGTAGTTATGGAAGTATGGTCATTTTCACTATATTGATTCTTCCTACCTAGGAACAAGGGATGTCTTTCCATTTTCTTATATCCTCTTCGATCTCCATACCTCAAAGAACTAGGATTAGAGGTCCCATTTGACCCAGCTATTCCCCTACTCAGTATCTTCCCCAAAGAATTAAAAGAATCATACCACAGCGATATATGTGCACCTATGTTTATAGTGGCACAGTTTGTAATAGCTAAAGCTTGGAAGCAGCCCAAGTGCCCATCAACTGGAGACTGGATAAAGAAGATGTGGTTTTTTTTATAAAATGGAGTACTACTCTGTCATAAAGAACAAGAAACTAGAGTCATTTATAGCTAAATGGATGCATATTGAGGCCATACTCTTAAGTGAAATAAATAGGACACACATGTGTAAATACCAAATAGTATCTCTAGTGTGAGAAACTGTAAGTATAAATAAGGATTAAAACGTTTAAAACAAATAATTGATAATTTGAAATGGGAAAAGTTCCAAAGGGGTAGGGGTGGCAGGAGGGGAAGGGGAAAGGGAAGAAGGGAAAGGAAAAATTATGAGAAAGAAAAAGAAAATGGAAACAAAGTCTATGTAAATAGGGAAGGATGGTGGGGGTGAAGGGTGAATAGGTAATGGGGGAAAAAATAGGAACTAAGATACATCACGTACAGGTACAAGCACCCAATGGTAAATGTAAATGTATTGCAAACCTAAAATGTACCAATTAATATATAAATAAAAAAGATATCAAAACATTAAAAAACAGACAACTGCAGCATAGCTAGAATTTAAACAATATGTAAAAATGCAAACAAGAATTAATAATTAAAATATTAATAAGCTATGTTTTGAGTAGGAAAAATTACAGTAAGGAACCATTAGTTACCAGAAGGATGAAGGTTGGTGCCCCTATCTTTGCAACCTCTACCTGTGCAAAGTGTACTGAGAAATGGCAAAATGCCTATGAATCGTGGACAAAGAAATTCAATCCTTCCTCAAATTCTTGGCCTTTTTACCCTGCAGCCACATCTATGAGGGTCTTTCACACATCTTCTCTATCTTCTTTTACTATGAGGGTTGTAGGTGAAGATTCAAAGTTTTTCACCTTCCAGCACAAAATTTGTGATTTTGTTAAGCCCAAGAGAGTATATCTTTCTCATGGCTTCTGACAGCAGAAATGTGGGGCAGGATGCTATGGGTACAGATATTGACCAGTAAAGGCTTTTCTCTGCTTTTGCTTTTTTCACTTGTGGAAAGCATATGCAGTTATGATGGTGCTTGTTAATAATAATTATTCTACATCTCTTACTATAATACATTTTTGGAGACAGGGTCTTACCAGGTTTCCCAGGCTGACTTTGAATTCTGGAATCAAGTGATCTTTCTGCCTCAAGCTCCTGAGTAGCTGGGACTACAGGAGAAGAGTCCTATGGCCTTCTTTAAACTTTTTGTTGTATTTAAGATCACCTATAATGTTTTTTACCATAAGAAAAGTAAATAGGAAGACAACCTTTAGTTAGAAAAGCCGCCCTTCTTTAGTCACACTACAAGAATACTTTTGTATTTATTCATGTCGCGATATTATCTGAACAGCTACTAAATGCACAAGGTTCTGGAGGAAAAAATGAAAAGTAGCAAAAGATATGCTTACTGTTTTCTTAGAACTTACTGTCTGTGAAGTAATTTTTTTTGCCAAAATGCAAGATGTAATTTATAACATTTATGTCTAACTTGTCACCTATCCTCAAATTTATGGCTAGTTTCAATCTTGTGTTTTCTAAAAACTGGAAATGTTTCTATTGATGTTGATTCCCTCTTCCACCCCCGGTTTCTGGCTGGTGGTCAGAATAGAGGAGCCAAAGTATCACAAGATGAGCTACTCCTGTTGTTTTCTCAGCCCTGCAAGTGAAGGCTTGGAAGCACACCAAGGAAGCTGGTCTTTTGTAAGCCTTCCAGATTGGACTTTACAGAAGAATTAGATTTATTTGGAAGTTGTGGCAAACTAAGGTATTAATTTTTCTATCCTTCTTGGGCTGAGCACTAAAATTTTAAAGTCCTGCATTAAAAATATATCAGTACGGAAAAGATCAATCCCTAAATCCTACTTAGCCATTATCATTTAATGTTCAGAGAGTGTAAAATTTCCTAAATCACAACTCCTGCCTGAACCTTTATAGGAAAAGGTATGTTGTATTTTAAAAAGTAGGACTTTAAATACATTTGGCATATTCTTTGACATATTCTTCTCACCATCCTGCCTGGCCTCTCTGCATGGAGCTGGGTTGCATATGGCTTTACTAGGCAGACCCTGGACAGTTGAATTCCAAGGATCTGCATCACAGTTAATGCCATGATGTGTCTAGTACAAGAAGAGACCCACATTTTCTCTTTTTACTTCCCATTTCACTTTTTTTTAAAAGTTCTTTTATTGGTACATTTTAGGTATACAATTCATTTACATTTATCATTGGGTGCTTGTACTTATACATGATATCTCTTGGTTCTTATTTTTCCCCCCATTACCTGTGCACCCTTCAGCCCCTCCACCCTTCCTTATTTACATAGACATCATTTCCAATTTTTTTCTCATAGTTTTTCCTTTCCTTCTTTTCCTTTCCCCTTCCCCTCCCTTCACCCCTTCACCTTCGGACCTTTTTTCCTATTTCAAATTATCAATTCCCGTTTCACTTTCTACAGACCTAGTATGGGTACTACATGATACTCAGTGAGATACTGAGTAACAATGCATGCAAAAATCTCATGCACATCGTTAAAAAATGTTATAATTTTGTTCATTTAAATGTTTATATATACAGAATGATAAAGTAACTAGATTATACTTCTCATCTAGTGAAATGAGATGATTGTTGGATAGAAAATAAGTTAGCCATCAAGTGTGTTTTTTATATGTAGTATCTAGGGATTCCATAGCATGTCCATGTTAAAAGAGAATAAAATATGCAGAATTATTTTCATCTAAAATAACCATGATAAAGCAATTTTGTAATTTTGCTCATTTAAAAAAAATTGTAAATTGATTGTAATTGTCTTTGGTATTTAAAGTTCATTTTCATTATGATTTTCTGATGACCTATTGGCATCATCAAAAGCTACAGATACTACGGTGTTTTAAGAAATTAAAATTGTTACATACATGCAGTCAGTATTATAATAAGATTAACATTCATGCTTTCAAAAGCTAATGTATAAAGAAAAAGTAACCTTAAGAGAGAAGATATAAGAGAAATTCAAAAGAGAAAAGCTAAACAGAGATGACTTTATCAAGGATAGGGAAAACAGTCTTTTTCTCATGGTGATTTAATTGGGCTTTCTGTGATTGTTCTTATTCATATTTTAAACAAAATGACAATTTGGAAAGGATAGTATTTCACATCTGAAACTGAGAATTTTCTTTCTTGAGTCAATTACATTTTCAAGAGCCAGCTGATATATTCAAGTACCAGACGTACTCCTAAATATTGTATTGATAAAGACTATAAAGATTTGTGTTCATTCTATATTAGATTTAAACTTATGTGCTATGGTGCACATGATCCAGAATTTAATATTTGAGATTTCTCAAACTGAAGCCAGCTTACTCACAAATCGTTATTCCAGCTCTATGATAACCAACATTCACCTAGTGGTAATTCAGTCTTTCTTTGTTGAGTAGTCTCTTTAAATAATTGTTCAGTCACTGCAGGATTTCACCTAATCATTTGAATTTCAAACTCTTGGGAGTGCTCTTTCTCTCACAAGGGTGCCTCCTTCTTTCTCCCTGGTGTGGCATCTGGTTGAGAAGAGAAGGTCCACAGGAACCTGTAGAAAGAAGGAATTTCTCTACCTATGGTCCTTTCTTCCTCTCTGACATCTGCTGACCTGCCTAGGACTCTAGGCTTTATTCCTTAATGAATCTGCACTCCATTACCCCCATATCCAGGGGAGGGGCCATGCAGGACATTGCTAATTTGAGGAAAGAAATTTGAATAATCTGGGAAAAGAAAAACCTAATATCAAATTTTTAAGTTTTATCTTGCCACAGCTCATATTGGTTTGTTTTTCCTTCCCATGTTAAAATGCACTTTAAAGAGAATAGATGATGTTTACATTAAGGGAATGATAGAAATACCACTCTATTATTATCTATGCTAAATGTCAGTGTTTCCTCCTATGAGTAAATGCAAAGGTATAAATAATTTCCTAACCAAAAGTTACATAAAGAACTTTAATTTTTTAAAATTTATACTTACAAAGTACATATGAAATCTATTTATTTACTTCTTCAGTGATATTTACTGTGGCTGTATGTCCCCAGTTATGTGGTAACATTGATATAAACTAGTCCTGTCCTTATGGAATTTATAGTGCATTCGCAGAAAAGTTGCTTCAAAAGCTATAAAAATAAAATATAATGATGATTGTGATAGGGGAAATATATGGGCTTTTGGCAAGACAAATAGGCTTAGTTTGAACCTGAAAGCACCTATATTAGTAAATCTACACCATTTGAGGTATAGATAAGCATGTGAGGACCTTGAGATAGGAAAGACCATACTCAGAAAAACCAGTGGAGCCTCATCACATCTGGTGAATTGCTGTGGTCTGAAAAAATGGTAAAAAGAATGAGGCACTAGCCCTTGCATGACATGTCTAACAGTTTGAAATTTTTATGAAAGTTAGTGAGAAATAATTGGTTGATTTTAAATTAGATGTTAATTAAAACAGTAAATCTGGCTGGAAAATGTGTTACATTGTTTAGGCTCCTGGGTGAATACAGGAGATGAACAATTCAGATGACATGTGGTTGGCAGAGCACAAAAAGAATAGATTCAGAATACATCAAGAAAGTCAACTTCACAGGACCTGGTAGTAGATGAAGTGTGGGAGTGATAGTAAAGGAAGAGCCAATGATGACTCTTCATCTAAGAGGATGTGAGATGAGAAATTAGGGGAGCGGGTTGGGATGCGGAGGAGAAGAGGAGTTCCATGTTGGATAGATTCGGTTTGAGGTATCAGTTGGGCATGTATGTGGTTATATACAGGAGACAAATGACTATGTAGGACTGGAGTCCAATAAAATGGGCTGAACTGGAAATGCTTGTTAAAACCTTGCTTGGTGACTGAAGCACTGAGAACAATCATTTGCCTAGGAAAAGAGTTTAAAACTGGAAGAGAAGGCAAGTCCAGACCTGCAGAAACATGACATTTTTAGTCAAAAAGAAAATGACAAAAAGGAAACTTTGAGAAAGACCAGAATAGCTAGAAAAACAGCAGCATCAGAAAAGGCAAAGAAAGTTTCCAGAAAACGAGTGGGGCCAAAAATATCCAATATTGCTAAGAAATAAAATAATAAAACCTTCTGAAAGAGATAGTTTGCAAATTTGATGAGAAGAGTTCTTGGTGGAGTGCTGCAGGCAGATTGCTTAGATTGAAATAACATTTAAAAATGGTTTGGAAGGGAGAAGAGGTAGGTTAAGTGTACACAGAGTGTAGCTTCTTATTCAAAACAACCTGTCTGGTTAATTACATTTGTTTGCATGGATTGAAATGTCTGCTATGGATAAAAGAATTCAAAACTTTGTAAGAGATAATTTGAAAGATAGTTCAGTAAGTTTCATGCCTGAGAGTGCTTAAGTGCGGTCAAATTGTGAAGACCATGCTACTGAATATAGCCAGAGAAAAATGTGGGTAAACACTTGATTTGTCTTTCTTTTTTACTTTCTTGCTTGAGCAATGAGTGCATTTGTGAGGTGCTGTTATCGCCCCAACTGTACTATTGCTATTCAGACTGTGCCATGAGTATTTGCAGTGTATTTGAGAACTGGCAACTACTGAAGTGTCCTTCTAATTGGGATGTCTGGTTAGTCTTGCTCTTTTGAGAATTTAATAGCAGTTCTTTGGGCTTTCAAATCATTATCATTTTCAGCAAGTAGAATAAATTTTAAGTAGGATAGGTTTCCCAAGTAGAAATCAAGCCCCCTTTGAATTTGTAGCATGGGGAGCCTTCTTTCTGGTAGCCTGGCCACTTAAAAATTTTTTTGAGACAAAGTTGACATAGTAAAATAAATACTGACATGGTAGAATAAATACTTCATTGCAGACAGTCTAAAATTATCTTGGCTGTGTTATGATAAAAGCAATATAGGTTTTTCAAAATTGGACTCCTGATATGTTACTTACTTTAAAGAAATGGCTTAGAACAGTGGTCCAAATAAAAAAAGATTAAATTTAAATTAATGTGAATTCCATGGGTGCTTTTTACAAATGACTTTTTGCACATGTGAAATGCCTGCTTTGTTTTTGCATTTTTAACAGCCTTTTTGAATGAGATTACAAACCCACTTTGTTTCTTGGGACCAGCATCATCATGAGGCTGCTCTGAAGAGGTCCAGTCCTTCAGTGGACACCCACACATCTCACTGAGTTGCTCTCCTCTGAAAACAATGAAGCAATTGACTGTCCAAGTGTCATCCAGTCAACAGAAAACATCGGTCCCAAGCTGAAATCTTCAAATAAAGGAGCCTTTCTTTGTTTATCTAAAACTCCTTCACCCACCCGCAAAAAGAACACAGACCATTTACTGGCTAGGAGAGTGAAACAGGATTCTCAAACTAAACTCTAAAGTTCACATTAATTGGGGGCAGAAGTATGTCTTGTTCAAAGAGCACATACATTGGCTGGCTCTGGGGCTCTAGGCTTTATTTGAAAGCAGCTGAGGAAAGTTGCTTTGTGTCAGTTTCTTCGTGCCTTATCATGTTCATACTGGATTAACCTCACCAAACAGTGATTTGTTTCTGGAGCAAGTTGCAACGGCTAACTGCGCTCTTTCGGCACCACATGAAGGAAGGTATTATTGCTGTTGAATTTTAAGCTTTGATGACTCACTGTGCTGGGCCTTATTCCCAGCAATTGAAAGGAGAAAATTTCAGCACCTAGACTTTTTTAGTGAGGAGGGGGTTACCCAGGACAAGTCGTGTATATTTTCCAAGCATTTTTCCTTGTCCTATACTTAGAGCTAAATTTTAGTTTATGCTGCAGTAAGCCAGTTTATTATTGTTGCCTACTACATATTTGTCTTTTCCATCAGAAGATGAACTTCTCAAGCAGAGAACTTCAGCATGTGTGGTCTATATTTTATCTCCAGCACACCTGAAATACCAGTATTTGATACTTGATCATGTTCAATAAACAGTTGCTAAGCAACAGAATAAATTAAAAAATCTCCTGTTGATAGAAGTGAGCTGATAGTTAATCCTAAAGGATGTTAATAAGCAAGAAATATTCCATTTTCCTGCTTGCCTACTGACACCAAAACTTTTTCCTGAGACCAAACAGGAGAGAGAATATCTCTTATTATTATGAGAATGATTGACAGGAAACAATAGTTTTGTATTTCATAAGTCCTCAGTGCCACCATATTCACTTGTTGCTGTTAATCAACCACAGTGACAGGTATTCTTATCTTATAAAAATCAGTGCAGGGAGGATCTACAAGGTCTGTTAATGCAATTTGTTTTAACTATGAGAAATCGGAAACCCACAAAGGTAAAATGACTGCCCCATAAGAGAGTTCTGGCCAAGCCAGCCCTAGAACTCTAGACTCACTCCTCTAGTCACCGTGACACCAGGGGCCCTCCTTTTCATTTATGAATGCACAACAAGCAGTGAAGCATTAAATTCCTCACTTCCAAATCCCTCAGGTCCAAATCCCCATGCTGGAAGTCAGGATGGAGCCAGACCTTAAAAAACAGAACAAGAAGTCCAATTCTCATTGGGAACCAAGAAATATAGCTGTGAATTTTCCCCATGACTTCTGTGAAGACTATATGAACATGTACTCTGTATGTGGTTTCAGTCCAATGATGAATTAAAGAACCACAGAAGCTCAAGATTAGAAGTGATATCAGCCCATGGGATCATATATTTCTTGGTCTTAGTTATTACAATTCTAGTGCTTGAGAACTCACGTGACTTCCTCTTCTCAGCAAACTGGATTATTAGAAAGTTCATTTAAATAGAACAAACAAGCCACTTTGCATCTGGTTTAACTTCTATCCTCTGGAACTAGGGAGAACATGGCTCAATGCTGTTGAGTGAACAAATTACATTATTTCTGTTAATCATCTCTCTCTCTCTCATCCTGTTCACCATACTTTTATTGTTATAGGTACTGTGTGACCCAAATGGTAGATTGTTTTAACTACCTGTAAAATGCCCTGCAAAACTAAAATTACCATACAAACTGGTAACAATTTATAAATTAAGACTACATTAAAAATGTTTTTAAAAACTCAATTTGTGTAAAGGATTTCACAAGCGAGGATAGGAATTCTGAGAACGATAAAAGCTAGTTACAGAAAGAGTGAACGAGATAGAGAATTTCTATAGAGGTTGTTCAGCTAAAACCTTTGAACAGCTCTTTGGTGACGACAGTGCTTTCTTTTTTTTTTTCATCATAGAGCCACTAAAATAAAAATTGCAGTTCAAAACTTTCAGAGAGCTTTGTTTTCTTCAGGAATTGCTCAAAGCCATTATATTTGTAGTGGTACCATGTTGCATTAGCTATTTCAGGAAATTGTGAGATTAAAAAATAGTTCAAGATGACTGCAAAGGGTTGAGGAAACAATAAAAAGATTGACCAAATTTGTGCTTGAAGCACTGAAAATTGAATGTTTGGCAGCATCTCCAATATCTTGTGGTTTTAGGGAGAGAACCAATAGACTCCAATGTTCATCTTTTGTTAGCCACTTACTTATTTTGTTAAGAAAACGAAAGTGCCTAAAAGCTAGAATTAGAACAAGAGAGTATAACAGATCATTCCAAGTTTGCTGAGCACACAAGTTGTGGGTTAGGCAGCAACCAACAGAACAAATCTGCAAAGTAGAGTTAACTTCTTTAGAAGAGAAAATAGAGCAAAAAGAGAACTATCAGAAAGGTAGCTGTGATCTTTCCTAAGTAAGTTGCAGACCCATAACTGTACAACTGATTTCTATAAATATTATCCCATCTACCTTACCCTCCCACAAATCCATGAAGCATTAATTGAGTGATATGTTTTTTATATAAAATGCAATTACTGTATAGTAGCTTGAAGAGATTAAGGGCAATGATGCATTAGCTTAGCACGCACCCCCTTGGAGTTTTTCTTCAATGAGGAGATTGTCCATGTTAAGCAGTCTTGGTATGGAGTACCATGATATCTGAACGAGGAAATGTTCCCCTTCCTTTTCCTTTTCATCTTCCTAATATTTTGACTTAATTCATTTGAATTCTATTTTAGTTACAAATTAATTCAGAAATACTATGCTCACTCAGTCTGGTTTTAGAGTAAGATAAAGAACATGTTTACTTCATATTTGGAAGACTCCCCTTGAAAATAGTCACAGCCAGTATTTTGTATATACATTTCCATACTGATGTTCTCCATTTGTAGGTAAATGAAAAATATTGTAGTTTCACATCATCATTTACTTGTAGAAAAGAATTCTTTCACTCCTATACATGTCTATTATGTAGATGGCAAATGAATTATCTGCATGGTTTTTCTCTTTTTCTTTCTTGATTTTCTAATAGGTTCATTTGAAAAAACAATTTTAGGCTCACAATGAAATTGAACAGAAAGTATACAGTTCCCATACACCCCTCTTCCCAAACACATACATCTTCCCTCATGATCCATATTTTGTGCCAGAATGGTATATTTTGTCAAAATAGATGAACCTACACAGACACGTAATTTTTCTTTATTTTTAAAGTAAATGTGCCAGTGAGCACTTTTTTGAGGCTTCTAACTCAGGTGATGTCAATGGAGTCTGACTGTATTAATAGCATTTTATGTTGCACATTAGTCAATATTATTGCACAAAATTAAATGAGTAACTAACAACAAATATTTAATAGTGTTAAACTGGATACTCTGAGGGTTCAGATTTATCATTTTTTATTGCGTCATCCTGGAGATCGCTTCAGATGCAGGGACACAGAAGTGTTGTGTCAAGTTTTACACTGCTGGGAAAAAGAATAGGACATGGCTACTTACACAGTCTGGGTTTTGTGACTTTGTTGTATTCTTGGCAATCTCTAAAACCAGTGTTTGAGTTTGTCTTTGAAACATTGTTTTTTGGATACTGTGACCATAATATCTCTCTACAGGAAATATTAAACCCCATAAAATTTAAAAACATAAGTAGGCTGTTTAGGATCTAGTTGTTTTACAAAGAAAAAGCAATTTATATCAGTGGCCTCTTGATGTGTTTATGAACAAAGTTAACAGCCAAGTATATCCAGCTATCACTATTTTTTTTCATGGTGGTTTTTATTTATGGAGTGGAGAAACATGCTGTGAAGTGGAAAAAAAAATGATGTTCCAATTAAGGCAGACCTAGGTTAAATCTTGGTTTAAGCACTTATTTGCTGAGTGACTTTGGAAAAAATATCTAACTGCTACACTTTATGTTCCAGTCTCCAAAGTGGTTCCCAGCATATCTACTTTTTGATGAGGATGTCACTGTGAGGGTTAGCAGTAGTATACATAAAGGCTGTGGTGCTAAGCAGGTTCTCTTATGGTTTTGCTATGGAGACCAAAGAGCACTGACCTGTTACTTAATCTCTGACAGGTTATGTAATGTTTTTGTTTCAATACTAGTCTGAAGATTGTGGTAAAAATAATACCCAAATTATAAGCTCTTATGAGAATTAATAAAGATAGTAGTTCATATAAATTTCTTGCAACAATATGTTGCATACAGTAAATGTTAAATTTAATTTTCTGTAATCATAGTTATTTGAAAGGACTAATATATCATCCTGGAGTGGAAAAATCTAGAGAGAGGAAACTGTTTCCTCAGTGCGTAGACAAGGATATTCATTAATGTTGTCAACGGATGGTCTAATGCTTGCCTTTTCTTAGAGATCTATTATGTATCTTTGTACATTTTAGAACAGTTTCCTAACTTAGAACTATGTAAATAAAGTGGTTTTTGTATAAATTAATACAAATTCCAGTTAGGGATGGAGAAAAGTTTATCAAAGGGTACTATGTTGTAGTTAGATTGTAGTAAGAATCTCTGTTGTCCAGTAAGTCTATAGATAACAGTAAGGTATATACATGAGTATATATATGTGTGTGTGTGTGTGTATGTGTGTGTGTAAGATATAAAAAATCTAGAAGAAAGGATTTTGAATGTTCTCACCACACAGAAATGATAAATATTTGAGAATAAATATGTTTAATCTACTTTAAAATTACACAGTACACGTACTGAAACATGCATACCAGTAGTACTCCATCAATATGTATGTTTTGGATTTTTATAACTAAAGAAAAAAATTTTCTTCTCAAATTTTTCTCTCCACAGTTTTTAACATTGAACCATAAATTTCTTTCCACATACCAATGCCTCAATATGCTCCCAATTAGAAAAAAGACTGAATTAACACAAAATGGTCATATTTTCTAGTAGGTATGCTAGAGTGGAGTAATCATGAGACCTAACATTAAATGCACTTGAATTTGGTCCCAGCTCTGACACTTACAAGCTATATGATATAAGGAATTTCAATAATTCACTGTAACTCTAATTTCCTTAAATGCAAAGGCAAGACTATGCAAAAATAAAATAAGGTAATATGCCTTCTATATATGTGTTCTATACATTCTGGAGTGACACAAAACATTATGCTTGATCCTAACCTTTGGTGAAGTGATTAATATCTGCTAGTCTACTGACAACCCATTTGAGTTCAAGTTCTGCCTCTACTGCTTACTAGCTTGATAATATCTGCAAGTTACTTAACCTCTTCATGATTCACTCAATTTCTTCATCCATGAAATGGATATAGTAAAAGTTCTTACCTTGAGGGCTTGGAGTGAAGATTAAATCCAGTCACACAAAGGGCTTAGCAGAAGCTCAGGAAGCAAGTTCTCAGGAAATGTTAGAAACCATTCTCATCTTTGGGATATAAAGTTTAAGCATATTATATGAGTAAATAATATAGGATAATATAAATGCTTAAATTAGAGTAAAGTATTCAAGTATCAGAAGGAAAAATGTTGAAAACTTCAATAATCTGCGAATGAATACTACAAAGAATGTGCATCCCAGTTCAAATTTGGGTATGCCCAATCAACCAAATATTGCATGGAAAGCAACTTTCCAACAGCAAGGCAGTGTTTTATAAGATTATAATTTCTCAGAGAACAGCAGATAGCACAGAAGAAATGTCTTTTAAAAGGCGATTTACAGAGACCAAAATCTCAGCTGCATTTGGGTAGTGGTGTGATTACTGAATTTCTAAACTCAGACTTGTATAGTCAAACTAACTTAGAAGAAACTTTAGAAATTTATGGGAGATTTGAAATTCATTATATCAACTACTTAAAAATCAACACTGCATATTATTTTAAAAATTACATCTCTGAATAACTTTTAATAGCAGTGTTCACTTTTATATAGTTAGGAAACAAGAGTTTTCTTATATCATTTGCTCTTCAAGCAGGGTACTGTACTTCCATATGCTCTAAAAGCAAGCATTTGCAAAATCAGACAAAATGAGGAAAACACTTTTTATTATGTTTGATGCTTTCCAATATTTTCTAATATTTCCCTTATGATTTTTAAGTGGAAAAATACAGATTTTTAACATTAAAATTCTAATGATTGCTAGACTTTAGTGACTGTTTTGTTGCTTTAGTTAGATTTGTAGCCTGCATTTAATGCTTCAGTAAATCCAGGATTTGAATGTTTTACAGCAAGTTCCCGTTTTTCCCTTGAAACAATGATAGTCCCAGCTGCTATGACAGCTGCCAAATGAGAAGAAACTCAGAGACTATGAGATTATGTGGCTGTAAAGAAAGGAAGTTTTTTTCCCTGTTAAATAGAGTTATTACTCAAGAACTCAATGCATTAGAAATAAATAAAATGGTTTGTATCATTCTACCTGAATGCTCAATAGATTTAGGTCTTGAATATGCATTGCGATAAAAAAAATCATATAATGAATCTGTCAGCCTATTGACCTTTTTACAATTTTGTAATTCTCATATTTTTTTGTTTTTATTTTTTGATCTCAATAAAAGGAACCTAGTTCCCAGGAATATTTTTAAATCACAAAATACATAAAATAACTGTAGTGGTACAGGCAATAATATATTTATGTCCATCCATACACTCATCAATTGAATTAATAAGGAAATGTATACAAATTGGCTAGAGATAATTATTTGACCTCTCCATAATCACATCCACTTTGTGTGGATCTATCCATTCCTTTCCCCACATCTCACATGGTTAGATTCTTATATTTTTCTGGGTTCGTTTACAACCTGGTAAGAGCAGCCCATGACATTGCTTCAAATGCCTTTAAACTTTGTACAAATGGTAGCATGGATTCTTTACATATTATACCTGCATTTTAGAGTCATTTTATTTCATTAAAGTGGGGGTTGGAGATTGCTATAGATAAAACCCACTGGCATTTCACCACTGAGCTACATCCCCAGCCTCCTGCCCTTTTTTGAGACTGGGTCACTCTGTGTTGGTTTCAAACTTGCAACCTTTCTGACTCAGCCTGCTGAGTGGCTGAGATTGCCGGTGAGAGTCATCATGTCAAGAACTATTTTTTAAAAATTTCTTACTTAAATACTTTACATATAGAAAAAATATGTATTTTCCTAAGATGTTCATATTTTAATTGTTGCTATATTTCTTTATATTGTAGTTTAAAGTCAGTGAGCACATGTGTTAACACTCAAATGTATCACAGTTGTAGATTCTCACATTTTAGTCAGTGAAGTAATACAATTATTGAAAATCTCATTTCTTCCTTTCCAGTTCTTATGTTTTATTTCATTTAGCTTTTTTTCTTACTGGGGTGAAGACGTCTACTGTCATCTTAAATAGAAGCAATGGTAGAAGGTAACCTTTCCTTGTCCCTGAGTTTAATGCTTTTACTTATAAATTTTCACTAGTACACATGATGCTTATTCTTTGGTGAAATATAGAATTTCTTCACGAGCTATTGACTTATTAATATGTATATTTTTCCTTGCATCCATTTAGGTGAGTTGCTCAGGAAAATTATCTCTATATAACCTAAGCATTAAAATGTGTTAGTAGATATTTAGTATAAATTTTTTTTGTACTGCTGAGTACTGAACTTAGGGCTTTACAGAGTAGGAAAGTGCTCTTGCACTGAGCAGTATCCCAGTGCCTTTTTACAATACTTTAAAGATATTAGCTATAGTTGTGTCTTACCTCCCTTTTTTTGGTTTTGTCTGATATTTTTTGTGTGATTTGTTGCTCAACATATTTTGCAGGACATTTATCTATTGCTCATCTCAATTTTATGTTGTTAAACATTCCTGTTCTTTTAAATTTACTAATATTTGCCTTCACCTCTATTATTTATTCCTTCAGTTAACCTATTTTGAGTAAGAGGATTTACATGCATTTGAGGTTTTAATCTCTTTCTAAGGGTTAAGTTGTATTCTTCAATTTTGATGGACCATATATTCTTTTTTTCTTGATTGTAACTAGTTTGCAAATTTCAATTTTGATTTCTATGTCTTTAAGCAATGAGAAATTTTGTCTCATTATAGTTTTTAGTATTATTACTATTATTAGTTTAGTTTAAAAAATGTTTGCTGTCATATTTCTTCTTGTTTTTTACAATTACATTGTTGTTAGGAAACAACCTGCCTGATTTTAATATTTTTACTATATTGAGATTAACTTTGAAAAATAAGACACAATAAGTTTTGGTTAGAATATATTTTTAAATAAAAATAATTTAAAATATCTATCATGGGCTGGGGATTTAGCTCAGTGGTTCTGCCGCCTGCCTTGCAATCCCAAGGGCCTGAGTTCGATCCCCAGTACCAAAAAAAAAAAAAAAAATCTATAAGTGAAGTCAGTGATATAAATCTATCAAGTACAAATAATAATTTTATTGTTTATAGCTTCTTTATATGTATTAATTGAAATTTTGTTGATCTATCACTTTTAAATAGATTTGTGTTAAACTAAATAAATTCCATCACGATTGCAAATGTGTTTATTTTTATTTACACTTCTTGAGGTTTATTTAGGATTACATAATTTGAGATTATATTTTTGAGTGCACTCAAGTTTATCATTAAAGGTATTTTATTAGATTATCATTATGTGGTACTTACCTTTATTCTTATCAATTATTCTTATTTTAGTTTTTAACACTCACAGAGTGCTTATTTTTCTCTTGGGTCAAAATTGTATAATCTACCTTTTCAATTGCTTTATATTTAATTTTTTACCCCTTACATGAAAAGCAACTTCCATCTAATTTCAAAAATCCAAAGATAAAATTAGTTTTTAATATGGACAATTTTAATTAGTCCATATTTATTTTAATTGATTGATTGATTTAATTATAAATTAATTTGGATTTTTCAATTTTTATTTCTATGTTCATAACACATTCTACTTTTCAAAAATGTAGTCTTTTGGGGCTGAGAATTTAGCTCAGTGGCACAGCACCTGCCTCGTAAGTGCAAGGTCCTGAGTTCGACCTCGGGTACCAAAAAAAAAATATATTTAGTCTTTCAATTTGAATTCTTTTCTTTTTTAATATTGGGGCTCGAGCTTGGGACCTTGTGCTAGTGAGGCAGGCGGTGGAACCACTGAGCCAAGTCCCTGGCCCTCAATTTAAGTTCTTAAATCCCTTCTTTGTTCTGGAAATTTTCTTTCTTTCATTTATTTTCTTCTCTCCTTTTGTCTTTTGTTTATTTTCTGTATTTCTTTATTTATTTTGGTACTGGGGATTAAACTCAGGGCCTCACACTTACCAGGCAAGTGCTGTACTGCTGAGCTACATCCTGGCTTATATTTTAGCTTTAATTTTTTTACTTTAAATTTACTTTTAAATGTTAAAAATTTAAAAATTCTTCTTTCCATTTTAGTTTTACTTGTTTTAGGGTTCCATTAGCTGACTAGTGGAGCTAACTAACTGGTCTTTTTCTTTTTCTCTTTTCCTTCTTTGGTAGAAGGGATTGAACTCAGGAAAGGCAGGCACCGTCCCAGTCCCACTGAGCTAAATCCGACCCCCAACTGATATTTTTCTCATATTTTTTTAATCTCATATTTTTTCCTACATTTCTCATATTTTTCCTACATCCCAAAAGATTGCTCTTGAAGACTTACTAATTCTTACTGTTCTCCCTTACTGTCCCAACTTTCTCAAACTTAGTGATGTCTGAACTTTTTATTTATCTCCTCTGACACTGCTTTAATGAAGCTCATTGCCCAACTCCAGATTACCAAATCCAATGCATAAGTTTAAATCTTCTTTGTGTAACCCTGTTACTGACACCTGACATTATTCTCTCCCTGGACTTTTGAACAAACCTATGTTCTATCAATTTTCAACCTTCCTCTCTGTTTTTTTGTTTTTTTTGGTACCGGGGATGGAACTTGGGTCCTTGTACTTGCGCATCAGGTGATGAAACCACTGAGCCAAATCCCTGGCCAGGATTTAGCTCAGTGGTTCTGCTACTTGCCTCGCAAGCACAAGGACCCAAGTTTGATCCCTGGTACCCCCCCCAAAAAAGATTATGGAGCTGAAAATTTTGCCTCTCTGATTATTTTTTATAAATTCTTTTCTCAAGCTTCTCCTACTACCCTCAAATAACAAATACCAGAATTTATCTGGCCATCCACATTCCTCAATGCCTAAAATGAACCTTTGTATTTTGGCAGATTTTTTCTAAAGCAGCCACAAATTCTGCTTTGATGGTTTTCTGCAATTCAGCGAGTCATCATATTCTTTAGCTTTTTCCTTCATTTCTCTTTCTTAATAAAACAGATTAAACACATGCAGATGCTCAAAACTGTTCTACGAGGCAAAAAATATATATTTATAAGCATATTAAAAATGCCATTCATTTATAAAAATATCTGTAGCATTATGGTTCCAAGCCAATAAATGCAGGAATTGAAATGGTGAATTTTAAAATAGCTTTGCTAGATGTACAGGGATGGAATAATAACAGTAGTAAATGAATTGTTTTAATTTACAAACTCATTTGATTACTGAAATATTACCTCATATTCAAAAAAGAAACAGTATATTTCAAATTCCCAAGCTGAAAACATTGATCTTGTAGATGAAGTAAGAGTAATCATCAGAGCATTATTTCATGAATCAGAATGGAGAATTAATTTCATACTTCTTTGAAGATTGTGCAGTGCTTCCATGAAAAATGATATATGCTTGTATGAATATAACTATCCTAGATTTTGTGATAACCAGGGCCAGTATTTATTTATATTGGAAAGCTACCTATCTCAGGTTTGAGAATGTATAATACATGTTTCAACACATATTTCAAGATCTGCTCTGTCTGTGGGTTCTGTTGATAGGACAGAGATATAAAGTCCAGAATAAGAAAATACCTATGACTAAAAGAAATAGGCACCACATTACCTATAACTTATTTCCAAGTCCATTTCAAAGAAAAAGCTATGCCGTCAGGATTCTAAAGGTTATTGCCTCAGCTTTTGGGAATGTTCTTCCTGTTTCATATCCCCCAGAGATGAGATGACTTCTACCTCTTCTTTTCAGTCATCACACTATCTCAGGTTGAAGTTTTCATCATTAGGAATTCTCAAAGTAGTACTTTATTGGTAGTTATAAAAGAAGATACAGTTCTTTGATTAATGGAACCATTGTTTTAAGAGTTAACCTCCCAAACTGTTTCTTTTCATGGATTTATACTAAAGATTTTAAAATGTGAATATAGGTTAAATTCAAAGAAAGAAATTATTCAGTGTGGTGTAAAAGATGGCAAAGAAGAACTTTGAAACAGGATTTTTCAGCTACCAATTAATTGTGTTATTTGAATTACTGAAATACTGTAAAATTTTCTCATTTTGCTTTGGCAACTAACGTTATCCAATACAGGTCTGAGGAAATAGATTCCCTGTTTTTAAGGGTCAGCTCATTACAAATCAGATTGAGTTTTGATTTCTCAAAAGTGACTTATAATCTTAGTTATTCACATCCATATCTCATTGTCATAACTGCCACATTTCAAGTAAAAGTGATCTAAATCTTCAAGTCTAAAAATGGTTGATGTGTTCAGAAAAATTGCAAAGATCCTTTAGAGGGTTGACTAATTAGCTAGTTCTACTTATCTCAGGAGTGGAAAGCTTAAGAAAGTCTCACACTCTCTGGCATTTGGAGCTTGGAAATTTTAATATAACCTGTGTCATATGATGCCAGGATTCATTGTGTAGAGCTGTAAACCAGAATATAATTGGAGCTATAAAAATCACAATACTTACATTGTAGGGAAATAAACTTCCCACTAGATGCCAATGGAGTCTGTTCTCATTAACTGATGGACTACCTGAGACAGCAGAATATTTGATGGCAATTTAACTGCTTGGCTCTGTTTTTCAATCTTAAAATGTTTTCTCCATTCCTGTTTTGGAAAGAGGAGATTCCATGATATGCAGTGGTGGGGTGGGGTGGGAGGGTGGGGGGCAGTAACCAAGGTGTGTTACCCAGATCACTGCTCCAGGTGTGTGTTGGGGTCAGGGGTTCTGTCTGGGCAGATGGCTGCCAGCTGGCAGCTTCCTGAAAGTTTGCTTCATTTGCAGAGACCCTCGTGGGAGAACACACTTTTCTCAGGCAAGGCACATCTAGTGACAGATCAAGACAGAGGTCAAAAGACAGCCATTTCAGCCCATTGTGTGTCACTTCCTATGGACTGTGTCCACTCCTAAACTCTCCCTGAGATCTTCTCCCTATGCCCTATCTTGCTTTTTGCCTTTTTTCCCCAAAGATGTCAATTTCTGACAAAAACTCTGGGAAACTGCATCTCAATAACTGCTCCTAAAGAAACATACCTTCAACAAAGGATGAATCAAATGGCATTGTGAGATCTATACTATCTTGTGTTAATTTGAGAAGGTTCTGAAAACATACATCTATATATAATTTTAAAAGAATATATATATCAACAACCATGAAGAGATAGATTTACTAAGTACAATTGGGCCAAAGTCTCATGTCAGTTGTTCATAATACTGTTGACAAATCTCTTCCTTTCTTGTAGAACCTTAGTTTACTATAAAAATTGCTTATTAAACAACTTTTTTATGGATTAAAAGGAACTAAAGTAGCTGGGAAAATACTGTAACAAGGAAGCATTGGAAAAAAGAATAAAGAATTCTAAGAAAGTGAAAGCACTGTAGAAAACACATTAAATCAAGCAAAACACGAGACATTTGAAAGTGAATGACATATTAAGGACCATATGTCTTTGAATATGTGAAGTGTTTTTCAGAGTTTTAAAATGGATTGAGAGAGGGAGAAAGATATTACTTGTTTGAGAAAGAAGAAAAGCTTTATGGAGTAGAGTATCTGAAAAAGTCTATACAAATGGGAAAGATTCCTCCAGTTAACAATGAAGGGATACAAAGTTTCCATTAAAGGACCTCCAGAAGCATTGGGAAGGGAGGTCACTTTGCCCTTTGTTGAACTTCTGTTGGTCTCTGTTTCATTCATAGAGAAAAGAAGTAGAAGACAATTAGGTTTTTTCAAGTAAGTTTCTTGAAACACAAAACCCATTAAATAGCTATCCTAGGTTAAGTTTCTTAACAGTAGTCATGGGAATAAAGATCTACAATCTATTAGTATATATTTAAACTTGTTGTAAATGTGCATATATTGTGAAAACTTGTTTTCTGATTTTTTTTTTAAGTTCAGGTCTGTGCTTGTTCTTCCAAGAGTGAGTGCGCTACCACTGCATACACATGTCAAGTCCAGGTAAGTGCCAGGGAGCATAAATTCTGGCCTTTGTTTTGGCTTTTGTTTCAAAAATGTCTTAATTTTAAGTTGTGTGTTTTAAATGTTTGCAAATTTCTTGTTTTTTTTAATGGATTGTCTTTTGTTAAAATTACTTTTTACTCTTGTTTTGTATGTGTTGCATTTGGACTTAGTTGCATAAAATTGCTGTAAAATGGGTCACTTATGAAATTGTCTCAGATAAAGACAGTTCAGGGTTCTATCTGTCCCTTATAGAATGCCAAACACTGTTTACTCTGCCAGCTAGTAATTGCCTTTAGGGCAGCTGCCACTGTCAAAGCAGAGGACAAGTTTCTCCAGTTGTCCTCTGGTGAATCCTCACTCCCATTGATGCAAATGACATGTGGAACATTGACCAGATAGGCAATTGGGTTCCCTTTGGAGACAGATCTCTGATTGCATGGAACTAGCAGAAACTGAGGTGGCAACTGAGGGCTCATGGCCAGGCCTACTCTCTGGCAAATACCCAAAGGTCCCTCAGAAGAAACTAGCTCCTGACAGCCCGTCTGGGTAATCAGCAGAAAATCCCCACAACTTGTCCCTATCTGGACTCCTCAGTGAAGTGAAAGGAGAATTCTGTCAGTGATCATCAGATATCCTCTGTCTCAGAGTGATCTGAAATGATGCCATCAGAGCCCTTTCTTAAGCCTCCATTACAAGTTGAGCTACAGGTTTCGACTGCTTTCTCTGCTACTAATAAGACAGACTTCTAGACAAATTAAAAAAAATGAATCTTTGACAGATTAAAAGCGACCTGAACCTTTTCTGCCCCAGGCATGGTCTTCATCATTTTTGTGTGTAGAAAAAATACCTTTGCTTATTGATAATTTGAAATAGGAAGAAAAGATCCAAAGGGGTAGGGGAAGTGGGAGAGGAAGGGTAAAGGAAAGAAGAGAAAGGAAAAATTATGAGAAAAGAAAAATTGGAAACAAAGTCTATGTAAAGAGGAAAGGGTGGAGGCTGGGAAGGACACACAGGTAATGGGGAAAAATAAGAACCAAGATACATAATGTACAGGTACAAGCACCCAATGATAAATGTAAATGTATTGTAAACCTAAAATGCACCAATAAAAGAATTTAAGCAAAAAAAAAAAAAAAAGAAAGAAAGAAAAAATACCTTTGCTGATAGGTTGTGGACTTATAAAATGCTATATGGTGATTTTGTGGATGTTTAACCAGCTTGAGCTTTATTTGGACTTTTTCTCTCTGCTAGTGACTTAGAAACTCCCCTTAAATTTTTCTCCAACTTGTTGGGAGTTCATTTGAGAATCCCTTGTAGTCAGACTTCTCCTCCTTCCAGAAAGTCAGACTAAGGCAACTCCAAATAACTGTTTTGTCTAACACTAGGGAAAATAATCAGTAACTTGCATTTGTGTTTTTACATGCTAACTAGAACATGGGACTATTTTGGTCAGCCTTTCTCTTCATTTATGCATGCATAGGAAGTGGATAAGAGTGCCTTTACTATGTAGATTGTGGCCACTAGGAGGACCTATGAGTTTCAAATACTTAGTGAATTTAAAATGGAGCTTAAAGGAGTACCCTTGTATTGCTGCTAATAAAAGTTGCCTAAATGACTGGGAGGATGACAGAAATTTCTCAGAGATTTCTCTGCCCTATGGCCCAGGGCAGAATCTCTGACTTACCATCTCTGGAGGTGATCTCTTTTGCAGGAAAAATGCCCTAGATTGAGGTGGTTTAAATTTCTTGGTTTGCTAACAATATTTCCTTCTCTAAACATGATTGTTATGGCTGAAGTCAATTGTACCTTGCGCTTTAAGAGTACCTACTGGACTAAGGATATAAGGTTGAGCAATGGTGAAGGGTAGATAGTCCAGTCCAGTTTTATTTTCTGGTTCTCTCTAAAGATGGTAGCTACCTACCCTGGAGTGGTATAAACCTTGTGGGACACCCTAGGGGGCACAGGAGTCAAGCAGAGATTTATGGGATGCTATATTTGTATCTCTTGATTCAGATTAGGAACACCATATCTGTACCTCATACTCCTTTGGAATGTATTATTCCTCTACATCCAAGCATGGTGTGCCTACCTTCTAAAGCCAAGTACACAGAGGAAAGTACTGTGATGCTATCTCCCAATTAGAATTATATAAGAGAAAAATGGTCAAAATCATCTTATGTTGAGATTTTCTTTACATTAAGAAGTAATTCTTGGGCCAGGGATTTAGCTCAGTGGTTCTGCCACCTGCCTCGCAAGCTCAAGGAACTGAGTTCAATCCCTGGTACCAAAAAAAAAAAAAAAAAAAAAAGAAGCAATTCTTGCTTGTGTTCAAATGTAAATGTGGGCCATAGAAAAATGGAAGATATTTCACCCTTAAAACACGCAGTACCTCTAAGCCTGAGGTTACGCTTCACCCTTTAGAACCAAGAACAAAGTTTCCAAGACAACTTTAAGCCTTGACCACCAGGTGCTGAGGGTGGAATTTCTACACCAGCCATAATTAATCTCTGTGAGACTATATCCACCCTTAGCTAAGTTGTTCAGGTCCTTCGAAGACAACATCCCTTGCAGAAAGTAAATGGTAAATATCTGTCTACCTGTGTTCATGTGTCTTTTTCTCTCAGTGATCTAAAACAGATCAAATGAGACCTAAGAAAGTTTTCAGATGATCCTGATATGTACACTGAGGTCTTTGAAGAACTTACTTAGGCCTATGGACTAGATTAGAAAGATGTAATGTTGCTCTTAAATCAAACATTTATTTCTAATGAGAGACAAGCTGCTACTACATATAGAGACAAATATTATCTTAATTTTGGAAGCTCAATGGACAGGCAACCAGGGGAACAACTGGTTCCTACTGGAACACAAACAGTTCCTATATGAGAACCCCACTGTCCTGCCAATCAGATAGGAGATTAAATAGAAGACATTTTCAGGCATGTATTCTTGAAGGTCTAAGAAACAAGAGTACTAAGCCTTTCAGTTAATTTAAATTGTCAACTATTTATCATGAAAAAGATGAGCACATCCATGGATCCTGATTTGATAGAAGAAAATACTATAGTTTTTTCCAAGTCAGTCTTGCAATATGTAGATGGTATGCTGTTATGTGCCCCCTCAGAAGAGCTTTCTAGCCAAGACATCTGCTCTGCTGAATTTTCTAAGAGACAGGGGTTATAATGTTTCTAGATCTAAGGCACAACTTTGCAGCCTTGAGGTAAAATATTTAGGCCTTATTAAATCTAAGGGAACCCAAAGACTGGGGGAAGAAAGAATTAAACCAAGTGTTTCCTTTCCAAAGCCCAAGACTCTAAAATAGATAAGGACATTCCTAAAAATTATAGGCAGGATATAGTGAGATTACATGACCCCTCTATTAGCTTATAAAAAACCCAAGAGGCAGACACCTGGGAACCTTATTCCCAGGCCTCATTCCAGAAGCTCAAACAAGTACTTTTAAGTGCCTGCTACAGGACACTGTTTCAGTTTGTATGTTAATAAAAGGTGACATATAGCTTTGGGAGAGTTTCTACAACATCAGGGAGCTGCTCAACAGCCTGTAGGGTATTTAAGTCATAAATTAGATATTATAGATTCAGAGTAATTCATTAAAAGGTTAAGCCCTAAACAATATAGTTAGAACACTTTTTTTCTCTTTCAAGGGGCAAAAGGCAGCCATACACTTACTTTGATTATTGGTTTGATTTTTCTGCTTGGCAATGCAGTGGGAGTCAATCATAGCTTTTGTCTCTGGAGACATGTTTTGCTAAGGACTACAGATTCACTCTGGAAAAGCTCCTGATCTTAATTGTCCTTCTGCACCTGAGGTGGTTAAGATTTAGTTCTTGTGCCATACTTAAAAGGCACTCTTCTGTCCCATCTCCACTGCCCTGCTCCTGAGAAATAACACGGTTTGATTCAAGGTACTTCTCTTTTCTGTGGCTGCTGAATTTCAAGACAAAGCTTCCAGAATAGTGAGTTTCTCCTCCCTGGAATCCTTTCAGAGTAAAGTTGACCTTCACTTATCTCTGGGCCATATAGAAAACTGGTCTAGGTTTAATCCTGAAACTCTCAAAATTAAATGTAAAAGTTTTAGTCCAGATTTATCTGTCTTTCAGCCCTCAGGCAAAATTAGAGAATGGTAAGAACAGCTAACCTGGCTCTGGTCACTTCCTTGGACCTCTAGTTTGCCGTCACTGGCACTGGATGAGATAAAGTCTAAGGTACAACTTAGATTGGGTACAGAACAGGAGGGATAGACAAGGATGCCTTCTTTCCTTTTGCTTCTTTTCAAATTGAGAAAAACTGTCATAGGTAGACATCTACAGCTTAGCTGGTTGGAGCCTTGGCAGGCCTTCTTTCTTCACTGCGTGGAATTCATACTTAGCTCCAAAGAGTGTCACCTAGTCTTTTCTACATAAAAACCTGGCCTGAGAAGACCCCCACTGGAGATAGTTAAAATTACTTTTAACGGTCTGTCTCTTTAGAGGGAACAATTACAGGTGGCTATCAGACAACTGTGGTTATCAAAGCAACAATGGGAAGCCTGTATAGCTGGGTATTCCAGTCAGATAAACCATCAATTTAGGGCCCATCTTAAAATGGTCTTTGCTTTCACAGGAGTAGAAGATTTTAATTCCATTTGATTCTTATTAGAAGAGATCTCTGTTAATTGATCTACAAAGTTCTGACTAGTCTTTTTATAATTATAAACCTAAAACTTATAAAAGTTATTATAATTCAACTTGGCCAAATACATCTGAATGCACTCTGGCTCATAAACAAGTTGTCATGTGTGTGTGCATCTGTCTGTATGTTCAATTTGTTATAACACGTACAGCTGTTGTGTTTGAGCTTTTTATTCTTTTGGTTTTGGGATTTTTTAAGATGTTTGGCTGTAACTCAAGTTGGCTTATAGATAAATGTAAAGCATGTAAAGACATCCTTCCCCCAGGTTGCCAGATGATCCAAATAATGTCAACTGGTTTTACAAATACAGTACATGTTGTTGTCTATGTATGACTTGGGAATCTTTCATTGGTCAAAATAATGTGTTAATTGTTATGATCTGGCTTGCACAGATCATTTAAAATTTGTTGGAATAATTAAGTAAAGACTTTTGGACTTAGGAAAACTACTGGACAGGACTCTCTTTGGTAAATAAAGGAGCAGCTGCCTGGAAAAAACTTATTCCAGCCTTTGTTCACAAAGGGGACCCCAATAATTTCCATAGACTCGTGGGAAATACATTGCTAAACATATTATTGTGATATGTATACATTGGTCATGGCCTAAGTTTTCTGTGGGAAAACCATAAGGTTTTATTTAAAATTTTCTTGGTACAAAACAAAATTAAATAACAAGGGGTTTCATGTAACTGATACTCATTGTTATTTCATGGTGTACTAAAAATCATTCATGTCTTCTGGACGTACAGGTCTTCTAAGATATTGTTTATGGTAATGATCTTTTTTGACTCAGGTATCTGCCTTTCTCTTGTGCTCTAGGTACTTGTGATAAGAGGTACATATCAAGCCAACATGAAATAATCAAATAATAATTTTTTTAAGAACTTAAGTGATAGATATGTTTTGTGTCACCACACTTAGAGACATTCAGTTGCCAAACAGTTGAAACAATGTTACATACTAAACTTAGAGGCTAGACATTATGAACTCCTCAGGTGCATTTATAGGCCAATATGTATGTTCTTTTTAGGTGGCATCCTACTAAAGGATAGCAAGAGTTTTCTTTATGTCATTTAATGTCTTGGGATCAGATGGAGGTGTTTGACTGAAAGACTATTCTGTATTAAGATGGACATGTAAATGTTACAAAGAAAATATCATCATGATTGTCATGCTAAAATACTATGTGTAGCTCTTGATCTTTAGTTTCTCTATAATATATAGCTGTTGTCTGTTAACCTTCTGGAGGGATTCGACTACTAAAACAACCATGGTTGGTAAGAAATAACAACCCTCTAACTGTGCTTTATACTTCAAAAGTGCTTGATGTCTTAACTATTATAATAGTTAAGCTCACTGCTCCTACTGAGGTATTTATGTCATTGATCTTCTTTTCTGGGTGTCCAACAACTAAAGTTTGGAGACCAAAACTAGAAAGGCAACTGGGCTATGAGGACAGCCAATGTTTTGGCTCTGGCCCCTGAAGGTCAAAAAAGATCTGGACACAAAGGAATCTTTCCTACAGGATCCTACATCTTTGGTAAGTCAATCAACCTATTGAGCAGGGAGATTTCTGGACTCCAGAGAACAAATGTACCTTGTGCCAAAGGAGGGTCACAAAGAAGAAAAATCTCCGACACTTTCACCAAAAGCAACATGGTCAAGCAAGGCCATGACCCATGCTGACAGTTGACATTGACAGAGGAGCAGAGAGGCTCTATGCATGCTTCCAAAATAATGCCTGAGGAGACTTAACCGACCTTGATAGATAGCAAGAGGTTCATAATGATTGACACAAGTCTCACTTTAACTTGGTCTTAAACACCCAGAAGAAATGAATAACCAAAAGAGGTATAAAATAATACCATAGTAATAAGCTAGTATAAAAAGAGGCTCCAATCACTGACCCCTTCTGGCAGTTTCTAGCTACATCAGTAGCTGACCACAGTTACAGATCATTATGAAAAAACTATGGTAAAATCTATAAGAGCTCAGCTAGAGTTTTAAATTTCTTAAGTGAGATTTGTTCTTCAAATTGTTTCCCTTTAAAGTATCAGACTTACAGATAACTTTTATCAATGAAAGAATCTAAGAGTCAACAGGTTACAATCACTCACTATTCCGGTATCTAAGTGTGACTTTCTCCCTAACCTGTCCTTCCATTTTAGAGTGCTCATGCTTAGATTTTTCCTGCTCTAATTTCTTAAAAGTTTTGCTTATTCTTGTCTAGAGGCTGCCAAACTCCAAGCAGTCATACAAATGGAACCAATGATAAATGTGCTAGACTTTTTTTTACTGGGATCCACCAAATCGACCTTGTAAATAGCTCTAACTGCTAAACTATACAATACAACTTCCATGTTGGATTCTGAAGTCCCTTGGGTCTTCTCCTTATCCTCTTTGTGGGAGGCTATTACTAGTTCCTCCCCATGGAAAACTTTGTTGGCTATATTCATAGCAGTCCTGCTGACCTTATTATATAGCCCCTGTATTCTTAACTGTTTCTTTGGATTTTGTCTCCTCCAGACTTAAAGCTATAAGACTACCCAAGATGACAATGCCTGGTGCCTATTAAAGGCCTTTAGACAGACTCTCTGTAGAGTGACTGCTGATCACAACTATGACTCTCTTCAGCCAGAAGTAGCTGGCTTATTGATTGGTCTTGGTTTTGTCCCACCTCATGCCCACCTTGTAAATTTCCATTGGGTCTTATAGTTTTGTTCCACTTTGTACCAAGCTCACCACATGGCTTTGCTGTATAAAACATCTTTGAAACTTGGGGTGGGCAGGCAACCCACTTTCTGGTTCCTCTTCTGTCTCTCTTAGGCAGAAACTTTCTTTCTCTCAATAAATTTTTCCTACCTTTTTTTTTTTAAAAAAAAAACAGTGCATTTTTTGGGATTGGAAAGATATATGCAACAAAATTTACAAATGAGGAGATAAATAAATGTGATTATTAGCATTTTAGTACAATCTAAGCAGTAATTTTTAGGAAGCCTGTTGAAAAAAAATGGATAGCGGAATTAATTATAAGAGAATATTTATAAGGAAATTGAACTTTTGTAAAGAAATAAAAACATCAATTTATAATTAGCAGTTTTTCTGGCTTGGAAGAATGAACATTCCAAATGGAGTGTTGAAGGTGGGTTACTGATTAAAGATGAAGGGGAAAATGTATCTACACCTCTTCAATATGTAATCATAAAGCCTACAGCTGTAAACTGTAAGCCCAAGAGTAGCTGTTATAGTTAGGGTCTTGCTTTGCCCCCAGAGCCTTGTGCTTGCATAGGAGAGGCTGGAGCTTATAACTGACTTGCTGTGAGGAGGTGGCATCTGGTCAGAAGAGGTAGGTAACTGGAGCATGGCCTGGGCAGGTTGATCTCCCCTCCTGGTTCTGCCTTTCCTCTCTGCTTCCTGGGTGCCATTCCTGGAGCAGCCCCTCCATCAGCAAATTTCCTTTCCCATGGTACTCTGCCACACCCCTCTGCCATACCATCCTGCCTTGGAGCCATCCCACTATGGACTCAAACCTCTACCAATTATGACCCCCAAATCAACCTTTCCTTCTTTAATTTATCAGGGATTGTGTTCCAGGGACAATAAAGTGACTAAGACAGTATATGTATTTACATCTTGCTTTTAACTAATTTGACAGCTTTGTTCCTATTTTTGTGGACAAGATTACTAAAGTTTAGAGAGATTTCTGAATGAAAAAAAATTGTGATGCTTTATCTAGTAGCACTTTCTGCTTCTACTTCTGTTTTGCAGTTTATTTAGAAAATTTATTGTCAAAATTTGATTGACAAGAGGCATTAAAATTGTAGGAGATCAATTGCTCCATCATTTTTTCAGCTCTTCCAAGTATATTTAATTAATATTAATAGCAATGTGAGATATTCTCAATAGAATGTCCTGTTGTAGAGAAGGGGATGCTCTGCGTCATCTACCCCATTTTGCTGTGATACTTCCCTGTGCTTTCAGGAGTCTCCTGCATCCTGACTCCCTTGTTTGAAGTGTGAATGAGGAGATGGTGCCAGCTTCTTACAATAGTAAATGCATTTGTCAGATGTCCCTCACATGGTCCCCCATGGGTGGATATAGGGAAATGCTCTTGCTACCTGCTTATCACTGCTCCTGGGATCTTTCCTGCTCACTGGTGAAATCTTTGGCCTCTCCTTGCCCTCAGAACTTTCACTGTTCATCCACAAATTTCCTTAACCTTCAGTTAGCTAGGGTCATTTTCTCATACTTTCAAATGAGAATATTGAGAATCACAAAAAATATGATAATGAGCTGAATTGTGTCTTTCTCTAATTCATATGTTGAAGCTCTCAGCCTGGTGCTTCAGAATTTGACAGCAGTTGGCGACAAGGTTTTACTAAGAAAAGTAGGGTTGGGAAGGTGAGGCTAATCCAAGACAATTGATGCCTTCATAAGAAGAGATTGGGACCCAGATAGGGACACACAAAGAGATGACCACAGAGCACACTGTCAGCATGTAGCCAAATGCACCTTAAGGAGTGAGGCCTTCTAAGAAATCAACCCTTTCACACCTTGACCTCAAACTTCCAGCCTCCAGAATTGTGAGAAAAGAAATTCTGTTGTTTAAGCCACTCAATTCATGGTACTCTGCTATGGGAGCCCAAACAATCTGATACAAAGATCTGTTGTCCAAGATTTAACTCTTAGCTATGCCAAAAGTAGAACTCAAATCCAAATCTAAGAAACCAGCTATAGTCCTTGCACTGATTTGTGCATGCAGCAGGAAACTTGAGTTATAAATATTATAAGAAACAGAAATTATTCCAAGCTATATTTTGGTAAACAAGATAATTGACTAACATGTCACTTAAAACTTCTGTTTTTTTCTTTTCAGTCTGCAAAATAGTTCTAAGAATGAATATAGGAATATGATAAAGCACAAATTAAAATTCCCACAAAAATAGGTCTACTTTTCACATTCTCATTTCATATGACTTCAAAAAGATTTATTAAATTTGAATAGAGATTTGTGCGTTAAGACTCACATTCCAGATTATGGTTCAGGAGGTCTTAATAAAAGACCACACTCATCTGTGACTTTAGGAATAAATCACATTCTAAGCTTTTCCCAAATAGCTTCATTGCTTCTGCCAAAGTCCATAATCAGTATTTTACTTAACTCATTCTGTCACTTAAATTTTGTTGTTACCAAAGTGATAATGCTAAATATAGATACACAAAGTAGAGAGAAAATGGTGCCTTTCCTTAATTCAGAGGAAAATGAGGGTGAGTTAAAACTTCTCTAGGGGAATAAATTGATTCAATTAACTGTCTTAGTTAATTCTAATCCCATTAGAGATCCAAGCACCATCCAGTGCTCTGGAAAAAGTAACTTTCTAAATAATGTTCTGGTTGCTCAGCAATTGACATAATATGGGGAGGTAAATGCAAATCCTCCAGAACCTTTCGTTATTGTAGTTCAAAGAAAGCTTAATCAAAATGTTCTTATTTTTTGTTTTGCCTTTGACAGATGGTCAGTATTTGGGTATCATTGTCAAATGAATCCCCATTAGTAGTTATAAAAGGAAAATTTCCCTAAAGCTGTCTTCTCAACTGAATAAATCACCTAATTTAGTTTCTTACTAAATGGCATTACCAAACTTTTACTATAGGGCATGAAAGGCTGGGTGCAGTCATGTGGAAAGGAGGATTTGTCTTTCATGGATTAAATAGCAAATAATGGGTCATGAAATGTTTTGAAAATTCTGAAAGGAATTCAAAAGTAGGTAGGAATTGAATATAATTCCTCAGGAAATGGAAATGAGTGCTGTACTACTTTATATATGAAGTTTCCTTGAAATTTAAAAATTTAGAAGGAAGTACAATGTAAAATAGATTAAAAATGCAAAATAGGGCCAGGGATTTAGCTCAGTGGTTCTGCCACCTGCCTTGCAAGCCCAAGGCCCAAAGTTCAATCCCCGGTACCAAAAAAACAAAAACAAAACAAAAATGCAAAATACTAGAGGATAAAGATGTATAAAGTGATAACTACAAAATGTTGGTTAGAGAAGTTAAAGAACTCTTAAACACATAGAGAGAAATTTTGGTTCATGGATTGAAATACTCAATATTGTTTGCATGTAAGTTCTTCCCGAACTGAGCAATGCAATTAATTCAATTCCAATCTAAATACCAATAAAACTTTTGAGGAACTTGACAAGTAATTCTAAGTTTCAAATGGAAATACAAATACTTACAGTAGCTAAAATAAACACAGGGGAATAACATTTTCTGGTTTTGAGACTAATTATAAATATATTTATATATGAATATATGAATGCAGATGAATACAAATAATTATAAATATATATATGAATGAAAGGTATAGCAGTATTCATCAAGATAGACAGAAACCAAATGGAAAAAGAGTGTCCAGAGGAGTCGCGTGGAAGAAGCTGCGTCACCCTGCTGCAGACAGGCAGGTCTGCCCACGCCCTATCTAGGTCCTGAGTCACGCGGAACATGCTGAATCAGCCCGCTGCAGATAGGCAGGTCTGTGCATGCCCTACCGAGGTCCTGAGTCATGTGGAGACACCGAATCACCCCGCTGCAGACAGGCAGCCACCTGATTCCACACTACAAAGGCACAGAGGACACCAGACCACCAGACCAAGGTACTGAGTCCTACTGTTCCCAGCCCAGAGGTTGGGGGTTCTGAGCCGTCGTCCCACTGCTCCTGGCCCAGAGGAAGGGGCCTCCTGGTCACCATCCCTCTGGCTGCTCTCAGCCCACAGGAAAGGGCTTTTGGGTCACTATCCCTACCATGGCTCCTGGCCCCTGTCCCACCTCACCCAGCTCAGAGGAGGTAATCCCTGCAGGCACTAACAGCACCCCGCCCCAGTCAAAAGGAGAAAACATGTAAATAAGTCTCAAAACCAGACTTCCAGATCTCCTACAGCAACCCCAAAGGGAAATGAGAAGGAACACTCTGATACTTAACAACCTGGACCCACTGAACTAGCAACAAAAGGGGATCTGGAAAAAAGGAAATGAGAAATAATTTCTCAAAAAACAGGAGAAATTGTGCCCCTAGTGCAAGACATGATTAATAAATCTAGACAGGAGCTGAGGAACATGATGGAATCCTAACATAAGAAACAAATGGAATCCATAAAACAGATGCAAATAGATTTCCAGGGCATGAAAAACTCCATTGAAAGTCTACACAGCAGAATGAGCTAATTTGAGGACAGAATTTCAGATATAGAAGATAAGATTGCAATTAGAGACCAGGAAAAGAAAAATTGCTTCAAAATTATAAGGGAACATGAGAAATCAATCCAGCAGCTGCTAGATGATGCAAAAAAGAATAACATAAGACTGATTGGGCTCAATGAAGAAACAGGAGAGAGTGGAGATGACATAAAAAAATCTCTTCACAGAAATAATGGCAGAAAACTTCGCAAGCAGGGGAAAAGAGTTTGACATACAGATAAGTGAGGCATATAGGACTCCAAATAGCCTTGATCAAAACAAATCTACACATAGGCATATAATTGTTAAGATTCCAGAAACACAACAGAAGAACAAAGTTCTCTAAGCAGTCAGAGAAAAGAAACAAATCACATGCAAAGGAAAGCCGATCAGAATCACAGCAGACTTCTCAACACAAACCATCAAGGCAAGAAGAGCTTGGAGTAACATATTCCAAGCCCTAAAAGAAAACAGTCTTCAACCCAGATTGATGTACCCTGCAAAACTATCTTTCAAAATGGATGGAGAAATAAGATACTTTCATGACAAAGAGCACCTTAGGAACTTCATGAATACCAAACCAGCACTCCAAAGAATTTTATGCAATAGCCTAGGAACAGACATTGAGAATCACAACCACAGGAAGCAAAGCAGAATGAACCCATCTGGCATGACAAGAAATTAAATGTAAGGGGGAGAACCCAACAAAAAGAAAAAGTCATGGCAATGACAAGTCAATACATTTCAGTTATAACCATCAACTTTAATGGTCTCAATTCACCAATCAAAAGAAATAGACTGGCAGAATGAGTCAAGAAGCAAAACCCAACAATATGCTGCATACAAGAAACACACTTAATTCAAAAGGAAACTCATAGAATGAAAGTTAAAGGGTGGAAAACAATATTCCATGTGACAGGAATCTGAAAAAATGCACGAGTAGCTATCCTCTTGGCAGATCAGGTAGATTTCAAACCAACACTGATTAAGAGAGATGAAGAAGGACATTACATCCTTGTAAAGGGAAGAATCCAAGAGGAAGAGATGACAATCATAAATATCTATGCACCAAACACTAGTGCACCCAACTATATAAAACAAATACTAACAGACATGAAAAGTCATATATGCACTAATACAGTTGTAGTGGGGGACCTCAACACCCCACTGTCACAAATAGATAGATCAACTAGACTAAAAATAAGTAATGAAATACCAGAACTCAATCGAACTCTTGAACAAATGAACTTAACAGATGTTTACAGAGTGTTCCACCCCACAAAATCAGAATACACATTCTTCTCAGCTGCACATGGATCATTCTCCAAAATAGACCAAATACTCACACATAGAACATGTTTAAGCAAGTGCAAAGGAATTGAAGTCATCCCCTGTATATTATCAGACCATAGTGCAATGATATTGGAGATCCATAGCAAAAGAAACTCAACAAATTTCATAAACATGTGGAAATTGAAAAACACACTTCTGAATAACCAATGGGTCACAGAGGAAATTAAAGAAGAAATCAGACAGTTCCTTCAATTAAATGACAATGACAATACAACATATCGGGATCTATGGGACACAATGAAAGCAGTCTTACAAGGGAAATTCATAGCAGTGAATACGCATATTAGGAAAACAGAACGAGCCCAATTAAACAACCTGATGCTGAACCTCAAGCTTCTAGAGAAAGCAGAGCAGGACAACCCCAAAGCTCATACAAGGGAGGAAATTATAAAGATCAGAGGAGAAATCAATGCAATGGAGACTAAGAGAATGATACAAAAAATCAATGAGGCCAAGACTTTGGTTCTTTGAAAGAATCAACAAAATTGACAAACCTTTAGCCAACCTTGTCAGAAAAAGGAAAGAAAAGGCCCAAATCCATGCAATTAGGAATGAAAAGTGTGAAATTACAACAGACCCAGCAGAAATCCAGAGGATCATCAATACCTACTTCCAGAACCTACACACCAATAAGATGGACAACACAGAAGAAATGGACAGATTCCTAGATACATATGAATTACCAAAGTTGAATGAAGAAGACTTAAAAATTCTGGACAACTCAATATCAACCAATGAACTTGAAAATATAATTAAAAACTTATCAACTAAGAAAAGCCTGGGCCCTGATGGTTTCACTGCTGAATTCTACAAGACATTTAGAGAGGAACTGCTGCCACTACTGTTTAAACTCTTCAATGAAATTGAAAGGGAAGCAATACTCCCAAATTCATTACTGGAAGCATCACCTTGATCCCGAAAGCAGAGAAAGACCCAACCCCAAAAGAGAACTATAGGCCAATCTCACTAATGAACATAGATGCAAGAATCCTTACTAAGATACTTGCAAACAGAATGCAGAAGATCATCAAGAAGATCATACACCCTGATCAAGTGGGATTCATCCCAGGGATGCAGGGATGGTTCAATATACGAAAATCAATCAATGTAATACACTATATCAATAGACCCAAGGACAAAAATCATGTGATTATCTCCATAGACGCAGAAAAAGCATTTGACAAAATCCAACATGCATTTATGATAAAAACCCTACAAAAAATTGGAATAGTTGGTCTCTACCTCAAACTGATAGAAGCCATCTATGAAAAACCAACAGCCAATATCATACTAAATGGTCAAAAACTGAAATCCTTCACACTCAAATCAGGAACAAGACAAGGATGTCCACTATCACCACTCTTGTTCAATATAGTTCTGGAAACATTAGCCATGGCAATTAGACAAGAGAAATAAAAGGAATAAAGATAGGTAATGAAGAAGTCAAATTGTCATTATTTGCAGATGACATAATACTGTATGTAGAAGAGCCCAAGAACTCCACCAAAAGTCTTCTAGACTTAATAACCAAATTCAGTCAAGTAGCTGGTTACAAGGTCAACTCACAAAAATCAATAGCTTTCCTCTACATCAATGGCAGACTCACTGAAAGAGAAATAGGGCAAATAATTCCTTTCACAATAGCATTCAAAAAACTGAAATAACTAGGAATCATCCTAATGGAAGAAATCAAAGACCTCTTCTCTGAAAACTATGGCACTCTGAAAAGAGAGATTGAAGATGATATCAGAAAATGGACAGACATCCCCTGCTCCTGGGTAGGAAGGATTAATATAGTGAAAATGGCCATACTTCCATAACTGCTATATAGATTTAATGCAACTCCAATTCAGATCCCAGCAGCATACTTCATAGAGCTCCAGAAAACAATCCATAAATTCATTTGGAGCAAGAAGAGACCCAGAATAGCAAAAGCAATTCTAGGTAACAGAGACATGGCAGGGGGTATCACAATCCCCAACCTGCAACTCTATTACAAAGCTACTGTGATAAAATCAGCATGGAACTGGCAAAGAAACAGACCTGAGAACCAGTGGAACAGATTAGAAGATGCAGAAACAACTCCAGACACACTCAGCCATCTCATCTTCTACAAAGGAGCCAAACACCCTCGCTGGAGGAAAGATAGCCTCTTTAATAAATGGTGCTGGAAAAATTGGGCTTCAACTTGCCAAAGATTAAAACTACACCTATATCTCTCACCATGCACTAAACTAAAATCAAAATGGATTAAAGATCTAAATATTAAAATAGAAACTCTGAACCAGTTGGAACAGAGGTTAGGTAGAACTCTTGAAGACATTGGTGTAGGAATAGATTCTATGAACAAAACCTCAGTTGCCCGTGAACTAGCACAATCAACCAACAAATGGGATCTCTTCTTATTAAAAAGCTTCTGCACAGCAAGAGAAACCACCAGCAGTGTGAAGAGACAACCCACAATGTGGGAAAAAGTCTTCACCTGCTCTTCCTCAGACAAAGGTCTACTATCTCGAATCTATAAAGAACTTAAAAAGATCAGACTTCCCAAATTTAAAGACCCAATCCAAAAATGCGCATCTGAAATGAACAGACATTTCTCAAAGAAGTAGAAATAGCAAATAAATACATGAAAAAATGTTCAACATCACTGGTCTTTCGAGAGATGAAAATGCAAACAATGCTGAGATTCCACCTCACTCCAGAAAGAATGGCTGCTATCACGAAATCAACCAATAACAAATGCTGGCAGGGCTGTGGGGGAAGAGGAACCCTGGTCCACTGCTGGTGGGAGTGTAGACTGGTGCAAACACTGTGGAAATCAGTATGGAGATACTTCAAAGAACTAGGACTGGAAGTCCCATTTGATCCCACTATTCCACTGCTGGAGATCTTCCCCAAAGAATTAAAAGAATCATACCACAGTGATCTATGTGCACCCATGTTCATAGCAGCACAGTTTGTAATAGCTAAAGCTTGGAAACAGCCCAAATGCCCATCAACTGGAGACTGGATAAAGAAAATGTGATTTTTAAAAATAAAATAGAGTACTACTCAGCCATAAAAAATGAGAAATTAGAGACATTTATAGCTAAGTGGATGCACATTAAGGCAATACTCTTAAGTGAAATAAATAGGACACACATGTGTAAATACTGAATAGTTTCCCTGGTGTGAGAAACTGAAAGTGTAAATAAGGACTAAATGTATAATAGGTAATGTGAAATAGGAAGAAAAGGGGCAAAGGGGAAGGAAGTGGGAGGGCTAGGGGAAAGGATAGAAGGGAATGGGATTAATATGAGAAGATGGAAAAATAGGAACAAAATCTTTGTAAATAGGGAGGAATGGAGGGGTTGAAGGGAGGGCTGGGCAAGTGTGAAAAATAAGAACCAAGAGAGACTATGTAAAGGTGCAAATTTCCAATGATGAATGTCATTATATTGTATACCTAAAATGTACCAATGATTAGAATGAATAATCAAAAATGTAAAATAGGAAGAAAAGGTCCAAAGAGGTATGGGTAGTGGGAGGTTCAGAGGAAAATAAAGAAGGGAAAGGACAAAATGCTGAGAAATGGAAAAAATGGAAATAAAGTCTTTGTAAATAGGGAAGGGTGGAGGGCGTGAAGGGAGGGCTAGGAATGGGGCAAAAATAAGAACCAAGATGCATTATGTAAAGGTCCAATTCCCAATGAGAAATGTAATTGTGTTATATACCTACAATGTACCAATAAAAGAATTGAATCCCCCCCCCCAAAAAAAAGAAAAAAAAAGACTGTCTAGAAATAGATTCATACTTATGTGGCCATTAATTTTTGACAAAAAGTTTCAAGCAGCTCAGTGATGAAAGAATACTGTTTTCAACAAGTTATGGTAGAACAGTTTGGTATCAATATGTGAAACACATAAAACAGAAACAGGTTTTTCTTATCAAGTATAATAAAAAATTACTTTCTTGCAATGTGTTAAAAATTAATGTAAAATGGATAATAAAGAGAAATATAATATAAATTTTTAAAAATTCTAGAACAAAATGTGATGACTTTGGATGAGTAAATGATTTTGTAAACCAAGCACCTTACTCTTAAGTGAGATAAATTGGACACACATGTTTTAATACCACATTGTTTCTCTAGTATGAGAAACCAAAAGTGGAAATAAAGACCAAAATGTATACTAGATATTGGGAAATGGGAAGAAAATGTTCAAATGAGAAGAGGAACAATGGAAGGGGGAGGGGAAAGAAAAAAGAAACGAGAAAAAAGAGAGACTGAAGAAAAAAATGAAAACACAGCTTTTGTAAGTAAGGAGGGAAAGAGGGATTGAAGAGAAGGGAGGGGAATGGGAAAAAAAGAGGCCAGTTATATCATGTACAGATACAAATTCCCTATGATGAATGTTATCATTATGTATATCTAAAATGTACTATTAAATGTTTTGCTTCATAAAATAAATAAGGACTGACAACTAAAAAAACAAAAACAAAAGTAAAACAAAAACAAAGAACAAGTGCACTATCTCAGATAGAAAAAAAAAGAATAAATTATACATTATCAAAAAGAAAAATCTTTTGCTATTCAAAAGATACTATTAAAAAAAGATGAGCCATGCATTGGCAGAAAATATTTGCAAAGCATATATCTGATAAAGGACTCATATCCAGAAATTTCCAAATTCAATAATAAAAAACAAAGCCAGGTATTCCAGCATTCTGGAAGGCTGAGGCAGAAGAACTGTAAGTTTGAGCCTAGCCAGGACAAATTAGTGACTTAGCAAGATGCTATCTTAAAATTAAAAAAAAAAAATTTAAAAGGGGGACAGGAATATGCATTTCAGTGTGAAGGTGGTGAGTTCAATCTCCAATACAGTAAAAATAAATAAATATATAAATAAACTCAATTTTCAAGAAGGATAACAGACATTGCATAAAAGAAACATATAAATGAAAAACAAGCATATGTGAAGATGCTTAAAATTATTTGACATTAGGGAAATGCAAAGTAAAGACAAAATAAGATACCATGCTGTACCAGTAACAGTGGCTAAGATTGGATTTGTATTGGCACATTAAGTATTGGTGAAGACAGGGAGTAAACTCTCATACAGTGATAGTGGGTATGTAAGGTGGGACAACCACTTTCGGGATCAGTCAGATTCACTTAATGGTCTCTTTCAAATTGTCTTTAACTATTTTTATTCTCTCAAGTTTTAAAGGTGTGAGAATTTTTTAATTTGACTGAAATACCTGTATATTATTTTATGCTTAATTTATCTTAATTCAGAATGAATCAAATGTATTCAAGCTTTCAACACCTTGTTGTTTGTCTTACAGAAGCCCTCCTTATTTAGTTTTCCACTTGCTTTTGTTTTACCAGTTCTGGACCCAGGCTCAATCTTTCATACCCACCTAAATAATCTCCCTCCTCTGCTATCACTTCCATCACTTCTGCTGCCATTGCTATCTCCCTATACCACTTGTTCTTTTCTATACCTCATCTAGCTCATCTGTTCGGCTCTATTCATAAACCAGTCCATTATATTGGGTCTTCAAGTTCTGGTGGAGCATCCACACAACCATGTCTGTAGACACTGCTCCTGACCTGCTCACAGCTGGTGTGCAACACACTACAACCAGTCATTTATAAGCTCATAGTAAATAGTCCCTGCCAACACTGAGTGGGGCAAGTGAAGCCCACCCATCAGTAGACTCTTCAGCTGTAGTTCACCTTCTCTGCTGCCCCTATATCCTATTTTCTCTGTAAAAAATGAATACCATCCAAGTTGGAGAGAACTTTAATTCAAGGCCAATCAAACACTTAAGTTGGTATCATCTGAGTTTCCTGGGATTTGATCACCAGAAATATTTCCAGAAACTGATGCTAGGTATGGAGAAAGATGAAGAAGAAAACAAGAAACAAAGAATGATGCAGGTGAGAGGAAAATGAGATTGAGGGTCTGGAGGAATTAGAAAGACAAAATCTTCAGTGTAAGCCTTGAAATAAAGCCAGAGGAAGGCAGGATTACAGACTTTTCCAGTGAGGAAGAAAACACGCAAAATCACAGAAGCACAAACACATTTGGAGAGTTTAGTAATTATAGCAAAGAATCATAGAAAACACATAGTAGGTAGCAGTGGTGATAGATAAGGCTGGAGGTGAAAACAAATTTGAAGTCACTTTTACTTTATCCTTGAGTAATGGTTGTTAAAGTAAATTAAGAAGAATATGCAGTAAGTTTCTCTCTTTGAGTAACATGTGACCATAGTAAGGTGACATCACTGGAGACTGCTGAAAGGGAGCAGGACCAGATACGCGAATGTAAAACCAGTGAAGTCACACAGAGCTGAGCCCAAAATGGCTTTACAGTAGGGATTTAACACTCAGGGAATGCTGCCTTGATGCTCTGAACAATACTTTTAACTTTGACCAGAAGAGCACATGAAGGACATGGAGACTTAGCTCACATATTCATTATCTTCCTTTGCCCATATATTTCCTTGGTCCTGGAGGCTTCTCAGCAGCTCCTCAGCCTCTACCACCTTGGATGACATCTGAACTCCATCTTCTCCATCCCCACTTCAGTGTTGTCAGTAAGGAAATAGAGAGAGGCATGGGCAAGACCAAGGGCAAGTGCACGAGAAAATACTTCAGATTACCTTGGGGCCAGACAAGAAAGGGCCTGTCACCTCCTTTAGTTGGCAATACCATGACATGTGCAGCAGACAACTCAGCCCACGCAAGCTTCTTACCCATCCCAGTGTAGGCACCACACAGGTCTCATCACTGAGGTTCTATTCTCTTGCTGGTCTCCAGTCCACTGAAGGTTGGAAAGAGGGCTCTGTGAGAAGGGGAGATGCTGGCCATACTTCTCTGTCCCTGGCTGGGCACAGTACACTCTTTTACCCATGTGGTACAGGTCCTGCTGCTCATGAGCTGGAACTGGAGGAGCTGGTGCACTAAGCCAATGTGTATGTGCCAAGTGCCACATGTGGGGCCCTGAGGTGCCTGTGAGGGTCAGCTCTTACATCCTTGTGCTAGAGGAATGTGACATTAAATGCTAAATGGAAAATATCATGATAGTTCAAGAGACAAAGACTACAGAAGACAGGCAAATATTTTACACCTCAGAAACTTTAAAGGCACATTTTCATTTTGTGCTGAGCCCATGAGTTATTTAGTTGGCCGGGGGGAGAAATTAGTTACATGATTACAGGGGTCCAGGTAGAGCCCAGAGTGGGGGAAATGGAACAATTTCTTCTCAAGCAAGTTGCCTGAATTGCTTGGTACTTCAAAAATAACTGTGATAGAAATGATGAAAGGAGGTTGCCTAGCTGAGCATAAAACAGTTAAGCCTGGGTAAGGCCTGAGCTGGTAAAAAAGTGTGAAACCAAGCAATGAAGGCTACTGTAGGAGGAAGAACATGAGTAATGATGAAATATCCTACTTCAGATTTTATCTAAAGGACAAGGAGAGTGTACACAAAACATTGTTGATTAAGCAATAGAAACATCTCTTCATATCTCAACCCTGAAAATATTAAAGTAAATAAATTATTAAATATATATTTTTTATTCTAATGGAAGCCATTTTAAACAGACTTCCAGCTATTTCTGAAGTGGCATCAGAATATGAGGAACTTATAAATAAGAATTGGTCTGTAGAATTTTCTTCTTTCTTTTTTTGAGTAATATCATTTTTGTGTTTGCCAGAGGCAATAAATTATCTAGCCCATAATTTAAAAAATACTATAGCACAAAGGACTTTTAAATGATTCTTACAAGTGATGTCTTTATAGAATCTTCCTGAAAGTAACCACCACACAAATCTCAGTGTTTAAATGTGGAGATCTTAATCTATATTCTCTCTGGACTTAATTGGGAGTGAAGGAAAAACCTTATTTCCAGTCAGGTCTTTGGTTCTCATGTTGATAGGTGCTATGAATCAAGAAAGAAGAAAAATAATTCTGATAGCTAAATGAAACAATTTGCCAATAGTTTTTTACATTTCTTGTGTGTTTGGTACATTTTAGCCTAGTGTCATCTACCTTATTTGTTTAAAAGCTCATGAAAACTAAGAATTTTAAAAAGATTTAGTCATTGTGTAAGCACAGGAGAACAGCTTTATTTTTCTTGTTTTCCTCTCAACTCTTTAAGAATTCAGCATTTGTTGATTCTCTATTTCGTTAAAGGTATTAACACTATACATAAAGCAATAGATAGCAGTTCATATTTGCTGACATCAGCAGAGAAATTGAGACATTAACTTTATTTGTCTCATCCTGTTTAAATCCTGTATTAAGTTGAAGCATCTACTTAGAAAGCTTCTAAGTTGTCTAAGGTGGGGAGGTTGGAGGGGTGAGAGGATGTGTTAATGATGGACTTCCTGAGCTGGAGTTGGCAGTACTCTCTGCAAATCAATCCTGAGTCAGAGGCTAATGTATGTACACAAGTCTATTAAGCTCTTCTCTCTGTCATGCTCAGCATTTTCCTTTCCATTTTTCTATCTGGAAATACTATTAGTTGGCTAATGTACCTTGCTACAAGAGGCAAGAAAGACTTTAGGGACTTGAGATATGATAATGCCCTTAATCATTGCATAGATAAATGTTCTTAGCACTTTACCTAAAGTAAACTGGCCTAATCCCAAAAGGTCATTGTTTTATTTTCAATCTGCTTTTTCCCCTCAATATTTTTAATGTATAGCAATATAGTTTTAATTATTGATTTCCCTATTCATACTCAGAGAAAAGAGAATACAACTGAAACAAATGCAGGGAATCGTGGCAGAACTGAAAGAAGTTAGAATTTAAGAGCTTTCTAAATACTTAGTAATATTAAATGACTTTAGGAATTTTTAGTACTATTTTAATTTAGTAATTTTTAAATAAAAACACTTTTGAGGTGGAGCATTCTTTTATTAAATGTCTTCTTTTCTAATTAAACTCTTCTCTGTGCATAAGGTAACCATCTAGGGTGAGGCCTGTGCTAGGTCAAAACTGCATTGAGCAAGGGTGATTTTTTTATTTTTTGCCTTTATCCATTATTATTATTATTCCTTATATTATTCCTTTTTGTGCAAATGTTATATAAACTTAAACATTTTAACACCACTGAAAGTTATATATAATATATATGCAACATGTATATGAACTTTTTCTTCTACCTTCATTGAGGTAAATTGATAAATAAGAATTATAAGTATTCAAGCTGTATACCATGCTGGTGATTTGGTATGAGTATATGCTGTGAAATAATTGCCACAATCAAATGAATTAATGTATCTACTACCACACTTAAGTTTCCATTCATGTGTGTTTGTTTGTGTGTATGTGTGTGATAAAGACATTTAAGATCTACTCTCTTAGTGCATTTCAAGTAAATGATACAGTAGAGTCGCCATGCTGTATAGGGAGCCATTCTACATAATGTTGGGGAAGAAGTCATTTCACAATTAAATTATGATTAGGGCTGTCTGAGGTCTCAATGGTCCCACGATGCTGTGATGCTCAAGGGGAAGATTACATCAGTTGAAGATATCCTGGTTCTTTGAGAACCAAGTAGTAATACAGAAAGAGAAAGGTTTCATTTGGGAAGGGGCAAATTCCTTATCAGCTTAACTCATTGTATCTACTGTTGGAAGAACATTTTGCTCATCTCAAGGTCCTAATCAACATAAGCTCCTTGTAGGCCTCCTCGTAGGCCTCATCAGCAAAAGATCCTCATCTTCATAGGATTATCACTGCCCTCTGAGACATCTGATACTCCCTCTAATTATAAGATTCTCCTGAATTTCAGATTATTGTCACCCTCTGAGAAATCTGATACTCCCTATGAACCCAATAATAGTGGCAAGCTCAAGCTGTCTTTGTCCTTGTCCTCCCTAAGGCACTGACCCCCTCCAACTATACTTGAAATTATACAAGGTCTCTATTGTCTTTTTTCTTTAGCCTTCATAGTCCCCCTTTCTAGGCAGTCAGGGGGTTGATTGCCCTCCAATATTGCTGAATGTTATGGTAGATCCTTAAGACTTGTTCATTTTATAGTTGAAAACATATATATATTATCTTGTTAATCACTTTTCAAGAAACATTAGCTATATTATAAAGAAAGATTCTCAAATATTATTTCTTAGCTGTTTTCTTTGTGTAGCTGTCTCCTAGCAGGTCGCCTAGAAGCTGTCTGCTCTTCTTGGTGCTGATGCAACATGTCAAGTTACTTGCTGGGAGTAGGGTTAGCTTAAGAGATTCTGAAAATCCATTTAGAGCCCTAGGATGTATGCTTTTATTTTCTCCGACATTGTTTGTCTTTCATATAGCTTCCATGTACAGATCCTCAGAGAGGAAGTGCCCAGGCACTCATGAGAAAATTCTCATTTTCTTTTGGTCCTTCTTTCAGCTGTTCTGCACACTGGAGTTAACCTATTTTGCTCTGCTATAACTGATGCATAGATCAGAAGACAAGTCTCTGGTACCTGGAAGGAGCAACAAAAAATTCCCTAAAATATACACAAAGAGGTCTCTACAAGTTGTTCAAAATGCTTGTAACTTGTTGTTAATATAAATGTACCAGTGGAAGGTTAGAGTTATTTTCAACAGACAAATATAATTTTATAGGTCTGCATTCTGTCACCAGATCTTCAGTGTCTGAAAATCCTTTGCTCTTTAAAAAAAAAAAAAAAATCCTGGGGATTAATAACACTGGTACTGAGTTACTTTCTACATAAAAACATATGAGAGGTAGAACTGAAAGACATTTTACAAGCCAAGATAGAGTCCAAACCCAGGAATTCTGCTACTTTTATAACCGTTGATAACATCACTCAACCTGAAGCTGCTTAGAGCTGCATTCAGCAGTACTCAGTTTTAAATGTTTGATGTTATCTGTTCCATGGGAAATACAAAACAACAGTGAGTGCTCAGGTCTTGGTAAACCAAAGAGTGAGTAGGCTTAGACTATTCTAAGAAAATGTGCATTGCTATAAGTCTAGATTCATGTGGGTGCAAACAATTTTTGTTAATATTGCTTGAAATTCACTTCCATCACTCTCTTAATAAAAGCAGAGACCAACTTGACTACAGCTGTTTCTTTTGCCCTTTGAGAGATTTCTGTGATGACAGATGACGAAAAGCAAAGCAACAACCTACTTCTCTGTGAAATGCTAGCTCTAGAGCCTAAAGGAAAAACATTCACTAATTCTTTTCATATGAAAATGAGTCTTTATTCAGAGAAGAAGGTGAACAGTAGAGAATTAACAGGGTTGAGTAAATTAAACCTTTTTCAACCCCAGGAACAAAAACAGAAAAATACTTGACTCCTAAATTGGACAATACTACAAGAAAATAAATCATTTCCTCAGATTGTGATGGTTTTGGGAAAGTTAATTTGTGACTCAAATCAGAGCTTTGATAGGAAGATCAACTGTGACTTTGTAAGTAGGTTTTAATCAATGGAGAGTTCTTTTCAATTAAAAATGTTTATCATAATCAGAAAAAGTGTTATTTTCTATTTTCATTTTTATTTAAGTGATATTGAATTTCACTTAAATTTCACCCTCAGTTTTACATTACGGCTTTTGGGAATGAAGACTATACTAGTAATCTCATAATATTTTACATTTTGATTAAAGTTGATGAAAATGAAAGAAGAAAATTGATACTCATGTTGAAATTGCAGAGAAATGTATAAATAGCCTCTTGAATATTTGTTTTCTAGAAATTTCTATGAAATGACCCACTAACTGTAGTGAAATGCTGCTAACTATAATTGGAATTAATCTAGAAAAGGATTTTTTTCCAAAGAAAGCTAACATTTGCAATTTTTAATTATGTTTAATAAATTAAATAATTCTAGTGGTAAAGCTATTGATATTCTCCTTCACTGTAATCCAAATATACATTCTTCAGCTATAGCACATGTTCTGCAATGTGAATAAATTCAACTAGGATTGTTAGAGGAGATGATGTTAATGTAACCTGAAAGATCAAAAAGTTTTCATATGATTTTCCCCATAATTTAAAAAGTTTTGTGCTGGCCATAACAACAGCAGAATGCAAAAGTATGACAACAAAGCAGAATTAACCAAGCCAGGGAAGACCATGATACTATACATGATTCCCACTCATCTTACTTTCACTTGAGGTTATATGCAAAAGGAACAATGGCAAAACAATGATCAAAGCTATCAATTCAGCCAGGGTGGAGGCATAGTTCCAGGCCAACCTGGACAACTTAGTAAGACAATATATATGTATGTACTAATTCCTCCAAATAAATGTAGTTTTTATGTTATCACAAATATTTATTAATAAAATTTTAAAGCTTTAAGAAGGGCCTGATCATGTAGTTCGGCATTCCCTAGGTTCAGTCCCCAGTTTGCAAAAACAAAACTGAAACAATAATTACAACAAATTATCAATTGATACCTTTGCTATTAGGATGTGAAAATTTTGCATCTGTTAATCCAACTACAATTTTCTGTAATAATGTGATTGTTTTCACAATTCAGTGGCCTTTCTTTTACTTCATTCTGTCTGCCTACTTTCATTTGTAGTTTGGATATAGTCTTATAATTACTACGATATTGCTTTCTCCATTGTGACTTTAACAGTTTAAAGGCTGATGAATTGGGATTTAAGTAGGATTTATTTTTATTAGAGCTCAGAACATAAAGTAGCATATGCTCTGAATGTTTCACACTAATTTATTTTTGCCTGTTAGTTCTGTAACTTGAAGAATTCAGTATAGCATACTGTAAGAATTTTAGAAATACATGTATATGCTACAGCAGATGCTTGCACTTTTAAAGACATGTTTTAATCAAATAAAATAATGTTTTAATGTCATACATTTGTAAAAGAATTTACAATCTTTGAACTGCTTTTGCATGCAGAATATTTCAAAGATCAAAAAATGGATTTGTTGTTCAATAACTAACAAATCTTAATTTCTCATTTTGGTATTATATATCTATAAAAAGAAATAAATGATCTGTTATAATTGGTCGAGAGGTAGAACAGTGAGGGATAAGAATACGAGATCTTAATCTACACTTCCTGGTTCAAATACTAGCTCTGCCCAAAATTGGTTACATAAATGGGGCAGATTTCTCTTCTTTGTGGTTTAGTTTTCTTATTTGTAAAATTATTGTATAATAGCACTTATCTTATAGGGTTATAAGAATTAAATGTGTTAATACAAATAAAGTTCTTGTTACTTAATATGTATGAATTATATAAAATATAATTAACATCAAAGTGTCACACAATACTTAGGTTCTACTGATATATGAATTTCTCCAGGTAAGATCTGTCTTCTATGTTTAGTACATGCAACACAAGAAAACTTCTATCAGAGCTGATTGAACTGGATGGAATTCTTTGATTATTTTTGATCTCCTTTGAATTAGAAAATTTGTTTGAGGATTGTTCCAAAGATAATCATTTTTAAAGAGTATTTTAAATTTGTGATTAGCTTTAGAATACTTTAGCTTATCTCTGAAATTTAAAGATCTCCTACAAGAGAATAAAAGTCCAAAAACTTAAGCAGATGCAAGTAAAAATTTTGAATACAGAGGATTTAGTTTTGAAGGAACAAAAAGCTGAGCTTTTATAGGTAGCTAAAATGATGGGCAAAAATTCAATTGAATACTTAAGATTTGATACTTAACAAGTGTTTTGTGAGCCAAACACTGTTAGATGCTGAGAAATCAGGAAAAAATGTCTCTTTCCTGAAAAAACTTATTATTTTAACAGGGTAAACATTTTCAATATTTATATGTTATCTAACCCCATCAACTAATATGAAACCATAAGGTTCTGAATATTAATTCATGTTAGAGGTAATTCAACAGATTGGGTTCTGATCTTTGAACAGCCTCTTCAAGTCCTTCAGCTGCAAAAACACATTGCATAGACTAGTGCTCCTTCTGACTATGAAATTCTAGAACTTAATGTCTATAAATAAAACTTTCATTTTTGTGCTTCAAAATTCAACAGCCTTCACAATTGATAGCCATTTCTCTCATACTTCTTAAATTACCTTTTCCTACTTAGTAATAACATTTTCCTACTCATCAAAGAATAAAAGACTGTAGAGATTGGCAGCAAGCAAGTTATTAGTATCATTCAAGCAATGGTGATGAGAGTAGGTTTCATTACAAAGCTTTATAGATGGAAATGATAGTATATTCTAAATAAGACGTCTTAAATCTCTGTGGATCGGTAAAGCTTATTCATTCTTGTTACTCATGGAATGTAACTATATCCTACTTCATACCAAGGTGAGAATTATGAATCAATTCATTGGTATTCATAATGTTTAAGTAGACTAAGATTACTTTTCTTAAACCTGGGTTTAAGGTGTCTGAGTAACTTTGAGTACATTTTCAGGTTAATTCACTATTTTCATTCCTTTTTTTTTTTTTTTTTTTTGTGGTCCTGGGGATTGAACTGAGGGCTTTCACACTGAGTTACATGCCAAGACCTTAAAAATATTTTTTTAAAGTTTGTGAGAAAGGGTCTCACCGAGTCACTAAATTGTCCAGGCTGCATTGAAACTTGGAATCCTCCTGCCTCAGGGTCCCAGAGTGCTGGGATTACAGGCCACTGTGCCTACCTCCCATTCTATTTAGAGAACGGTGTCTCCTGATATGGGTCCAACATCTCAGCCCCTTAATACTTGCTATTTTATGTGTTCTCCAGCTAAATTGCTTAGCTGTAGCTTGAGTGAGGGCTGGATATCTCCTTGCTTTTTAGATGCCTTTCCTCATTACTAATTTTCTTTCAGTCCTCTTGCTTCAGTCTTCCTGAGCTCTGAGCCTGCTGCCTAGAAATAAATTTTAAAAGAATGTTTTGCAACCTACACAATTCACATTTTATCTTTTACAAAATAGATGACATAATTTTTACTGTACATAATTGATTATATCTGCATTCTTTGTTTTATATAATTTACATAGTTTTATTTCCATCCCAAAGAGCACTTGCTCCTACATTATTTAATATAAAACAAAATAAATTCTAGAAAATAATAAAGAAAAGCATGGGAGTAAATCTTCATCATCTTGATTTAGGCAGTAATTTATTAGATATACCATCAGAAACATACAAAATAAAAGAACTAAATTGACAAATACCTAAACAAAATTAAAAACATTTTTGCTTCAAAATACATGATGAAGAAACTGAAATACAATCAATAGATTGGGAGAAAAGTGTTTGAAAATAATATATTCCACAAGGGCATTTTATCCAAAATTTATAAAGTATACCTATAGTTGAATAATAAAATAAAAAGTGAACAAAAATTTCAATAGACATTTTCAAAATAATGAATACAAATTAACCTATGAAAAGTTGCACAATGTCATTAGTCATTAAAGAAATACAAATAAAACTCACATGGAGTTACCCTTTCACACCCATTAGGATAGTCATAACTGAAAAGACAGAAAGTACAAGTCTTAGCAAAGATGGGGAGAGGTTGGAATCCTTGTATATTACTTGTGGGAGTGTAAAACGGAGGAGCCATTTTGCAAATTGGTTGGTCAGTTTCTTAAAACCTGGGAATAGTAGTGCACACATAGTCCCAGCACACTGGGAGGCTTGGCATAAATTAGAGCACAGCAAGGGCAATTTAGCAATTTAGCTATTTAGTAAGACTTTGTCTCAAAATAAAAAATAGAAAATGACTAATGATGTAGTGTAGTTTGAAGGCCCTGGGTTCATTATCTACTACTACAAATCAATCAATCAATCAAACAATCAATCATCCATGCATCCACACATCCATCCATCCACACATCCATCCATCCGTCAATCAATCAAAGCAGTTTCACTCTACGAGTGCCCATGCTCCCTTCTGAATGTCTACTTCTTGCTATTTACTAAATCTGCTTATGTCTCTCAAAAACAAAACAGAGACTTAATATCCCACTCAGCGCTTTTACTATGAGTTATGTAGCCAAAAGAAGTAAGAATATCTGTTCTTATAAAGATTAATATACATTGCAGCATTATTCACAATAGCCAAAATGTATATACACCCCAATATCAACCAACTGATGAATGAAAAAAATCATTGTATGGTGAATCTATACAAGAAGATCTAATTCAGCAACAGAAAGGGCAAAGTACTGATATGCACTACACTGTAGAAAAACTTCAAAAATATATTTTTGAAGCCCTATAGGGCTAAAGTGAATAAGCCCAAAACAATAGGACACATAGAATGGGCTGGTCCTGGTGAGTCACATCTATAATCTCAGCTATTCAGGGGACTGAGACAAGAGTTAGTGAGTCTAAGGACAGCCTGGGCAACATAGTGAGATTCTGACTCAACAAAGAAATGAACAAACTTGCTAATTTCATTTATCTGATATATCCATAACAAACAAATGTATAGAAGCAGAAAGTAAATTAATATTTGCCTAAAAATGTAGGTAGGAATAAGAGAAACTAAAAATGGGCAAAATGTTTCTTTTTAGAGTGATAGAAATGTTCTAAAATTGAATTGTGATGATAGTTGCATAATTCTGTTATTACAATAAAAATAACTGAATTGCAGACTGAGGACTGGTGACTTTTATGCTACATAAATTATTTCTCAATACATCTGCTAGAAGACAATAAAGTATATCTAACAACTATGCAATTAATTCTTATTTATGTACCACAGATACTAATAGCTTTGTCACAGATGCACTGTGCCATAGTCCTATAACCTACAATGCTGGAAATTATTTAATATACTATTTATCTTTATAGTATTCAAATTTTTTTATAAAGTGATTTTAAACATAAAATATAGTTAAAAATAAAACCAAACATTTCTGATTAAGGGTGACACACTAAATTTTTTGTTTGTTTTTCTCACTGCATGATATGAAATTTGTTCTTTGGAAACTATAAACATTTTAGACATTGTGGAAGTCTAATTACTTTACTTGCTTTAAAATATTTTTTTTAAAGAATGCAGGCCACAGTTTTGGATATGAAAACACAATTTTGTTTTTTGCTCCATGCAACAACAAGTACATGGCATTGTGTGATTTTAAATTCTAGCTCTGCTACTGGAAAGGCATTTTTCATAAATTCTGTTTAATTTTGCTCACCCATAAAATAGTAATAATAAATATATGAGTCTCACCACCTTGTTGTGGACATTAAATGAACTTGTACATGTAGGCGCTTTTAAGAACGTCTATCAGCATTCAGTACATACACTACTATTAAATTTTAATGCTAAGTGGAATGAACAGTTTCTGAGGTTTTATACATTTAAGAACACTATCATAAGTCATTTAATACCTGCATTCTGCTTATTTTAGAAATCTGTGAAGAAAATCGTAGTCATGTGTTATGAACAAACTATATGGTACATGTTTAAATTAAAATAAATGATCACAGTAAAAGACATATTGTCATTAACCCACCTCGGAATGTTCCCCTCATGTCGGATACATCCCATCTTTCTTGCCATTTTCTAAAGCAGTCCTGGAAGTCCTATAGTGAATACCTTTACATGATGTAACCAAAAACACAGTGAATATTGTTGCCCAGTGCCATCCAACAGACAGACAGGCTCATAAAATATGGTATGTCCTTATCCACCTTATCCATTAGATCTGTGCTGTGTGAATTTTGGCTCTTCCTCAAAGTCAAAATGACCATGAAAGATAAACATTTTGAATTAATCCAGGACATTGAGGCAGCCATAGCAGAGCAACTAGAGACACTCACAAAAGAGGACTTCCAGAACTGCTTCAGAAAGTGGCAAAAATGATGGGATAAGTGTGTTGGAAGAAAGTGAGAGTATATTAAGGGGACTAATGGCAACATGTTCTTTACGGTAATAATTTTTTAAAATTTAAAAATGCACTGCATTTTTCAGTCACACCTCATACATCTGATTCCAACCACACAGGAAAATGTAAGCTAATTTTCTTTAATGGGGAAAACAGGCAAGAGAGACAAAAACTTGATATTTAATGTGTGAAAGGGCCTGCTACAATGATGGTTAGTGGCCCTGTGAGTTTTGGGTTGTTGTCTGGAAGTCCCAGTTAAAGATGCCAAAAGAACATGAACAAAAGTGCCTACAAGATGACCTGTGCACCTCAGGAGGTCTGTTGTGCTGGGATCTTCTAGACACAGTTACTCAATATGCTTGGCATTTTCACTTTTTTAAAAAAGGAAGATGAAAAATAATATATTTTCTACTCCATACACTTTGAAGTGTATAATTAACATCTATCTATATTATATATTTTTATTTTATTTTAGTTTATTCGTATATGTGTAGTACATAATTTACATTCTTATGGAAAGTCTGAACATGTCCATAACATCTTAATTTCTTTTTTGGTCCCCTTGCCCTTCCCTCCTTCCACCCTTCAAACCATCTCTGGATCCCCTTCCTTTTTTTGTCACATGTGTGTAGTACACAATGTTTATACTCCTTGTGTGGAGTTGTTACATGTACATAATGCATCTTAATTCCTTCTTTGTCTGTTATCCTTCTTCCCAACCCCCTCTGTCTCTTGATTCCCTTCCCCATTGAGAATGATCCATTTGCCTATATCCTATATCTGTCTTTTATTTTGCTCTTTATTTTTACTTATATAAGAGAAATCATGTGATATTAAATTTGTATGTCTGATTTATTTCACTTAACATTATGGTCACAAGATGCACCCATTTTCCTACAAATGAGTCAAGTTTATCTTTCATCATGGCAGAGTAGTACTCCATTGTGCATAAATGTCACATATTCTTTATCCATTCTTCATCTGATGGACTTAGGGGCTGCTTCTAAGATTTAGCTATTAAGACTGTACTGTACAAAAATGAGTATGCATGAAGCACTATAATCTGATGTCTTTCACTCTTTCGGGCAGTATCTAGAAGGGGAATAGCTGCTTCAAATGTTTTAGTTTTTTAAAGCAGTCTCCATTCTGATTTCCACAGTGATTTTATCAATTTACACTCCCACCAACAGCGTAGAAGTGTTCCTTTGCCTCATAGCCTTTTACACATGAAAACATTGTGGCCAGGAGATGAGAGTGTTCATGCCACCACCAAGCTAGATAAAGGCAGATAGAGAGTTTAGACTCTAACTCAACTTCTGTTATTCCTCTATAACACTTTCTTTTCTAAATATCAATTTCAATACCTAATGTTTTGAAAAATTTAATTTATCATTTCTTTTTTCTAAGTAGTATTCTGTTGTCTTTATATACCACACTTTATCCATTCATCAGTTGATGGACAGTTGATTCCATATCTGGGTGATTATGAACAGTGCTAAAATAAATATGAAAGTGAAGATGTCTCTTTGACATACTGATTTCATTTCCTTCAGATATATACCCAGTACAGTGATTGCTGGATCATCCTATAGTTCTACTTTTAATGTTGAGAGGACACTCCACATTGTTTTCCATAGTGACTCTACTAATTTACATTTCAACCAAGAGTATATGAGTTTCCATTTTTGGTCTTTTTGGTCTAATTAGAATAACATCTAATTGTGGTTTTGATTTGGATTTTTCTTATGATTAGTGATGTTGAACATTTTTTTTCATGTATCTATTAGCCATTTATGTGTCTCCATATGAGGATTTCCTTTTCAGGTCTTTTTATTTATTTTTGATACCTGGGATCGAACTCTGGACCTTGAGCTTGTCAGACAGGTGTGGCGCCACTGAGCTATATCCCCGGTCATTGTTCATTTTTAAATTAGATTTTTCTCCCTATAGATTTTGATATGTTTATATATTCTAAATATTAATCCTTTATCAGATGAATAGTTCACAAGTTTTCTTTCATTCTGTATATTGTCTCTTTAATTTGTTGGTTTGTTTTCTTTGTTGTGTAGAAGTTTTTAGTTTAATAAAATTCCATTTCTTTATTCTAGACCAATGTAATGAAGCATTTCCACTATGTTTTCTTTTAAGTACTATAGTTTTTTAGTTTTTGTTCCTAGGTTTAAATCTTTAATCTACTTGAAGTTGATATTTATAAGTGTTGGATGAGATCTAGTTAATTCTTCAGCATGTAAATACTGTGTTTCACAGCACCATTTATTGAAATTGCTGTCCTTTTCTCAGTGTGTGTTCTTGACATCTTTGTCAACAATCAGTTGACTAAAATATGTGAATTTTTTTGTTTTCTGTTCATTGGTCTTTATGCCTATATTTATGCAAGTATAGTGCTATTTTGGTTACAACAGCTTTATTGTATACTTCAAAATTAGGTAGGGATTGCACTGAATATATAAATCTATGCAATTCTTTTGGATAATAAGTACATTTTAACAATGCTAATTCTTCCAGTCCATGGATGCAGGATATCTGCACATTTATTTGTGTCCTCTTCAGTTTCTGTCATCAATATTATATAATTAGATCTTGTCATTTATAGGAACATAGATGGACCGGGAGGAAATTATGTTAAGTGAAATCAGCCAGGCACAGAAAGACAAATACTGCATGATCTCACTCATATGTGGAATGTAAAAAAAAAGTTGATTTTATTGACACAAAGAGTCACGACAGAGGAAACCAGAGGCTATAGTGTTTAAGAGAGAAAGAGGATGGAGAGAAATAAATCAAAGTTACAGCCAGGAGGACTAAGTTCTGGTGTGGTATAGCAGAATAGGGTGACTATAGTTGATAATAGTGCACTGTGAATTTCAAAGTACCTAGGAGATAGATTTGAAATTTCTCATGATAAAGCAATGATAAATATTTTAGGTGATGTATATGCTAAATACTTAATTCAATAATTACATAATGTATATATTGAAACATCACACTGTACCCTAAGAATATATAAAATTGTGTGTCAATTTAAAGTAAAATAAAGCTTAAAAATATTAAAAAACAGGGTGGGGATTTAGCTCAGTGTTTCTGCCGCCTGCCTCACAAGTGCAAGGACCCGAGTTTGATCCCAGGTACCAAAAAAAAAAAAAAAATTAAAAAACAAACTAAAATGTCTGTTTTTTACTTCTTGTGATAAACTGCAAGGAACCAACTCTAACTTCCTTTCTAGAAGATTAAATGTGACATCTAGTACTGCCTGTGTCTCTTCTTAATTTTGAAATCTGTTTTTCCTTTATTCTAGATACAAAGTTCATTTTAATGAGGATCTTTGCAGCCCACGTTTTCCTGTTTAAATTTTTCCTCTGACAAGTGATAGTGTACAAATGCAGTAAAAAGCATTAGTTGTGACAACTTCATTGAAATAACTTTATGAAAAAATTACTTCTAAGTTATTTTTTGGTAGTGCATGGATTTCCAGCTTAATGCTGTATAATTTGTACATGAAACTGGACTATTCTGTTGGTGATTACAAAACAGGGGAAAGGGTGACATAAGAAAAAGATCAAGTTGATTAGTTTAAGGAGGATAATCTCATATGGCCAGAACACTTTTTTTTCCTTCTGTAAGATACCACTTTAATCATGATATGTTTCAATTCTGAAACACCAATACCCCAATCCTTTTTTTTTTTTTTTTTTTTTGGTACTGGGGATTGAACTGGGGTCCTCACACTTGCACAGCAAGTGGCAAAACCACTGAGCTAAATCCCGGGCCCTACCCCAATCCTTTTAAAGTGCAAACTATTTATATTGTCTTCAACTGCTTGTACTTCTCCAGTCACATTTCCTGAAACTTCATTCACAATCTTTCTGCTTAACCTTTTGCCCATTAAGCACACTTGTACATTTTTACCTCTTATTTCATATACAATTTTCTTTAACCATAGCCATGTTCCCCTCTATGTGTAGGGAGGAATGCTGTCTTTTGATATTCCATATTCGATTTCAAATATTTCAATATTAATCTTTTGAATGCTATTCCCTCCATGAAGAGTCTTCCTTGCCATCTGTCTGTGAACATCTACCTTCTAAGCATACTTATCACTTAAATGATCATAGAAATTGTTAGTAAATTTTGGTATTTTATAAATTACGGATGGAAATCAAAGGAGTTAAGTGATACAAGATGGCAATTATCTGACTGAGCTCTTTAAACACAAGTTTCAGTTTAACTGAAAGAGGATGTGTTGGATGCCTATAATGTGCTAAGAGGTTCTGGAATGCAAAGTGAATGAGATTTTATATATCTATATATATATATATATATAAATATATATAGATATATATATATATCCCTGAACAATGAGTTACATTATTTTGGAACAAGGCATTTTACACTTGAAAATTAAAATAAAAGAAGAAAAGGTATTGTCTGATATTTTCTGTCCCTAAGATGTCAAAAGCATTTTGTTAACTTCAGGACAAGAATTATATCAACAGCAAGGAAAGTTCCACTGGTTTATTTGTCAAAAAGATTGGTGTTATGGTTTAGATCTAGAATATCCCCCAAAGACCTCATGTGTTCAGAGGTAGGGCTTTGGAAGGTGTTTGGGTTATGGAGGTACAATACTGAATATGCTAAATGTGCTGTTAAGGAGTGAGGCCTGGTTGGAGGCAGGTCATTGGAGGCATGACCTGGAAGGGGATAGATCCTCCTTGGTTCCTCTCCTTGCACTTTGCTTCCTGGCTGCCATGATGTGAGCAGCGTTCCTCACCTGACCCCTCCACCATGCCATTTCTGCCTTGGAACCTGCTGACCATAGAATGAAGACATGAGCTGAAATATACCTCTCCTCCTTTGAGTTGCAAGTGTTGGGCATTTTGTCTCAGCACTGAGAAAGTGACTGAGATGATTGGTAAATTTGCTTTCTGAGAATCCTTCCAAGTGTGAATTTTGGCTGATGTGATGGTTAACTTTATGAAACTGGATTAAGCTTGGGTATGTAGATATTTAGTGAAACATACCTAGATACTACATTGAAGATATTTTTCAGATGAAATAATGATGTAAGTCATTTTTCAAGTAAAAAAATTGTCCCTCCATGACTTTGGATAGCTTTATCCAATCATTCAAAGCCCTTAATAGCAAAGACTAACAGTCCCTAAAGAAAAGAGAGTTTTGGCAGGAGATTGCATCTGCAGCTGAGTTATAAAATTAATTCTGCTCTGGCTTTCCAGATCTTCAGCCTACACTAAGGATTTTGATCTGGCCAGCTCTACAATTGCATGAACCAATTCCTTGAAATAAATCTCTCTCCCTGCCCCATACCAACTTTGGTTCTTTTTACCCTGGAAAATCCTACCAAGTACAGTTTAAGTTCCTTTTATCTCTGTTTGCTAATAATTTCCATATAAAATTAAATTTCTTCTTCAAAACCATGATTTACCTTTGCACACAAATCTTACAGTTCTTATTTCCTTTCAAGGGGATTTACTACATCAAATAATGTGAATATTTAAAAAATCTTTAATACATATTGAGATTTTATAAAATACTATGAAGCTCTGTGGCATGCTCTCTGCATTTATAATTTTTGAAATATATAAAATAATTGTAGAATGTTTGAAATTTGCATATCATTTATTTGGCTTCTCTTTTTTCTCTAGGATGTGCCCCTTTTTATCCTAGACCTTCATGGATAAATTGGCAGCAGTACTAGTCCATGAATTTTAATTTTCCCCATAGGCCTTAATTTTTTTGCTTGTTGTGAAAAGGAAACTGCTTTCCAAAGTCATTCATATGAGAAATTAGAAGGTCGTAAAATATTGCTGCAGTAAAAAAGCACTTTCTAACTACATCTGTAAGGTAATGTACTCTTACAAAAGGTTTAAATCAGTCTTCCTAAACTATGCATTCTTTGTTTCTGAACTCTGGTCTTAATGTACTCACATTTGTGGTGTTGTTTTGCAATGTTTCTATCAGAGTTCAAATTAATAGGGAGTTGGTTCATTAATTTTTCTTGAATTTATCCAGCAAATAATTACCTAGTTCCTAGTGCCTTGCCAGGCACTGAGATATAGCATGAACAAAATAGACTTTTGTCTCCTCTGTGGAGCTTCTATTCTAGTGGGAAAAGCATATATCTACTAAAGGCATACAACTTTAAAAAATTAAGAATGGCTAAAAATATGAAGACAAATGTTTGAAATTACAAAGTAGAGTGGGTAACAGCCTAATTTTTTTCTTGCCTATGGTACAAGTGCTATGGGAATTTGTATATAAGTGATTCTTAAACAACCAGTATGAGAGCCTGGATTGCAGTCCTGGATTTCCATTGTTCTTTCAGCCAGGAACCACAGAAATGAGGCTGAAGACTGGCTCCAAGAATGGCACAGGTAAGCATTTTGGAATTGAAGCTTTGAAGGGAGATATTAGTTCATTCTGTTAGAGTTACTTTAAATTACAAAATTAAATTATGTTTATTATACAGACTTCAGTAAATAATCAGTGTGAAAGAAAAAATTGATAGTTTAACTTACCATTAAGAATCACTATTCACACTTTAATACATCAAAATACATAATGTAAATAAATATGTATATATAAATATATGCAATTTAAAAATAAGAGTCCTATTTTCCTTAAAATTTGTAGCCTCTCTTTTTATTTAAAATTATCTGGTGAAATTTTTTCTGACTTTTTTTCCAGAAACATGATAATGAGTGGCTGTACAAGAGCCCCTAATGTCCCTAACCTGTGTACTGCTCTTGGACATTCAAGCTTTCTCTATTTGTTTATCTTATCATAAAAGCTTTGATAATTTCTTTTTTAAATTAATTTTGTTGGTACATTTAAGGTATACAATATAATGACACTGATAATTTCTTTATGATGAATTATACAAGTAAAATTGCAAGATCAAAGGGAATTCATACTTTATTATTCCTGATACATATGCTCATAACATATCAGTTGATACTTTCACCCACCATGTGTACAAACACTAAAGTAGTTATATTTATGAACGAAAACAAAACCAAAAGATAAGTATAGGATGACCAGGCAAATTGGGGCAGCGCAAGGCAAGTATGCGGAATGGGAATTGTTGGCTTCAACAGCACGGTCCTCGTTAAGGTCTCAACTGGTTTATGTTTTCTTTAAGTCTGTGTTCAGATAGGTTTTTAATGATGGTGGTGTTGTTACAAGCAAGATCGGAGCATTCTTCCAGCTCTGACCATCATTAATTGAGTCAGGCAAATCTTTCTTCGCACAAAACTGCCCAAGTCAGAGACTCTGCCTTGGAGGTTTCTAGGCCTCTGTTGTGTATTATTTGCACATAGAACTCTGAAACCCCTCTTTTGGAGTTTTTGTATTGTCCTAGAATGCAGAGAACTGATGGTTTCCTTTCTATTCTCTAATGAAGGCTGCAGAATCTTTTCAGTCTCCCTTAGGAAGCAGATTATTTTTCTACAACTTTCAATGGCTTCTAATATTATGTAAGATAACACAAAAAAAATCCTCATGATTGAAAATGTTCTCTCCTGCTTTCTCTGACTTCATCTTTGAGCCTCAGTAACCTCCAGCCTCATAAACCTTCTTTGTTTCTTGAACTTTTCAAGCTCATTTTAACCCCAGGGCCTTTGTAGTTGCTGTTCTATAGCATTCTTTTTTCATATCTTCACTCCTGGATTTTACTCACTCTGATATAAATTCCCCAAAGTAGTTCTCCACCATCCCACCCATCATGTGCTGTCATAGTGCTCCATTTTAGTTTCGTCTTATCATGCAGAATTATTTTAAATTATTTCATTCATTTGTTTGCCTTTTCTGGTCTCTGGTTTTTCTCTTCTTAATGGGATATAAATTCCATGAAGGCAGGGGCCTCCTGTGCTTGTCATTGCTATAACTCTCTATACTGTGAAGCATGTAGAAAAGGAATGAAGAAGTAAATTAAAAAGACCAGATATACTAAAAATTAGCCTGGCAAGGCACTCTACTTTTCCTCCAGCATGCTCATGGAAACAGAAAATTTAGCCTCTTGTGATTGTGTATGCACTCAGTCTCTCTTAGCCTGCATCTCAGGAGAATGGCATTCAAATATGCATTTAAAAATCTTAGTCATATGTCTCCAGGAAGTGTCTTCAATTGTTGCAGGTGAGAAGATTCTTACCTTCACTATCAGAGATAATTTTCAGATAACATTGTATAAGTTTAGAGTTGACCCAGATCCTATTCCTTGCCTTTCAACGTTTTTAAAAACCTGAAGCCAGCATCTTTAAAATTTTTCTTTCATTCTGCTTGTTATTTTTATTGTAAGGTGTCCATCATTCTTTTTGGGTCTTCTTTCATATACTGTTTATCTCCTTTACTCCCCAATTTGTTAAATAAGATTATAGCTATGTCGTATCAAAAGGCCTAAGGCAGTTATCTGGACCACAACAACCCCTCAGAATGAACTAACTCTCTTTCTATGAGTGTATTATTTTATTTTCTGATAAGACATACAATGAAAGAAACCATAAATTATATCACAGTAGTGTATGGGCAATAGAAAATATTATTTTTCCTTCTGTTATTTCTCTTTTTAAGAATGTTATTTATTACAGTTGTCTCCTGTATCTTTTTTATAGAATTTAGTAAATAAGGAAAATCATTCTCATAACACCTGGAGAACATTCCATAGGAGTGGGGCTTGTACAGCTGTCTAGGCTCTGCCTGCCAATACACGTGTTGCTAATTGGGAGACACCTGGAGTACTCGTCTATAAATCAAAAGGATTCAAACTAGTGGTTCTTAAGCATGATGATATTAAACAAATTTAGCTGACATTAAAATTGGATTATTTTCTATATATAAGAAAACTGCTTTTGATATATCAATAACGAAAACAACAACGATACTATTTAGGAATCTATCAACATGGATCCCATAGTTCTAAGTGGCAATATTTGACTGAAGATGAGTAGTGTCAGATCTGTCCAAATGGACTGTGTTCTCTGTAGTAGTCCACAGATTTTTTGTCTGATTATGCTCATTTATGTCAAGTTCTTGACCCTGAAGGTGTCAGAGTATTAATCTCCTTGGTGGCATGATCTCCCAGATCTTTCCTGTACCCCTGACACACTGGAACCCCAAGTATATACCTGGCCTTTTCTTCTCCCTCACCCCAGCACCCACTTCACCAAGGTAAAAAAGCCTGGGACAGTTGTGGACCTTTCAAGCTTGGGCTTGTATCATGGGTGAGGGATTTAATCTATGCCCAAGTTGAGGTGAGAAGTTGGTGATAAAGATGAGAGCAGGTATGCCTGAATAGGCAAACAAAAATCAAAGAATTGATAGGAAATGGTACAGAGAAGTAAACCTGAGTTTTAGCTTCTTTCTCACCTGTCTGAACAAGTATATTTTTGATTTGGTCCATATTTAATTTATAATGTGAAATTCATTTAGAATAAAGTTCAAAAATGTGTATCCACCTCCAAATTTTAGCCCCATTAAGAATTAAAGAATGTGCAATGGTCTTATTAGTAAGAGGAAGTGAAAAAGAAGCCGAGCTGGCCATGGAGGCATACACTTGCAATCCTAGTTTGTCAGAAGGCAGAGACAGGAAAATTGCTTGAATTTAGGAGTTCAAGGCCAGTCTGGACAATTTATTGAGAACTGTCTTGAAATAAAAAAGAAAAAGGGCTAGGGATGTAGCTCAGTGTGAGACCTTGGGTTTATTCTCCATTACTTAAAAAAAAAAAAAAAGCCAAATTACATGTATGCATTCTCTATAGAAAGTCACTTTTGTATGTGTTTTTAGAAAAGGAAAATTGGGGAGAAATTAAGGATGATTTTAAAAAGATGGTTACTAATCAAAAAGGGATTGTGTTTAAAAACAAAATTAGAATAATGATTTTAGAAATTGGAAAGATTGGGAAGAAAACTGACAAGGACACAGGTGAGCCACATCTGACTAGCAGTGTGAATGTGGTAATGTTGAAAAGAAGGCAATGTTAGAAGGGAAATGAAGGTCTCATGGTAGAAGCCAAAAGGATCTCGCTTTCCTTTTCCCCAGAATTACCATCATCAGCTGTGACTGGTGATGAAGGCCCACTTCACATTCTCCCCGAGACATAACTGCCAGCCTCTCTTTGGCCCACCTCACATGGAGTAACATGACAAAAACATAATTCCAGTCTGATTCTTAAAAGAACAGGAAAACACTGATGTAATCTGTTTGTTTAATGTTAAAAAACCCTTTCTCTGAAGTCTTTTTGTACTGCCAAACTGGGAACAGACATCTGTGGGAGTAATCAGAGGCTTTAAGTGTGTAAGGAAGAGTTCTTCCTGCAGTGTGGGGATCCTCAGTAAGAATACTGGGTAACAAGGGAAGTTTAGATGGGCAAGCCAAAGATCCAGGATATCTGTCAGTACTGTACAAGATATCTGAGGCCGGTGCCAGTGAAGGTCAGTCAGCTGCAGTTTACCTCTGCACAGCCTGTTTCACAAATGAGTGCTCTAAACAAGGCTGCCAGAGACAGAGAAAAGTCTGGGCGAGGGAACAGACTCTTTACGGCTGAGCTGCTTCCTGCTGATTACAGATTGGTGTAGATAATGCATTAGTGTCCTTTCCTTAGAACTTCTAAATTTGGAATAGTTAGAATTACTGCTATGACTTGAGTTTATAAACTGTGTATTTTAAAATGATTATTCTGCAATGCTAAATTGAAAATGCATATATGAAAATTCTACAGACTATCTCAGCAAGGCACAGTAAAAACCAAAATCATAATTTGTTTTCTTCCCATTTCAGTGACTGATGTATTTTTCCATAACCCCTCTTGGTCCTTCTTTGTATCCCATATGCATTTGTCTGATTTTGGGATTGGTTCTCAGTCCTCTTAGGAAAAAGGACTCAGACTTATGGTTTTAATATACTCAGAATTCCAAATTCATATCTGGAACTCCCGAGTTGCATATATATATATATATATATATATATCAGCTTGCTCAAAATTTTCAGTTTTCTCTAATCTTTTTGATATATAATAAATATCTCATACATTATATGGTTTGAGGACTCTTGAGAATAAATTTGATGAGGTGAGATATTTTGCTTCTATAAAAATGCAAGGTATATATAGCAAATTATTTCTAAATATGTATTGAATCAACAAATGATCAAATGATTGTCCTAATTTTTCCCAACCTGCATTCTGGCCTGTATTTTTTACTTTTTAAAAACTGTAATGCTATACATCCATCTTCCTGAGAGAAAACTTGGAGACACTCTCAACTCTTCCTATACTTCATCTTGGATATTAAATTAGTCATCAGAAACTTGTAATTCTACATGAAAAACATTTTCTAGAATCTATTTCTTCCAGTCAGCACTATTACCCTGTATTCTTGTCTTCCATAACAAGAGCATTATATTTTCTGTTATGGGCTGAATTTTATTTTCCCCCAAATTCACATTAAAGACCTAATTGCAAGAATCTTGCAAGGTGACTATTTGGAGACAGATGCTTGAAAGAGTTAATTAAGTTGAAATGAGGTCAGTAGGATGGGATGTGATCTAATTTAACTGGTGATCTTATGAGAAGGAGATATTTTTGTTTTTTTAAATTTTTTTATTGGTACATTTTAGGTATACAATACATTTACATTTATCATTGGGTGCTTGTACCTGTACATGATGTATCTTGGTTCTTATTTTTTCCCCATTACCTGTGCGTCCTTCACCCCCTCCACCCTTCCCTATTTACATAGATTTCATTTCCATTTTTTTTCTTTTCTCATAATTTTTCCTTTCCCTTCTTTCCTTTCCCCTTCCCCTCCCACTTCCCCTACCCCTTTGGACGTTTTCAAGAAGGGGAAATTTGGATTCGTAGAGAGACATCAAAGATACAAGTATACAGAAGAAAGATTATGTGAGGAGACCACCAGAATGTGGTCATTTGCAAGATAAGGACAGGGGCCTCAAGAGAAATGAAACTTTTTTAAATTTCCATTCCTTTATTGACAACATAACTAGATTGAAAGGCTCCTCCATGCAGATTATAATTTTATTTAACTTTGTTGATTGCGAGTGAGAGTACATTTTTCTGAAGCTTGCTTTTTTCTCAACATGTTGTTAGATTCATTCCTGCTGATGCTTCTAACAACAGTTGATTTCATTTTTGTGTAATAGTTAAGCACACTACAGTTTGTTCATTTGTCCTCTTTTGATAGGCCTTTAAATTTTTAACTGACATAATGATTGCACATATGTGTGGGCTACCATGATGATTTGATCCAGGTACACACTGTGTAATGTTCACATCAAGGTAAGGTATCTATCCTCCAAACACTATCAGTTCTTTGTGGTGAGAACCTTTAAAATGCTTTTTACTGACGTTTTTTGAAATACACAATGCATTATTACTATCTTTAGTCATGCTATTGTGCAATAGAACACCAGAAATTATTTCTCCTAAAAACTACTATTAGAAATATAGCTGAGTCTCAATATTTAGAAATAACCTTGTACATTTCCCTGTACAAGGTTTACTTGAGATTCAGGCAGCCTGAAAAAGAGATGCAGAGCCTTGGACTAATGTTACACTAGACCATGTTTGGGTTTTGTCTGCAAGGCACCCTCCATCTACCATGTGGTGGGCCCACAGTTTGACCTGCCCTTACACCAGTCACTCGCTGGTCCTGGCAGTATTCCAGCAGACTTAGCTTGTGCTCCAACCACTCTGCTATTTTCTTTTTTTTTCCCATTAGGTTTATTGGTACATTTTAGGTATAAAATACAGTTACATTCATCATTGGGATCTTGTACCATTATATGAGTATCTTGGTTCTTTTTTTTTTCCCCTTCCCTTGCCCTCCCTTCACCCCCTGCACCCTTCCCTATTTGTAAAGACTTTGTTTCCATTTTTTCCCTTTTCTCATATTTTTTATTTTCCCTTTTTTCCTTTCCCCTACCCCTCCCACTTCCCCTGCACCTTTACACCTTGTCTTCCTATTATACAATATCAATTATACATTTTTAAAATTATAATATCAAGATCTAGGAGACAATAGCACAGATTTTACAGAATTTAAAAGGATATAGGAAGCATATTTCAAAAATCTGTTTTGAAATAAATTTGACAACTTCTAAGAAGCACCTTAGAAGACAAATTAATGAAACTGACTCTGGAGGAAATATAAAATTTGAATAGCACCTATTAAAGAAAGTATATTCCTAGCTTGAAAACCTACCTATATGACAACAGCAGGCTCATATACATTTTAACTGATAAATTATATCAAACAATTAAAGCAGAAAAAAGAAGGAACACTTCTGCCCTCATTTTAGGAAATCAACATTGTGCTAATCCTAAAACTGGATAAAGATAATAGAAGAAAAAAGTATGAACATAGATAGAAATTTGTTTAACAAAACAAACTATTAGAAGTCAGATCTGGCAGGATGTAGAAAGTGGTTTTGTTATAGGGATGGCAGTGTTGGTTCAGCATTGGAAGATCCACCCCCAAAAGTCATCATTTAAACAGAAGAAAGGAAAAAGCCATATGATCCTGTCACTAGTTGGAGAAAAAGTATTGGACTAAATTCTATAGCTGTTCATGGTAAAAGCTATCAGAAGACTAGAAGTAGAACAGAAACTTCTCAACAGATTAAGGACATGTACTCCATACTTCCAGTGAGAATGCCTTCTATGAATGGAGAAGATACAATGCTTTCTTCTTAAGGTGGGGAACGAGGGGAGATATGCTTACTCTTCATCTGTCCATTAAACTTTGAAACCTAGGCCCCACCAAAATAGTCTGGCAATAAAATGACACAATTAGGATAGGATTGGCAAGATAGAGGCAAAATCTTTATATGTAGATGAAATGATCATCTAGAGAGAAAATACTAAGAAATCTTTAGGAGCCCCTAGAACTTGTATTTGAATTTAGTAGGATTAGAAAACACAAGGTATATATAAAAATTCAGGTCTGTATATACTTGCTATAAATGAAGAATTGGATATTGAAATTTAAAAGTTATGTAGGAGTACAAAGGACCTAGAAAAGTTAAAAAAAAACAAAACCAAAAACAGTGTTGGAAGATAATTAGTACCTAATTTAAAGACTTCTTCTAAAGCTACAGTAATCAAGGCAGTGTTGGTGTAAGGAAAGACATATAGATCATTGGAATAAAATAGAGAATCTAGAAATAGAACCACACATATATGGTCCACTGAGTTTTGAAAGATTATTTAACATTAGCATTTTATAGAATATAAACTCAATTCAAGAGCCGAGGAAGAGCTAGTGTTTTCAGCAAATGGCACTAGAACACCTGGTATCCATATATAAAAAATTAACCTCAACCCTTTATTTCCATACATGAAAATAACTTGAAGGGATCTATGAACCTAAATAAGAAAGCCTAAAACTATAAAACTTTAAGAAGAAATTATAAGGGAAAATATTTATGAATTCAGGGTAGGCAAGAACTACCTAGTATACAAAAGACATGATGTGTAAAAGAAAAAATTGATAAATGAGATTCCATCAAAATTTAGAACTTTAAATAACATCATTAAAATGAAAAGTAGTCCTTAAACAGACCATATTTACAATGCATATAACCTATGACCAGAATATATAAAGAATTCTTAGAGCTCATTAATAGACAACCCAATTAAAATGTACACATAAGAAGATGATAAATAGCCAGTATAGCACAAGGAATGGTGTGCAATTCTAGAATCAGAAAAATACTAATCAGTACAATAATAAGATTGAACTATACACTCATTAGGGAGATGAAGTTAAAAGTTTTAAAAGCCTTGTCATGACTTTTTCTTTTTGTTGGATTCTCCACCTTTGCATTTAATTTGTCATGCCCAATGGATTCATTCTGCTGGGTTTCCTAGGGTTGTGATCCTCATTGTCTTTTCCTAGGGTATTGTCTAAAAGTTTTTGGAGTGCTGGTTTGGTATTCATGAAGTTCCTGAGGTGCTCTTTATCATGAAAGTATCTTATTTCTCCATCAATTTTGAAAGATAGTTTTGCAGGGTACATCAATCTGGGTTGGAGGCTGTTTTCCTTTAGGGCTTGAAATACATCACTCCAAGCTCTTCTTGCCTTGAGGGTTTGCATTGAGAAGTCTGCTGTGATTCTGATGGGCTTTCCTTTGTATGTGATTTGTTTCTTTTCTCTCATTGCTTGCAGAATTTTGTTCTTCTGTTGGATTTCTGGAATCCTATTATATGCCTATGTGTAGATTTTTTTTTGATCAAGGCTATTTGGAGTCCTAATATGCCTCACTTATCTGTATGTCAAGTTCTTTTCCCCTGCTTGGGAAGTTTTCTGCCATCACTTCTGTGAACAGATTTTTTTTATGTCATCTGCACTCTCTCCTCTTTGGCCATTGACTCCAATCAGTCTTATGTTATTCCTCTTTGCATCATCTAGCAGGGGCTGGATTGATTTCTCATGTTCCTTTACAATTTTAAAGCAATTTTTCTTTTCCTGGTCACAAATTGCAATCTTTTCTTCTATATCTGAAATTCTATCCTCACATTGTTTTATTCTGCTGCACAGACTTTTGATGGAGTTTTTAATCTTCTGGAAATCTGTTTGCATCTGTTTTATGGATTCCATTTGTTTCCTATGTTGGGATTCCATCATTTTCCTCAGATCCTCTATTTTTTTTTAATCTGTGTCCTCTCTAGATTTATTAATCATGTCTTGCACCCTGAGAAAAATCTTTGCTGTTATCTGAGTAATTATTTCTGATTTCATTTTTCCCAGATCCTCTTTTGTGTCCAGTTCAGAGAGTCCAGGTAGTTGAGTATCATATTGTTCCATCTCGTTTCCCTTTGGGGTTGCTGTAGGTGATCCCGAAGTCTGTTTTTGAGGCTTGTTTATGTGTCTTCTCATTTCCATGGGGGTGGGGGTGGGGGTGCTTCTGGCACCCATGCGGCTCAGCTTCTCTGCCCTAAGAGCTTGGGATGGCAGCAGGGGAGCTTCCTTTTGGGTTCCCAAACTTCTAATATACTTTCTTTGTCTCTCTTTGTTTCTCTCTCTCTCTCTTTCTGTGTATATGTAAAATTATATATATATATATAAAATTAAGATAGGTAATGAAAGAGAGAAAGAAAGAAAATGAAAGAGAAGGAGGGAGAAAGGAAAGAAAAGAAGAAAGAAAAAACAGAAAAATATATATAGTAAACAGATTCTCAAAAGTTTAAATAGGGAACAAGATTTCTTCTACCATTCTCTCTGTTCCCATATGTGATCTTTCTTAAACATCATAACAACTGTAAATGGGCATATTACCTTGTTGTTTCAAATCTTTTGGCTCCTTATGCTCTGACAATAAAGCCAAATTTCCTACCCTTGTATTCAAGGCTTTTTATAATTTTACGATCTCTACTGTCCTTTTCTAAATCCATTGGATCAACATAGCCTGAAAAAGCAAAAGAAGCAAACAGCTGGTCAGAGAAAGGCACAAATGAGCAAGGAAGGCAACAATGTGTGGGCTTCCATTGTCTCTCCAGCTCTACCCCCAGCTCCTTGGAGCTCCCATGCTCCAATGCCAGGCACTGTTGCAAACACTTTACACAGAGTAATTCAGTTAAGTAAGAAGCAAGATTATGTAACTTGCTCCAGGTTGCCCTACTAATGACTACCAGAGTTCAGATTTAAACCTGTGAATCCAGCTATGCTGCTTTGCCCCCTGCATACTACTTAATCTTTCCAATACCCTTTAGTTGATATTATTGTTGTTTCATAAGTCATGTTTTCTTATTACGATAGCTCAGTTGGTTTCTTTTGCTGGCAATAAAATAAAATCCCAGTATTAAACAGCCAAGATTAAATGCCACATTCTTCAATGGGGAGGGGGAGGCGAATTATTCAAACCTTCTTGCTATTTCTCTATGATCACCCTTTATTTACATTTGGCATCAGAATAGCCTGCTGTGCTTTGGGTGTGGTTTGTACCTTAAAGGATCTTCTTGTGTTGTAAGCTTGGTCCTCAGTGTGGTGCTGTCTGAAGCTATTTTGAACCTTTAAGAGGTGGCACCTGGTGCAAGACAATTAGGACACTAGGTGCATTGTTCTCAGAAGTTATCTTCTCAGAAGGGATTGGTGAAATTCTTGTGGAACTGCAGTAAATCCTTGGGAAAATTAGTTGGTATAAAAGAGCAGGGCTGGCCATTTATCTGGCTTCCTGTCATGTCATGTGATCTCTGCCTGTCTCATGTGATCTCACAGGGATGCTATCTGGCATGGTGTGTCACAGATGACTGGGACCTCACCAGAGCCAGCATCATGCTGATTAACATTTTACCTCTAAGCATACTTACCTCTTAGTGAGCTAAGTATCCTCTTTTCTTTATAAAGTACACAGCCCTGGTTGTTTTGTTAAAGTAACAGAAAATGGAATAATAATTTTTTTTTTACAGGAACACCAAAGCAAGTCTTTATTTTAACAGGGCCTGTGCTCTTAGACCAAAATCAGGGAAATGACTGGGGAGTGCTGCTAATGTAGCACCTGCAGGCCTGAGTCAGTGAGGCTGAGGCTGAACACTTTCTATGAATGCTGGGTATGCAATAAGGATCCCAGATGCCTCCATTTCTGATCTTAGCCACTCCAGGGTGCTTTCTCTGTATAATTTTTATCCAATCATGATGTACTTGCTTATTTACAGGCTTTAAGAAAACTCTCGTCTTGTTCAGAACACAGTAAAAACTAAAATAAATATTTCTTTCCTCACTTCATGCAAACATTTCTATGAGAATTGTCACTTCTTGTTCTTAACATACATCCAAGTATAGGGCTTAACATACTGAAAGTAACGGATGTCAGAATCATGTAACTAATTAGAATACTTTGGTAACTCTATAACAATTGTCATAACAAATAGTGAGGAAAATTATATGAGGAAAAAAATAGAGCCAAGATGTCTTCCAAATGGGGCACATCTGGAGGAGCTGAGGAATACAACTTTTTCTCTGGGACAATAAAACTTGTATATGTTATACATTGCAGAACTGATTTAGAAGGTATGGCATTTGGATTCCAGAAGACTGGAGATATTTTTTTAATTACATCTTTCTCATGTCTTTCTCTTTCGTTTCATTTTTCTTTTTCCAGATTGTACTTGTGATGTCCTTGGAGATAAATGGAGTATTCTTTTCAGACTGGGTTGAAAACATTGGGTCTTTTTTCTCTTGCAAATTAGATAAGGAACTGCTAATACCTTAACTTTCTGGTCAGTTTAATTTTATCATCATAATATAGATTTATAAAGATTGGTGGGGGTTTGAGAATTGTTGAACCTCTACATATTTTTGAAGAAAGTGTAGATGTCCATTGTGGTTTTCGATACCAAAAACTTTACAGCTTTATAGATGAGTAGAAAGGAATTATTCTTATTATGCAGTTAGAGAGTGAGAAGAACTGTTTCCCAGAACTAGTAAAATTTTATATTAACAGCATTCCTAATTAAAGAAACAAAAAACCCTCTAATTTTACTTATTTTTTATTTTGTTATTCATATAAGTGTTAATTCAATAAAGGAGTAATAGGTTTTAATGCTGAATAACAGTAATATAATCTGCTAAGTTTTGAATAACTTCCCCTTTCTTTGTTTTAGAAGATACATGAGTATCTGGTCTACTTCCTATAAAGAGAATATTAGAGAAGGCAGGTAGATAAATCATAAGCATATTATAGTGCAGTGTTTTATGGTAAAAGTACCTTATATCTATTATTATGCTCAATCTGTAAATGCATACATTTTTCTATGAATTATCTCACAAGATCATGAATCGTTTTTGTTTTTAATAGCAGATGTTTCTTCCATGATAATTACAACTGCATTAAAACTTTAATATTTTGAATGCCACTATAGTACAGTAAATCATTAATTGATTTTTTGAATGTTAAAATACTTAGAAATGTTTTTACTAAATTTCATACAAGAAAGTTAACCTCACCACTCAGCATCCAAGCTAACTTTGGACACATAAGAATTTTTTACTTGGGTAAATGTGACTGTTATTCCTAGAAACCAAATGGAGACCTCCTTAACCAGTTCAGTCACATTCCCAGAAGGTAAGACTTTAGATCCAGATTCATTCATTTTTGTCTCAACCTCTAAAAAGTCCCAGTCTGTGGGATTATCAGGCCTGTAGCTACTTGTGTAGAGCAAATTCTGTGGCTATACATGAGTCTAATGACTACCTCTTCTCAGAAACAGTGAAGAGTTAGAAATTTGGACAAATCCACAGCAAGAAGACACGGTAAGCATCTATCTAGGGCCTGGTTAAAATCAGGCAAAATTAATTTAGGATGATAAAAATTAGATAAGTATACAGTGAAGAATGGGCTGACTGCCAATGGTAGTCAAACTTTCTGTGCTGATAGAAATGTTCTATATTTCAGAGAGTTGGTTACATGGATACATACATTTGTCAAAACTTATCTAGCTGTATACTTAAAATGGATGCATTTTCTTCTGAATCAAATTATACCTCAATAAAGTTGATTAAAACTGAAAATTACTGTTGAGATGGTGACTGGCTTTGGAGGCAGAATCCTGAGAGAAAATGAGGAGATAACAGATATCCTGGAAAGTTTTCATTCTAAAGCTCATGGTCTTTTTGTTCTTCCTCTTCCTGACCTAGATGTGGGATTCCCTAGGAGGTCCTAAGGAAGAATTTATTATTTAAAACTTGCCCTTTTTCTTATCTTTAATAATTTTTACCCCTGTCTTCCATTTCCCAGTTTGTAGTCTATTTTCACTCGTCAATTCATCCCTAGCAGCTCGGTACTCTACAAATATGTGTTGTCAGTTGATGGATACATAAATAAATGAAAGATGCAAAAATGGCAGGAGGAAATAGGGAGGAAAGGGAAAAGGGAGAACAAGAGGGGAGAAAAGATGGAGGGAAGGAGGGGAGAGGGAGGGAGGCAAAGAAGGAGGGAGGGAGAGGAAGGGAAAGTAAAGGAGAGTTAACTAATTTATACCAAGGCATCCCTGTGTGAGAACAAGCCATAATTCTCACTGTTATTTTTCTTTTTTCTTTCTTTTCTTCTTTAACCATTGAAAGTCAACTTATAAAGATATAATTATGTCACAGACAGGTATGTATTCTACACAATGAGAAGATGCTTCATTGATGAGAACAGATGGATGGGTAGATTGGTTAAAAATATCACTGAGCAGGTAAGTAAAAGAGATATTTTGGTTTGGAGAATTTGTGCATATCCCTCCATCTGTGCCTAGTTTCACACCACATTTAACAGGAAAGCAGCACCATAACCCAGAGAGGTACATAAGCTTGGAAGTCAATTAGACATGGATTTGAATCCCAACTCTGCCACTTATTAACCTTGGGAGAAATGATGACTACTCTCACTAAGTCAGTTTCCTCATCTATAATGGTATATTTCCTATTACATATAAAGATTACATGAAATAACAAATACGCTTAAATTTGTTCTTTTTTTTTTTGGTACAGGGGATGGAACTCAGGACCTTGCACTCACAAGGCAGGCAGTGGCACCACTGAGCTAAATCCCTGGCCCTTACAATTTGTTCTTTCTGTTTTTCTCTTTCCTGATCTCCATCTTTACACAGTTATGCAGGTAGAATCAGTAGGAAATCTAGGAGGGAATATTGGCAGCGCCAGGGTAGGTAGTTAACAGCAGTTTATAACAGGGTCAAGTGGAGGGTGAATATAAGTGGATATGTGTTATGTGACCAAAAAAGGAACATTCCACTACATCACAGTTTAAATGATAAATATTCCATTATGAGATGATCAAGAGCCACCATATCTTATAGTGTAATGCTCAATAAAGACAGGGATAAATGCCTATCTTGCTTCCTGCTCCGTTTGCAGGAAAAAAAAGCCTAGCGCATAATAGGCACACAAATATTTGCTGTATATAAAAATGTTAAAGATAAATAAAAAGGAGCTTCTTTAAGTGGACCAGAAGAAGTGGATGAAATTCATTTAAAATTACTTAGAATCTGGGTTGCCATTGACACTCTTCAAGATGAGTGTTTATAAAATTTTTGTCTTTCAGAGCATTAAGATTATCTGCAAACTTGCCTGAGAACAGTTCAAAGGAGGAAGATTTTGAATGTCAGTAACTTTTCTGAATATCCTGCCCCCAAAATACAACTTTTCTCTTAATTGCAGAGTAACAAAAGACCTTTGTAAATATTTGGAAAAATGTAGAGAAAAATAAAACCACACTATTCAGGCATATTCAATTTTAATATGCTGATGTTTTTCCTTCCAGTATGTATTTTGACTAAACACACACCTGCATTAATTTTCAGACTAGGAGTTATAGTGTAGATGAATTTTTGCATTCTGGTTCTGACTACAGCATACTATAAGCATCTTCTCCATAATAATCCATAAAATTATAAATTGCTGTCTATCCTATGAAGTATGCATCCAGTCCTTATAAAACCTGATTTTAGTTTATCGTTGCGGAAAGAAGGAGTCTTGGGCTGGTGCCAGGAATAAAGACTGGCTCAGGAGGGAAACACGAGTTTGTCCTTGGTCATGCTGTCTTGTGTACTGGTTCTCTGTAAAGTAGCATTTCTGGGGATTGAACAGAATATATGTCAAACTAATTACGTCAAAAAAGCACACCAGAGTGCCTGAAAGAAAAGAAATAACTTATGAGGAAAAAGACTGACAGGGAAAGCTAGAAAATGAATATTTAATGTCTTGTCAGCCAGTCCAAAATATTTTTGTCTAGAGCAACTGCTCTGTCCGTTATTAAGGAACTGAGGTGTGTTGGTGCATCTGTGTGAGCGCCGGCACCAACTCTCCCTTCACATCTTTTTTTTTTTTTTTTTTTTGGTACCGGGGATCGAACTCGGGTCCTTGAGCTTGCGCAGCAGGCAGCGAAACCACTGAGCTAAATGCCCAGCCCTCTCCCTTCACATCTGAGCAGGCTGGAAGAAAGAGATTTCTGAATTATTATAAAAGCTCTCTGAGATGGATTATCTTCGCTGTAATGATACCCAGCATTGCCCAAGTGCTTACTGTGTATCAGTGTGTCTGTTCTCTGTTCTTTCTGTCCATTAACTTATTTAATCCTCACAACAATTTCAATAAATAATTTCATTATTACCCCACAATTTCCATTTTACAGACAAGATAGAGGAGGCAAGGGAAGTTATACAAATTGTTGAAGGAGAAAAAGTCAAAAGGATTTAAACCTAGGTGTTCTGGTTGATATGTCTATGTGCATATATATGTATCCATATGAATATATATATATATATATATATATATGTATCCATATATAAACTCTCCAGTAAAGTATATTTATAATGCTGTGTGTATTTCTTTAGCTTGTTCATTGATGGTTTTTCTAATTTATAAAAATCTTGCAAATGTTCCTTTCTAACTATGGTGTCTTTGCTTGTTCCCTTTTACAAAAACTAGAGAAGAACAATACTAGGTGTAGCTAATTGTGTCACCTCACATTTTTGACCCTAACCACTGGAAACTTGCTTTTCTTCTCAGGATTTTAGGAACATAGTTTTTTTATAAAACCAACCATAATATATAGCCTTCCAGTTGCCATCCATGGAGCCTTTTTAGACATTGTCCTACACTCTTCATAGCATTTAAGAGAGCAACTTCTTCCTAGATATTCTCTATCATAGAGTTTCTATAACAGTGAGCATCCTATTTTTCTTTTTCTTTTTATAACATTTCTTTATCTTTTTGATGATCTCTTTCATTTTGCATCCTCAGAAACTATAGTCTGCAAATTTTCACTGTTATCCCACTGTTTTTCTCACTCAGTGTATGTTCCCAGTCTAATATGATTTTTGAAGATTTTATCTATCATCTTTTATAATGGTTCTCTAGCCTATGCTTTTCAAAACTGGATATAAATGTATTTAAACTTTTGTATACATCTGTGAGATAAACAGCTTCTAAATGGCTGATAGACGTCCTAAATTTAACATCTATAAAGCTCAACTAATCATCTTCTCCCTTAAATTACCTGATCCTTTTGTGTTAACTCTCCATATAAGTTAACAGTAGCATGCTCCACTATCTAATATTAGCATTATTCTTGTTTTCTTACTTTCTCATCCATACATAGTAGCAATTTTCAAGACATTCTTATTTTATTTCATAAATACTGAGTCTTGCATAAATGACACTTTGGATTCCAAGTGACTGTAACAAAACTCAACTTCAACTTCTCTGTGGCAAAAGGGAGACTATACAGACTCATTATCAGCAAGAAGGATCACAACTGGAGGAATTAATGCTGCCAATTATCTCTACATTTCTTGATCTCTCCCTTGTACCATCCCACAATCATTTCTGCTTCTCTCTGCTTATTATCTATATCCCTCCAGATTCATAGCTTTATGTATAAAGCTTCCTTTAGTAGCTCCAGTACTAGAAATAATATTTTTGGCCCAGCTTATGTTATGTCTCTGTTGTTCAGCATAATTATACAATGTGATAAAAACTACAATGAATGTTTAAAATTAAAATTTTAAATGTATTACAGTAAAGGATGTATTTCCATCAAAATACTTCCCCTCATTTCAAACATATTATCCCATCATTCTTGCCACTTTCTGAAACACTTCTGGAAGTCCTCTTTCATTACTGTCTTCTAGTGTGCCTCAATGTCCTGAATCATTTCAAAATATTTAAGGCAATTTCTATCAACTAATAACAGTATAGTGTGTTCTCATTCACTTGATTCACCAGATCTGGGACTGTGCAATTTTGACTTTGCAAAAGCCAAAATGACCAGGAAACACAAACACTTTGAATCAATTTAGTACATCAAGGCAGGCAGTTCAGCACAATTAAAGACCCCCCAGGACAGAACTACTTCAGAAAGTGGCAAGAATGATGGGATAAGAGTGTTTAACAAAGGGGGAATAATGGAAATGTATTTTTTACTGTAGCAATTTTTATTTAAACATTCCCTGTATGCTTTGATCATATCTTGTATTGTGGTTTGAGTGGAGGATAGGAAGAATTAACAGATTTGATGGGTCTATGTAATATCTTCCATTAGAATCATACTGTTGGCCTAGGGGAGGTCAGAGATCTACACCCCAAATGGAGAATTTGGTTTTATCAAAAAAATCAGAGAAGGAGTGATGCATAAAATGCACATTGAAGCCATACGCTTTTTTTTTTTAACTCAGTAAAAATGAAAACACACTTTATTAAAATCAGTAGAATTGGGACAAAGCAGTGCTCACAGAGAAATTTATACCTTTGAATGTATTTAATATTGCAGAAGAAGACCCAAAGTCAATCTATGTTTCCACCTTAATAAACCAGGAAAAAACAACCAAATTAAACACAAAGTTTAATATGTTCCCACTGGCTTGAACCACTGGTGGCAAAAGCCACCCTGCAGTGAGACACAAATTACAACCCCATCATGATTGTGTTAAAGAGCAGAAATTAATGAACTAAAAAATGGGCAAACAACAAAAATTACCAGAAGAAAGGAGAAAAAAATCCAGTGAAATAAAATGCTGCTTATTTTTTTAATCAACAAAAAATTTAGATAAACATAAAAATCAAACACTTTTTTAAAAATAATGAAATAAAATACATTCCTGAAATAAGAATCAGCTATGTCTACACTTAATGAGATTAAAAGATTCTGCTCATTGAGATAAAAATCAACAATATGAATACGCAAAATCATAGGCTGGAAAAATACACTCAGGAAAATTCATATGGTTTTAGTCTATATTGTGTTGTTATAATGAAATACCTGAAGCAGGGTACTTTTTCCAAAAGAGAGGTTCGTGTAGCTTAGAGGAGGGAAGTTCAAGATCAGGTGGCTGTATCTAGCCAGGGCCTTCTGGTCCATTGTAACACTGTAGGCAGGAGTGCTTGTGAGAAAAGAGAGGGGACCTTGATTAATCACACCTCCTCCTAGAAGGACTAATGCAGTCTCACAAGACCACTCCCTTCCCATGAGATGGGCATGAACCCCTCCAACAGGGTCCCCTCATAATCTCATTACTTTCCATGGCCAGTTCTTAAAGTCTCACCACTTGCAGGGACCAAGCTTACAACACATGAACTTTTGGGATGGAATCCATTTCCAAACTACAGCACATATATTCTACAAAGTCCTACAATCCAGATACAAATTTGACAAGATTCGTATCTAGAATATATACAGAACCCCAATTCACTATTAAAACCGTAAACAATCCAACTTTAAAAACAGACAAAATGCCTTAAATACAGCTTCACAAATAAAAATATAAACAAATGTCCCAAAATACATAAAGTGTGCATCATTGTTGATCAAAAAAAAAGAACATTAGCCAGGTTCAGTGTCACATACCTATAATCTCAGCTACTCAGGAGGCTGAGGCAGAAGGATCACAAGTTAAAGCCCAGCATGGAAAACTTAATGAGACCCTTCCTCAAAATAAAAATAGAAAGGGTTGAGGATGTAGCTCAGTGGTAGTATACTAGCCTAGCATGCACAAAACCCTAGTTTCAGTCCCTAGTCTCACAAACACACACACAGAACCAGCATATTAAAACCACAATGAGACACAAGAATAGCTGAAATGAAGTCTAGCAGCATTAAATGCTAGCAAGGATAAAATCAATACCTTGCTAGTGGGAATGTATACTGGGAGAAAATGTTTAGTAGTGTCCTATAAAGTTAAATACACACCTATTTTTGTCTGAGCAGTTCTACTCCTAAATGAGGGATGAAACCTATGCCCATAAAGACCTGCACAAAATGTTCACAGCAACTTTATTCCAATAGCTATAAACCATAAACAACACAAATGTTCATCAACACTGTTGTGATGAACGAGTTGCACTGTATTCATATAACAGATTATTGTCCACTAATAAAAACAAACAAGGTACTAAACAATATAGATAAATCTCAGACAAGCCAACATGGTTGCCTTTACATGCAGTTGTAGAGGTGATACAATTAATGTAAAGGTAAAAATCATCAGAACAGAGACTGTCATGGGGTGACTGGGAAGGGACACAGGGGAGCAATATATATTACAGTTAATGTATGGGCTAGAGGCCATACTCTTAAGTGAAATAAATAGGACAGACATGTGTAAATACCGAATAGTTTCTCTGGTATGAGAAACTGAAAGTCTAAATAAGGATCAAAAGGTATAAAGATAATGTGAAATAGGAAGAAAAGGTCCAAAGGGGAAGGGGAAGTGGAAGCAGTAGGGAAAAGGAAAGAAGGGAAAGGAACAAAAATGAGGAAAGGAAAAAACAGAAACAAAGTCTTTATAAATAGGGAGGTGTGGAGGGGTTGAAGGAAGGACAGGGAAGTGGGGAAAAATAAGAACCAATGGGGAAAAATAAAAAAAAGGTACAAACTCCCAATAATGAATGTCAGCATATTGTATACCTCAAATGTACCAATAAAATTAATTTTTAAAAAGATTTAGCTATAAATGTATTCAAACTCTATTAAAAAAGAGAATATATTGCATGTCTCCTACAAATTTATTTCCTCTATACATCTATTTCCACTTTATTTAAAAAATTTTTTTCTAAATTATTCCTAAATACTATGAAAGCCTCCTTCTTTGCTTGCCTTTCTTTAATTCTTCTCTTTGAATTTATTGCCAGCATAGATTTAATTTCAGGTAAATAAAATACAAAAAAACAATTTTGTGTGTATAATTATTACCAATCTACATAAACTTTTTAACAAGACCTATTTATTTCTGTTAAAAGTTTATATTTCTTCTCATGTCCTCCACGACTCCTAGATGCATATGTGCCAATCCAAACTCAAGTATTATTATTTCAGATTCTGCATATCTTCCTCTAATGTTATTAGTTATGTTATTGTAGAAAACAGTAAGTTTTCCTCTTGCTTTTGCTTCTCTGATTAAGGTGCCCTTCTTCTGGTTTCCCTAACTTCCTGGTTCTGCCCAACTCCTACCTGGGCCTTAAAGTTCAGTTCTCATACAAATCCCACATCCTGTCTCTCTAATAGGTATTGAACTTCCCCAATACTTGTGCACATTTGTATCTGTGCTAAAAATAATTATGTTTTCATCACCATACTTCTCCAAATTGTAAAATTACCATTGTATTCTCCATACTAAGACATTGTTAATTGAATGATAATCACATTAGAAATATTAGGGAAATGAAATTGCAAATGAAAATATTACAGACAAAACTGATCACGAGTCATTTTTCTGAGATACCTGGCATGATTCTACTCTAACAAATTTAAAATTTAAAAATATTTGACCTATTTGAAAGCACACTATGATGCTACAATCGTATCCATTATATCATGGTTTAAATAAAATTTCTTTAAGTTGTCTGCTTTGAAAATTGGATGATTAGATTATTCTAAATATTTAACTACATAGAAAATTGTCAGAATCCCGTGTTAATCTACATTGTCCAATATAGCACACTGGAAAAGTGGAAATTTTCTTTGATGTTTACAGCAACATGCTAGCAATATAATAATTAATATTACCATTTGTACAATACTATACTTAAAAAGACAGTATTCAATGATTAGACGTCTAGTAATCCCAGAATTCTTTTGAAATGTTTATCAACTCATAGTAAAGAAATTTGTTTATTAAACTCATTTCACTGAATAGACTATCCCATTTCTTTTATGAAGAATATATAATTTTCCTTATTTTTCTGCATAGTCTCCTAGGCTGCTCCATTCATTCATTTATTCAATGATGATTTCCTGAGTCTTTTCTGGGAACCATCTATTTTTCAGCCTCTTTGCTCATAAGCCACTTTCTCCCAGGTGTTCTGTTTACTCCTATGATGCCAGTGTTGTGCCCAGCAGAGACCTCTTCTCTGAACTCCCAACCTGTGTTCCATTTGCAACACAGTGTACCAACTATTTACATTGTATTAGGTGTTATAAGTAATCTAAAAATGGTTTAAAGTATATGGAAAGGACATATGTAGGTTATATGTAAATATTATGCCATTTTACATAAAGAATTTCAGCATCTTTGGATTTTGGTAAGGAAAGATCCTAGAACTCATCTCCAGTGGGTTCTGAAAGATAACTGTAATTTCAAATTCAAATATACATGTTAATAATAACATTGTCAGGCTGTAAGGTTTTAATGTATGTTCAACTTTCACTTCTCACATATTACCATGAAGATTATGCTTGTACACTTCAGATCACTTTAATCTACCTAGGGCAGTGCTGGTGAGCCTATGACATGAAGGTAACTGTGTTTTTCTTTTAAGAGAAAAGACGTTAATGTATGAGTTGTTTTTGCTAAACCAAAACCTCAGATTTAATTGCAGTGTTTGCACTTGGTGGTAAATAAGTGGGTTTGGGATTACAGTTTGGAACTCATCTATGAAAGTTTCACCCACTGACCTAGGCAAATAGATTTTAAAATATCTTCTAATATTGGGAATGCAATCCTGTAACAAAGAGGATGGCATTTGGGGTGGAGAGGAAACTACATGTGCATAGTAGTCATGGCTTAGCATTCACTAGCCAGATATTGTTGGGCAACACACTAAGCTCTTCACTTGACTTGTAAATTGACATAGAATTGGCAAGTTTAGGGTTAAATGAGACCCATCCTGGGAAAGAAGTATAAGGCTTTAAACAGTGGCAGTTGTGATTGTATTTAGTGTTTTTTCAAGGACCCAAGAACAGGATATTTTATGGGATGGAGATTCCCTGAAGCTCATGTGAAGACTGTGTGGGCTGAGAGCAGCAGCTTCTGGTAAGCAGAGTCTGAGTAAGCGCAAGTGTGTTTAGACTTGTTTCTACAGCTTACTACAATCAGCATGCCCTGCCAGGGAGGGCATAGTCTCAATGTTCTACAAATCATAGCAAGTTAAATGAAAAATTCACTGAGATAAACTCATCTCAGTATCTTGTCTTTAAATGTCTAAGTTAAATATATATTAAATGTATACACAGTATTTGTCAATAAAAATAAAAAAGTAAATCTATGAGAACAAAATCAGAGATGATGTTAATACAGGAAAACATGAAAGGCCTGTCAGGAAAACAGCTGTGCAGGTACACAGGCCACAGCCAGGGCCCCGCCCAATCACCAGCTGCTTGGGTGCACAGGTCCCAGCCAAAGGCCCATTTGGAAAATAACTGCACAGGCACACAGGCCACATAGCCAGGGGCCTGCCAAGATTCAACCGGTAAGTGCGAAAAACCCTGCTCAGACACCTGTGACTTGGGGTGCATGGCCCCCAGCCAAAGACCATCCCAGCCAGTAGCTATCCAGGTGGGCAGACCCCAGCCAGAGGCACACCCAGATACCATCCTATCGTAAGCATGCACAGGCCCCAGCCAGAACCCTGACCAGACAACAGCACAGCTCGGGAATCCAGAAGGCCACCACTCTGAACCCAGGAATTGGCACAGTGGTGAGCAGCATAGAGAAGGCCTCTCTGAAGTTTGCTGAGAATTGATATCCTCTAAGTGAGCAGAGTCACCTCAACAAAGGCGCAGCAGGCTGCATTTGTTGACAAGAAAAGACATGTAAACAAGACTCAAAACCAGACTTCCTGATCACCTAAGGCAATTGCAAGGGGCAACGAGATGGAACAATCTGATATTCAACCACCTTGACTCCTGAACTGGCAATGAAAGAAGATCTGGAAAAAACAAAATGAGAAATTATTTCTCAGATAACAACAGAGATTGTGTCCATAGTGAAAGACATAATTAATAATGCTAGAGCAGACACAGATTAAAAAAATAGAGGAGCAGAGGAACATGATGAAATCCCAGCATAGGAAACAAACAGAATCCATAAAACAGATGAAAAAAGATATCCAGGACATTAAAAACTCCATTGAAAGTTTACACAGCAGAATGAGCTACTGTGAGGACAGCATATCAGATATAAAAAACAGGATTGCATTACTGACCAGGAAAAGAAAAATTTCTTAAAAATAGCATGGGAACATGAAGAATCAATACACCAGTTGCAAGATGATATAAAGAATAGCATAAGACTGATCAGAGTCAATGAAGAAACAGGACATAGTGCAGATGACATTGGGCTGGAGATTTAGCTCAGTGGTTCCGGCATCTGCATTGCAAACGCAAGGTCCTGAGTTCAATCCTTGGTACCAAAAAAGAAGGAAACCTGGTGACAGATGACATTAAAAAACTGTTCACAGAAGTAATGGCAGAAAACTTCCCAAGCAGGGGAAAGAATCTGACATTCAAATAAATAAGGCATATACAACTCCATCTAGCCATGATTTAAAAAAAAGTCTACACCTAGGCATATAATAATAAAGATTCCAGAAACCCAACAGAAGAATAAAATGCTACAAGCACTTAAAGAAAAGAAACAAGCACATACAAAGGAAAGCCCATTACAATCACAGCAGATTTTTCAACACAAACCCTCAAGTCAAGGAGAGATTATAATGATGTCTTTCAAACCCTAAAAGAAAACAACCTCCCACCCAGATTGATATACCTTGAAAAACCGTTTCAAATTTGATGGAGAAATAAAATACATTCATGACAAAGAGCACCTAAGGAACTTCATGAATACCAAACCAGCACTCCAAGAATTTTTAAACAATATCCTAGGAAAAGACAATGAGGAGCACATCCCCAGGAAGCCTAGCAGAATGAATCTACCAGGGATGAGAAGAAATTAAATGCAAAGGAGGCATATCCAATACAAAGAAAAAGTCATGACTAGGATAAATCAATACACATCAGTTATAACCATCATTTTTTTTTGTATATCCTTTTATTGGTACATTTTAGGTGTACAATATAATGACATTCATCATTGGAAATATGCACCTTTACATACTCTCTTGGTTCTTATTTTTCCCCCCTTCCCCTGGCCTCCCTCCCTATTTACAACGACTTTGTTTCATTTTTTTCATTTTATCATATTAATTCCATTCTCTTCTTTCTTTTCCCCTACCCCTCCCACTTCTCCTTCCCCTTTGCCCTTTTTCTTCCTATTTCACATTGTCTATTATACCTTTTAATCCTTATTTACACTTTCAGTTTCTCACACTAGAGGAACTATTCCTTTGTGGGAAATTGTAGAATTTAGTTATCTAGTTGTAAGAATTGATCACAAGAAGTTTCTTAACTGAGAAAATTAAGTGGTTTCTGGGAAATTCCACAAGTCTTTTTGTTAAAAGAATGCCAGAAAACTTTAAGAGACATTGTGAAAGTTTCACGGGAGAAAAACAGGTTTTCCTAGTTTTCTTATTTACCATTGCCCGGGATCAGAGGACTGCGACCCAGTGACTCTACAGATGGTAAGAGAGATACGACTCACTAAGCATATCTGTGATGTTTGTGGTGGGCCGGTGGGCTTGATTTTGGCTGAAATTGCCCTGCTCTCTTGATACTATCTGATAAGAAGAGGGCTGTGGTGTGCTCTTTGATGTATGGGATTGGTGAACAGAAACAGGGGACATGTGAATTTTCCTGTAGCTTTTATGAGTCACTTGAAGTCACTTGTCACCAAAGGTTAAAATCAGAAAGACGACAGCCAAAATAACTAAGCTGCTTTCCTACATGTATAAAAGCCTTACTTCTTCCCTTTGTGATTGTTGAACATTGTCAGAGGAAATAAACTTCTGCTTGTCCCCCAGGCTGTCTCCTTTTCTTTCTTTAAAAGTCAGTGCTTTCTGGGGTCTCAGGTCTCCCTCTAGAGAGACCACCAACACTCCATATTTACATGTGTGTCCTATTTATTTCACTTAAAATATCGCTTCAATGTGAATCCATTTAGTGATTAATGTCTCTAATTATCCATTTTTGATGGTTGAGTAGTACTCCATTTTATAAAAAACCTCCACATTTTCTTTATCCAGTCTCCAGTTGATGGGCATTTGGGCTATTTCCAAGTTTTAGCTATGACAAACTGTGCTGCTATGAACATGGGTGCACATATATCATGGTGGTATGATTCTTTTAATTCTTTGGGGAAGATACCCAGCAGGGGAATAGCTGGGTCAAATGGGACTTCCAGTCCTATTTCTTTGAGGTATCTCTGTACTGATGTCCAGAGTGGTTGCACCAGTCTACCAGAAGTGGAGTAGTGTTCCTGTTTCCCCACAGCCCAGCCAGCATTTGTTATTGGTTGATTTCATGATAGCAGCCATTTTTTTGAGTGAGGTGCAATCTCAGCATTTTCATTTGCATCTCTTGAATGACCAGTGATGTTGAACATTTTTTCATATGTTTATTTATTATTTCTACTTCTTTGTGTGAGAAATGTCTGTTCATTTCAGATGCCCATATTTGGATTGGGTCTTTAAATTTGGGAGGTCTGACTTTTTCAGCTCTTTATAGATTCAAGATAGTAGACCTTTGTCTGAGGGACTGCTGGTGAAAATTTTTTCCTACATAGTGGTTGTCTATTCACACTGCTGGTGGTTTCTCTTGCTATGCAGAAGCTTTTTAGTAAGAAGAGATCCCACTTGTTGACTGTTTGTGCTAGTTCATAGGCAACTGAGGTTTTGTTCATAAAGTCTTTTCCTACACCAATGTCTTCAAGAGTTCTACGTAACCTTTGTTCCAGCTGGTTCAGCATTTCTGTTTTAATGTTAGGATCTTTAATCCATTTTGATTTTAGTTTAGTGCATGGTGAGAGATATAGGCCTAGTTTTAATCTTTGGCAAGTTAAAACCTAATTTCTCCAGCACCATTTATTAAAGAGACTATCTTTCCTCCAGTGAGGGCGTTTGGCTCCTTTGTCGAAGATGAGGTGGCCGAGTGTGTCTGGAGTTGTTTCTGCATCTTCTATTCTGTTCCATTGGTCCTCAGGTCTGTTTCTTTGCCAGAACCATGTTGTTTTTATCACAGTAGATTTGTAGTATAGTTTCAAGTTGGGGGTTGTAATACCCTTTGCCATCTCTCTGTTGCCTAGAATTGTTTTTGCTATTCTGGGTCTCTTCTTGTTCCAAATGAATTTTTAGATTGTTTTCTCAAGGTCCATGAAGTACACTGCTGGAATTTCAATTGGGATTGCATTGAATCTATATAGCACTTTTGGAAATATGGCTGTTTTCACTATGTTGACCCTTCCTACCCAGGAGCAAGGGATGTCTTTCCATTTTCTGATATCCTCTTCAATCTCTTCTTTCAAAGTGCTATAGTTTTCAGAGAAGAGGTCTTTGATTTCTTTTGTTAGGTTGATTCCTAGGTATTTCAGTTTTTTGGATGCTATTGTGAAAGGAATTGTTTGCCCTATTTCTGTCTCAGTGAGTCTGCTGTTCATGTAGAGGAAAGCTATTGATTTTTGTGTGTTGACCTTGTATTGAGCTACTTTACTGAATTTGGTTATTAAGTCTAGAAGACTTTTGGTGGAGTTCTTGGGGTCTTTGATATAGGGTATCATGTCATCTGCAAATAATGACAATTTGACTTTTTCATTTCCTATCTTTATTCCTTTTATTTCTTTCTCTTGTCTAATTGCCATGGCTAATGTTTCCAAAACTATATTGAACAGGAGTGGTGATAGTGGACATCCTTGTCTCATTCCTGATTTTAGTGTGAAGGATTTCAGTTTTTGACCATTTAGTATGATATTGGCTGTTGGTTTTTCATAGATGGCTTTTATCAGTTTGAGGTAGAGACCATCTATTCCAATTTTTTGTAGGGTTTTCATCATAAATGCATGTTGGATTTTGTCAAATGCTTTTTCTGCATCTATTGGGATGATCATATGCTTTTTGTCCTTGGGTCTATTGATATAGTGTATTCCATTGATTGATTTTCATATATTGAACCATCCCTGCATCCCTGGGATGAATCCCACTTGGTCAGGGTATATGATCTTCTTGATGATCTTCTGCATTCTATTTGCCAGTATCTTATTAAGATTTTTTTGCACCTACGTTCATTAGTGAGGTTGTCCTATAGTTCTCTTTTTGGGTTGGGTCTTTCTCTGCTTTGGGGATCAAGGTGATGCTCACTTCCAGGAATGAATTCCGGAGTACTGATTCCCTTTCAATTTCACTGAAGTGTTTAAACAGTGTGGCAGTAATTCCTCTCTAAATATCTTGTAGAATTCAGCAGTGAAGCCATCAGGACCTGGGCTTTTCTTTGTTGGTAAGTTTTCAATTACATTTTCAATTTCATTGGTTGATATTCATTGATTTCAAATTCATTGACTGTTTAGAATTTTTAGGTCTTCTTCATTCAACTTTGGTAATTCATACATGTCTAGGAATCTGTCCATTTCTTCTATGTTTTCCATCTTATTGGCATATAGGTTCTCAAAGTGGGTATTGATGATCCTCTGGATTTCTGCTGGATCCATTATGATTTCATCCTTTTCATTCCTAATTGCATGGCTTTGGGTCTTTTCTTTCCTTTTTCTGATAAGGTTGGCTAAGGGTTTGTCAATTTTGTTAATTTTTTCAAAGAACCTACTCTTGCCTTCGTTGGTTTTTTGTATCATTCTCTTAGTCTCCATTTCATTGATTTCTGCCCTTATCTTTACATTTTCTTCCTTTCTGTGTGCTTTGGGTTTCTCCTGCTCTTCTTTTTTTAGAAGCTTGAGGTACAGCATCAGGTTGTTTAGTTGAGCTCGCTCTGTTTTCCTAGTATGAGTATTCACTGCTATGAATTTCCCTCGTAAGACTGCTTTCATTGTGTTCCATAAATTCCAATATGTTGTATTGTCATTGTCATTTAATTGAAGGAAATGTCTGATTTCTTCTTTAATTTCCTCTGTGACCCATTGGTTATTCAGAAGTGTGTTGTTCAATTTCCATGTGTTTTTGAAGTTTTTGCAGTTTCTTTTGCTATTGATCTCCAATTTCATCACACTATGGTCTGATAATATACAGGGGATAACTTCAATTCCTTTGCACTTACCTAAATATGTTCTATGAGCGAGTATGTGGTATATTTTGGAGAATGACCTATGTGCAGCTGAAAAGAATGTGTATTCTGATTTGGTGGGGTGAAACACTCTGTAAACATCTGTTAAGTTCATTTGTTCAAGAGTTTGATTGAGTTCTAGTATTTCATTGCTTGTTTTTTGTCTAGATGACCAATCTATATGTGACAATGGGGAATTGAGGTCCCCCACTACTATTGTTTTAGTGCTTATATGATTTTTCATGTCTGTTAGTATTTGTTTTATATAGTTGGGTGGACTAGTGGTTGGTGCATAGATATTTATGATTGTCATCTCTTCCTCTTTGGATTGTTTCCTTTAGAAGGATATGGTGTCCTTCTTTGTCTCTCTTAATCAGTGTGGGTTTGAAATCCCCTTCATCTGCAAAGGGGATAGCTAGTCCTGCTTTTTTTCAGGTTCCTGTCACATGGAGTATTTTTTCCACCTTTCAACTTTTAACTTTTTAACTTTTAACTTTCTATGAGTTTCTTTTTGATTTAAGTGTGTTTCTTGTATGCAGCATATTGTTGGATCTTGCTTCTTGACCCATTCTTCCAGTGTATTTCTTTGATTAGTGAGTTGAAACCTTTAATGTTGATGGTTCTAGCTGACACATATTGAGTTATCACTGTCCTGACATTTTCCTTGTGTTTGATTCTCCCCCTTTGGTTTTCATTTCTTGTCATGCCCAGTACAACAATCAGTGTTAACCAATCAAAAGAAATCAACTGGCAGAATGGGTCAAGAAGCAAGATCCAATGATATGTTGTATACATGAAACACTTAATTCAAAAAGAAACTCATAGGCTGAAAGTTAAAGGGTGGAAAACAATACTCTATGTGACAGGAACCTAAAATAAATGAAAGTAGCTATCCTCTTTGCAGATCAAGTGGATTTCGAACCAACACTGATTAAGAGAAACAGAGAAAGACACTAAATTCTCATAAAGGGAAAAATCCAAGAGGAAGAGATGACAATCATAAATATATATGCACCAAATACTAGTGTGCCTAACTATACAAAACAAATACTAATGCACATGAAAAATCAAAGAAGCACTAATACAATAGTAATGGGGGACCTCAATACCCCACTGTCACAAATAGATAGATCAACTAGACAGAAAATAAACAATGAAAATAAAACATAAAAATACAAGAACTCAATCAAACTATTGAACAAATGAACTTAAGAGATGTTTACAGAGTGTTGCACCCCACAAAATCAGAATACACATTCTTTTTGGCTGCACGTGTGTCCTTCTCCAAAATAGACCACATACTTGCTCATAGAACATGTTTAAGTAAGTGCAAAGGAGCTGAAGTTATCCTCTATATAGTCTCAGGCCATTGTATGATGAAATTGGAGATCAACTGCAAAAGAAACCTCAAGAATTTCTTAAACACATGGAAATTGAACAACACACTTCTGAATAACCAATGAGTCACAGAGGAAAGTAAAGAAGAAATCAGACAGTTTCTACAATTAAATGACAATGTCAATACAACATATCAAAATCTCTAGGACACAATGAAAACAGTCTTCTGAGGGAAATTCATAGCAGTGAATATTCATATTAGGAAAACACAGTGAGCTCAAATAACCTAATGCTGAACCTCAAGCTTCTAGAAAAAGAAGAGCAGGACAAAATCCAAACCTCATACAAGGGAGGAAATTATAAAAATCAGAGCCAAAATCAGTGCAATGGAGACTAAGAGAACAATACAAAAAAAATCAATGAAGGAAAGAGCTGATTCTTCAAAAGAATAAACAAAATTGACAAATTGTTAGCCAAACATATAGAAAAAAAGGAAAGAAAAGGCCCAAATCCATGAAATTAGGAATGAAAAGGGTGAAATTACAATGTACCCAGCAAAAATCCAGAGGATCATCAATACCTACTTTGAGAACCTATACGTAAATAAGATGAAAAACTCAGAAGAAGTGGACAGATTCCTAGACATGTATGAACTACCAAAGTTGAAAGAAGAAGACCTAAAAATATTAAGCAACCCAATATCAATCAATGAAGTTGAAAATTCATCAAGAAAAGCCTAGGTTCTGATGGCTTCACTGCTGAATTCTACCAAGACATTTAGAGAAGAACTATTGCCACTACTGTTTAAACTCTTCAATGAAATTGAAAGAGTTCCAAATATTTCCAAATTCATTACTGGAAGCAAGCATCACATTGACCTCTAAAGCAAAGAAAGACCCAACTGAAAAAGAGAACTGTAGGCCAATCTCACTAACGAATATAGATGCAAAAATCCTCAATAAGATACTGGCAAATAGAATGCAGAAGATCATGAAGTTCATATACCCTGACCAAGTGGGATTTAATACCAGGTATGCAGGGATGATGCAACATATGCCAATCAATAAATGTAATACACTATATTAATAGTGCCAAAGAAAAAGACCATGTGATCTTCTTAATAGATGCTGAGAAATTGTTCAACAAAATCCAACATGCATTTATGATAAAAACCCTACAAAAAATTGGAATAGATGGTCTCTACCTCAATCCCATAAAAGGAATCTATGAAAAACCAACAGCCAATATCATACTAAATGGTCAAAAAGTGAAATCCTTCACACTAAAATCAGGAACAAGACAAGGATGTTCATTATCACCACTCCTGTTCAATATAGTTCTTGAAACATTAGCCAGACCAAATAAACAAGAGAAAGAAATAAAAGGAATAAAGATAGGAAACAAAGAAGTAAATTGTCATTATTTGCAGATGACATTATGCTCTATATAGAAGACCTGAAGAACTCCACCAAAAGTCTTCTAGACTTAAAAACCAAATTCAGTAGAGTAGCTGGATACAAGGTCAACACACAAAAATCCATAACTTTCCTGTACACGAACAGTAGCCTCACTGAGAGAGGAAGTGAAGAAACAACTCCCTTCACAATAACATCCAAAAAAAGGGAATACCTAGGAATCAACCTAATGAAAGAAATCAAAGTCCTCTACTCTGAAAATTATAGCACTTCAAAAAAAGAGATTGAAGAAGATATCAGAAAATAGAAAGACATCGCTTGCCTCTGGTAGGAAGAACCAATATAGCGAAAATGGCCATACTTCCAAAACTGCTATGCAGATTCAATACAATCCCAATTGAAATTCCAACAGCATACTTCACAGAACTTGAGAAAAAAATCCAAAAATTTATTTGGAACCAGAAGTGACCTAAAATAGGAAAAGCAATTCTAGGCCACAAAGACAAAGTAGGGAGTATCACAATCCCCAGCTTGAAACTATACTACAAAGCTATTGAGATAAAAATAGCATGGTACTGGCAAAGAAACAGACCTGAGTACCAGTGGAACAGATTAGAAGATGCAGAAACAACACTAGACACACTCAGCCATCTCATCTTCGACAAAGGAGCCAAACACCCTCACTGGAGGAAAGATAGCCTCTTTAATAAATGGTGTCGGAAAAATTGGGTTTCAACTTGCCAAAGATTAAAGCTAGACTTATATTTTTCACCATGCATTAAACTAAAATAGAAATGGATTAAGGATCTAAATATTAAAATGGAAACCCTAAACCAGCTGGAGGAGCGGTTATGTAGTATTCTTGAGGACATTGACATAGTAAAAGATTTCATGAACAAAACTTCAGTTGTACATGAACTAGCACAAAGAATCAAAGAGTGGGATCTCATCTTATTAAAATGCTTCTTCACAGCAAGAGAAACCACCAACAGTGTGAAGAGACAGCCCACAATGTGGAAAAAATTCTTACCAGCTATGCCTCAGACAAAGGTCTACTATCTAGAATATATAAAAGAACTTTAAAAAAATCAGTCCTTCCAAGTTTAAAGACCCAATCCAAAAATGGGCGTCTGAAATGAATAGACATTTCTCAGACAAAGATGTAGAAATAGCAAATAAACATACAATAAACTATGTAAGTGTATATTGTAAATTAGTATAGCTGGAGAAGCTTTGTTTGTGGGAACCGAAAGCCATGAAAATGTAAAAAATCTCAAAAGTGAAACAGTGCAAGAATTGATCTAGTTTGCAATAATAAAGATGCACACAAAGTTTTATGTACCTGGATATATACTTCATAATTATGTAGAATAAGAAATTATAGAAAATATAAATATGTAACAATAAGGGGATCAATTCAATGAATTAGGTGATTAATACTAAGACCATTTAGTGGCATCAAAATTTTCTTGAAAATATTGTTAATAAAAACATGTTAATGTTAGTGTGGGCAGCATATGGTCAATATATGAATAGATGGAGAGTCACATTCAAAAAATTATGGGAAAGTCCCTGGAGTGGTTTTTTCTTTCCTTTTTTTAATTTGGTGATTGAATTGTGTTTTAAATTATCTACAATGAGTATGTACTACTTTATAATTATAAATAAATACCAATAAACAAAATTTGTTTAAAAATTTAAACACTGAGATATTTCACTAGAGTAGAAAATTCCACTCAGATGTGCAAAAGTATCATTTTGTGCTTCCTCTTTCTCTTGAATCCATATGTCAACTGTTATGGAGTGAATCTGAAATATTCCTCCAGTGCTTATGTGTTTGGAAAGTGATTGGGTTATGAGAGTGTTATGCCCATCAGTGTATTGGTCCATTGATGTGCTCATAGATGACATGCTACTTGGAGGTGTGCCTTGATTTGATGAGGTTGGGTTGTGACCTGGAAGGGTATATCTCTCTGGCTCTTTATTTTGATCTCTACTTCTTGCTACCATGACCTGTGCCTATTTCCTCCATGGCAAGTCCTTCTCCGTTGCTGTTTTGCATTTGAGCCCATCAACCATGGACTGAAACTTCTGAAATTATGAGCCAAAATTAACCTCTCCCTCTTTAAATTGTGACTGTTCAGTATTTTCTTGACCCATCAACAAGGAAAGTAAGACACCTACTCAGTCACTGATGTATTGTGTGTTATTTGTGGGTCTGGGAAGTTCAACATCTTCAATTGAATGCATGTGGATTTTCCCTAGTTTGCTTGTTTGTTTTTCTTAAATATGTGTCAATCCAAAGATCTGACAATTTTTTCACTCTCAAGGAATTTCCCTTATTTTCATCCTTCCCCAACTGTTCTCAGGTTGCAGAAGGAATAGGATATATCTAGGAGGAGAATGTCTGCACCAGTCTGGCCTATCAATATAGTGCCTTGTTCGAGTGCTTTCTGGATATTGGCTTCTGTTCTAAAATTTAGGTTTTATGATTGTTTGAATAAGGTGAGGTCAACAAATCAGGAAGCGACTGCCATTGAAAAGTTAATTTGTTACAGTTCTGAAAAGAAGGAGACTCTACTTCATTCAGGTGGCCACACAGAGAAGCAAATAGGTTCAGGAGTCAGAGGGAGCAAGGGAAAAATCATGGAAAAGAGCATTTACTGTGATTTCTGAGGAAAGGAACAGGCCAGGAAGAATAGACAAGTTTAGAATTGGCTAGTTTGAGTGATGTATACAAGCTATAGTGTGTAGGGTCTAAGTCTAGTTGCCTGGCATCTGGGCATCAGGCAATTAGGACAGAATGGTGCCCTCAGTTTAATAATGGATAGCAGTGGTTCAGGGTACAAGTTTTGGGTTACTTTGTTTGTGTATGAAAAGGACATTTTCAGACAAGTAGAATCCCTTACTGTCTCTAGAAATTGGCTAGTCCTTGGACGAGCAGACTCTCTGTGAACAGTGTATCGTGACTGTCAATTGTATCAACTTGAGAGACATCTTGGAGATTAGTAAAGCACACTTCTGGGTATGTCTCAGAGTGTCATAGATGTGTAGCTTTGGGATCTATGTCAGGTCCCTGGACCCTTGTGATCTGGTAGTGTTTCTCTGCTTTGCTTCTAGCCACCACGAAGTGAGCAGGTTGGCCCCACCATGCCCTTCTGCCATGATATTTTTCTCTTCAAGTCAGCCAACCATAGACTGAAACCTCTAAAACTATGAGTTAAAACACACCCTTTCTCTCTTTTTTTTTTTTTTTTGGTACCAGGAATCAAACTCAGGTCCTTGCGCTTGCACAGCAGGTGGCAAAACCACTGAGCTAAATCCCTGGCCCCACCCTTCCTCTTTTAAGTTACAGGTGTCAGGTACTGTGTTCTAGCAATCAGAAAGCTGGCCAGTACATTCTCAAGGCTCCAGATATTAAAATATTGGAAAACAATGGTTAATACAATTCCCCTTTCTGTATCCATCCCTAATGTAACTTCCCATCCTTATCTCCAAGTAGCTTCTTTCTCCAATATCCTATCCTTAATTCAATCAAAATGATATAGGAAATAATACTGGAGATGAAATACACTATCTCCTAACCTGTCAGCTGTCTGATAAGCTGAGCTCATGTTCTCTAAAAATTGAAGATTGATTTCTAGAAACAAGGGAGGTTAAGAATAGAAAGATATTTATTGATAAGACAAATCCTGATAGGCAGGAGGGAACCCAAGTGAGTAGCTGGGAAATCCACTTTACAGGGGAGTTTTATAGAGTAAAACCCATGGGGGTACAATGTGGGCCACAGACATATCAACCAGTAAGGTTACAAGTATAGTCACTTAGGTAACAAGTGACTTGGGAAACAAGTCACATAAGAAGCAAGAATGGAAAGAACAAAGACTCCTTCAGGAGATGATGGATCTAGAGGTCTCTGGTCACTCACTGGGGTGGTTGATGCCTGTCTAGACTTCATTAAGCCCAATGTTTGTCCCTGAGGAAGTATACAGGCCTGGATGTCTTGTCTTTATCATGAGGCCTTGTCTCCAACAGATTTGTCTCCAGCAGCAGTTGTGGTGTGTTTCACCTTTGTCCTGACTCTCTCAATAGCTTAGTCCTATCTGACTGCATATAATATTTCTACCTAATTCAGCCATCTATAATAATAGAATCTTGATTTCTGCCAGTTCCATGTCTGGATTTGGCCCTCCTGGTCCCCAGACCTCTGCATGCTTTTATTTCACCTTGTGTGGGAATATGGCAGCTGTGGTTCTTTGGCAAACTCTATACATGCTTAGGGAACTGGGCTCCAGACTCAGATTGTTTCTCTGTCTGAACACTGAAAACAGGTTTGTTGTATCTCAGGACCTTTTGGAAACAGTATTGAACAAAATATCAACATCAAGATGACTCAAGCACCTCTGCTTTGGTTGTTCCCCACAGCTAGGTTTCTGGAGACTAAACACTGGACTCTAATTTCCTGTCAATTTTCCACTTGTTCTGCTGTTCTTTTCTTTCTACTCCATCTTCTCTAATTTGTCTCCTTCTCCAAACACCAGGAGAACTTTCCTACTTAGTATTCTGAGGAAACTGAACTTGCATAAGATCCTGATTCTTCCCTACTCTATAGTTTATAAAAGCAATTCTGAGATGAGAATAATTGAAGCCTTCTTTCATTATTGGAGTTGAGAACAGAACAAGTTCTAGGCTTTTCTAGTGATTAAAAACACAACGACTTAGTGCTTTTTATAGACTGAATATTTTGTTCCCCACTCCAGTTCATATATAGATGTCCTAATCATCAACACAATGGTACTTGGTAAAATCTTTAAGAGGGAATCAGGTTTAGCTGAGGTCTTAAAGGTGAGGGTCTATGAATAGGATTAGTGTTTTTAAGAAGAGACAGCAGAGAACTTGCTCCCTCTCTACGAGAACACATCAAGGAGAGGCCACATGAGCACACAGTGAGAAATCAACCTCTACAAACCTGGAAGTGCGCCCTCACTAGGACTTGAACGTGCTAATGCCCAGGTCTTAGACTTCCATCTCTAGAACTAGGAGAAAATAATTATCTGTTCATTAGGCCACCTAATCAGTAGTATTTTGTTGTAACAGTTCAAGTTGTGTAAGGCAATGTGTCGAAATATTATTCTTGCTACAATGTCACCTTAGTAAATTTTGCATTCAACAAAAGACATTTAACTTATTTATGTACCTTCTTTTTTTCAGGAACATATCTGCTATTATCATTTCTTCAAGTTAGTCTAGGTAAATTTTGCTGCTATGCAAAGTTCTCAACTTATTTTAATAAACATTTTCAATCTTCCCCAGAATACTGTGCTTGTTTCTATTCCTAACTCTCCAGGCCACTTTCCTGACCACTAGGAAGATCAGCTGAAACTGCAAGCAAGACTTTCCCTTAAAGGATGCAATATATGCACCTGTCTCAAAACACTGGAATTGGAGGAAGTAAGCAGCTGTCTGATGAAAGACAGTGGAATAATCTAATCCAAATCAGCCAGCATGTCTCTCCCCTGCCCAACTAAACTGTGTAATCTGTGGCCTCAGTTACTGTATTCAATTAAGATACAGGTATGGCTCAGCTGAAGGACTATTTTGTCTTTTAAAAAAATCTTTCCAGGAGGCAGTAGCTTCAGAATAATTTGCTATAGTCTCTTATTCTGGCTCAGTAAGTCTTTCTTCAAATTAGGTTTTAATATGCTCAAGGCCACAGTGCATCTGCCTGAACTTCTTCTACTGAAACTGGATTCCTCTCTGAGAAGAGTTATTTGAAAGTTTGGAGACCAAGCTAGTGGACTAAAACCTTGGTCCTATCTTCCGTGGTTATTTTATATCTGCTTTTTCACATGGCTGTCACAGAATTTTGACTTTAACTCAAAATTACATGACTTCTGCGTTTGGGTCTATTTTAGGTCAATCACTCTGAACTTTACATGTTGTAGTTTCAATTCTTATGTATTAATATACAAATACAATATACCATAATTGCTTCATTTTCTATAATTTAACAAATATTACCAAACAACAAATACAAATACATTAATAAAGTAAAACTGCAGATTATCAAAGCTAAAAACAATGGTTTCAAGGTAGAAAAAAAGATACTGAATTCATCTTGGCATCTCTTGCTTGCACTTTTTATATAATTAGCTGTTGTTACAGAGTTACAGACCAAATCAAGACCGTTTACAGTTCACGATCCTTACTAAAATAATTAGTGAAGGATGTGTCCCAAGAATAAGAAAACTGAATCATGATGGAATAATTGGAATACAAGAAATACAAACAAAAATTTAAAATATATTGGGAAAAATAACAGTAAATACACAATTGTATTTTTTAAATAGAAAACTAAAGAAAAATAATTTGGGAACAATTAGCTATTCTATGAAAACATTTTGACCAATTTGACTTTTGACTTTTAAGTTTTTTCCTGTATTTTAAACTATGCTGAAATTCCACATTTTTGAATAATAAACCTGTCAATCTTAGCGTTTATTACTTTAATTTTGATATCTTATTTAGAAATTTCACTCGTACTCCAAGGCTATAAAAACCTTTGTGTGTAATTTTTAAAAACTTATATTGTTTCCCATAGTTCTAAAACTGAGAGTCTCAAGAACCTACGAATATAGAAAATAGGAATATACTTATGTTTTGAAATAGATCACAAGAAATACGTTTAAGTAGAAAATCATAATTTTATAGTATGTGGGTCTACAGAGAGAAGAAATATAAATCCTTGAAGGGTATGATGAAAAATTCAAATTTACACTGAGAGTTGATTGTAGGTAAAGTGATAAATTATTCTTGTAGTTTACTGATAGGTTACCTTGTTTCCACACAGAGAATAAGTCATCAGTGTTACTGGCATGGTATTTTTAATTAGAAATTAAGACCATCAAATGTGACAAGACTTTGTATCTCTTTCTTCTTTCACATGTTTTAGATTCCATTTTGAAGTGCTAAGGAACAGTTAAAATGTGTAATGGAATTATTGGTTTAGAAAATTTCCAATTTGATGACAGTTGACTGAAGCACAAAGTTAATTTTATAAAGGTTTATTTAGCTGTTTACTCTCCCAAACAAACACAACACAATAAAATAAAAATAAAACTCCTTTTAAATTTCAGATATGTAATACACTTTTTTCAAAGTGTGGACTATGGGCGGGCCACTTTCTCATATAAATGGCAGTACAATAAGTTAAATTACAGAATATGGGGACAATAAATATCTAGATTTTGAACATTTTGGGTTGGAAAGAGCATAGACTTTGAAGCCAGATGGTCCTGAATGGGTGTGTCAGATTTAGAAAATAAAAATACAGGATGCCCAGTTACATTTAAATTTCAGATAAGCAATGGGTAATTTTTCAATTAGCAATAATCACTTCTCGGATAAACCTCATTGGCTACAATAGTGCCACTGTGCAAAGCTGAGTAATTTTTAAGTGCATGTTCAATGCAATATTTTATTGGGCAACCCTATTTTAAATTTATTGTCCTAGCCTCATTCTTCCTCCCTATGTAACTTTGAGAAGTTACTTAATTTCTCAGACCTTAATCTTCACAATCACCAACCAAGAATACTAGTCACTTTCAAGGCTGTTGTAAGTCTTTAAATATATATTGCATACAAAAGACCTTGAAAACTATCTAAAATGTGATTGATGTCTAAGAAGTGTCAGATTTTTTCCCCTCTTCTGATATTTTATGTAGTCACATGGAAATAGCTACAGTTATAAATTCAAAATTCTCCACATCAGACATGTAGGTCAGTAACATAGAAATTAAATGATTTGGGGTTTTTTTGTTTTTGTTTTTTTAAATTTTATTTTATTGGTATATTTTAGGTATACAATATAATGGCATTCATCCTTGGAAATTTGCACCTTTACCTAATCTCTCTTGGTTCATATATTTCCCCCTTCCCCTGCCCTCCCTTCAACCCCCCCATCCCTCCCTATTTACAAAGACTTTGTTTCCTTTTTTTCATTTTCTTATATTAATTCCATTCCCTTCTTTCCTTTTCTGTACCCCTCCCACTTCCCCTTCCCCTTTGCTCCTTTTCTTCCCATTTCACATTATCTATATTGCCAGCCAAGATTATAAACCACTCTTTAATTACCTCATTTATGCCCATGTTGTCCCTATTATCTCACAACAAACATTCATAATTTGGTCTTGAAAAATGGGAGGCTGGACAGGGGCTAAGTTAATGTCCAAAACATAATTTTTGATTCTCCGTTTTCACCTAATTTTGTCATATATTTTCCAGTTACATCAAAGAGATGTGATAATCTTTCCAGCGTTCAAGATATAGAAGAATGCAGTATGTTCTCAATCAAAATAAGAGTTTTCCCACAGAAATACAAAAAATATGAAAGACTCAAAACAAATTTGAAAAAGGACAGCATACCTCACACTCAAATATTGGTTTCTCATACCTTTGTTCAATAAAAGGAATTCGAATTTCTTGGAGAAATGGTTGGTACTTGGAATGTGGCAGTGATTGTACTAGATAATCTTGGATTAGCTTGTACTGTAAAAACATAAGATATGCTAAACAAAATACAAAAAATAAAAATTTAAACAATTTCACACAGATTGGAGTATGCCAAAGGAATGTCATATTTAAAAGAAAGAATTCCCAATGGCCAAAGCTGGAATAATTTGAGCAACAAAATAAATAAATTAGTATTGTATTATAACATAAGGTATAAAGTACATATTCATAAGTTCATATTAACATAAATGAATGTATGATTGAATAAATAAATAATAAAGGAGAGGGAAAAGGAATAATCTCCTTTGAAGAAGAATTCCAAATGATTTATGTAGATACCTCACTTTAAAAGAGGTAGAACACAAGTCCTCACTCTTTAATAGTGACATCCTTCCAAAGAGTACTTAGGGAGGAGGTGTAACTTTTTGGTGAAGAGACCTTAAAAATCCTATCTCATTCACAGATAATGAAGCCCAACATCAACAGTGATCATTCAGGTTGGTACTAAATATCCTGGATATGATGTGATGTGATAAAAATGTCACTTTGTTCCTGTAATAGTCTTTCTCCACAAAATCTATACAATCTAAAAGAAAAAGGATAAATCTGAATAATGTAGGGACCCTAGCCAATTATAGTGTATTAATATTGCTCATTAACTATGACAGTTGTATCACACTGAAGTAAGCTATTTATAATAAGGAAAACTGGATGTAGGGTATATGAGAACTGTCTGTATTACCGTCTCAGTTTTTGTGTAAATCTGAAACTGTTCTACACACAAAAAAAATTATTTTAAAAAATAAGAGCAGGTACAAAATTGAGAATTTACATTGATTTTGAGGTTTATTATATAATTATAATAAACAAAAGAGTATATAATAGGCATACAATAGTGATAGCAATAGGTGGGACATAATATTGAGTCTATAAATAGAAGTACACAAATATGATCAACTAATTTTTTACACAAAAATGCCAGTGTAATAAGGAAATGGATCTTTTCAAAAACAGAGCTGGAACAACTAGATATATGTACTAGAAAAAGTGAATCTGAATTATTACCTCAGCACCTAAACAAAGTAAACCAGAAATAAATCAAAGACCTAAAATAAAAGCTAATATTAACTTCCAAAGAAAATATAAGAGAAAATGCACCTTTAAGTAAGGATTTTTAAGAAAAAATATACAAACTGTAAAGAGCAATTGTCACTAATGTTTACTAGGATTAAAATGTTTGAACATCAAAAGATAACATTAAGCTGGGGGTGGTGGCACATGCCTACAATCTTAGCACTCTGGGAAGCTGAAGCAAGAGGTCCCAAATTCGAGCCCAGCCTGTGCAATTCAGTGACTTAGCAAGACGCTGTTTCAAAATAAAAATTTAAAATAAAAAGGGTTAGGGATGTGGCTCAATGTGAAGGTCCTGGGTTCAATCCCCAGTAACATTAAAAAAAAAATGACATTAAGAAAATGCTGAGCATGATGGATGTGTTTTATTACTAGCTACTTGGGAGTTTGAGACTAGCCTAGGCAACTTAGATAGACCCTTCCCAAGATAAGAAATAAAGAGGATAGGGGATGTAGCTTGGTGATAGAGAGCCCCTGGATTCAATTCTCAGTACTAAGAAAAAAACCCCATAACATTAAGAAAATAAAATGGTAAAGCATACATGCAGAAAAATATTCACAATAGATATATCTTACAAAGGACTTGTAATAAGAAGACAAAAAACTAACAATTTCTTTAATTGGAAAAAGTAAACAGATACTTAGATAAATTAATGACCAATAAAAGCATGAACTATGTGGCCAACATTACTAGTTATCCCCAAAGTGTAAATTACAAATGCATTTGAATTTCTAAAATTAAAAAAGACCAACAATGTCAAAGGTTGGAAATGATGGGCAGTAAATAGAATTCTCTGAGTTATAGATAAAAATGTCCAATAATACAATGTCTTTGGAAAACTGTTTAAATGTTTCTCACAAAAAAGTATTACCTGGCAACTCCCTTCTTTGGCTTATGCTTATTCACAATAAATGGATAAATAACTTATAAAAAGACTTGTACACAAATTTTCCTGTCAACTACATGAAAAATGTTCAAATGCTGGAAAAAGCCCAAATATCCATCTACCAGTAGTGGATAACAAATTCTGTTATATGTGTACAATGGGATATGACAGACTGCTAGAATAAATGGACATACTCCCAATCCACATGAAAACATGGTGGATCCTTAGCATTCATGTTGAGTGAAAGAAGCCAGGAACAAAGAGCATGTGCTTGTATAAGTCCATTTAAATGAAATTCTATAACGTGTAAAAAGCTAAGACAGAGAAATAGATTAGTGTTTGTCAAGAGTTGAGGGGATTAGGGATGGGGTGGAGAAGATGAACTCTAAGAGGTTACAGAGAAAACTCTTAGGTAATGCAAATACCTTGATTGTGTTGGTTACAGTTTTGTACCTTTGTCAAAACTCATTAAATTTCATATGTACATGTTATGCATTATGTATAAGAAATTTAAAAAGAAAATATACATATACATATATAGAAAAATATATATGGACATACTATTTGCTAAGTGTGCAATTTACTAACTCAAATTACACCTCCAAAGTTTGTGTGACTGTAACATTCTCACTTTCCTTTTCCATGTCTCAGTATGCACAAATCATGCTAAGAATAGTACTGGTCTCAGGGGATTCTTATATGAGTGAATAAATGTGCAATGATTTGAGTCTGCCTGGGACATAGTCAGTTCTAAATGGAAACAACAGTTCTTAATACCCTTTATTTTTCTCTACAAACTCATTCATTTGTAAATTCTGTCACCTCTACTTCCAATCTGACAATTTTCTCCAGTTTTCATTCTAGTGCTGATACCCCTTTGCCTCTTTATATAGTCTCTAGTCTACCTTCCCCAGTAAGCGTTTTTTTAAAAAAATAAGTGAATGAGTTTATTGTACTGTCTCTGTGCTTCAGTAGTTTTCCTTGGATCCCCAATCAGACTCCATACTTCTGATCTGTGATGAGGCCCTTCCTGAGATCTGTCTGCATGTCTCTCATCACTCCTCCCTGTTCAATGGCCTCCTGCTTCATGTATATTATTCTTCTGCTCTTCTATCCGTCTATCTCCTTCACAAGATAGGATTCTGGACCAGCTTGTTCTTCTGCCTAGAATCCTCTTGGAATAACTGACTCCGTTCTCAACTCTGAGGTTAAGATACTACCTCTTTAGAGAATATTTTCTTCACAGTACACAATGTGCAGCCACTGCCTGCCATGATAACTTTTTACATAGTATTTTGAAACAATTCAAAAGTTAAGAAAAGGATGAAGTACAAAGAAAATTTTCTCTGAACCACTTGAGGGTAAGATGATGATGTGATGACCTTACCTCTTCCTATGGTTTTAGTGAGAATTTCCTGCAAACACAAACATTGTCCTAAGTGACCCCAACACAACAAATAAAATCAAGAAATTAAAATTAATACATTACTTCATTTAGTTATTTGACTCTATTCAAATTATTCTAATAACGTCTTTCATAACAAAAATAACCAGTTAAAAATCATATATTATTGTATTTAGTTGTCCTTTGTCCTGATCAGGAAAAATTCTTGACTCTCCTTGACTTTCATGGCCACATTCTTTAAGATTACAGGCCAGTTATTTTAGAATGTTCTTCAATTTAGGTTTATCTGGTATTTCTTTTGAGATTAATTATGTACCATTGGCAAAAATATCAGAGAAGTGATACTGTGTTCCTGTTGTTGTGTCTTCCCAGGTGTCAGATGTGTTTGATTTTTGCCTTTACAAGTCGTGCTTGCCTTGATCTCTGGATCCAGGTCGTTTCGGTCAGGATTCTCTGCCATAGAGCCATCCATTTCTCTGCCTGGGCTCTGATAGATACACCACCTGACAGAATTCCTCTGGTCCCAATCATTTCCCTGCTGTGTTTCATTTAACACTTTCACAACTAAAATATCCAGAAGGAAAGGGAAGAGAGAGAGAGGTAGAGACAGAGGACAGGTTAAGTTCTTGATGGCAGTTGCTACAATGTAATTTATCTTGTTTATTCTCCTGTCCTATTTTATTATATGTCTTTCTTAACTACAACATAAAATCTGCAAAGGTTTACCACCTTTTCCAGTGTTACTGAAAAATTTTTGAACTTGAGAAGCCTACAGTGAATATTTGTTTCTCCTAAAATGCATACGTAGACCATTAAAGAATTAAGGCATGTAATTGTCTTTGAATTAATAAGATTTCAATGTCTATATTCATGCTACTAGGAGTTTGTTACAGTATTTCACTGCAGGAGACTGTTTTGGTTTATAAATCTAGAGTTTTAAATTTTCACACTATTACTTTGCAACTTTGAAGTTACTGTCGTGAGGATTACAATTTTTTGTGTTTAATAATAATAATGGACTATTTAAAAATTTTAAAGTAACTTACTTCTACTTCCCCCACAAAGATTATTCAGTTATACAAGTTTATAAGTGAATTAATATAATATTCATATATTAATTCAATTAAGATTCACTTTGTACCCTTATGATATACAGTTTATTTTTTTCATCTCTTTAGTATTCCCATTTCAACAGGATAGTAAACAAGAACAATGATGTAAATAAAAATATTTTCTACTTGTCAGAGAGATAAGTAACATAATTCATTATGTGGGAGATGGTGGTTTATTTATTTCCCTGTCTGGTGTTATGATTTCTTCCAGAGGGAAAAGCTTTTGACTTTGAGATATTATGCATGCAGCAGCAGAGCTCATGTGATGTGTTAGTTGCTAAGGTAACCACATTTTCCTGAAAATACCAAGCTAAACAGTAGCTTGCATCATCAATGTGTAATTTTCTGCTATTACATTCACTGAAATTTTCTTTAGCATTCAAAGAAACACATAATGCTCAGGTAATTCTGGATCTTTTCTCTGACCCATGTCTGGTTTTGACATTCTGAAGCACAATTATAATACAGTGATTAAAAAAGAGATAAAAATGCTTTATGGATTATAACATATAAACTCATAGGTTTCACTAATTAATAATATATGATAATTTAGCAGGGATTAGCATAGTGTATCTTTAATAATTTGTCAAGTAAGAAACAGAAGAAATTGGATTGCAGCTTACTTAAGTTATAGTGTTATACAGACTCAACATATTGTGTAAATAAATTGATATCTAATAACTAGTGAGTCTTTTTCAGAAGCAGAATTTCAAATGATAGAATCTTTATTTCACAGCTTATTAAAATACCATAGTAACTATAAAGTTGAGAGTTGTGTATTTGCATTATATTTATTTAAAAGTAATGTATGAAAGTCTATTTTTTCCTGTCTTTCACACATTTCCTAATTTACTCTTCATTCCTTCAATTAGCAAATTTGTTTTGATATGGCTATTATTGAATATAGTAATTTAATAAGCTACACCAAGTTTTAGAGATTTAGTGACACTATATATGAAATTCAAGAAATCATACACTCTTCATTGATTTCTATTAGCTACAAGCACACTTTAAAATTCTGAATCAGTTTTCTTTCCTAGGTTTTTGGTTTCCTATATACTTTTATCAAGAAATTCAACCTCACTTTGAAACCACAGAAACATATTTTCTGAATCAATTTAGGTTTAAAAACATATTAACATTTTGCTAAGATATCAGAAACAATTTGAATCTAAGTTTTTCTCTCTCTGTATAGTTAAATACTATAATCAAAATTCAAATTCAACTCTGAACCTTCTTTTTAGTGGAGCCTAGACGTAACTAGTGAAAGCAGCAATACTTTCTTCAATACTTTGAGAATAATAATATGTACTTCTTCAGGTTGTTGAGGGAGTAAATCATACCATCTCTACAAGGAAATCAAAACTGTTTAACATATGTGTTATCTGCTATTATTTTTTATTATAATTATTAAGTGCATTGGAAAATTAAGTTTATTGAAAAATTATTTATTAAATTTCAGATCATGTGGTCAACATAATCTTTGGGGTAAGGGCACTATAGTCACGATCAGATGCTGTTTTAGCTTCCTGGATATATAAACCTCATTTCAGAGCACTTGGTCATACATCTTTTGAGGGAAGTTTAAACCTGCTTTTCAAAAATAAATGAAGTTTAGAAACAAGTTGTGTTTTTGAGAGTGGAGTGTGGTCCCTCTCTGAAATGACAAAGCTTTCCAGATTAAATTAGTTTATTACACACCCCCAAGTATTAGTCAAAAATGAACATTTGAACAAGGTTGACTTTTTTTTTTTTTGATGACTCATGCTGCTCCTTGTGATCTGGGAGTATAGTGCTGCATTCCAGGCTTGCTCTAGGAGATTTCTGGAATATACAGGCCAACTTGCTTTGGCAACTACAGTTTTCTGTTGTATGTTTCTTTGGACTTATTCTTTACTGTCAGCTATCACTTCTATGCCTTTAGTTGTTCTGACCTTGTCTCATTTCTAACAAAGTAATCTGGAAAGAGACCAAGGTACCAAGTGAAACAAAATGCCCACGCAAGTAGAACAAGTGACAGTCAGTTTACATGCAATAGTAAACCAGCTGGACCTAAGATACATCCTCTGCTTTCTGTGGGGATTTTGTACTTGGAGGTTCTGTCAACAGGTACAGTCCTGGGTGAGTTGGACATAAACTTGCAATGCTGAAAAATGTTTCCTTTAGTGAGGACACTCTGAATGCCAGTTGATCCTACTCTAAGATGCATGAAATAAACATGAGTCATACACCTTGCATAATCGGTTTGTCCAATGAGTCATAGCAGTTCTCCAGAAACAACTTTTCACCTGCTTTTCTTCAAATAGTAACTTAATTGCTACTTTAATTGTATGCAAACTTTCTGTATCTTGGCTTACACTATGTAGTCTGATACAGCACTTAATTAATTTTAAGATCCTTTTAGATTTTCTCTTGAAGGAAATGCTGCAGTTTTATTAATTAGACTTTTTGTCACTTGAAAATATTACACACTGAAGTCTGTTGACTTTAAACTACCTTTTTTTCTTTTTGGATGTACAAGTTCACACTAAATTTTATTTTCACTTCTTTTCTGTCAATAAAATAACTGAAGATATACTTACTATCCTTGATTTACTTCCATTACTCAATAATATTGTCTACTTATTTTATCACCCTTGTTATTACTGATATGTAAAATGTTATTAGTTGATTTAATATTTTATTTATTTCAATTTTGTCAGAACCTGATTAGTTATTAATTAAACATATATCCATTGTGGTTTTCTTGTTAATCATTTTGCAATTATTAGTGGCTAGCACAATGCTTGGTACACACTAGATGCTCATTACATGTTCCTCAGTGAGTACTGGAATGATTGTTGCCCAGGTTAGGGTTACCCTATTTGTTACATTGTGAAGAACTTGAAGGAGATACTTTTGTTGCTGTTGTGATTGGTGGATTTTTGATAATCCATCAGCTTATTCATTCATGTTTTATAATGGTTTCAGAGTTTTGTAGAATATGATTTTGTCAGTACAGAGAAATGCAGAAAGTTGTTGCAACCATCTATTTTTCTACTGTATGCTCACTACCTCCTCGTGTGCCAGATGCCTGGCAGATGTTTAGTCAGTATTTCTTGATTCAGTAAGTAGATTCAAAATACTCAGAATAGGAGAATAAATGAAGATATATTCTAATTTACTTGCTTTTGGAGACTTGACTACTAAGAGAAATTGTATGCAAATTCATTATTATTTTCTGAACTGCTCTATGTTGGAGGATGAAAACAAAGTGTAATTGTCTTCTATACTGAGGAATGACAATGAAGTGTCCCCCAGTGTTTATGCTAATTTTTCCCGTGTTTAAGATATCCTGTTATTGACCAGAACATTCCTTTGATAACCATATTATTTCTTCAACTATGAGATTCGTTGTCTTGAAGATCATCCTGGTGTTATTTGTGAAGTGCTGATTTTAGTATTTAAACATCTGATGGCATAATTACTCCCTTCCAAGTTACAGAAATCATCTATCATTGCTTTAATCATTGGAAAACTATTAGCATAATGTGCAGACTTCAAAAATGATGGTTTTAAAAATGAACCATCCTCTGGTTGCTTACTAGTTTCTGTAAGGGTTCCAAATTTTCATACTAACATATCTATGGAGTCTTCTTCCCAACCATGTTGTTTAAGACAGTTTTGTTAGGCGATCTCTGGGGATGATGAAAACACATACAAATGAAATATTTACAGAGTGTATCAGGGTAAAACAAAGTGTTAACAATAATATAGATGATAGGTGTCAGGAAAGGTAGTATAAAGAGGCTTTAGAAAGATGTCATTCAACAATATTTATTGAGGGGTTATTCATGTAGGCATAGATGCTTTTGGTATAGGCTAAACATTCGCCTATGTCTTAATCCCCAGAACCTATGAATTTTACCTGACATGACAATAAAGGGTGTTTGTAGATGTGATTAAATTAGGAGCCTTGTGATGGGAAGATTATCCATAATTATCTGAGTATACCAATGTAATCATGAATGTATCCACAAAAGGAAAGATAGAGGGAGATTTGAAAGACACATAGATGGGAGATTTAAAGATGCTGACCATGAAGAGTGGGATGATAAGGCCACAAGATGAGGCCACTTTAGCAGCCACAAGAAGCTGGAAGAGGCAAGAAACAGATTCTCCCATAAAGTTTCTGGAAACTGCACAGCTCTGCCAACACCTTGATTTCAGACTAGTGATGATTTCAAACTCTGACCTCCTGAACTGTGAGATAATAACATTGTGTTGTCACTGAGTTTGTGAGACTTGTTATAGCAGTTTTAGGAGATTAACTTAACACCTGATATTACATTATGAAAACAATGGACACAAACCTGGATCCTCACTTATTATGTTTATGTTTATAAAAGGTAGGGGAGAAATTCATACTTACTAACTACCCACATACTTCCAAATGTAGGCACTTCATATCATTTTAATTTTCACAACTCCATTGTCTTTGTCTGACTAGCAACCACATTTTTAGTAACAGCTTTCATATCGGTGTAGACTTGAACTGATAGTATTGTTGAACTTTATAATGTAATGATTTGGATTTAAATTCAAAGCTATAGGTGAAGAATATGTCATTGGGTAATAATAATAGCCGTGCTCAGATGGTATATGTTTTCCACGTTTTAAAAAATTCAAAATAGATGGACTTATAAGCTTTCAGTTATTTTAGCCTGTAAGGTCCAGTTGCCATAATGGTGGCAGCCTACACTGGAATGAATATTATGGAAAATCTGAGGGCCAGTCATTAAGATAAGATAAAAACAAAGAGATGTTTAAAGAGGGGAAAGCTCCAGTCAACAGCAAAACATAGTTCATCAATAAGCTTCAGTACTACTCTGACTTGTCCTCTGAGGACACCAGTCTCAGTGGTCATAGAATTCTGAGGCTAGAAGAACTAGCAATCACTTTCTTGTGGTTAAACACAGTGAGTAAAGAAAGATCAGAATTTGACTCTGCTTCTACCAGCTTCCATCTACTGACTGCAGATCCACTATTCCACAACAAATACTCATTCCACTTGCTTTCCTTCTCCCAACAGTTGTCTCCCATATTTGTCTTTGAATACTTAGAATTTGTGTTTTCTTCTCACATTGAGGCCCACAGAAGAGAAGGCTTGTGGTCATCCCTTTGTGGGCGCCAGCTGTCCTGTTACTATGCATTCCAAAGGAATTCTGCTTCTGAGTATCTGAGATTGATGCAGCTGCCTTGGGACCTGCACCCTACAAGAACCATCTGACTCCTTCTTTATCTTCTGTATAATTTAGGATCCCTCCCCTTTTCTCTCTACTGGGTCTGGGAATCTGGGAGGTAGAATGAGCTCTTCTTGTGTTTTCCCCCTGCCCTTAACTTATATCTGCAGTGCTATGTTATTCATATTAATAAAAAATTGGTTATAAGAAAAGGAATCTTCTTTTAGTTTCACCTTCAAAGCTCAGAAATTAGTCTAAAAAGACTTAAAAACCTGGGCAAGGGGGTGGGTACAAGATCCAAGACAGACCAAAGAAACTTCCAAAAATGTGAAACTTGGGCAGAATCTCATAGTCTAAAGTACTGCAACTAGTGCAGCGATTATGCACTAAATTACTTTAGTTCTTATTTTGCTCAAATTACCTAAAGTTCATTTGCCTTATCACCCAAAACCTTGATTCATATAACTTGAAGAGTTTTAGCAAACAAAGGATAATGTATACAAGCATTCAATGGATGTAAACTAGAGATGTAATTGAGAGCAGTCATGAACATTAATTTAGAATATGTATAAGTGGCTTGAAGAAGTTATGAGACTATAGCTATGCCCAGTATTATAAGTTTATTATGATTCAGATTTTAAGCTGTTACTTGAATTAATGTGAATTATTTCAAAGGTTCAAACTTTTGGTGTTCATTCCACTGTTAGGACTTCTTATACCTGTTCTTTCTCTTTATATAAACAATGTTAATGTGTTCAAATTAATCCATTTGGAATTAATTAAATTAGATTATTGGAAAAATTACATATTTGCAGCACATTTCTGAATACTCCATCTCTCCATTAAATATTTCCTTAAGAAATTAATAAAATCAGATGACAATCTGTCTCATCTGACCATCTGGATTTCAACACTAATTGCTGCTGACAAGTGTTTTTTTTAAACGTTGTTGTTGAGTTTTTAAGTCCAGGTAGAAACAGCACTTTATCATTTGTGCTTCAGTTCACACTCCATGAAGAGAATTCAAACAAACAGATTAGGACAATTAGTAGGGGGATAATTCCAGGATATGTCCATAAAGTTTAATTAGAAAGTGGATATAGGTTTAAAAGTTACATATTTCTAGATAAACTTAATTTAAAACAGATAAAATCATTAAGTAGAAGAAACAACTCCATGATTTGGTTTCATGGAGTAATCAGTGGATGGTTATGAAGAGACTAAAATCCCTTTTTTGCCAAGATACAGGAAATATGTTCCATTCAATTAACCAGTTAGCAAGTATTTTATGAGTGCTTTTGTGCTCAGCCATTGATACATAAGATGTATAAAGGAAGCAAAGAATCCTACAATCATAGATTTTGTAGAAGAACCAAATTCATTACCTATTGAATGTTAGATTTACTGTCCCTCAGCCGAAAACTAAAGGGGGTTAATAGTCTAACCTACCTCTCAAGAGGATGCTTGAATTAAATAGTGCCTTGAGACTGATTAGTAAACATCTAAAAGTTATTTGTTATAATAATTTTAAGATATAAAAATTGATGAGCATGTTAGGTTTTTGTCACTGTGAAAATATCAAAAGTTTATCCTGGTTTACAGTTTTCAGTCTATGTTTCCTTGGCACCATTGGTTTGGGCCTGCAAGGCAGAATATTATGGTAGATAAAAGATTTTTAGCTCATAGTAGCAGAGAAGGAGGGAGAGAGAGAGAGAGAGAGGGGAGAGAGAGAGAGAGAGAGGCAGAAGAGAGCCAGGGATCCCTTTCTAGGGAACACTATCCATGACCTAATTCTTCCCCTAGGCCCCATGTTTTAAAGATTCTACCACTTCCCAATAGCATGACAGGTTGGTGTTCCAACCTTTAATATACAGGAGTTTGGGGGACATTTACAATTCAAACCTCAACATAAAAATTGCTTATAAATTAAGTAGGAAAACATTATCAAATATAAAGTAACTTTTTATTATCAAGTGCAATAGTTTGGTGAAATATGTTGCTTCGGAGATCATACACAACCTAGAGCAGAGTATCACTGAGACAGTCAAACTTTAACTTATGTTTTTCCTACCTCAGCAAGTGTCTTCTTGAAATCATATTTGATACCCTTTTCTCTCAAACTCAAATCAGACCTATCAGAAAATCTTGTTAACTTTATTTTCAAAACAAGCCTCATGCCTACTCACATTTCAACATGTCTACTGCTGATATCTCAGACCAAGCTTCCCACTCTTCTCACACAAAGAAATCTAGAGTCTTCATAACTGGTTCATCTGCACTTACTTTTATATCTCTGTTCATTACTCTCACAGTAGCTAATGATCACATATTTTTTTCAGTTCTGGGGATTAAATCTAGGACCATCTCCCACTAAACTTTATCCCCAAACTGTTTTTCAAATTTTTATTTTGAGAAAAGTTCTCACTAAGTTGTTCAGGGTGCACTTGAACTCGTTATTCTCCTGCAACAGGCTCCCTAGTAACTCCATTACAGGCATGTTGCCTCCATGCCCAGCCACTAGTGATTCATCCTCAAAAACATTAATCTTAGTATATCAGTCTCCTGTTCCCAATTCTCCAACAGCTTCTCAAACATTTACAACAAAATTTAAAATCCTTACAAAGGACTAGGAGGCTCTCCAATGCCTAACAATGTCTGCCCCTGCAACCTCTTAGATTATTTCTCTTGCCTCATTCCCTAACTCCAGCCTCCTTCTCATCTTACTTGAGTTAGTATTTTGTGACTTCTCACTTTCTGGTTCATGACCAGTGCTTGTTTGGTGGGCAAGGCTCAAGGGAGCTCTCTGTAGCCTCTTTTTTTTTTTTTTTTTTTTTTTTTAATAAAGGTGCTAATCTCTTTGATGGGAACTCTTCTCTCATGACCTATTCACCTTCCAAAGTCTCCACCTCCTGATACCACTATATTGATGGTTAGGTTTTTGCCCTATTGAGGGAGGAGCACATGAACATTCATTCTATAACCCTGGGCAGGGAAAATGAATGAAATAGGACACACGAACACTAACTATAAAGGAAAAGCTTACAAAGTGGAGTACAATACACCTGGGGCATGCAGTACAGGGAGATGTTATTGAGAGCCTACATAGCACCAGAAAGGTCCTTAATGTGGTAGGGGAAACTCCATATTGAAGCTCCAAGAAGGAAATTGTGATTGAAGTGCAAGGAAAAAAGTGAGGAACATAGAATGCACAGCAAGGATGCAGTCTCTGCAATGTCTGGTAACTATGCTGAAACACACATTGACCTCTAGCTATTGTGTGGTAGGTTACACAGAAATAACCCAATCTATTCTTAGTACTCTCTTCAACTTGTGCTTCTTCCTGTGAAAGCTCATTACCATTAGTTAAATCATTATTAGACAAAATTTTATATTTTTTCAGGGGGATTGAATAACAAAATCATATTTTTTCATGAAATCTAATTAAAATACTGGATAATAACAATACCATAATGCTGCTTTAACAAGATGTCTGATTAAAGTTTTATCATCTTCAGTACATTATTAGAGAGAAAGGCTAGTAGTTTAGGCTTAAACAAATTAGAAATAAAAGTAATCCCTGAGTTTCTGGTACATTTCAGCTGAAAAGAACTTGGTATTTCACAATCAAGACCTTTAATATAATACCAACAAAAATAAAAATTTGACGCCATATGGTTATCTTTCCTTAAAGACAAGAATGTAATTTATTACTTTGGACATAAACATTATAGTTTCTAAATATTTTGACTCTAAGCTTTAAAACCAAAGCAACCCATTGTTGTAAATATTTAGCCAGTAATTATTAAATAGATTGTCTCAGCATTACTCTCCCAGCTGGAGGAGGAGAACAGGATTCCTTGCTGCTCATGTTACAGTATAAACCACTTTTACTGTAAGGCTGAGAATGAGGAGACTTGTTACTTTTCCTCTTGGTATTCATCAGATTCTCACATACCATTTGCAAACTGAAGTCCACATGATATTTGATGGAGCTAAAAGCAAATATGCACCTACACTTTTCTGGTTATATCCATCACCTTAAGTTTTCATGCATAGCAATAAATAAAAAGAAATACTTTTTTTCAAAGTAAAAAATTTGTAGAAGTACTGTGTGACTGGATAGGTGTAGTGATAATTTCTAGTTTATTTGTCTGGGTTAGGGCTTCCTATGCAGTAGCAGTAATTTTTCCTTGCCTTAATTCTTAGTCTATAGTCATATATATGGACTTATATAGACCATAATTTATAGTCTATAATATTTGATTTTTCAAAAATAATATTCAAGTACTCTTATGTATGGAATCCTCCAAATGCCTTCATGTCTGCAGTATACTTAAAATTTTAAAGCAAAAATATATTAGGTTATAATTCTGAAGGCTGGGAAGTCCATGATAAAGTTTTCAGTTTTCAGTCCATGTCAGTTTTCAGTTCATGACAGTTTTCAGTCTCTGGTGAGATCTCTGCACTTGGCTTGCCTATGACTGCCTTTTTGTTTTTTCACATGGTGGGCATGGTGGGAAGAAAAGGTTTACGATGTAGTTTTAAATGTATTATTTCTACAGGTATTTTTCTAAATAAAGTGACTAGAAATCTGATTAATATTAAAAAAATTGTACCCATCCATTCATAAGAATATCCAGCTCAGATACTATTTAAATTTTATAAGGAGTCACAAAATAATGGAGTTGGGAGAGTATTATGACTTGTTATTGTCAAACTGCTCACATAATTTCCAATTCTGAAATACATTTCAAGGCTTCTAAATTTTTACATACTTTTTATTTTTTAGAATGAAAAAAATATAATCATTACTGCCTTTGTTGATGTTTTTCTCTTACTTTTGACATTCAATAATTGAGGTATCTTAGTTCTATTCCAGTTTCCAAAAACTTTTCTTATTATCTAAACTTAGTAAATAAAGTTTTAATTTAGACCGTGCCCCTAGAGAAGTAACAGCTCTTTCCCCTTCCCTCTAATATGATGTAAAACTACTCCAAGAAGTATGAGTCAAATCTTCCAAATACCTGATAATACAATAAACCCATTTTCAGTTGGCAGTTATTTAGCTTTGTTTATTTTTTAAAGGAATGAAAACAGATACAGCTGCCATGTAAATTTAGTTAGCCTCTTTCCAAAGAAGAAGAAATTTATTTCAATTTCCACAGCTACCTTGTAAGCTCCTACTCCTCTGGCTGTGTTGTTCTGGCACACATAAAAGGAAATGTATAAATGGCTGAGCACGATTCATTGCTACCAGCACAGAAGTAACTAAAAACAAACAAAAAAGTAGTCATTAAAAATATGTGATGCATCTCCATATTAAGAACACATTTACATCTATTGTGTCTTAAAGCTACACACATGGCCATATTCTTCCATGATTGGTATTATGTAGTGATAAGAGTTGCCTGTGAATAGTCATCTTAGGAGGAAGTATGGAATAAGAAAAATTGGGGGTATATTGATAGCTTGCAAGAGTTTATTATTCCATCTTATCCCTGAAGAATTTTGTTGATGTGATTGTGTTGGTCTAGGGTTCCAAGAAAATGGTCCAGTGACAAAAGTCTGAGATCTCTCCATCTATCTTGGTTGAGTATGAACACAAACTCCAGTGCTCCTCTGATGCACAAAGGATCTTAATCTGTGTTAGGATACTGTATCCCTAGAAGTAGTAAACAGTTGCAGAACTGAATTTCCCCCCTTAGAATGTATGTGACTCCACTTGTCAAATATCAAATAAAGAAACAGCCAGAGAGCACCTTTATGTATTCCTGATCTTGAGCACTGTAGTATGTGGTGTATCCAAATCTTCCTCTGGGTTCAGTAAATCTAGTTCATTTGCCTGGAATGATGTTCCCTACTGCCGTAAGGATAACTTTCTGGCCTTGATTCCTAGTCACAATCTATATTCTACAATGTATATTTGCTCTTTGAGAATAGAGGCTGAAAAGCTTCATGGTTTACCACAGGCATCAGGCATTTAGAAATTGTTTGGTTAGCCAATAACATTTGAAAGAAAATTTAACATAATGTTAAAATAAATGTAGTACTATTAATAGATCAAGAAAGAGGAAATTGGTGTCCAAGAGATAATAAGCCTGTAAATATATGAAAACGTACAGAAAAAATTCAACCTAATCTAGCAAAAATGAAATACAAAATAGATAAACAAAGAAATGAATATAAATTACAGTATCTGAACTATTGATAAAGCTTTTAGCAATAATCCCCACTGTTGTTGAAAATGCAGTGAAAGATTTATATATTATTAGCAGCATTTTAATCAATAGAGTCATTTTGAGGACCAATACGATAATAAGAGTCAAGAAAAATTAAAACTATAAATGGTGCTCATTAGATTAACTACATATCTGGGATTGAATCTAAAGAATTAATATAAAATTGAATGAAAAATTCTCTAAAATAGATTTATTGGAATACTAACTTTAAAATATGGAAAAATATAATCAATTTAAATGTCCATTGGTAAGAACAGCTAAACTATTAAAGCATGTCAAAATATTAAAATTTTAGCCAGCCCTTGAAGATAAGAAATAGGAAATTTACATATAATTTTTTGAACAGGGACTGAGAATATCTATGTGCTATCTTTCTGAGTGAGAAAAGCAGAAGTCAAAGGTGTGGCCATATCCCAAAAGTGATTATATGAATATAAAATATACTATTGTCAGAGTATAAAAATGTTTACAAAATTAGAGTTATATTTTCTAAGTTGCAATGACTTGTGAGAAATAGCTCTTTCATTAAAGTTGTGCTCATGTTGTTTGATTAGTATTATAATATCAATTTAAACAGCATAAAAATCTTCAAGAAAAAGAAGAGGGATGCCCCGATGTTTTCTTTCTCATACTTAGAAGAGTTGGTACATAAATGACACATATGTCAGATCCAGCTGTAGTAAAATAGGCAGCAGGTAGATGCCCAGAGTCTAAGCTCTAGAATGGGCTATACAATCTGTGACTTTGGTTATGTCTGCAGACATAACCAGTGGTTAATTTGAAAAATCAGAGGCTTGACAAGGGGCCCCTGAGGCATTTCCATAGATTTTTAAGTGAATACATGCTCTTCCCAGTTCTATTTGAGTTTAGGTATCAGCCATTCTCTTTTGGCAGCACCACTATACCATATTCTTTCTTTTTTGTAGGAAAGTACAATGAGTAGAGGAAATGTCTACCATGTAGTCAAAAGATTGTGATTCTTGACTCTTGAAGATATCACCAAAGGAAATGATATCCTAACAAAAAGAGTGAATGTCATCATTGAGAGCTTCAAAATAATGTGGAGATACATGTAGTTCTGGCAAACAAAGGTATATATGTATTAACTATAAAAATCATTCTGCAAATGACCAGAGCCAGATTAGATTGGATGTGCTCATCTGTTCTCATGCTTTCATGAGGCAAAGGCATTGGCATCAAAATTGGATTTTAGCTGGAGGAATTAGATTGAGACATCTCAGTAGTGTTCAATATATGCCCCCCCCAAAAGTGCCTTTTGTCATTAAGAAGAATAATATTATTTAGAATATAAATCACTGCTTCAGTCAGATTGGTTGTCAATTTCAACATACAAATATTGTCTGACTAATCTAACAGCAATTATTGCCTAATAACTGCACCTATTTTCAGTATAACCTGAATTTTAGAGTTAAGATTTTATTCTTTGATATTTTATAAATTATTATATATTAACTTGTTTATTGTCTGATCATGCACTAGTAAACATGTATTTGATATTTTATAGCTGTGTATAGCTCCATATATAAGACACACATATGTGTTCCCCCTATATTCATTTAAACATATCTCAAATGGGATCATTTTTAAAGGAGCTAAAGAGGCTAGAAATGAAAGTGGCTTTACAAAGTTTCCATTTTCTGTCACAGTCATCTAGAATGAAATAAAAACTGATTACTATCTTTAGCTAAATAAATTTTGATGTAATATAACTATTCTTTAAAAATATGTGCCCTAAATGAAAGATGAGAGGCAAACATTCTCTTTATTAATTTTAGGTACACAGTATGCTGGAGAAAAATTCAGAGTTTAGCATGCTCACAGTCTGTTATTACAAGTCAGAGTTGATTAAGTTCTCCCAAACTTTCATTATATTCACTGGAAACCTTTTTAAGAATTGAAATTCTTAGCTAGAACCTTAATGAACCTACTCAGTGTCCATCCTGAATGATACTTAGCAAGTAATTTTTGGCAACAATGTATTTAGATATTACCTTAGTAATTCTACATTGTATTATTGAGAAAAAATAGGTACTCCTTTGTACAGGAAAAATTGTTTAAAACTCTATACTACTTGCCATGTGAAAAAAATTATATTTTCAATTTTCTCATCCTATATACTCATTTCTCATTTGAATTCCTAATTATACTTAGTGTGCTATAGCTTTCTATAATTTGTTATTGAGTAAATTTACAAGGTATTTATTTTTTTCAAAAATGTTTACTAAACACCTATTTTATATTAGCACATAATTTAAATCACTTCTTTATAGATGGCTCTTATTCCTCTGCAATTTACAGGATGTGGTTTTTAATTTTGATATCCCATTACTGTGAAGTTAACTGTTAATCTTTTTAAGTGTATATTTGTTGCTTTTAATATTTTGACAAGATTGTACACTTTCCAGAATATTATCACCCTACAAAGATACCCTAATCCTATCTCCCCATCTTTCTAGCTCTTGACAATCAACAATTTCTTATGTTTTTCAGAATTTGCATCTTCTGAATATTTCATACAAATCTAATCATATAAGATATAGCATTTTGTGTTTGGCTTCTTTCACTTAGCATAATTTCTTCAAGATTCATCTATGTTGCAGCATGTATTAATACCTCATTCCTTTTTATGGCTCTCAATACCCCTACTTGTGGATAAACCACATTTTGTTTATTGATTAATTAGTTACAGAAAATTATATTGTTTCCATTTTTTGGCTGTTGTGAATAATGCTGCTACTAAAATCATGTATAGGTTTTTAGGTGAGCATGTTTTCAATTATATTGCATATGAACCTAGAGGTGGAGTTGCTGGGGACATGGTAATTTTATGTTTAACCTTTTGAGGAACTGCCTGTTTCTCAAAGAAGCTTCAGTATTTTACACTAGCACTGACAATATATATGGATTTTAGTTTTTCTCCATCCTCATTAACACTTTGTGGTGTCTGTCTTTTTAATTATAGCCATTGTAATGTGTCATTGTAAAGTCAATATCTCATGAAAGCTTTGACTGTTTCCCTGGTGTCTAATCAAGGTGAGTAACTGAGTAACTTTTTATCTGTTTATTGACCATGTAATATATGTTCTTTGGAGAGATTTGCATTCAAATAATTTGGCTATAAAAATTGGATTATTATCTTTTTAAAAATCTAGTTGTGGCTGAGGATTTAGCTCAGTGGTTTCACTGCAGGCTGCGCGGGCTCAAGGACCTGAGTTCGATCCCCAGTACCAAAAAAAATCTAGTTGTAAGAGTTGTTCACTTATTTTGGATACCGGAAGATTACTGTCATATATATAATACGAAATTCTTTTCTCCCGTTCTTCAGGAAGTCCCTTCACTTTCTTGGTGACATCATGTAAAACACAAATTTTTGAATTTTGATGATGTTCAGCACACCTGTTTTTAAAACTTTGTCTATTCTAAGTGTCATATCTAAGAAACCACTGACAAAGACCGTGAAAATTTACTCCTACATTTTCTACCAAGCATTATATTCTAACTCACTTTTCAGTGGTTTCCATCTGCTACACAATATGTTGCCTTTTCTTGTGGTAGACTTCTGTGAAAAAATACCCCTTTAGAGTGACAATTGAACTTCAGTATGGAGGATAAATTTACTAATTACACCAGTTTCATTTTGTGTACATGTATAATAATTTCCTTTTTAAAAAATCACTGTGCACCATTTCAAGCCAGGCATGGTGGCACATGCCTACAGTCCCAGCACTCTGAGTAGTAGACGCAGGAGGGTCACAAGTTCAAGCCCAACCTGAGCAACATAGTGCTTTTCTCAAAGTAAAAATAAATAAATAAATAAATAATAATAATAATAATAATAATAATAATAATAAAAGGCTGGCGATGTAGCTTAGAATAAAGGCCTTGTGTTAATCCCCAGTATCACACACACAAATAAAATACTACTTCACAGACATAATAAGACCTAAGGTCTAAATAAGATAATATTTCGATGTGAAACTTTCCGTATGACTCTCAATAAATTTTAGTTAAGTAACATAATTTCTTTGTATATAAATTGTGTTTTAAAAGCTATCATGTTGGAGATTCAAAAGATGGCAATTTAAAGGTAGCAGCACTCATGAGTAGCTCAGATTGTTGCTAGCCAGGATCTACAGTGACTGGGAGTGGCTAATATGTTCAGTAATTTGAAAAGGGATATAAACACTAAAACTGTCAAATCTGAGGACTCGTCACAGTGAGACTGAACTTAACTAGAGATCGCCACAGTAAGGATATAGTTTCTCTACCCTGATTAACTTGCAGCACAAAACCAGTAGAAATATAAGAAAACAAGACAACAAGATACCTACAAAACCTTTAACTCCTCAAAAGCTGTTCTTATGTGGAAAGAAGTAGCAGAAGCTAGAGGCAAGAAATTTAAAAAAACAAATGGTCAAAATGTTTGAAGAGATACAAGAAGAAACCTATAAGCAGATTGATAAAATGTTTAGCAAGCTCAGAAAGGAGCTTAATTAAAAGGATAAAGGATTTCACCAATAAAATAGTCATTGCCCTTAGAAAGAATAAACAATAAAGGAAAGAGTTAAACAATGCAATGCAAGATAGGAAAAATTCAGTAGAAAGCATGGGTAACTGATTTGACCAATTAGATAGAGGGTCAGAAATTGAAGACAAGGCAGATGTAATAGATTATATCATGAACTCAATGATATCCTAAAAATGACAAGACATCATACAAACTGCATCTAACAGCTGCTAGGTGACTCAACAACAATAACAACAAAAAATAAATAAACAAAAAACCACAACCTGAACATTTTAAGAATAAAGAAAATGAAAAGATGGCTCAAATAATATTAAAAATTTATTCACTGAAATCACGGTAAAAAATTTTCCAAATTTTGACAAAGAATCCAATATTCAAGTACAAAAGGCATTGAACTCCAATAACAATGACCAGAAAGGAACCTCTCCATGAAACATCAAATTTTCAGAAATTCAACAATAGGAGAGAATACGAAAAGCTACTAGAGAAAAACAGCAAGTAGCTTGTAAAGGCAAGCCTATCAGAATAACAGAATATTTCTCAGTATATACTTTAAAGTATATACTGAGAAAAGTTTTTCAAGACCTAAAAGAAAATTATCATTAAACTAAACCTCTATAACCTGAAAAATTTTCCTTCAAAATTGACGGAAACGTAAAGACTTTCCATGACAAAAAAACTGTGAAGAAATACATGACCTCTAATCCAGACTTGCAGAAAATATTTAATGGATTCCTAGACAAAAAGAAGAGGCCACTAGCACCAAAGATCTTAAAAGAAAGTATGTATTTAATTGGCAGAAGAGTTAAACAACAGGAAAAAATTTAAAATAAACAGCACTGGGAAAAATACTGCCCAAGATTTGGGTAAATACCTTGGGATAATAACTCAATATCAAAGGTCTTAATTCCCCAATGAAAAGACACAGACAGATAGATTAGATCAAAAAAGCAAAATCTACCCATATGTTTCCTACAAAAGACACACATCATTCAAAAGGAAGCAAATATACTGAAAATGAAAGGATGTAGCTGGATCCCCAAAGCAAGTAGAAATAGCTATCTTGTTTTCAGACACAATAGATTTCAAATCAAAACTGAACAGAAGGGACAAAGATGGCCACTACATACTGGTAAAGGGGATAATTCAACAGGAAGTGAGAATAATTGTAAAAATGTATGTACTGAATGTTGTTGCACCCAATTTGATAATACGAAATCTACTGCCTACAAGAGGACAGAAAGAAACTAATACAATCATAATGAAGAACTTCAATAACCCACTCACAAAATTAGAAAGGTCCGTCAACTAGACAAAATAAAAACAAAAACACCCAAAAGCGACAGAATATACACATTTCTCGCAGCACACAGAATTGAAACTGAATTTCACAATTTTTAAATGTAAGGGTTGACATCACAGGCATGGGTGATTAAGGAAAGCTTTCCACCAAAGAACAGAAAGTTGTACTAGAACACTGGAAGCCCTTCATTTAGAGGACAGAAGAAAAGGAGGCAATGAAGGGATGGCTCTTTCCTATCTAACTTCTGTGAATTTTAGGTTCCAGCACTATTTGGTAGATTAAATAAAAACGATATTGCAGCATTCTCTCTTATTGAAATTTTTTGCACTTGTTCAATCAACTTTCTAGATTTAGTTTGGAACTTTCTTCCATATGCCATTGCCAGGATTTTCCAGTCACTTTGCTTTTACCAACTAATTTCTTCATGTGAAAAGAAAACAAATACCTTTGGCTTAGGTGTGGAAGTTTCTGGCTTATTTTGGTTAAAGTCAATATTTGTGATCTCTGCATATTCTCTTTTCTAACAAAAGAAAGGACAACGGTCAATTTGCTCTATCTTGTCTCTAGTAATTGCCAAACACAGGCTCTTGCTGACTTCTATGTAAATATCATCTTTGGTTTTTCATGTAACTTTAGTACCCTCTAGTATCACTAGGATTGTTTGCAAATTATTTTAGGAAAAAGAAAAAATGAAGCAGAATCTCTCACTATGGAAGATATCAAAATTTCTGACTGGTTTTGCAATATTTTTTTGTCATTGTGCTCAGCTTTACCACATACAAAGGATAAAAATACATTTTTATAAGATACACAGCATTTGAACATTAAAAAGTCATCAGGATACATGTTTATTTTCTAATAATTTTGTATGTGTGGTCCTGTTTCGAAAAATGTTTTACTTTCACTTCCTTGTAGATAATTTTAACTAAATCCTTGTATCAATTTCTTCTCTATATTCATATCATTTTAGGTTATTGTTCATTTGGTGAAACTCTTTGCTTATGGTCGCATATTACTGAAATAATGTAGGTAATGCTTTCTAAAGTGGTTTGAAATTGCCACTTTAAATTATTTTTTAAGGGGGAACTGACTTCAGTTCACTTTTCTTCAATGTTATCTCTTTAAGTAACAGTTTCATGGATCTTTCTGAAGGAGTACTTACCCCAGAAATACATGCTTCTCATCAGGATGCTCTAAATAGATTGTTACTTATCAAATTTGGATCCCTCTTATATGAAAGAAAAGGTTCCTTGCCTGCTTTTTGAGAGTCTGTCTTTCTCTCCAGCCTCATGTCTGAACCGACACTGAGCTGTGTGGTCTTTTCCTTGACAACACATGCAGATCACAGCCACTTCTCACTGCCCTGCTCCTGTTCTCATCTCTCCTTCCCTATATATCATGGTCCCTCTGGCTGAACTTTGTGTATCTTCACTTGCCTTTCTCCTGCTTGTAGGCTTTATATAGTGACGAAGTAATCTTTCAAAAGTATTTATAAGGTTGTGTCACTCCTCCGTCTCAAACTCGGCCATGGTCTCCCTTCTTTGTCAGAGTAAAATTCAAAGTCCAATCATGACCAGTTAGCTTTATATGGCTTCGGCCCTTTGCTACTTCGTCAACCTATTCTCCCACTTTCCCCTTGCCTTCTGACAAACTCATGGCTCTCTCCCTCATGTCCTATTGATCTCTGCTTAAATTTTATCTTATCACTAATGCACTCCCAGATGAATCAAAGTGGAATAAAACAGCAAATCAACCAACATCCCACCTCCAGCCCATATAGTTTCCCCATTTCCCTGCTTTATCTTTCTCCATAACAAGCACCATCACTTGACATACTAAATATAGCTAATAGATTACTGTTTCCCTGCCTTCTGTAGAATAAAATTTCCATGGGAACTTTACTATATTCTTTGCTATTTCCCCATGAGAATAGACTTTGGTGCATGAATAGCATAAGTTAAATGAATGAATAGGTGCATGTATTGTAACAACAAATTTCTTTTTGAACTCTAAGAAAACCATTAATTTTTCAGCTTATTTCCCCCCCTAATTTCTGTAGAAAACAGGCATCTGGCTTTGCTTAATTAATCTGGCACTGACTTCCTGCCGCTGATATATTTCTCAATTTACAAATCAACTCCAAACAGCAGTTAAGCAACTGCTGAAATGCACAGGAAAATATTTTACTGCTTCTCAATAGCTGGGTTAGAACATATGATAGGACAGGTGAAAAAAAACGTATTGAATTATAAATATTGAACACTTGCACTGTGTATTTTCAGCTAAAATATGGTTTTGTGTAATGTATTAGATTTCATACCTGAGCTAGACCTATAGCTATCACCTTACTTGTATTTCTATCTTTTAGAGATAACTGCTAGATAAAAATCTGGAATTTTTCAAGCTCAGTGGAAGACTAAAATATGTGTTAATAATAACCAAGAAGACAAATGCTATGTGTTTCCCATGCTGATTTTCTTTAAATATTTGTTAAAGGTGAGACTAGATACCTTGTAGAAAAGGAAACCAAGGAAAACAGCTGATGGAAGGCTCAGTCTCTTAGCCATTGTCATGTGCCAATTCACTCAGCTTCTAAACATATATGCCCCTCACACTGGGCAAAATTAAAGCTTTTATTTACTTTTTGCAAGGCTTTTCAGCAGTGTCATTTGAGTTCTCACTTGCTGCATCCAAAGTAGCTTAACAAAATAGTCCTTTCAACCTCATATTATATTCACACAGAGAGGAGTTCTATAAATACAGTTTTCTCCAGCAGGGGACAGTAATTGTTCTGTGCCCTTATAGATTAGTGTTCTGAGGAAGAAGCCAGCAGCCTGACCCCTTAATCTGGCTAGGTTGAGATCTCACAGTTCTACCTGCTATTACTTAGGAAAGGGGAAGATTGTTGTTTTTGCCTAAAATGATATTTCTTAGTGGTAATTTAATTAAAATCACTCTTTTAACTTTAGTAACTAAAGATTTCTTCAAAATAGCATAATTTTATTATTATCATAGATAAAAAGCAAATTTTAAGAAAGAAAGGAGACTGATTTTACCCGTCTAAATTAACATTTAAAATAGAAGACAATCATTTAACTTAGGACTGGTTAAACAATAAGTCAATCAATCAGCTTTTATTGTGGTTTAGTTTGTTGTGCTTAGTATTTAATTTAATTTTGGACAGGGTCTAGTGGCCTGGGGTAGCTGCTAAGGAATATTATTCAGGCAATCAGGCCTCTCCGGAGGAACTGAAGAGTGGTCAGTGCCATTAGCAGACCAGAGGCAAAGATAGCAGTGACATCTGGGGACACAAAAGAGCAGTCAGAGCCAGGGAGAAGGTCCTTGCAAGACCTCAGTAAGCATAGTAGTTAGGTTTTATTTTTTCAATTTCTAAACTATTCTTTCCAACAAATGGATCTCAGAAGAGTTGAGACTAGGATAGCTCTCATTTTCACAGCAATAGGTTTTTGTCTAATCATGCTTTTCTTGTAATGACCAAATATTAGATTTGGTAAAAATCTGCTTTATCTCTTTACTTCATAAGATGATGAAGACAGAAAAAAAAAAAAAAAGAGAGAAAAGGAGTCATTTGAACATTTGATCTGTTAGTACCATGTCACTGTGTCTATATTGAGAAAAGCCCAGATAGAACCTCAGTACTCTCAGAAGTCTTCAAGTAATTCTAAGTCACTTACGCATTTTTTTTTTCAGTTCTGGAGACTGAATCCAGGACCTCCTTTATATATAAGTATATCACTTTTTAAAACTTCAACTCAAAAGAGGTCATGGGCTTTAACATAAACCATAAAAATTCTGTAATAGAAGGGGCCGGGGATTTAGCTCAATGTCTCTGCTGCCTGCTTTGCAAGTGCAAGGTCCCCAGTTCGATCCCCAGTACCAAAACAAAACAAAAAATTCTACAATAGAAACTAGGAGAAAAATCATCAAAATTTTGCATGAGCTAATAGTTCTTAGACTTAGCACCAAAACATGATTCATAAAAGAACAAATTGATAATCTGAACCTCAGTGAAATTAAAAAAAACTTTTGTTGGCAAGAGATTCTACTAAAGGATAAGAAGACAAATTACAAACTGGAGGAGAGTATTTTCAAATCACATATCCAGCCAAGGTATCTGGAATATATAATAACATTTCAACATTCAACATGATAAAAACAAGCAATTTAATTAGAAAATTAGCAAAAGACATGCATTAATATACAGACGACAAAAACATGAAAACTTCCTTGCCATAATTAACAATAAAGAAATGTAAATTCAAATTATTTTCAGATATCACTACTCACTAATCACAATCAAAAATATTACACAATACAAAAATTTTCTGAGGCTGCAGAGAAATTGAGTGCTTATGAATTGCTCTTGGGAATATACAGAAGTCCAGTTGCTTTGTAAAATTGTTTGGCAGTTTCCATATTATCTAGTAATTGCATCATTGGGCATGTGTCCCAGAGAAATTAAGACTTATTTTCACACAGAAATTTGTACACAAATATGCATACAAGCTTTATTGATATTTACCAAAATTTCAAAATACTCAAATATTCTGTAAAAGTATGATTGATTGAACAAACTTTGGTATACCAATACTGTGGAGTATTACTGAGCAATAGAAAGGAATGATCTATTCATACATGAAATGAGTTAGATGAACCTCAAGGAAATTATATTGAGTAAAAGCAGGCTGTATTAATCACCTTTCCACTGCTGGGACAAAATATCTGAATACACAATTTAACAATAGTATTAGGATATGTAGCCCTTTGGAGGTGATTAGGTCATGAGGATGAGCCCTGAAGAATGAGGTTGATGCCCTTCTAGAAGAGATTTTTAGCTCTTTCAGTTTTTGACCATGTGAAGATGCAACAAGAAATTGGCATTTGGCAAGCAAGTGGTGATTTTTTACCCAAAAGTGGCCCTGATCTCAAACTTGCAGGCTCAAGAACTGTGAGAAAGAAATTTATTTTTTGCTATAAGCCATTCCATCTATAGCACTTTGTTTTAGGAACCTAATCTGACCAAGACAACATGTAGTTCCAAAACAAGAGGTTTGAATAAAAAAGGTCTACTTAAGAAAATTCTAGAACAATTTAGAAGACAGGATATTAGCAATATGATAGAATAAGATTTTTCCACCATTCATTTCTCCACAGAAATATCAATTTTAACAATTGGTTATGAAAACATCTTCCAGCAAAGCTAAGGAAACTAGGTGAGATTACAGTACCTGAGTTACCACAAAAATAAGAAAAGATGCATTGAAGATGATAGGACAGTTTCATAGACTCAGGTCAATCTTTTCCCAATCTCAGGCAGTACGGCATGGAGATATCCTCTTCTTTTGGGAAGGATAGAGAAGTGAATCTGGGCCAACAGCCTCAGAATCTAGGCCTACAGAGCATACTTGGTCTCTAGGTCTACCTCACGACCAGGCTGAACCCTGCAGTCTTAGGTTCCAAGGCCATTCCAGGTTCTAAATCAGCCCAGAGATAAGTCAGTCCCAGGCTTCAGGCCTATCCCAGCTCTAGACTTTCCCTGTACCATGAACGTTTCTGATGCTACACCCTGAAGATTAACACATGTGCCCCTATTCCATTCCAGACCCAGAATCCAGGCCTAACTCTGTAGATGGAGGCTCCAGAAAGACTACTGCAAACCTAGGCTCAAAGCATCTTCATGGACTCAGAACCCAGACTTGCCCACAGACTTATGCCCACACCATAAGGAGGAGACCAGTTCCCTTGGACTTAGGTTCCAGGCCTAGCCTAGTGGATACAGGTCCTAGACCCATCCTTTTGCCTGGGGCAGCATCTGGAGACTCAGGCTGAAGGCCTACACTAGCACCAAATCAGTCCCTATGAACCCTGGCTTCAGGCCAGCTCCTATGGATACAGACTCCAGGTCTGCTCATGTGGATCCAAGGTCCAAGCTACTCCCCAGGAATTCAATTAATATCTTTCCACTCTAATGGATCCATGTTCTAGGTCCAACCTTGAGTACCTAAGAACCAGTCCATTTGACCAACTTGCTAACCCATGCAATTAACATTCATTAATAGAATGAAGGATAAAAACATGATTATCTCAATAAACACAGAAAACCTTTTGACAAAATTCAACACAATAATGATCAAAAATAGTCAGTAAATTTGGTGTAGAAGAAATGTACCTTACTCAATAAATGTAGGACAGCCCTTTCAATAAATGTCATTGAAGCAATTGGGTATCTTATCTCACATCGTATATAAAAATTCATCCAAAATGAAATTACTGAGTTAAATATAAAACCTGAAATTATAAAGCTACTAGAATAAAACATACAAGAAAATCTTCATAATGTTGGCTTGGCAATGATTTGTTTTTGAATAGGCCTAAATGCATAGGCAAGAAAACAAAGCACAAAAGAATAGGATTTTGTAAAACCAAAATGCTTCTGCACAGGAAAAAGATTAGTGGAATGAAAAGACAACCCATGGGATGTAAGAAAATACATTCAAACTGTACATTTTATAGAGGGTTAATATCTAGATATATAAGAAATTTAAAGGTCTCAATATAAATAAAATAGAAAACATAATTTTGAAGTGGCTGAAAGACCCAAAAAGACATTTTTCGAAAGAAAACATACAAATTCCCAAAAAGTATATGAACAAATGTTCAACATCACTAATCAATCAGGAAAAATGCAAATTATAACTACAATGAGATATTACCCATTTCTGTTAAAATACCTACTATAAAAAGAACAAAATATAACAAATGTTGGTGAAGATGTGGAGAATAGGAAACTTCTATACATTGTTAGTAA